>NC_139420.1:11509232-12762598 GCF_905368555.1 Meleagris gallopavo | reverse complement strand
AACGCATGAGCCTGTGCACACGTTACCCAGGAGCTGTGATGTTGAAGGAATAAGTAGTAGGAATGGATCCAAGCAGGATGTTGATGTGAGGGGATGATCCGCTTCCCTGCCACACCTCTTATGGCATGAGAATGGCCTCAGAAGTACTTGCTCTGTAAGCAGTGGCAAAGAAGGACAGCTCTTAGAGCAGACTCCTCGTGCTCACCTGCACTGCCCTGCAATATTTTGCATGCAGACGAAGCTTGATACGAGTATGGCAGTGAAGGTTTCTGACTGACCTGTCCTCACTTTGTAGGAGTTTTGTTTGCTTGCTTAAATACAGTAAGCTGCTCTCACTGATGAGTATGTCCTTTGCCATAAACATGCCTGTGACAAAATGGTTATTTTGACATCATCCTGCAGTGGCTAGGATAACCGAGTCTTAGAAAAATACAGCAGCTCCCCCAGAGCTGTGATGGCCGTGCTGCTGCTTGCTGATCCTCCCTCTTATCTGTGCTTTTCCTTTACAGGACGCAGTTCTTAATTGTGGCCCAAGGCCCCGTGGGCTTCTTCTCCTCCCACAAAGCTGCTCAGCCAGGAGGAGGCACAGGCACGGACACGAGGCCACAGCAGCTCCCGTTGTGTCAGACAGCAGAGACGTTGGAGTGGAAGAAGGCCCCGCAGCTTTACAGGGGAAATTGCACACAGTCAGTGACTTTCCATCCGAAAGATGAAGAGGAGTTTCTTTTGCAGCACCTATCATAATTGTTTGGGTGTTTTGTATTTTTTTTCTCCATTATTACTGATGCAAAACTTGCTGAAACTAAGTTACCTTAACCACGCATGGAGTGTTGTAGCAAACTTCCACTCTCTTTGGACTCTGAGGACTCAGCTGACTTACAACTGCCTGATGGGCTCAGTTTGGCCACACAATGGCACCGTTCCTTTCCTGTTAGGCAGCTCACGAGGTGCATAAAGCATCTGATGTCTATGCTGGCCAGCACTGCCTGCACCTGGAAACATCGGGGTTCTCCAGATTTCAGGACCACGTGCCTGAAATAAATTCGGGTTCTCCTCTCAGCAGAGCTGTTGGACTGACCTGCTGTTTGCGAAGGCTGGGAAGAGGCAGGGCTGCTGCAGCCCCAGCCCCACCTGACACGGGTCTCTGTAGGGACGGGCTGCTGGCTTTGTTCTGGGCACTGCAGTGCTCTGTGACCAAAAATTACCCCCAGGAGCTGCTCTACCGGCTGTGTGCCGGTGTTTGTGTCTGCCCACCTGTTCAGCTGTACCAGATTGTAAACGTTTAACAAAGTAAACCTCCTCGCTTTTGCCAGTGGTTTCCCTTCTGGTTACGAATTCATCCCTTACTGCAGTAAGAACACCACATTTGGCTTCAGCGTTTCCTACAAATTCCACACCTTGCTGTAATTCCTTCCTTAGCTGAATTTTCTCCACCCGTAGCTGCTATCGCATCTGTTCCCAAATCCAGCGCCGCTTTTTGCACAAACTGCTGTTCTGCTCAATGAGGGCAGAACCCTCCTGGACCCTGCCAGCCCCCCTCTCAGCTCTTCCCGAGGAGATCCCTGGGTCCCAGAGCCCAGCTCTCAGCTCCTTCCTCCTAAGGCTTCCCGTGCTGACGCTGGGATCCCGAGTTTCCTCGACCTCTGCAGATCCACTCTATTCTCGCTCCCGATGTTTTCTTTTCGTCCCCATTCGCAACCAGCGCTGTGTTTCCGTTCTGATGCCAGGCGGGGGGAGGAGCAGTGCGGGGGATGTGTTCTCCTGCCGGCACTTCTCTGCTTTGGCTGGAGCAGATCACAAACTTTAATCGTTTAACTCACGGTTCTTCTTTAAACTTGTGCTGATTTTTGTTTTTGATGTTGTTTTGTTTTTCACAATTCCACTCTTTGTACCCGCAGTTACGCTTCCATGTCCCATTCATAATTCCACTTCCATGCAGCATTAATGTTTGCACTTCCATATAGCATTAACATTTACACTTTCAGATGCCATACACATTTACCAGTCACAAAGAGAGTGACAACAACCAGTACAGTTTATCCTAAAGATCCTTCCTCTCCCCCAAGTTATCAGTGGGAATGAGCCTTCCCATTCACCTGATTCCAGGTTCTTTGCTAGTATCGCAGTTTTTCCATTAGTATTCACTCTTTCCCAATTAACTGAAACGAAATGAGGGCTATTGGTTGTCCTCTGTATTCACACCCTTGATTTAAAAAGTTCAGTACACGCGTAGTTTCAGCGAGCCTTCCGGCTGGAAGTGCCTTCTGCATTCCCTCTGTTTGGCTGAAGTAGCACAGGTGTAAGGATGCTATGGGTGCGCTCAGCTCTGGCTTCTCTCGTAATTCTGTAACCCTGTAATCCTTTCTGGGATAGACATCCCGGGCCGTTATCTGTACGGATGTAGGGCTGCTTCTCATGCCCCGAGGTAATGCCGTCCAATGATCCAGCCGGGCTGGTGCCGATGCTTTACAGAGAGGGCGAAAAAGCAAACCTGGGAGCATCGTGGGGGTCCAGAGAGGTGGTGAAAAACCGGTCTTTTCAGTCAGGCGTCACCAGTCCCGAAACGTCGCAGTTCCGTGTGGGGTCCCCGTTGACGCAAACCCTGCAGCCCCCCTTTTCGTGGGCGCGGCTGGCACTGGCTGTGCCTGAGAACAAAGCAGCCGAGCGATACAAGCGCCTGCCAGTAGTTCACACGGGGCACGGCTGTGACCGTGCGTCCCGAGTCCCGCAGGACACCGTACAGTAACGCTTCCCAGCACGGCTCTCGAGCTGGGGCTCCGATCACGGGGAAAACTCGCAAGCTCTCCGTCTGTCCGGCTTTCCCAGCCTCCCTCCCGACAGCGGCGCGTGGATCGGGAGGGCACAAATCCGTCTCTTCCCGCCGCCCGGATCCTCGGGGGGCGAGGCGGTCAAAATCGCATCCGATGGCGGTGGCCGGGGAGCCGACGGCACTGCGGGCTGATCCGCCGAGCAACAGCCGCTCCCTTGCCCTCAGGCGGGCTGGGGCTGTCAGACTGCGATCTTAAGTGGCTCGTTAGCGCTTCAAAGACCTTTCTCCGAGCCTGAAGCTGCCCGAACGCTGGCTTATCACCCTCAGGAGCGGCGTCCCGTAGCTTCACCCCGACCCGGTCCCCGACTTCGGGATCGTCAATCGTCTGCTTTGCGATCGAGGGCTCACCCTTGGTAGCCCCGGTATGCCAGCACCTGCTGTAAAGCGGCAGCGGGCACCGGCTTTTCCCATTTGTTAGGAATAACTTGAAAAGTAACTAGGACATTAGACACCGAATGCTGAACTTCTTTCCATGAAGTACACTGCAATGCCAGAATGCACGGAATATTATTTAGCATCTGGATCTCGCCTAAAACTGCCATAACAGATTTCTGAGCCTTTGATCTTATCAGCTCAACTCAGTCTCCACGATACCACGTTACATCGTCCGTAACAAGTTGTGCCTTCGGTTGGAAGGGACCTTAAAGCCCACCCCGTTCAAACACCACTGCTGTGGGCAGGGCTGCCACACACAAGGTGCGGCTGCCCAGGGCCCCATCCAACCTGGCCTCGAATGCCTCCAGGGATGGGGCACCCAAAGCTTCTCTGGGTAGCCTGTCCCAGTGCCTCACCACCCTTCAAGTAAAACATTTTCTCCTACTGCCTGGCCTCTGGTACTGCAGATGGGACCTCATGAACGCACAGACACATCACGTTCATATCTTTCATGCCAAACCCAAAGTCCCTTAAAACCTTTGCAAACATGGGATACACAGCTATGCAATGAATTTGAAGGACGTAACTCTGCAGGGAAAAAACTTTAACACTTGGGGTTGCGAGTAGCACGAACTAGCAGGTGAGGAAGCATGAAACATGAAAATGCTGGGTGTTTTGTGTGCAGCAAGGTGGAGAAAAGTCTGTCTAAAGAAAGATTCAGAGTAACAAATGTCGCTGCTTTAGTACGCAAGAGGGGAATAGTAAAAATCCCTACTTTCTTAATGTAGCTTTATGCTCGACGTGCTTGTTAGTGCATGCCAAGGTTCTTTCCATTGTACTTCTTGTAGATTGCAGTTAGAAATGCTGCTGCAGAGATGTTGGACTAAAAGGTGTTAATAATATATTGGTCCATCTAATGGCAAAAGTTGAAAGTCATGTCTTTTAACAAGAGCTAATGAGAACCTAAATGACGATTCTTAGGAAAGCATAACACTCATCAGAGCCACGCTGGTAATGCACACCATGAAATGCAGCCCGTGCTCTGCAGTCATCTCTCTTCATGTCTGCTGCTGGCATTTAAAGAGGCCAGGTAGAAAAATCTGCACACATATCTTCCTTTAGCAACAGAAGCCAAACCTTCATGTGGAGTAACTGCAAAGTCAGCATCCCCTCTGTCGGGTGACAATCCTGCTTGTTATTTCTGCAGGGAACCAAACAGGAATCTGTATAATTTAGAGGCAACCTTTCCCAGGCAATTCAGAAAAAAATCCACTTTCTTCCTTAACGCTGAAACGTGGGACCCAAGGGATTACACACCTTGGCTGCGAGCACCTTTATAACAAACAGAAACAAACGCAGCCCATCTGCCGTTAGGACTTGAATGTCTACAACAGGCTGAAGGGAGGAAAACCACAGTCAGTCCTTCAGGCCCACAGAACGATTTTGGAGCTGTCAAACCAGAATTAATCTTCCTACAAACCAACAGAAATCGACTCAGCGAAAGCAGATTGCTGCCAGTGTAAAAAACACATCGTTCAGTCTGCTGGCAGCTGAGTATCTATGGAGCAGACCCAGAACTGCCAGTGGGACGTCTGAAAGATGCCAAAACATCAGCCATCCTAACGCCTGGTTTTGCTCTGGGGACCCAAAGAAGACCCCAGGCCCACCTCTTGCCCTTCGTGTTCTCACTGCTGGCGCTGCATGTGACAGGAATATAAAACCAGCCCTTCTTGTACTCTGCCTTGTCCAAAAACCGGGCTGTTTTGAAGAATGTCGTTTATGAAAAGATGCACTAAACAGGACCGACATTTTGCTATAGAGAATTACTGATGCTACTGGTCCCTTTCCCCAAATTGTGACTAACTGAATGCTTCTGAGACGCGTTCAGAAATCAGCTGAAACAGAATCAAAGTTTCCCACCAGCATCGAGATCCTTTGGGTGAGCTGTGATTTGTTGTTTGAGGGCTGGGCCCACCAGCAGCAGGTTGAATTCACAGTGTCAGCCCAAAGTGACCCCCTGGCATGCTACAAACATACAGGTAATAGTCTTTTCCAAACGTCCTGCTTCTCTTCCTGACCAAAGCGGTCTGAGTGTGACGGAGATGAATGTCCAGAAAGTCGGGTTCTCCCCGCAGGTCATTCAGTGAGACTGACAGAGAGCACAGAGAGTGCAAACCAACAACACCATTCAAAGCCAAATCGGTTTACTTGTGCCTTTTCCACATCTGCCTAGAGCCATCCTGGAAAAGTTCCACTGAAATCTGAATCATTTCTGAGGCGGTGAAGATAATTTGAACTTTCATATCTAGCTACAATTCACACAAGAAATGTAACAGTGGGAAAAGCTCGGTGCAGATCACAGTGGCTTTCTGTGGAGCACAGACTGCTCAACCAAGGAGAGATGTGAACATTTTTAGGCACCTACTAAGAATAAAAAGACATAGCATAAGCAACAGACCGTATCAGTTCAGCAAGCCAGTGAATTTATAAAGCCACTATCTTTTTGAAAAACTTTTCTGCAAGGTATAAAAAGTGATGTGGATGCATCATCTGCTGAAAGGGACATTATCCTGACAAAGTACCTGTTTGAAATGCAATGGTGTATTAATGAGTGAGTGTTTAAGAATTTGGAAACATGGTTGAAAATATACAATGCTACCTTGCAAGAGCAGGCAGTCCATTTGTTTGTGACACTTCAGGATGATCAAGTCAGTCCTGAGCAAGAGCAAAATAATTTGTTTTTAACGTTACTCGCACAGACTGAGGTCCAATAAAAGGACTCGTAAACGTTTCCTTTTGCAGATCCTCTCACATTTATGGCGACATCATAAACCAAATAAGAGTTGTTTGTTAGCATACCTTCATGGGGAACTGTTTTGGAAGCATTGCTTTGGGGCGAGGCGTTTTTTGTTTTATTTGTGTGTTGACAGATCCTGTTGAATCGATTTTTTCCAGTCTACTTGTACTAGCTGTGCAGACTGTTCACAGAAATGCAACTGTGCATTGTAATTTCACGTTGATCACGGTCATTTTCTCCCTTGCGTTATCCAAGCAGCCTTCTAAGAGATGCAGCAGTAGTGGGATGCAGCGGTGGATGTTGAACTGCTTGCAGATCACTCAGGCAGCTCATAAAGACATCACTAAAAGGCAAATGCCCTTTGTGCTCCTAAACTACGCGCACTGAGGTGCTCCAATGCATCCAAGGCACTGCAATGCATTGAGACGTGCTCTGCTGCAGTCAGCATCACTGCTTTCCAGCCGGCAGCTTGTCTCCACCTGTCAGTCACCAGCTCCATCTGATTCTCACCCCAGTTCACAGTCAGATGTCTGAGCATGGTGTGCTGGGGCCTTTGGTGCGAGGCAGGTGGCACACAGAGTCTTACCCAACAACTGGGCACATCGCTTTCATTTCTGGAGGCGTTGCAGAGCCGTCTCTCCCACCTCCCACGGTTCCTGTTTGTTCAGCAGTGTCCACAAACGCGATGTTCAAACCTGGTGTGAGTTCAACCCTCTACCTGAAGTGCTGGCAGTAGGTCTGAGGACTCACGTTCTCCCCAGACCAGACCCTGTGCAGGTGGCTGTAGCTTTCCCCACGTCAAGGAGAGCAGCAATAATTGCCATAGCTTGTGGTCTGAATGAGCACTGCCAGACATCACAGCAGGCTTGAGACTCTTTCCATCTGCCGTGGTTCAGTGTAGTTGTTTCCTTTCGTGTGCTTGTAGGGAGTGAGGAAGTTTCTCCTTGTCTGAAGGACTTTGTATTTCTTTCCCTAAAGATCCTGCTTGCTGGGCTTGTGGTGCTTCTCCAGAATATGAAATTTACATCATCTTTCAGGCTGATGTTGATATCCAAGGGGGCTGTCAATACCTATGTGAAAGAGCTGAGCTCACTTCTTAAACCACACAGCTTTCCAAAGCAAGCAGCTTTTTATCTGGAAGGTCACAGCCTTGAAGGAAAGGATGCTGGAAATTCCAGTAACAGCCCTAATTCCCAACCCTAATTTCATCTTTTTTTTTTTCTATCTTGCCTACTTCTGTTCTAAGCTGAGAAAGATTTATACCGTCTGTAGGGAGCAGGTTTTGTAGCCTAAGAAGTTTGCATTTGTAAAGGTTGCAGAAGACATCCTAGTTTAGGCTGGATATCAGGAAAAACTTCTTTACACAAAGGCTTGTTAAGCACTGGAATGGGCTCCCCAGGGAGGTGGTTGAGTCACCATTCCTTGATGTGTTTACAAACCATTTGTGGTGCTCAGGGCATCATTTAGCAGTGGGTTGTTAGAGTTAGGGTAGGATGGTTGGGCTGTGGTTGGACTTGATGATCTTTTCCAATCTGAGCAATTCTATGATTCTTTGATTCAGAATATGGTGAAGATCTAAGACTATAAGGACTAATCTAGCTAGTATCAAATTGTCAACATTTTTTTTTCATTTAGTCTCGAGATCTTCATCCCAAATAATCATTTCTCTATTTCCATACGATTTCTCCTTACTGGCAAATCATTTTTTTTCTTTTCCTTTTTTTTTTTTTAGTGGAAAACACTTTCCCTTTGGTAATGAGTAAATTGTACGTGCCTTTAGATATGGCATGCACTTACAGAAAACCAGTCCTCCAGAGCAATACGTGTTTGTAGTGCTGCTGCTGACAGAAAATCCATACTTGAAGTAGCACGCTCTTACCCTGCACCCAGACACCGTGCAGAACACTTTCATGTTGATTACTGTCAACCACCCATGTACTCCGAGGCCTCAGAAGATGGCTGGTGCCACTGCCCCACCCCCTCCACATCCAGATCCTTGGTACATAACGTGCTACGTACCCACACTACTCAAAACTTCTGTTCTAACAAGTGTTCACTGCAGAATAGATATTAAAAAAAAAAAAACAACAAACAAAACGAACAAACAAAAAACACCTTGGGAAATACCTGAGTTCAGGATTTGTTTGTTAATTTAGTGCCTTGAAAGAAAATGGGCATTTGGGAGGTGCTTGATGAGAACCACGCGTGTGGTGAGCGGATGCTACTCCAGGTAACTTGTCAGTGGTGCAGGACTTAGCGTTGTTTCGTTCATTTTAGAAACTTTTGTGTTTGAGGGGCATGTTTTTGTAGCACAGTGCTATGAGAGCACCCTGCAGGGGAACTGGTTTGATGTGCAACTGATGCAGCTGGTCCTTAAGCATTAATATGAGATCAGACATTTTGCTTTGCAAAGGTTTCAGGTGGGTAGCTTTCTTTGCCGTGTTGCCTGTGGTGCATCAACATTTCATGAGAATTGCTGACACAGAGCAATGAGATTTGTCACTAAAACGCTCTGATAAAAAGAAACACATTTGATGTGCTGAGTTTTAGTACTGCAGAGCTGTAAAAATTCATCGGAAGACCAGCATGGAAATGCATGTGCTGCATACGAGTGGATCGGTGCTGCTGTGCAGACTCGAGGGCTCTCACTCTTGCTGCAGTCAGCACTGTGAGGCTGACTTCAAATGGGTGCCACCAGCACTTTGAAGTGTCAGACTTGTTGTCTGCCCGTGTGCACTTCTGCCAGGGAAAGCCGCATATTCACATGCAAACTGATTGTGGAAATGAAAGATGGGAGAGGGCACGTGCTGTACTCCTTTCTGTAAGAGGAGCGAATCAAAGCACCAAAGAAGTCTCATGCTCTCAAGGTTACGTACAAAGCTGGCCTCGGAATTGGTGGTGCTCTTGAGATTCCAGGCTGGGGCTGAAAGAAAATGCTTCTTTTGCTTTTCATGTCGTAGGGGGGACCTGAAACCGATTTCCATGAGTAAAGGCCCATGGCCTTGCACTTCATTACATACTGAGCACTGTCACTTAAACAGCAGAGTTTAAAACTCCTTGAGTTTTAAATACCTTGCGTGTTTCACAAAACAAAAAAGACTGGGCAGGAACTGACATTTCTTGTACTGAATTTGGCTTAGAATACATCACTGGAGAGGTAAGTTCTCCAGGAGCAGTATGAAACAACAAGATTTAAGACACCGTAACCTGTTTTGTGGGCTGAGCTGTAACATAGGAGTAACTCCACAGTACTTTAGAAAAACAGGGTTCATTTGATCACTGTCTCTGTAGCGTGGGAAAGACACATTCTAGCATCTCCAGCTCGCTCACACAGCACCAGGTCCTGTTTTTACTTCTGCACCTGTGAGCTGAATGTGGAAGTGGGCAGAAATCAGCCCCTTCACTCAAGACTGGAGCATAACCTTTCATAGAGCAATATCATCCTAAAATGTAGAGATGTGGTATTTGTCTCCTTAATTAAGGTCACATTAAAAACCCAGAGGATAATAAGCTGTCCTAGCACATCCAGTGAATGGCTTCTAATTTTTACTTTTAACTTTATTTCCTAATTTGTTAATGGCAATTAATTAATAAATGGCTTCATAAAAATACTTTCACACCCTTGCAAAAATAATGACTTTAAATATATATATATATTTGTACTTTTGTCTTTGCCATGTTTCTTCAGGTTCATAGAGCTACAAAGCAATTCCCATGTGTTGATCCCCTCCTAGTAAACCATTCTAGTCTGCAGGCTTTGGTCGTGCTTGGATAATAGCTTGTCCATTGTTCTCTTTTGCTAATTTACAGAAAAAGTACAAATATCTCTGCAGGAGAACCTGTGTCATTATCAGTAACCTCCTCAGCTAAGAAATCAGCATGATCAACCAATCAGTTCTGCTTCTTAGCGTTGTTAGCCTTGTTTCTAAGAAGCAGCAAAAATTTTGTCGTGGAAGTGAAAATCTTGGGGTTTGTCCAGGTGTAATTCCCATCCAGTTCTGAACATCCCTGTTCTTGTGAAGCAAATCTTCACCCTTTTCTCTCTCCAGCTACCACCTGCCTATTTATGCCCTGATACTGAATAAGTCAAGTAGATGTGGATAAATACACGACCTACTTGCAAGTTTCTTCTACATTTCAAAGTTCGTACTGTGAGCCTGTTTAACACTGTAAAGTTTGTTTGTTTGTCTGTTTTCCTCGTGGAGTGCATTAATGTGTGCAGAAACAGGCTGAGCTGCTAAAATACGTCCATACCCACATCACAGCCTTTAGTAATTTCATGCTGCTCTTACTGCTTAGTGCACCGGAGCACAGCAGCTATTTTCTGCATCTATCTGTCTGCAGAGGTTCTACTCGGGTTAGTTGTGCAGCCACAACCTTACTGCACAGGTTTGGAATTACATTCAACATTTAAGATACACTAGTTTTTTCCAGATTCTCCTTGAATAAATTGCCTGTTGGTAAGAGGCCAGAAAAGTCTGGAGACATTCCAGGTGGCTATTTGGAAATACAGATGGGCTGAAAATGATGTGTTTTCCTTCAGATAACGTGCTGACATGCATTACTGTGCATTAAAAAAAAAAAAAAAAGACAAAAATACTTTCTCATGGAAGCTTTCTATTTGTTGATGGGGTTTGATTCAGAGCCTTTGGAGGCCTTATTCTTACAGGAGAGGATGAGGTTCTTAGTTGTCAGAGAGGAACATTAATCTTGACATACTTGATGTATGAATGCAGGGGGATTTATATCGTCAACTTCAAGGGTCTAAGTTAGGAACCGAATCCTTCTGTGCAGCCAGAGAAACCTAAAGGCAGCTCAGAGAGCTTTCCTCTGTTGGCTACGGATGGATCGCAGCAAAAGCAGCTTCCTACCTTACATAGCTACAGTGAGGCACCAAAATAGATGGCATGGATCATCCCTAGTATGAAAATCAGCATGAAAGACTGCAGTAATGAAAGTCAGCCCAGCTATCTCTAGGGTGGTTACAGCCCACCGTGCTTTCAGGACTGAAGTTGAGCCTCATGCTTTCCTTCGGCCCCAGTTTGCTACACGTGAGAAGAATTTTATTTCCCTTCTTCCTCGTGGTAATGATGCCTAACGAAGCTGAAGATGTGATGTCCCCAGTAACAGTAACTCCCTCCGCTGAAAAAGGCCACAGATTAAACTCTCTGGCTCACAGCCTTGCAAACATGCGTTGTCACCAAAATATTACGCTGCCCCATTATGAGAGAAAGAATGTGTCTGGAGACATTTGCTTCAGTCACATTTCACTCGACTAAACAACAAAGCTCCTAAGATCAGAAATTGTTTGCTCTTCTTGCTGTCCCTTTCAAATACGGTGTGGCTGCTCCCATGCACACCCAGCCCATTTCTGCTCTACGGCCCTCAGAAGTGCTGAAGTTGGCCAGGCAACCCTTTATGATCTCCAGGCACTCCTACCGTGTCAGCAGAGCTGTGATGGCACAGCAGTTTGGATGCACAGTGCAGGTCTCAGCACAGGGTTGGAGAAACCACGTTGGTGGTGGAAGAGAAAAAAGCGCCACCAGCAAAAGCTGGCTGGAAGGAAATGCTTTCATTTGAGTCACACGAGCACAGAACCAGGAGCCGCGTTGGTGTGCAAGGTTCTGAATAAATGGAGCTCACTTTAAATAATAGGAATGTGGCTCTGCTGCGTGGAAATCTGTAGGTGGGAAGTGGAATCAAGTTTCAGCTTTGTGTATCTGTCGAAACGAGCAGACGGCGCCTTTGGATAAAGACAGGGCATCTGAGGTTCATCCATCTTTCTGTAATCCTTCCAGAAATGACTTGTTACCCAGGCAAAGCAAGAAGTGACCGGCTGCACCACAGGTTAAACACGTACGATCTGAGGTGAAGCTGGGGAAACTGGATCATCACCAGTGATTTTATCTCTCCCACTGTGGCAGCGTCCCAAGCCTTTGGATGATATTTAAAGGCGATACTGGGTGACTTAGAAAGAGAAGTCTGGTGCCTGCTATGATTTAAGCACAAAATACAAAGGAACAGTCGCTGTGCGTGGCACGGAATGTCTACAGGCACACTGGTGTCTGTTTTCCTCTGTGCTTTACAGGCAGGGGATCTGTGGGCTAGAGACTATTAAGCAGGAAAAGTTTGTTTATGGAAAGGCTTGAATTCTTTACAAAGGAGCCCCAGCCTGTACCGAAAATGTGGTGTGGCTCCACTAAGCAGAAGTTAAAAATGTTTCTCTGGCTTGAGAGTGTTACAGTGACTGATGCACAGATGGACAAAGACAGCTCCTTTTCATTGCCAGATTCTCAGGGTTCCAGCCAGCCCTGTGTGATGTGAAAAAAGCCGCCTTGCCGTACTTCATCCTAAGCTGGATGCAGTTTCTATCAGTGGGCACTGTGAAAACACCACTCTGAGCACCTGTGGGTGACACGAATACCCCCTGCCAGGCAGCTGAGCACGGGATATGGGTGCTGTAATTGGGCACATGGGGAGGAATGGCTGCTCATGGCTGTGCTCGTGGCTGATCCTCGTCTGCGGGGCGCTGTGCCTCATACAGGCTGTGCTGCAGTGTGGTTTTTGCTACCCGGAATGGATCTGAGCACCACTGCTCAGACACAACGGCCTGAAAAATGCTGGGTAGGGATGCCTGCTTAGTGGGCTGTGATTGCATTAATTACAAACCACGAATCACGGACATTTTGTTCCCGCATTTGTCAGAGTAAAGCAGGCTGTATCAATAACAATCATTGCAGAGTTTTTCAGTGGATGACCATTCTTGCTTCTGGCAGCAGATTTGGAGAGCTCATTATGTTTGTATTCCCACTAATGGGAGGGACATTTCTTTCTCCTGCTAGGAATACAACTCCTCAGTTATTTTTGCTTCTGTAGCAGTGTTATTTCTTCCTGCTGCAATGGCTACAACAGATGAAGTAATAGCAAATGGGCATATTGTTTCCAGACCTGAACTCTCCAGTGAGCCTTTAAGAAATGCAAGAAAATGCAATCAGCGAGCATTAGGCAAAATTTAAAGTCCAAAAATCTGGGTCCAGGGTGATTAAAAACACTGTGTTGGATTCAGTATTAGAAACTGAAACTGAATGAATTTTCCCTATCTACATCTGTACCTGTGTCTAGATTTACATCTGTATCCATCTTTCCCTGCAGAATTCCTTGCCCATAGAAGGCAAACGCAGCCCAGCTGTCTCGCACATCAGGATTGCTGTCAGTTCTCCAAGGCCACAGCCAGTCCACCAAGATTAACGTCAGTTCTCCAAAGCCACATTTCCTCCTGCAGCCCCAGTCTTGTGGGAGCACAGCTTTACCTTTTCAGGGGGAAAACTCTTCATTCTGCATCAAGGGCAGTTTCTTTACAGCTGCAAGGAAGCTGTGTAACGAGGCTGTTTTGAATTGAATGAATTTCTCCATTTCATTGCTTTTCTGATACTAGATTGGAGCTACAAGTTTTCAGGTTCTCTCCGTTACATCTCTAGTGTCACAATTTCACCTGTGAAACATGAAATCATCTTGATTTTCCTTGGCCATTTTCCTCTGGCTGTGTGACCAAACACTGTGGAACGGAGCTCCATATCCCCCCTCAGAGACAACGTTCCTCCGTCACACAGAGCTGCTTTCTGTCTCTCAGTACTGGTGTTGAAGATCACTCTTGGTTTCCTCTCCCAGCTTCTCCATGCATTCCACTTTTACCTCATCTAAATCCGGCTTGGAGACATCAGAATAGATGCACATCAGAAACGTTGCTGGCTGTCCACGCAAGAACTGATAGTGTAGTAAAACTGGAGTTGCATCACATCAGTGCCTGAGTGATTTATGATGATCTAGGGTACTGTGACTCATCTGGGATGTGAGGAAGAGTTCAGAGGAGAGTTCTGGTTTTTACAAGGTGGCATTAAACTGCCAGGGATGGCAATGGGTACCAAATGTGGCCTGCCATGTGCTGCCACGAGGTAACGCAGGCAGTGACAGCACCACTGCATCTTGTCCTGACTTCTGTCTCAGCAGGGGGAGTTACTCTAAGCGAGGCTCTTGCAGCTTTCCACTTACTGAATTGTCTTCTTGGCAGCATCAGGATGGAAAACGATTGCTTCTTCTCCAGGCATCCAATGCAACCATGCAATGAATTTTCTGATTCGCTCCCAGTCCAGAAAAGTCAACAGAGTTCCACAGGATGCGCTGCATAAATAATATTAATGTTGCTGTTCTTATTCCCTGAGACCATTTTTGCTCTTGGTTAATTGATTCTCATTTATTCTGTGAACACAAAACGAGCAGTTTTGTCAAACCTCACAGTTGCTCTAATCTGCAGAGAAAAGGTTGGTGTCATCTGTTTCTTTCCCTGCTTTTCAAGACACACACAGATGACTCGCAGAGTCACTGGGCTTCAAACTGGGTGTCTGATAAACAATCTGCTTCTGAATGGTGGAATGCAGCTGCTTTTGATGCCCCAGCAGATTTCAGTGTCTGTGCCTGTGGCAATATTTACAAATGCTCTTCTTCCTTCCTGATTTTGACATACACTTTTCAGCAGTCACAGCAACATGAAGTGTAGAGCACAGAAAGTGTTTCACTACCATACGTTAATTACATGTTTGAGAAGTTCTAGGAAATAATGAACATAAAACATGTAGACATCTTCCTTTCAATTTATCAGTGAACTGTGCAGTACAACTGCAACTTCTCCCAAGTCTTTACTGCAGGAAGGATTCTTAAAAGAAAACAAGAAAAAAAAAAGCCCCTCCCTTTTTCTAAGGCTTTTTTTTTTTTTTCTTTTCTAAAAATAAAAAGCAAATAAAAGTGTAAAAAGAAGAGAAAGTCAAGGATTTCTGGGCGTTGCTGGAATAAACTCTACTTAAGTTCAGCATTCCACATTATGTTTCTGTATCTTAGGAGTAAATCAGTGGCAAGCTCCAGGCAAGACCCAGCTGGCACAGTGCAAGTTTTCTGCTGTAGCCAGGAACTGGATTGGCTCTTTGGCTGCCAACAGTCCGCCTCCAGTAAGCTGACTTACTGAATTAGAAGCTAATTGGCTCTATGCAATTAACTTCCAACGCTCGTTATCACTTTGATATTTGAGGTACTTGTAAAACTGATGAATTTGTACTTGTGATTCCCCTGAAGCGAGAAGATAAAACAAGTTCCAGATGACGAGCTGGATGAAATTATCTGTTAGTATTGTTCCACGTGTTAATTTGGGTAATGGTTTTATTACATTAAGGACCAACGAGTCACCTTCAGCCCTTCAAGTCCAAGCGACAAGGAAAAAAGTAGCGAAGGACACACACAGCCCACAGAGCAGCCAGGAACACAGCGGCGCGGTGCAGTTTTGTCACCCAAAGCCTCCTGAGGAGGTGACGTGCGGAGATCAGGGCAGTGACGTTTGTGGAGCAAGAGCCTCCTGGAACAACTCAGCGATGCCGGAACACAAACACCGCTCTGCTCCCGCAGGCATTTGGAACACGAGCCGGCTGTGCTGTGTGTTTACACGTGTGCTTTTCCAGGAGAACGGCCGCCACGGGCTCGTCGCGCCGCTTCCCCGCGTCCGTTCCACGCTGACGCAGCGGCTCCGCAAGGCGACGCCCAGCACAGCTCCCCTCCGCGACGTCACAGAGGGGGGTGACGACACGCGGCGGTTGGCGCCGCCAGGCGGCAGCGGTCGGTCGGCGCGCAGCCATGCCCGTTTCCCAGCTCTTCCTGCAGGGTCGCTGCCACTCCGCCGCCGAGTGCCGGAACGTGCGTCTCGGCGGCAGCTGGGGGCGCCCCTACCCAGGTAATGGGCGGCGCGGAGCCGGGGCGGGGAGCTGCCGCGCGGGGCCGCGCCGCGCCGCGCCGCGCCGGCGCTCGTCCCCGAAACGCCGCCTCCGCGACCGCGTGTCCGGCAGCCGCCGTCCGGAGGCGGCTCGGGGCTCCTCCGCCGGGCGGCGCGGCCGCCGAGAGCCGGCGCCGCCCGCCCGGACCGGACCCCCGTGCGCGCGACCGCTCCGGGCGCCGCCGCTCCGGGCGGGGGCCGCGCCGTGCGGAGCGGCTCCCGTCCTGCGGGACGGCCGGCGAGCCGCTGCGGGCACGGGGACGCCGCGGCGGGGCTGCGGGGGGGGCTGCGGTTCGGACGCGCCCGGGCTGACTCGCCGGGAGCGCGTTTGGGTTCCGACTTCTGCCCGGCTCGGTCGGCGTTGTGCGAATCGCCTGCCGTCTGCGACGCTTTGCGTCCTTCCTTCTTCGTTGGCAGGTCCCGTCAGAGGAGCCGGAGAAGGATGGCGAGCCGCTATCCAGAGATACAAAAACGCTGCCCGGGCATCCGAGCTCCGGCGCTCGAGAGGACGCGGAAGAAGACGTGGTACCACAACCCAGATAAGCACAACCCTCAGCCAGCCCCCAGTGACCCAGCACGTGGGAGGAGCTGTAGGAGGATGGGGTACCACCAGCCAGCCCCCACAATGCTGAGCCAGCCCCCAATGACCCAGCAGATGGGAGGAGCTGTAGGAGGATCTGGAGGCAATAGCCAGACAGCCACAATCCTGAGCCAGCCCCCAATGATCCAGCACATGGGAGGAGCTGTAGGAGGATCTGGAGGCAATAGCCAGACAGCCACAATCCTGAGCCAGCCCCCAATGATCCAGCAGATGGGAGGAGCTGTAGGAGGATCTGGAGGCAATAGCCAGACATCCACAATCCTGAGCCAGCCCCCAATGATCCAGAACGTGGGAGGAGCTGTAGGAGGATCTGGAGGCAATAGCCAGACATCCACAATCCTGAACCAGCCCCCAATGATCCAGCACGTGGGAGGAGCTGTAGGAGGATCTGGAGGCAATAGCCAGACATCCACAATGCTGAGCCAGCCCCCAGTGCTCCAGCACGTGGGAGGAGCTGTAGGAGGATCTGGAGGCAATAGCCAGACATCCACAATCCTGAGCCAGCCCCCAATGATCCAGCACGATGGGAGGAGCTGTAGGAGGATGGGGTACCACAAGCCAGCACACCCACAATGCTGAGCCAGCCCCCAATGATCCAGCACGTGGGAGGAGCTGTAGGAGGATCTGGAGGCAATAGCCAGACATCCACAATCCTGAGCCAGCCCCCAATGATCCAGCACATGGGAGGAGCTGTAGGAGGATCTGGAGACAATAGCCATCACACCACAATCCTGAGCCAGCCCCCAATGATCCAGCACGTGGGAGGAGCTGTAGGAGGATCTGGAGGCAATAGCCAGACATCCACAATCCTGAGCCAGCCCCCAATGATCCAGCACGTGGGAGGAGCTGTAGGAGGATCTGGAGGCAATAGCCAGACATCCACAATCCTGAGCCAGCCCCCAATGATCCAGCACATGGGAGGAGCTGTAGGAGGATGGGGTACCACAAGCCAGACCATCCACAATCCTGAGCCAGCCCCCAATGATCCAGCACATGGGAGGAGCTGTAGGAGGACCTGGAGGCAATAGCCAGACAATCACAATCCTGAACCAGCCCCCAATGATCCAGCACATGGGAGGAGCTGTAGGAGGATGGGGAGCCACTACTCAGACAAATGCAAACCTTAGCCAGCCTCCCCTGATCCAGCACATGGGAGGAGCTGTAGGAGGATGGGGTGCTGGTACCCCAAGGAATAGAAACCTTATCCGGCCAGCTGTGTTCCAGCACATGGGAGGAGCTGTAGGAGGATGGGGAGCCCCTACTCAGACAAATACAAACCTCATCCGTCCACCTGTGCTCCAGCAGACGGGAGGAGCAGTAGCAGGATGGGGAAACACTACTCAAACAAATACAAACCTTGGCCAGCCTCCCCTGATCCAGCACACGGGAGGAGCTGTAGGAGGATGGGGTACCACAAGCCAGACAACCACAATGCTGAGCCAGCCCCCAGTGATCCAGCACATGGGAGGAACTGTAGGAGGATGGGGAGCCACTATTCAGACAAATGCAAACCTCCTCCATCCACCTGTGCTCCAGCAGACGGGAGGAGCTGTAGCAGGATGGGGTGCTGCTACCTCAAGAAACACACTCATTATTCGGGCATCCGTGTTAAAGCACAAGAAAGGAGCCATGTTCAATTACAAGAGACAAGCTGTAGGAGGATGGGGTGACACTACTCAAAATACAAACCTCATCCATCCACCTGTGCTCCAGCAGACGGGAGGAGCTGTAGGAGGATGGGTAAACACTACTCAAACAAATACAAACCTTGGCCATCCTCCCCTGACCCAGCACACGGGAGGAGCTGTAGGAGGATGGGGTGCTGGTGCCCCAAGGAATAGAAACCTTATCCGTCCAGCCATGTTCCAGTACAGTGGAGGAGCATTTGGAGGATCGGGAGCCACTAATCAGACAAATACAAACCTCATCCATCCACCTGTGCTCCAGCACATGGGAGGAGCAGTAGCAGGATGGGAAACACTACTCAAACAAATACAAACCTTGGCCAGCCTCCCCTGACCCAGCACATGGGAGGAGCTGTAGGAGGATGGGGTACCACAAGCCAGACAACCACAATGCTGAGCCAGCCCCCAATGATCCAGCACACGGGAGGAGCTGTAGGAGGATGGGGTGCTGGTACCCGAAGGAGTAGAAACCTTATCCGTCCAGCCATGTTCCAGTACAGTGGAGGAGCATTTGGAGGATCGGGAGCCACTAATCAGACAAATACAAACCTTAGCCAGCCACCTGTGCTCCAGCAGACGGGAGGAGCAGTAGCAGGATGGAGAAACACTACTCAAACAAATACAAACCTTGGCCAGCCTCCCCTGATCCAGCACACGGGAGGAGCTGTAGCAGGATGGGGTGCTGCTACCTCGAGAAACACACTCATTATCCGGGCATCCGTGTTAAAGCACAAGAGAGGAGCCATGTTCAATTACAAGAGACAAGCTGGAGGAAGATGGGAAACACTAACTCAGTAAATACAAACCTCATCCATCCACCAGTGCCCAGCACATGGGAGGAGCAGTAGGAGGATTGGGAGACACTACTCAGACAAACAAACCATAGCCAGCACCCATGATCCCAGCACACGGGAGGAGCTGTAGGAGGATTGGGCCAATACCCAGACAACACAAATCCTCAGCCAGCCACCCATGCCCAGCACACGGGAGGAGCTGTAGGAGGATTGGTGTCAATACCAGATAGACACAAATCTGACAGGCCACAATGATTCAGCAGATGGGAGGAGCTGTAGGAGGATCTGGAGGCAATAATCAGACAACCACAATGCTGAGCCAGCCCCCCATGATCCAGCAGATGGGAGGAGCTGTAGGAGGATCTGGAGACAATAATCAGACACGCCTGTCCGAACCAGCACAGCGCGGAACGGAGCTGTAGGAGGATTGGTGCCTACCCAGATAGACACAATCTCAGCCAGCCAGCGCCGTCCAGCACAACGGAAGGAGCTGTAGGAGGATTGGGTGCTGCTACCCAGATAGACACAAACCTCAGCCAGCCAGCGGCCTCCAGCACACGAAGAGAGCTGTAGGAGGATTGGGTGCTGCTACCCAGATAGACACAAATCTAGCCAGCCAGGGCCATCCAGCACACAGGAAGGAGCTGTAGGAGGATTGGGCTGCTACCCAGATAGACACAATCCACCAGCCAGCACCGTCCAGCACACGGAAGGAGCTGTAGGAGGATTGGGTGCTGCTACCCAGATAGACACAAATCTCAGCCAGCCAGCGGCCATCCAGCACACGGAAGGAGCTGTAGGAGGATTGGGTGCTGCTACCCAGATAGACACAAATCTCAGCCAGCCAGCGGCCATCCAGCACACGGAAGGAGCTGTAGGAGGATTGGGTGCTGCTACCCAGATAGACACAAATCTCAGCCAGCCACCGGTGATCCAGCACACGGAAGGAGCTGTAGGAGGATTGGGTGATGCTACCCAGATAGACACAAATCTCAGCCAGCCACGGGCCATCCAGCACACGGAAGGAGCTGTAGGAGGATTGGTGATGCTACCCAGATAGACACAAATCTCAGCCAGCCAGCGGCCATCCAGCACACGGGAGGCATGGAGGAGGACATGTTCCTCGTGCCCGGAGAGCCATAAACCTTCTCCGGCCAGACTTGTTCCCATGCATGACAGGAGCTGCAGGAGGACGGGGCGCTCCCACAGCCGTTGTCCAGCCTCCTGTGTGTGCAAAGAGCAAATCGAGTGGCAGCCGTGATGGAGGAGGACTCTCTGGTGCCTCCGGTTCTGGACCAGCAGGCAAAAAAGCGCGGTCTCCTCGCAGAAAGCGCCCTCTGCGTTGAGCAGTGCAGCCCCTGGTGATGGTCAGAGAGACGGACAGCAGCGACTTCTGTAAGTGATGACCCTGTCCCCTGGGAAGCGCTCGCAATGAGCTGCTTAAGTGCTCACTGGCTTCCTCTGGATAATGCAGAGGACGCGTTCCGGGGGATGGAAGCTGGGACGTGTGGGGGGAACATAGGAAGCACTGGGGTTTTGTTTCTCTTACAGACCTGATGTGATTTAATCGCAGTTCGATGCTACGGTAAAACGCTTTGTGGGACATCTGTGTGTCCAGCAGAGCGACTGCTGTGTCTTTCACAGATCATTGTGGTGTTCTTCAGTTGTTCCTCTGAGCAGCGTCCCGTGGAATTGATTGGCATGGCTTTGGCTATTTGAGTTTGCTCTTTGCAGTTTGGCTTCTGACTGTAATTTCTTCTTTTGCTGTTATGTTCTGTTTTCTAGTGACTGCGCAGCGAAAGACATGGCAGCCTGGGAATCTTCTGGACAGAGGATGTTTTCGTGTTCCTCTCCTGTGGCGGGCAAGCCTAGTGCTTCAGGTCGGTACCGCTTTTAGCCTTGCTGAGTGCTGAGTGCTGCTACTGTCTAGACTGCATTTCTATACTTGTCCACACTGCTCTGCCTCAGTGGAAGCACTTGCAAGGTGATGACTTCCTTGTGATGCAACAGGTAGGGGCACTGGATTGTGGTATTTCTTTGTGTCTTGCAACCCCGAAGTTGCACCAGAGAGTCCTCTTTGTGTCTGCAAGTAGAACTGGCTTGTCCCAGGTGGTGTAGCAAGGGCAGTTTCTTGTGTAACTCTAGAGGGCAATTTTGTATTTGTGCTGTATTTCCTTTGGAGCACGGTGATTGTTTGCCTCCCTGCAGGCTTTCGAGAGATCTCCCCTGAGGAGGGGCGCCTGGAGTATTATAACTGCCGTGCGAAGGAGAGCACTGGATACTACGTAAGTGTTTAAAGCTACCGACCTTTGTGTGGACGCGTGCAGGGCAGGAGTGGTTACTGTTCTTCAGGTGCCACTCTTGGCTCAGTGAATCCGAACTCGAGGGGATGTAAGAATGCCCTCGTACGGTCACTTTTCTGTGCACCGAGTAGAGAACAATAGGAGCTGCTGGCCTGAATGCTTTGCCACAACTGAGCAACCTGGTCTGGCTGTAGGTGTCCCTGTTCATTGCGGGGGAGTTGGGCCAGATGGCTTTAAAGGTCCCTTCTGACTCAAACAGGTCTGTGATTCTCCCTTCTTCTTTCTGATAACTGCATGACACAGGCCTCACCGATTATGCAGGTACAAATGATGTATTATCCAAAGCATGAGGTTCTGTTCATAAAGTGGGGCAAGACCTGAATTGTCCAGTCTGAAATTTCCTTGCAGTAGGTCAGATCATTCTTGTTCCCTCTTTTAAAGATAGGGAAAAAAAAAAAAAAAAAAAAAACAAAAAGAAAAAACCAAAAGCCGTGCTTAATAAAAGCAGTTTGTGTTTTCCCACGTTTAGACAAACGCTGTCGGTCACTACGTGCAGCAATGGGTAAACAAGCTGCAGGAGCTGAAGGCTTTAAATGCAATGGGTAAAGCAACGATGGTAAGTGTTAAGGAAAGGAAAAATATTACTGTTCAGGAAATATGCTTTTCTCTTAAATCTTGAGATAGGCTTTTCTCTTAGGATTCACGTTTAGGCAGAGCTCGGGGTTCAGACTTCAGCGGTGATTGTTCCGCGCTCAGAGAGCAGACTGAGCCAAAGCAGTGATACAGATGGGGTCATGGCACAAACCAGAGCAAGTGAGAGGAGAACGAGAGCTCCAGGAGCTGTTGGTGGCTGCCGTTACTTTTTGCTTCCTGCTTCTGGGGTGTTTGCAGACAGCAGCCTGAGAGCTTTGTTTAAAGCTGCAGCTGCTGGTGGCCAGCGTTTGATCAAGTTTCTCAGAGTTACGTTCAGCTGGACGGCACGCAGTGGTTTTTGCTCTAAGCGTGGACTGAGAGATACTTGCCTGTGTTGGAATGTAGTTTTCATGGATGTATTTGGAACTTTTTCAGCCGTCTCGGAGAAAGAATGCGGCCGCCCAAGCGTTGCCTTCTCTTGGACTGGGAGGACAGCAAGCCCCAAGCGCTGGGTTCCCAAGTAAGTTTCTGCATAAAGAACCAGCGATTAGACAGGCGTCGATGAGTTTTCTTCTGCAGTATTGAGATGCAGCAGGAAGTTCTGCTGCTGCAAACTCTTCCAACACCGCTCCGCTTACAGGTGCTGGAACCGCCAAGGCAGCGACAGGAACTTCTCACTCGGGTGCAAGCAGTGCTTCGGCTGCACAGACTGCCGGTGCCTCTGGACACGACGCCACGTCCGCGCCTCCTGCATTCCCACACGGCATCAGACCAGGCCAGTTATGTTCACCGAGGGGCGAATCAACAGCCCAAGAGCTGGAGCAGTTCAAAGCCAAGAAGTCCACGCCGGGAAAGGTCCCTCAGAAACCAGCACTCGCAGACCTTTTACGTGGCTTACCGTGTAATGTAATGTAGTTCTGAAGTTATACGTCTTAGTTGTTGTCCTGTGACTCTTCCAATAAACAATGTTGTGATGGAGCACTGAGTTGGAATGCTTTCCTCTGACTTAAGTTCTCGTTTAATCTCCTTATTCTTCTGTATAATCAATGGTTATACAGGTGTTATCATTAAGAAGTACACAAGAGAGTTTGGCTAAGCAGGTTATTACACCAAAAAGAACAGACAAAGGGCTTGCCCTGGTCCTGGGCTCCCTGGAAAACTCCAGCAGGAGGGATCTCCAGAAAGAGATCCTTCCCCACTGGTAGCCAGCTCCTAAATGGGGTCTAGGAGCCAAGCTCCCCTTCTCTGACTAAGAGAGTGAATCTGCTCTGGATCCTCTCCAGATCTTTGTCGACTGCAGCACGCACTGCAGACCTCGTGAGCACTCAGATGGTGGACTCTGTTGCAGCAGCACTTGTGCACGTCCATGTATCAGAAGGAGGGAAAAGGCAGCAAGCACTGCCAGCCTGCTGCCCGCAGGTGTACGCAGGACAGCCTCCTGCTGCTGCTGCAGGTGGAGCCTCCGCGGGGAGGGGAATGGATGCAACCCGGCTTCAGCCGGGGCCAGAAGCGGCAGCAGCAGCAGCATTCTTCTCGTGGTGCCTGCTTGCCTGTGCCCCAGAGAAAGCCCCCAGCTCTGTGGCAGGACAGGGCTGTGCTGAGGGCAGGATGTGACTCACTGGCGGCCGCCCAGAGAGGAGCCCTGCGCAGCCAGCAGGCGATGCTGTGAGAAAGCAGCACGACAGAGGGACCTCATAGTCTGGGCCAACGCTACAAGAAACGCAAACGTTTTGGAGCCCACGATAGGACTTGCCTAGAATAAGGATGCAGAGGGAAGGTGAGGCCATTCCCACATTCTGGCATTCTAGGGTGCGGTTCAGGAAGCAGAGCACGTCTGTGTGCAGGTTCCCTACGGCTCTCTGCTGTGTGCATCCCATCTGGCACAGCAGCGCCTTGTGCAGTGAGTCTGCCCACTGTCAGGGTGCACTGGGATTTGGCGAGGTCCTGCTCCATGCTGCATTTCCCCTCCTCGGACTCATTCTCAAGGAACAGCCTGGTTGCCACGTAGGCAACGCGCTTGGGAGCTGCCCCAGGCCTCTTGCGGCACCAGTCAGTGAACAAGACAACATCCAAGGGAGTCTCTAGAGCAAGGTCCAGATCCCACCAGCTGCAAGAGTTCTGTTCCTAATACAAAGCATGAGAAATGTGCTTGCCAGAAGAGCTACCTCCACAGCAGGACGACAGCTGATGGTTTTCTGATGAAGCGCTTGCCATCCATAACCTTGAGATTTTTATAAACCTTGCTGTTGGCTTCCTGCCTTCATGGCAAAACAGTCAGAAGTGAGAGCCTAGTTCTGTTGGAAAAAATGCATGCGGTTTGGTGAGGGGGAAAAGGATGTAAGTTTAATTTATAGCTGTCCCAAGAGCTGGAAGACGAACAGGAGTGCTGTGCTGGCCTTGCTCCTGCCCACTGCTGCTTCAGGGCATCCGGGCACCAGGAGCTTGGAGGAAGCTGGACTGCTGGAGTGCAGGTTCAGGTTTTCCTTCCTGCTCTGTCTGGAAGGTGCAGACAAACACAGGGCAAACGTGGAGCTGTTGCCGTTCCAATCTTAACAATATCCACCTTCTGACACACAGAGTGCTACCTGGAAGAGACAGCAACTTCACTGTTAGCAGCCCTTTCTGGTAAGCCGTACTGGGGCTGTTAATCAAGATCGCGTCCTGATCTTGAAATAAGCCAAGCCTGTCATCTCTGCTTCAGGATTGTTACTGTTCCATTTTGGGAATTGCTAGACATAAATTATCACAGAAACGTGTAAGAAATTGTCCTACACGGAGAAGTTGGATTGCAGTTCTGACAGATGTCTTGAAGTTTCCCTTCTCTTGACAAAACCTTTGGCATAACTTCAGAAACTCTGCTGAGAGCAGACATTTAAGTGCCACGTTTCTGTAATTATCTCCTGTTTGAGCCTGAGTTTCACCTGATACACATACGACAGCTGGGCAGCAGCTCCCAGCTGCTCGTGAGTAGCACGGCACAGCTTACATCACCAGGAGCCCAGGGAGGAGGAGTCTGTGCTGGGAAAGGAAGGGCAGAAAGCTCAGTGTCAGCACAGGGAGCTACTTCTCCTGAATGCTCCTGAGGGCTGCGCTTATATCCATTTTCTCTGGAGGAACAAGAGAGAGCTGCAGCAAGCAGTGCTGCGTGGCTCTATGATGGCCCCTCGGAAGCACAGGCTGTCCTTCCTGCTGAAGACAGTCTGAGGAGGGCTTTAGGATGGACATTTTTTCATCCTGTAACAATTCCCCAGGCTTGAATGTGCGTCGTTCAGGATTTTGTGTCCTGAGGAGGAACTTGAAAATCATTCGAGATGCAAACTCAGTGACTTAATTCTTCGTGCCCTTCTGTCTCCTAGCCACTTTCCTCCACTTCTTCCTTCCTTGTTCTCTTTCTCTTGGACAACTCTAGTTCCCTATCAAGCATTTCCTAGGCATTTTTTGTTCCGTAACACCATCACTAATCCTATATAAAAGGCAAAGACCCTAAGTGTGGCAGTCAGTGTGGGCAGCCCCCTGACCACCTCTCAGAAAATTGGCTCAACTGGAGAAGGAGCTGGGAGGGAACAAAATCAGGACAGCCGTCTAACAGTGGCCAAAGGGCTGTTCCATGCCATATGGCATCGTACAGAAGGAGAGCTTGGAAGGGGGAGTGAGTTGCTCTTCTTGCTCTTTTCCACTGCTCAGGGGCCAGCTGGGCATTCCTTGGTGGGTGGCGAGCAACTGCTTGTGCATCACTTGTCATGTACATTTGTGTACGTACAGTCATAACTATCACTCTTCGTACACATATAGTCAGAACTGTAACTCTTTATCTTAGTAAACAGTTTCATCTCAAGCCACGAGTTCTACTTTGTGGTCGTTTTTTTCCCCAATTCTCTCCCCCATCCCACTGGGAAGGGGTGGGACTTAGGCACAATGGGACAAAAGTGCCATTCGTCTTGCACACTTTCCATTATTCATGAAAGGTTGCAAACTGGATAGACAAGCTGCAAATACACAATTTATCAGTTCACTCTCATGGAACGCTCCTCCATCTTCACTTACTCTGTCTTACTTCCAAGGCCACACCGCCCACAACCCACAGGACCAGGACATCGGGGCCCTAAATGTTCTGAGCGTTCATTCAGAGTAGAAATAGAAATGATAGCTGCTGTAGGTTAGCAGTGTGTGCTGTCCTAGGCATCAATAAGTCTCTAGAGAAATCAAGACACAACGGGCTATTGCTTTACAATCACCTGGAAAGCATAAAGCTTGGTAATTCACCAAGTCCAGCAGAGTGCGTTAAACAGAGAAGTGCAAGAGTGGGAAACAGTTCTGGGCTGATACAGCTCTGGGGAGGAGGGCATCACTTGAATGTAACAGCAAAAAACAAACAAACAAACAAAAAAGAATAAAATAGAAAAATTTCCCTTGCTTGCCCATGAATAAGCTTATATAAATCACCAAGAAATACATTTATTTTATACCATGCACCTCAGGAGCTGCAGAAATAAACGTGTCTGAGAGAGAAGTCTGACTGTCTCACGAAACAGTAAGAAGAAATCAAATACGAGAAACAGCTCCAAACTCCAAATGATAAATCTTTCTATCCACCAGCTCCATATTTCAGAGGGAAAATTAGGACAAATAATAGTTTGGCTAGTCTATCAATGTCCTTCCTCTTGCATCTATCATCTTGCTATACGAACTTTTGCAAGGACTTTTAAGGATAACATGAATGATTCTCCTCATCCTTCCCACAAGAAGCCTATTTGCTTTGTGGATCCGAGGTGTGGATGTGAGATGTAAGATGTACTTCATGCCAGCACGGGGTCGTCCACGGTGACCTGCAGCACATCGATCACACGTGCATCACGTGCAGCAGCACGGCTGCTGGGACATGATCTGTACATCTCTGCACTTCCAGCAAATAATGGCAGACATTAGATGGTTCTTGAAATTGCATTTTTCTTCATAGCGAAGAGATTGTTAGAAACACAGAATGGGAGTAAGAAGTACTGCTGAAGAGCATATCAGAGGGAAGCATGACAATTCCTTGCTGTCGATTAGGCACCTTTCCCATCTACGTGCAATCTCATGCGTACCTCAAACCCCCTACCAGAGCATTTGGCACATACACCTACACCAAGGTCTTAGGAGTATCAAGGTCAAGTGTTAAATTTGACTTGGGTACTTCCAGCAAGAAGAGGGCACAGAGATAACTGCACACAGACACCGCTGGGTAAAGAGATGCCTTGGGGATCTCACACCAGTCTCTGCTCCTTCAGCAACGTGGCTGTAAGGACGGACCCGCCTGATCGTCTGAGAAGTGACCACGCAGACTGCACAGGGAAATGGAGGCTCCTCTGAGGGTCATCTGCAGTGATCCGTACAACAGCTACTGCTGAAAAGCAAATGTTGAGATCTAGGTAAGCAGGAAACCGTGGCCTGGAGGTTATCAGAGTTGCACCACACACGAGGTTTATCAGGTCACTGTGACAACCCGGTGCACCGGAGTCTGGAATTTGCTGTAACGTCAAAAACAAATGAAGAGTTGTTCCCCTGGAGGAATTCTTGGTCCTGGATCACTGTCGAAGCCTGTTGAAGGTTTGAAAAGAAAACCAAGGAGCTTCCCACAACATCCCAAGACTCCAGCTGCTCACTGTAACATTTTAAAGCCAAAATCCCAGCTACCACAGTCGAGCCACTCCACTTCTCCACAAAATGCAGCTACCATCAAAGCAAAGTTTCCTTTTGAAAGCTACTGAATTCAGTAGATACCAAGAAAGCAACTTCCCTCCTCTTTCAGAGGAACAGTAAAATTCTATTTCTTCCACTGAAGTCTGACAAATCGGACTAGAAAGAGCTTACACGCACACAAAACAGCTCACAACCAAAATGTCACAACAAATAACTGAACTGCTAGGAAAATGTGGGTGTTCCTAAATGTTTGTGGCTTCCAAGCATCAGCAAACAGAACAGAGCAGGCTGATGGAGAATTTTCTTTTCACACAAGAGAAATGGACGAGCAAGACACGAATAAGAGGTAGCAGTCTGAGTGACAGCTGGGCACAGACAAGTTCCCTTGTTGCTGCTGGTGGCCTCAGCCCATGTCCAGGAGGAGCAGCCAGGAGATGTGCTGAGCTGGGAATCAGACCTGCTGCAATCTTGAGGCTGAAAGCAAGAGTTTGGATGGTGCACCAGTTGCGCTGTGTTTCTCTGGGAAAAGAGGTATTAAATTCAAATTAGATTCCCTAATAGAACGCATGAACCACGTGAAATTCATCGTAACAAAACTTCAAAAGCAACACAGATGAAATGTCTTTGGATCAAAGGTTTATTTCTAATGACACAGCACTGGAAAACAGAAGTTACAGATGACTTTTTGATACAGGATACATTACATATCTTAATTTAAAAGGATTTGTGAAGGTATGCTGCATAAATACCTATTGTGAAAATATATTATGCTTATTTCTCAGAGATTAATTTTGCTGTGTTTTTTTTTTTTAATTGAGCCAATTAAATAAAAAAGTACAGATGAGCATCATTCCAGTAATCATTCCAGATTATCTCACTGTAACTATTGCAGCTGGAAGAGGAAACTGAGCCATGCCTTCTCAAAGGTTTAGCAGCTTTGAAAACGATGTTATTCATCATCTCAGAACGAAAATGTCACATTGCTAACATGGACACTGTTCAGTGCTTTGGCAATGGCAGCCAGTTTTGCTTTGGAACAAAACTGTTTCCTGTAACGCCAGACAGTGAGAGAGCAATGCATGCCCTGATGACACCACACAGTCAAAGAACTGCAGTGAACTTGTTAAAATGCATATATACCCACATGCACTTATAGGTACACATTCAACTTCCTGTGCATAGATATTATGCGTGTCCAAAAGTAACTCTGAAAAACGTTGCAGCAGTTAATTACATTTTTTAAACGCATGAAACTTAGGAGAGTTTGACCTCATTACTACAGGATTACTCATTAAATTTTCTGCAGTGCAACTCAATACAGTACACTCAGTGCAGAGAAGTTCAGGTTTTGGTACCAAGGAGGCTAATTTGGGATTTCATGGGAAAGGACCAAATACAGGAACACCACAGCTCTGACAAAGCACAAACAAACCTGGTGCCACGTGCATGTGAACAAATAAGGACATTTCTGGTTTTATTTGATTTTTTTTTCACGCACTGCTTCAGAAATTGCTAGCTGAACTGTTTGCACTCATGCTCATCTTGATATGCTTCAACAAGCTTTGTCCGGCACCAATCCGTAAACCATTAGCAGCCTGAACTACAAAAAGTGGGCTCCCGTGTTACAAAGAGGTTAAAAACCTACTGACTGAGCTTCATGCCACATTCTGTGCCTGTGAGAAGAGCTGTTCCAGATGGCGTGTGAAGTTCTCTGGGAAAAGTCCTTTAGAACTCTTTGCATCTCTGCACTGAAGCCACTCAGATTCCTTAATGCCTGCCAACCAGCCAGCCTCCTGAAAGAAAAAAGACAGAGCATCTTCAGTCTCAGGCCTCTCCCATTCCTTCCTACACACCCCAGGCCCGGAGAAGTGTTGGATCACATGGCTAAAAGAAGTGGTGATTTGGTTAAATAGCGCACTCTGATTTGGCACAGATTGTTTTCTCTGTTCTGCCAGACCGTGGTCTTGTGAGACTGACTGTGAGCACATTATGTGGCCTTTATCCACCCAACCTCCAGCTGAACTGAAAATTGGACAATCAGCCTCTGCAGTCACCCAGTGTTACAGCAAATCTGCATTTGTGCAAATGCATGTGGAGATGTTTTCAAAGTTCTCACAGTAATACTGGGATACTTACACAGTAAGAGCATAGAGTGTGCTGGAATCATTACAGAATGCCACAGATGAGGGGAAAAAAAGCAATCTTTTTCTCTGATTATTTTTTTCCGAGCGTTCTTTTCTCTCATTCCCATATTGACAGTCAGAAGAAATCACAGTTCTTGTTTTCTCTGCCATCGTAATTTCTAGAAAGTAAAAGTCAGTTGATATTCAAGTACCCTTTTCAAAAATTCCTGGAAACTTCAGCCTAAGCCAGATCTTGACATGCAATACTGCAATCCAAATCCTCAGCAGCACAATCACTCAAAAGGAAGATTTCTTATTGGTTCTCTTAAGTGCCATCCATTTTACCTGGAGTAAAATCCATTCAGTATTTTTTGCAGTGATCAGCCTACTTTCATCTCACCAAATGACTGACTCTGTGCTTTGTTCCTTTTAAGAACAGGACTCAGAGTAGAGTGATGATTATCAGGGAGTTTCTAATGCTGATTCATTATTATTCTACAGAAAGTACAAACAGAGATGGAGTAACTGGCAGCACGTTCCTGAAGCTCATGTTTTGGAAAACCTGAGAACTGAAGTTTTCTGCCAAGCACAGAGTGGATTCTACTAAGGACTGAAGTTTTAATGGATAATAACTTCAACTCAATAATTATGGAAAAAAATTGAAGTCACTGGTGGGATTGGTTGGCTTTGAACAGGGAACACAGGCTGACAGCACTAGCTATGTCAGAACGATGGTTTTAGACAGATCAATTTTGCAGGAGAAAAAAGAACCAAGATAAAACACTCTCTGTAAATCAACAAAGTATCTGGTAAAAGAGAAAAATTAAGTTTTATGGTGATGTTAAACACGAAGGGCAAATATGCACTAAGTAACAAAGATATGAGCAGAATGATCTCAGAAACACGAATACATGGAGCTTTATTTTCTCCATCACTGCACACAATTTACTCCAATTAATCTAATGGGATGTGGATGCACACCACAAGAGAAAAGAAATTAATGGATTCACCAACTGAAGGTGATATATATTTAATACAAAACATTGTAAGAAAAAGTAACTGAAGACAACCTATTTTTATATCCTTAGAGTGGTATTCTGCAAACACTGACAATCAAATCAGTTGAACAGCCCAAGAGGTATGACGCAGCACAGTTTGAGTAAGGATAAGAGAGTCTGTCCCTGCAAAAGTAATGAAGTGTCCTAGTGAAAAGGAAAATAACATTAATCTTTTGTTCAGAAACAATACTAAAAAAGAATCAAAAACCAAAACAATGACTTGTCTCTTGTATTAAGAGAGAGTTCAGCTTAGATAATGAACAGTCTCTGGCTCTCCAAACACGCACTAGACAGTATTTGGGCATATTTTAAGGAACGTTCTTCATTCAGAGCAGAGCACTGGCTATCTCCCTGCGCAGGATCCAGACCCCAACCTCCCAGCCCCCAGTTCAGTGGGATACTTTTCATCAACACTTTCTGCCACTACAGCCACGAAGTGGCTCCTACTGATTGTACAAGATGGGCTTCTCTTAAAGAAGTAGTCAAACATTAATTCACTTGGCTGCAAATCAATATAACACGTGGAATTCAATTGTTTAAAAATTAACCTGAAACACGCTGTTAAAACAAAATAAAATATCTGAAATGACATGGAACTGTTGGATTCCTGCATCAAAGTGATGGCTGGTGCAGTTCAAGAGCACTGCTGTGTGAGGCTCAGGTTCCAAGAGGCACGCAGAACATTAGGGACACCTCTGTGCCATTGAGCTGCAGGACAGAACTGTTTGTGCGTGGTCTCAGTGCTCTCTCGGGGCAAATGTACGTTTCTCCAGATCTCCATGTAAAACTCTGAACATGTGGGGAACATACAATCAGTTCTGACCCAGCGTTACAACAAAATGACAGCAACAGGATGCACAATTTGTAAGCCATCTTCTGTATTAAGCCTACGTATGTATGTAAGCCTGCATGAAATCCACTACAAGGTAGCATAAAAGTGCCCTGGAAAAATGTACTGAAGTTGGATCCTGTTGGTAGCACACACCTGGGACTCTAGCTTAGTTAACTGTGCTGTTTGGTCACAAATGAAACCAAGTGAAAGGACAAAATAAGAATGTTGGTGTTCTCTAACAGTAAAGACGTTCTGAATCAACATTTCAAAGTAACTATAAACAGCGAGAAGAAAACTGAGACAAAGGGAAACATTAGCAACAGAAAAAAATAACCATGTTGTTACCTGATCAGCTGTGGTCTCAGAAGGAATTACCAATACAATATCCCCGCGTTTTAAATTAAGCTCAGCACTGTTAGCTGCCTCAAAATCATGCAGAACTTCAACCTGAAGGAAATACCAAATATGCAGAAATGATCAAAACAGAGACATTGTGAAAAAAGAACAATGTGCTCTTTCACTTCTTCCTTTATGGAAATATATGGCCAGAGATACGTACATTCAAGCTGTTAATGTTCACATCAGAGTTTCTATTTATAGTTTATGAAACAGGTATAGCTTCAGTAAATCCTCCTGAAACTCCTGAAAGAAACCAAACATCCTCTCCCAAGGTTGCAGAATCCCACAAGTGCTGCCTCTTGGACAAGTCCTGTTACATCATTCCTACCGTGCAAGGAACTTCTTTCATTTCCCACTATCATTACCAGACCCGAGGAGAGGGATGGCAGGATTTTGCTGATAAGCTTGGAAAAGAATCACAGGAAAGGTTACTTCAGACCCTTACTTACGCTGTCTGCTAGATACCATTATTGGTGTAAACATCCCTGGAAATTAGAGTGAGAGGTACAGCACCAGTTTCAATACAAGATACAAGAAGTTAATAATGGGAACCATAGCTCCTGTTTGTCCTGGAAAGAACTCCCACTTACTGGCAGATAGGAATGCCAAAAATATCTCTCTTTCCAAGAGGGGGTTATTCAAACATTTGTGGGGTTAGTACACTGTCGTGAGCAGACCATGCCGACTGAATAGCTCTTCCTCCTTAAGAGAGATACTATCCCAGTTTTCTCAAAGGCACAGACAGTTCCGTGGTAACTCTGCAATACTGAAATAATGCAGCACTGAGAGCCAGATGGCAGTCATATATTCTGCTGCTTCTTATTTACGTTTGACTCAAGGAAGCGTGACAAAAAACAAAAGATGAACTGTGGCAGCACATCTGCATCAAAACTGCACAATCCTGGTCACTCTAACCTTAATGTTATTCTCACTGTTTGCTGAAAATCGTGACCCATGAAAATGGATCAGAAAGAATGGCATATTTATGGAGTGCTATGGGACTGATTAGTCTGAAGAATGCAAATTATAGTAGGAAGCATATAAAGTTCATCTATCCTCAAGGAGCGTTTCTCCTGCTTGCTGATTCTGAAGTGAAAAGAACCTTGTGAACCAGGAATCTCTGTGGGTCTTACCAGCCAAGGAGAGAATTGCCCTCAAGCTTATTAAACTTCTCTGTCTGAATACCCTAACAGTTTGTAAGTATAGTAATACTAAGGACAGAAAATGATACTTCAACTTCATTGCAGTGAATTGTTGAAGTCCCATAGATTTCAATAGGGCTGGAACATCCTCTATGGATTCTCAGGCCAGAAAAATGCCTTTTTGGTGTTGTTAGCAAACGATCGAATAATACTGCTGACTAAATCGCTGGCAATGGAATTTTACTTAAAAGATTCACTGTCAGTACTGGTTTGGTGAGATGAAAGGAGAACTTCAATGATTCTCACAGCTACGAAGGGATATAACCAACAAAATCCAAGTGCAGAAAATAGATTTCTCCACATTCACGTATGGAGAAAAAACACAACCAAAGGTGGGTGAGTGCATGCGCATGCAAGCACGTGGCTGTGAAACTGGGCTCCTTTGGCCTCATAATGGCTCGATTGTCAACACATCCACAGAAGCTAGATCTGAAAAGATGTCTAAAAGAAAAACAAACAAGCAGACCTTAAAGAGAAAGGCCGGTGGCATGTCAGAAGCTGTGTCTCCTGCTGACGCAGGCTGACCTTGAGAAGGCGCAGTCTGGATTTCTTCAGCTGGTTTCTGCTCACTTCCAACTTGGGAGGTTTCACTGTCAGTGCCCTGAGTGCCCATCTCTGCTGCAGCATCTTTGGACTCACTCATGATGACATCATGTTCTTCTCCTTCCCCTTCGTTGTTCGATGCTGCCTCTATCACTACTGAAGGGATGCTGCTGACCTTTTCCTAGGAAAAGAAATAAAATACAACAAAGGCATCACGAGAGTATTTAGTACTTTATTTCAAGTTGAAAAACATGTTTCTTTACTTCTGCTGAAGGTGGGATTCTTACATCAAGACAGAGAACAATAATTGTGCAGAAAAGTAAAAGTTCTAAGAGCTTAGAGGAACACAAGGTGCAAAAGCAGAAGTGACCTGGACCTCTTTCAGGGCTGTCCCAGAGTCCAGGTGTGAAATCCATCATACACCAGAGCACCTTCAGGACTGAGGGAGGTTGTTGCCAAGGGCCATGGGACACATTACTGTACAGGACTTACTATGGGATGTTTAAGGGAGAAACCAAAAGCAGTGGGTGGATTGAGGTGATCTGGGGAGGAACAAGTGTGGGACAACAAAGGCACAGATAACAGGATAAATGGGCTGGTTGCATGTAAGCAGTGGATAGTTCAAATGTTATCTGGCCATGCCCTGCACCTGATGAGTGTGGTCTGTCCTATCTTCTCATTAAGTTGCTTGCTAACTCTTCTCCAGGGTGAGGGCTGTCCATTGTTCTTGCCCATGTATGCACCAGGGTCAGATCATGGACTGGAGGGCCTGTGTGCCCATCTGCCAGCTGCATGAGAGATCCAGGTGCCAGCCACTGGAGACACTCAGCTGAGCGGACTTGAGTGACATCAGCACGTATGTAAGAATATATATATTCTCACGAGTAGATCTCTACCCTGCTCAGCCAGAGGTGAACGTGATGAGGCTTCTGGTAATGCTTGTGTTTGTGTGAGTACCCCGCGTGTCTGTCTACGATTTCCATGGCTGTCTGTGCATGTTCCAATATCGTGTCTGTGTGTGCTCTGTGTGTGCATCGACTGAGAATACACGCTCATCCTCGCTGCTCGTTGCACCCTGGGGCGTGGAGCTGCATCAGCCTTGCCTGTGCTGGGAGCTGCTGGATCTGGCTGGATTCCCTACTGCTCCCCCACGCAACAACAGGAGGTACCTGAGAAACACCAACCTCCTTTTCTTCTCCCTGAGGTTTGTCACCTTCAGCAGCAGCCTCCTGTGCAGTGGGAGCAGCACCTCACCAGCTCTGCTGCCACCACCTCGCCGTCTTCCACTGCCACTGCCCCATCCGCAGCAGTCACCGCCTGCAGAACAAAAGGAGAAACCTTTCAGGACATGAGCTGTGAATATCAGCTGGAGATTTCCTGTGCTCTGCGATCTCCTTAGGTGCTGCCGGCCCCTGGCTTTGGTTTCACTGGGGTTTCTCCTGACCCAAGGGGGAAAGCAGCACTGCAGGCTGCCATCCTATACCTGAAGCACCATGTGGGGAGCACAGGGGTAGGCTTGCACAACGAAGCTGATTTACAGGCAGGAGAGGGACATTTACAAAACCTCCCTGCGAACATGCAGTAGAGTTTCAGATGGGTATTGCTAGTGTAGGAGAAATTTCTCAAGGCTCCTGTGTTTTTCACTCTCTTCTTTCTCAGACATATACAACGGCCTCCTCCCACTGCTCTCTGAAACAGTTACGTGACTGATTCTCAGGGCTGATTGGCCTCCAAGCTGTTTGGTGTGAGAAATTCCCTGCAGGTTCATGGTGAGTTGAAGCTTGGCAAACTGTCCGGAGGTCCACGTGCCAGTGAAAGGCTGTTCTTGGGAACAGGCTACAAGTCTTCTCCAGCTGCTGTCTCCAATCTCTGGACCTGGACTGCCTTCAAGAGCACTGCCTTAATTAGACTCCTTCTGAGCAGAGATGTGCAACTTGGGCTACATTAGCTGAAGCAAATATACTCTACAGCTAGATAAAGGTTAGAAATATTCAGATGTCATCAGGTATCAGAAAATGTTAGCCTACAGCTAGGCCAATTTTAAAAAAGAAAGAAACATAAATAAAGGCCCAAGTAGAACTGATATGACTGAATCATTTGTCATTAGCCTGTGCTGAAAAGTTAGTATGCATTTTATTTCAGTTATTGAAGGGTGGAGAGAAAAGTACCTTCCTAAAGGCCCTGTTAAATCCTTCCTCCGGCAGAGAGAGTTTATGTATCACCCTAACATTTGTGTTGGTACATACTGGTATTTGTTTACAGCAATATACTTGAATTAAGTTGACTGTAGATTCCTCTTAAGGCTTGATGGTGAAGGTGAATAAAAAAAACACATTCTGCCAATTCAATTAACTTCAGGGAGTTTTTAACACTAAAGAAAAGCTATTTTCTAGGTACCAACGTCAAGCTAAGTTTAGCAGAAATTCAGTTAACAGCCTGATTCTCTGTTTCTCAGTTTGATTTTCCACCCATGAATGAGACTAATTCAGCTATCTGAGCTCAACTTGAACTACCTGCATTCATGATCATTCTTCAGTCTAGTGACTGATCTTAACTGATGTGATAAATAAATTCTTCTGCAGTCTTTGGAAGCAGAAAATACTCTAGTGTTTTGCAGAAATCACTGCAGAAGTTTCAGCTTGAACTGAAAATTCTGCCAGGGAAGGATGCTCTGTCACAAACAGAAGTAATATCAAAAGACATGGATGAACGTTCACATCTTCTCCTGTGACTTGTAAGGCATGCAAGCCTGTCTCTCAGAGCATTACCAATTTAGCAGTCTTGACCCAGGTGAGTATTCAAATAAATGGTGGATGCAAAAGAGACCAGTATGAAAGGAAGGGAACAGAACGCATACCAGACTGATTTTATAAAACGTGCTTCATAGATTAGACGGTAGGCCAGGAAGTCTTTCAGACTCTGGACACTGTACCAAGTTGGTTTGTGGGTGTGTGCGTTTTGTTTTTTTTTTTCCTTTTTAGCAACTGCCAGCTATGAATCTGTTCTTCATTTTAGGAGTGCTGTATAAAGGATTAAAGGCCATGGTGTTTTTTGGAACTTACTGGTTTCCTATTAAGTTCATCATTTCCTGCTGTGGATTTGTGTATGTATACATAACCAAGTGAGGGCACTGATGGAGACACCTGCCTGGTACCTACCTGCAGTGTTGTATGATGTGAATACTGACAGATGGAATAGCTGACTTTACCAACAACACGATGTTCAAACCGGTTTCCAGGCTCTCTTCTCAGTTCTTTACGCGTTTTTGGAATGCCGAGTTAGTGATCACGTTCATGCTCATGTTTCCAGTCTCCCTGAATGTATTCCTCTCTGTTCATGTCATGTGGAAGAAGTCTTCCCCAAAACCAGAGAACGTTGACTGGCAGGGAATATGGAGAGGTTGATGCGTGGGGACCTGCAGTGCCATGGGATTTCACTCTTGAACACCTGTGGGAACCCGAGAAACTAAGCAAGTATTTAAGTCAGGGACGGTGCAGCTTAGACAGATCTGATGAGGCACAACTTGTTTGGGGCTTGGCTTGTGCTTACCGAGCTCTGTGCAATACTATTCTGGAGAGAGAAAGTTTCCGAGCTGAGGTTCAAGCCAAAGGGGGAAGTCTCCAAATCAAACCTGATCACTCACACGAGGTACCATTTTCGATGTCAGCTGCCCTGTGGAGGGACAGAAATGGAAATGGGTGTCCTCGCATTCAGAACAGAAAGAAGACGACGCTGAGGAAGTAGAGGAAGATCCAGGCCAGGGGCCCTCCCCAAAACCACCGTCACTGAGAAAGGCAATGGAAAAAACTAAGAGACGTGGAGAGGAGAGCGAGGAGGAGGAAGTCACTGTTACCATTACTCATCGAACTCTGAAGATGACTGAAATCCAAGGCTCAAGAAAGGAGTTTACATGCTGCCCAAACAAAGCTATTCACCTGGTTGCTTCGGAGCTGGGACAATGGGGCCAGCAGTGTGTTTCTAGATGGTAATGCAGCTCACCAACTAGGAAGCATTGCCAGGGACTTAGCTACTGTCAGAGGGATTGGTAGATGCTTGGACAGAGTTGCCACCCTGGGAACGAATGTTATCAGCCGTGAAGGAAAGATAGCCCTTCAAAGGCTTGATCTGAAGCCTGAGATGAAAAAGTGGAATACTGTTGAAAAAGGTATCTGGTCTTTGAGGGAAACAGCCGAGATGGAAATGTTGTATGAAAAGCACTGGTCACATACTTACAGACATAACATATACATTTTCATTACGTTCCACAAAAAGGGGCCGGAATTCTAAGAAATTATTAACATATTGTCCCACCCTCTTGAGCATGAGTCCTACAAATGTGGTGGGGGTCTCCAGCGGTCACTGGATGAGGGCCAGCAGTCTACCCCACTGTGAACTCCCAACCTCTTAAGGGGCAGGGACCCCCAAGTCCTTCTCCTCAGGGCTGCTCTCAAGGAGATCTTCCCCCATCTGTGTAAGTGCCCTGGATGGCCTGCACTTGGCCTTCTTGAACCTCATTAGGTCTTCATGGGCACGAATCCACTCCAGTTCTGTGAAAAGGCTGTTCTCACAATACGGAAAGGCTGTTGTCATGATTCAGGAGACAGAGCTGGGGAATGCATGCATGGCACCTTAACTCTGACCAGCAAGGAAATCAGGAGAACAGAATGCAGACACTGCCAACTTCTACCAGTTCAAATCTACTTCAAGACGCACTGCAAAGTCTTAACTGGAAAAAGTATCACCTTAGTGTATCCAAGAAAAAGAACAGTAAAACATCTGCTCTTTCTACTGCCACATTTGATTGATGGTTGTAAGGTACATAAAATACCCGTTGAATTTCTTCTTATTTTGCTTGGTTTTGCACTTCATCACGTGAGAAATGTGAGCAGGAGGTAGAACCACAACGAGCTCTCCCTTCACCTTCACACGCTTTAGCAGGATTGTCTGCTTGCAGTTTCAGTCCATGCTGGGGCTGTTGGTGCATCCTCAGTGCTGGGGACTGACTCTCAACAGATCGCAGCGAGGGAGCTGCTCTTCTGTGTACAAAGCCCTGACCCCGAATCGGATCATCTACACATCATTTAGCACCAGGCTCCCTAAGAACATGAATTACGTAGAATGCAGTGTTCTTCAGCTTAACTGGGCTGCTTCGTGATCGTCGTAGCCAAGACGGCCACCTGCTGCCACCTCACCTGCTGGACCCCTTCAGATTACAAGCAACAAGTTTAAGGCAGCACCTTTCCCACTTGGCACTCAGTGCATGTGCCAAGAAGTTATCACCAACACGCTTTAGGGATTTCCCGGGCCTGCTTTTTTGGCTGTGTGGTATCCCTCCTTACCATCTGGGAAGCTGGTCACCCATCAGGGCAAGTGAGGCTGTTCCAGAGATATCCCTTAATTCCTTAAAGAATAATTAATTGCTATCATTGTCCTAGCCGGGTGGCTTACACTAGTCTCCCACACTGACCCCCACTTTATTTCCTTGCCCCTTAATCCAGACCCGGAGCATCTCAGCCGCGTCACTGCCAACTATCAGCTCCATCCAGCCCAGCCCACCGCTACACACAGCAACACCATTCCATCTCACCTGTCCTGCTCATCTGTCCTGGAGGCCCAGAGCCATCCATCACACACAGCACACCAGTCACAGGACCCTTCCCACCACGCCTCATTTATTCTGCTGCTGATGTAGCTCTGGAGCCAAGCTAAACCTTCTAGCTCCTCTTGCTTATACCTCAAGCTGTGTATATTTCCTATAGAAACATGGGAAAAGTGCTCCGGTGTGCACAGCTCCAAGTGGAGCAGCCAGCTATCTTGGCAGCATGCAGTGCCTCAAACTTTGAATGCCAACGTGAAAACCCAGTAATGCTTAACAACCCTGCACATGGAGATCTGTAGGGCTGCTTGCTACCCTGGGAGCTCTGTCTGCACGGCTGAGTTGGTTCCAGTTGGTGCAAAGATGGCATGGGACAGAGGGCATTGCTTTCTGCCAGCTTACCTGCTTGCCCCTCACTCTCCCTACCTGAGCTGCTGACCCCTCACTCTCCCTACCTGGGCTGCTGGCCTCTCACCTGCTTTTTCTTCATGCTCTTGCCTTTTCCTGCTACTCGCTCCAAGTCTCAACACTTGCCTGCTCTGCTTGCTGCTTTGACAGCTTGCTCTCAGCTCTGCTTGCAGCTTCACTCCTTCTGCAGTCCCTTCTCTACTCCCTTCTCGTGCCCTTCAGGCTTTGCCTCCCCTTGCTGAGCAAGGCCATGACTGTAGCTCCCCTTCAGCCTCCTCCGCCCTTTGCCTCCCTCTACAGAGATACTTCTGGCCAGCACTCCTGCCCGCTGCCGTGCCCACAGCCCACATCTCTCGGGGAGATGCAAGGTGGCCTGGAGCTCCCCACACCTCCTCCCGGCCATGGCTTCTCAGCTTGGCTTCAAGCCCACGACCCAAAGCAGCTCCTCTTACCTTTGGGCCCAGCTTCTTCTCCTTCCACGCAGCTCCTGTGGCAAACCGGGCCTCAGCTCTTCCCACATTCCTCCATTCCTGCAAGGTTGCTTGCTGTCATTCACTGCCTTCCTTTGCTTTCCTTTGCTCTGCTACGCTTAGCTTTCCTACTTGCTTTCTCTACATTTACCTGCATTGCTTTTCACTTTTTATTCTCTTCTTTACCTTTATTTTTCTCTGTTTTCCTTTCAACACTCCCATTTGGTTTTTTTTTCTTTTTCTATCTTTTCCTTTTTTTTTTTTTCTTTTCATTCTTTTTTGTTGTTGTTTTTCTTTTTTTCCTGCTCCCTGGGGATACGTTATATCCTCCTATTCTCCCCCTTTATCACCCTCATCCTGCCTATATCTGTGCCTCTACCTACGCCTTCTCTCCCCACATTCCCGTCCAGCATCCGTTGTAGCCCCATATTACCCTCTATTTCCCTGGGCCCACACAAGCCCTCTATTGCCCCCCTACAGCCTTTTATAACCTTATATCTCTCCATGTGCCCCCTATGCCCACCCACAGACCCCTGTCAGGCCTGTTTCTCCATATCACGCCTATAGCCCTCCCACTGCTCCCTGTAGCTCCCACCCCCTTCTATCCCACCTCTATTCCCCTACAGATGCCCATAGAACCATATTTTCTTAGATCCTCCCCCACCCCCTATATCCCTTCCTTAGCTCTCCCCAGCCCCTCCCACCCCCCAACACTCCCTTTAGCACCGTGTCCCCCCATTACCCCTCACAGCTCTCTGTTGCCCTAAATCCCCCCGTACCCACCCCTATACCCCACATACCGATACCACAGCCCACTGCAGCCCCGTGTGCCTCCCCGTACCCCCAGCCTTCCCAGTCGCTCACCCCACAAGGCTTCCTTCCCTGTCCCGGTGCCGCTCTCCGTCCCTCCCGGCTCCGGCTCCGGCTCCGCCGTGCTCAGCACCGCTCCCGTCGTGCCGCAGTTCCGTCCCGGTGCTGCCCGGACAGCTCGGGCGCGCAGCGGCGGTGCAGGGTGGCCCGCACTGCGGGAGCGCCGCCGCCTGAGGGGAGAGCGGCTCGGAGCCGGCTGCTAACGGCCGCTCCCGCGCGCCGCACCTCAGCCAATCGGAGCCGGCGGCGCTGCTACTGACCAATGAGAGCCCAGGGGCGGGACGGACCTGCACCTGACCAATGAGAGCCCGGGGGTGGGGCGGTGCTGGGCTGTTGGTGGGAGGAGCACGGGCAGGGGGCGGGGCGGCGCCTCGGGGGGGCGCCCTACTGCTACAGGGGGTGGGAGACGGGACTGGCATTGACAGGTGGGAGATGGGGTTGGGACGTGGGGTTGGGAATGAGGTTTGGAATTGGGGTTAGGAGGTGGGGTTAGGATGTTGGATGTGGCATTGGGATGTGAAATTCAGGATTGGGGTGTGGGGATATGGATACGGGGTGGATGTGGAATGGGAGATGGGAAAATGGAACATAGATGGGATGGGCTTGGGACGGACATGGGATGGACGTGGGAGGAATTGGGATGGATTGGGGATGAAATATGGATATGGGATGGGATTGGGATGATAATGGCATGGGATAAGTATATGGGATGGACATGGGATGGATGTAGGTTATGGATTTGGGATGGACATGGATATGGGGTAGGGGATGGGGATAGGATGTGGGGTATGGATATGGGATGGGTTTGAGACGGCTGTGGGGTGGATCTGATGGACATGGGATGGGATAAAGTTGTGGGATACGGATAAGGGATGGCTACGAGATGGGGCTGCAGTGGTTATGGGGCCATAGGGGCTGTGGGGCCAGGATGCTGCTGTGACCTCCGTCCCCAAAGTTTACCCCGGTGTGACACATGGAGCCCCACAGCCGCTGCTCTGCCCTGTATTCTTTACCTGTGGAGGACATCCCCAAATCCCCACTATCAAAAAATAAACCTTAATTACAAATTGAGGGCTGCCAACCCCGCCCCATGGGAACGACGCTTCTGTGGGGGAGGGCACAGATGGGGTCCCCAGAGGGCTGTCCCAAACTTTGGGGGGTGTCCACAGCTCGGCTGCGCTCAGCTTTCCTACTTGCTTTCTCTGCATTCACCTGCAGTGCTTTTCACTTTTTATTCTCTTCTTTGCCTCTTTTTTCTCTGGTTTCCCTTCAACCCTCCCCTCCCCCTTCCCGCTCCCCTCCCCTCCCCCCTCCCTCCCACTTTTTCCTCCCTCCCCTCTCCCCTCTCCTCCCCTCCTCCCCTTCCCCTCCCGTACCCCCTCTTTTCTCCCTTCCCCTCCCCTTCCCCCGCCTTATGGGAAACTCACCTTTCTGCTCTTCACTCACTCCTTCGTTCTCCTGCCTCCTGCTGCTCCTCTTGCCTTCCCTGCCCCTGCTGTGCTCTGCTTTGCTTTCTCTGTACTCGTTGCCATCCAGTCTGTTCTCAACTGCTATTCTTTACTTTTTACTTGGATTTTTCTTCTTTTCTCCTCATCTCTTTTTTTCTTTTTTTATTTCTGCTCTTTTTTTTGCTTTTTTTTCTTTTAACTTTTTCTCTTTTTCCTTTTTTTCATATTTGTTTTTTTGTCTTTAAATTAATTTCACTCTTATTTTTTTAAAATCTTCTTGCTTTTTCTTTTTTTCTATTTTTCTTTTTTCTCTTTTTTCTCTTTTTTCATTTTTTTGTCTTCTTTCATCTTGTTTTTCATTTGTTTATTTTTTCTTTTTTCTTTTTCTCTTTTTTTCTATTTTCTTTTTCTCTTTTTTTTCCTTTTTTCTTTTTTTCTTTGTCTTTTTCCTTTTCTTTTTCCATTTCTTCTTTTCTTTTTCTTCTTCTTTTTTCTTTTTCTTTTTTCTTATTCTTTTTTTCATATTTCTTTGTTTTTTTTTCAATTTTCTTTCTTTTTTTTAATCATAGATAATCCTTAAACCCCCTTTAACTCCTCCCTTCGCTTCCCATTCTTTCTTTTCTCCCTTACCCTCACCTCCCCCCTTGCCATAGCCTACGATTCCCTTGCCTGCTCTTCTTACCTGAGCTGCTGTCCCTTCCTTTACCTACCTGAGCTGCTTCTTCCTAAAATTACTTAGCTGAGCTCCTGGCCCCTCACTTTCCCTGAGCTCCTGGCCCCTCGCTACGTACTTTAGCAGATGTTTTCTCACTTAGCTTCCTTACTGCTTGGCTCGTGTCGCAGTTGCTTGTGATAATCAGTGAACTGAGCTCCTCCTCCTCACCTTCTGCCATCATTTACTTCCAAAGCCTCCGTGCTTGTCTGTGAGCTGCTGTCCTGTGCCAGCATGGCAGAAATTAGCTCAGCAAAAGCTGGTGAGTGTTGTGCTTTAAATGGTCCGTGTAAGTTCCTGGTGAAGTTCAGAGCAAACAGGGCTGCTCTTGTAGTGCTACAAACGAATAGATTGGCTTGGCTGCCTCTTGAGTTGTGCGCACACTTTCCATGGCGTGAAAAGCTCTCCTTTGTTTTGCAGCTTTCTGTCAAACACTTGCCTTTGTTAATTCCAGGACAGCCTTCATCAGGCTGGGATTCTATCGGACAACCATCTTTGCAGAGATCTTGCTCGTGAGCACATCTGGATGTGGATGTCTGATAATAAACATTCTGTTACCATGCAAACATTCTTGTCTTTTCTAGATGGGAAAACATGGGTAATTCCCTGCCTAAGTGGGAGAAGTTACCTCTGCTATTTGAGGCTTGGAAGCCCATGCCATGTTAGGCTTGTGCTAGTGTTTTCTAAACCATGTGTACTGTAAGATGCAAGAAATGTAAAGGAAATTTAACAGCCGTTGTTTTTCTTTCAGCGTTTGGAAGAGGCTGGGCTTGAGGTCCAAACTCTTGGAAGAGAGTCCTTAGGGGTTATGGAAAGGCTGTGTAGGATCTGCACAGGAGAGTGTAATTTGTCCTGGGTTGGTCCGGGATGTGGTGTGATCTCTGGGAACTAAGCAGCACAAGGAATGTTGCTGCTGTCCCAGTGCATCAGCTGCACTGCCTTGAGTTTAATTTGCTATCCGATTCCTAGTGATATAAACAAAGCCAAAACTGGAGGCAAAGCCCTATGGTACAGGAAAAAGGAAACTCTAACCTCTAACATGCCTATGACTCTTCAGAGTCGGGGGGAAGTTGTTCACAGAGGGAGCTGAGGCCCTGACAGACCGTGGGTGCCCCATCTCTGCAGGTGTGCTCGACTCAGCTCCCATTGCAGTGAGTGGAGACAAAGGGAGGGACGTGGCTGATGATCTCAAACGAACGGTGGCACCGCAGGGCAGCGGTGCTTTCACCCTGGAAAGCCACCAGAGAAATGACCGCATCCACCTGCTGGCTGTCTCCCGTCACACATCCGCCTGTCACAGCAGCACAGGGGCCGGAAGGACGAGGTGACCTCACGTCAGCCTCCCGCAGCTGCAGCAGTTCCGCACAGGCAGAGCCTGCCAGCCGGGGAGCCGCACGTGGGGACCGCAGCTGCGGGACAGCCTCCCAGGGCCACCAGTCCTGCCCAGTGCCCACGAGCACCGATGCGCACGTGAATTCCCCAGGTTCCAACACGAGGCGACGGGGGCACTGGCACCCGCAGCTCTCGGGGCTGCCCACCCCAGACATCCCCCGCTGCCGGACGCGCCGTGTGGGACGGGCACCTCGGGCACTGTCTGCCGCTGCTCGCAGCCCGCCTGCGCAAGCACGGGGGACGGCGCGGTGCCGACTGCGGGGACTGCCGTGCTGCAGCGGTGCCCACGTGCCTCCGTCCTGCCACCGCAGGGCGCAGCCCGGCTCCGTCCTCTCCTGCGGGGACCGACGGCCGTGCCCGGGATCCCCCCGAGCGCCTCTGCTGCAGGCTGAGCCGCCCCAGCTCTCCCGCACGCAGCCCCGCGGCTCCGCCGGCGCCATCGTGCCGACCCTCCGTCCGCGGCCGCCATTGGCGGAGAGCCCGCGCTCGCCCCCCTCCTCCGCGCTGCCATTGGTCGGTCCGCCGGATGGGGCGGGCGCTGCGCGTGGGGTCCTTTCCGTCCGCGCCCGCGCAGTCATTGCGTCATCACCGCGCGCGTCCCGCCTGGCCCTGGCCCTGGCCCTGGCCCGGCCGGCCGGCCCGGCCCGGCCCGCCCCGCCCCGCGCCGTGCGCCCGCTCCGCTTCCAGGGCCCCGGGCCGGCCGGGCTCCGGCTGGGGCTGCGGAAGGACGATGAGGAGGGCGGGGGCCCGCAGCGAGGCCGAGCCCGCGTCCAGATGGCTCTGCGGGGTCTCAGTGTCCTCAGGCAGATAACGGGAGGATGCGGGAGCTGAGGGGGATGGGAGGGAGGGGAGCGTCCTGCCGTGCCGCCGGCAGCCTGGGGACCACGTGCTGTGGGTGCCAGCACAAAACTCCTCCATCCGTCACCACGGAAGCAAAATGGTGATTCTGACATTATCTTTTGCAGGCGAGGATAACCAAGTCTTTGAAAAGTACAGCACCTCCCCGAGGGTGACGAAGTGTGCCTTTCTGATCTGAGTCCAGCAGACATTGCAGTCCCCAGCCGGGATTGTGACCCGGTGTCTTTCCAGTGCAGCCCACCCCAAGCGCAGCCCGAGTGCCCGGACAGCAGCACCTCCATGAGGAGCAGGTCGGCATCGCTGAGGAGCAGCCGAGCCTCTTGGAGGAGGACTTAGAATCAGGCAGCCGGTCCCAGGCAGCGGGCAGCACACACAGCTGTGATGCAGTCACACTTCTGTGTGAATTCTGTGCTTGATTAAATCCAAACAGATCTCTATGCCATGATGAGCAAAGCTTGCTATCAACCAAACGAGGTCAAAATATTCTTTCTCACCATTCCCTTCCCTTTCCCTTTGCTGAGGTCTTTATTGATCACTGGAGGATGTCAGTGACCATCAGGGTCTTTGCTCTTCTTCAGAGGACTCCGTTGGTCAGCAGAGGATATCAGAAGGTGTCACTGACCATGGAGAAGCCTCGTCCCTGCAGGGTTTGTGGCCCAGGACTTTGGGCAGGAGGAGGGCTGTCAGCAGCCCAGGGCAGGATGTGGGTCCCCTGGGGACAGCAGCCACAGCCCCGATACCATCTCCACAGTGACCCTGGGCCATCCGTAGGACAGCTCGAGACCCTCCTCTGCACAGCCCCTCAGAGCACGAGGGAAGGTCTTGGGGTGGCAGTGGTCCTTCTGGAAAGGGGTAGGGGGATGGTGCCCTCCATCCCCTCCATTCCCAGGCCCTGATGCCCAGTGCTCAGGGCTCCAGAGAGCCCCAGGGTCCCTCATTGTCCCTGTTCCAGTGCCACGCTTATTGTAACAGAGTTCTTCCTTATGTCCCATCTAAAGACTCTGTCCCTTGCTTTTTGCAGCCCCCCTTGGGATACTGAAGGCCGCCCTCAGAAGGTCTCCCCGGAGCCTTCTCTTCTGCTGGCTGCCAAATTCGATGCACATCATGAAATGCTTCATAAAGACAAAGCAGTGGAATGTCTTTAACCTCAACAAAATAATTTTTAAAGGTCGGATGGACTCTGCTATAGAAGCAGATGTCGAATGTGGCTTTTCTCCATCGAAAACTGATGCCTGGCAGCTTGAAGACTAATGTATATATGTACAGAGATTTTTTTTCCCTTCCAATTATAATAGTAAATTGAGACTATACTTTGAATTCATGATGAAATGCTAAAAATGTGTACTGTCATTTTCTGCCAGTACTCGGCTGACGGAGTTTTTGGCCGTTCTGTGGCATGTAATGCAATCAGCATGGAAGCATCGTTGGTCGTTGTGGATTTTGAGTAAGATTTCTCACCCTCTGCTCATGATGGGTGAGAGTTCAGCTGTCCAAAGAGAAGACTTGAGCTCTGCTTTTCCTACGTGTATTTTTGTGTAAGTAAAATTGAACCGCTGACTCAGTGCTAAAGCTGACTAAGCTCTTTGGAAACGTGTGGCATTTCACTGCTATATAAAGGCTCTTCCTGGTGGCTCCCATTGTATATATATCTCCACTTGTTCTAGAACACAGCTGGCGTGGCTAATGACTGGTGTGAATGACTTTGACTGATCACTGCAGGAATAAGAAACTTGAGGTTAATCTGTTTTGGTCATCTGTAGCAGCAGACACGTGCTTACCACGTGTATTCGTTGATTATACATTAGGTTAAATTATAACGTGGGTGCCAAAAATTGTCTCCGTATTAAGCTACCTCATCATCTGTTTTCCACTACTTTTTGTTCTTTGCAGTAGGCATCGAAGGTGAGACTGAATTGGAAAGTGAACGTGTGACTACTTTGGAAAATCAACCAACTCCTGGGGAGAAAACTACAGCACAACCTCTGCAGGCTCCTTCTGCATCTGCCTGGGGCACTGGCAGCAGTGCTGAAGATGAGAGTCCAGAAGGCACTCAGGCAGAAGTTAAAATTCAAAATGTGAAAGTAAGAATGAAGGCTTTAACAGAAGTTTTTGTCACTAAATTCAGAGAATTATTCTCAAACCTCCAAGACGTGACTGTTTTCACTTTGTGAGGAATAAGACATGCAGCAGAAGAAACACTATCTGACTCCTTTCACTGTGGCTTTCTGTTATTTCCTAGAACCCTGCTAGTTTTCTTTGTTGTTTTTCTTTCATCTATTGCTTTGCTTTGCTCTTTTTTCCTTTGCTCTGCTGTATGAGAGCTGTTGAACCACAGCCTGAACCACTGATGGAGCAGCTGAGGAAAGGACCCAGCCAGCCCTGGGAGCACAGGTGAAGGCAGTTCAGCTCCGTGGCTGGAAGGGGCAGAGCCTGGCTGCCCCTCTCTTGGAGCTCGTTTGAGGGCTGACTGCCACGGGGGAAGGGTTTCTTTCTGGCAGTTTCTCCACTGTGGGGTTTGTTCTGTGGGTGTAAATCCTTGGAGGTGAGTGGGTGGGCAGTCCTTTTCCTACCTTCTTAATATACTGCCATTGCACTGGTGTTTCTGCTGTTACTTATGTTATGGCTTTCTTATTTGCTTTTGTGTGTGTGTGTGTGTGTGCTGGTGCAGGGGGGGAGGGGGCCGGGGGCCGGGGCCGTCACGGCCGGGCCAGGTTTCCATTTCTTTGTGTACTGGTGTGTTGTTAAAACACGTTCTCTCCGTGTTTGTTGTCATCCCACTTTCTTCCCTCTGTTTTGCAGGTCAGCTCGTGCTAGAAGTGATGGTGTCACTGTATGAATGAAGGTCAGTCCAGGAGCAGCTGCTGATGGAAGGAATGAAGTCCACGTTACTAAACTGAAGCATCTCCTGGTAAGGTGTCAGAGCCGGCAGCAATGATGTCTGTCACTGTACAAACCAGAGGGCTGGCTCCTCCAAGTGCTTGCTGACTGATGTGTGAGAGCATCTGCCTTCTCCAACTGAATGATAAAGCTAAAGATGCTGAATCGTTACAGCTTATGCAGAGGTTGTGAATGTGCTCTCAAATGTTTCCTTTAGTGATAGAGTGTGCTCTGGCACTGTGATGGTCCTATCTCTGATCTGGAGCACTGCATCTCTTGCAAGCCTTGAGTGCCTGTTTCCATGAACCTTCCTTTCTTTCGCTCTTCAGAATAAGTGCAGGGTGCTTTTGGGGGAATCATCCAGGAGGCTGTCAGAAAGCCAGCTGTGACACGAAGGGATGCAATGGGAATGGACTGTCATTGCCACCAAGCAGAAGTGAGCTGCTTATGTCACGAAAGATATAATCTTGATTATTAGTTATGAGCAGTTGCAGTTGCAATAGGCGACCTCGAGTAACTATTTGTTCTGGAGCTCAGGGAAGAGTCATGAGAAGTGAAGTGGTAGTTATTGGCTTGGCTGTCAAAATGGTGGAGCTTTACTGGGAGTGAAAGGTGTGGGCTTTCTGTAGGCAGGCCCCGGGTTTATTTCTGTAAGCAGCCCCCCTCTCAGAGATTGGTCTTTGTTTGCTGCTTTGCTGTGCCTACCTGCCTGCTCCCTGGGCTTGCTGCATCTCATCCCCTCGTTTTTTCATGGCATTTGAACTTGTAGTTTCACTTCTAAATGTGAGAGCGGAGCTGGATAAGGGGAGGGTAAGTTGCTTCTTTATTTTCTGTTCTCCCAGGTGGGTCTGTATATTTTGTGCCCAAGTTGTGGCAGCTCTGTAACTGGGAATGTTCCTAATGGTCATAAAAAGACACTGCTGCCAGCACAGAACTTGGCCACAGGCCTGCCTGCTGGATTAAATTCTGTAGATTGATTATATGCTGTTTGAGATGGTATGTTCTGTTTATTTTTTGCAAGACGATCAGGTTTTGAGGTTGCTGAGATGCACTGATTAATCAATCACTTGCAGCTTGTTTGAGCTTGAAGCAGCTGAATCATCCCACACAGCATTGTTAAATAAAACCTTATAATCGCTTTGGAATTGTAGCTCTGCGCTAGGCTATGCCACTGGTGTGAATGTCCTTCCTCATCCTCCCACTGTGCTCCTCACTGGCAGAGGGTATCACAATCAGCTTTCTACCTCACACAGCAGTTTCTATCTGAGCAGAGATTTGGTCACTTTCCAGTTTCTCTGTGGCACCCCCCTGTGCTGTTAGTTCTCTCTTTCTGTTTTGGTGTCCTGTCTAGTCTTCAGTTTGCCCCAGGATGCCAGGCCAGCTGAAAAGAATTTTCAAATTATATCCATCCTGATTTCTTTATGTGTTGTCCTTCTTCTTGATGAGGAACACCGTAGAGTCTTCTGAAGAAATCACCATTTCAGACGTGCATACTGTTTACCTGTATAACCAATTACTCCTCTCAAGGCTCTTGTTCTCTAATGTGTTCAGTTCAGGATCAGTCCATGTCCTTTGTCCTCCCTGCTTTGCTGTCCTGTACGGATTTACCTGAGGTTTTTCTTCAGCCTGCTTTCCTTTCAGTGCTGACAATCATGAGGAACTCTTAGTTGTATGCTGCTGTGTTTGTTTTCCTCTTGATGTGCACATTCCTTCTTGATGTATAGCAGGTGCTGGTGATAGCAGAGCCCCTGTTCTCTGTGAGTGACTTGTGCTGAGCCAGTGTTTATTGAGCTCTGATCTGCAAGATTAAACATAGCTTCAAGCTACTTGTGTGGAATTGTGGTTTGCACTGCTTTGAATTTAGTCCTGCTGGCCAGAGATGGATGAGGCAGGGATGTTGGGATACTGAGAAAAGTGTTGACGTTTGATACTCTTGGTGGATTTTATTTTTTAAGCGAACATTGGGAACCAGTGAAGTTTAGCACAGGAGCTTTAATGATGTGGTTGTATCAGGTGTACCTGATTTCATGAAGATATGTGGCCTTTTAGTAGAGTTTAGGCTCTGACCCCTCAAAGCAGTGAATGGAATGAGTTCTGGGTGATACCAAGGCTAATAAAATAAGGTTTCGATGAAGCTGTCACAGAAGAGTTACCTGTCCTTACCAGGCTGGGTGGTGTGTGATGTACATTACTGAGACACTCCTTCCTCTGTGTTTAATGAAGTAGATGCTGTTACATAAGGGCATTAAGGCATTGGGTCTTACCTTCAAAGCACAGTGAAGGCAGTTGGAAGGCAGGAAGGTGACGAGCTGGGATCATATTGTGAGCCCAAATTCAGCAAACCATTACTGCTAAACAGGGGCCTCAGGCGTATGTTGTTAAGTTTTTCTGATTCCTGTAAGACTTAAACGTCTGTTTATAGGTTTGCAGTGTAGATATCTAGGAGCCATGTTTTTCCTAGGGAGAACGGTGTGCTTGCGTATCTTGTGTGCTCTTCAGCAAGGACATGGTAAAAACCAGTCCTGGATGTTTGGTGAGGGAGCAAAGTGAGAGAGGAGAGCCCAGTTAGTGGTGGGAGTCCTGAGCCAGCGGGTTTCTGTGCCTCTGTCTAGAGCAGAGGCATTTGGAAATTTTCAGATTAGCTTTGGATAAGCCTCTGAGCTTCTGGATGCTTTTCATGACCAGTAGAGTAGAGTAGAGAACAGTTACTCTGATTTTTTTCATTTTACTGAGCAGTTGAAAGCATCAGAGAGGACTTGCTGGCATCTGGATGAAGAGAGAGTGTTGAGAGGAAGAGGAAGCCGAGTTAAGCCGAGTTGTTAAGATCTGTGAAGGAAGGAATTAATTACTGTTTGCATTGGTATTTCATAGAATCATAGAATGACAAGGCTGGAAATGACCTACAAGACCATCTAGTCCAACTGTCCTCCCATCACCATTGCCACCACGAGCACTAAACCATATCTCGTAGCTCCTCCTCCAGATGCCTCTTGAACACTGCCAGGGACGGCGACTCCACCACTTCCCTGGGCAGCCATTCCAGTGCCTGACCACTCTCTGAGAGAAAAACCTCAGAGAGGTCTAACCTAAACCTCCTCCAGTACAACTTGTGGCCATTTCCTTGGGTCCTGTTTGTTACCTGGGAGAAGAGGCCAAACTCTTCCTCGTCATCACAACCTCCCTTCAGGAAATTGTAGAGTGCAGTAAGGTCTCTTCTGAGCCGCCTCTTCTCTACACTAAACAATCCCAGCTCCCTGAGCCGCTCCTCATAAGATTTGTGCTCCAGACCCCTCACCAGTTTTGCTGTCCTCCTTTAGATGTTGGGGCCTCAGTGTCTTTCTTGTAGTGAGGGGCCCAAAACTGAACGTGGTACTTGAGGTGTGGCCTCACCAGTGCTGAGTACAGGGGGCTGATTCCCTCCCTGCTCCTGCTGGCCACACTATTTCAAATGCAGGCCAGGATGCTGTTGGCCCTCTTTGCCACCTGGGCACACTGTCGGCTGCTGTTCAGCCAAGCACCAACCAACACCCCCAGGTCCCTTCCTCCTTACAGTCATCCAGCTGCTCAGCCCCAGGCCTGTTGTGCTGCGTGGGGTTGTTGTGGCCAAAGTGCAGGACCTGGCTCTTGGCCTTGTTGAACCTCAGCCTAGTGGTCCAGCTTATGCAGATCCCTCTGAAGGGCTTCTCTGCCCTCAGGCAGATCAACACCACCTTCCAGCTTGGTGTTATCTGCAAACGTACTGAGGGTGCACTCAATCCCTTCATCTAGGTCATCAGTAAAGATATTAAACAAGATGGGCCCCAGTACTGACCCCTGGGGGTTGCCAGCTGGACTTAGCTCCGTTAACCACTACCCGTTGGGCACAGCCCTCTAGCAGTTCCTTAGCCAAAGAAGGCTATACCTGTCCAGGCCATGGGCAGCCAGTTTCCCCAGGACAATACTGTGGGAGACCGTGACAAAGATTTTGCTGAAGTCTAGGCAGACTATATCAATAAATAGCCTTTCCCTCATCTACCAGGCTGGTCACCTAGTCACAGAAGGAGATGAGGTTTGACAAGCACGACCTGCCTTTCATGAACCTGTCCTGGTTGGGCCTGATCCCCTGGATGCCATGCGTGTACCATGTGATCTCACCCAAGGTGATTTGTTCCATAAGTTTCCCCTATCTGGGGACTGGCCTGTAGTTCCCCGGATCCTCCGTACAGCCCTTCTTGTAGATAAGAGTCACATTGGCAAGCCTCTGGTTCCTCTCCAGTTAAGCAGGAGCGCTGGTAGATAGCGGAGAGTGGCTCAGCAGTCACCCCCACCAGCTCCCTCAGCACCCTAGGATGGAGCCCATCTGGTCCCATGGGCTTGTGACAGTCCAGATGGAGGAGGAGCGCTCTGTCTCCACATGAATCACTGGGGGTGTATTCTGCATAGCATCCCAGACTTCCAGATTGGGACATAAAGTGCCCTGATGATAACTGATCTGCCTTTTAAAGGCAGGTGTAAAAAAGGCATTGAGGACCTCAGCCTTCTGCTTATCCTCAGTGGTCACATTCCCCCTGCATCAAGAAAAGGATGGAAATTCTCCTTGGTTGTTCTCTTACCACTGATATATTTATAAAAGGATTTCTTACTCTCTTACTGCGGTGGCTAATCTGAGTTCAGATTGGGCTTTTGCCTTCCTAACTTCTTCCCTGCATAGCATACCTTAGCAACTTCCTTGCAATCTCCCCAAGTAGCCTGTCCCTTCAATTTTGTCACCTTACTGCCCTTCTTGTCTCCCTAGGGCCCATCTGACTTCTGGGATTGCTGAATAGCTGTGGTTTGCTACCTCCTGCCTGTAACAGCAAAAACCAGTGTTAGAAAAATCAATGGGAATTTGGTGGTGTAAGTTTTCGAGTATTGTTTATTTTAGTAAAATGCACTGAATGTCTCAGGATGAAAGTCCAAATACCTACCCAAGTGTATTACAGTAATCATGGAATTTCTATTTCAAAGTCTTTTTCAAAGCCCTTCAAATGGAAAGACAAAGGGAAATGCAGCTTTGGAGAAGTAAGTGGTGCGTACTAAGAAAACAAGCATCTAGAAATGTTAAAGAGGACTAACTTATGAAAACTGACTCCAGTAATGTTAGCGTATAGCTTTCTTCATGAGGGTACTCAGGAATTCTTTTGATAGTGAGTGATACAATAACAACTCCAGGTGCACACTCAGCTTGGAAATGCATGCACATCGTGTTTGGTTGGCCAGCTGCTTTGACTCCGTCACATTGCATCATCTTGTCCTGAACTCTTTCGTCCCTCTGTCAAAAGCTTTGCTCGATCTAGACTCATTGCAGGTGCTGAATCTGTTATTTTGATCCATGTGAGATTGATACAGAGATTAAACAGAAAGTAAGGTAGGGTTCTGCCACACTAATTCGAGTGTCTTAGGAGCACGATCTTGCTTAGGATAGGGTGTCTGCTAATGATCATCGCCCCACAGCCTTTGTGGGACTCAGACTTGTAGAATTAGCTCCTTGAAGAGAGAGGCTCCCAAGGTGTTAATCCACGTAAACTTCAGAGTGCCAGGTTGTGTGATGGCATTTATAGGGCAGAACCCACAGAGAATGTGCCTCTGTTGCCACTCTGTCTTGTGATGACGCAGCACCTGCTGTAGCATGGGGTCAGTGGGACTGCAGGCACAGTGGGGTGGGAGTTGAGCCAGCCACAGCCTGGTGTACGCCGTGCAGGGTGCCCTGCCTGGTGCTGGGCTTAGTGCTGCCCTGTGCTGGTGAGGCTGCTTGGGGGTGTGTGGGGCAGCACTTGGGGCAGCTTCCTGCCAAGCAGGACCCCGAGCAGCAGCAGGTCACTTGTGTGAGCAGGGGCGTGGGAGGAGAGCGCATTGCACTGCTGTTACTGCCTCAGAGGAATGTTGTTATCTTTAAAATGTTTCTATCTGCTGTAGGACTCGTGTCATTCTCACATCCCACTCTAGAGCGCTCTGTCGCTACATTTGAGTACAGGCGAAGAGTACAAGCTTGTTGGATTTCCTTTTATCTTTGCTATCCACAGGAAACAGTGGGTGGCTTCAAAAGTAGTTAGAATTGTCTCTGCTAAGATGAAGTTTTGCTGCATGTAACACAGAACCCTGAAGTTTTGGTATTTTACAGCTGATACAACCAGTCTTTCCGATCTACTGAAGAAGTAGGCTTAGGAACACAGAGAATAAGTCCCAGCTGCAGTAGGTGATCGTGTAGCTTGAGAAAGGCTGACCCTGGGGGCTCAGGCGGTTCAGATCTTAGTACCTTTTGGTATTCTAAAGCGTGAATAATTCAGCTGATGTACTTCTCCTTGTATTGTTGCTTCTTCATTGCTGATGGATAATTTCAGCAGTTTTTGCTGGGCCGGTTGCTGGTTAGCAGACAGGCTTTTGTACTTATCTTCGTAAGGCAGGTGGATGCGAAGAGTAACATTTTGCTAAAGGCAAGGTGGTTTTAAAAATCATGAATGTTCTGCTTCCGAGTGATTTTCTCCCGTTTTTTGATTCAAACAAGAGGAACTTATGATTTTTTTTTTTTTTTAATGCCAGGCATTGTGTTCAACTTAAAAAAATTAACACATTAAACTTAGCTTTGTTTACATCTTGGTAACTGCTGAGGCTTGGGCTGACAACAGCTTTCAGCTATGTCTGAACTAGACTGGATTTATCTCATGCTTTTAATATGTCAGTATTTCTCTTCCAGACCTCTGAATCAATGACTCCTCTGCTATCTGTCTTTTCTGGTTGCTGGAGAGAAGAGTTACTATGTTACATCCTGATTTGTAAGATCAAGCTTGGTGATTTTCAGTAATTCAGGATTTTCTTGCTTTTCTTTAAGTGAAATAAGTGCTAACCTATCATATTGTGACATTTCTTTTTCTTTTCCTGTGTGTAATGCAAAGGGATGGGGTTGGAGGTGCCTGCTGGTTCGTGTGGCATCCCGGATTTTCCTGTGCAGCTTAAGTTACATAACAGGAAATTCTCAAATATGGTAAAAACTTGATTTCTCATGTTTTGGTATGTATGTTAAAGTCACTGTGGTTCCAGTTCAGACAGCGTCGCCTCGCATATGTTTGTTGTCTCATAGTAAAAAATTATGTTAATAATTTGGCTACATACATACTCCACCCATAGTTTGCATATTGTCTTCTTATGGTGAGGTTTGCCTGTTAAGTAGAAAGACAAAGTGAGCTTAGATTACAGAAGCAGAGAAGCAAAGACAGCTTAGAGGCTCAACACAGTACAGATCAGTAGAGTTTTGCTTTGAAGTTGTAATGCTGTGGGTCTTACGTGGGATGAGATACGGGTGTGAATGCTACAGACAAGTGTTTTTCCTGGGTCCATTGTTTACCTGCTGCCATGCAAGCCAGCTCTTTTTTTCTCTGCCTCTGCTTTTATTGTTCATATCTATCTGCATCACAAAATCTCTAATAGATTTTGTTTCTAACATTGTATGGCTAGAAGAAGGGCTTATCTCAGCCTTTATATCATCATCGGATGGAGATTGGTAGTGTATGGGAGAGTTTGCATAAATTATTAGCATCTTACCAAAACCAAAGAACAGGAAAAAAAAAAGCCCAAAGAAATGATTATAGCCGAGCCAGCAGGAAACATTATCTTCAGTTTGTGGAGTCTACCCTTTGTCCCCATTTTGCTCAGCACTGGCTGGATGGGGTTAACATTGACCACTAATGAAAGCGCTCTGCTACCTGTCTCAGCAGTGCTCCGGTCTTTGTTGCTGCATTACGACTGTACTGCTCCTACTGATGTGTTTTCTCACATCCTCAGTTGTTATCTGAGCAGTAGTCGCCCGCACAAGCTGTACAGTCAGTGACTGCTTGCTCCGGGTGCTACGTAAGCACAGCAGAAGGATGCTAGGGGTTTGCAGATAGTGTCTGCACGCTGTTGCTCTTTCAAAGAAGCCTCTGTTCTGGCTAACTGTAGAAAAAACCATTTTTTTCCATCATAAGATCCTTGGAAACACAGTCCAAGTGTATGGAAGTTTGAGTGTAAATGTCTTTTTGCAGTAGGTGCAATGAGGTTCTCTATTTTTCAGGAAGATAAGTGAGACAGTAAGGAAAACTGCTGGCTCAGGCTTCACCTCATTGTTGTGTTACCCACTCACAGGTATCGTGTCTTTGGTAACAGGGTGTAACACAGTGACTCCTGTACCAAGACTGCTGTCATAGGCCAACAAGGGCCTGTGATGCCAGGGTGAAGGCTGATATTGCAGATTACTTCCAGTCACTGGAATAGATGGAGTTTACACAGCCTTGGACATGGGGCTGTGCTTTATTTTTCTTTTTTGTTTCCTTCTTGTTACAGGGAGACCCTTCTGCCCCTGTGAAGTCACTCTGTGGAATGAAAGGTTCTGCAGCTGTGGAAGGAGGATCACTGCATCAGGAGAGGCTGCACGTTCAGACACATGGAAATTGGTGTGTTTGCCTAAAGATGTGTTCTCAAACTCAATCCCCAAAAACACTGAATTGCTGTAGGAGGCTAAACGTGCTTTTATAGGCTAGATTCATTTGCTTTAAAATGATATTTGTTTTGATGACAGGGAAGACAATTGAACACTGCAAAGATCTGTGTTTATCAGACAGGAAACAGTGGGCGTTGGCCTCCTGTGAGCTGGGCTTGATACTGATCCACCAGGACTGCTCTGTCCTGGATTTCTGCAAAGAACATTGTCCTAACTGCTTGTAGTTTTAAAGTGTGGGGAAGGAAAGAAGGAGAGAGTGGTAAGGAACTAAGAACCTGCAAGATAATTTTGGATAGATGTAACCGAGGCAGTTAAAGCCAGTGTTTCCCTCTGAATAATCCAAGTGTTTTGTGCTGTGTGTTACTTCAACTCCCCCAGACTGATGTTTGAGTGTGCTTGTCTTCTCCAACTGAATGATGAGAAAGCAAAATATGTTAATTAGCTACAGTTTGTGCAGACTTTGTGAATATGTCCCCGAATACTTTACTTTGCTGACAAAGGATCCTCTGGAATAATGTTCCAGCACTATGATAATCCTGTCCCTGGCATAACCTGGAGAAGTGTCTCTTTGCAAACCTTAGGTGCCTATTTCCAATGAGATTGTGATTGTCTCAACTAAGCATATCAAAAGAGCTGCTCATGAAGTATTGCTTTCTTACAGTATGAAGATGATGCAAGTGGCCATCCACTGAAGAACAGAATTGCTGAAATACAGGGCAAGAACGCAGGGTCTGAAAAACGAACCGAGAGAGGTAGAGATAGAAAACAGGCGAACATACCTGTTCAGAGTATGTTTCTTGGCTTTGCTTTCAGTTGCAGCTTTGCTTTCCATTCTTTGCCTTGCCTTGCTTTGCCTTCCTTGTTTCCTTGCCCATGCCATTCCTCTTAGCTTGCCTTCACTTACCTGATGCTGTCTCTCTGCCTTGACTGCTGTGTTTTTTCCTTTCCTGGCTTCTGGAAGTGCAGGCAGCTCTCTAGGCTTTTGTGCAGTGCTTGCTGCATTTGCAGCTCCTTCTCGGTTTCCCAGGTGGGTCCACGCCTCGTGGGCATCCTTGCCTCTTGCCTTGTGCTGGCCTGGCGGCTTTTCCTGTGCTGGCTGGGTGGATCCATGCCCGGTAGCTACCCTTCCGTCCTCCTTGGCATGTCTTCAAGTGCTTTGCCTTCCTCCAGAGAGGTGTTTTGTTCCGACTGGCAGGCACAGACTCCTTCTGGGCTGGTGACCCTGAAGGTGCATGTGTGGTGGAGGCAGCAGCATGCCCAGTAGCTACCCTTTCCTCCTCCCGGGCACGGATGCCAAGATTTTGGCCTCCTGCACACTCGGTGGTCATCTGTGCTTTGCCATGTCCTTGTATTTTTTTGCTTTTTCATGTTGCTGCAGAGGCTGCTGCTGCTGCATGGGTTGATGTTGGTTTCCTTGGTTTGTTTTCCGTGTTGTTTTTCTGTGGTTTCTGCCTTGGTTTCCTGCTTCTTCTGCATTGCAATGCATTGTTTTTTTCTTTTTCCAGTGTTGTTTTTTTTTCCCTTTTATTTCTGTTCATGGAACTGCTTTTTCCTTTCCTAAGCGTATTCTCCTCCGTTTGTGAGGATTTCAATTGATTTTGCTTGGCTCTCCTTGGCTTTTTATTACTTACTCTTTCTTTTCTTTTGCTGGTTTTTCCTGGCTTTGGTTTGCTCTTTGGTTATTGTTGGTATCGTGGCCTTGCATTGCTGTTTAATTTTCATTCTTTCTTTCCACTGTTAAGCACTGGTGAGCTTTTTTCTCTCTTTACTTTGCTAGGATTCTTTGCTTTGCCATGCTAGTGTATTGAATTCATTGGCTTTCCTCTTGTATTTCTCGACCTCGTTTTGCTTTGCTTTGCTCTCCATCCTTGTTTTGCAATTTCTCATTTGTTTTTTTTTCTGTAGTAAGCCTTTTTTCTTTGCTTTGCATTGTCTTTGTTTCATATTTGTAGGTTCTTTGTCTTTCCTGCTCCTTTCTTTGCGTGATCTTGTTCCTTGCTGCAAGGACTCCTTTCCTGTTCAGAGTATGTTTCTTGGTTTTGCTTTGGTTTTTCTTGCTTTTTTATTGTTTTTCTTAGTTCTCTTCTTCCCTGTTCCTTTCTTTGCTTTCTTTTCCTTTTTCCGAAGAGTTTGACTTGCCTCTTGTATGGGGCTGCTGAATCACGGTCTGAACCTTTGATTGATCACCTGAGGCGAGCAATGAGTCAGCCACGGGAGCACAGGTGAAGGCAATTCACCTGTGCTGCAGGAAGGGGTGGAGCCTGGCTCCACCTCTTCTAGACCTATTGATGAGCTGACTGTCTGTGGGGAAGGATCTCTCTGGTGATCCGCTCCATCAGGAGTTCATCTCTCGAGCCCAGGACAGGGTGAGTGACTTTCTCTCATTTTCTCCCATATAAATTAAATTAGCCAAGCTCCTGGATATATATATACCATCTATATATCTATTGACTATATACCATTTGTCTATCCATTGATTAAACAATTGGCGAGCCAGGCCGGCCAAATCCACTTTACATCATGTTTCTCTTATGGATTTTCTATAAATGGGTCAAGGGGGAGAACACCATTCCCCTTGATGAAATGATCCCTGGGCAGATCCCAGGGTTTCTGGGATCTCCTTATTATCAACTGGCAACTATAATTGAGAAATGAGGTCCCCTGTGTTTCCCCAGTATGCTTAACAGAATACTTTCAGGGACTGGACAAAGATGTCTTAACTACGAAAGCAAGGCAATTAGCTGCATCCACAGTGGCATAGCCACTGTTGAATGCTTTAAATCAAGCAGAGACAAGATCAGGTAATTTAGAAAATGAAAATCAGCTACTAAAAGCTTGGATTGACAAATTGGAGGAAGGACTTAATGTACTGACGGGGAAAAAAACAATTTTACAATCTCTAGGTCAGGTCCGTAGTATTTCAATAGATGATAGTCATACCTCTGAAGTAGCGGACCTGGTTCAAGAGGAAAACAGGAGTTCCAAATCAGACCTAGAGGCTCCAGTTATGGCGGATCCCCTGGAACTCCGTCCTATTATAACTCAAAAAACAAAAAAAGTACAAGATAGACCGGCAGGGGTGCCCCCGACCAATGGCCCCCTGCCGAAACGCATTTGCATGTGACAGCCAGACCATACACTCCTACTGAATTAATGGACCTGGTGCAGCGATTTCGGCAGAGGCCGAGAGAGAGTATACCTGCATGGCTGCTCAGGTTATGGGATTCAGGAGCAGAAAGTGTTATGGTTAATGGGCCGGAAATGGCAAAGCTGGCCACCATAACATTACATCCTGCTGTCAGGCAGAGACTATACGCTGCCATCCAGTATAGCAATGAGAACCACTCAATAATAGATTGGTTAATGGCAGTATGCCGGATGGTCTGGCCAAATAAAACAGATATTCCATTAAACATAGGGCTATGGTCCTCCATGGAGGACCCTCAAAATTACATTCACGACTTAGGCATGAGAGAAGCAATATATGAAGACTCGTATGATAGCCCAGATATGATCAAGTTCTCGGCGGGCATGCGAGATTTAATTTTACAACAGGCCCCTTCCCACCTATATGGGACCTTGGTTTCAATATTAAACCCTCTGGTGACCTCGGAAGCCGTAGTTCAGCAGGCTGCTCAGATAGTTGCTGATCTGCGGGAGACAGAACGCCTACAGACCAGGTGCAACATTCGGATGTTAGAAGAAGCTGAGCTCCTGCCGGTGACTAAAACCAAGACGCCGGCTATTCGAGCTCCTCGATCGGGACCCATAAGGGTTTCCCAAAAACAAATGTTTAATGACCTAATTCGAGCTGGGGTCCAATTTGCTAAGATTGACCGCCAGCCCAACCATGTCCTTCTCCAGCTTTGGAGACAGCTAAAGGACAATCAAAAATTTCAAAACTACCCTAAGAAACCAAGGGTAAGAATTATAGAGAGGATACCAACAACAGCATGGAACCTAGAAGACTTCATTGTTCCTAATAGGAAAAAAGAGCTGCCTCAAGTGTCTCGGGCCACGATGCCTGAGCCATCGGAAGCAAAAGAATTGGCCCTAGCACAGTTCATGGCGTGACGGGGGATGTTGGGCCTCCAGACGGGACCGGAGGCCCTATGTAGAATTAACGATTTATTGGTCCCGAAAAAATATTCAGAGAGTTATGGCATTAGTGGACACTGGAGCAGAAACATCAATCGTTTACGGAGATCCAAACAAATTTCATGGAAACAGAGTGATGATTGGTGGTTTTGGGGGACAAACTATTCCTGTCACCCAAACATGGTTAAAACTGGGGGTTGGGCGTCTCCCACCCCGGGAGTATAAGGTATCTATTGCCCCAGTCCAGGAATACATCTTGGGCATAGATATTCTATGCGGTCTGGCTCTCCAGGCAACCGTGGGAGAGTTCAGACTCTGACAGAGATGTATCAGTATCCGGGCGGTGCAGGTAATATTAAGAACCCATGCGAAACATGGGCCAATTTGTTTGCCAAAACCGCGCCGGATTACTCATGTGAGACAGTACAGACTCCCGGGGGGGCAGGACAAAATATCAAAAACAGTGCAGGAATTAGAAAAAGTGGGCATTATAAGACCTGCCCACAGCCCATATAATTCCCCCATATGGCCAGTGCGAAAGTCGGATGGCACGTGCAGAATGACAGTAGATTATAGGGAATTAAATAAGGTCACGCTGCCTATTCATGCAGCCGTACCCAATATTGCTTCCCTAATGGACACATTGAGTAGGGAGATAAAAACCTATCATTGTGTCCTAGATTTAGCAAATGCGTTCTTCAGTATCCCAATTGCTGAGGAATCGCAAGATCAGTTTGCGTTTACGTGGGGAGGCAGGCAGTGGACCTTTCAGGTCCTGCCACAGGGGTACGTGCATTCACCAACATGTTGTCATAATCTAGTGGCGCGTGACCTGGCCGACTGGAAAAAACCTGATAATGTTAACTTGTATCACTATATTGATGATCTCCTGCTGACATCCGACTCACTGGAGGCAATGGGACAGGCGGTGGATTCATTAACCGCCTATTTACAACACAGGGGATGGGCTATAAATCCCCAAAAGGTGCAAGGTCCGGGCCTGTCTGTAAAATTCCTGGGGGTGGTTTGGTCAGGAAAGACCAAAGTACTGCCCAGTGCTGTCATCGAAAAGGTTCAGGCGTTCCCAGTCCCTACAACATCGAAGCAGCTGCAAGAGTTTCTAGGTGTATTGGGTTATTGGCGTTCTTTTATACCTCACCTAGCGCAGCTGCTAAGACCACCGTCTAGACTCACAAAAAAGGGGCAGCTTTGGGATTGGGGGAAAACAGAACAGGATGCTTTTCAACAGGCGAAACTGGCAGTTAAACAAGCCCAGGCATTGGGTCTATTTGATCCTACCCTCCCAGCCGAGTTAGATGTTCACATCACTCAAGATGGCTTTGGTTGGGGCCTGTGGCAACACCAGAGTTCTGTTCAGGCCCCCATTGGTTTCTGGTTGAAAAACAGTTATTGGCTGCCTATTCGGCATTGCAGGCAGTAGAGCCAATAACTCAAACAGCTGAAGTTATAGTCAAGACCACTCTGCCGATTCAGGGGTGGGTGAAAGATCTGACCCACCTTCCGAAGACAGGGGTGGCCCAAGCACAAACAGTGGCACAATGGGTCGCCTATCTCAGCCCAAGGAGCAGTCTGTCTTCATCCCCTTTGAAAGAAGAACTCCAGAAGATCCTAGGCCCACTAACATATCACAGTGATGCACCAAAACGAATACTGGTTGCTCCACCGCAGAAGAGTCCCATTCAGGAGGGAAAATACCCTATCTCTGAAGATGCTTGGTACACAGATGGATCCAGCAAGGGCAATCCGAGCAAGTGGAGAGCAATAGCATACCATCCGTCTACTGAGACAATCTGGTTTGATGAGGGGGATGGTCAGAGCAGCCAATGGGCAGAACTGCGAGCCGTGTGGATGGTTATAACTAAGGAACCCGGTGATGGTATCCTGAACATCTGTACGGATAGTTGGGCTGTGTACCGAGGGCTCACTTTGTGGATTGCACAGTGGGCCACCCAAGAATGGACTATCCATGCCTGGCCGATCTGGGGCAAGGACATGTGGTCAGACATATGGAATACAGTCAAACACCGGACTGTACGTGTCTACCATGTTTCTGGTCATCAGCCCCTACAGTCACTGGGAAATGATGAAGCAGAGATCTGGCCTGAGTTCGATGGATTGAGAATTCACCATCCAAGAACATCATCCGTTGGTTACATCAGAAGCTAAGGCATATGGGACAAAAGGCAATGTGGGCAGCTGCTAAAGCGTGGGGACTGCCCATACAGCTACCTGACATCGTCCAGGCATGCCGGGATTGCGACGCTTGCTCAAAGATGAGACCGAGACCGCTGCCCGAAACAACAGCCCATCTTGCTAGAGGACACAATCCTCTCCAGCGATGGCAGGTCGACTACGCTGGGCCCCTTCCTCAGTCTGAGGGGGCGAGATATGCCCTGACCTGTGTTGACACTGCAAATGGGCTACTGCAGGCTTATCCAGTACCGAAAGCAAACCAGGCATATACCATCAAGGCACTCACCAAACTGATGTCTGCCTACGGGACACCTCAAGTCATTGAGAGCGACCAAGGAACTCATTTTACTGGTGCACTGATACAACGCTGGGCAGAAGAAAATAACATCGAATGGCGATTCCACCTGCCATATAATCCAACGGGGGCAGGCCTCATTGAACGTTATAACGGTATTCTTAAGGCTGCCCTGAAGACAGACTCCCAGTCCCTGCAGGGGTGGACAAAGAGACTGTATGAAACCTTGCGAGACCTGAATGAAAGACCCTGAGATGGTAGCCCCAGTGCCCTGAGAATGTTGCAGACAACGTGGGCTACCCTGCTTAGGATCCAAATGACGGGCACTGATCATCAGGTAAGACCCCAGATTGGTAATGAAAATCATCTTCTGCTCTCTGCCCCTGAGAATTTAGATCCTGGCACCCACGGAATAAAATGGCCATGGAAGGTGCAGGTAGGACCCAAGTGTTGTGGCCTACTTGCACCTTGGGGGAGATGGTTGGAGGTGGGAGGCTCAGTAGTCCCTCCAGTAATAGGTACATGGCCTACTGATGTTGTGGTCAACACTCCGATTTTCATTGCTAAAGGGCCCCCCATCATATCCCTGTGGCAGATCAGGACACCTCCTTTGGTGCCTGATATTATTATGCAGCCGCAAACATCCAGCCAGAAAGTGTGGTACAGGCGGCCAGGACGTGCCCCTGTACAAGCAGAAGTGTTGACCCAGGATAGAAACACGGCCTGTATGTTGCCCTGGAGGGCAGACCTTCCCCTCTTGGTACCTCTGAAACATCTGTATTTCTCCCCGTGAGTCTTTGAGCCTTCAGGATCACCGGAAGGAATGAAATGTCATCAAAACGTTCCAGTGTTACTGTCAGATCATGTGTAACACCCGGTGATGGTCTGCATGGGACTGATGGAACATAGGACGGACCTGCACCTCACGACCGTATGCCTCCAGTAACATCATCGAGCGCTGGCCCGTAGAAGGAAGTCAACTTTCACCGATCGTCACTCATCTTGAAATTTACCAACATGTGTCGCGATGAAATTGTATAAGCGTCGCAGTGTATTGGATCTCTGTATTAGGGAAAGCTCACCCTTTTAGTCAACCTAATCATTGGTTCATGCAGTGAAGGGGTGGGGTGTATGGGGCTGCTGAATCATGGCCTGAACCTTTGATTGATCACCTGAGGCGAGCAATGAGTCAGCCATGGGAGCACAGGTGAAGGGAATTCACCTGTGCTGCAGGCAGGGGTGGAGCCTGGCTCCACCTCTCCTAGACCCATTTAAGAGCTGACTGCCAGTGGGGAAGGATCTCTCTGGAGATCCGCTCCATCAGGAGTTCAACTCGCGAGCCCAGGACAGGGTGAGCGACTTCCTCTCATTTCCACCTATATAAATTATATTAGCCAAGCTCCAGGACATATGTATACCATCTGTATATCTATTGATTATATACCATCTGTATATCCATTGATTAAACAAATTGTTCTTCAAATTGTAACTCGAAAGCAAGCAGGTCATATGTAACCCTCACCAAATGGACAGCCCGGAACCATTTGCTGTGAACGTAACTGGGAAAGCCTTAAGCCTAATCAGAACAGGGAAGCCTTTATACTTACACAAGAGGGTAGCCCTTAACCATGCCTCCATGTGGGAATCCTTTACTCCTATCCAATGTGGGAACCATTAGCTCTTATCACAAAAGGGAAGCCTTTCATCCTAACCCAGTATGGTAACTCTTCACCCTAAACTCTAACCAAAGCAGTGACCTTTAAGCTAAAGGGTTTTCCTTAAACCTTAACACTAAAGCTGTTGCCTTCCGCCTCGCTTACAGGCCCACCGCCCAGCCTTCTAGGCCCCGCGCAAGACCCAGGCCATCCTCCCATTAACCACACCAATATGATGTGAGGTAGAATGGCGTTTATTGGCAGTGTGTTCCTTGCTTATATAGATTTTGTGTCCCCGCCTGGAAGCTGCATAATCATTGGGTAATTGTTCATTCGCCATCTTTTGCCACGTATTATCAAGCAGGAGGCATAGGGAGGGATCCTACCACGTGACACCCGACATGGTGCCTAAAACAACGTCTCCCGCTCCCCATGCCCGAAAAAGCCTTGCCCCGTTTCAGCGTGACCGCAAACTAACTAAAAGGATTATTCTATAATGCTTCACGAATTGTATGGTACTCCATCCTCTGGCTAAAGGCATCGTCGAGCATCTTTTCAAGGCAGCCACTAACACATTGCATGATGCAAGGGATTATCGTAAGCAGAAGCAGAACTGCAATCAGCACTAAGAAAAACCCTCTAACTGAAGGGATTAGCCATGAGCCCCCGCTGCCGAAAAGGTTATGTAGCCAATCCGACAACGGGTCAGTCTGTACCATAATTTTCTCGGTGTGTACCTTCAGCCATTGCAATCTTTTATGAATAGACTCTGAATGATCGCTTAAATTGAAACAGCACATCCCGTCAAAGTCTTGGCATCCATGTCCATGAGCTAAAAGCAAAAAGTCTATAGCAGCTCTATTCTGGGTCATTGCATGTCTTATCCCGTCAACATCTGATATGAGTTCCGTCAGGAGGTCCGATGTCTCGTTGGCCTGTTTCACTGCCAGACACGCCAAACGCTCAATCTCCTTTAGTGCGTGTGCTGTACCAAAGAATGGTAATATGGATGCGAAAATGCGTGCAGTCAGCCCCCAGAGACTTACTTCGTCACCACAGTCTGGGCCCAATGTTTGTAATGATCGTTTTCTCTGTGCCACACCTCCTATACTGGCAGCATTATGTTTTATGTTCCTTAATGTGGTCTGATTGAGGGTCAACACTAATAACCTCCCTATGTAACACGGACCACCTAGGGGTTTTTGAGGAATACCCAGCCAAGCGCGATCCCCACAGATAAGGAATAAACCCAGGGGTAGTGCTTTAGCTGTGTCGTCCTTCCCCTGAACTTTCTTAGGATAACGTGGTATTGAACCGAAACAACAATCATCTGCTCTTGTTCTGGTCCGAGTGTGGTTACAGGGGGGTGATGTTCTCCGCTCCCCACTTGGAAGCGTGAAGGCATGGGTGATATTATAATCAAACCACTCTACATTGTATATGTCCCTGCTGCTATACCAAGCCACGTTTTTATAGACACAGCCTGCAGTGCTGTTACTGTATCCTCCATGTATCATGGGAGCGGAGAATCCACAGTAGCTCCCCCACTGCTTGTACGCAGGATCGTAAGGGCTAACAGATGTAAATCCGCGGGCTAGTGCAGGCCACCTTCCAGAAGCTAGACCGCCAAAGAATATGCATGCAGTAGGATATGTCCAGTTTCCAGCCAAGGTCCATTTTTCGTTCTCGATTCCCCGAGATCCTAATATATCTAGCTCCTGAGGGCCCCAGGGAAGAGAAATGTTGAGAGTCTTGAGCAAGCACTGTGTTATTTCAGCCTGATCCTCTACTTCTTGCCTCACCACACTCATAAAGGTTTTATTGGTTCTTTTAAAGCATGATCCCTTTTCACCATACTCCTCCCACTGTGAATGTCTGATATCTGGGTACCCTATTAGGCAGGTTCGAAATGGAGAACTTGCCGTTTGTAGGCTAAGGCAAAAATCTTTCTGCCCCGTTCTGTTAGCCCACTCCACCCACACATTGAGCGGCCGCGGTATCCGGTAAACCCCTTCCGCTTTACTAATTATGCACGATAGAATAACACACAGACACAGCTCCAAGATCTCAATGTTACTTCTCATGGACAACAATGGCTGTCTATCGGATCCTTCCTCCCTTTTTGGACCTTTGTGAAGGAAGGGTCTTGATCCTGATCCTCCAGACACTTTTCTTCCGAGATGTTTAGGGGTAGATCTTTCTGTTGGATCTCTGGGCCTTCCGAAGAGTAGATCCTACAAACAAATTTACTCATAACCTGATTAGTCCTTGCTAATATCTGGCCGCACCTTTCTGGAGGGGATCCAAAAGACCTTTCCCGAGTCTTGGTGTTTAACTGCGGCATACCCACGTCCCCACACTAGTATAGACCATCCTCTTTCCCAGGGACCACTATCTGACTTAATTTTAACCGGAGGTCCTTCACTCAGTATCTTTGGCTGCCAATATTTTTGGATCGGGGTTCAACTGTTCTCCCCCCGCTCAAAATGATTCAATGCAAATATTGCCCGGGCCAGGATTTCGAGTTGCCAACTTACTGGAATCCGGCCCCTATGTCCCTCCCCCTCCCCAAGGGCACGGATCTTGTCCTTGAGGAGGCGGTTAGCCCTTTCAATAATAGCTTGGCCCTGTGAGTTACCAGGAATCCCCGTAATGTGCGATATTCCCCAACGCAGTAGCCACTCCTGGGTCGACCGCGACACAAAGCAAGACCCATTATCAGTCTTGATTTGGCGTGACATTTCCAGCGTCGCTATAGCTGTCGCCCAGTGGTGCTGCGCCGCAGAGGAGTTGGCGCGTGCATGCTGGGTGGCAACAATGACAGAAGACGTGTCAGTCGTAACTGCAAGCCACTGTCTCGGCGCCATGCGAGGTTCTAAAGTAAAATCCATTTGCCAGATTTCCAGTGGGGCAAGGCCACAGGGATTGACCCCTGCCCCTATAACCGGTGCTGAGTTACAATGCGAGCAAGCCTGAACAACTTCGCGCACTAATGATAGCGGGATCAAACAGGTGCGAGCCAGTGCCCATGCTCCTATATGCAGGGTGGAGTGAAGATCACGGGCGGTCTGCAAGGTTAAGACCCGTGTTCCTGCTAATCAATCTGCGACCATATTTCCCATAGTAAAAATCCCTGGTACTGAGGAGTGGCTGCGAACGTGAAGTACAGCCATAGGTGCGGACCTGGTCGCAAGAGCCTCCTCTAACAGGGAGGCCACAATCGTGCTCGGCAGTCCCTCTTTTCCCATTCGGATAAGGAGCCTGGCAACAAAGGCGGAGTCAGACCCCAGGTCTTTAATTCTGCCGCCCTTTGGGTTGACATAGCTCTCTGAGAGAGAGCCGCGGTTAACGAATCCCACCTCCCAGGGTCATATACTTCATAGGGAGAATTTAAAAGCCCCTCCTTTTCGAGGAGCGTAAGGATGGCAGCCACATCCTTCCTAGAAGGAGTGGACTTGCCGCAATAGGTCTTACAAGCATGTAGCAATACCTTAATGACGGATTCCATAATGGCCCAGGGATCGTCCCTCCGCCCTTCCATGCCTCCAGGAATGCAGACGTGGGATAATTTACAGCACTGTGTAGCCCCAGGGGGGTCCACCCCCCTCTAGCTCTTCCACCGCCTTACCGCGGTAGGCTCCTGCGTCTGTCACACAGCCAGCGGGCGTAACTATAAGGCTCAAAGTGAACCAGATCACGTCGGGGTCACCATTTGTTGCCTTCCGCCTCGCTTACAGGCCCACGGCCCAGCCTTCTAGGTCCCGCGCAAGACCCTGGCCATCCTCCCATTAACCACACCAATATGATGTGAGGTAGAATGGCGTTTATTGGCAGTGTGTCCCTTACTTATATAGATTTTGTGTCCCCGCCTGCAAGCTGCATAATCATTGGGTAATTGTTCATTTGCCATCTTTTGCCACGTATTATCAAGCAGGAGGCATAGGGAGGGATCCTACCACGTGACACCCGACATGGCGCATATTGCCTAATACAACAGGGAGCAAACTGGTCTATGTGGGAGAAGATGCCATCTTCACTGGAGCAAGTGTGACACTGAGTAGCGTCAAGTAGTCTGATTGGGATGAAATGTGCTAGTATTTCTGGGAGAAAATGTCTAGTTATGGAGAGAAAATGTCCTGTTGTGGGGGCAGAAACTGGTATTTTGGGGAGAAAATGCCCTCTTGATGGGAGTAAGATTCGTACTGAGGAGTGTCAAGTAGTATTTGTGATAGAAAATGGGAGGTATGTGCAAGAGGCCCAGTATTTCGGAGAGAAAATGTCTTGTTTTGGGGGGAAGCGTTCACGTATGTGTGAGAGAAGTGTGTTTCTTGGAGCAAATGGGCGGAAGAGATGATGTATTTGCGAGAAAGCTGGTGTTTCTGGGAGCAAATGCCATCTTGTTGGGAAAGAAAAGGTATTTGCGGGCGAATGAGTGGCCTAGTTCTTAGCAAAGTGGTAAATGTGGGAGCAAATGTCATTGCTTTTTGGTGGAAGATGAGATCTTTGGGGGACTCACGTAGTGTTGGTGGATGAAAATGTCACGCATTTGCGAGAGGAGTGGTATTTCTGGGAGCAAATGGCCTGTATTTGGGATAGAAATGGTCTCTGAGTGATCCAATGCCCTATTTCTGGGAGAAAATGTCATCCTGTGGAGTGCAATGTAGTCTATTAGGGAGGAAATGGGAGGTATTCCGAAGCAAACGGGCATTTCTGGAAGAAAATGTCTTATTCTGGGGGGGAAAAGGTCATCTACCTGTGAGCAAGCTGGTGTTTCTGGGAGAAAATGTCCCCATTTGGGGGACAGAAATGGTATTTCTGGTTGAAAGTGCCACATATTGGTGAGGCAACTGGTGTTTCTGAGGGAATATGCCATCTCTTTGGGATACAAACGGTATTTCTGAAATGAAATGCCCCAACGTCTGAGAGTAAGTATCATAATGAGGAATGTCGTGTAGTCTATTTGGGAGGAAGTGGGAGGTATTTCTAAGAGTGCCGGTATTTCTGGGAGCAAATGTCCTACTGAGGGAAGAAATGCCCTATGTGGAGAAGAAATCTACTACTTCTTCCCAGAACTGTCATGCAATGTGGAGAAAATGTCCTATGGATGGGAGAAAAGTGGTATTTTGGGGAGAAATTGTCCTCTTCTTGGATGCAAGTGTCCGATTTGGTATTGTCATTGAGCTGGTATTTCTGGGAGAAAATGTCCTATTTTTGTTGGAAAAAGTCCCATTTGGAATTGTAATGTAGTACTTAGTGGATGAAACATGAAGTCTTCTTCTGGTAGCAGATGTTATCAATTTGGGGAGAAGACTAGTTGTTGAGGGAGAAAAGATCATTCTTTGGGGAGAAGATGTCCTATTTCAGATGGAAAAGTAGAACTTCTGGGAGAAAATGTCCTCTATTTGGGCAAAATCTCATATTTCTGGGAGGAAATGAGTATATTAGAATAGTGTTTCTGGCCGAAAAAGTCATGGATTTGTGAGAAGACTGGTCTTTCTGGGAGAAAATGTCATAAATGAGGGAGAAAAATGGTATTTCTGTGACACGGTGCCATATTCTTGATGGTAAGTATCACATTGAGTAGAGTTGTACTTCTGGGAGCAAATGTCATCTCTTTGGGAGAGTGGTGGTATTTTGCTGTGAGAATGTCATATGTTTGGGAGAAAGCTGCTATTTCTGTCAGCAAAGGTCATCCTTTTGGCTAAAAAATGCCATCTTTGGTATTGTCATGTTGTACTTTTTGGAGAAAAGGTGAAGTATTTCTAAGGAAACAGACCTTTATTTCCAAGTAACGGAAGCAAAGATGTCAAGGTGATGCTTTTCCAGTTTGCTGAAGCAATCGAATACCATGACTATCTAGGCCAGCTGCCAGCAGAACTGCACTTGAACTATCTTATAAGAGTGCCACTTCATATCTGCTTTAATTCTGTCCCAGAATTTCAAAGTCTAATGCAGGAAAGTACATGAAAGAATTCCTCCTTCAATCAACTTCTCCTTGTTCATATACAGAAGAGCGTCACCTTGCTTTCAAAAGATACAGGAAATAAAGCGAACAACCAAGGGCTTTTATGCCTTTTGAAAAAAGGAAAATGGAGCAGGAATGGATCGTGAATGTCTTGGTCGATACCTTACAGAGCTGAAATAATAAGCAAGAAAGAATGTCTTCTGGGAAGGAGCCTCCCTGCTTGAAGGATGTGCCTTGACCTGCAAATGGTAAGCAAGCATCTATATACTGTTTCAGTTTGAATTTGAAACAGGATGATACCGGATAAGAAGCCAAAAACAAGCAAAAAAGCAAAATCTGTTGAGATGACTTCTTGCCTTAAACAATACCAGCAATAGCAATATGCCTGCTGATAAATTGACCTTGATAGACCTGCTGGATACTAAAGCAATTTCAGTTCCTATCAGAGCTCAGTTGAAGAGTTTTTCCAAACACCAGCAAAAGAAGTGGTTGGAGAACAAGAATACCCTCCTGTAGTCCATTACCATCTTTCAGCTTGATTGCTCTCGCAGCTTCTATTAATCACATTGCCTACAGCCATTGTGAAATGAACAACTAGGTTACGAAAAGAAACAGTCAAGTGATGCCTTACCTCCATTAGTCTTTAGTTTTCCCTAACTCGAACACTTAGGGTCATAAATTAATTGCTTGTTGCTATTCTTTCAAGAGCTGACCTTAGCTGAAGAATTTTATGGCACTCAAATATCTCTCCAAGACTCTAAGGATTTGGTGTCCGCATAGAACTTCGAGGGAACAAACAAACCAACAAAACTTGGATATACTTCAATTCAATTCCCATGGGGAAAATAGCCATGCTAGAATCCGCAGAAGATCCACACTGCTGACCTTCAGCAAACAAAGCCAAATGTTTGTCCCATCAGCAACAGAGTACTGAAATGACAGCAGCAACAATTTCATTTGAAATAAAAGCAGGTAAGACAAAAAAACAGGGTGTGGTCCGGCCATGCGGAATTTAGCATTTAGCAGAATCAGAAAGGCTTTTCTATGCTCCTTAAAGAACACTGCAGCATGCATCAACCGGAAAGTTATTTTATATAGGCACTTAACATTCAACAACTCTCTCAAGAAACAGACTCTTGGTTTTGGATGAAGTTCAATAAGGGTACCTACCATAATCAGCAGATGATAGGAATGCAGTAACTAGAGATTTCTAGATGCCCATCTGCGTAAGTACATGGAGGCCATTGCTCAACAGTGCTCTGCAAAAAGACATGAGCAACGTTCTGGAAATATAAATGCCACACGTAGGTGATAGATGGTGTCAATTACTACTGACATCAAACTGAGAACTTCCTGGGTATAGTCAGAGAGCCCTTCTAGCAGCAGAATTCTGCTATTGATCATCTCTCTTCTTCAATGTGTCTTTTGAATCGAACTCGTTTCAAAGCAACATGGAGGTTCCTGCAGAAGGAAGAACTAAACCAGTAATGTTCAAGTCCAGTAAAGTAGAAAGAAGTTCTGGTCAGTTCAGCAGCAGGAATTCAGCATAATACACGCTTGTACTGGCAGCTCCAGTTCAAGTGCTTTCAACAATGACAAGTGAACACTGGTTCACTTCCATGATGAGTTGACAGCATCCCAAATGGGCTGTAACAACTCCTCATAAAGCTTCTCACTTGCCAAATCTGGCAGCTCAGAAGTATTACTTCTCAGGAGCAAAAGACCTCCATTTTAACTGCATCTCAAGGTACAGGAAAGGACGTTTCCATTTGCTAGGAGAACTTGCTAATATCCTGCTTTCTGCAAAACTGCTTCTTTGCCATGAATTTGGATCATACCAAACTCCTAACCATCCCTACCCCCAACATGTAAATTCACCAGAGACAATGTTATCAGAGGGCTACTTTGAAATTCTTCCATCTTAGACTTCATTAATTCATTACATTGCAAAGCAAATCTAATTTCACTACTTGACCATGGCCATTGCTCTGCAACTTTGTGTCTGTAGATGAACATTCAGGAACTGCATAGTTCCTGGTGCAGTGGTTAAACAACGTTGCACTTGCCTAGTCAGATGGAACCTGAATTTTCAAGCTACGCTTGTAGATACCAGCAAGCTTATCCCTGCTATCTACCTAATTTGCCCAAGGTCAATCCCAAGTTAACTATTCCACTCTTTACTCTCATGCTCCTGCAGGCAATTGTTTTCTCCCTAGGCTAAAGCAAAACTGAACTAAATTCATCTACACAAGCCACAAGACTTGTTCTATTGTGAATGCTTTCTTGATCAAACGTTTCGCCACTAGGAAGTCTCGTAGGTGTTCCAGTCATACCAGAACTAGCAATGTAGCATATTCCTTTTTAACTGAAATCAGTCTGTTAAAAGAGCTTGCACTCGCAGCTTGAAAAGCCCATCTAGAAACATAGGTGGCACCAGCAGTGCGTACCATCTCCTAAGCTATTCAGTGTATTTATCAGGAGCCAAGTTACTTGTTTCAGAACAAAATGTCACACTGAGCTGAGAAAAGGGGTTTTAAAATGTAAACTCTTACAGAGCGATGCAAAGATTAGAGAAAACTCATCTACAGAGGCTTACGAAGGATCAAAATTTTACCCTGGGATCAATGTTGCTTCTCCTACAGGTTCTTTTTTTGTTCCACTGTAAATGGTGCTAAAATACAGAGTAGCTGAAAGTGTAATCAAAGTTGCAATCCAACCATGATGCATCCTAATCTGGACATGAATCTAATTACACAGGCATCCATAGAACTGCAGAAAACAAGTGAGATTTGGGCAAAATTCACCCTAGAAATAAATTCAGAGCATACCATCTCCACTATCTCCACCAAATTCTCTCCAGGACAATGGATATCCCCAGAATGAGTTACCAGAACTCACCCTTAGAAGATAGTTTGGCTAGAGGAGGTTGCACTGCTTTGCCTGCTGCTTAGTACAAGAGCCATGTTAATGCACAGCTACACTAGAGAATGGACTTGACGTTACTTCTGTGATTACGGTCATGGGCACAAACAATCCGAAAGCTCTCAGAGCTCTCCTGAAACTCACATCTCCTGAGTAACTCATTCCAGGTGATAAGCAGATGGCAGATGTCCACCACCAGGCAGTGCCACTGCTTTGCTCCCACGTGTTGATGAAGGATATTTCTTTGCCCAAAAGCTTTTCATTCCCAACTTCCTCAGCTTTCAGGCTGGAAAAGAGGTCAAATCAATGAGACGTATTTTCACAAAATGGTTCTGCTAAGGTGCTATCTTTAACAAAAAGACGACGTTTTGCAATGAGAGGAGATTATTTTCTTCTCAAACTACATACTACATAGTTAACTTTTCAGGTTTGTGGGGACGAGGACAAGCTAACAGACAGAAACATTAAAAACTATATTTGCACAGTGGTTTGGTCTGGATTTTTTCTCTTTTGATGGCTGCTTATGTTGTATTCCAAATGAAAGCACAGCACAACATGAGGATTTGTCAGTTTGGGCATCATTTGCAACTCAAGGCTCTGTTTTTCTTACCATATGACAAAACACCCACTTTTAAATGCTGTGGCTGCTAGAAGAGTTTAACTTTTTTCTTTCAGATCCTCTGTTTGCATGGGGTTAAGAGAATACAATAAACAAGATGGTAGGGGAAATAGTCTAGTTCTTTTTTTGGTGTTAAGCAAGCGGGCATTCACCTGAAATGTTTGCCACCTTAGGGAACCATATACACAGGTCCTAAAGGGTTTTCCCTGCGGAGTCAGAAACCTTGTGAGAAAGGATTTCCAGCTGCTAGTTAATCTGGATGCTATCCACCAAACATCCTCACAATTATGGCTACCATATTATGGCCAGCTAGTCTGCCAGTTTATCCCAGAAATAGTTACCATCATGAACAACCCAAAACCATTCAGCCAGGTTGATGAATGCATGTTTACAGCAAATACACACAGCCATTTCCAGAAACTGCTCATTACAGACATAAAGCTAGGTCTGCACAAAGGGGGGCAGTGCAGCGCGACGGCTCATGTTCAAGACAACTTTGACTTACGTATCATCAGTCTTACACTGTGGTTGGACTGCCCTAGGCAAAAAACACAAAACTACAGCTTCCCTCTTCCTTCAACCTTTTCACCTCTTTCCCATACGCCACAAGAAAAAGCACTGTTGGTTCACAGTAGTACCTTTAGGTCACCACAATGCCTTTTACTTGAGAGTAAAAAGGTGCAGTTGCACTGAAACAAGTACACTGCCACGAAAAGAGAAGTAGACAGTCACAAAAGCAGAACTGGCCTCACCTGCAGAAACTTACCAAAACAGGCTCATTTTCCCTGGTGTTTTTCATTTCATTACCAAAAAACACTGAAGTAATCAGATGGAATTATACTCCAATACATATTGGTCATGTGTGAGATGTTCTTTTTTAAATCAAAAGCATGTCTTCAGGTAACGGGGAAATGTACAGCCGTGAGAGATATGCATTGTTCATCCAAAGCGAAACGAAAGAGGAAGACAGAAAGGAACATCATTCTCTTAAAGCCACAGCTCCCGTGGTTCCTCTCTACCGCTGTCCCCTTCCCACTTGAAGTGCACCAGTTTCTGCTGCCATGAGCTGCCACCTCTGCCCAGAAGGAAACTCCGTCAGAGATCTCAGTCATCAGATTTGGATCCATTCAGCTGAATTGATGTCAGATGCCATTTTTCGGGTCTGTCATCAGGCCAAACATAGGCATAGCCATGACAGTAGATTAGCCTCCTGCCAAATTTTCAGTCTCTTGCAAAACCCAAGGGATTCTCAAGTCAGTGGCTGCAAGAACCAATATAGCAGAACAACGTATTCCACCCTGTCTTACTTAAGCTACGAAGATCAATCATTTTGATTTCAATTAGTCCAGAAATGTAGGCTGAGGATTATCCCTAACACAGTTGTTGTCAACCTGTATGCCAAATGTCAACATGCATTTCAAGCCATCTGATAGTCCAGGGAATTATCGGAGAGCTGCATCTACTAGGAAAAGAATTAACCCATCAATATGTTGTGAATCAGAAAGATTCCGAAAGATTTCTTACAGAACAAAAGAAGGAATCAGAGTAGGAAAATCAGTCCGTCACAACCAGCAATCTAGATTGTCGAGAATAGTAACAATTCCTATTGTGTTCAAGCTGATCCTTCAGTTTTAGGCAACAGCATGAGCAAATGCAGCAACTGTAACAGCAAGATCCAGTAGCCCAGGCCACACGAGTTCAGCATATAATCTCTCGGCCATAGCTAATATCTAGAGGCTGCTTTAAATGTAGCTTCTATTTTTCTTAGACTTTTGAAAAGTTCCACCACAAAACTCCATCTATATTAACAATCTGTACTAACGATTCCCTTTTCTCTCAGAAAAAAACAGTGTGTTTCATTGTGAAGAAGTAGAATGTTCTGTCTTAATCATTTTTTCTAGGAAAGATCTCACTTATGTTTCAAGAAAGTAAACTTAGATTCCTAATAACCAGGAACAGAGGGCGATATTCATTTCTTTACAACTGTCCGTTGCTGGATAAGAGACCAAGAGATAAATAAACAGAAATGAATCCTCCTTTCATGTCATTCTCCGAGATTCTGTGCTATAAAAACATCCCATTTATAGTATTTCATTACTTTCTCCTCACCAATTTTCAGCTTCTCAATGATTAATCCCTTCCCCCTTCTCCGCAGTCTATCACCATGGCCACATCAGGAAGAGTTAGAAGACACATGTGTAGGGAGCCGGGCCCTTCTTCCTATGGCACCCCTTCCCTACTCTCAAGTTCTTCTGATTCCACCACAGCACTGCATGCAGCTGAATCTGCATGGTTCCAAGTTACCATATGTGACAGCATCTCTGATTTGATAAGGCACTCGTGAGCTCATGAAACTCTTCTGGTTCTGCATATACTCCAAGATGTAGACGATGAATAACTAAGTCCACAGATTCTCAAGCCGGTCAACTTTTCTCACCTGAAAGATTTTGCTGTGTAATTCCATTACCTTTGGAATACTCCCTGTCAGACCTCTGTCTGTCACCCAATTTCAGGCCATCTCTAGTGGAAAGCATTTCCCCAGCGCATGTTGAGCTCCTGGTTAGAAAACTGTTGGAAGGAAATAACTCACTCTGATTATGCCATGCCAACTCTGGGGTATCCTTTCTCAGAATGCAGTTGGATGATATTTGGAAGAAAATGATGGAAAGCAACAAGAACTCCAAAAAACTGGCCTTAATGTTCTCAATTTGCAGAACAACTGGTACTCATGGGCCAATCAAAATCGTTTTTTTTTCCATCTCCATGGACCAAACGCTAGAGTGCTTCCTTGAGTTATTCTTAAAGACTTGCTCCTAGCACTTTTCACTATTCCCTGTCTTTGTTCCCACACAAGTGCCAAGATCGCTACTCTGAAGACTAATGATGAAACCAGAAATCTGAAAATAGAGAGACCCTCCTAGATGCAGGACAGGCTCAGCATGGCCAGCAGCTGGGCTCATCCTACCCACAGAGATGAGGAAGCAGCAAAGAAAGATGAGTATTGTCTGGGTATTGTGTATGGTCCTCTTCTCTGACGCTTGCTGGTGACTTTTCTAGAGAAGCACAACTTAGTCCATCGAGCTCAAACAACCTTGGATTGACAAGAACATGCAGCCTTCTATGAGAATGGAAAGCAAGGCAAATTTATTCTCCCATCGTTCACTGCTTGGGCAAGGAAGTTATTTCTATGTGAAGCAACTCTTTTGAGATGCAAGTCAAAATTCAGTGTTAGACTAAGTTGTCAAAAGTCTTGATGACTGAATTGTTCAGGATCTCTAAATCAAAACTACAAGAGCTCATAATTTACAAGTAGAGGCCGTAAGGCCTTTCAAAAACTCATATACAGACATTCCTTGTCCAACACAGAAGGAGAATGAGTGGTGGCCTCATCAGTTAGACCCAGAGCAAAGTCTTTTTATTTACTTCAGCCACATTCAACTTCAAGATCAATTTAATCGTAACAAGAACTTCTCAATCTACCATGCTGAGATTCTTTTCACTACGTAGATTCAAGTGCAATCTTTCCTAATGTCAAGACTATCTGGAGCTGCTGGAGAGTTACAAGGCATCAAAACAGACACAGAAGAACAACTGTTTTGCACAAGTCATTTGTTCAGCATTGGATTAATATGTCAGCAATATAAAATCCTGCTCTTTTGAGACCATTTGATACTGGAAGAAAACGCTAGGAGAAAATTCCAAGAGTTACAATCAAGAAAGCACTGATCGTATCCGCGTAAGTGCAGAGCTCTTTCTGTTTTGTTATGCTCCAGTAATGGACAGAATGGTGTTATTTGCATCCAACCCAAATCCCATTAGACTGTAGCTGCTGCTTTCTGACACTCTTCAAATCATACTAGCTTCCTGAATTATCACGTCTGGGGCTGTTTTAAAAAACCTACACAAACAGTTGTTATGTTTTTATGAGGTGAATCATTAGCATCATACATTTAGAATGGAAACCCAAAAGTATTCAGAGTAAAAGACATTTCTTTTACTGCCTGCAGATGTGCATTCGCTGGATTGTCTGACTAAGGAAAGCTATGTGTTCCTGCTGCTGTTAGTATACACCAACAGGCCTTTCCTAAATGACAGAAAAATTGAAGCGAGTCACCTTTAGAAAGTAATACGCAGGAAAGTAACGGCAAGAAATCTTCCTCTTTTTCCTGAGGGTAATTTTCATATTGTCTTATTCTTAGAAGAAAAAAATCATTTTCTTTTGAATCTTCTTGATTCATCTACTCGCAGCGCACTTCAGTCAAACACTGCTGGGGAATCTAGCTGAGCAACAGTAGGAGCTGGGGCTGGGGCGTGTTACGTCCTCAGAAGGCCTACACTGCAAGACTGGAAGCAATCTATTATTTACTGTCATATCCTTTATACACATGACGTTAGTGTAGCAGAAAGCATTAGAGACTCTAGATCATATGGTAATTCAAGATTCTTCAAGAAGTTCCTCATCTTGTATCAAAAGACATCAAGTACGTCAAGTACTCATGAAAGCACCATCCTTTCAAGCCCATATGTACTGGCGGCTACTTTTGCTAATCACACTCACGCAGACTTTTCTGGAATGGTTTCTAAGTTGAAAGTACAAATCAGCCATCCTACTGTATCTGACAATATGGTTAAATTGGAAGTCATGTAACACCTCACCTCAGAGAACTGAAGAAGGAAATAGCTAATGAGAAAGTCTAATGACAACTCTTGCTCTGCTACCATTCAAAAAGCGCAGGGCAGGTCTTTGGCCAAAGATGACTTAACTCTGTCGTGATCTACTGCTGCAGAAAGGAAGAAACCTCACTGAGACCACTGAAATCTGGAGCAAGTTCAAAATGTCATCTTCACTATAGCATTCTAGTAATAATAAAGCAGAAGATGAAAAGCTGTTTCGAATCAGCATCCTGATGAATGTACAGGGTACGATGATCAGGTATCCTCACAGCACAGAACATAGCACTAGCCTCCCCAGTTCTTCAGCTACTTGCTGAAAGAGGCTGTCCTACAGCATACTCATTCTCAGCCTGTCCGTACAAATTCATAGGTAGCAGTAGATACAAGCATGCTTTTTAAATCATGCTTTTGAACTTCATGGACAGAAGTTTTTTATTACTGCCTGCAAAAGTGGAGTTTTTTCAGGCTTTGAGTTTCAAACCGGACTCTGATTCCAGTTATTTCTTAGCTAAGACTTCTGCCTGCAACCAAGACTAGGACATTTTCCCCAGAAATACCACTTTTCTCACATACATAGGACATTTTCTCCACACTGGATGACATTTCTAGTAAGAAGTACCAGTTTTCTTCTCCACATAGGGCATTTTCTTCCCTCATTTGCTCCCAGAAATACCGGCACTCTTAGAAATACCTCACATTTCCTCCCAAATAGACTACACTGCACTCCTCATTATGACACTTACTCCGAAACTTTGGGGCATTTCATTTCAGAAATACCATTTGTATCGCAAATAGATGGCATTTTCCTTCAGAAACAGCAGTTTCCCTAATAAATATGTGGCGCTTTCGACCAGAAATACCATTTCTGTCCTCCAAAAGGTGGCATTTTCTCCCAGAAACACCAGCTTTCTTACAGATAGATGACCTTTTCCCCGCCCAGGGAAGACATTTTCTCCCAGAAATAGCAGGTCTCTTAGAAATTCTATAAATTTTCGACGAAAAATACTACTTTACAATGCCAAAGTGGACATATTCTACCAAAAATATGACATTTTCTGACAGATATTCTGACAGAATATTACCTTACAATCACAAATATCAAATGAATCAGAAATATCACATTACCATCCAGATATACCACGCTCATTCCAAAAATTAGACCTTTTCAACGAGAAAAACAAGTTCCCTGCAAAAGAGATGTCATTTCACATCAGAAATATCAGCCTTCTCCCAAAAAAATACATTTTCTCCAAGAAACATCTGTTTTCTCCTAGATAGAGGATATTTTTTCCGTGAAATACAAGCTTTCTGTATGATTGTGAAGGGAAAAGATGATCTATTTGTGCCTGGAAAGCTGGCATTTCAGAAAGGAAATGCCATATAAGGGCAAAACAAGTTATTTCTGTGAGAAAATGACATATGTTTCAGATAAAAATGGTATATCTGTCAGAAAATGCCATATTTTTGGGAGAATATGTCCCCTTTGGAACTGTAAAATAATATTTTTTGTCCAAAATTTATAGAATTTCTAAGAGACCTGCTATTTCTGGGAGAAAATGTCTTCCCTGGGCGGGGAAAAGGTCATCTATCTGCAAGAAAGCTGGTGTTTCTGGGAGAAAATGCCCCCATTTTGGGGGATAGAAATGGTATTTCTGGTTGAAAGTGCCACATATTGGTGAGGCAACTGGTGTTTCTGAGGGAAAATGCCATCTCTTTGGGATACAAACGGTATTTCTGAAATGAAATGCCCCAACGTCTGAGAGTAAGTATCATAATGAGGAATGTCGTGTAGTTTATTTGGGAGGAAGTGGGAGGTATTTCTAAGAGTGCCGGTATTTCTGGGAGCAAATGTCCTACTGAGGGAAGAAATGCCCTATGTGGAGAAGAAATCTAGTACTTCTTCCCAGAACTGTCATGCAATGTGGAGAAAATGTCCTATGGATGGGAGAAAAGTGGTATTTTGGGGAGAAATTGTCCTCTTCTTGGTTGCAAGTGTCCGATTTGGTATTGTCATGTAGTATTTTGGGAAGAAAAGGTCCAATTTCCAAGTGGAAGGTGGTATTTCTGGGAGAAAAGGACATGTGTGTGTGGGAAAAGTGGGCCATTCTGGGGAAAGAGTGTCTTCTCTTGGAGAGCACGTGTGGCATTTTTGGTGTGAGAACTGGTCCTTTGGGGAGCAAGTAGGGTGTGTATGGGAGAAAATGTCCTCTTGAGGAGTGTCAAGTAGTATTTTGGAGAGAAAAGGGAAGGTACTTGTCAGAAACGTGCTCTTTCTGGGAGATAATAGCATCCTTGGTTGGAAAATGACATCTGTTGGTGAGAAAGCTGGTCTTTTGGGAAAGAAATGCCATGTTTCGAAAAAGAAGCTGGTATTTCCAGGGGACTATGTCTTATGCTTTGTGAGAAAAATGGTACATCTGTGAGAAAATGCCATTTTGACACTCCAAGGAATTCACACAGCTTTAAGTACCACCATTTAGACACAGACTCATATCACACCATAGCCACCAATGGCCACTGTCAGCCTCTCTATTCCTTCCACTATAGCACTACCATCAGTCACTCTTTCCACTCGAGACTCTCCTGTTTTCTCAGTTACTCAGTTATCTCCTTTGCTGCACTAAGGAAAGGGTATTGCCATTAGCTACCGCAACCACCACCAACCAAACTAAAACCAACAGAACTATCAGAAGGACCAAAAAAAGAAACAAAGCCACTCTGTTTGTCAAATGCTCAATGAGCAGTGCACAGAAATAAGAGAGATGGCTACTTGGCTTCTGACCCTAAACCTTAACACAAAAGAGTTACCCTCAGCACTTAACTATAAACATTGTACACTTCTGGATTGGGCTAACTCTTAGGAACATAGAACCAGCAATGTTAGAAACGACCTCTAAGGTCATCCAGTCCAACCATCCACCTAACACCTACATCTCCCACTAAACAGTGTCCCTCAGAACAACAGTGAAACATTCCTCAGGCACCTTCTAGAATGATGATTTCACCACTCTCCCCACCCAAAAGGATAACTCTTGACCTTTAAATCTAACCCAAAGGGGTATCTTGTAACCATAGCTCAGAAGGGTAGCTGCAGACAAAGGCAATATCAGATATAGTTGCTTTAAACCAGTCCTAAATCGCACATGCAAAAAAAAAAAAAAAAAAAAAAAAAAAACAACCACAGAAGCTAGTAAATAAAGACAGAATTGCTTACCCCATTCAGAGAAACAGGGCAAACAAAACACAACAAAAGAGCAAACCTCCAAGCAGAGATCCCTCCCTAGGGGCAGCCAGACCTTAAATGAGGTTAGGGATGGGTGCAACCAGGCTGCGTACCCTTTGTGATACAGATGAATTGATTCCACCTGTTCTCCACAGCAGAACAAGGTTTAAGCAAGATTAAAGCCCGTAAAATTAAATTGACTAATTTCCTGCTTCTATCATCATGTTCTTGTGTTAGCTGACTGTAGTTCCAACCAGGTGGTCTTACAGGGTCTTGTAAATGACAGCTGGAAGCAGCTACAGACCTGAGCAGGCACGGCACCCTGCAAGCTCCAGCTGACTGACAGCAGCCAAGGAGGCCTTTGGGCTTTGCAGGGTCCGAGTGTGGAGCATTACACACAGGAGCAGCTGAGCATCAAGATGAAGGCAGAGCTACAGAGCTAACCAGCACAAAGAGGCACAGTGGCTCAGCTCGTTTCCCGCTATAACACAGGAAATAAGAGCCATGATGAAAACAGACACCATCTACCCCGTCAGAGGGGAGGAATGAGCCATGCTTCCACAGAGACGTTCCTCTCACAGCCCCTCGGCTTAGAGCACTCCTGGATGCAGGATGGGAAAACAGCTCTTGCCTGATTGCATCCATAAAACATAAACAGAGACAAACTACCTATTCTTCCTGAATCTACGCAAACAGCCAGTCAAAGAAAGATGCAGCACCTCTAATTTCATTACTTTGTAGACAGTCTGCAAAAGCACAGCACTCACCCCAGTTAGCAAAGCATCTTGCAGGTCTGCTGACATCTCGATTTAATGATGTCTGTTCGGTCCTTATTAGCAGTGCCCCAGGATACATCAAAAGCTAGGACGAAGAGTTCATGATATTAAGTCGGTGAAAATTAGCATAAAAAAATATTTGTCTCCATAACTGCTGCAACTGGGGATGTGGGGAGAAAAAAGAGCAAAAGGAAGATACGGGTAAGGAAGAAAAGAAGAAGAGGAGTACAGATGCAGGAGAGGAGTGAGGGGGATACAAGGAAGAAGGAACAGCAGAAGAGCAGTGACTAAAACTGAGGGAGAAGAGCTGAAGTGTAGCTGAGGAAAAGAGCAGAAAAGGGAAGTGCAGAAGAGGGAAGAGCAGAAAAGACAACACTGTCTGTTTTGTCCTCGCTAGCAATGCCCTGAGATACAGCCAAAGCCAGGAGCAAAAGTCCCTGATAGAAAGTTAGTGATGTTCTTCGAGGCATAAAGGACAGTATCAAGTTGACAGTACCAAGCTTGGCATATGCTGCATGGGCACAGACTCATTCCTGCAGTGTTCTCAGCTAAATCAGGGCTGTCCTACAGAAATCACTCTTTTTCATTATAACCTGCCTAATTGGCCTAGCACAGCTGCTACCACTTTCAAGAAGTGGTAATTAATGCTGACAGTTTAAGTTCTTAGCCATGGGCTAGATAAAGATGATTTTGGGTGGTGACGACTGGAAATCACTTGGACGGGATATCCTTCTTGGGAGGGGAAACCATCCCCGGGGTGAGAACTCACTGCAGCGATAGCAAATCCCTACTGGGACAGGCAGACCCTTGGGAAGGAAGAGCACTAGGCTGCAAAATGCCCTCGGGATGGTCACTGATCATTGGGATGGGAAATGGCTGGGATGCGAGGGATACGCAAAGTCAAACCATCGCAAGCCTGGGGGAAAGGGGCTGACCCCAACGGTCACGGAACCCCCCTGGGGGGAGGGGCTCCCCTAACTGCCACTCTCCAGCTGTCGTGGCAGGTAAGGCAGCAGGCTCCCCCTGCTCTTCACACTCGGACCCTCCAGGTGATGCCAGCGCCGCAGATCTCAGCCCAGCGCCCCTTCTGGCATTTCCCTATAGAGAGATTCCCTCGAGGAGAGCTGATGGTCCCTCTGACACCTGACGCCACTTTCGCTATTGCGACTGTGCCACCACCGGACCCCGCCTGGATGCAGCCCACCGTCCGCGGACCAATGCCAACCCTTCCCTGTCCCCACTGCCACCCACCTGGCACCTCAGGCCTCTGCCTGCCTTGGGGTACCAGCTGTCTGAGGACAGGCAGCGCAGCTCCTACCTGGGGGGCCACCCCCAACTCCAACTCAGCTGCCACCTGGGGGCCTGACCCCAACTGCAGGGCCGCACTTACCGGTGCTGCTGCTCCTACCTGGGGGGCTGCACCCAGGTACGGTTTCCTCCACCACCGGGAACATCCCCTGCTGGTAGGGACACTGCTGCCCCAGCAGCCGTTGGGGCCGTGGCCCAGGGCCGTGCTCCTCCACAGGGAGCCCCCACAGTCCGCAGGCACCTGCCTGCCGCAGGCCCCTGGCCGCCCCGGCCCCCCACCAGTTCTTTTGCAGGTACCCTCACTGCAGGAGCAGCTGCTCCCTGTGCCCCGCATCCTGCCCGCCAGCTGGGAGGCACTGATGGAGCCCTTCCAAGGCATTGTGGAGGACCAGGGGCACCGACGTGTGCCCCCATCCTGCCATGGCTCCGCTCACCTGCAGTGCTGCCACGCTGGAATCAGGCAGTGAGTTCAGGGGCTGCAGGGCAGGAGGCAGGCTGTCTACTCTGTGGGGCTGTGGGAAAACTGGCATTGCCCCACTGGGGATTTTCTTCCATTTTCCAGATGCAGTGACTGGCGCAGATACTCTGGATGACTTCGCAGATGTCGATGATCTGCTTATCTGGATCAACCATGGTGAGTCTGGGCAATGAAGAACTGGCAAGAGGGTGTCCGCACTGAGTGGGTGAGCAAAAGCTGGCATTGACCCGCTGGGGATTTTCTTCCTTTCCCAGAAGCAACAGCGAGCACTAACATCCTGGAAGACAACATGGAAATTGGCAATTTGCTCATGTGGATCAACAACGATGAATGTGGAGGCTCTAGAGCTGGTGGGTGGGTGTTTGCAGTGAGAGTGTGTGGGAAGGCTGCCATCATTATTCTGGGGGATGCTCTTGCTTTTTCAGAAGTGCTGAGCACTCTGGAGGTCCCACAGGAGAACCAGGACCTGCCTTATTATCAAAAGGGAGGAGATCAGAGGCACTGGTGGAAGAGGAAAATCTTGGGGACCAGCTGCTGCCGGAACTGGACAGCCATGAGAATGAAGAACTGAGGAGGTGGATTGCAGCCACGGAGCCACCGAGCCTGAACGTCCCCAGCAGTCTCAACTCCTCTCCTTTTATCGCTGACTTCCCCAGGAGCAGCAGGGAGCACAGCAAAGAGACACAGACTGATGCCGGGACCCTCAGCGACCCATTCTGGAGGCAGCCAGCATCCAACTTTGACTGACACTTGGGGACATTAAGGGACACTGGGTGACATTTAGTGACACTGAGGGACATTTCGTCACTTTAAAGGACATTGGGGGACATTGAGTGACATTGGGAGACAGTGGAGGACATTGCAGGAAATTGGGGTACACTGGTGTATGGGAAATGCTTGGTCATGGACTGAACTTCTGATTGATCACCTGAGGCAAGCAATGAGTCAGCCACAGGAGTACAAGTGAAGGCAATTCTCCTGTGCTTCTGGAAGGGGTGGAGCTCTTCTAGACCCCATTTAAAAACTGACTACCAGTGAGGAAGGATGTCTTCTGGAGATTGGTAAGTAAGCTCAGGATATGGGTAAGCTTTCTATCTATTCTTTTTTTTGTTATTGTGATCTGCTTTCCCTAACTCTCTTGTTTATTTCATAATTATAGCATCTTAATATTCATTGATTATACATGCATAAACTCTATTATATATTTTACATGCAGCTCAAGACAATTCCTTTTCACTCAGTGTGGCTTGGCACTTGTGATTTAGAGGGATAGCCCACACACTTGAAAGAATGATATGTGTGTATATATATATCAAAAGGCAGGAAAGTTGATGGTAACCAATCAGGATGTAACTGTGGGACTTGAACATGCTGTAAATTATATGGAATAAGGAGCAGATATTGCATTGTTTCCAGATGGGACAGAGTTGATTTTCTTCATAGTGTCTGGCTTTGGTAGAAAAGTAATGTTGATAACACACCCACATTTTGTTTGTTGCTGAGCAGTGCTGAACAGACGATCATAGAATCTTTAGAGTTGAAAGGGACATTTAAGGGTCACATAATCCAATTTCCCTGTAATGAACAGGGATACCTATAGCTGAATCAGGTGCAGAGCCCCACCCAGCCTGACTTCCAATGTTTCCAGGACAGGGCAACCACCACCTCTCTGGGCAGCCTGTGCCAGTGCCTCATCACGCTTATTGTAATAAACTTTTTCCTTATCTGACATCTAAATCACCCCTCTTCTAGTTTGAAACCACTCCTCCTCATCCAACCACAACAGATCCTGCAAAGGAGTTTGTCCCCTTCTTTTTTACAGCCCCTTTCGATACTGAAAGCTGCTCTCATGTCACCTCAGAGCCTGCCTTCTCTATGCTGCACAGCCTCAGCCTCTCCTTGCAGGGAGCTGTTCCATCCCATGCAGCATTTTTGTGCTCCCCCTGTGGACGCTCCAACAGTTCCATGTCTCTCCTGCACTGAGCACTGCACATCTGGATGAGCACTGCAGGTGAACCAAGGACATTTCAGATTCTCATACTGTCCTGCCAGCAAGGAGCTGAGAGGGGACTGTGCCAGGACAGCTGACCCAGGGATATTCCTTACCATATGATGTCACCTGAGAAAGCTTTAAAATGGATAGAGTTGGCTGGGGGGCAGCCACTGCTCAGGAAAAGGGTGGATGGTGAGCAATCGCATTGTGCATCACTTGTTTTGTAAATACTGCATACGTACATAACATCATTGCTGCTATTATTTCTCCCTTCTTTCTTAGTAAATAACTTTATCTCAACCTACAAGAAGTCCCACTTTTTTTCCCCGATTCTCTCTCCTTTCTCACTAGGAGAGGGGAGTGAATGGCTATGTGGTGCTGAGCTGTCTTCCAGATCAAGCGACATGTGTACAGAGCAGGGAGTGTGCTAAGGCAGGAAAAGGTGTGAGACAGCAGAGGAAGGAGGATGTGGAATTCAGTTCTGGGATAGAGTTAAGAAAGAAGCAGGGATGGATCTAGGATATCTGGGTTTGGAGTCGGAAATCAGCTGTCCTGTTCAGTGAAATATTCAAGGGTTCAGGTGGCATCACCAGTCACCTGCACCATGCTGCTACCTGTAAGCAGTGCTCACCACTTCCCACTTTCTTTCAGCCCCAGGGAAAGGTACCTCCACCAACGCTTCCCTTCATGGCTTCATCATTAGTGACAGCCGTCAGGGATGCATTAAGAGCCCCAGAACCTGGAGGCTTGTGGCTGACTTTAATACTTCAAGACTTGTTCTGTTCAGGTCTTTAGAAGCTGCAGTTTGGAAACTTGGCACCAGAGGGCTCATGGAAACACACAGCACCTTTAGAAGCCTCTGCATCTTCTACATTATTTACTCTTCTGTTCCTGTCAGAGAAATCACAGAAACACCAAGGTTGGAAAAGACCTACAAGATCATCTAGTCCAACCATCCACCCATCACTGTTCTCACTGACTCCACCACCTCCCTGTGCAGCCCATTCCAGTGCCTGACCACAATTTCAGGAAAGTTGTATTTCCTAATGTCCAGCCTGAATCTCCCCTGGCGCAGCTGGAAGCCATTTCCTCTAATCTTATCACTGTTACACAAGAGAAGAGGCCGACCCCCAGCTCATTACAACCTCCCTTCAGGTAGTTATAGAGAGCAATGAGGTCTCCCCCTATGTGGTCTATTAAAGAGATTCCAGGAGTCTGGTGTAAATGAGTGATTTCAATGTGAAATAACAAGACTTTTTTTTTTTTTTTTTTTCCAGCATTCTTTGTTTTTCTGCTTCAGGAATAAGCAGTATCAACAATCTCCCGTTCATATTGATTCAGACTGTTGCATTTGAAGTCTGAATAGGTGGGGAAAGGATTTTTGTTAGATACAGTATGGGCAACCTTCATCCCAGCCCTCCTAACCTGCCACTTCTCTCATCAGTCACAAGGGACTTCCACTACTCAAGTTAAAATCTCAGCTTTTCCCAAGACAAAGCCATTGCTGGATGTTTCCACATCAGTTCCCACCAACTCTGCTTGCAGAACTGGCTGCACACAGACGTGGGTTTCTTCACATGAACAAAACAAAACGCATCTCCTCATTTCACCAAGGGTAATTTTGTGGTAACCGAACGCGTTCCTGACATCCACACATCTCTTTGTGGAACCCAAGCACGTTTGTTAACCACACAACTGTCTCTCGAGGGTACACAAGTACATTCCTGGAGCTTTTTCCCAGGGCAGTCATCTCCTTGGAGCAAACAGTTCTCCTGCGAGTCCCAGGGGGAGCCCAGCCATATCCCTGGGGATCCCACCCAGCTCCACACTGAAGCAAAGCACTTCCCTGGGCCATACAGGGCCTGTCACGTTGATGTGATGAGCATCCTTGTAAGCTTGGCTTTAGTGAGCTTGGCTGAGCGAAGGGCCACGTGTTTCTTCAGTGATCATTGCTTCCCTGCTGCCCACGTGGTCAGAATAGCAGAGCACTAATCAAATACATACAACACAACTAATTAACAGCAAATTACTTTTTGCTTTTTGTGCTTTGAGATGTTGAAAATTACAGGTTGTCAGCACCATGCAAGTATTCTGGATATTTCTTCTGCAGCAGGCCTGCCAATTAATGACTTTTACAAAGTCACAGATAACTTTAACGATCAAATGAGAAAACTTACTTCTGCTTAATAACAACCATCAGGTGTCTTCACCAACACGCGCATGCACAGGTAAGTCGAAATATTGTCGCCAGAAGCAGGGATTATGGACATCAGTACCGGTGGTCACGGGGACCGGGAACGCCTCTTCTGCGGCCGGGGCCACGACGAGACCGAGAGGATCCGAGCTGCGAGCTCACGGGACGCAGCCACGGCCCGCAACCCGCGCCTGCCATCACGATCTACACCTGCCATCCCGACCCCCTCCAACAGCCCCCCCCCCATCACGATCCCGTTCCCATCACGGCCCCCCCCCCCTTCGTGCCGGCGCGGAAGGGGCGGAGCCGCCGCCCCATGGCGGCGGTTTCGCGGCCCGCCGGGAGCCCGGTCGAGAGTGCGGCCGGCCGCAGCAGCGTGCCAAGGGCGGACAGCCGGTGGAGGTGAGCGGGGCGGGGCGGTCGGCGCCGCCGCCGTCGGATCCCGGCCGGTCCCGCTCCCAGCGCCCGTCCCCTTTGTCTCCCCGCGCAGGTCGCGGAGCCGCGCTCCGTCCTACTGCGACGAGTCTCTGTTCGGCAGCCGGCAGCCGGCCAGGGCGCTGCGGATGGGGAGAGCGGACGTGGCCAAGCTGCACACCCTGCTCTGGAACCCGCCGCCGGCCCCTCGCCGCCAGCCCGGCCTCCCCTGCGGCCCCGCGAGCGGCCCCCTGCCGGCCGCCCGACCGCCAGACCGCGCCGAGCGGGCCGCCGCGAGCTCCGGGACGGCTCGGCGGGGCCGGCCGGGCGTCTACGAGCATCTCGAGGGCTGCGCGGATGCCGGTATCCGGGCCGCTCCTCCCGGAGGATGCTCGCGGTCCCTCGGCCGCCCGAACGCCTCCTCAGATCGCCCTCGCCTCGCTTTGGGCCGCGCCGAGGCAGAAAGGCGTGAACTGCGGGGCTCTCCTGCGGCAACCGCCGCCCTTCCGCCCCGGGCTAGGCCGAAAAGCGCGTGCGGGCCTTTTGCCGGGAGCTGCACGGCGGGGCGGGGCTGCGAGGCCAAGCCTCCGTGGCGGTAAAATGAAAGCTCGCTCCGCGTGTGTGCGGCCCTCACCTACATGAGCCGGGCACCGACCGCCTGGCGAGGACGTCTGCCGGGACTTGTGGCCGATGGAGGCCACGAGTGGGGCAACGGGGAGGATGAAGGAAGCGATCACAGTGCTGGAAGGATGGCGAGCCGGGCGGGAGGTGGCCCTGTGGCAGCGGAGCGGGATGTCCGGCTGTGCCAATGTCCGGCTGTGGTGGCAACGGCAATGTCCACCTACCAGCAATCTTCAGAAAAGATGAGGTAACCAGTCCAATTCCTTTTGCTGTGGTGTCTGGCCAGGAAAGCAGAGCTGCGAGGGACAGGACCTCCTCCAGCAGACATCCAGCTGCAGGAGAAGGCCTGGCTGCCAGGCCATCATGGCTCAAGCTGGGGTGCAGATCCCAGGTGGAGCTGCAGGAGCAGCTGGTGCCAGCACGGTTCCTGGAGACACTGGGTGAAGAGTCCAGAGGACAGGAAGCGTGAGGGGCAGCTGAGGTTTCTTTTGGGTTGTCGAGTGGAGTCAGGAGTTGGACCTGATAATCCTTGTCCTTTCGACTCAGGATATTCTGTGATCCTTGGCAACCACTGATTTCGATAGCTTCTGGTGATTTGTGAGTGCTGACTTGGATGCTTTGTGTCAAAAAACGTGATTTATATTGAAGGTTATGAGTACTGCTGCAGCAGTGCAATATTGTAACCAAATAAACGATCAAAGGGAAACTTGCTGGGTCCTGTGTTTTGTATGCAGGGTGCTGCTGGGTGATCTGGCCCTGACAGCAAGCCTCGGCACAACTCATGTCTCCAAATTTTTCAGCAAAACCATCCCTCCTCCCTTTCTGCCCCACAGGTGGTAAAGAGTAACTTGGTCTTCAAAAGGAGTGCCTCTAAAAAAAGCATCAAGGAATGCAGGTAGCGAGAGAAAGTCTGGTGGTTCCCCTCCCACACTAGAAAAATGTTCTCTCAAATCCAATCGAGGACAAACCATTCCAGGACAAGCACACTATGATTCTCCTTCAAAGCCAGCTGGGCCTTCTTGGTGCAGAGTTCAGCATTCAGCCTGCTAAGGCAGCAGCTGCAAACTGGGGAGCCTCTAGCAGGTGCCCTGCACACCTGTGTGGATCCTGCCAGCTATCACAAACTCTGGTTGAACTGCATGTGGCTGCCGAATCGAGCCTTTCCAGAGCAATCAAAGCCAGGAAACGAGCCTCAATTGGATATTTCAAGAGGTGCTTGTCCAAATACCTTTGTGCTTCTTTGAACTCCCCCACAGTCCCTTATCGTTTGGAGGCACCGTGGGCACTGACTCGAATGTGAGCCCGATAAGCTTCAGTGTATACTGGGGCAGCGATACAGGCTGTTAGGTCTGCAGTTCTTCCAAGGGGCTGAGAGGAGCAGAGGTGCGATTTGGACACTAGATGGAGACAGCAGGATTAAGAATTGACATACGAGAGCCCCGTTCGCTAACAGCAGGTGGATGCTGGGAAGCAAATCAACGAACTGAAGCAACTGTCCTGAAACCGCCTGGGAGAACTGCTGAATCAGAGAGCAGGATGCAAAGCGCAGTGCTGAAGTGGTGGAGACACTGAAGGACGGAGCCTCTGAAATGAAGAGATCTTATCTAAGGAAATAGGTTTATGGTGGCTCGGCTCTGCTGTGTGACCAGCTGCGGCCAGCTCAGCACCGGCTCAGACTCACAGGGCGCTCACAGGCACCCTGCCCTTTGCTCACAGGCACTCTCCTTACCTTTGACCCAACCCTGACTCTCACTGTGTCTCTCAGGAGTAAACCAGTTTCCCGTTTAGGGCACTGCTCAGCTTCCAGCCCAGCGGTGCCCGGCCCCGCACACCGACGTCCGTCCATCACACGGCCGTACGGGCGGTCACCCGGCCGCAGACGCGGCCCGCGTTCCGCCTGAGGAGCCGCGCAGTGACCGCGCGGGCGGCAGCCCGACAAGGCGACACGGCAGCACCACAGCGGGCCTCGCATCCTCCTGCAGAGCCTTTCCGACAGCCAGCCCCGACTGTCGGCGTTCCGGTGCGGGCCGTGCCGATGCTCTGGTGCCGGCCGACACTTCCACCCCACCGCCGTTGCCGGGTGACCGCCGCGCTCACATCCGGCCCTGAGCGGAAGGGGCAGGGCGTCCTCAGACTGCGCAGCCAATAGCAGCCCGCTCTCCCGAGAACCCGCCCTTTTCGTTCCCGTCCGTAAGCGTAGGCTCGGCCCGTGATGCCGCACGCGTCACTTCGAGCCAATCGGCATCCTCTCTTCTCCAGATAAACAGCCCCGCTGCCCAATTGACGGGAGGAAACGCTCGAAGGAGGCGGGAACAATCCGGCTCCTCTTTGCCGGGGGGGGGCGCGGCAAGCCGGTGGTGGGCGGGGCGTAAGGAGCTCCGAGCGCCGATTGGCGAGCTGGGAGGAGGCGCACCGCCGGGCGGCCAACGAGGGGCGGAGGGGCGGAGGGGCGGGACGGAGCGGCGCGGCGCGGCGCGGCGCGGCGGCGGGGCCCGTAGCGGTACCGGTATCGGCGGCGCAGGCCGGGCCGGGGCAGCCCGGTTTCGAGTGCCGCTCGCGGAGCGGCGGAGCGGCTCGAGCCCGGCGGGCTGCGGGAGGTGCGGGCCGGCCGTGACCTCGCGGGGACGCGGCGCTGCCGGGGCCCGTCATAACCGTGCTTTGCTCCTCTCGGAAAGGACTTCGCGACGCCGTGCCGCCGCCGGGCGGAGCGCCGCAGGGAGCTCCGTGAGTGCCGCCCGGCCCGGCGCTGCCATGCTCCGTGCCCCGCGCCCGGCCATCCCGTTCTCGTGGCAGCGCGCTGTCCCGTGAGCGGCCGGGCGTGGGAACCGCGCTGCTCCGATCTGCGGCGTCCGGAGCCTCGAAGTGCGGGGATGGGGGAGCGCGGCTCCGCGTTCCGGCGGCTGCGGGAGAGCCCCGATGGGAGCCGGAACGGGAAAGGGATCTGACGGAACCGAGCCGTGCGCGGAGTTGGAAAAGGCCTCGTTCGACCTGCTGGGGGAAGGAGCTTCGGGGAGGCCGGGATGGCCGTCAGCATGGATGACGACGTTCCGCTCATCCTCACCCTGGATGACGGTGGGAGCGGCGCCTCGGCCCCGCGGGACAGCGCGGATCGAGAGGAGCTGCCCGGCCAAAGTAAGGCGTGCTGCCTTATTTCATTTCTGCCCGGCCAAAGTAAGGCGTGCTGCCTTATTTCATTTCTGCCCGGCCAAAGTAAGGCGTGCTGCCTTATTTCATTTCTGCCCGGCCAAAGTAAGGCGTGCTGCCTTATTTCATTTCTGCCCGGCCAAAGTAAGGCGTGCTGCCTTATTTCAATACTGCCCGGTTAAAATAAGGCGTGCAGCCTTATCTCACCTTTGCCCGGCTCCATGTCCGTGTCGGCAGTGCTGCCCTGCCTCGGGCCGCAGCTCGGCACCGGTTGTGGTGCAGCTCGGTGCGGACAGAGCTGTGCTGCGGCAGAGGGGACAGGACGGGGCGGACCAGCCGTCCTTTTCCAGCACGTTCTGTCTGTCCTCTGCATACCGCACTGTAACTCCGTGCCGCTACACTCAGCTCTCCCGTTTGGTGCAGAGCTACTCCTGGCCGTGCTGCTGTGCCGTCGCGATGTCAGGTGCAGAAGCTGCACTGATGTAACTTGCTGTTTTCCATCAGGAGCTGGCTTTTGCAGCCGTTGTTTTGCCTATCTATAGTTTACGTTCTGAATTCTGCAATAAGGACACAGATGTGTGCTGATAGACCTTAAAATTCTTGTTGTGTTGTTATCAAAGAATCAGGAGCATTTGGAGACAATTTATACGCAGCCCTGTTAACCCAGCTGTTCAGTGGGACACAGCCAGCCTTGGGGAGAGGGAACACAAAAACTCCCATCGCTCAGCAGCTCTGCTTTCACCTCAGTGAGCGTTTGCTAGAGCTGTTACCCCTCAGCAGGTGAGAGGCAGACATCACGTGTACAGAAGCGTGTTTGTGGGCTCCTGTTTGATGTGACACCTCATGAATGTGCTTTAGCAGCTTTGTTGGACACATCTCTCGACTCCCAGCTGATGTTGCAGGTGTGCAGACCTGCACAGCTCTTGTGATCCTGTGCAAGCTCTGCTTCTGCAAGCACAGCATTTCTATCAGACGCGTCGTTTCCTGGCCTGTAGCTCTTCATTGCGCTGTGCCCCTTTTCCCCATCTCCTCTGTGATTTCTGTGGTTTGATTTCCTCTTGAAGTCACACAAGTTCCCTTAGTTATCTCCTCTTCTGACTCCCTGAGCTAGTTCCTGGTTTCTGACAGTCACAGTCCCAACCCTACAGCACGCATCTGTGGCTAAATCACCGCTCCGTTCTGCACTGCTGCTCCATCACATCTTCTTGTTTTAGTTTAAGCAGAGACTGCGTTCCTGTTTTGTCATGTATTTATAGGCTTTCTACTGAATAACATGGAAACGTATTAACATAGTGAATTATTCACTTTTCTGTCCCTTTTTCTTCCACCCTTTAAAGAAGTTACATGGGTTTTATCATTTGATTAAAGCCAACAGGGTTGTATTGAAGCACAGGTGTGGGAATGATCCTACTAATATGTAAAAATAGTCCACAATTTGCTCCCTTTGAAATACAGGAAAATTGCTGAGGAACTAATTTTCTGCTTCTTAGAAGATAGCTGTGTGGTTTTTGAGAACTCATTTCCTGGAATTCCTTAACCTGGGTGTCTCCTGATATTGAAGAACTGTTACTTCACTATATGTTTTTAATCACTGTTAAAGTTGAGCTTGCTGGAAAAATATTAAGCCTGTTCTATGGAATTGATGCTGGATTATATGGAGCCCTCTGAAGACAGTGGTGTTGCAGGCATGGAATGACAAATTGACATGGAAAGGCTAGCATCAACACCTTGAGGGGCATCTTTATCTCTGTGAAATGGGAGGCTTAAGCTAATGAGTGGACCAGTGCCATCACTTGCAAAATAGGCTCGTTAAAAATGGGACATGGGGTCCAGCTTTCCTCCTTGCTTGTGAAGAAAACGTTCTGTGCAACACAGAGAAGTTGTGTCTCGTGGAAGCTGTGAGGAATTCCAGTGTGTCCTTGCTCTGCTGACTGGAATGGCATGCACTTCTGTGTTCTTATCAGAGGCTTGTCTTTTGGAGGGATGAAGTGTGTGAGAAGTCCTGTTTTCAGGAGAGGTAAAGCTTGCCAGAGGGATGAGGAAAATCAGAGGATAGGGAAAATCAGGGGCTATTTCCTTCTGTTTTATTTTTCTTATGCCTAAACTCTGATCAGAGAACATTGAGCCAGAACTTGGAGCATCAGCTCAGCCGTTACTGTGCCTGGCTGTGGGCTGCTGCGGGCTGGGTGGCAGGTTAAACACAATGCATTTGGTCAGGTTTATCCCCAGGTAGCAGCTATTCGCTGCAAATCACGCACTGTAAGCTTCCCAGGTGACTCTGAGGGAAAGGCAAAGTGTGATGTAGTGTAACTGAAAGTTGCACGCCTGTTCTGTGTTGCTGTGTCATTCACCACTCCAAACTTTAACCTGGATTCCAGGCTGTCTCAGCCCTCTCTCACTAAGATGTGTGTTCAGGTCTCACTAGTGTTTTTCATTTGTTTGTTTTTTGAAGGAACTTCTTGTGCCATTCTTAAGTTGATCCATGACACAGCTTTTGCCACCAGATCCTTTGACAAATGAATCTCTATTCTAGACTCTGAGATTTGGTTGTCTGGAAATGCAGACAAATTACAAGGTTGAAGCAAGTAACAATAGGGTTCTTTGAAAACAAACTTGTTGCTGATGTAAAAAAGAAAAGACTGAAGAGCAAGAGTATGTTTCTTTCAGAATCTTGCAGGAGAGGTCTGTACTGGGTAAGTGATTGCTTTGGGATTGGAATAAAGGAGCTAAATGAGAAAACTATGTGGAAAATGTCATTCTTAAAGAAAATGTCCAGCTGCAAAAATTAATCTCCCTAATCATGCAGCTTTTAGCTCATAATGGAACAAAATACTTGCGTGGGGAGGAATATTAAAGCTCTGCCTTCCTCAAATTGTGCTGAAATACGTATCTGCAGGGAACTCCTGCTTTCAACTGCCCTGGAAGGTCAGAGTCCTACAGAGCCAACTGGAATTCAGGCTGAGCCAGAGAAGTATGGTTACTGCATTGCAGAAGGTTCTCTGAATGCAGTGTGGAGGACTGTGATGCTGGGTAATTTTTCATACAAGCTCCAGCAACTGGAGGAGACAGAGAGAAGAGCTTTCATCCCTTGAATCCGTAGCATACACTAATTAATACAAATCTGCCCTTCCTTAGTATAACTTATCTGAGAATCTGAATACTCTGTGTGCTGTAATTAAGCTTCCCAATGCTTGTCATGAATGGATTTTACAGAAAGCAGAAACAAGATGCTGTTGTATGACCTTGCCCATAGCCGTGCACTGTACCTGCTGAGTGCACTGTACCTGCTGAGCAGCAGCCTGGGCCGGGTGATTTCTGGTCCTTCCCGGAACTCCAAGGAAGTGTTCAGAGTTCTCGAAGTGTGAGGTATGTTTTTCCTGTACAAACGCAGCATGGATAGCCTGCCTAGGACAGTGCCTCTCCTTGAGCTGATGGGAAGCGTAAGAAATAAATGAGTATTCATTGATTTATCCCGTATTAGATCAGATATAAAATTCTCCTTTGCCTCCTGCATGGAAATTGCTGTCGCCTCAAGTGTGTTTAGTGCACAAAGTACAGCTTACAGTGTTGTGCAGGGAACAATGATATTTTCTGTTTCTCCTACACAAAGGATAATGGCAATAGATGTCATCGTCTTTAAATTCTGGATTCTTATATGAAAGCAACTGCATCTGCTATTGAGGTAAAAAGGAATTACTGCATGTGAGTGAAGAAGTGGGGGGAGCAAACAGCAGCAAAGTGTCATGTTTTCTACAAGCATTGCTGGAAAAAAGGCGTTTATAACTTTGAATGGTGAGGTGAGCTGTTTGTTCCTGCTGCCCAAAGAGTAAATTTTCAGGAAGAATGGATTCAGTCTGACCTTTTGTGTAGAAATGATGGGGCTGTTGGTAAATGTGCCTCCCATCTGTGCACTGCTGAGGAGCAGAAGGCAGCCCAAAGTGCATAAAGAGAGCACACCTCTTTCGAGAGGGGATGGAGGGGCTGGGTTTGGATGAGGTGAGTCACCTCTGTGACTGCTGCTTGCCTCTCGTGGAGCAGAGCATCAGAGTGCAGGGCCTGCTGGCTCTCTGGGGCTGCCGGAGGAGGGTCTGTCTTGGCTTGCTTCTGCCTGTTCCTTGATGGAATGTGCCGAGAGGCACCTGGCAAAGCTGTTCTGATTGACTGATGGAAACTCTTGTGATATTTTTGAACACAAATTACAGTGTGAATTTGGAATTGTATACAACAAACTCATCCTTCTTTTGAATAAACCATTTAATAAACCAGGTAAATGCATGCCTCCGGGAGTGGCACAGCGTCCTGGACAGCTAATGGACGGCTAATGTTCTTTTGAGACAATTGTGCAGCCCGGATTTCCATGTTGTCAGTGATCAGTACAACCTACAGTGATGGACTTCTCTGCAGGATCTGTTTCTAGAATATGATTCTATCAGCAGTAGAAGGAAAACAAGTCTGTCCTCAAAGTCTGCAACTTATCTGGTCAGCAGGGCCCTGTTACCTTCCTCCTCCTCTTGCTTCCTTTAGTGCAGAGAGTGGAGGAGGGACATTGCAAGTGGGTGGATTTTTTGTTTGTTTGTTTTTTCCTGGGCTGCAGGAATGGACAAGTCACTAGAAATTGAATAAATACCTGTTTTTTGGGAAAATGCTGTGATCACACAAACCTGTAGTAGCACTTTGTGAGGAACCACTGTAGCTGTTGTGAAAGCATTCTGACTTTGCTTCTTTTGAAGAAAAATAGGTGCTTTAAATGCTATCTAGCAGACTTAAGTAATCGTCTGGGATCTTTGATCATCTGGCTTTTGATCTTTGAATTCAAGAGAGTACTTAGAAGGTGTTTGCATGGACTTGGGCACTAGTTATGCTGTGGAAATGCTGTAGCTAACTTGGGAAGAAATAGGGGATGAGTGAAAAAGCAAATGCTTGCCTCGGCCTTGCAGACCCCGAGATCTCTGACAGACTTTAGATTATCTGGTTGCTTTCTTGAATGCTACACAGGATATTCTCTCCCATCGTGGCTCCTAGTTTTACTAATTTGCCTTCAATTAGTTCCAGTATCAGCATTTTCTCTGTGGCACTTGAGGTGAAGCACAGCCAGGACGCAGGCTGGGATCTTGTCTCCTGAAGCGACCTGGCTCTGCGTTGAATCTAGTCCTTAAGAGACACTACTTAATACTGCTGTGGTTAACCTGCCTCACCTGCAAAGTGTAGGTGCACCGTTGTGTGGGAATGGGCAGGTGGGCAAAATTATTTTATTGTCAATAGCATCTGGTTTGCAATTCTGTGAATGATTTTGCTTTTCTTATTATGTACCTGCTTAAAATTTATATACGGGGAATTGTTTTCTCTGAAGTGCAAGTTCCATGCTGAATTGTTCTTTATGCCTCTGAAAGTCTCTTCTCCAACCTAACAACCTTGCATTTTTGCAGCTCCTGCCAGTGCTTCTCTAATCCTTGCCTGGCCTAGATGGGTTGTAATGAATGCTTTAAGCAAGCAAAGCAAAACTGCGTCTGATATGAGCAAGGGGTGAAAATCTTGGAAAGGGAAACGAAGACCCAAAACATAAGAAGATTATTGTTTTCCCCTTCAGTCAATTTTTCCTCTACAATTCATTTCCCTCGGTGATGAGCTCCGAGGAACTCAGAGGAAGGAGGCAAATGTTGCTTTTTAGGATACGTTGGGCTTCCTTCAATATCATGTTAGAAGTAGTGGAAAATGCGTTTCTGCTGTGAAGCTCCAAGTACATCATCCTCTGGAATCTCATTTATACTGAGAATTCATGTTTTAAGGCAGGACTGCCTTGGCTGCACTTAAATACTTGCAGTAATGAGAGGGTAGAGCTGATATCTGTGATTCGAGAGGAACAGCAGTCCGTGTTGTCCAGACATCACAAAAGCATTTTTATCAGATTTTCAACATAACTCTGAAAACGTGGCACCTGGAGAAGAGAAACTGTGAGCAAAGTACCAGGAAGCATTGTGGGCTGCAATCAGAGTGTATTTTTTCGAAGCCTGCCTTGTTTTCGTAGCCCTGCAGGAGATCGGTTTGCACAACGCAGACATTGTGTGTTTCACAGTAGGATGCTCTGTCAAACAGAATCCCTGCACTGTTGACTCTTTCTTGCTGTAAAAAGTCATAGTGATTTAGTCTTGAATACCCCACGCTGTTCAAATCTGAGTGAGTAAAAGCATATACAAGGTAAGGCTGACTTGGGTTAGCGTTGCATTATCCCAGAGTCAAATGGTTCCTTCTCCATTGTCATCACTAGTGCTCTGGCGATGGATATCGTCTTTCGTGCCCGTAAATTTGTGAGGAGGCTAGAGGATAGTGAGGGTTCTGGAAGCTTCTTCGTGCTCTGTGCAGATGACCTTGCTGCTTAGAGGAAGCAGCCGATCCCTTCGCACATCTCTTCCCCAGCACGCTGCTCTCACCCCCCAGCTGTGAGCACGGATCAGGTGAGGCTGTGCGTTTCCTCCCTCAAAGGACTGCGTTAGCCAGAGATGTGTGCATACAGCCCTGTGCTTTTCAGACAGGTGGTCCTGGATCTATAAAAGATGTTAAGGAGTCTGAGAGTGTCTGAGCTGCAATTTTCAATCGACTGCTTTCCAGCTCTATCCGGTCACTCCTCAGCCGCTGCAGCTGACTTGGAAACATTTGGCTCAGGAAGCGGAACAACAGTTGGAGACAAACAGCGATTAGTTTTCTCATGGCTTCCCAGGGAACGCATCAGTTTGTTCGCTTTTCCTCTCATTTTTGTGGCTCCTGTGGATTTTTAAGGCCCTGTAGTTGCAGGATATTCAGTTTAGCCAAGCTTTCTTACTGCCAGATTAAAATGAGCCAAGGCAGAGCACGCTGAGTTCACTCATCATAACCGATACGATGCGTCTCAGAACTTCCTTTGCCCTTGGAATCTTCACTGAGGAATCCTGCCTTCTGCTGTCAGCCCCCCTGCGTTGAAATCCCATTTCACCCATTTGAATGCTGTAAGAAGTGCTGTAAAAACTAAACAGGAGCATCTGTGAAGTGGTTAGAGTTGTTGTTGATTGCCTTTTCCTTATTGCCTTCAGGGGATTTAAGCTCGAATTTGCTGGAAGTAGAATTTATGAGCCAGAACGCTCCATTTCTGATCCTTAAGCTGGGAAAAGTGTGGTGAATTTGATAGGTCTTTCTCTCCCCTCCAGTGTCTCTAGCTTTTGGTCTGGACCGCACAGGGCTCTCCCTCTGTCTCTAGCAAAATTACTCTTGCATACTGAGACATAGCCTGATTTTTACAGGCTGCTTTCTTTACAGAGAACAGCCGGAGCAGCTTTAGGATTTCAGCCATCTGCTGCTTGGAGCAATGCAGTAGGAAGCTGGGCTCCTGTGCTGTTGGCTGGGCTGGGGGCAAGGAGGGCAGGGGCTGTGCTCAGCTCCGCACTGCTCTGCTCAGCTCTGCTCTGCTCAGCTCAGCTCTGCTCTGCTCTGCTCTGCTCTGCTCAGCTCTGCTCTGCTCAGCTCTACTCTGCACTGCTCTGCTCTGCTCTGCACTGCTCAGCTCAGCTCTGCACTGCTCAGCTCAGCTCTGCACTGCTCAGCTCAGCTCTGCACTGCTCAGCTCTGCTCAGCTCTGCACTGCTCTGCTCTGCACTGCTCAGCTCAGCTCTGCACTGCTCAGCTCTGCTCAGCTCTGCTCTGCTCAGCTCCGCACTGCTCTGCTCAGCTCTGCTCAGCTCTGCTCTGCTCTGCTCAGCTCTGCTCTGCTCAGCTCTGCTCTGCTCTGCTCAGCTCTGCTCTGCTCAGCTCTGCTCTGCTCTGCTCTGCTCTGCTCAGCTCTGCTCTGCTCAGCTCTGCTCTGCACTGCTCTGCTCTGCTCTGCACTGCTCAGCTCAGCTCTGCACTGCTCAGCTCAGCTCTGCACTGCACTGTACTGCTCTGCTCTGCACTGCTCTGCTCAGCTCTGCACTGCTCTGCTCAGCTCTGCACTGCTCTGCTCTGCAGTGCTCAGCTCTGCTCTGCACTGCTCTGCTCAGCTCTGCACTGCTCTGCTCTGCACTGCTCTGCTCTGCACTGCACTGCTCTGCTCTGCACTGCTCTGCTCAGCTCTGCTCTGCGCAGCTCTGCACTGCTCTGCGCAGCTCTGCACTGCTCTGCTCAGCTCAGCTCTGCATTGCTCAGCTCAGCTCAGCTCAGCTCAGCTCTGCTCTGCTCAGCTCTGCACTGCACTGCTCAGCTCTGCACTGCTCAGCTCTGCTCTGCACTGCACTGCACTGCTCAGCTCAGCTCTGCTCAGCTCTGCTCAGCTCTGCTCTGCTCAGCTCTGCTCTGCTCAGCTCAGCTCAGCTCTGCTCTGCTGCAACACTGCAGTGCCTGCAAAAGGTATGCAGGGTACTGGGGGGTCTGCTGACATTGAGTCATAGCCTGGAGTATGCAGTGCTGCTCTTCTGATCTCAGTCTGGCTTGCAAGGAAAGGCTTTGCTTTTTGTGCTCCCACAAAATGAAATCGAGGATGAGCGTCCATGCACTGTTAAGTTTTCTGATGCTGGGGGGCTGATTGGGTTAGCAGCTCTCTGTGACTGCCTCTCACACGTGTGCGTAGATGTTGTCAGCTGGGAATGCCTGGTCACCTGCATTTTATTCCAACTATAACCGTATTTTTGAGAACACTTGCACTATCTTCAATGAGTTTGGGAAGGTTTGTATGCAGGAGCAGTGCAGGCCTCTGAAGGATTTCACTGGCTATGCAGATGTGTTCCTCCTCTTGGTAGCTAAACAAACAAGTGCCTGTAGCATTAAGACTCGGTGATCCATCCTGCTGATGGGAATGCTAAAACCTCTCCAGGGTCAAACTGCACTAGTGAGTGGTCGTGTGTCTCACAGTGTGATCAGATACAGGTGGAGTGACAGGCTGTCAGCCTGCGGCGCTGGGGCTCCAAAGGCAGAAGCCTTACCAGCATTTCCACAGCCTGTCTCCTCCTCGCCGTGGGATGGTCACGCTGGATGAGGAGTGATCAGAGCTTGCTTAGAGGCACAAGGGCTGGGGCATAATCTGTCCCCATGTGCAATGTTCCTGCAACACTGGCTGCATACCCAGCTGGTTGCATAGCTCACTGCTGGTGAGTCACCGCTGAAACAGGAAAATGCTGCTGTTGGCTCCACAGCTGCTTGTTTTTCCTGGCACAGATGGGACTGCTGTCTGTGCAAGGCGCTGAGCAAACCAGAAGCACTGGAAATGTGATTGAGTAGAGGAGCGTTTGCTGAAACTCTCTTGGATCTGCCCTGTCACTCTTGAGTAGTATTGAATGCTTTGCTTTGTTCTGATCTGCTGGCAGGTGCAAACAAGTTGGTCCTGATGAATTGAGAAAATGCTGCTGAGCAACTTAGTACAGAGAATGTTGGCATTTGGGTTGGGAAGGGGGAAGAAAGTGACCAAGGCTGAGGCCCTTCCTTTTAAATACAAGATTAGTGACAGGGCCTTATCTCTTATAGCTGTGGAAGGAGAGGCTTCAAAACGCTGAGTGCTAGCTGATTCTGAAGTTCAGCATTTAAGTATCAGCAGATTTTTATTTATTTATTTATTTTTCTTCAGCCTTTGGGAATGACAGTCTGACTGCTGCTAAGACAGTGTCTTTCTTCCAGCCCCAAAAGGAGATCAACAGGACAGTGACTGCTGGTCAGCCAGCCAGACAGGATTTCCAAGCAAAATAATGGGAAGCCAGCAGTAGCTCTTCTAAAACCTGGAATTAAAGGGCAGTTTTCTGTGTCAATCGGTGTGGGCTTATGAGCAAGAGCATCATATGAACCCAAAGTCATGCATTTATTTATTTGTGAGGTGACAAGATACTTGTCTTGGCAGTAGCATAGCATTTTCAGCTGATGCTTTCTTAGGGGCACATGTATTCCTGCATTTTTCAAATAAGTAACAGTCATGGGGGGTGGGGGGGTAATGCTTCCATCTGTGCTGGCTGCAATAATGGATGTGTGTTAATGCTTGGCATGCTTACAGTGCCCTCATTCCAGCTCATCTGAGGGCTGAGCAGAGCAGTGCCCTGAGCGGGAGGCTGTGAGATGGGGCAGGACCAATGCCTGCCTGCTGGCTGAAGCTGGAGAGGTTTGGGCAGGTGTCTGACAGCAGGGTTTGGAACCATGCTGGAGGACTCAGGGGATCTACAGTGCTGGTAACTTTTGTAATCAAAATGATGTGTTTCAGCTCCATATGAGGTCAGACCTGATGTAAGGACCGATCTGGGGACAGCCCTCTGACTTCTGGCTTGAACCTGCCAAACTGATGGTTTAATTCCTTCTTTCTTCTCCAACCTGTGACCTTTCTAGTGCCTGCCAGTAGCAGTGTCCATCAAATATGCAGGAATCTTTCCTTTTTAAAAAATATTGAAGAGAGTAGTTACACAGCACTGGAGGTTGGGGTTTTCCCCTTTCTTTAATGAGCATCTTCCTCTGCTGTTGGCAGCCTGCTTTTGCCTGGCTGGGACATTGAGGTTTCAATGTGGCAGTGCTGTATTTCAAAAGAACTGGTGTAGCAGAGTCCCATCAACACCACAAACTCTGCTGGGCTTTGTAAATCACTTTTTTTTGGTCACAGTGTGCAGCAGAAGGACAGAAGAATATTGCCATGGAATTATTGAATTTTACTTGTTCTCTTGCTATAGCTGTGTCTGCAGGCCAGCACGACACGTGTCCAGTTACCGTTGCGTTGGCCATCTGCATCCGAGTTGTGCTCCAGGGCTGGCACCAAGATGCAACACGTACTTGGGCTGCAGAGACCAATGGAGGTGGAGGGCCATCATTTAGGCAGCTGCCTCTCTGCAGTAGTTGAGAGAGCTTCATTGCAGGGCGCTTGTCCTCTGCAAAGAAACTGGCCCAGATTGCCCTGGGCTGAGCTCTGCAGAATGTTACGAGTGCGAGTTGGTGTTGTGTGGTGGGGAGCTCTGCTAATTTGCAAGGACCCTGAGAGCTATAGCCATGCAGGTTTGTTGCTGAGATTCTTGCTGCTTTCTCAGGGAAGCAAAGCACTTCCTCTTTGCTTCCTGCTGCTGATGTTGCAGCTTTCCCAGGGAGCTGCAGGCAGCTGTAGCTGGAAGGCGGACCTGGCCGGGTTGCAGCTCTATCGAACATCTTTCCAAACTGCATCAGGAAAATCCAAAGGCTCTGCTTTGGGAAGTCAAGATAAGGAGCATGTTTTTAAAATGCTGACGTTGTGTTGATACTAAAGCATCGTGTTGAACGTTAACGTTTTAACATGTTAAAATGATGAGGCATTCATTTCCCCTTTTTGGAACAAAAAGAGGAAATGCATTCATGTAACAGGGTGTGTTTAAAAAAAAAAACAACACAAACCTTTATCTGAGGGATTCTGATGTTGTCTCTTTCATTTTCTGTTACTTCCTTATAAAATTATGGGTTATAAAAATGTGCATACATTTCATGTCTGGCCTTTCTCCCAAGTCAGAGCTTTGGGCACAGCTTGTCTCTTTTTTAGTTGGATTCAACAAAAACTGTAGTGTGTTTGGTTTGGTAGGTTTTTTTATCCATTCAAAGTGAGCTGTTTCAACAGCTCACTTATTTAATTTCAGTTACAGAATAATCTTATCTCTGTATTTCTAAAGCCCTGGTTGCTGTAAAGTGGTTGGGCTGGCAGGATCATAGGGCACGTCCCTTGCTAAGAGTTGGGTAATGTGAGGCTGTAGGAGATTCTTCTGTTGTGACTTTGGCTTCTCCTTGTGGTACGGAGGTAAGATCACAAAGTGTGTGAAGCAGGCAGCAATTTGGCTGAATGCAGAAGCTGAGGCTGTAATTCTTAACGATGTTTTCCTAATGCGGCCTTCCTCTTCTGTGACTCTTGCTGATTATAAATGCTTTGGATCCAGCACTGCAATTCTAGCTTTGTTAAAAGAAGCAGAGCCTCCTCTGTTATGTGCACTCACACTGTGCAGGTGCCTGGTTCTGGCTCCCTTGTGGGAGCGTGTGGACCTTTCCATGAAGTCTATGAATTGCTCTCATCCCTGTTTTCTTTGAAGCCTATAACTGTTTATTTTCTTTGATTTTACTTAGGAATGTCCCATTGTCCCCAGCAGGGAGGAGCAGGAAGGAAACGTTTGTGTGAATCCTCGCAGCTCAGCGGTTAGTGAGCGCAGAGCAGGCTGTTACCTCAGTGCTGGCTTTGCTGTCTGAGAGCAAGAGCTGTCTGGAAGCACGGCGCCTGCTGGAACAAAGCAGTTCCCTGGGATGCTTTGGCTCTTCTGTCACTGAGTTTAGCTTGTGCATTGGTGTTTTTAAGTGTTCGTGGTGCAGATGTTAGCGAGAATATGGCGGTCCTGTAAACAGCCCGGAGTTTAAATTGTATTCCATATAAGAAGATAGGCAGCACAGTTGATAAGAGGCAATAATGTACAAAAAGTGGCTTACCGTGCTGAGGGGCATCTGCTCGTCGTTCGTGCGGATTCAGCTCCCTGCAGTGTGGCGGATGGCAGCACGAAGTGAGCTGGTGTGTGTGCTGCAGGAACTCACTGCCTCCTCAAATGGAAGGACAGGAACCTGCAATTGTCTTCTAGCACTAACAGGAAGAGGCAACATGCGTGTTCTGAAAGCTTGTGTGTGTTACCTGGGAAGCTGGAGCAGCTTTGTTTGTTGAGGCTCACAGCCAGCGAGCGCTGTGAGAATTCAGCAAGACAAAGAACCCGAGGCTGCTGCTGCGTTCTGACTCAGTTCTGCTGACTTGAGGTGTTCAGCAGCGTGCTGTTTCTGTGCTCTGTTGGAGATGCCCTGTTTTACTCATGCTGGTAAATTGTTTTTAGGCTTCCTCCTCATGGCTGTTAAACTCCTTCCCATAGCATCTCCTGAAAACAAGATGGGTAGTGGGATATTTTGGGTCTAAAGGATTTGTCGTGGGATGCTTCAACTGGCACAGAGATGAAGTGGCAGCCAAGCACTGACAGCAGTGTCTCTCACCTCTGAGATGCATGGCTAGGAGCTAAATCAGCTGTGCGTTCTAGGCAGCTTCCAGCTTTCTTTCTCCCAGGTTGGCGAGCCTGGCCTTGAAGAAACAAATGTGTGTTCATGCCTCAGCACCTGAATAAAAGGAGCAGTTTCTTATTGACTGCATTGGTGGGGAGTGAAACAGTGAATCAGCTGGAGGTGAAGCTATGTGGCGTTGTAGACACTTGGAAGAGGAAATGCTATCGTTAGTGCTGATGCAGTGCTAACAGACTGGACACCTTTAGGATCTGCCTACGTCCTGGACATTGCTGCTTTTGGGGTTTGCCTCCCTTGTGTGCTGTTTCAAATCTGGGCTTTGGGACTGAAGGCCTTGTGTTGAGGAAGGGTTGCCATCTTTTTTTCATGTTTTCATGAAGTTGCATCTTCTGTAGTATGTGAGCCACATGGTTCAGCTGATGAAGAGCTATCCTGGAGAGGATTGCTTCTGAGAGTCTTTGGAGGTACCAAAGACTCTTTGCCATCCTATTTCTGTACTGTTGGTTCATGCTCTCAGGAGCTGAGAACCAGCATGGCAATCTGATGCTGCAACCAGTCCCAGTGCTGGATCCCCAGGACAGCTTTGGTGCTGCTGGGATCTGCCATCTTCCATGGTGCAAGTACAGCATTGCTGGATTCCTGGTTATGTTTCCCTTAAACTGAAAGCATGAACCTGTGTCTAGCAAAGTTTGGGTAATAATGGGTATGCAGTCCAGACAGATGGTAACAGAGATTGAGGTGGTATGGTACTGAGAAATGCAGTGCTTGAAATGAGAAGACACTAGTTAAATGGTGAAGTGCAGCAATCATTGAGAAACTGCAGCGTGGGCTGCTTTTGCTCTTGGTGCTTGCACAGGGATCAGACCCAGCAAGGGCGATGCTCGCACACTGAGCCTGAGTTGCACAATTCTGTGGACTTGTGCAGCACACTTTGGAAACATGCCTAGCTCCAAGAGCCTTGGTCAGCAGGCACTTCTGGATCGGTGTCCAGCTCCAACTGGGGGATGCTGCTGTCCCCAGGAAAGATCTCTAAAAGTGTGCTCCTTGACAGAGCAGTGATGTACACACTTGTCAGGGACTCTCAAGGCAGTGTGAATGAAGATGTCCTGCCTCCTAATTCTCAAATCCTCTGCACTTCTTTGTTTGCTTGCCAAGGGAAATGCTTCTAGTGAATGCAGCTCCTCACACTAGCAGATTGCATTTTGCTGTCCTACAATGAGTGTATGGGGTATGTCAGCAGTATGAATGGCGTATTTAGTTATAGGAACAGTTTTGCTGAATGACATTACTTGCCCTGCCTTCCATGCAGTTTGCAGCTCTCTGCCAACAGGGTGTGCTTACTGAAACAGCGCTGTGTAGACAGCATGGCAGCCAGCAGCAGCACCAAGACCTTCCTCAACCTTCTAAGAGAAGGCCCTCTTAAGTCAGGTGAAGATGCATGGCTCTGGATTCTAACTGGAGCCATCTAAAGCTGCTTCATTGAAACACTGTGAACAGCCTCTTGGATCTGGAAAGCAGAACATCTGCAAAGCAGGCTAATGAGAACCAAACTGAGGAAGCTCGGAGGCAAATGTAAGAGCTAGCCTGTAGCTAGCTAGCTGGTAGGAGGTTAACCAGTTGGATCTTTAAATTATTTCGTTTAGTAAAACAAATGCAAGCACCAAAGATCAAACACTGAAAATGCTAATTGTCTTCAGCTTAGCTTAAAATAGGCTGGCTGGGAAGGTTGGCTTCTCCCTGCTTCCTGTGAGCATGCTCTCTTCCCCATCCCCTCCTTGGCCCTGCTCTCTGCTCCCAAAACTGCTGCAGGAGCCCGCCCCCCTCCTCCCTCCGAATGAGAGAAATTTGTTTGCCCGGAGAGCATTTAGTTCCCCTAAGTAGGGAATTTGTTTTGTGAAGGGAAAGGTTTGGGCTCTGGAGAGTTTATGCTCGCTCTTCCTTTCTTTTTGTTTTTTATTTTTTATTGTAATGATGACATATGGAAACTATTTACACAGGAGCATGCTCCACTGCACTGAATGGAAATGTTGGAGTCCCGGCAGTGTCATTCCGGATGCCTTGTGTAAGCAGCCAGCTGGTTTTGCTTTTTCTTTTTCTTTTTTTTTTTTTTTTTCTGCCTTTCTTTTTTCCCCTCCCTCTTTCCCATCTCAGGGAGCACCAGGGAAAAGTTGCACGAGTGTGGAAGGAAGCTCTGCCATCTGTGAGCAGCTCCATTTGCTTGCTGTCATGCCCCTCACACCGTGAACTTCACCAACCTCTATTTTCTTTTTTTTTTGTGGAGGGAGGTAAGGGAGAAGTCTTGCTATGACGAGTCAGTGGTGTCAGCACTCTGACTCTTTTCCCATTAGTTCCTCATGCTCTCTGGTGAGCAAATCCTGCTACGTGCCAAAATAAGAGAGCTTGGTGTGCAAAACCTGCTTTACAGCTGCACTCACACTTAAAATCCCTTTGTCCAGCAGCAGAACATTCAAACATCCTCCTCTAGGACAGCAGCGGGGAAGCACTGCACAGCAACTGAGATGTGAGCCACCTTCAAAGGGAGGGCAGAGCGCGTGTAGTTCTGCAGAGAGCAGAGGAAAATGCTGTCCCAGAAGTGAAGACTGGCTTTGAGACAGAGGAGTCTCGACTCTGCCTTACCTCCTGCTCACAGCGCTCCTGTGCCACGGCTTCCAAGCCTGCCATCTACCCCAAGGACTGTGGGAGCCCCGTGGAGAGATTCTCCCATCTCATTGACTCAGTACTAATGGTAAAACTGCTGGGGATGTCCTGCAGCACGGAGCAGGGGTTGTATTAGTCTGTGTCATTGTTATCATGGGAGCAGCTGAGGAAATTAGCTAGCTGGAGGGCTGCCAAGTAAACAGTCAGAGATGATCTTCGAATTTATTATTATTTTTTATTATTTGTTGCCCAGATTATGTTCTTGCCTCGGGGATACTGAGCAGCCTTCTGGTACCTGATGGGGGAAGGAGCTGATCCTCAAAATGCAGCTCTGCACTGGAATGCTTTGCCAATATGCTGTTTGTTCTCTGTGCCTGCAAAATGCTGCTGGTGTAGACATGAGGAGGATGTCTTGGTTTCTAGAACTTGTTTGTTTGTTTGTTTGTTTGTTTGTTTGTGGCTTCTATCTCTGAGAGCTGTTTAGTATTTACAAACTTGATCTTGCTGGGCCATCCCTTCTGTGTTAGCTGTGAGTCTTCTGTATGTGAAACACAAAGGGATATCCTCTTTTTCTTTTTTCTTCTTTCTTATGGTACAGCTTTTCCTTGAGTTAGTCCTTTACAAAGCCAGCTTTGTCTCTGAAAGAATTATTTGAAAATTGGAGGTAGCTTGGCACCTTTTGGTAGGTGCAGCATCCCGGCATTTTGTTCAGTACTGCACAACTTTGTAGATTTGCTCTGATGTCCTTAACACTTGAACGTGTTCTAGTAACACAGTGGCACAGCTGGTAGCCTGGTTTGCACGTCCCTTTTATCTGGAAGAGCTGGTGTAGCCAAGGTGTTGTTGACTCGATACCTCTCAAATCGCAGAAGGTGCTGGATTCCTCCAGGTGCTCATTGTTCCGAGGAGCTGTGCAGGGCCCTGGGCTCTGCTCCTGCAGCTCCACCAGGCAGCCCAGGCCGTTTGGAGCGGGCAGCTCAGGAGCTGTGGTGTCATGCTTTAGAGCTGTGCCAGTAGTGCTACGGCTGGCACAGATGGCTTTGGTACACTGGGAGGAGGCTGGGCTGGCACATGTCGCCCAGCAAAGCCTGGGGACGTTGGGCAGCAGTGGGCTGCATTGGAACTTTCAGGCTTGCAGTGGTGTTTTAGAGAATGGAGAAGCGAGGAAGAGAAGCAGGCTTAATGCTGTGGGAGTGTCAGCATCTGCTCTCACGGCTCAGGTAGGAGGGAGCTTTGTGCGATGTGGGTGGGAGAGGCAGCTGTGCTTTGGCATGGGACTTCCCGACCTTGCAGGGCAAGCAGTGCTATTTCTACTGATGTGCATGTAGGTTTGGGTCAGACTCTTGTAACTCCTGAGGGCTTTCTAGAAAACCTGAATCTCCTGGTTTAGCAAGGATTGTTTTATCATAGAAAAGAGGTGCAGCAAATCCTCAACATGCCTTCATAAGAGAGGAAAAGAATCTTTCTGTCACTTTTCTCTACTTTCCTAACACAAACACAGTTCCTGTGCTTATAAAAGGGGGAAATCAGCACTTTTTGCATTGTCAAGATAATGTCAAGATAATTTGAGACGTTTCCTCTTTGGCAACAGGAGACTATGGAGGATAGGAGTGCCTAAGAGCAAGACTCTGTGTGGACTGGGAGCTGTCAGGTCTGGGGACCTGAGTGCAGGGGCAGCCCTTCACATAGAGCCCCAGAGCTGCAAAATAAAAGTTCCCTTCCCGGAAGAAGAAACAAAATGATGCTATCTTTTTGCATGATACATGATGACTGTAACATTTTTTGGCTTCGTTTTCATGTGTCTTAATAGCACTGAGGCTGTAGAACACAACACTATCAAGTATTGTGGAGTTTATACAGGTGCCCTGCTTAGCTTTCCTGGGAAGGGCACTCAGTGTACATGCTTGGCAGTTGCTTTTTTGCAATTGAATTGTATATTTAAAATGGAATTTTTGGAAGTCTTGTGCAAATGTTTAATAAAGCATTACTTTATGCATCTCTTAAACAATTTAAAATAAATCTGAGATCAGCAAAATCCATTTTTTGACTTTTTTTTTTTCTTTCATCGGAAGGATATCGGTACTCTTTTACACCAAAAGGAGGGTGCAAAGATGCATTGTTTAACGACTGTGGAGAGCTCTGACAAAATGGGATGTTCTTCTGAAAATACCGTGCCACTGCTGTTAGCGTACCATACAGCTTTTGTTCTTAGACTGGTTTCCCGTGTTGTCTGTAGTCCTCTGCTCCCTTCTTCACTGGACCTCTTATATGCAAAAAACCAGCGTTTCTCTTGCAAGCTCATGTCTACTTAGCGGGTTGCACATCCCCAGAGACCTCTGTTAGCTTATTTCTAGTTTGGCTGCTGGTTGTATTTTGTGAATGTGACAGCACAGATCAGGTCCTGCCTTGCCAACTTAATGGGTTTTATGGTGGTGTAACTGTTAGTGGACAAGGGAAGAGCTGCTGGTCTTATCTGTCAGGACTTCAGTAAGGCCTTTGACGTGGTCCCCCACTAACATCCTTCTCTCCAAATGGGAAACATGGATTTGATGGGTGAACTCTTTGATGGATGAGGAACTGGTTGTGAGAGCATACCCAGGGAGTTGTGCTCGTAGTGGTCATAGTGTCATGGCTCAATGTCGGGATGGAGATCAGTGATGAGTGATGTCCCTCAGGGGTCAGTGCTGGGACCAGTGCCCTTCCAAATCTTCATTAATGACGTTGACAGTGGCATCGAGTGCACTCTCAGCAGTTTGCAGATGACACCAAACTGTGTGGTACACTCCACACCCAAGGGACGGGATCTTCAACAAAGCCAAGCGCAAGGTGTTGCACCAGGGTTGAGGCAACCCCCACTACCAACGCACGCTGGGGGACAAAAGGATGGAGCACAGCCCTGCCGAAAAGGACCTGGGGGTACCGGTGGATGGCAGCTGGACATGAGCCAGCACTGCGTCCTTGTAGCCCAGAAACCAACCGTATGCTGGGCTGCATCCAAAGCAGTGTGGCCAGCAGGGCGAGGGAGGGGATCTGCCCCTCTGCTGTGTGCTGTGAGACCTCACCTGCAGTGCTGTGTCCAGACAGGGAGTGCTCAGTGCAGGACAGACATGGAGCTGTTGGAGCACGGCCGGAGAGGGGCCACTAAAATGCTCCAAGGGATGGAACACCTCTCTGCAAGGACAGGCTGAGAGAGCAGGGGCTGTGCAGCCTGGGCAAGAGAAGGCTCTGGGGATACCTCAGAGCGGCCTTCAATATCTAAAGGAGCTGTAAGAAAGGAGACGACAGACTAGCAGAGTTTGTTGTGATGGGAGAAAGGGAAATGTTTTTTAAGTAGAAGAGGGTAGATTCTGGAGAATTTTGTGGGGTGACCTCATTGCAGTCTTTCAGTACCTAAAGGGAGCCTACAAATAGGAGCGGAGTCAACTCTTGGAAAGGGTAGATGACAGCAGGACAAGGGGAAATGGTTTTAAGTTGAGGGAGGGAAGATTTAGGTTAGGTGTCAGGGGGAAGTTCTTTACTATGAGAGTGGTGAGGTGCTGGAACAGCTGCCCAGAGAGGCTGTGGATGCCCCGTCCATCCCTGGAGGTGTTCAAGGCCGGGTTGGATGGGGCCCTGGGCAGCCTGGGCTGCTATGAAATGGGGAGGTTGGTGGCCCTGCGTGTGGCAGGGGGGCTGGAGATTTGTATCCTTGAGGTCCCTTCCAACCCTGGCTATTCTGTGATTTAGATTGGATATTAGGAAAGTCTTCTACAGTGAAGGTGATTTGGTACTGGCACAGGCTGCCTGGAGGGGTGGTGGATGCTCTGTTCCTGCAGACACCTAAGGCCAAGCTGGACGGGGCGCTGAGCAGCTGGTGGAGCTGTGAGTGACCTGTGCATTGCAGAGGTGTTGGCCAAGGGAGGAGCCTTTAAGCATCACTTCCAACTCAAGCAATTCTATATTCTCCTGTGCCAGGAGAACCACTTATTGCATTAAATAAGTTTTTTGATGATTTTCTAGGAGCATTCCGATGTCGGAGTGCTGAGTCCTGGTGTGTCTTTTAAAATTTCCTGTTGGAACAGTCTGTTACTCCGTGTACAAACTGCCAGTTTTCTTGGCTTCTCTGCCATGTCTTGATGCTTATATCTTGTCCTACCACCTTGCTATTTTGTATTCTCCCCAGTCAGTCTCTACTCACTTAATTGCAAACCAATTTTTCTCTTTTTCTCTTTTTGTACTGCTACAGATGGTGGTAGCTACGACATTATAAATGATGCATCCAGCCCTGCTGCAGGGGACTGCTGTGCAAAGCAGAGCTCTGCCCAACACAACTGGGAAATGAACTACCAAGAGGCAGCAATCTACCTCCAGGTGAGCCCTGATGCTTGGTGTGCAGTGCAAAAAATAGTCTTCCGAAGTTACGATAGTTCTTGGTTTTAAGGAGAGGGCTTCAGTCTCCAGGTTAAAAAAAGAAGTAAATAGAAGTTTTAGAAAGGAGTCTGCTCAAAGAATGGGAATATGCCAGAGTGTATCTTGAAGGGTTTTACAAGACATTTGGGGACCACGGAAAATGGTGGTGCTGGCTCTCTGGTCATCCTTCCTCCCTGCTCCTCTTTGTTCTCTTTAAAGAGAGTTGCATTGCAAGTTTAAGTGCTTTGGACCCAGCTGGTTTTGTTGCCTGAGCTGCCGCAGGGTGTCTGATATTTGCTCCTCCTAGCTCCTACCCTGCAGAACTGAGGACTGTTGCTCCCCTGACGGTTTATAACCTCTATGCTAGGACCTTGGTAACACTTCAGCTTGCAACAGAGTGGTAACCCCAGCCTGTCCTGGGCTTGTGTTTAAACTCATGATTATCAGAGATGTTCTGCAAAGCTTCACTGAGTTGCTGCAGTGTCTGATGTTAATGTACGCAGCAGGCTCGGCCCTTCAGATGCAGATTAGTCTTGTTGCTGCCTTGACCAATGTCCATAATAACAGTGTCCTTGAAATGGAGTAGGCATAACTTAAAAAGTATGCAGATTGTTTACGTGAACCAGTAGCTGCAGGCAAACATCCGGATAGGAGACTTTACTGCTCAGCCACGTTTATAATTGCTTGGCTACCAAGAGGCAGAATTTAGACTGTTTTTTCATTCTGCAAATGTGTTTTTTCAGGCATGAATAAGAATGCCCTGCTGATGTAAGCTAGCTCTCCTTTGGAGCTGGGGGCTTGCATTGGATGGAGCTTGCTGTTGCTTTTGTCCTGCTCGCAGTCTGGCTCCCTGACCTGGCAGTGTTTGTTTGCTTTTACTCAGAATGTGAGCTTGCCTGTGAGATGCCAAAATGAGAAGTATTTGAAACTGTCTCCTGAATGAATCTTGAGTGCCTCCCCTCTTAAAGGAGGTCCTGTTTCCTAGTCTTGTTTCTAGTCTTGTTTGCAATCAGTTATTCTGTTGCAGTAGTAATTATTTACCATCCTTACAGTAATTGCTTACCTGGAAATATATTTAAATAAATACATACATGAAACCTAATGAGGTTCAATAAGGCCAAGCGGAGGGTGCTGTATTAGGCTGGGGCAATCCCAGGTGTTTATACAGACTGGGGGAAGACCTCCTTGAGAGCAGCCCTGCGGAGAAGGACTTGGGGGTCCTGATGGACGAGAAGTTGGACGAGAGGCAGTGCGTGCACGCAGCCCGGAAGGCCAACTGTGTTCTGGGCTGCATTAAAAAAGGGGTGGCCAGCAGGGAGAGGGAGATGATTGTCCTCCTCTACTCGGCTCTTGTGAGGCCCCATCTGCAGCGCTGCGTCCAGGCCTGGGGTCCCCAGCACAGGAAGGACGTGGAGCTCTGGGAGTGGGTCCAGAGGAGGCACTGAGATGGTCAGAGGGCTGGAGCAGCTCTGCTGTGAGGAAAGGTTGAGGGAACTGGGCTTGTTCAGTTTGGAGAAGAGAAGGCTGTGGGGAGACCTCACTGTGGCCTTCCAGTACTTGAAGGGAGCAAATAAACAGGAGGGGAAATGACTGTGAGGGTGGGTGGTGATAGGAGAAGGGGGAATGGTTTGAAACTGAGACAGGGGAGGTTTAGGTTGGATGTTATGAGGAAGTTTTTCCCCCAGAGGGTGGTGAGGCGCTGGAACAGGTTGCCCAAGGAGGTTGTGGATGCCCCATCCCTGCAGGCATTCAAGGCCAGGCTGGATGTGGCTCTGGGCAGCCTGGGCTGCTGGTTGGTGACCTGCACACAGCATAGAAACTAGATGGTCATTGTGGTCCTTTTCAACTCAGGCCATTCTATGATGCTTCAGAATTGAAAAGCATCTCAGCTGTGAAAAAGTGATCTCTTAGGACAATTTCCAAGAGCCAGAAAGTTTCCCTTAGAATAGAATAGATAGAAGCCCCCTGGCTTGAACCATTGGCTCAAGAAACAAGCTGCTGGATGGTTCTATGTGAAAAAACCTGCTCTAAATTCTAAGCAAACAAAGTTTTTTCATAGAAGTGAAAATAGTGATGATGCAGCTATTTAAAATCAGCTGTAGACAATTTGTTCAGATGGAATATTTGTCCCCTTAATATTAAGATCTCTTGTTAAGAGGGAGTGACATATCAGCATAGATATGTGTTAATTTTTTGTGGTTTGTCTCTCTTTTCAAATTCCTTTACTGCCTGTTCTGAAGTTTGTTTTCACACAGGCATCCTACAAGGCCAAGATAAGGAGCAGAGCAACTGTCAGCCACATGCTCTAGAGCTTATCTTGTGTTTTTATGTTCTGTCCTGGAGAAGTTTAATCAAAGAAGGCTGCAGACGTGTGGAAGTGGTTGCAAGTAAATGATGTGCAGTGTTTGTGTTGTGATGTAGACTGAAGTTTGCATGCCTTTATAAAGCCTTCCAGGGCTGCTCTTGTTTTTGAAAAGACTCAAGAGTTTTCAAAATGAAAGTTTGTGGATATTAATGAGCTTCATTGCTGAAATGTGCTTATGAATGGAGGGGGATGCCCCATGCATCTTCAGCGTTTTTTAGTAAGCAGATGAATGTCAGGCTGTAAAGTGAGAGTACTCTGGGAATTAGGTAAAGTTAGGTGGAAAGCTCTGGTATAGCACTGAGTCATTAATGCTGCTCTCTTCTTTTTTATCCCTACTGCCTTAGGAAGGAGAAAATAATGATAAATTCTTCACACACCCCAAAAATGCCAAAGCACTTGCTGCCTACCTCTTTGCACACAATCACCTTTTCTACCTGATGGAGCTGAGTGCAGCGCTGCTTCTCCTGTTGCTGTCTCTCTGCGAGGCACCAGCTGTTCCTATGCTCCGTCTTGGCATCTTTGTAAGTACTTTGGGGGCATAATGTAGAATTCTGCTTGTTTTGCAGGGATGGGTAAGAGTAAAAAAAAAGTTTAAAAGGAGAGGAAGAAGGTAGCAGTAGCAAGAGAACCATCTGGCTTGTTCTGCAAAATGGTTGACAGCAGATATGCCAGCCAACAAAACATCCTGTTTTTTCTGTTTTCATCTGAGGTGCATAGACCAATTTTGAAAGTGGTACCTTTCAGGTTACCAAGTTTGTGCAGATCTTCACTTTTGTAGCTACTTAGAAGCCTTTTTTATTATTTTTTTTTTCCTTGAGAAAGCTCAGGAGTGTGTATGTGCTTTGATAGGGAGGCTTAATGGAATATAACAGGGGTAAGTGTAAAGTCTTGCATCTGGACAAGAACAACCAGGTACCAGTATAGGTTGGGGACTGACCTGCTGGAGAGCAGCATAGGAGAGAGGGGCCTGGGAGTCCTGGGGGACAGCAGGATGACCGTGAGCCAGCACTGTGCCCTTGTGGCCAAGAAGGCCAGTAGCATCCTGGGCTGTGTTAGAACGCCTGTGGTTAGCAGGTCGAGAGGGGTTCTCCTCCCCCTCTACTCTGCCCCATGAGACCACATCTGGAATATTGTGTGCAGTTCTGGGCCCCTCAGTTCAAGAAGGACAGGGAACTGCTTGAGAGAGTCTAGCTCAGAGCCACAGAGATGATAAAGTGAGTGGAGCGTCTCCCTGACAAGGAAAGGCTGAGGGTTTCTTAGCATGGAGAAGAGGAGACTGAGGGGTGACCTTGTTAATGTTGTAAGTATGTAAAGGGTGAGTGTCGGGAGGATGGAGCCAGGTTCTTCTCAGTGACATCCAGTGACAGGACAAGGGGCAGTGGGTGCAAGCTAGAACATAGGAGGCTCCTAGAACACACTGGTTCTCAGCCTGGGACAAGTTGCTAAACCTTCTCACGTCCTCTCCTCCTGCAGTTGTGAGAACTCCTTTTAACTCATGTGTGTTTAACCTGAAGTTTGATGTCTAACCCTCAAAAAATACAGTTTTAAAGAAGGAATGGACAAGCCGTGGTGTGTAGTATTGGTCCACAACAGTTTCATAAGGTACCACTGTCAGGCACAGTGCTAGGAGCACTGCTGTTCTTGGAGAGAGAATCTGCATCTGCTTTTGGAGCTGCTACTGGCATCCTGAGCGTGTGTCAAGGAGTAAAGGAGTTTGACAGCCTTTGGATCCAAATGTTCCTCAAAATGTGTCAGAGCTGCATAACAGCATTTGAGTTTTAAGGATGGCTAAAGTGAAAGTTGTAAGAAATTTCTGTCTTTGTGATACATTTTGCATGACTCAACAGAGAAGGTGTCCTTTCCTGCTGCCAGAAGCTCCCGTGTTTTTACTGAGCTTGATCAGGACACTGTCTGTCGTTATTTGCAGCCTATTCCAAGAGAAAACTCTTCTCTGTGTAAATTATCTCTGCAGCTCTATTTTGTGCACTTCAGCTAAAAATTTGCAATCCCAAGCTGCCAAACTCACATGCTTCTTGGAGAAAGAAGGGGCAGAAGCATGGCCTCTGTGCTTGTGTTTGTAATCAGAAGCGCTGGTTTAAGCTTTGCTGTATTTTAACAGGTCCATGCAACCCTGGAGCTGTTTGCATTAATGGTGGTAGTCTTTGAGCTCTCAATGAAGATGAGATGGCTGGGCTTCCACACATTCATTAGACACAAGAGGACTATGGTGAAGGTGAGTTCACAGAACTGTGGAATCGTAAAGGTTGGAAGGGACGTCTCGAGATTACCTAGTCCAATTCCTTCTAAAGCAGATTCCGTGCAGCAGGTTGCACAGGAAAGTGTCTAGGTAGGTTCTGAATACCTCCAGAAAAGGAGACTCCACAAACTCTTTGGGTAGCTTGTTCCACTGCTCTGTCATCCTCGAAGTAAACTTTTTTCTCATGTTCAAATGGAATCATAGAATTCTTAAGAGTTGGAAGGGACCTTTAAAGGTCATCTGGTCCAACACCTCTGCAATGAACGTGGATATCTACAGCTTGGTCAGGTGCTCAGAGCCTGGCCCAGCCTGGCCTTGAATGTTTCCAGGGATGGGGCTTGTGCCAGTGCCTCACTACCCTCACCATAAAAGACTTTTTCCTTATATCCAATCTAAATCTTCCCTCTTTTACTTTGAAACCATTTCTCCTTGTTCTGTCACCCCAGACCCTGCTGAAGAGTCTGTCCCCTTTTTTCCTGTAGCTCCCCCTTAAATATTGAAGGCTGCTCTGAGGTATCCCCAGAGCCTTCTCTTGCCCAGGCTGCACAGCCCCTGCTCTCTCAGCCTGTCCTTGCAGAGAGGTGTTCCATCCCTTGGAGCATTTTAGTGGCCCCTCTCCGGCCGTGCTCCAACAGCTCCATGTCTGTCCTGCACTGAGCACTCCCTGTCTGGACACAGCACTGCAGGTGAGGTCTCACAGCACACAGCAGAGGGGCAGATCCCCTCCCTCGCCCTGCTGGCCACACTGCTTTGGATGCAGCCCAGCATACGGTTGGTTTCTGGGCTACAAGGACGCAGTGCTGGCTCATGTCCAGCTGCCATCCACCGGTACCCCCAGGTCCTTTTCGGCAGGGCTGTGCTCCATCCTTTTGTCCCCCAGCGTGCGTTGGTAGTGGGGGTTGCCTCAACCCTGGTGCATATCTCAAACTTGGCTTTGTTGAACCTTACAAGATTCTACTGGGGTCACTTCTCTCTGTCCAGGCCATAATAATGAAACTTCCTGTGTTCCAGTTTGTGCCCATTACTCCTTGTCCTGCTGCAGGACACCACCAAAGAGGGCCTGGCCCCTCTTGACACTCTCCCTTTAGAAATTTATAATTATTTATAAGATCCCCTCTCAGCCTTCTCTTCTTCAGGCTGAACAGCCCCAGGTCTTAGCCTTTCCTTATAAGGGAGATGTCACACGCCCCTCATCATCCTTGTGGCCCTCCACTGGTCTCTCTCCAGCAGTTCTGTCTGCTTCAAACCAGGAGCCCAGAACTGAACGTAGTGATCCAGGTGTGGCCTCTCTGGGGAAGAGCAGAGGGTAAGGAGAATCTCCCTCATCCTGCTAACTATGTTCTGTGCAGTGTATCTGAGGATACTATTGCCCTTCTTGGCCACAGGGACACAGTGCTGGCTCATGGCCAACCTGTTGGCCTCTGGGAACCCAGGTCCCTGTCTGCAGAGCTCCCATCCAGCAGGTCAGCCCCTAACCTGTACTGTTGCATGTGATTATTCCTCGCTAGGTGTAAGAGCCCTACGCTTGCCCTTGTTGAACCTCATTTTCCTCTTACCCCCCAGCTCTCAGCCTATCCAGGTCTTTTTGAATGCCGGCACAGCCTTCTGGTGGTTCAGCCACTTCTCTCAGCTTTGCATCATCAGCAAAGCTGCTGACAGCCATCTGATTGATTGTCAGTGTTCCTCCGTCAGCATCTTTGGGAACCAAAGAACCACAGTAACTGTTGGCCTTTACTGTAGAAGCGCAGCTTAGAGAAGTGTCTTAGCTGCCAAATGATTCTTGTGAGGTTTCCAAGCTCTTGGAGACAGTTCCCACCTTGCAAGTGCCTAAAGAAATGGGTGATCAGTGAGAGCTTTGTCTTTCCCAAGGGAGACTGCAGCCGTGCCTCTCATTAAACCCCTTTTTTGCAGACCTGTGTGCTGTTTGTACAGTTCATAGAAGCCATTGTGGTGTTGGTGCGCCAGACCTCGCATGTCCGCATAACAAGAGCTCTGCGCTGCATCTTCCTGGTGGACTGCCGCTACTGCGGGGCAGTCAGGAGGTGAGTGGTCAGACCCCTGGCTTTTCTGCTCTTATGGAGGAGGTGGTGGAGGAAAAGCAGGCTGGTCCTGCAGCAGGCAGGCAGGCAGGCAGCTCAGGGAAAAGAAGTATCTTTCATGAGCAGTTCAGTTCTCAGCAGTCTTCTGTAATTGAGATTGAAGTGTTCCTGCTGCCTTGCCTACATAGGGAAATTCCATAGGTAGTAACTTTGGCTCTAGTTGCGGAACACGAGCTGATGTGTGCTGTCCTCATCAGCATAAGCTACCTCATGGAGCACAAACGTGTGAGTGGGGATGCCTTGCCTTTGGCTCCTACATTTGCCTTTTAAACTGCTCAGTGCATTTACAGAGGTATGTCTTGAGTCTGGAGAAAGAAAGCTGACAGTGGTACTCGTCGCTTGCAGTACCTGAGCTGACTGCAAAGGGGAAGATAAGTAGCTTGGAGTCAGTTTACCTTGCTCTCTATTTTTAATCCTTGGAGGAGGAGTGGGAGGAAGGTCATTCTCAAGTGTGCTGTTTTGTTGGTTTTTTGTCACTTATCACATAGAGGATAAAATATGCAAGTTTTAGTTTATTGATGTTTTCTCCATTTTCAGAAACCTGCGTCAGATCTTCCAGTCCCTCCCACCATTTATTGACATTCTTCTCCTTCTGCTTTTCTTCATGGTGATCTTTGCCATCCTGGGTGAGTTGTATTTATGGAAGTGTTTTTGATGCTCTGTCAACTTCAGTAAGTTTAGTCTGGACTTCTATGAAGACGTGTCTAGCATACTTGTTACAGTCCTATCTTCAAAATATTTGTTTTCCTAAAAGATCAGTGAAATGGCACTTGTTAATATGTCTCAGTAAATATGGAGAAGACTTCCCAAGTACTTGAGGAACATGGGCCTGGCAAAGAGTAGAGTCAAGACCCTGAACTTCAGGAGAGCAAACTTGCAGCTCTTTAAAGAAATTATAGGATGAGATCACCTGGGAAAGTGTCTTCAGGGACGTAGGAATGGAATGGAGATGGCAGTTCTTTATGGACACCTTTCTGAGACCACAAGAGCTCTCCATCCCCCTGCATAAGAAATCAAGCAGGAGAGGTGGGAAACCAGCATGGCTAAGCAAGAACCTGCTGATCAAACTGAAGGAAAAGTACAGTCAGTGGGAGCAGAGATAGGTGGCCTGGGCAGAGTACAGGTTGCCCAGTTGTGGATGCTCCATCCCTTGAGGCATTCAAAGCCAGGCTGGATGGGTTCCAAGGCAGCCTGATCTAGTGGTTGGCATCCCAGCCCACAGCAGGGAGATTGGAACTAGATGATCTTGAAGGTTCCCTCCAAACTAAGCCATTCTGTGATTCTTTGCCTCCTAGATATTCAGGGATGGGATCAGGAAAGCCAAGGCACAGAATTGGTTGGATGGTCACATCCAGAGGGTTGTGATCAATGGTTCTATGTCCAGATGGAGGTTAGTCATGAATGGTATCCCCCTTGTCTTGGGACTGATGCTCTTCAACATCTTTATCAATGACACAGATGACGGGGTTGAGTGCATCCTCAGCAAGTTTGGTGATGACACCAAGCTGAGTGGTGCAGTTGACACAGTCAAAGGAAGGGATACCAACTAGGGCATTCTGGGACAGGTTCTAAAAGTGGGCTCATGGGAACTTAATGACATTCAACAAGTCCAAGTTCTGGGTGTTGCACTTGGGTTGGGGCAATCATAGAATTGTAGCTTGGGTTGGAAGGGACCCCAAAGATCATCAAGTTCCAACCCCTCTGCCACAGGCAGGGCTGCCAACCTCCAGATCTGGTACTAGACCAGCTTGCTCAGGACCTAATCCAACCTGGTCTTGAATGCCTCCAGGGATGGAGTATCCACAGCCTCTCTGGGCAGCCTGTTCCAGCACCTCACCATTCTCCCTGTGAAGAACTTTCCCTTCACATCCAGTCTAAACCTTCTCTCCTTGAGCTTAAAATTCCAGATAAGTGTACAGACTGGGAGAAGAACTCTTTGAGAGCAGACCTGCTGGGAAGGACTTGGGGCTTCTGATGGAGGAAAAGCTGGATATGGGCATCTGTGTGCTTTGGCAGCCTGGAAGGCCTGCCTCGGCTGCATCAACAGAGGGGTGGTAGTGGGCAGGGAAGGGATTATCTTCTTGTGTTCTGCCCTTGTGAGGCCCCATCTGGAGTACTGCATCCAGGCCTGGAGCCGCCAATACAGGATGCAGAACCATAGGAGCATGTCCAGAGGAGGGTAATGAAGGTCCCAGAGGGCTGGAGCACCTCTTCTACGAAGAAAGTGTGAAGGAGCTTGGCTTTTTTATTATGGAGAAGAAAAGACTCCAGGGAGACCTCACCGCGGTTTTCCAATGCTGAAGGGAGCTCATATAAGACAGGAGGGACCAACTTTTTACATGGTCTGATAGTAACAGGACAAAGGGGAATGGTCTTAAACTAAAACAGACAAGGCTGAGGTTAGATGTTAGGAAGACGTTTTTTACAGAGAGGGTGGTGAGGCACTGGGACAGGCTGCACAGAGAAGCCGTGGATGTCCCATCGCTGGAGGCATTCAAGGCCAGGCTGATGGTTCCTGGGCTGTCTTATCTAGTGGATGGCAACCTCCTTCCCACAGCATGGGCTTTGGAACTTGATGGGCTTTAAGGTTCCTTCCAACCAAAGCCATTCTATGATATTCTGTGCTCTGTGATGCAGGAGAATGGCTTTCTGGTTCCTGGTGTGACTTTGTTCTTTGTGAGCAGAGATCCCTTGCTTTCACTTGAAACTAAACAGACTCCATGTTTCTTCTCTCTCCTCTTCTCTCTTCTGTTTCTGTAGGTTTTTACTTGTTTTCTCCAAACCACTCGGATCCCGTGAGTGCCACTGAGTCTTTGGGAGCTGAAGTGCTATCTTGTCTAGTTCAAGAATCAATTATTACTGTATAGATGTGGCTTATTTCTGTATGGTGAACTGGGAGGCCAGATGTTAGCTGGTGCTAGCAGTAAAAAGAAGTGCAGAGGCTGTGTGTGACAAGGCAGCTGGCAGATTTACCCAGGCTTAACACCTGCTGGGAAGGAAGACTGTACTCTGAGGGAGCTTCCTCAGAGTCTCAAAGGAGCTTTCATGTAATTGTTCCTTGTGTCTTAATTCAGTCGAATAAGCCACTTGCTCCTGTCCGCAGTGAAAGCTTGACTTTTCCAGATAGTGACTGTCAAAGTCCAGCAGCCACTTGTTGCTGCTGTGCAATAAGTCTGTAACTTACTAGGAGTGATTGCTACAAAATGTGTAGATTAGCTTTTAATTGTTTTAAGCCTTCATATGCCACCTTTCAGGGACCTTTAAAAAGGACCAGTGCTAAAGTACCCTCCTGCTAGGAGGCATGGGGGAACTGTAGAAGTGCCTGTATTGAAGTGTTGGTTTTATAGTTTGTTTCTGAATGAAACACCACTGTGAAATTCTGTTTGCGTTTTATCATGAGTGTTTTTTCTTTCAGTACTTCAATACCTTAGAGAACAGCCTCGTGAATCTCTTTGTACTTTTGACCACTTCAAAGTAAGTTTGGAGCTAGGAAAGCATCTTTCCTTTTATCCCAAAAGAAATCCTGAGCCTTTATTTGTAGAAATGCTGTCTGCAAATATAACCAGTTCCCTCTGCATGAGAGAGATTTTCCTGGGTTAGCCTGCATGGGAAGGACTGGTATTTTGTTTAAGGACGCCGTGACCCCAAATGCAGAGTTATCTCTAGGCCACTCAGGCCAGTTCATCATTGTGAGGGCAATAAGGGCAAGGTTGGGCCCTGGTCCAAGGAGGGAAAGTTTCTGTTTGACTCCTTTGTTAGATAGCAGTTTATTGTTGTGAAGTAACTTCTTATTCCTCTGCTTCACTTCCCCTATCTAGTAAAAAGGGGATAACAAATATTGACCTGCTGTTAGGGAGAGCTCTGAGGATTACAAAATTAGCAAAAGACAATAAATCTTAGGTTGCATTCTGTAGTTCTCCTTATACCAGGGCTATATTGCTGTCACTGCTACATGTTACAACCCTTAGCCATGCCACAAATCCACTTTCTTTGTTTTTTATGGAACAGTAAATTTGCTTTTTCCTTTTCTTTGTACTGTGCCTCCATGTTCTTGCTGCTTATTGTTAGTGCCATAAGCAGCTGTGATTTGCAAAAAAGTGCAGGTCCATGAATGTGTGCACACACAAACTGTTACCTATGTAGTGGAAGCATAGCATTCCAGTGCTTCAACTTGTCTTTTGGATACAGTTTCCCTGATGTGATGATGCCATCTTATGCTCGGAACCCTTGGTCGTGTGTCTTCTTCATAGTGTATCTCTCCATTGAATTGTACTTCATTATGAACTTGGTGAGTACCCACTAACAGCCTTTGACTTCTCTGCCCAAATTTGGAGTTCACTGCCCAACAGAGTCTTTCCTGTTCCCTTGGGAACACTGTATAATAATCTGAGACCCTGTGGCAGAATAATTAAAAAAATGGCAATTTATCTACATTTAGAGGCCTTCTGATATTTGACCCTAAGGAAATGAACTAAATCACAGAAAATTGAATGATATTGAGTATCTTTCAGCTTTCCTCACATTAATATCTTGCTAGGAGTGACATACTCAGTTGTACAAAATGTATTGTCCTTTCCTGTCTTAATTATTCATCATAAAATGGCATTTTATTATTTGGACTTTGCTGAAATCCCTTTTAAATCAGTTTGAAAGGGGTGGAATTGCTAAGGATGGCAGGATTTGAAGAGTGCTGACATATGCAGCGTGAGAATGGCTGCTGTACTTTTTCTGCTTCTTGAACCATCCAGGGCAGGGCCAAAACCAGCCCAGCTGAGGATGTGGGCAGTGAAAAAGGAGTTTTCAAAGTTGTTGATGAATTCTGCAACCCGAGGGAGATGATTTTGATGTCTGGAAGAGGCTTGGATTTCACCATTGCTGTACTAGATGGATTTGACACATATGCCAGAGCTCCTGTGTCAGGGATGAGTTGTGACAGCAGCCTTCAAAACCCACTTTCCAGGAAGGGCATTTTAGCAAACCTTTTCATACTGCTTTCTGATAGAGTACATGAGATTTAGCTTTAGCTATGGAAAACAATAGTGAATAGTTAAGAGACCAGACCCTCCTAAAAAAAGAAGAAAAAAAAAAAAGAAGGGTCAACACATATGTGATGTGCTGTTTGCCCTTATGACCAGTAATGCCTCGCTAACTCCGTTCTGCTTCAGCCAACGCAGCACTCTGTAAGATTCCTCTTGCAGGCAATGCCTCTCTAGACTGAACATTCCTGCCTGTTTGAGAAGTGCTGACTCATATTGCTGCAAAGAATAATGACCAAACCTCTCGTCTTCTCTCTGCAGCTTCTTGCTGTTGTGTTTGACACTTTCAATGACATTGAGAAGAGGAAGTTTAAGTCCTTGCTGCTGCACAAGCGCACAGCCATCCAGCATGCCTACCGCTTGCTCATCACCAAACAGGTACAGCGTGCTGCAAGGAGGCTGAGAGCAGCCTGTGCTGCGGCAGGTGGGGAGGTCAGCTTCTGGAGAAAAGGAATTTGAATGTTAGCCCCCACATGGAGCCATGGAGGTAGCTCAGTAAAATGAGAGAACCTTGTCTTGGAGCGCATGTGGTCATTGATTTCTTCCTGTGGGTGACCTGGGGACTTCTCTGCTGAGCACCAGAGAAGCTGAAGGCACAGCTCAGCTGCTAGCTGCTGCATGAATAAATGGTGTGCGGACAGAACTAATTCACCTACTAACAATTCTTTAGGGGGGGCAGAGCATTTTGGAAGGGAGTTGGTTTCTTGTTTAACTTACAGAGCAGGAAAAGAAATAAGGCTCAAGAATAACTCTCTTTCCTCCAGTAAATTGATTCACATTAAGGGCATGTTGGTTGTATTAAGGATTTCCGAGGAAGGACTTTGTATAATCAATGAATATACAGATGTTATAATTATGAAATAAACAAGAGTTTGGCTAAGCAGGTTATTATACCAAAAAGAGAATAGATAGAGGGCTTACCCTTGTTCTGGGCTCTTTGTAAAACTCCAAAGGAGGGATCTCCAGCAGAGATCCTTCCCCACTGGTAGTCAGCTCTTCAATGGCTCTAGGAGAGGTACAACCAGGCTATATACCTTCCAGCAGCACAGCTGAATTGCCTTCACCTGTGCTCCCGTGGCTGACTCATGGCTCGCCTCAGGTTGACCACCTGATTGACCATTCAGGCCGTGATTCAGCAGTTTCCATACAGGCTTGTAGTCTGACAAAGGTGTCAGTAATAGGGACCTGTTAGGACATCTGATTTCCCAAGAAGAGTGGTTGAACTCTGCTTGGTATATGTCTGGTTGAACGGCTCTTAAAGGATGAGGGCAACAGAGAACAGCTCTGCATGAGCTGTAAGAACCAGCTGCCAGGAGAGCTTTCTGTGTTGTGGGATAAAGTCAGCAGGTTAAAATAAATAGCTTCTGGTGCTTTGGGAGTTGGTTATCATAGCATCCTGCAGTAATACAGAGACCCCGCTTAAAACAAATCCAGAGCGGTAATTGAATATGCTAGTGTGTATGTATTTCTGTCTGATGTCCCTACCGTGATATTCCTTTTTGTTTTCCTAGGGGCCACCTGGAATTTCCTTCAGGCATTTTGAAGGGCTATTGCGGTTTTACAAGCCTCGGATGTGCAGCCGGGAGCGATATCTCACTTTTAAAGCACTGAATCAAGGCAATACTCCTTTACTCAGGTAGGGTGGTCTTATTGTAGCTCCCAGAGCTTTGTGCCTTAACGTGCCATGAAGAAGCGTTGAAAATGGCATAAGGAGAAAGGCTGAATTCTTAGATGTAGACACTTAATGATAGCACTAACAGCCTGAGGATTTCAGCATCCTAGCTTTCCAACATCTAAAAGCTGTTACAGGTCTGACACTGAGCACCTAAATAAGCATTTATGTTGTTGTTTTTTTGTTTTTGTGTCCCTTTTCACTTTTTGTTACATTGAAAGGAACATTTTCAAAAGTGCTAGAAGAGGGTTATACAAGTAGTTAAGGCAGTCCAAAATTTCTTCATGGAGAATAGTGCAATTTCTGTTCCTTGGAGCTTGCAGTCTAAGTCTGAGGTCTTTCCTCAGTGGTAGAGTTCCAGAGTTAGCTGTCAGTTTCCTCTGTGGGCTTTAGGTCTTACAGAAGTAGGTAGCATTGCAAGCCATTCTGAGTATTGTCAGCCAGTAACCTCTGGCCAGACCAGGAAGAGGTCAGTGTTGAGTTATCAGCTGTGGCTGCAGTTCTAATAAGGAGTTTGCAGTTTCCAGAGACTCTCTACTGATGATGCCTGACAAGGATGATTAAGGATTTAATCAACTCCAAGGCTCTGATCAGATGTTTCTTTCTATTTTGCAGTCTAAAAGATTTTTACAATTTCTATGAAGTTGTTGGCTTGAAATGGAAGGTAAGTATGTATTGGGTGGAGAATAGGGGAATTGCATGGGGAAAGGAGAGCAAAGGAGGCCAGTGATTAAAGAGAAGGTTGGTGAAAAACAAAGACAATTGAAAAGCAGATGGTAGGGATAAGGTGGGTCTCGATCACTGCGTGTTTTCCAGGTGGATGTAGCATTGGTTTATTTTGATTGTGGCTCTTGTGCTTCCAGGCAAAACGAAATCGTGAGCACTGGTTTGATGACCTTCCACGGACAGCATTCCTTATTTTTAAAGGTAACAAGCTGTGTTTAAATGACAGCATGTGTTGAAATAATAAGGAAAGCATTTCTATACAAAGAAAGGGTCCTTTGAAAGAGCTTCCTTGCTTTACGTAGAATAAAGTAACTCTTGGCAGTAGTGAACTAAACACTGTGTGAGGTCATGGAGGGCTGTTTTCTTTTATCAGCATAGAGGTTTTTCAGAGCAGGGGATTTATGGTTGCTGAGTCTAGCAGAGTTTACAGTTTGTTTCTTCATAGCTCGTGTAGCAACTCAGAGCAGTGACTGCGGAGTGGGACTTCTGTTTTCACAGAAGCTGCTAGGCTTCCTAGTCCCACTGCATGAATGCAGAGCTCATACAGACCAAGTGCAGCTGCTCAGGATGGGGAAGGAGATCTGAAATACCTGGCCATGTAATCTGCCTTGCAAGTGTCATTTATCTTCCATGCCCCAAGTTTCCTGATTGCATGTAGCCATTCAGAAATAAGTTCTTATTTGTAATTTTGTTTTTGTGTTGTGTGCTGGAGGGAAGCAGACAACAGCATCTTGATTCAAATGTACAGCTGCCATAAAAGTCCTACCTATCTTGGCTTTTACTTTCTTGACAGCATGTGTTGTTCCAAAGGTGGGCTGTTCTTCATCAGTTGTTTTTACCTCTGTCCACATCACAGAACTAGTGTATAGGGGTGGGGAGAAGGTGTCTGAGGGTTAAGGATACTGAGTTAATTGCCACTAAAATTCCTGAAGAAATTTCAACTTAGTCCCAAAAAGTTTCTAATCTACTACTCCTCTTAAATTTTGTGCTGAGGGTTGGTATGAGAAATATCTCAAAGTAGATAGAGGAAGCTGTGTGTAAGGTGTAAAAGACTGCTTAAACATTTATTTTGTCATACTTTCCTTCCTGTAGGCATCAACATCCTTGTGAATTCCCGTCTGTTCCAATACACCATGTGTGAGTAGCAGCAGCAAGCTGTTTCTCTGTGATGCTCCCTGGATCTCATGGCTCAGGGGTGCTGCCTGTGCCAGGCCCTCCGAGGATGCGGCACGTGGGGCCTGGTCTGTGGGCTGAGCTGCGATTCCTGTATGAATTCCAGGATGGAGAGGGAGGGAATGTGTGCTTGTACCGACCATACTGCAGCTTGAATGCGCAGCTCTCACAGTGTTGAGTCTTCTAGAGAGGCTCATGTTTCACCATTTCACGATACACTTGTGATCTCACTGCGTAGGAATTGGCTTGTTGCATTTAGATACGTTGGTGGTTAGCTTTCATAAGCCTTGAGGTTTTTATCTTACAACTGAAGGGTGCTGGATGAAGAACTGCCTTGCCAGTTGGCCTGTTTGCCTTTCAGAAGGTTCATGCATCGTTGCTGCTGGAGAGATTGCTTGGCAACTGGACTGCCAAGGAGAACGATTCTCTGCTCCTCTTGAGGAGAAGTGCTTACTCGCGGTGCTGCTCCTTGTGGCCTAAACAGTCTCTTCCCGCTCAGTAATTTGTTGGTTGTTTTTGAGCATCAAAGGGGAGAGATTTTTGTAAATTGAGATGCTAAACAAAAGGACAGGTAGGGGTGTGTGGAGATCCGAGTGAAAGGGTAAAATCCTGCACCTTCAGATCCTGGGTTTGAATGGTGGGAAGCAGTGATAGAGCCAAGACGACTGGGGCCTAGCACTGCTTGGAGCACTTCCTCTGTCCTGTGCTGCTGGGGACATGGTGGTTCTCAAGATCTGGTTGCAGAACTAGGATGAAGCTGAAATGTTCTGCCATGCTATTACCTGTGTATAAAATAATCTTGGGGGAAAAAAATAACTGAGCGTGATTCAGATCATTGGTTTGGTTTCTTTCTTTCTGGAGACAAAAGTCTGAGTTTTGTGACACTTCCAAGCTACAAATTCAGTTAGTTGCATTGGAAATAGTGACCCTCCCACATGGCCTATATTGTAATCTTTTTGTTAGCCTAGGAAGTAGTTATCCTGTGATCCACGAGTGTTTTTGTAATGGATTTTTACTTTGTTTTTCAGATACTGTGGTGGCTGTGAATGGAATTTGGATTCTTGTTGAAACCTTCATGCTGCAAGGTAGGAAACTTTGTAGCTCGTTTCTTGGCTATGATGTTGGGTGATTGAATAAAGGGAGGGTTAGAAAAAGTTTTTCTTGTGTCTTGCAGGAGGGAATTTCTTCTCCAGAAATGTCCCATGGAGCTACATAGTCTTCCTCACAAGTAAGCTGATGCCACCCAACATGACTGTGTCGTTTCATAATGAGTTGAGAATGGAGTGAGGGAATAGACAGAGATTCCCAGAGAAGACACTCACAGGATGCTGTAGGACAGAAGGAAAAGTAGATGATTCCTCTCTGAGATCTCTTCCTGCAGGCCAAGCCATAGCATCCACGTGCTGGATATTTTCTTATGGGATAAAAGGAAGTGCGCAGGCAAGGCTGAATTCTGGCAGAACATTCTGGCCTTATGTATGGGAGCTTGTGCCTCAGCATTTATAGCATGTTAGCCAAGCTAACTATTTTGTAGGCCACTCATGTTGTTTTGGAGGGAAACTGTTGTCCTTTTCATCTCACCAAGAGTGAGGGTGACCATTGGATGTCTTGGAACCAGTGTTCAGCATTCCTCTGCTCAAAAGACTGCTCACCTGTGCAAAGTGCAAACCTTTGTATAAGCTCTCCATATAACGCTGCTTATTTCTGTTCATGGCTCTCAAATTCTTTTACAGTCTATGGTGTGGAGCTGCTCCTGAAAACCACTGGATTGGGGCCCGTCGAGTACCTGTCCTCAGGCTGGAATCTGTGAGTGCACAGTAATGTTTTGAGAGGTGATAAAAATTGCTGCATTAGAAAGACTGACTTCTAACAGGAAACAAGCACAGGCTTCTGCTTGTAGCCTTGTGCATCCTGCTTGGGTGAAGCAGCACCGAGAGTCTCCTCTCTGCTGAAATACTAGGGACCTATCATTGCTCTTACTTTTTTTCTTTTTTCTTTTTTTTTTTGTTTCCAGCTTTGACTTCTCAGTCACCCTGTTTGCATTCCTGGGGCTTATGGCACTGGCGTTCAACATGGAGCCATTCTACTTCATTGTTGTCTTGCGACCTCTTCAGCTGCTGAGGTGAGGGAGCAGAAAGAACAGGTGGGGAAGAAAACGGCAATGTATGTTTTCCATCATTTCAGCTGGGGACTGAGCTCCTACCCAGGAGAGGGCAAGGATTGCTCAGTGGGTACGTGACCATGGCAAACACAAATCATGCAGAGTAATGAGATTAGCCAGCGTTATCAAAATGAATGATAACAAAAACTTGGGATGGGATATGAAATCCCGTGCTTTGGAGCTTAAGCTGATCTCTAATAGAGATCAAGGGATTTACCGAGGGCAGATTATCCTATGTCTGCCTTCGTGGTGTTCTTACACCTCCTCTGAATGTCTGATGCTGTTCAGAGAAAAGCTCCTCTGCCAGGGTGAGACAGTCTGAGCCAATTTAATAATTTCCATTGAATTACCTGAAATTACAGTTTTCAAAGGATACTGCTTTCTGGGGTGAAGTACAACCCTGCTCTGGCTGCATCTCACCATAAGCGAGGCTGAGGCTTGTAACCTCTGCTGCTCACTAAGATGGGTCTGATTAACCCTCTTATTTTAAGGTCTGTTCACCATTGCAGGCCACTCAGAGTGTGGAAGGTATTTGAGAAGCAAAGTATTGCTTTGTTAAAGACAAGTTAATGCATTTAGCTCTTCAATGAGGATTTAAAGAACATTTTGATGCTCAAGTGGGGGGATGGAATGCTGTCCCCCTGCCAAAGCCTGTGTTTGGCAGCTTAGCTTCTCCATAAAGGCTGATGGTGCTGTCAAATTTGAAATTAGCAGGCACATTGTGGCTTCCTTTCATCAGTTTTTACACAGTCACAGAGTAAACTCAAGAAAGTTTGTGTCTGGGAAAAGGAATATTGAGTCCTGATTCTGTACGCAGGACAAATTGAGGCTCTTGTGACTTTTTTTCCTAAATAATAACAATAATTTAAAAATATTTGGATGTGGGCCTTTCCTTGAGAGTTGCTAATCGTGTAGGTACCTACCTGGATGTGTTGTATGCATTCAGATGAAATAGCAGAATGTTGTTCAGTAAGCAGATCACTAGAACAAGTAGAGATCCTGTGGATTTGGTGTCAGAAAACCTTACCTGTTTGTTAACCTGTGAGGTTCAGAGAGCTGTGATATTCTTTTTAATATTCCCAACAGCTCTGGAGAAGTTGCAGTGCATAGGTAACTTCTGGCGTCTCCTTTCAGACTCTTTAAATTGAAGAAACGCTACAGGAATGTCCTGGACACTATGTTTGAGCTGTTCCCTAGGATGGCCAGGTACTGATTCACACTCTTAGAATGGAAAAAGGGGGAGTGAAGTTAGTGTCTAGGGCTGTGGTCCTTTTTCTTTTCTTCTTTTTTTTTTTTCTTTTTGGAGCAATTTGTGATGGGAAGCTCTTCTGGGACACCTCCTGCTTCTATAAAGATAAGTAAGAGTTGATGTTTAACTTTTCTACCCCCTGACTTCGGTGAAAGGGAGGCTTATTTGTGAGGAGTATCAGCAGGAATGCACTCAATCCCAGGTGTTTCCTTGTCCTTCATACAGACACTTCAGAGCATTATTGTGGAATGGTGGGGCAGAAGGAGCTTGGTGTTTGAGTGGGGCATCTTTGGATGTTATTTTCTTGTAGCAGATCTGGGCAGAGCATTTTAGGTAGAGAGCATTGTTCTTGGCACTGTTCCAGCATCTAAGGATGTGGAGAGGGCAGAACCAGTGTGTTGGTTTTCTAATTAAACAAATCTCTCCACAGTTTTTCTAGCAGAAAAAATACAGACTGGGAGGAAATCCAGGCTGTTCTATAATTTCTTAGAACATTTCTGCCTTGAGTGAGAGGAAAGTTCCTTGTCCAAAGACCTTTTGAATGAATGCACAAAGAACAGCAGGGCAATGCTGGCAAAGAGGGTGGTGTGTGGTTTTTCAGTTCCGCTTCCTATCCTTTGGAAATTCCTTCCACAGCAACCAGCCTGTGACTTTGTGTTTTTCCTGCCTTAGTAGCTTTTCAGTGTTACGGTATTTGTGGTTTTTGCCTCCAGCCTAGGTTTAACCCTGCTGATCTTCTACTATTGCTTTGCCATCGTTGGCATGGAATTTTTCGCTGGTGCGGTCTACCCAAACTGCTGCAAGTGAGTGCTGCAAATCCATCCCTGTCTACAGTGGGTTTGGTGCTAAGCTATTAGTAGTGCCTCTGGCAGCCCTATCTTCCTAGGGGGAAAGGGCCAGAAAATGTGTCTGAGTGGGGCTTTGTACCTAAGGCAGTGTGCTGGGAAAATCTATGTGACGTGCTTCACTTCTTGTGGTAAGATTGCATGAAATGGCTTTTACATTGCTTTTGGAAAGGAAAGATCTGACTGGTTTTAATGAGATCTGTATTGCTCCTCATCTAGATGTACTGGAGAACTGGTATTGTAGCTAGGAATGCTCTTAATTTCTGCTGTAGAGCAAAGTTGAGATTTTAATTTCTGTTGCACTGGAGCTGCTCTGCCATATGTTACATATTTAGACCTAACTTTCTACACAATAAATTCACCTTGAATTCACTTCATCTTAGAAGCTAAGCTGTCCTGTGCCCTTTGTATCGTAAGTGATGGCAGACCGTGTGGAAATGCTAATCTTTAAAGATGTGAGCCAAGGAGACAAAAACATTTGGGTTCTCTGGTCTCATGTTTGCTGAATGTATAGAAAGACTTTCTGTGGTTTGTGCTAAGCTCTGAGGGCTTTTTCTTAGAGAAATAACTGTTAGCCAAGAGGTAGAAACTGCCATCCAGCTCACCACCATCTAAGCTTCTGTATTTGTAGCCCTGAGATATTGCTGCTCTCTTCTCATTCTTTGTCATGGCTTCTTCAACCAGCACAAGCACAGTGGCAGATTCGTACCGCTGGGTGAACCACACAGTTGGCAACAAGACAGTTATAGAAGAAGGTTATTACTATCTCAACAACTTTGACAACATTTTGAACAGCTTTGGTAAGGACGGTTCTTTCCCTAGCAAAGATTGTTCCTTAGTACCTCTGCATTCCTGCAGAGCTGGATAGCAGCACTGCAGTGCTTGTGTAGACCTGGCACTCTCTAAGAGTTGTCCTAGCACACCTCAGACAGCATCCTTCTCTTCTGGACAATGTAATGCTGAGTAATAGCCTGCTTGCTTTGCAACAAAGTCAAGACACATCTCTTAAAAGCCAGTGTGAAGCAAGCACATCTGTTCTGACTGGTAAGCAGAGCAGATTTCCGGAAATGTTTAAGGAGGGTTTCAGCTTACTGCCCTTCTGCAGAGCTAGCAGTAATGCTAATATATTTATTTAAACTGACTGATAAAGAATAATTTTAATATGGTGATTATTCTTAACAATTTTTCTTAATGCGTGAGCAGAGATATTTATCTCCTGGGAATTTCAGTGCTCTCCATGCTCGGTTTGGAAAGGGTCAAGTCTGTTTCTGACTCTGAAGAAATACAGATTAAGCCACGTTCCTGTTTCTGTGTATCTACTCCCTTTTGTCATTAGTGGGAGGATGACAAATTGCAGTGATGAGGGTCTGCATTCTATATCTGGAATTGCTGGCTGTGTTGAAGCTTGGTATCTTGCTTCAGTCTTCCCTGTCAAGTCCCTTATTTAGAAATTCTAAAGCAGGTCAGGTTGGATAAAGCAATTGTCTTTATTTTCCTCTTACTTTTATGCAGTTACACTGTTTGAGTTGACAGTCGTCAATGATTGGTACATAATCATGGTAAGTAAACCTCAGCTACAAACAGCACAGTCTGTTGACAGACAGTTGAGTTGATCTTTCATGCCACCACTGCTTTCTTCCACTTGCACTTGGAGCTGGGCAGGATTAGTCCCAACACTGTCACTTGCTGTGGTCATGTGATTGTTCCTTTTTAATCCCTGGGTGATGTTTGACCTCTGTGACATGCCACCTGACATGTTTTCTTGTTGAACTTGACCAGCCCTCAGGCTGAATTTTGCAATCTGGACAAGTGAAGTCATGCTTTATTCCAGTTTATCACCCTGCTGTCCAGGCTGTATTCTCATAGTAGCAATGGTTCATACAGCCACAAGCTTTAAGTGTTCGGTGTGTTTGCATATAGGATCATCTCATTTTACCTTTAAAGAGAGATTACCTGCAAGACCCAGCTGGGGCACTGAGCATTGTGCAGGCAACCCCTGGTGTTAGCTGTGGAGCCACGAGTATGAGATAGATGGATGGTATTCATGCTGCCTTACTTCTGTTAGCAAGCAGTTATCAACAAGCTCTTCCTTCTTATGCGTACTGGTGACTTTTTTCCTGTCTTCTTTAGGAAGGGGTGACATCTGAAACCACTCACTGGAGCCGCCTCTATTTCATGATCTTCTATATTGTGACCATGGTAAGTTTCTGAAGATGCTTCCTGTATCAAATTGGGGTTAAGGGGAAACATCTTTTACTGTGTTACAGAGGGAGCTTCCATCCCTAAATGAGCACACCTTTGTCTCTCTGCATAATGTCTTCCAGAAGAAGGTGTGAGCCCACATCACTTGCAGGAAGTTACGTTTATGAGCATTGACAAAGTTGGTGCTCCACAATCTGGGCCTGGGATAAAGACGAGAGCAGCACAGTCTTTTTCTGGTCCGTTTGTGGTTGACTATCACCGGCTGACATTCAGGCAGATGTGTGAATTGGGATGTGTGCATCTTGGAGCACCAGGAGCTGAAGCACAGACCAAAATGCTCAGCTTTCTGTTGTTGAATTGGACTGCAAGAATATCCCAACAGCAGCCTTCTGATCTCTTGTATTCATGTCCTCTCCCAGGTGGTGATGACAATCATTGTGGCATTTATTCTGGAGGCTTTTGTCTTCCGCATGAACTACACTCGGAAGAACCAAGATTCAGAAGGTTAGAACTGAGCACTGGCTGACTCAAACATTGCATCTTCTCTCTGGTGTCTTATGTCTAATTCTTTACTATGAGAGTGGTGAGGTGCTGGAACAGCTGCCCAGAGAGGCTGTGGATGCCCCGTCCATCCCTGGAGGTGTTCAAGGCCAGGTTGGATGGGGCCCTGGGCAGCCTGGGCTGGTATGAAATGGGGAGGTTGGTGGCCCTGCGTGTGGCAGGGGGGCTGGAGATTTGTATCCTTGAGGTCCCTTCCAACCCAAACCATTCTATGATTCTATGATTATGTCTGGAGGAGAGTATCAATTGAGTAGCAAAGACCAGGTGTTTTTATTTTTATTTTTTTTTTTAAAGCCTGAATTCCTAAGCTCATTCTTATCTTTTTGTATGATATTTCTATCTGACCTTTCTGTTCTGCCCATCACATCTCCCTGCCCTGCATGCATAGCAAGAAATGCTGCCTATCTAGTCCTCTCTGTCTCCCAGTTATACTTAGACTGGTGACCATATGCTGGGTTTGGATGTACTTTTATGTACCTTTTAAGAACAGACTGTGACTGGTCTCTCCATCCTGTTGCACTTCTGTGAGTCATCACTTCCTCACTGTCCTTTGTCCCCTGAGCTGTGCATCTGTAGCTTCAAGGCCTCTAATTTAGGTATCATCAATGTATTAATTTCTTGAAGACCTTCCTCGCTATTCCCAGGTGATTTACACCCAGACTTTTCAAACTTTGTGTAAACTAATCTTAATTCTTCACAATTTTCTGCAGAGAAGGTATAGCTACTGCCTTTGATATGCCAGAGAATCTTCCTTGCAGAAAGATGCAGTGAAGGCCCCAGTCACAGGAATGGCTGTGATAAGCTCATCTGATCTTTCTTAGGTGCCAGAAGATCCAAATATGTGGTGTCATGTCAGTAGGAGCCAGGCATTATTAGTTACAGAACCACTCCTCATCCTGATCCTTCAGGTACCCAGTTTGAAGGGTGCAATGAAAGGCATTAGTTAACATTTACTTCTCAAGCTGTGTTGGGCAGCTCTAGGTCAAGAGGCAGCAATTAGTGTTTGTTTGTTTTGCTAGTTAGCTTGCAGGTGGCAAAAAGCTACAAAGCTTTAACACATCAGGCTCCTTGGTATCTTAAAAGCTGAGACATGCTTGTTGACCCTACGTGCTGATTTTCTTCATTCCTCTCTTGTTGGAGAACAAGGACATATGTGTTCCAGTCAAAAAAGTAGATGTAGACTGTGCCTGAATCCTGCTTGGGCCTGCTTGCTTTGCCTTCCAGGGTCATGGAAGTAACATTCATCTTGCTGACTTCTCTTCCTCTTTCTTTTTCTTGCCTGTCCAGAAGACAATGGCATTGTGCTGGAGAAAGAGATCTCCAAGGAGGAAGTGATTAGGATCATCGAGCTGTACAAGCAGAGTTCACCTGCCACTGAAACTTCTCAGCTGCAGAAGATTGTTTTGCAAATGGATAAACATGGGGTAAGAGGAAACCCATAATGTAGGTTCTTGGCTTGAAGGGAGGAAGGCACACCAGACCCGCAGGTATGTTTTTGCTGTCTTCCAGAGAAAATCCGTATGCATCTTTGTCATGTTTAGAGCTGAGCTGCAAAGAGGAACTGAGTGGAAAGTAGCAGCTGAATGTCCTCTGTCCTCTATAGCCCTGACAAGGACTCATTAGACTCATTACAGCCTGCAGACTTCATATAGAGCTGTCCTGGCCCAGTACTGGCTGGAAAGAGAATATTTATCTTTCTTCAGAAAAGCCACAGTCTTATTCTCCTGCCTCTGTTTCTGTGCCATCATACACTTAGGCCCAGACAGTCCTGAAACATAATGCAACAGCGCATTCATACTGATTCCAAACACCAGCTTTCTGTTCTTTGCATCATTGCTTACCTTTTCCAGGGCAGGATGGACAATTGGAAAGATGAGCTGACCTGGCTAACTGTTGCTGTGTCTGAGAACTGCTGGCTTTTGCATCTGAGAGGAGTTTAAATGGTTGTTTTAATAACAGTTATCGTATTTCTGCATCCTTTATGCAGAGTGCCAGTCCTACAGTCCCTTAGTGGATCTTTATTTACTTTGGTTGGCTTGGTAGTTAAATGTTGAGTTCTTGTTCACATAGAATAGTGATAATGATGCTACTTAGAAACAGATTTCAAGCCAGTTAACCAGAGGATGATGTCTTCAGACTTGCAGTGGAGCACAGAATGATGGTCTGGAGTTTCTTTGGTTCTTAGTGCTGTTCAGATGACTCATAGGCAGAGAGTAATTCATAACTCAGCCCTCTGCTTATGTGATCTAAAAAGTCTAGGCCTGTGAAGTAAGTTGTATGTGCTAAGCAAATGAGACCTGAAATTGTTCTAAGCTGAGATCTTCCTTTGGAAGGTTGGGTTTGAGCCTTGTTCCAGATGGTATGTTCTTCTGACAAAATTGAGTGCCTCTGACACAGCTGTGTCCATTTGAGCTAGTCTCCTGCAGCTCTTTGTAGCCTTCAGGGATCCCTGCAGTGAAATACATCTCAGTCTGGAGCAGATGCCTGCATTTAGTCAGGTGATGTGTGCTCTAAAATACCGTTGTCTCCTGGCAATGAGAAGAGCCTGGAACAGCCTAAGCTCTCCATTGGGTGACAGACTGAAGCTTCAGCACAGCTCCCATGAGCTGCTCAGTGACTGACGAATGCCATCTTTGTGTTCATCTTCTTCTTCCCCCCAACTCCTTAGCAAGTGTCAACGCTGTTTCTGGGACGCAGATCAAGGACCAAGAGTGACTTGAGTATGAAGATGTATGAGGAGGAGATCCAGGTATGTGGGCGTAAGTTGGAAATATCAGTAAGCCTCTGTCATTAACAGAACACTTCATGTTGCTTAGAATAACAAACTGACATTTCTAAATGCAGGAGGTGTTCTCCCTCTGAGGCGCAGGCAGCTCTATGAAGGGAGCAGGCAGTAGAGGAATTGTGCTTTAGATCAATTATTGCTGGTGTTCGGGGGCTTTGTTAAACACGTCAGAGCCTCCTTGGTGGGTTCAGGAACCCAGCTGTGTTGATGACATGCATCAGCAGTGGCAGTAACAGTGCTGGCTGCATGTACGTGCTTGGCTTGTCCAGCTTACCCGCACTTCTAAAGGTGGGCATTGGTTGCTGGGCTAAGAGCACGTGCACACTGTGTTCCTGGGACTTGGCTGCATGACGCTAATTTGTTAAGGCACTGGAATGTGATTGTGTTTGAGCTTGGGTGTGTCTGTGCAACAGAAGCCAAGTGCTCTACACACACACTCATTCCTTCAGAATAGCAAGCTAATGAAGATGGGAAACGTTTAAATCAGCTGATCCTCTGGATTGTTTAAGGCACTGCTGTTAAATGTTCTTTGAGGTTAGGAGCCTTATGCCATGAATTTGATTACTGTTGAAAGGTCACGGACTAGTATAATGATTAGCAATGAAGGCATTAATTTCATAATCATTAGAATATTTCCTTTGTCCCCTGGGCAGCTAGCTTGTGGATGAGTCTTCAGTCCTGCTAACAAAAATAAGCACGCTAATCATTGTGGAGCTGGATGGTAATCCGCAGTGAAGCTCCCTGCTTGTTGTGCTTGGTCTCTGACGCAGGGATGTAATGTCCTGTAATACCCTGGGTGCAACTTTGTAAGCTGCAGATGTCACTGTGATGTCACTATGACTGTCCCTGGGCACTGGGGGACATCTGAGCGTGATGTTTCCTTGCTCTGGTTTGTCAGGCCTGACAGCTCAGCCAGCTGTAGCTGAGCCACGGCTGCTCCTTCTTGCCCAGGCTGTGAATGCTGATGTGTGAACACACCCTTCGTGGCTGTGCTGAGGTTGATGAGGTTGTTTATGTGGGCCATAAATAGAGCCTTGGAAGAAGCCCCTCAGTCTGAGCACACACAGATTGGGGCCCTACTGGTGGCCATGTGGGTGTTTTGGGGCAGAGACTGATCTGTTCTGATCTTCTGTCACAGGAATGGTATGAGGAACATTCCAGGAAAGAGGAATCCCAGATACCATTGCAAGAGTCTGCATCTGCTTTCCAGAGCTCTCTGAAGCCCCTGAGCCTCCGACAACGTTCCCAGACCGTCATCTAGGCCTGGCTAGTGCAAGCTGCCTTCTATGCAATAACCTAGAGTATTACTTCACAGCATATATGTTGGGGTGATGTATATAGATCTGTTCCATGTACTGGTTGGCATTAGGGATAAAAGCTCTTCTGTTAAGTGCAAAAAAACAGGTGGACTCTGCTACATGCAGACTGAGCACGATGCTGTGCTCAGCACAGAGCAATCTCCTGGACAGAAATGGAGACCTTCTCCCTCTGAGCTGCTTCCCAAGCTCAAGCCTGCTGTTTGTCTTAGCAGTAACAGACTCTGGGGAAAGGGATGTGTAATCCATTAACAGCAGGAAATGCGTTGAAGCTACATGCTTACAATTTAAAAAAGAAAGTTTAAAAAAAAAAAAAAAAAGGCCCTTTTTGAAGGTCTGCTTCACTTAAAGGGTACTATTAACCTAGGAATAAAAGATCAGGGAGGGAGGTGGTTTTTGCTTGGTGTTTTGTTTTTGTTGTTTTTTTTCCTCTCTGCCCTCCTTTTGCAAAGCAGGAGGAGGTGCTATGGAACTTCAGCACTTGTGGAGAGTAGTCTGCCTTTTCCCTCCTTCTTGGTACACCTGGATGCACTCGCTGCAGTAGATTCAGTTCTGACTGTGAATTTAGCTGTCCCTGAGCTGTTCTGTGGCAGCTGGTGAGGGGCAGAAATCTTGTTGCATTATGACCATAGTGGAGACAGGAATTTAGGGAGACAAACTCTTTGCTTTGGCTGTGCAGTATCTGCATCTCTGCAGGTCGGTTATGCCCACAGCACTGCCAGGGATCAGAATCATCTCTGTAAACCCTTTAGCTCTCATCTTCCTATGGAAGGGTGATTCTGCTGGGTGAGCTCTGTCACTTAGCCACCTGCTTGTAAATGGCAAGACTTTGGCTGGTCATTAGTTCAAATAGATGACTGGGAAGGAGAGGACTTTGCAGGTCCAAACCCGTGGCTTATTTCTGCTTGGGGCTGAAACTTATGGATAGAGTCCATCAAACAGTACTGCTTATTGGCCCTCAGGTAGGTCATTGCTTTGTTCAACAGGAGGGTCAGTCAGCACAGCAGCATTCCTCCTCCCTCGTTCTCACCCATGCAGAACTGTTCCTCGAGCTGGCAAGTGCTGACTGGGTCGGATCTTAGGAGGATCCTCTGCTGAAGGGCTTTACTGTTCCCTTGAATTCTGGATGCAGAACTGTGAAGGACAACGATTCTTCTCATCTGTCTGCTTTTCAGTGTCTGGCACAGAGGCTGCCAGACCAGGTAGCTGGGGGAAGAGGAGGGAAGAGAAAAGGGCTCCTTGGCCAGCTCTGACACACAAATTCTGGGATCGTAGCAGATTGCTTCATCTCTTGTGTTTCATTACTGCAAAGCGGTGACAGCCTGTCTCTGAGTTCCTTTCTTATCCTGTCACCACAGAAAGTGCTGAGAGTGAACACTGTCTTTCAGCGTGGAGGTTCCCCATACCTCTTGCTGTTTGATCTTTTCTCAGGTTCAGATTACAGTGGATCTGGCAGGGGTGGGAGGCTTTCCCCTTCCTTTCGGTGAATGGGGTGGTGGGATGTAAGAAGTGGGCACGCATCACAAGTACCTGGTTTTTCCTAAGTAGCACCAGCACATGGCACAAGGACAGGGGGACAGGACTGACCCTATATGGGTGCACAGAGAACATTTTTGGGAAAAAATGAGATTTTCAGAGGCAGGCAACGTGATGTGTGCTCCTCATCTCTGAACAGCCACATTCTCTGGGTGCCTTAGGGCAGCTCTTTGTTTCCCTTCTGGGCTCTGCAGATGGTATGAAAGTAATTCTGAGCTGAACCGTGAAGGACCTTAAAGGGCTATTTTCCAAATCATAAATTTGACCACAAATTAATGAGCAGTGCAGTGTTTGTCTTGCAGTTGCTCTGTGTGGGGCTGCAGACTGGGAGACTTACCTGCGTTAATCCTGGGGCTGGGGGAGATGTTTTCAAGTTATGGGCAGGATGAGCATTGTGAAGGTTGGAAAAGGAAATGTGGATTTGTTTAAAGTCTGTGTCACCATGGCAGGGCTGTCACTGACCTGTTCTGGAGCTGCAGCTTTACGCTGTGCTGCAGAGGCACTGACCTACTCACACATGGGAGCAGGGCTTTGGTGCGGGGAGCAGCATTGAAGCCCCTGGTCTGGACTGGGCAATAGGGCTCAGGTGCTGCTTTTCTGGTTTTATACTGAGATTTGGGTTTGCCCTCATTTACACAATGTATTATTTTTTAAGCAAGGAAGATCACAGAAGTTTACTTCTTTAGAAGGAAAAGAAGTAAGAAGTTTGAGTATGGGGCCTCCCCTACTATTTACTCTTCCTCCCTACCTTACCCACAGACTAACGACAATCATTTTGTAGGGAATGAGGGAGGAACACTGGAGGGTTTTGTATGTTGGTCTTTTGTTTATAATTTTATGGACGTGTCTGTAAAATGTTCTCTAGATTTTTCAAGCACACTAATAAAGAGCATCCTCAGCTTTGTAGAGGCAGCAGCTTGCTTTCCTCCTGCCCGCTGTTTCAGAAGCAGGGCTCGGTTTCAGTTTATGGATTGCTACATTCTCTGGAGAGGAACTGTGCCCGCCCTCTCTCCAGTGGCAACTGCTTGCAGGAGCACTTGTCACATGCATGAATTCTTGCTCCTGGCCCTTGCCAACTCACAGCCCAGCTTTTTTCTGTGCTCCTGCCAGTTTTTCTCTCTGTTACCACCATACTCTCAAACTTACGTTTTGTTTTTATAGCTACCCCCAAAGGGCAGGAGGGGCTGCAGAAGCTGTTGCTCCTTCACCTCGAGGAGTCTGTGCTGCGTGGTGTTTGTTGGAAGCTGAGGCTGGCACTGGTAAATTGAGTAAATCTGGTAAATAAGGCAAAGCCAATAGCAGCCAGCAAACAGCACCTGAATTCTTGTAAAAGCACTTATCCAGCCAGAGAATGGAGGAATGATCTGGGCCCAGAAGGAAAGAGCAGCAGGCTAGGAGAGCCTGAAAGCTGACGGCAGCAGAGTGCTGCTTGTGCAACTGCCCTCTGTCCCCACAGAGCAGCAGTGGGCTAACGACAGCACTGCATGCCTGCATCAGGCCCAGTGGCTCCAGTCAGTGCTGACCCATGCTGCTGTGACAGCAACTTCAGCTGCATGTGACTGCTGTTGGGAAAGATGCAGGCAGTGACCTCAGAGGAAGCGCTGCATGGCCTCTGCCTCACCACAAGCAGCCCCAGGTCCTCCCTGCAGCCCTGCACACCCCCCCCCTCACAGCAAACACCACCCGTGGAGGCTGTGTAGTCTTTAATTGCAAATTGTCCGTTCTTACAGTGTCTAAACCTGAGGCTATCGGGCACATGGGAGCCTCCGAGAATCAAGTCCTTTGCTACAGCTCTGTGCACCTTTTGAGTATCTTAAATTCAGACTGAAAAATATTGCTTTAAAGGAAAAAAAAAAAAAAAAAAACAGGAGAAAACAGGCTTCCGTGGGCTTATTATCAGCTTTGTGTGCATTAAGCCCGAGAACTGCTCTGGTGCTTTGCCTCACCTTAACATCTCTGCTTGCTCTTTCAGTTCACCTGCTGAAGGCTTGCTGCCCCTTGCAATGACAGACATTCCCAAAGTTGCACTCAAGCCTTTACTTTCCAGTTTCTCCATAGCGCCAGCCCCAGAGGAGCCCAGATGGGGAGATGAAGGGGTGTCCTAGCACGTGCTCCCCTGCAGCTACTCCAGCCCTATACCTTGGAGCAGTAGCCAACCAAGCCTTTACCCTCATCATTGTTCAGAGACACCCCAAGTTAAATGAAGTTCAACAGAGTGGAGCGAGGAGATGACTAGTGCTTAACAAATCCTCTTTCTTTCCCAAAACACAACCAGCTCTCTCCAGAGAGCAAATGTGTGGCCCTGTGGGCTGCGGCAGGAACGTGGCCCTGCAGCACTCAGGTGGGAACTAGGTGGATCACCCGGAATTCAGTGAGCAGGGCCACACAGAGAAAAGCCAAGTAGTAGATGATGAGGCAGGTGCCGTATGCCCTGCCCAGCTGGAAGCACTGTGCTGGTACCACCACAAAGGAGAACACCAGGCTCAGTCCCAGGGCTCCAGCCAAGATCCACACCAGCAGACTGTCAGGCTCCAGCTGATGGAGAGACAGAGGGACACCGAGTGACGAGGGGATCCCATCAGTGCCAGTCCCACCGCACTGCGGCTGGCAGCCTCACCTTTACCACTATCTGGCTGCTGGTCATCTGCAGCAGGCAGCCCAGCCCCACGCCCACCAGAATATCTGAGGGCAGTTCAGGATGAAGAAACAGCACGGCATCCACCCCAGCCCTGGGGATGGGGACAGCACCATCCCTTTCTCCCAGCCTGCATAAGGCCATCAAAGTTCAGAGTGCTCGAGGACAGGTGGCTCTGGCATGGTCTTGGGGCACCCTGGGGAGACACAGCCTCTTCCCTTCCCTCCCTGTGGCAGACTCCAGGATGGATCCTGCACAACTCAGGTCCCCTAGAAGCAGGCCCAAGTAGCACCCCACCCCCCAGCACCCAAATCCCTGAAGGATACTGAAGATGATGCCTCCAAAGCAGGCAGAGAAGGCCATGCGGGGGTAGCCCTGCCGTGCCATGGTGAGGTCAGAGAAGGTGTCTGCAGGGCAAGAACAGGAGATGCTGGGGCTGCCTGCATCCCACTGAGGTACGGTGTGCCACAAAGGCAGATAACACGGTGCTCTTACCTCCAATGCTGTTGCCCCAGGCCAGCAGGGTCAGGCCCAGCACAGTGTTGCTCAGTTCAAAGATGATGCCCAGGGTCCGCAGGACGTTCACCAGCTCCGTGGCTGCTGCATTGATCCACATAGCACTGACCAGGAACCCGAGGAAAGCAAATACCTGCCGGGACCAGGTGAGCTGGGCCCTGGCTGCACCAGGTCCTTGCTGCACCCTCTCGGGGCAGTGGAGGTACGGTCCTTGCCCACATGGTGCTCAGGGCCAGGGGCACCTTACACAGTGGTATTTGGGTGGGTCTTCATTGCGTGTGGTCACAAAGATGATGATGGCCAGGACGGAGCCAGCCAGTGCAACCAGTACCCAGACCGGGAAGACGCCCTGGATCTGGTACAGCCCATCTGCATCAGGGACAGAGAGGGCAACTGTGTGGCCCCACAGGCTGGGCAGGACCTCACCAGCCTGGGGGCACAGCACCGAGTCCAGTCCCCTGAAGCCAGCGCTCTCCTGCCCTGTTTCTCCCCCGAGATCTGGATAGAGGGGCCCCAAGGAGCTCAGTGCTGGGCAATGGCTGCAGTGGTACAACGGGAGCCCCCCACCCTGCTAGGAGACCCTGGGGGAGATGGAGAGGATGAGGCAACCCCACTGCAAGCCAGGCCTCCAGCATGGGGTTTCGGGGCCTTCCCAGTCTCAGCCCCTCCACAGGGCTGTGAGAACACCACAGGCTCTTACAGGCCCCTGACTTGAGGGTGAGGATGCAGAGCAGGGGCCCGGTGACGATGTGCAGGCAGTTGAGGGGTCTCTTCCAGTTCAAGTCGTCCTTGTCGGGATCCACCACAGGCACGGTGAGCAGCAGTACCAGCTCCACAGGGACCTGGGAGGAGGGGAGGAGGGAGTGTCGCATCCCCCAGCACAGTGCCCTCCTCCCATCCTCTCCTGCTCACCTTGAGCACCTTGAAGAGCCGCCAGTACCAGGGCTTCCTCCTCCACTTTTGCTTGTCCAGGGGGTTGAGGGCAGTGCCAAGGATGTGCAGTGAGGAATCGCGGTAGGGCAGCAGGGGTCGATACTCCTCACCTATGTGGGGCCACAGAGCTGTGCTCCGCAAGACTCCCCCCACCCGATCCACTGCTGGAGATGGCCCCACAGCCCACCCTACCGTAGTCCCCGCAGTTGGTGCCCGAGGACTCCCGCTCCTCAGCATCTGTCGGTATGGCTGTGTGGGAGCAAGGAGAAAGTGGAGGGTGCCAAGGGATTCCTCCTGGCACCGCAGAGCACTCCTTACCTGGCTCCCACGGCCCGGGTTGGGGCGGCCCATCCCCACGCTGCCAGCGGTGAATCCAGGTGCACAGCACCACAGTGAAGACATAGAAGACGTAGAGCCCCAAGTACCCTGCCATGGGGCCAGAAAGGTTACGGGACCCCTGGGCTGCCCCACCAGCCCCCGCCCCACCGCGGTGCTCACCTAGAGCCTCCCCCAGTGTGATGCGGCCAAAGAAGAGGATCAGGAACGTGAGAAAGATGGCCACCATGTAGAAGATGACGTCCCGGAGAAAGGGCCTGGAGGCCGCTGTGAAGGGCTTCACCAGGGCAATGCCGCCAGCCACCACCGTGGTCACAAAGATGCCAGCACCTGCCAACGCAACACAACCCATCAGCGGGATCCCGTGCCCTGCCCCCAGCCCCTTTTAGCCAGCACAGCCCTCACCAAAGACAGCCCCGACTGCTAGCCCAGCCGTGCGTGGGTCGGAGAATGCCACCACAGCACTGAAGACGTCCGGGGCCCCGTTGCCGAAGGCCAGGAAGGTGACACCATGGAGAGCGGGCGTCAAGGAGCGTCCCACCGCGCCGGGTCTCCGTCACTCCCCTCCCCCCCATCGCCCCGCACTCCCATCCGCAGGCGGCCAAGGATACTGCCACGTTATGGGAGAGCTTCAGGATGGTGGAGATGGCCGACAGGTTGGGGCAGAAGCTGGAAGAGCACAGAGAGGGGTGATGGGGGCACGGGGCCGCAGCGCCGGACCGTTCTCCGCTCCGCACGGCCCCGGGACAACTCACAACTTCTCCGCCGTCACGCCGAGGAAGACGAAGAGGTAGAGGAGCCAAAGCACCTGCGGGCAGAGAGGTGCCGCATCGCCCGTGGCTTAGCATCTTCCAGCCGGGGCCGCCCGCCCACCTCCCCCTGTCCCCACGCTCACGTAGAGGCCGACGGGCAGCGGGAGCAGCGCGGCGGGGAAGGCGCAGAACGCTCCGCCGAGGTAGTCGAGGAAACCGTCGTCCAGGCGGCAGTCCGGGGTGCCGCGCAGGAAGCGGCACCGCTCGGAGCTGTTGCGCTTCCGTACCTCCCGGCACTGCGGGAAGAGCCGCGTGTCCCACACGCGTGTCCGGCGGGTCACCCCAGGGTCGCGACCGCTTCCGTCCCTGCCTCGCTTTCCTCCTCCGTCCCACGTCCTGGGGCGGCGGCGGAGGCCGACGCAAGGGCAGGACCCGTCACCCCGCCGCCTCGCATCCCCACTCACGTCCACGCCCCGGTCTTGTCCCGCGCCGTCACCCCGGGTCCCCGCGTCCAGAGCCACCGGCGGCCCCGAGCGCTGGGACCCGTCGTGCCCCGCCAGCGCCCCGGCCACGCTCAGCGCCCCGGCCACGCGCAGCGCCCACAGCGGCCCCATCGCGTCCCACGGCTCGGAGACGGCTCGGGCTCGGGGGGCTATTGCTCGCGGGGGTCGGGAGCCATGGCCGGGGAGACAGACGGGGACAGGAGCAGGAATGGAAATACGAACGGAAAGAGAAAACAGGGATAGAAATAGGAGTAAAAACGGGAGAGGAAAATGGAAATGTAAGGGTTAAAAATAGATCTAAAAATACAAACAGAAATAGGAATTAAAAGAGGCCACGGGCTGCGGCTTGGTTACCAGCCCCGGCACTGGACCGAGCCGCCACGTCCCCGCTCCGCTCCCGCGGGAGGAGGAAAGCGGGGCTGAGCGCGGCACAGGGCACCGCGGGGGGAACCCAAATCCAGGGGACAGCGGCAACCCGACGAGCGGCGAGGACGAAGCCCCGCTGGGGCCGGGGCTGCCGGAGCTACCCGGGAACCCGCCCCGCCCCAACGCGTCACGCAGCCCCGCCGCCGTGCACGGGCAGCTGATTTCCCTCCCCACCTTAAAGGGGCCGCCACCCTCCGCTCTTAAAGCGACAGCGCCTCTTTGTGGCCCCCCGCTCGGCGTGGCTGTGGGCGCGGGGCCGTAGGTCGGCCTGGCGGCGTAACGCCTCCGACACGAGTGTGCCAGGTCCCGGTGGGCACCTGCGGGGGGTCGGAGTGCGGGTGCCGCAGGGCCGGGCCGAGGGAGCAGCGTGTTCCCCGCGGGTAGGGGGGCTCCGAGCCCTCTGCCCCCGCTCGGCGTCTCCCGGGGACTTTGCCCGCCGAGCGCAGCGGGGAGGGCTGTAAACAGCCGTGATTGCGTAAGGCCAGGACTGCCGCCGCGCTCCTGCATCACCCGCGCTCCCGTGTCACGCACAACTCAGGCGGGGGTGGGCGGCCACGGCCAGGAGGGGCCGCGGGGCTGCCAGCTGCCAGCTGCCGGGCACGGCGTGGCCGGGGTCGAGGCGTTGACGGTCGCGTCCGCCCTGCGTGGGGCTGGGAGGGAGCGTTTGTGGCCGCGGGGAGGGGGTCGGCACGGATGAGGGAGAAGGAAGCGTGTAGGGCGGGAGATGTCGGGGGACCGGGGCGTCCACAGGGGAGCGCGTATTTGCAGGGCAAGGGATGGCCGGAGGAGACCCAAGCACCCGGGCACGAGGGGGCGCGGCTTGTTTCGTAACCCGCCCGCCCCCTCGCCACGCCCCCGCCCCAGGCTCGGCTCCGCCCCTTCCTGCGATGGCGGTGGTGCGGGCGCTCTTGGTGGCCGCCGCGGTGGCCGCGTGGGTGCCGGGGGTCGCGTCCGGCCCGACCCCTCCGCCCCGCAGCGCCTCCGTGCTGCTGGAGCCCGGCTCGGGCCGGCTCCGCGTGCTGCCCGGCCGCCAGCCCGCCGCCATCGCTTGGGCGGAGCTCACTGACCACATCCAGGCCGTCGGGTAAGGGCCCGGGGCCGTGCGGGAACGTGCGGGGCAGCGCGCGGCCGCCCGGGCGCTTCCCGCTCTGAGCGGCGCCCCGTGCTGCAGGTGGGCGTTCCTCGAGGTGTCCGCCAACGCGTCCTTCAACGACAGCCTGCAGGCTTACGCCGCGGGGCTGGCCGAGGCCGCCGTCACCGAGCAGGTGCGGGGCGCGGGTGCGGGGCGCGGGTGCGGGGCGCGGGTGCGGGGCGCGGGTGCGGGGCGCGGGTGCGGGGCGCGGGTGCGGGGCGGTGTCGGCGGCGGTGGATGCCAGCGCCATGTCCGCAGCTCATCTACATGCACTGGATGAACACGGCCGTGGGCTACTGCGGGCCCTTCCGCTACGAGACGCAGTACTGCCGCCGGCTGCGGGGATACCTGGAGGCCAACCTGGCCTGGATGGAGGAGCAGATGGGCTCCGGCCGCGACCGCGCCTACTGGCACCAGGTGAGGCCGTCCGGGCCGGGGCCTCGCAGCCCTCGGGAGCCGGCCCCGCACCGCGGCCCGAAGGTAACGTCCGTCCCCGTCCTGACCCCCGTCTCCCCGCCTCCCCCCAGGTGCGCCTGGCGCTGCTGCAGCTGCAGGGCTTGGAAGACAGCTACCGCGGGCGCGTGGCCCTTCCCACCGGCCGCCTCTCCCTCTCGCCCTTCGGCTTCCTGTAAGGAAGGGGTCCGCCCCCGGGCCGGGCACACCGAGCCCCCCCAGCCCCGGGAGCGGTGCTCGGTGTGGGTTGCCGCGGCCCGACGCCCCGCTGCCTGCAGCCTGCTTCAGCTGGGGGGGGACCTGGAGGACCTGGAGGCGGCCTTCAACCGCTCTGCCCCGCAGCGCCCGCTGGGCTCAGGTTCGTGCTCGGCGCTGCTCAAGCTGCTGCCAGGCAACCGGGACCTGCTGGTGGCCCACGACACCTGGGCGCCCTACCAGTCCATGCTGCGCCTCATCAAGAAGTACACGCTGTCTTTCCGCGCCGAACCTGGTGGTGCGTGCGGGGCTGGGTGCTGCTCCGTGCCCCTGCCTGCTGCCTGACCTGCTCCGCTCCCCCAGGCACCGCCCGTGTCCCAGGCAGCGTCCAGGTGTTCTCCTCCTACCCCGGCACCATCTTCTCCGGAGATGACTTCTACATCCTGAGCAGCGGCCTGGTAAGTGTGGTTCGCAGCCCTGCGCCCCCCGCCGGCCCTGCTCAGTCCTCCCGTCCCCGCAGGTTGCGCTGGAGACCACCATCGGGAACAGCGATGAGACACGCTGGCAGTACCTGCGGCCTCAGGGCAGCGTCCTGGAGTGGCTGCGGAATATCGTGGCCAACCGGCTGGCCCGTAGCGGTGCTGAGTGGGCCAGCATCTTCCAGCGCTTCAACAGTGGCACGTGAGCTGAGTCGGGGCTGGGGGAGAAATGTCCTCAGGGCCACCAAAGGTCACCGTGCCTTCCTGCAGGTACAACAACCAGTGGATGCTGGTGGATTACAAGGCATTCTCTCCAGGGCATGCTGCCCTGCAGCAGGGTCTGCTGACGGTGCTGGAGCAGATCCCGTGAGTGCCCCTCGCTCCCCAGTGCCCGGCCCACAGGCCGCCCAATGGGCCAAGGTGGGCTTCCTTTGCTGGTGGTGGCCCTTCTGCCAAGGTGTGACAGCAGCAGGGCTGCTGCTGATGGCTCTCCTGCATGTGGGTGATGGCTCTCCTGCATGTGGGTGATGGCCCCTGGCGCCCTGCTCGAGACCCCCAGGTGGGTTTTCCCTCATCCCTGCTGTGCTTTGCCTTCTGCTCTGACTGCTGCTATCCTCCTGCCACAGGGGCTTGGTGATGGTGGCTGATAAGACAGAGCTGCTGTACCAGCAGGGGTATTGGGCCAGCTACAATGTGCCGTAAGCTTCATCCAGCTTCACCTTTTTGCCCTACCATCCCATGGTGAGGGCCGGGGAGGCTGACTGTCCATGCCCCCCCATCCAGCTACTTTGAGGAGATCTTCAATGCCAGCGGGAACCTGGAGCTGGTGCAGAAGTATGGTGACTGGTTCACCTATGACAAGAACCCCCGCGCCCAGATCTTCCGCAGGAACCAGACTCAGGTCCATGATGTGGACTCCATGGTCCGTCTGATGAGGTGGGTGCTGGCCCCAGGGATTTTCCAGCCCTTGTGTCAGATCTTCACCACAGTTGTCATGTTACTTCCTGCACCCCGTCTCTCTCCCCGCTGCCTGGCAGGTCCAACAACTACCTGCAGGACCCACTGTCACAGTGTCGGGGCTGCGACCCGCCCCACAACGCCGAGAACGCCATCTCCGCCCGCTCTGACCTCAACCCAGCCAACGGCACCTACCCCTTTGCCGCCCTGCGCCAGCGCTGCCATGGCGGCACTGACACCAAGGTGGGCACAGCCCCGGTCCCTGCCGTGCCGTCACTTGCCGGCACTCACATCTCCATGTTCCCCCCCCCGGCCAGGTCACCTCCTTCGGCATGGCCCGCACCTTTGGGCTGGTGGCTGCCAGCGGGCCGACGTGGGACGACGTGCCGCCCTTCCGCTGGAGCGCATCGCCCTGCAGCCACCTGCTGCACATGGGCCACCCTGACCTCTGGAGGTTCCCTGCTGTCAAGGTCCGATGGGACTGAGCCGGACATCCCCACGCCTTTCCCTGTTTCTGCAGGATGGGGGGCTAGAGGGAACCGCTCCTCGCATTTTTCTCCCCGTGCTTCTCTCACCATTTGCTGCTCCTGAGCCCCATCCGTGCCACCGTGGCTGAGGTCGATCAGTGGGCTCTGACCCCGGTCCCAAAACCAAGCACGGAAGGAAGGCCTCCCACAGGGCTCCTCATTCTGGGAGGCTGTTCCTGGAAGATGGGTTCCAGGAGGTGGGGCTGGTGCTGGGACAGCTGCATGGCAGGAAGGGGTGAATGGCCGGGGTTGGTGTAACAAATAAAACGCTGTGTGCAATGGAGATGCTGGTGAGTGCACTTTATGCTCTGCCAACATTCTGCGGTGCATGCTGTGGTACTCCCGTGCAGGGATGTTGTTCTGGTATGCTTCCCTCTCTGCTGGGTGCTGCCCCAGGAGCACAGAGCAGTGCCTGCAGTGCAGTGCTGGGACGCAGCGGGTCGGGGTTCTTGGCCTCTGCTCAGACTGCTCAGCGATGCCTCCCTTGGGTTGCAAAAGAACAGGCAAGCAGTGAGGGAGTGAGGGCAAAGCCTGCCCCAGGACAGGGTGACCATCCTTGTCCCTTTTGCTTCCCCTCCTCAGCCACTTTTGTGCCCCCCAGCCCCAAAACCTCCAGTGCAAAATCCTGTTCCTGCAGCTCCCTTGATCCGCTCCATGCGATGTGGCTCGTTAGGAATAACGGGGTAATTACTGGGGGATTAATGAGCTGACATTAGACAGTGCTTTGAAGGTACGAAGTTCCCACTGGGTCCAGGCTGGCTGATGTCTCATGGCCTCGGACCTGGCTGTGCCCCTGTCATTCCAGGCACACACTGGCATTTGTCACCTTCAGAACAGCACAGCCCTGTTCTGCCAGGAACCCATCCTGCTCCTCCCTGCTTAGGGCAGAGCCAGTTCTGAGTGTGTAGGGTGGGGGGGCCTCACCTGGAGGTTGACGAGAAGAGGCAGTCCCAGGGCACAGCAGTGCAGCCCTGCCAGGAGCCCTTCCCCCAGCGCTCAGTGTGACCGGGACACGCTGTGCCAGTTCCGGTGCCAACGTGTCATGGTACGGCTGCCTGGAAGGGCTGACTGCCATCCTGGGCCAATGGAACAAAGTCCTCAAATCTGCTGGCAAAGTACAAAGACAAAGGACCCGGGGACAGAAGCGCAGCCCCTCCGACGTCACTTTGCCCTCCTCGGTCTCCAGACATCGTTCTGGGACGTGCAGTGAGCCCCGCACCAGCTCTCACGTATCATCCTGCAGTGATGGCAGCCCAATGCGGAGGGGGCGAGAAGACCTTCCACATCGTGTCCCCGCTCCTGGAGAGCCTGCCCCTGTCCCGGGCAGCAGGGACCCAGGTCTACATGAAGCTGGAGAACGTGCAGCCCACTGGCTCCTTCAAGATCCGGGGCGTCGGGCGCCTCTGCCAGGAGGTGGGCGTGCTATGTGGCTGTGTGGCCTTGGGACACCGTGGATACGTATGGCCACGTCCTTCCTCTGTTTCCTTCCCTCCCCGCAGGCTGCCAGGAAGGGCTGCCGGCACTTTGTTTGCTCCTCAGGTAATTGGAACCTGCGTGGGGCTCAGGGGGGCTATGGGATGGGGGTGCTGGGGAACACTCCCGTGCTCCCGGCCCCTTGTCCTTGTGCCCTCCCACCGGGTTTTGGGGCTGGGGTTGATCCAGGTCGGGTGTCCCTCTCCCCCCTAGCAAAGTTCGTCCTATGGGTCTGGGATGAGCTGGGGGATGGGGGGGGGATGGAACTGCTCAACTCACTGCTTTTGGCAGGGGGGAATGCTGGCATGGCTGCAGCATATGCAGCCAGGAAGCTGGGGCTGCCAGTCACTGTGGTGGTGCCCAGCAGCACCGGCCCCAGCACTGTGCGCAGGCTGGAGGAGCTGGGGGCAACGGTGGAGATCTATGGGAAGGTACGGCACCCACACCCCAAACTGTGGCTGGGGGGGCATCACAGCCCTCTGTGAGGCTGTGGATGTGTGCAGACCCAGTGTCCCTGTCCCAAAATGCGTCACCCACACTCCGCTTGGATTTCCACTGTCCTCATGGCAGCAAGGGAGGGGTGATGGGGATGGCGCACTGGAGCTGACTGCAGCCCCACTGAGCGCCCACCGCCTCCCAGGTGTGGGATGAAGCCAACCAGAGATCCCTAGAGCTGGCGCAGAACGAGGGCTGGGCCAGCATCCACCCCTTTGACCACCCCTTGCTGTGGTGAGTGCCACTCGCCCCTGTGCTCTGGGCAGGACACAGGCAGCCACCCACTGTCTCCATCCTGCAGGCAGGGCCATGCCAGCCTGGTCCTGGAGCTGAAGGACGTGCTGGACACAAAGCCTGATGCCATCGTGCTGGCAGTGGGAGGTGGAGGGCTGCTGGCTGGTGTGGTGGCCGGGCTGCAGCAGGTGGGATGGCTTGATGTCCCCATCATCGCTGCTGAGACCTGGGGGGCCCACAGCTTCCACGCGACGCTGAAGGCTGGGCACCTCGTCACCCTGCCTGACATCACCAGGTGGGTGCTGGTGTCAGCATGGGGGCACCTCCATCAGCGTAGGGGTCCCCCGTCTGATGGGACACAGAAAGTGCAGGGGGCTTCGCCTCCGGTGCATGTCATGAGTTGGCAGGTCTCAGCCAACGCTCTAGTGGAGCCCCAGGGGGACTAAGGTTCCCCGGGCTACTCTGACTCATTCTCCAGTGTGGCCAAGTGCCTGGGGGCCAAGACTGTGTCAGAACGGGCGCTGCAGTGTGCCCAGGAGATCCAGATCATTTCAGAGGTGGTGGAGGATGCCGAGGCAGTGCGTGCTGTGGAAAGGTTCCTGGGTGAGCGGGGCACGGGGACAGGGACTGTAGAGAGGTTTAATGGGGACCGGCACTCAGCATGTCTCCATCCCTGCAGATGATGAGCGGATGCTGGTGCAGCCAGCGTGCGGAGCAGCACTGGCCCTGCTCTACTCGGGGCGACTGCAGCAGCTGCAGCGTGAGGGACGCCTGGGGATCCCGCTGGGCCACGTGGTGCTGGTAGTCTGTGGTGGCAGCAGCATGACGGCCGCGCTGCTGCAGGACCTGAAGAACCAAGTGGGCCTGGAGTGACCCTCATGCCACCCCATGGCCCCCTGTGCTGCAGTGTTGGCTGCTGGATGTGCCCATCGCTGTGCAGGATGGGGAAACTGAGGCGTGGCGGTGTTCCTCCCTCTGCCCCCAACAAATGGCCCTGGAGACAGCTGCATCCCTTGAGCTGCTGTGGCTGGTGCCGACCACGACTCCCCACTCCAATTAGCAAATGCTCCCTCTGACTGATTACTTTGCTACCGTCTAGATGCATTATTATTCTAATGATTATTAATTTTTACAATCTTCTTCTGTTCCTGCTGCACTGTCTGCAGCCAGGTGGTTCCTTGGCAGGGCTGTGGGGCCTTGCTCTTGCTGGCGTTCCTAGCTCTGACTGGTATCCGTTTTACCACCACTGCTCCAACTCACTTCAGTTGATCTATTTCACTCGTGTCCATTCTGCCCTTTCCTGCCACAAAACCCCTCTCAGCCTCCTCCCTCCAGAGCAGTTAACAAGGCTCCCCTTGCCCAGCCGCCTCCCAGGAGCCCCCTCCTCCCCACTTTCTGTTTTCCCTTTTCCCCAGTAAATCCCCTCAGCCTGGCCAGCCCACACCATGCTTCCCAGAGGAACCACCCCATAAATCAAATACCCACCACTCCATTGTGGGCAATATCTTATGTAAAAACGTGTTTCTAGGCAGCGCTAGAGGCTGGAGAGTCTTATTACAAGGCACACAATTAATTATAAGGAGTCATCCCAACCTCCTCCCACAATTTTTTATCTTGGGTCCAGAACCAGATTACTTTCCAGCTTCTGCAGCCCGACCTCCTCACACGGAGCCCCCAATTTACTCCAACCTCCCCCCCTGCAGCCTGGGATGAGTGCTGCGGGTTGGTGCACCCTGCAATTAGCAGGACAGTAATAACACAGTGCTCATAACAATAGCAGCCAGCACGTGCCCTTGTGCTCTGTTTTGCAGCCCTCCTAATGACAGTGGCAGGAGGGTCTGCCAGCCCTCACACCACCCGTATGCACCCTATTGTGCTGGGGTCCCAGTGGGTCATACTGTGCCTCAGTTTCCCCCATGCTGAGTCCTTCGGGTGCCCCCAGCTTGGCTGCGGCCCCTCATTACCACTCGTCATGGCACAGGAAGGATAAATTCCTCCGCTTGGTTGAACAGGGAAAATACGCAGCGAGGTGGCTGCCTGTCATCCATCACTGGCTCTCGGCGGCACCACCATGCCGGGACTTAAAATTCAGGTCAGAGAGAGGGGCTCTTGGAAGCCAGCGAGGGAAGGTAATTTATTCTGTTTATATCTTTTTACTACAAGACAAGGTGGGGGGCGGGGGGAGTCACACTCTTGCCTTGATTTTGCATTTTAAATATTAGCTCAGCGCCACTCGTCGCTCAAACCCCACAATGAAAGGGACCAGGTGCCGGAGCAGGTAACTAAAATGATTTTTATTCACATCGAACAACACGAGCTGGTCACACTGACAGTCTCCGCAAGAGGCAGCAGGGACAGGAAACCCACGCTCAGAACACAACTTTTTTTCCTTTTCCATTCTTTTTCCCTTTTCCCCCCTCCCCTCCCCGCTCTGTCATCTCTCCTTTCACTCAACCGCCACCCTTTCCCAGCCCCCAAAATAGAAAAAAACTCAGAGCTTCCGATGACTAAAAGTACAATAAATAATCAGTAAACACAAAAACATACTTTATTTGTTTCTCCTTTATACAAAATAAAGAAACTAGAAGCAAAAACTATAATACATCCTCAGACCGCGGGACCGGGGGGGCTCGGCCCTCCTGCACTGCCGCACTGCTCGGGTGGGTTTTGTTCTCTCTGTTTTTCTCTCTGTTTCTGTTTGCTTTTCCCATTTCTGCCTCTTCCCGGGTTTCCCAAGCTCCGCACACCCCTCCTCCCCGCTCCCCCGCTCATCCATCACCAAAATTCCGGTATGAAACCACCTCCTCCTCGGGGATAAAACAGGATCAACGGGAACAAGGGCCCGGGAGGGGGCTTAGGGAGTGTCCTGCTGTCTCCCGTTACCCCCACCGTAATGCTCGGATGAACGGAGGCTGAGGAAGGGGATAATTAAAATGGGTGCTAATTAGCGAGCGAGGAGCCCTGCGGCAGCCCCCGCACCGGTGGGACCCGCGTCCTGGCGAGTTCAGCTTTGGTCCGAGAGCGGCGGTTCCGACGCGGCGGGGGGAGCTCCGGGCCGGGCGCGCTTCGCCCCCCTCTCCCCCACTCATAACAGCACGGGGATGCGGAGCGGGGCGGGCGGGCGGGGAGGTAGCGCGGTGTCCCCGCGGGGGGGAGGGAGCGGTGGGAGGATGCGGTCGGACGTCGGAGGGCGGCCGCGGCGTCGGGGGGGCCGATATCCGTCGACGGGGCCGCGGAGAACCGTGCCCCGGGGCTGAGGGGCGGGGGAGTCCTCCCCTTCGGCCCTACCACACCGCTGCCTCGCTCAGCTCCGGGTTGGGGTGCGCGAGGGCCCCGCTGTAGCCGCTATTGCTGGACATGGAGAAGGGCGGACTGGGCCCCCCGCTGAAGACCTCCCCCGGGATGGGGTGCAGCGAGCCCGTCATCCCCGGCTCGGGGCTGGGGGTGTCGGGGTGCGAGATCATATCCGTGTACCTTTGGTTTTCTGAGGAGTGGTGTCCGCTTAGGGGGGGCTCCAGGGGTCCCAGGGGCGTGGAGCCAGGTCCTGAGTTCTGAAGGTAGCTGGGGTCGGCCGGGGACTGGGCCTGGGAGGGAGGCCCGTGGGGGAAAAAGTCATAGTTGCCTCCCGGCCCATAGTAGTCACCTTGGTAATCTGCAAAGGTGGGGAAAGGTTGGAGCCGGTCCCTGAGCCACCACTCCGAGCTCCTGCGAGAAGTAGGGCTGCGCCCCCACGCAGGGACGGGCATGCCTCCCTCTCCCCCCTCCAAAATACCCTCCTGGGGAGCTCGGTGCTGCTGGAATGGACGTGGGGCTAAGCAAAGAGAAAAATGGGCACCTCTGTCCTAATGGCTGCAGTGCTGATGGAATGGGAAGGGGGGGAAGTGGAGAACAGGAGGGGCTTGGGGGAGCCTCGGGGGGAGAAGGAGAAGGGCATAATTTCGTTCTTAATTACTAAGAAAACTTAAATAAATTACTAAGAAAAATATAACTAAATATATAACTAATATAAGAAAAAATAACTAAGAAAAATACATGCATCTATATACCTACACATATATATACACGTATGCATGCATTTATAAATATGGATAAAAGTTATATACATATCTAATAGGAAGATATACATAAAATAGATAAATAAATAAAGGGGAGGTGTAGGAGACACATAAAAATAAAATGTGGAGTACTTATATATAGGAGGAAAAATAGACATCATACCTATATATATCAGCTATAGAGGGGTTCTGGCAGCAGTGGGGGCAGAGGGGAATTGGTGAGAGCTCTTTGCCCAAAAGCGGGATATATTGCCCAAATGCCGTGGGGTTCCCTGTCCCACCCCGTCCTGTCGGGATGGTGGTGAACTTCCATATGCTGCAGGCCCGGCGGGATAATTGGGACAAATGCAGCCTGAAAGGGGCACAAAAGCCCGCAGCTGGGGCTTTGTTTCCAGGGAGAGGGGACGCTGCTGCCACCGCCACCGCTGCCACCGCCCCGAGTCCGGGCGGCAGGGGAAAGGGAGAGCCGAGATGGGGAGGAACAAAGGCAGGGAAGGAAACGGGGGAAGAACGCGGTGGGACGGCACGGGGACTGGACGGCGGGCCCAGCTTCCTCACCTCCGTAGTACGTGTAGGGGGTCGAGCCGAGCATCTCGGACTCGTCGAGGCGGCCGCCCAGGGGCCGCATCCTGCGCGGGCTGCGGAAGAAGGCGTGCCGGCGGGCTCCCAGCGCGCTCAGCTGCTTCATCCGGCGCTCCTTGGACCGGCGGTTCTGGAACCAGACCTGAGACCGGGCCGGCATCAGCACTCGGGGCCGGGTTGCCGTGGGGACCCCAAATCCTCGGGGCCAGCCCTCCCCACTTAGGCCAGGGATGGTTGGGGGCAGGGATGGGATATCTCGTTGGAAGGGATTTCCCAGCTTGGGGTTGTTTTCACACTACCCCCTGCTGATAACACCCTGGAGGCAAGGAAAGGGGTCATTAAAGCCCCGGCACCTCACTGCGTGCCGTGTGGTGCGTCGTCCTCACAGCCTGCCTATGCCCGGAGAGTTTTCTCCAATGAGGGAACGGGATAAAAGGAGGGGATAAATGGGGGGGGGGGGGTCACGGCAGGAGGCGGGGAGGGGGCTGGAAGCAAGCTGGCCGACGGGGATGGGAATAAAAGGGAAGGGCGGTGCAACAGGGAGCATTCCTGCCTCGGGGGCATTCTCCCTCCAAAGCACAGCTCTGCTGGCCTGGGGGGGGATCTGCACTATTTCCCTCGACATCTGGGCACATCTGGAACACGTCCCGCGGGTTCTGCTTCCCTCCGTTGGGAGCTAGGCTGCTTGCAGCAGAGCCGGAGCGTCCTCCCCTATTAACGCTGCTAATAAAGCCCATTAATCCCTACATTTCCGCAGGGATTTTCTTGCCGGGGGGTGGGGGGGGGGAAGGAGGGGAGGTTGGCAGCGCGGTAGGAAAGTACAGGGCTGCCTGCAGGGCGCAGTGGCCTCTCCTTTTCTCCATCTCCTGTGCTCACATCCAGGGCCCCTTCCACATCCCCATCCCTTCCCTGCTGCCACCCCAAACTCTGCCGTCCCGAATCTGTGCGGGTCAGGTTGGTGACGTCACGGGCCAGCCCAGTGAGATCAAGGGGGGTGGTGGGATGGCTGTGGAGTGGCTATACCTGGATGACCCTCATGTTGAGGCCGGTCTCCTGGGCCAGCTGCTCGCGGATGTGCCGAGTGGGCTTGGGGGTGGCCGCGAAAGCAGCTTTGAGGGTTTCCAGCTGCTTGGCCTTAATGGTGGTGCGGGGCCCTCGCCGCTTGGTGCCCGAGTTCTGCTCCTCGTTCTCGTTGTTGGTAGTCTCCTTGTCCGAGGAGGTGGAGTTGTCCGTCTCCTTGGTGTCGTCCTGCATGGGGTCCTGGAGATCCGGGGACAAACTCCTGTCTGTACATGAGGACACTGTAAAGGAGACCCAGAGAGGGGGCGGGGGAGGGGGGGGGGGGCGGATGGCTTAGGAGAGAGATCGACCCCCCTCTCCGCTGCCCTCCCCTTCCCACCGAGCCCGGATGCTTTTCAGGAGAGGGGAGGAGGTGCTGGGCAGCAGCAAGGGGTGCAGATGGCCGTTGCCCCTGAGGAACCCTGAAGCACCCCAAAGAACAATGAGCTCGGGCTGCATCTCACAGTTCGGCCCCCTACATCTGAAAGGCAAACTCGGCGGCACCCCCCGCCCACTGCTGCACAGGGGCCGTGCAGCCGGGAGGGGGCACGCTGAGGAGGGGGCGTCCCCACCGAGCACCCCGCAGCCTCTGGCGCTTCCCCTCTCCCCCCACGCCGCGCTTCTCACATCGGGAGCCTGGATGCGCCGCTGGGAGAAATGCAAGAATGTATGGGCTCGTGGGGGGTTCTGGTCACTGCCTTGAACCTGGCTCGCCTCCCCCAGCCGCCCCCCCGGACCCTGATGCCGGCATCACCCAGGCCAAGCTCTACTCGCCTCGCTCGCAGCAGCGGCCCCACTGACTCGCGTGGCAGGATCCGGCCCCGGGTGCTGAACGGAGAAAGAGCCCACGGCAGGGGGTGAGCACGGGCGGCCGGCACTGCTGGGCCAGCAGGAGGGGGCCTGATCCCGCGGTCCTGACGCAGAGACAGCTTCCAAGGAAGTCAAATGGGAGCTTTGCCTCTGGGTGAAAGGAGGCGAAGGATCAGGCCCTCGACGCGGGGGGACCGGGCAGCCTAGCAGGGGGGGTCCCGGGATCGGAGGGTTCGTGGGGGGCTCGGTGGGGCAGCCGCGGGCTAAACGCGTGTCTGCGTCCCGCGGGGAGCACGAGATGAACGCTTGCACCCCAAACCCCCTCCCAGTCCACGGGGCGCTGTAGAAACCTCGCACCGGCAGCGCCGGGAGCGGCACCGGGAGTGCTGCGATGCCCGTGGGGAGCGGGCAGGATTCGGCCCGGTGCGGTTCGGTTCCCCGGGCTGCGCCGCGCGTACCTGAGTTGAGGCTGCCTTCCTTCAGACTGGGAGAGTTCAAATAGTCCTCTTTGCAAACAAATTTGTTTTCGTCTATGATATACAGTTCCTCGCCCGTGGAGAGCTGCTTGTTGCAAACCATGCAGGTGAAACAGTTCAGGTGGAACACTTTGTTCCGGGCTTTCCGGACTAGGTCGCTGGGAGAGATGCCCTGGGAGCAGCCGGCGCATTTGGTGCCAAACCTCCTGAAGGGGAGAAAGGCGAGAGGTGAGAGCTGGGACGGGACCGCGCTGCTCCCCTCGCGTCTCCGAGGCCCCCATCCCCAACCCCATCCGAATCTCGGTTTTCGGGTTCCCAGAGAAGTCCCACTGGGGTCTCCCCAAAAGGCGAGGATTTCTTTCTCCGTGCCCACCGGGGCAGAATTTCAGTTTCCCCGCGTTCCCAGCACATTGCTGCGGGACCGGGAGGTGCCAGCGGCCGTGGAGCCGGGGGCAATTCGGGGTGCGGTGCGGGGCACCCCGAGCTCCAAGTTGTTTTTTTTTCTCTTTCTGGAACCGCTGCTTTGCAGAGCTCCGGTTTCCCTTGTCCAGGAGATACTTTTATTTTTATTTTCATTTTTATTTTATTTTTTCCAGGGAAGACGAAAATTCAGAAAACGAACACAATGAGGGGAAAAAAAAAAAAAAAAAAAAAGATAAAACCTTTCATATCGGCTGCCAGGCCCGGGGGGGCACCGGGACTCTCCTTTTCCCTCTTGGCCGCGGCACAACTTCAGCCCCCCGCGCTGCTGCCCGTGACGTTGATGTAGTGAAGGCATTACAAGTCGTAAGTCATTTTCCCCTTCCCATGCTGGCCCCTAATTTCCTCCTCGGCACCTTATCGCAGTCATTAGGGGCGTTTAAGGTGCGGCGCAGCGTGGGGGCCCCCGGACTGGAGTGCTGCACGAGGAGTGGCGTTTAGGTGGGGAAAGGCTCCTGTGACGGTCGAGAGGGGGAAAACGACCCCAGCCCTGAGGACCCCGGGCCTGCTGCGAGGCGGGGGCGGCGGCAGAGCGGGCCAAGGGCCCGGCTGCTTTCGGAGACAAGGTCACCCGGGGCGGGGGGGGGCGAACAGCCTCGCTCGGGATGCAGCGCAGCCCCCGGGCAGCGCGGGGCTGCGACCGCGCCGGAGAGATGCGGCGAAGACCCACGTAATAGATGGGTGAAGATCGGAGGGGTGCCTCCAAGAGCCCTCCCCGCCTCCCTAAGATCCCAGAAGGAGTCCCAGAGTTCTGCTGTCCCGCCTGGCCGGGAGCAGCTGTTCCGCAGCCCCTGGAAGGGCTTGTGATTGCTGGGGGCTCACTCACCTGAAAAAGTCATTCTTGCAGTAGAGTTTTCCTTCCCTGGAGAAGCATTTCTCGGTCAGGTTGCATTTGCACTCGCAGCACTGAACGCATTTGATGTGCCATGCCCTGTCCAAGACGTTCAGTAGGAAGCGGTCCAAAATCGGCCTCTCGCAGCCCGCACAATGCACCATCATCACCGCGCCGGGAAGGAAATGCACAGACGAAAGGAATCAGCCCCGCGCCGGCAGCACACGACGGGGTCTCAAAAATTCAGACGTTGGGAAGAAAAATGCTATTAAAAAAAAAATCCCCAAACCCAGAATCAACCAACCAACCAAAAAAAAAAAATTAATAGTAATTAAAAAAAAAAAAAAGAATAAAAATAATAAAAAGAAATAAGACGAATTAACAAAAAAATCAGGGAGGGGGAGCGGAGCCTCTGTCAAGTTCTTCCCCCTCTTCTCTCCGGAGCCTCGGTAGGAAAAAAGCGGTGACCCGAGCGAGAGAAGCCCGAGCCCCCCCGCGGAAGCCCCCCGAGTCCCTGCGGAGCGGGCGGGGAGCGGCGGGCGCGCTGCGTGCGGGTGCGGGAGGGGTGCATGAACGCCCCCGCAGCGGCCGGCGGCCCCGGTGCCTCGCTGTGCTCCGCCGCCGCGCCGCCACTCTCATGCTGTCCCCATCGCCAGCTTTGTCCCCCGCCTTAGTAATTCGCGCATCCTTATTCAGATTTGGTGACGTGGGGGCCCGCGTCGGGCGGGCGGCGGCCAATGGCAGCGCGGTGGCCATGGCAACCTCTTAATTTATAGCATATCTAAATTGGCTCCAGCCTTGTGCTTGGCACAGAGGGAAAAAAACAACGCGCCTCTATTGTTGAGGGTGGCTTGTACCTGCGCCGCCAAGTGAGTACGCACCTGGCCTGGGGTGCCGGGGGGGCTCTGCTCAGCCTTTCTCTCTCTCTCTTTAATTCTCTCTTTGATGGGGATGTTCGTTCCGGGGGTCTCGAGCGGGGACGGGGCGGCCGTCACCTGTTCTGTCACTGTTCGCACAACTCTCGCAGCTGTTTCCCTCTCAGCCTGCTCTGTGCCCGGGGTGGGCAGTGAAAGCACGAAGGGGGTGAGGATGTAGGGAGTGAGGAGGGGTGGGGGGAAGGAACCCCGGGGTGGGGACAGAGGAGACGAAAAGTTACGCGGCTCCGCGCAGTGCCGGGCCCCCCCGCCGGCCTTTGTCGCGCAGCCGTGTCCCCTCCGGGCCGCTCCGTCGAGAGAGGGGTTGACACTGAGCGGGTTGGGGGAGGGGGCGAGGAGGAGGAGGAGGAGGAGGAGGAGGAGGAGGAGGGGGATGCCGGAGCCGGGGGTCGCCGCACTTCTCCGCTGTTTGTGCTTTTCAGTTTCAGGTGTGGCGGAGCTGCGACAACCGGCGGCGGCGAGAGACGCCGGGACACCGCTCTTCGGCGCTGGGGTGGCCTTCCTGTTCCTCCCTTCCCCGCAGCCGCCCCTCTACATCCTTCCCCGCACTGACGAGGAAGGAGCAGAGCGGCCGGGTTGAAAGAATCTCAGTAGAGGCCAAAAAAGAAACCCCCAAACCGCAGGATAAGGGCATCACCAGGCAGGGGAAAGAGTATCGGTGAGTGTGGGGGGAGAGAACCGAAGAGAGGAAATACAGAGACCGCCAACAAAATAAGTGAAAAGAGAGGAGGAGAAAAAAGAAAAGAAAAAGAAAAAGGGAAAACAAAACGAAAAATACAGAAACAAACCAAACGAAAAACAGAACAACCGCAGAACGAAACAGAAGACAAAAAAAAAAAAAAAAAAAATTAAAAAAAAGAGAGAAAGAGGAGGAAATAAAAAGCAAACACACGAGGGTAAAAAAAAAAAAGAAAGAAAAAGAAAAAGAAAAAAAGAAAAAAGAAAAGAAACGAAAAAGGAAGGAAAATGGAAGGAAAAAATAAAGATAAAATAAAAGAAAAAGGAGAAGATGAAAAGAAAAGGAAGCAAAGAAAGATGGGGGGGGAAGAACGAAAAAAAAAAGGAAAATAAAAATTATGAGAGAAGAAAGAAATGGAGAAGCAAACAGGGAAAGCAACAGAAGAATGGAAGCGAAAAGAGGAAAAAATTAAAAGAAAGGAATAAGAGAAAGAACGGAAAATAAAGAAAACGAAAAAGGGAAAGACAGGAAAGAGGCGCCCGAGAAAGCGAGCGAGAAGAGGAAGGAAGTGAAAGAAAACAAAGAGAGGAGGAAATTCAGAAGGCAACAACTGGAAAAGAAAGACATAGGAAGGAAAAGGGAAACGAAGCGGAGAGCAGGAGCCGCTGGGGCCCCGAGCCCTCTGCCGCAGCACCTCCGCCAAAGTTTGCCCTCGGTCCGCTCCACTCCGCAGCGCTTCGTGCGGGGCCAAACCTCGGAGCCGGCCGCACCTCGGCGCAGCCCCGGCCCCGCATCTCTCGGCGGCAGCGCGGCCGGGCCGGGACCCAAAACGAGCCGTTCGCTGTGTGCGTGCGTGCCTGCGGCCGTGTGCGCACACAGCCGCGCACCCGATGAGCGCACACCTCCGAGCGAGGGCAGCGTGCGGGCGGCGGAGCCGCTTTTCACGCTCGATTTTATTTCCACGGCGGCTCCCGGTGCGCCCCGTCGCGCCGTGCGGGGCTCCGCGCTGCGGTACCGACCCCCGGGACCAACCCGTGTCCGCCGCGCGGGCGGGGCCGCGGGTGCGAAGGGCTGAGCTCCCCCCTCCGCCGGGCGCGGCCCCCCGTTTCGTTGGAAAGCCAAAGAATACCTAAAGGCAACGGGGAGGGGAAAACAAGAGCGCAGCCCGGTGGCCCCCCAGCCCGCTCCCGCCAGACACATTCTCTTATGGTAACAGCTGGTGATTCAGGCGGCAGAATATCGCCTGTACGTAACTAATAAACCTATTGTGTTTTAACAGGGCAACGCGTGGAGGAGCGGCGTCGCTTATACAAGATGTTGATGGAATTTACTATATAAAAAAATCCCCTTTCAAGAATAAAGTGTATCAACTTACAGCACAACAAGCGACAGAGGGATAAGTGAAACAGACAAAAGACAAACAAGATAATAATCTGTTTCCAATCAGTTAAGCCCTGTAGAATTTGTAATACGCGGTTTGCATATTCCCCCTGTGTTTTGTAATTAATTATCTATCTGTTAGGATGCTCCGCCGCCGACTTTGTTGATATTTCCAACTAGTTTTGGTGGAGCCGCCGGGGAGCGCGGAGCAGCGCGGATCAGCGCGGAGAGCGGGGCTGGGAGCCGAGCCCGATCTGCGCCCGTCCGCGGGGCTGTGCGGAGCTCCCGCCGCTCGACCCCCTCTTCTTCCCCCCCTTCCTCACCCGGCAAAAGCGGGACAGTGCTGTTTTAACATTAAACAAACCCAGCAAGCATCTCCTCGCCGGGCCATAGGCGTTTCTGAGTGACTGCGTTACAAATTGTAAATTTAAATAGCTCACAGGATTCATTACCTCCCGCGTCTGATTTCACCCAGCCGTGAAAAATTGTCCTGGTGTACCACTGAGAAAGGGTTTGCTGCAAAGAGCCCCGGTCTAATCACCAGCTTTCTCTCTCCAACAAAAGTGTAATTATTTTGTTTTGGGTGTAAATATAACCCACGGTTCAAAACAACAAAAAACAACAACCAAAAAAAAAAAAAAAAAAAAACTCCAGCACCGTCTGAATGCATTACGGAGATGTTTAGAAAGATCCGTCCAAAATTAATACCAAGGTTAAAGGGGGGAAGGCAGCTGGGACGTGGAAATTTCCACGTGCTGCAGGTGGCGGAGGTGTGAGTGCGGAGAGCGCCGCGGAGAGGGTGCGCTTCCACCGCCCGACCCCGCTCACAAAGAGCCGCGCAACCCCGCTCAACGGCGCAAGCAACCCCCCTTCCCTCCCCCCACCTCCCACCAGGTCCCCCCTCTTTTCTCATCTCGGTGCCGGGGAGCGGGGCCCCCCGCCCGCCCCGGGGCTGTTTTGTTGAAAGGTGGAGAGAGGTTGGGGTGGGGACAGAAAATAAACAACCAAACAACCCCCTCTTCCCCTCCCCCCAAACCGCGATCCAAACGAGGAATCGGGGGATTTTTTAATATTTACTTTTTTTTTTACCCCTTCTTTTCTTATTTTTAACGAATTGATTGTTCCCTTCCCTCCGAGCTCCAGCCCGGGCTGTCGGAGGAAGGGGAGGCAGAAAACGAAAGCCGGCGTCAAGGTGAGGCCCCGGAGAGGCAGAAGGCTCCGCGATTAGGTTCGCTCGGTGCCGTTTAAGGGGGGCGGGGGGCAGGTGGGAAAGAGGAAAAAAAGAAAGAAAGAAAGAAGAAAAAAAAAAAAGAACAAAAAGAGCAAAAAAATCAAGCAAGCAAGGAAAGAAAGAAAGAAAACCCCAAACCCACAGAAGCAGGAGAAGGGAAGCCGCGCTGCTGCGGGATGGCGCGGATCCCCGGTGCCGGCAGCCCCGACCCGCCGCCTCCCGCTCCACTATGGGGCAACCCCAGCCCAGCCCAGCCCTGTCCTGTCCTGCCCCCGCCTCGGCCCCGCCGCTGCTCCCCATTGCCCCGTCCGCAGCTCCGGACCGGATTTCGTGGGGCACGGATTTCTCTGGTGTTTCATCGTATGCTCCCCCCTTCCCTTCTCAGTCCAGTTTAATCTGTTGGTTTTATTTTATATATATATGTGTATATATATATAATATTATATACTTTTTTTTTTCTTTTTCTCCCGCGGATGGCAGTAATTGGAGAAGATTTAATTGTTCCCACTCCCCCCTCCCCCCCCCCCGAGCCCCTCCTAGATCCTGCGGGATCTCAGGGCCCCATTCCCATTCTCTGCTCTCCCCGTCTCCGGCCGTTCCATGCTTTCCCTCCGCGGGATCCCTGCCCCCGCACCCCGGCTCTGCAGCTCCCTGAGGTGCCGCCGTCGGCTCGGACAAAGCCGGGCTGAGCCAAGCGTCTCGCAATAAACGAAGTGGAGGCTGCCAAACCAGCAGCTTCGGAAACTTATTTACTTGGGGGTTGTGAAGACCTCGCTCCAAATTTCCTCGGGCGATCCCCGGCCCGCTCCAGCCTCCCGTCGATGTGACCGCCCCCCCGGAGGGGCTGCTCGGGCCGTTCCCACCCGCTCCCCCGCCGCCTTTCCCGCTAATGAGCGTGTGTGTTGACACGGCGAGGCGATGCCCCCGTTTGCCTTTGTTTAGGAGGTGTGAAAGAGGGAATCTGCATAAGAAAAGCCGGCGGCAACCGCGGAGCTCCGAATAGAAGCTGCGGGACGGAGCGAGCCGGTGCGTGGGGATTGCGCCCCGTCGGGCAAAGCCCCTGGAGCTGGGCGGTGGCGGGAGGCAGGTCTGGACCTGAAGCTCGCCTCGGTGTTGGCAAGCCCGAGCAGGAGGGGATCTCGCCGCGGCTCCCCTCGCCCCGTGTTGCCGTCGGGGGTCGAGGCTGATCCGGTCGTGGGGTCGGGGGGGGAGCTGGAGTTCACGATAGCTCAGAGGAGGAGGGGAAGAGCCGGCGGAGCGGCGGGGCTGGGTCGCACCGAGCCCAGATGTGGATCGTGCCTCGCATCGGGGCCGATGAGGAGGAGGCACGTGTGGAGCGTGTTGGGCGCGCCCTAAAGCCGCATACCGTGGCGGATAGCGGAGCCGACAGGCACAGAAAGGGCGGTGGGAGCAGCTCCTGGCGGAGGAGGGGGGGGGAGAATCGGGCATTTGGGAAGATGCTGGTGGCGGGGAGCGGGGGTGCCCGTCTTGCGGCTTCCAGGTCTGGGAAGGAACACGAAGTTTTGCTCCGAGGCGGGTCTGGCGCCGTCCTTCGGGACGAGCCTCGGGAGGGGAAACCTCGAGGGTTCACGGGCGGCCCCGAGCCGGGCGGGGTCCAAGGCGGCCTCGGCACCGCGCTGCCCCGAGCCGCACCGCGCCCGCGCCCCGTGTGCGGCCCCGGAGCTATCCGGGGTGCTGAAAGGAGCGGCACCAGCCATCCGGCCTTCGTCCCCGCCTCACGCCGCGGGCACCGGGCATCGCGCGCAGCCCGCCGTTTCCCCCCCGACCTCCGTCCTTCTATTTCGTTCTTTAGCTCTCTCACTCTTTCCCATTCTGTTTTACTTTTTTTTTTTTTTCCTGTCTCAATTCCTTTTTTCTTTTTTCTTTTTCCCCTTTTTTCCCCTTTTTTCCCCTTTTTTCCCCTTTTTTCCCCTTTTTTTCCCCTTTTTTCCCCCTTTTTTCTCTTTTCCCTTTTCCTTTTCCTTTTCCTTCCTTCCTTCCTTCCTTCCTTCCTTCCTTCCTTCCTTCCTTCCTTCCTTCCTTCCTTCCTCCCTCTCTCCCTCCTTCTCTCCTTCTCTCCTTCTCTCCTTCCCTCCCTCCTTCCCTTCTTTCTCCTTCTCTTTCTCCTTCTCTTTCTCTTTCTCTTTCTCTTTCTCTTTCTCTTTCTCTTTCTCTTTCTCTTTCTCTTTCTCTTTCTCTTTCTCTTTCTCTTTCTCTTTCTCTTTCTCTTTCTCTTTCTCTTTCTCTTTCTCTTTCTCTTTCTCTTTCTCTTTCTCTTTCTTTCTCTTTTTCTCTTTCTCTTTTCTAGCACATCTTTTTTTGTTTTCACTATTTCTCATTTTATCCTCTTATTTCACATTCAGTACAGATCTCTCTGTCTCCCTTTCCATTATCCCCTCCTTTCCCATCACACTCCCTCCTCGCACAGAAAGGTATGTTTGCCAGAAAGCATGAAAATTTCGCAAACATGATGATATAATTAGAAGACATTCATTGGAGCCTCCCTGTCTCCCCAGTGCTGTGGAAGCATTAAGAACTTCACTCCAATGCAAGCCAAGGTATGCTTCCTGGATAAACAACCAGGTCCAGACACTGGATCCAGGATAGCTGCTGGCAGGAGCTCAGTGAGATGCTCTTATTTAGCTCAGTGGCTATAATTAAAGCTGGAAACCAAATTGCCACTGGTGGGGTGGGCAGGTAGAGCTCCTTCCCCCAGTATATGTGATCCAAGAAAAAAAATCATGAGTGAAAGGACATGAGTGTCATGGAAAAGTGATGTTCAGAAACATCCTATCTCTTCTGCAGAGATACTCCTTCCCTTGCACACCCCTTGCATTGCCCCCAGGATAGTGAGTAGGCTGGACCACCAACATGCTTGAGCCATCACTGTCACCTGGGCACATGGTCACATTTCTTTTCACTCCTCTCTTCCCCTCTGCTCCATCCCCCATGAAGGAGGAACTATCTCCTCTCCACAAAAGCAGCCCACCTCAGTGTGGTGCCACGTCGGTACCAGTGTACCAATGTGCCATGGGCCAGGGGAGAAGGAGAGCAGAGTCCCTGCAGGCTGGGGAAGCAGTTGATTGGTTGCTTTCCATTTTTCTTTAAATGATTCTCATATATATATATATATTTCTGGAGCAAAATAAAAAAAACTTCATGGGACAAGCAGGTTCAGCATTTCCACAGGAAGCAAGCTCTTCCAGCTGGGGTGGGCTGGGCTGCACATGGAGGCCAGCTGAGCGGTGTGAGCAGAGTGTGGCACTGGGCCTCAGAGACACTTGGTGAGGCAGAGGCACCTCAAGGAGCATCCTGGGCACTCAGCAGGTGAGTCCCAACATGGAATGGCCTCAACTTCTGCAGTGCCTAAGTGGTGACAAAACTCTCTTGTCTCCAGCACAGGCTGATTCAGTGGATTAGCAAAGGCAATAACAAGCATTCAAACAAGAGAGTTTGTTGGGCGGTGTCTGCTTTATTATTTTACTGTAAACAGATGACGTTTTGGGCAGCCTCCCATATAGGCTCGTGTAAGCTTGACAAGTGATTTGGGTAGGGAATACAGGCAGGGCTGATGCAGGCTTGCTTGTTGTGAAGAGATTAAATATCTCTATGGGTATGTACAAATGTGATGGCAATGCACATATATACCTCCAGCATAAACAATACAGGTGAGGCCAGGGGATCACAACCTTCCCTTGGCACTCCATGCCACCCTTACTCTGCTCATGCATCCATGCATCCCAGTGTACTTCTGCCTACATGTTTGTGCACACAGCTCCTGCGTAGAGACAGCACAGGGCTGAGAAGTGAGCATCTTCCTCTGTGCCCCAGCTCCCCAAACTCATGCCATCAATCAGAGGCTGTGTTCTCTCTGCAGTCTGAACCTGATTCTGCACCTGAAAGCCAGTGGGGATGAGATCCAGCAGAGGCAGGTCAGGTCTTCGGCTTGCAGATGCTTTGGGCTGCAGCAGGTACTGTACAGACATTGCTGAGAGAAGACCTTGCCCTGGATCACAGTTTCTTTGCACTGGTGAAGAGAACAGCAGAGAACACAGAGCTGCATCTCACAGTTCTGTGGTCACTCCTCATGCAGCATCTCTCTTTGTTTCCCACAGACCCTTTGAAAACCAGTCTTTGACTGGCCGCAAGCTGTGGACAGCAGACCTGCAGTGGACTGGGGACAAATTATGGTTGTTTTTTTTCCTTTTTTTCCTTCATAAGCATAAGGGCTAAACACAATAATTTCAAAGAGGCGATAGCTTCCCGCTGGAGAAGCCAACAGGGACCTGCTGTAAAGTCCTGGTATGGTGTGTTGCTGACACTGATTCAATCTGACACCTGGGTGTCTCCAAAGCCATCACATTGTGTGCTGCAAATGTATATTAACATTAGTATGCATTGGCACAATATGGATCCATTATTCCAAATGCTTATGAGAACTAGGTGCTGCATAGGAGCAGCTGCTGCTTTTTAAGCCTCAGAGCATCAATACATTCATAGATTTTAGGGCCAGAAGGGACCCTGTCGATGGCGCAGCCTGACCTCCCGCAGAGCGCCAGCCACAGAGCCTCACCCGCTAAACTCAGCCCGGTAATTCGGCAATCTCGGCATCCTGCCTGGCACCTCCCCACCCAACACCACTGGCCTGGGCTCGGGGCTCACACCAAAGAAGTTTCTGCTGCCCTCAGTTTCATTATCCTTCTTGTAAGTCATCAAAGAGGATTTTTTACTCCAAGGTTTGTCTTGTGTAGATCCAGCTTCCCACCACCGAGTCCTCTGGTGTGTCCCCCCTCCTCCCATACTCTTTCTGGTACATGTGAAGAAAATGCTTTTCCCCTTTTGTTGAAGTGGTGACTGCCTAGCAGAAAGGAAAAAAAAAAAAAAAAAAAATCGGTGTCCTGGGATGTCCATCTTAAGGATTCCTGTGGGTGGGAATGGTATCTGGGAGATGTTGGTGTTTGGGGTAGTTTCCAGACTGCGAGATACAGCAAACTGAAGTGTTTGTTTTGAGAAATCTACATACATGCATCCTGCAGCAAAAAGGTAAGGCAGCAGAATGGCTTTGTCTTGCATTACTTCTCCTGCTCTCAGGAAATGAAACAAAAAATTCAAAGAGAAAGAAAAAAAATAAAAGGGGAAGAAAATCCAGTAGATTAATGAAATAAAAAGAACTGAAAGTTCTATCACACACACAAAAATTCTTCAGACACTGCTGGTGTGAATTCTAAAGACGGGTTGGGTGGCTGTAATTCTCATCCCCAGATTGGTGGTAAATGGCCTGAGATCAGCTCCAGGGATACCTTCATAGGGGTTTGTCCCTTTGGTCTCCACTCAGTTCTGGGGACAGCAGCACTGCTGTGGAGGAGGAGAGGCAGTGCCACTCCATATCCATAGGACAACCTTGATATTGAGGTTCAGTGATCCTGGGACTGTAGGATGTGGGCTCCCAGAGGTGCTGCAACTCCTTCAGCACAGGGACTGGAATGTTCACCCCTCAGCTCCATTCCCCACATGAAACAGCTCCTAGGAGACCAACACAGAGCTAAACATGCACTCATATCCTTAAGTGAAGGTGGTAGCAGTAAGATTTAAAACAAGCCAAAACAGCTGTCTCTCCTTGCAGGGAGTTATTTGTGCTACTCCTGGCTCGAGGAGCTTAGTGGATTAAGAGGAAGCTGGACCAGCTAACAGGAGGGAAATTTCTGATGGCACGGTGGAAGTAGCGAGAGCACAGCTGGCTTGGGTGCCTGGCAGTGCCTGGGAGAGCATCACTGGGAGCTACTCCAGCCCTCTCCCTGCTCTATGCTCAGTCAGGCACTGCTCTCCTCTGTAAGAGATTTGTATTTCTCCTGCATGGGGTTTCTCAGGGTCTGAGGAAGGAAGGATCATTGGCACTGCTGGAAAGGATGCCCACAGCACATCTCCTCCTATTCTAACTCGAGTGAATTGCCTCTTTCTTGGCTGCTAAGCTGGATCCCGGTTTGCCTTTTCTGTTCCACTGCTTGGCTAATGTCACAGCAGATATATCCCTCACCTCTCATAATCTCTGACAATGATGAGAGGAAATGAAAAAAGATTATTTAGTATCATTTTTTCCTTCTACTAGACGTTTCATGTAGGAAACACTTTCAAAGAAGAGGGATGAATCACACAGCCACAGAAATTAGAGATGGAAAAGACCTTTTAGGTCAGCCAGTCCATTTCCCTGTGAATGCAGAAAAGCTTCTGAGTGGAGTTAGATTTTCAAGGACTTTGTCCAGTTTAAAACAACTTTGGAGGAAAAAAGCTTCAATTTCAGTCCATTCCAAGCCAGCTGTGTCTGACAGAGGACTGCTTTTAGACCAAGTGTGATTTGAAGGCTCCAGAACTTGGTGCCCGGACAGGTGCAGACCTCTCAGCTGAGTGCTGAGAAGATGCTGTGCAGCCAAGAGAACAAGGCAACAGGATGCCATCCTTGGCTCTGTGCCACCCTTGGATCCTGCAGAGGTCTGCTTCCCACAGGGAGGGAGAGAATGGAAAAAGCAGGGAAGAGGGGAGGAGATAAACCCACACTGACATTAATGTTCAAAGATCCCTCCAGTTCAGTGCTTTGCTGCTGAATGCAGCCTTTTGGCTGTATGAACTTCCTCCTAGTAACTCTGTGAACCCTTACATTTATTTGTTTGCTTGTTTATTTATTTATTTGCTTATCATTATTGGGAGGCAGAGGGTCACTGAGCATGTTTAGCTACCCAGAAGGATCTTTCTAATTAACCAGGAGTGACAGCAGCACCCCTCGTCTGCAGTGACCCTGTGCTGTTAGGGATGGAGCAAGCTTGCCATCACTCCCCTGGGCACTGAGCCTTAATCTCTATCCCCAAACCCATCTCTGAGCCATACAGGGATGACCATGTTACAGAGACAGTGTCATAATGTGCCATCTCCTTCTCATAAGTGGTCACCTGCCAGCTTCAACTGGAGGTGTAATTACCATCCTTTAGGCCTGATCCATCTTATTCCCCTTGAAGTCGATGAGAAAACCTCCCAGACTCTGCTGGAAGCAGTATTAATGTCCCCCCATCTCTTTTGCCAGGATTTATCTCCTTTGAGGACAGGCGTCCGCCAGGAGCGGGAGGTCTGGAGGGAGCGGGTGCTGTGGGGAGCAGGATGAGGGAGAGAGAAAGCAGAGCAAACACAGGTCCATTAATCCGCAGTTAGTCTGCCTTTTTTGTTAGGAAGATGAACTTGATGAGTTAATTAAGCCACAGCCTGTAAAACCAGTTTATTTGCATAGCAAACTCCTGGGCCAGTGTGCTGTGAGCGGGCATAGACGTGCAGACAATTCCAGGGAAATTACAGCCTCATTAATATGCTAATCTGGTTGCAGGCCTGGAACGAGTTTTGGGTTTGCAATGCTTGGGTTGGGGGGGGGGGTCGGAAGGGTGTTGCTTAGCAACACTTCCCTCCAGGTATCCCTTCTCTTGCTTGCCCTTGATATCCCCCAAGGATGGTGAGGGATGGGGGGGGCCTGCCGCTGTCACACGCCAGTGAGCAGCATGCCAGCGCCCAGCACCACCTCCTGGCTGCTCCCCGCTCCCAAATCGGGATATAGAGATGCACGTTCTCTCCATCTCACCCTGCCCACCACTGTCCTGTTGTTCTCACTGTCCCCTCTCGCTGTCCCGTGAGCCTGGTGGTCCCTGCCTGCTCCAGGGTGGAAGTGTTAGGTGTGCAGGTGTTTGTAGCACCTCGGACCCTGGAGCAGATCCCCAGGCTGTGCCTCTTTCTGCAGTTTCCTCCTATGCCTTCAGCAATATGGTGTGAGAGAGGTGTACAGCATCCTGCCACTGCTGCCAGGGTGAGGGACATGCCCTGTTGACCCTGTGTCCCTAAGCACTGGGGCCTGCTGGCTGCCCCACAGAGCTTTTATTGCCCTACCAGCACATTCCCATGGGGCCTCTGCAAAATTAGGCCAGGGCAGGAGATCGGGTCAGTTCCATCCCATCCCATGCCTCTGTCTTGGGACCATTCTTGCAATGAGTGTCAGCTGGAGGTCACAGTAGGGCGTGCTCAGCCCCCTGCTCCACCACCGTTGTCCCAGATGTGGTGAACCAAGATCTCACTGCTGTGGGTTTGAGATGCCTAAATAGCTCAGAGGGCTGGACACTCTTTGCTTATCAAACCTGGCTTGTCAGATAGAGATGAGAAGTTCATTTTGGGTGAAAGGCTCTCCTCTGCCAGGATGCTCTGCCTAGGGCAGATTAGGAACAGCCACCTTTACTCATTCACTAGCTTGCTCTGAAGGGTTAACAAGTATGCCATCCAAAAAGTTGTTGCAGGAGGAGCAGCCAGAGGAGGCCGATGTAGTCCCTGGATCAGCAGGATCACTTCTGTGAGACAGGAGCTGCTGCCTTCCTAATGGAGAGTGCCAGACTCTAGGACTATCCACCCGTTAGCCTTCATAAGCTCAAATATTTATTGTTCATATTACCCCAAAATGTACTAAAAAGATGAAAAAAAGAATTAATGTGCCAGATCTTGCATCCACCTTTTAGCTTATTATAGTGCTAAAGCAGTATTAACATTTACAGTATATGAGCTCTGCTTTGCTTGTGCCTGAGGCCAGGGGGGTTTAAGCCAGCACCGGAGTTAATAGTGAGTGCTGGTTAGAAAAAGTCCATTATGTCATAAAGTCGGAATTTCACTTGGGCTGCAGCCACAGGCTCCCTCCAATCGAGATACAATGCTGCTCTCTCAGCGCACTTCAGCCCTGATGCTTGCTCTAGCTCTCTCCCACTCATCCTCGAACCAAACCAGCATGGGGAAAATTGTTTTTCTTCCTGGTACTGGTGAATTGAAGAGCACTGTGTAGGTAATTGGTTCAGATGCTGACCAAGGAGCCTTGTCCCATCCCAGTGCTAAGAGTTGCCATGTGGCCAAATGCTCTCAGGCACTGGTCAATCTGTTGTGCAGGAGATGTCATGTCAGCTTCCTGGAGATCTCCTTTGTTGCCTGAGCATATCGATTCAGCCTCAACATGTGTGTTGTGCTTCAGATTGGGATTATGAACATCTCCTCTCTCCTGCTGGGATGAGAAGGAGGAAAGCTTCATTCTCCTCCCCAAGGCACCAGACTCTCCTGGCATCCCTTGGGCTTCAGCCCCGGTTGTGTGGTGGCAGTGGGGGGCTGCTGTGTTTGATGGGAATTCCTCCAGGCTCTCTCTGCACTCTGTGACTCCACAGTGACATGCAGTGGTTAGTGCCATCCAAAGGGACAGGGTACCTCAATTCTGGGTCTACCAAAAGTCACTTTTCCAGGAGCTGCCATAGACAAGTTTTCTGGGGTTCCAAAAGCTTCAATGTCCATCTGAGATCCAGTACCTTTATTCATACCAGATAACACCTCTTCATTTTGCATGGATGCTGAGCAAACACCATGCCCATCTTGTAACAAAGCCCCCATTTGGTGCACTCATACCATTGAACAGAGGCAGCTGCTGGTCTCTGTGGGCACTGAAAAGCCTTAAAGACCCTGACTAGCCTCACCTCAACCTGCACCAACACCCTCTGTCCACATTGGGATCTTCTGCTGAAGCTCAGATCAGAGCCTTCTCTCACTTTCTGAGCTTTGCTCTGAGTGCACCTATTCAGCCTTGCCTATCCCTTGCAATAGACCCTCTTGGTGAGGGCATCAGCCCACTTCTGGCTGTGGTGTTGGGCCTGTCATGTCATTGGAGACTTGCCTGTTGGTCCCTGGGCTGTGCTGCTGGATCTGACCCTGACTTGCATTTCCAGGTGCAAATCTGCCTCATTACTGCTGGCTTGGAGGTGGTGGGACAGATCCTGTGATGCCCCTGGGCACTGCTGTATGGTGGCACAATGGGCAGCACTGTGGAGCCTTTGCCAGGCAGAGCCCTTTGCTGATGTGAACGTGACTTTGGCAAATCTCAGTTTATCTTTGCTGTATCTGAGGCTTGACTGACATTCTTTTAAGCATGAAGAATATTACAGCTGTGGCTGCTTTTACAATTCAGTCCTCTATTATGTTCCCATGCATGGGGTAGCTATTTAAGTGATCCTACTGAGGAAGACTCTATAGAGAAGAGAAGGCTTTATCCTTTAGGAAATCAAATATTGCATCTAGCTTTCTTCAACCCAATGTATGCAACTTCGCAGCCACAAGCTGGGGATAGTGAGTGTCCAGCAGCATGAGTGACACCTTCACAGCACTCTGAACTGAAGAACAAGATTTCCAGAGGTTTTGCCATCACATTTTTTAGCAGAGATCTGGTTTTATGCTGTGGGAAGGCAGCGGGGCAGTGACTGCATGCTTGGAGAGCCCAGTTATCCTGTGCAGAGTTCTCACCACATCTCCTAGCTTGGTGTCTGGCCATTTCAGTCTCAGCTTTTTGGACTCTTTTCCATGTGGCTATTTGTTAGCAGAGCCACACAGACTATGAAAATAGAGCTGAACCCTATTTGAAATTCAGAGGGCACTGTCAGCCCATGTCACTGCCAGAGAATAAATAAATGCCTCCTCTGAACAAGTCAGGAATGATGTGTCGCTGGGCTCATTCAAGGTCATACCCATAAACATGTGAGAGAGACAGGAAGCAAACCTGAACAGGACTCAATCTCAGCCCTCATTCTCCTGCAGGACAGAAATCCCCACAGCTGCAGGAGTATACCATGCACACAAGGGATAGAACCTGGGAAAGTACTGGAACAGCCCAAGAGCCTTTGCTCATGTCCTCTCTTGGTGATGGGTGGTTGAATAAGGGTGTTTCAGAAGGGCTGATTGTGCCAGTTGGTTTCAAGGAGGTCTGATGTTGCAGCATGCTGTGCATCATCCAGTATGTGGGCTGATGGGACTTTTCCATAAGGGTGCTGGATCCTGGTCCCAAGGGTACCTTAGGTCTCAGTGTGACTGGAGGATTTCCCAGCATCTGTGTTTAGGGAAAGGTGCTCTGTTTTTGCTGAGGCAGGTGAAGACCCGGCTGCTCTGTGGATGTCCAGGTGCTTGGCCACACACCAGCAGCTCACCCTCCTTCTGGTAGCTTTGCAGAACTGTGCATTTCTCCTTCCCTTCGTTGTGTTGGGTGCCAGGTCTCTGTTCACCATGGTCCTTTCCTCCAATCCCTGTGCTAAACCTGTGGTGAAAAGCAAACGAAGAGGGAGAATCCAACCAAAAAACATCCTTATCCTGGCAAGAGCTCTCTAGGGCTCTGGCTAGTGCTCAGACCCCAAGTCCAGAGCTGCTCAGCTCTGACTCTTCATGGCACTTCTCACCCTTTGATGAATCCTGGCATTTACAAAGTTATTATACCTTATTATGAATTGGATTTTAATCTATTGTAAATAGTCCGGCCATTATAGTGTCATAAGAAGCAATTAGCCCCCCTGCTTGCTTATATGCATGAGGAGAAAGCTTTAATATCACGGAGCTATGCGGACTTGATGGGGCTTCAGCCTCCATGCATTCAGGAGGAGGCTGTGCTCTCGGAGTGTTAACCTGCTCGTGCCTGCTGCATCCAATGCCTGCAAATGCCTCTCTGTCCTGAGGAGGTCTCCAAAGGGAGAGGCTCCCAGGCTGATACCAGCCTGGGATCGCTCTCTTTGGGTGTGCTCTGCCACACAGCTGGAAATCTTCTGGAGGATGGATGTGGTTCAAGCAGATGATAAATTGTGGTTTCTTTGCATTGCCCTTAACCCAGTCACAAAGGGGATTATCATCTGCGGTGGGGAGAGGAGCCTGGAGTACAGTGCCTGCCTTGCCTCAGGGTAATTATTTCCAGTCTTGGCAAACCTTTCCTCCTTTGCAATGTGGAGGAAATTCATTATCTGGAGCTGGCGTCTCTGTGGGTTATAAATGAGCCTACCTTCTTTGTGCCCGTGTTGTGGAGCTGGGGGGACTGGGTGCTCGGACGTCACGGCTGTCCCCGCTGGGTGTTGTTCATGATGAATAACATCTCCTGGTTAATGGGGAGTCAGTGTTCCTCCAGCAGCAAGGAAGGGGTGGTATCCTCAGCCCTGGTCGTGACTGGTGTACAGTGGGAGCTTTGGTCATTGTTTTAGGGGAGCACTGAAGTGACTCTGCCTGGTGATGTGCTTCCAGGTGATCAGTGTGCATGGAGCAGAGCTGGGGGTGGGGAACTGTGCTGCAGCTGCCCACCCGTGACAGAGGCATGGTGTGTGGTGGACATCAGAGTTCAGTGCTGTCCCCAGCCTACTGCTGAGACTGGTATCCACCTTCATTCCATATCCAGCAAGAATTTGTCTGGGAAAAGGTTTTCCTTGCCTCCTCTGAGGATGGCCCATGCTATGTCTTTCCTTCCTCCTTGCCCTTGAAATCCCATTTTTGGGAAGTGCTCCCTGCTCCCGGGAGCACTCCTGCAGAAATTTCCTCACATGGGTTTGCCCCAGGAACATAACCTTCCCCTAATCCAGGGAGCTGGCTGCCTGGGCAATTGAGCTGGCTGTGTGTGTGCGCATTCATGCTGCCTGCAAGTTCTTGTCTGATTTATACTCACAGGTGACTGAAAAGAAGCCAAATTTTTGCAACAAAACACGGCACTGCTGGCTGTGTCCACCTGCATCCAGGCAGCGTCCTTTCTGCCAGTGCCCATTTTTGCCCCAGGCACTGTTTTTATATCGTGCGATGACACATCCCCATTGCTGAAATGCTGCATCTCTGGACACAGTTCTGCCTGTGAGCTCCCCTCTTTGTGTCTGGTTGCATTTATTGGTGAATTAGAATACAACAATCCTTGGGGATGTGAGCAGAGTTCCTCTCTTTCATCACCACCTTCCTTTGCTTATCTACTGAGATCAGGGCCAAGCTGCCTAGGTGGGTGAGGCAAGTCGAAGCAAAAGCTTAAAGCAATGCCAGCATCTCCACTTTACACATGGAGGGGGCTGGGGAGAGGGGAGAGAAAAGCAGCTTGTAATTACAGAGTAAGAGGCGACGATAAAATGATAATGGGAGAGTTCTGACCCAGCCGAGCCAGTTCTGTGAAGCTGTGAAATAAATTTAGCAAAAGAGTGAGGGCACAGGGGCTCTCAGGCTGGGTTACAGCTGAAATACTGGTTTCACAAACAAGATGTAAATTGGATTGCAAACATCTAATTAACCTCTTTGCTTATTTTTGTTGGGAAAGGTGACAGATTCCAGCCAAAGCTGGCACTGCTGCTTGGTCTCACCGCGTGACAGAGGATCTGGAGGAGAGGGGAGGAAAATGTTGGTGTGCTCCTTGCTGGGAGGCACTGAAGAGAACAGACCTTCAGGCTCAGCTGTCCAGGATGGAAGCAGTGTGCAGTGTTTGTCCTTGCTGCTAGGAAAGGCACTGCTGGGGTCACCTCTGAGGTTCTTTGTTCCTCACATGGAGCTCTCAGCCTACAGGGGCTGTCCTGTGCCCCCCAGCTGTGCGCCCTGAGCCAGGGTTGCCTCTTCCAGATCAGACCCAGGCTCATCAGAGAGCAGAAGCAGAGCAGGAAAAGGGTCTTCTGTGCTGCTCCCTGGGCTCCAAGGTTTGCCGTTTATCTTCCTCGAGGGCAATTGTTCCACATGGCTTTCAGAAGTGTAACATTGTGACCGCCCCTCATACTCTCGTCACCTCCTGCCTCCCCCTCACCCCAACCTCTTCTCTTTTTCACCCCACTTCCCCCAGGGACTTCTAGCCAGTGCAAATGGTCCCTTGGCAGCAATGATGAAGATGGATGTCTGATTGATTCTCTCTCCTCTGTGCAACCCCCACTCCAGCCCCCTCTTTCCCTCTCCCCTCTCTGTCCCCCCCCTCTTTCCATGCCCTTCTGGCAGAAAATTAAAAGGCTATTTGTTAAAGGGTGAAAGCCCTCAGGTGCAGCCCCCGGCTGGACAATTTGTCTCCATGAAAAGGATGCTATTATGAGAGCGGCTGGATCCAGGAGGAGGGGGAGAATTTGCCAGGAGAGACAGGAGCAGCAGGGAGGGGGTAGGAGGCATCTCGGAGGGACAATGCAGTGGTGGAGCTTATTGCTGGGGCTGGCCATCTGCAGGGCTGGATGCCTCTCAGTGGGGACAGCCATGTGCCAGAGGGAGCAAAGTCAGTGGTGATCAGAAGTGCCCCCCTACCAATGCTCCTCCAGTGGTGGCTCCGCAAACCCTCAAGTCAAAGGAGGTGGAGAGTTGGGCATAGCGAGGGCTGCCAGGGAACTGTGCTGAGCTTGAACAGCCCTGCAGATCCCCATCCACTTCTCTGGAGTCTCTTCTTATCCAGTGAATGCATCAGGCAAGCACAGCTATCCCATGGTGCCGTTCATCTCAGCGTGTATTTGTCCACAGTTTCACCCACCACCCTCCGTCCTTCTCTTGCCTCTATCATCAAGCACCCATTTGTCCATCCTCTCAATCTGCCTGTGTCTCAGATGGTAGGTTTTAATATGAGCACACATCTGAGGACCCCGCAATCCTTAACCAATGAGGAAGACCCCCAAGAAGCTGCTGGATACTCCAGCCCTTCCTTCTCCAAAACGGATCTTCACAAATTAGAACTGTCCAATGAAATACCACTGCTATGAGGAAGCTACTGTGGGAGTGAGATGCGCTCAGAGGTAGGGTCCAAACTGGGAGATGCTGAACATCACTGAGATGGGAGAGCCCAGGGCAAGACTGAGACCCTTGGCTCACTGTTGACTCCTGACATCAGCAAAGAAGAAAAATGAGGGAAGCAATTGGACATTTGCCTTGGCAACAGCAAGAAAAGCACTTGTGACACTCTGGTGTGGGGGAGAAGTGACTTTGCTGGAGCATTTCACGGAATCAATCGCAGAATCACAAAACTGTAGGGGTTGGATGGGGCCCCAAGAGATTGTTTTATCCAACAGCCCTGCTAAAGCAGGTTTCTTACAATAATCCAAACTGGGTGCTGCCTTACAGCTGCTGGATGGGAAGCTGATGGTGAAGCTGGTGGGATGCCAGTCCTCCACCTCATCATGAAGCTGGTCAGGAAACAAATAGTGGAGTTTTGGTTTTCAGTCTTGTGGCACACAAAGTGGGACCTGATGGGAAGGGCCCTCTGCCGAAGTTCTTACTGAAGGTCAGTTGGTGAGCCTCCAAGAAACAGGACAGAGCTCTGGGTACCAAAGCATGGAGGGCATGCAAGAATGGGAGCGATGGGATGTGGAAGGAGGTCCTATCAAGGGTGTCTATAGGGGGCACTGTGCCTTGTCCAAATGCCCTACCTACATCTCTCTGATTTGATCAGGCAGTGTTCCTCTCTGGAGGCTTGTGCTCTGACTTTCTTGAGCCTCAGGTGTAGACAGGGCTCAAGAAGTGTCTTTGAGTTACCTGCATGTTGCTCACCTATGGAGTACAGCCCTGTAGCACCTCTGATTTTGTTCATTTAGAGTGTAATTCTGATGCTGAAGGCAGGAGTGTAGAGGAGAAGGAGGAGAGAACAGGCTGGCCAGTTGCTGATCTACTTCTGCAGGAGCCGATGAACCACCACTCATTTCCCTGCCATGCAATGGCTGCAGTGCTCCAGACAGAAATGTTGCTTTCCTCCTGCAGGTATGCTCTCCCAGCAACTCCTAAGCCCAGCTAAAATAGATCACGCTGCAAGATTTAATGATTCAGCATTTCTGCTGCTGCTGATTTACTGACTGATGCTCAACTTTTTATCAGCAGAAGAACTGCTTGGCCATCAGGATCTGCAGGTGGCTGTGAAGGGAATTAAATAATAATATTTTTGGGATGCAAAGATGGATAGGTTGGATGCAGCTGCACAGCCATCCAGGCAGTGAAGTAAAGGCCAAGGGGCTAAAATAAGGAGGGAGTTTCCACTTGCTTCTGCAGCCTGCCAACACTAACACAGGCTTAACCTACACACGTGCTCATTTTCTGTTAATTTATTTAAAGTTTCTCCTTGCCAGAATCACCTGTTTGATCGAGAGATGCAAGTGATGTGTTGAGCATGTATGAAATTTGTACGATGGGCAACTGTATCCTTACACAAGCAGTGCAGAGCAAAACCATTCCAGAGGGATGTGCAGAGGAGCACATCACCATCCCCAGGTGATGATGAGGATGATGCTGAGCCCGGAGAACTTGAAAGCAGCAGCAGATGCTGGTGGGGGAGGAACAGATATGCTGACAGGAGGCTTTGCAGAGGGGCTGTGAGCAGCTGGAAGACACACAGGCAGAGGGGACAGCCTGAATGAGCCCAAGCACAGCTGGAGCTGCAGTTCCCCTCTGATCTGGCCAGGTGAGCAGAGCTCAAATGGGCTGGGGGACAAAATGAGGGAAAAAAACAAGAGAACAAAATGTCCCAAGTCTGAAAACAAGGGCTCTCTGCAGATGGAAATCTTAGAGCTGCTCTGTGATGGTGACTGAAAACTTTGAGGAATATGAACTGGAAACCAATGAAGCTCAGTGAGCATGCTGGAAGTGGAGCCTAATTGAGAGACAAAACAGGGCACAGACGGGTTGGCCCTGCCCCACACTCTGGGGGCTTTGGGGGATCCTGTGTTACAGCCCTTCCCGTGCCCTCACTTGCTGGCTCATCTCACTTTCCTCTGGGCGTTCAAGGCTCTGCTTCAGCAGCAAAGTCCTGTGAGGTGCAGATGCCCCAGTTCTTTGTTCTCAGGGCTAGATTTGGGGGTGAGGCTGGGGACACAGGATCCCACTGTCTGATCACTGTCTGCTCCTCCTGCTGTGGCTGTGGGGAAGCCTAGTGAATTAACGCCGATTAAATGCTTTCAGGTAATCAGATAAATCTGTCATAAAAATGTTTTGCAGTGATGATGGTGTATGGGGCTGCTGAATCACGGCCTGAACCTCTGATTGATCACCTGAGGCGAGCAATGAGTCAGCCACAGGAGCACAGGTGAAGGCAAATCACCTGTGCTGCAGGAAGGAGTGGAGCCTGGCTGCACCTCTCCTAGAGCCATTGAAGAGCTGGCTGCCAGTGGGGAAGGATCTCTCTGGAGATCCGCTCCACTGGAGTCTATCATGTGAGCCCAGGATAGGGTGAGAGTCCTTTTTTTCCTACTCTAGGATAATAATTACATCAGCCAAATTCCTGGATATATTACATCATCTGTATTCATCAATTCATTGATTGTATAGATGGTGTGCTTTGTGGTGAGGAGAAAGTGATGATCCCAAATAAAATGCCCATATTAAGCCATGGGAAAGTACAAAGGTGCCTTCAGACCTGAGGTGAGTTCTGCATTGGGGCAAAAATGCGTTACAGTCCTGGCCAGGCTTGCACCTCTCCTTCCACAGGGCCTCCTCTCCTGGAGCCTTCCTGTGCTGAGCAAGATTAATTACCTCCCGCTCAGCCCTTTGGGCTTCCCCCATCTGATAATGTGTGAACGAGGCTGACAGGCTCTTGCAGCTTTCCATCCTGCCTTCCAGCACCACCAAGCTCCAGCAGGACGATGGCATCCCCAGCCCCCTTCCCAGGCTCGTCCCTCAACCTGCAGTACCTCTGGAGAGGAATGCCACAGGGCTACTCCTGCTGGGATAAGGGGAATCAGCCCCCAAACCTGAATCTGCTAACACAGATTCACTCCCGAGCACATTGCAAGCCTTGATGTGCGAGGCTGCCTTTATCCAGGGACACTGCAGCTGGGAGACATCTAACGGCGATTAGAAGGGACACCAGCCTCCCTGTGCTCAGCTGAAAGCCCGTGCTCCCAGGTTGCTTGCTGGGAATTGGCTGCAAATTCAGCAGCTGGTGCCAGGCGGCTGTGCCTGCCCAGTCTCTCAAGCAGCTTTTCTTTCTTGTTTTCTTCCAACAGCGTCTCCTGGCAGGCATGCAGGTGGTGACATCTTGGGCTCTTACCCCATGCTCCTTCCCCTGTTCTGGTGCCTTTTGGGTTGCTTTCCAGGGAGATTATTTCCATTGGCTTTTTCCCTCCACACCAACAGGGGTTTTCTTTTTCTTCTTTCTCATCAAAGTGAATGAACTTGTTTCACCTCAAAGTTAAAAGCATTGAGATGAAGTGGTTCAACTTCTCCTGTGTGCTACCAGTTAGAAGCATTTGTTTAGCTAAGCTGGTTTTCCGGATTTGACAAGATTTTGTATTTTTGAGGTGAATTTCTCAATCATTCTGTGAAAACATTCTGAAGAATGAAAAATTTGTCTTTAAAAAATAATCAATCAGATTTTCTTCCAATCTGGAGCCCACTTAACTTTCTGTCTGAAGGACAGGACAGCATCCCAGAGGAATTGCTGTTCTTCCTGACAATGAGGTGAGCCCTTGTGGCTGCAAAAGAAGAAGGTGACTTCAGTCAGGTTTGCACAGAGAAGGGGAAGGATTGTGATCCTAAGGTTCCCTTTGACTTCACCTCCCTACGAGCTGATGGCAATTGGCACTCTATGGGATCAATTGACCTCCAAAGGTTGAGCTCACATGGTGTTCCCATCCATCCTTCCCTGTGTGTTCCCTGCTCTGGCAGCCCTGTGGGGCAAGAAGAGCTGCCAAAGAGAAGGGAAGAATGCTCTTGAGATCTCTCCAGACCCTATAAAGCTCAAGATTCCTTTCTCTTTGGGTCACCAGTGGAGGAAAACTTGTGATGCCTGTAGGTGTGTATCCAGCAGTGTTGGGTCTGCTCGGAGAAATTTGAGATGGGAGAATACAGAGCCATTGCTGCAGCAACCTAGCTGTGTTCTGGGGCTGGGGCTTCTCTGCTCACAGGTTGGGGCTGTGTCTGTGCTGCCTTTGTCCTCGCCCTGCGTTTCATCTCCCGCCAGCATATGTGGTCTGCGGAAGCGCAGCGTGGGGTCATGTTTTTTCTGGAGGGGCTTCTTGGAAACACAACAAACATCCTTGAAACACAGAGGTTTCCCTTCTGCCGGCATACAAATGAACCCCAAACAGAGCCCACTTCAAAGCCACCGCCTAATGAGCTGCTCCCCGTTCCAGTGTGACGAGGGCCCTAACGAAGTTTCAGGATTACAAAGGCACCAGCTTTGCTTTTTGAGCTTGCTCAACTGAAAAAAAGGGGAGGAAGACGGGGCAGGGAGTAGGATGCCAGCACAGGAGGGGCCAATGCTTTTCGTCAGTGCCCCCCAGCCTCTCTTCTCTCCTGGAGTACCGATCCCAATTCAATGCAAAGCCCCCAGGCACGGAGGAGTGGGTCTGTGGGTTTGGCCCTGGCACACTGGGGGCTACAAATACCACCCTTAATCCCCAGCACGCATCAGCCATCTACAACACACTGGCCCCAAAAGCCTGTGGCAGGTGCAGGAATCAGCTATGACAAAACAAGGGCAGCACCAAACCAGGGCTGGCTGCAAATCCCACAGGAAACTCCAGGAAGGGAATGGACTGATAGGTTTTCCTCCTGATTTTGAGCAGGGAACAAACAAAAATAATTTGTTTGTGCAAAACTTCGCTTCTATTGCTTTTTCCCTACCACAGAGGATGCTTCCTTCCTTCCTGAGTTTTTCTGGTTTTGCTCACAAATATGTTGCTTTTCTACTTTCACTTTGTCCACTGTATTTTTGGCTGCCTGAGGTAGCATTTTCTGCCACAAAATTGTGAAATGAAACTAAAAACTACACAACCAGACTCCATGTCTCCTCGTGTTGCATGGAAGTTCTGCCATCCGGCAAGCAGGGGACGTTTTCCTTGGGGCCAGATACCCCCAGTGCACCCAGAACTGCTTCAGCCCTCAGATCACAGGGTGATCCTATGCCCATGGTTGGTGTGTGCTGAGCCAGTACGCAGAGCGAGGTGGAATGCATTGCTGAGGCTGCCCTATTCCTCCAAACTCAGCCTTCCCAGATCAAAACTCCTTCCCGAAGTGCAGCACCCCCTTCTTCCCCAGTATAAATAAATAACCTGCAGTCTCAAGTCACTCCCACTCCAGAAGGCCGTACCGTGATGAATATACCCAGCCAGGCATTGTTCCAGCACGAGGTAATAACAAGTCTTCGATTGCTGGCTGCTAATGCTGCTGACACCTGGCTGCATTCAGAGCGGCTGCGCGCAGGCAGTGGGCGATGGATGTAGTGCCAGCCCTGTGGCCAAGGTGCCAATACTGCTGATCCGCCCTGACATTGATTCCCACCCCTTCTTCTGTATTTTTTCCCTCTTGGTCAGGGAACACGTAAGTATGTGCGGCTGGCCCATGTGCCTGGGCTGCAGCTTGTCACTTGGCAGCCCACAAAAAGGGCATTCTGGGCAGGAGCATGCTGCACTTCTTCCATCCACAGGGAGCCCTGAGCATCGCGCCGCACCTCCAGCCCCATGCCCTCCTGAGATGGGTGGCAATTCAGGATGGAGATTTCCTTTGCCATTTTCATCCATTTGCAAAGTCCTCCATGAGCTGGTGCTGCTCAGGACACATCCTGGCTTCTCCTGCACGGAGCCACCCTTGAGGCACATCCCAGCTTGGATCACTGCTGGCAGCAGCATGGTGGCCCTGCAGCTGCTGTTTGCATGGCTCCCTGCAAGTGGGAAGCTGGGGCTGGAGTGAGCTTGTGCCACATTGCGTCCCATCCTTGCTGAACCCGGAATGAATTCAGCCACTGCCTCTGGTTAAAAACAAGACAGAGAGCAGCCTCCCCCGCCCCACTGCTGAGGGAGGAACAAAACCTGCAGTAAGGCCCTCGAGCGGGTAATCTCTCCTTCAGATGTGTCCCAGCATCCCTCCGCCATGCGCGGCCCCGGCAGCCACCACTTGAATTAGCACCAAAGGATTATGGGAGCCACAGTCATTAATCTAGGTGACAAACAGGACTCTGAAGGAATATTTGCACCCCGAAATTGAAAAGATTAGGCCATATTTGTCAAGGATTGGTAGGCTTTATCGCCTCCAGAGCAGATGCTGTTAAATATTCATGAGCTGCATAAGTGGGAGAAGACCTCGCTAGGCCTGATGACTTTCAGAGAGAGGAGGGAAGGGGGGGACGAGGACAGGGGGGGGGGGGAGGGAGGGGCGGCGGCATGTGGCATCGGTACGCGGTACTGGTGTGGGGCCGCCCCATGGAGCCCGTGCTGCTGTGCTGATGCTGCAGGACCAGCGGCCACCGCTCTGCCACAGCCATGGCCCTGCTCTTGCCCCTCGGCTGTGGGCTGGGCTCTGGTTTGGAGATGGTCCCCTCTGTGTCCCTCTGAGAAGTCCCGCAGAGAACATCCCTGTCTTCTGCCTCCACAGAGACCCCCAGCTCAGGGCATGGGACGCACTGTAGTGCCCGTGGGGTGGAGCCGGGCATGGGCAGTGGGTGGGGAGGTGGGGATGAGAGCAGCCTGAGGAAGGGAGGCATGGGAATGAGGGGAGGGAGAGAAGATGTACTCAGAGAGGGATGCTCAGGGAAAGAAAAAATGGAACAGGAGAAAAGAGAACTAATAGGAAAAATGTGCACTGACATGCTCTCCTTCTCCTCCCAGCCTTTTGTTCCCCCCACGTTTAAGGGTAGCTTCTGCAAGGGCTGGTGAGCCCACTAAGACCCCCACCTGGCTTCCCGGGTGGGTTGGGCTGCCTGTGGCACATGGGGTAACCTCGCCAAGTGCTCAGGCTCAGTGCTCTTGCTCAAAACACCTGACACTGGCTGAGGTTTTCCAGGATGCAGCTCTGGAAATCTGGGGTTTCAGGCTTTGCCTAAGGGAACTCTCAAGTCCCTCTCCGCAGGGCTGCTCTCAAAGAAATATTCTCCCAGTTTGAATAAATAGCTGGGATTGCTCTGACCCAATGCAGCACCCTGCACTTGGCCTTATTGAACTTTTGCACATAGCAGGGGGGTTGAAACTAGGTGATCATTATGGTCCCTTTCAACTCAGGCCATTCTATGATTCTATGATTCTATGATTCTATGATTCTGTGATGTGAGGAAGCTCCATAGCTCTTCCCTTCCCATGTTTTGGCAGGAGAATGGTGCTGTGCAGGGGCTGAGGTCTCCCTGCCCTCCCCAAGTTCCTCCCTCTATCTCCCACATGCATGCAGTTGGTTTAGAGCCAATTTGAACCAAAACTCTAAATCTCAAAGAGCCAGGGAGAATTTTCAGCACACCAGAAGCCTTGATTTTCAGCCAACTGTTTCTGCTAGTGTCATTCAACTGATAAAGGGAAAAGCCAGGGCTGGCATTAGAAAAAGCACCTCGTAAGCTGCAAAACTAGCAGAAAAAAGCCTCCGTTGCCAGGCTTGTGGGGCGACAGACACTTAATTTAGTGCAGTCTAGAGATTTTTTTTTTTCCCCAGTGTTAGTGGAAAGCCCTGATTCATCAAAACCACAATTCTTTGAAAGAACGGGTTAGTCCCAACAACTTTTTTACTCCATTTAAAGAAAACCCACCAATAACAGTAAGTCAGATGACATTTTGTGCCCTATCTCTTCCAAAAGGGAAAATAATTTGCTGCTTGCCCAAAATGCAGGAAGCGTGCAGCTACTTATGGTGAAAACAGATGACATCTACAGAACCATCGGAAGCCATTTCTGTGGCCCCACAGAGAAGTTCAGACAGGTCGGAAGGGAGCAGGTTTGCCCATCCTGCACGTGGGTGCTGAGACCCACCCCAGTGCAGCACCTGGCGCTGCTCAGAGCAACATTTCCTGCTGCACTGGGAATGAATGAAACAAGAAAAGGGAAGTGTGGTGATGCTACACCACCTGCTCCCCCAAACTCTCCTCTGCACTGTAAACTTCAGGAGGGCTCCAGGTTCTGGCTCATGAGGTTCCTGGCCCTTCTCCCTCCTGCCCACACTCCCCAGACTCCTCCAGCCTCAGCACGATTTAATGTCTTACAGTTCTGTCCCTATTTGACAAACAGGTGATTTTGCTAATGAGGAATAAATGAGATTCACAGGATGAGAGAAAGGGAACAGCAGCTGTTGTGAGTGCAGGATGTGCTGGCTTTATTAAAATAATATATGGCCACATGCTTAGTATTAGGACTCGCAGTTTGAGAACTCCCATCTCATCCCTCCCCACTCCTCCCACCTCCACTCCCCCCACCCCTTTCTTGGTCCTCAGCCCCTTCCCTGGAACATTTTTCAATCAGCAAATTACTGGCTGGAGAGCCCTGGCCCTCCCAGGCCATGCATACAAAATAGGGCTGGGCTGGGGAGGCGGAAGGGTGCGCACATATGTGTGTGTGTGTGTACATGTGTGTACGCATGTGTGTGTGTGAGAAATCTCCTTTTTTCTGAAAACCTCTCCTGATGTTCTTACTTCAGATTTCCATTATTTTCCCAGATGTGTTTCCCTGCCCTTCCCCTCCCAGTACCTGGGGAAGTGGTGCAGGACAGCCTTCATGTTACCCAAAGCACGGTGGGGCAGATACCATTTTTCTACATGTTTCCATGATTGGGATTTTGATGATCCCTTTTCTGCCAGCATTCTGTGCAGCTGGGAGGAAGGTGCCTACTTAGCTGGCAGGAGCACCCAGCAGCATTTGCTAAAGCCAAGGACATTCTGAAGGGGCACTTCTGTGCTGAAGCAGTAGGAGAGGAAGGAGCAGTCCTTCAGTAACATTTCTACTATTCCAGGGACCCAAGATTAAAGAAGAGGTGCACTGGTAAAAATAATAGGTAAACAAATGAATAGCCCTCCAACACACTGCTCATCATTCATAGTATTGTTTGAGCTGGAAGGGTCCCATAAAGGCCATCCAGTTCAGCCCTCCTGCAATGAGTAGAGACACCCACAGCTCCATCAGGTGCACAGAGCCCCATCCAGCCTGAGTGTCCATGACAGGACACCACCACTTCCCTGGACAACCCGTGTCAGTGCCTCACCACCCTTAGTGTAAAGAACTTCCTACATCCCACTTACATCTCCCCTCTTTTAGTTTGAAACCATTTCTCCTCGTCCTATCACCTCAGACCCTCCTGAAGAGTCTGACCCCTTCCTTCTCACAGCACGAGGTGTCACCCCTTGCCCACTTGCTCAGGGTGGCAGCAAGCAGCTTGGGCTGAGCAAATGAGAGCTCTGCAAATGATGTACTCACTGAGTGACAGGAGAGTTGCCGTTTAACGATTTGCTGGGCAAACAGTATGTGACCATTTCTAGAGCTGCCTGAAGAGGACAAATATAACCTCCCCATGCGCCGTGAATAATTCATTTGGTGAAAGTAGGTGGAGATTCACCCGATGAATGATTGACGGGCAGGTGGAGGGGTGGCACCACCGGTGTGCCATGGGTCAGTGCTCCACGAATGGGGACAGGGCAGGGCCTGGCAGCAGGGATGGCCCCATCTACCGTTGTTGTACATCTCTGGGGGATTAAGCTCCCATATGAATGCTTCTCCTCCATCCGAGGGGGGAAGAGAGGAAGCATCTGAGTCTCTTCATGCAGGCTGGAGGAGGGGACATGGAGTTAGGAGGCATTCCTGCCCCACACGGGGCGGGCTGTGGAACAAAAAGCCGGAGCTGCATGTGGAGCATCCCCTGCTGAGGCCCCGGGGCTGGTGCCTGTCCCTATTGAGGGGCTGCGGCATGCATGGCTCCAGGTGTTCCCAAATCCCCCCGCAGTGTCCAGCCCACAGCCCATGGCCAACTCCCTCTGGCTGTGGCACCTCTCATCCCCTCCTCCCAACCAGTTCCCCTCCAGAAGGCTGTGGGTTGGATGTGGGGGTGCAATGCTTGGGGGTAATCCTATGCTTCAGTTTCCCCAAGAGGTCCCAGGTGCAGTGCCTTCTACTCACCAGCTTTGTCTCTGGCTAAAGAGAGCTTGGGAAATGACCCAGAGAGCCAGGAGCAGCCTCTCACTTCTCTGTATGGGTCAGGAAGTCAATGTTGTCAGGTACCAGAAAACAATTAATTACAGAATGATCATTGCAAAGAGGAGCTTTTTAACTTTTTTTTTTTTTTTATCAGAACTTGGAGAAATTTGATAGCAGTGAGTGAAATCCTGAACCCAAATGGAAGTGATGTTCAGAACAAGCCTTGTTTCAGCCCTCTGCCCTGAGGGTCACTGCACCTCTCATCGCACCTCCATTCCATCGTCATTCCACCCAGTGATTAAACGTGGTATTATCTTATTTATTTTGGCTTGCCTCCTTGCCAGTCCCCTGCTGAAATTAAATGATTGCCGAGTTAGATTAGCAGAAAACATATGTGGAAATTACCTTTTAATTTCTTAATTACATTGCATTCACCTGCAGCTCAACCTGCCAGGGTAAGGAGAGTGTGAAGTTAATTTCCATTGATATATTATCAGCATTCTTATAAATTAGGATCCTATTAGACAGGAAGCATACCAAGAATTCATTGTTCCTAGCCAGGCTGTGGGACATGGGATCAGGGCTGATTTACAGGCACTAGGCTGCTTTCAGCTCCACGGGAAGAGAATGCCCACTCACACTTTAGTGACAGTGAACTTTCTGAGCCTTGTAATGTTGGCACGATTAGTGAAGAAGAGCCCCAGGGCCAATAATTTTTTTTACCTCAGCCTCTTGTTTCTGAGGGATATCTTATCAGCAAACTTTAACTAAGATCCTTCAGTCACAGGACTTCGGTCAAGGCTAGAAAAACAGTAGGAAGGTGGTATGTTCCAGTCCCTGGAGCAAATTAACTGGGAAGTCTGAGTTCTCCCACCATTTCCCTTCCTACTGGGCCGTTTAAGATGAGAATTAAGCCTAAATCTGGCCCTTTAAAAAGCCTCCCAAATCCCTTGCACATGCTATTGAGGCTCAGAAGCACCAACGATACATGGGGCCATGCTACAAGGCACTGAGGAGGGATCCAGTGATGTTCTTCAGCATGCATGCACTCTGCCTGTCATGGCATCACTGGGCTATTGGGGTGTTGAACTTGTACAGACACAAGGAGACACGAATGTGGCAAGCTGCTGTGCTGCATCTCTAGTGTCTGCTTTGTTTTGTGAGACAACTGATGTGTTCTGTTCTCTTCTGGAAATTTTATTTCTTTTCTTTAATTGTCAATGGCTTTCTGCAGTCTGTAATATTTTCATATTCCCTGAGCAACCTGTGTCAGAGGAAATGGAAACAGCAAACAGATTTTCTATCATAATCCCTCTTCTGCTGTGAAGAGGGGGTGGTGAGAGGCCTTGTCAGGAAGACCTGTTCACACACCACTCACTGACATACAGAAGTTGAAACTATTTTGTGTTGAATTTGTGTCCCAACCTAGCAAAGCCAGGGTGGCAGAGTGACAAGGTAAGTGAGGGATCGCTGTTTGGAGGTGTCCAAGAGCAAGCTGGAAGCAGCTCAGCCTGAACCCAGTGTTGAATTTGCTGAGGGCAAGTTCCTTTTGCACCTGAAATAGCCAACAGTTATGAGTTGTTGCCTTGCTGCAAGGGGCTGAAACTGCCTCTTCTGATCTGCCCATCATGCTAGTCATGGACCTCAACACTTTCAGAGTAGGATTGGATATGAATGGATTTCAGAGCACTGTTCCTCTATTTTTATATTAAACTTTTCCAATCACACCCAAAAATCATCAGGAGGTGGCACAGTTCAGTTGAAAAACAAGATTTACTTAATATATAAAATGCCCTGTAAAATCCAAAGCTAAGATGGAAGGTGCCTGATTTTTACCTTCTGCTCAGAGCCTCACCTCACTTGGACATGCTGCAGTCATTTAAATCTCCTCGTTTCCCACACAGAGGTCACATCACCTATTAATCACACCGAAGAGCCCCTCAGTTATCTGAAACCATGATTACCCCAACCTATTTCACGTCCCCTGTGACATTTGGATAACTGAGGTTCTTCTGTATTATTATTATTTTTCAATTGTGGTAATTATTGTACATTAAACCATTAGCATTCATTACTCCTACAGTGTGTAATTAGAACAATGGTGGATGGATTACTACCGACTCTAATGAAGTTTTTATAATTGTAATTTATGGCCGTCAAATTACCTTTCTTAAAAATGAAGCCTAATATTAGCCTCTTAAGTTATGGGGAGGGGATGGTAATTACTTCTAATTGATGGTTCTTGTTTGCTCTGCATATGGAGCGATGCTGATCCAACCTCACCCTTGTTTTTCACCTAAGGATAGGGGAAGTATCATCACGCACCTAGCCAGCCCTTCCCAGTGGCCGTGACTGAGTTACAGAGCCATGCTTGGGTCACTCCTGGCTTGGTGTGGCTGGGAGATGGAGGCAGCTGAAGGACAGGCCGGCAGTTCCTGGGACAGAAACTGGGAGAGCTCGGAAGACTTGGGGTAAGCTTCATGGTAGGATGGGGGTGACGGTGAGGCGGGCGCTACAGCGGGGGCCGAGCGCTACAGTGGGGCGAGCGGTGGCGCTGTCCGCGGTGCTGAACGCGGCTCTGAGCTCGGGGCGGGCGGGGCGCTCCGGAGCGGCCCTGACGTTGGTTTCTCTCACTCTGCCTTTCCAGCTGAAAGGAATGCGTGTAATGCCACTTTTTAATTATTATTATTATTTGTTGTTGTGGTGGTTGTGAGTAAAAAATAATCCGTGCCTTTGCTTTCCCAGCAGGGATCTGAGTTTTGCTTTAATTGCCTCTGTTTGAATCAATTCAGGCTCAATTATGCTCGTTCTTCAGGTGTAATTGAGATCTTTGTGCCTATCTATCTGAGGTAGATGCAATTATCCCCCGAAGCACTGTAGATCAGAGAGGCTGAGGATAGTGACTCGATCACCTTCCTAACGGTTGGCCCTAGGTGGGCTCATGAGAGGATTCCCACAATCAACTCCTTCCTTGTCACTGGGGCACACTAGGGCTAAATCCGAGCAGGGAGGTCCCTAGGCAAGTTAGGAAGCTACAGGTGTTGACACCTTTTTGGAGTACAAAGCTCTGCCAGGAGGTCATGCTAATGCATCCTGAGATGTGCCCAGTTCTGGAAATGATCAATAGAAGAGCCCTCGCCACCACAAGGACTAAAACTTTGGGCTCTGTGGCACACACACACAAGCAGGAATTGTTTTTTAATCAACTGGTTATAGACAATGGTTCACATATGAATTTCGTCCCTGAAAAGCCATTGTGTATTGAACAAAGACCATCAGATAATAAAAATGAGTGCGCTGTTACACTTGAAACAGTGAGTAAGGAAACTCAGCCAAAGTGGAGGAACTCCTGTGGGACATGATGTCAAATTGCCAAGCTTAATACCCATCTCCCACCATGACATCCTTGAGATGTAGGTATGGGTCTCCTGCTTAGCTGCAGCAGGAAATTTTTATTGTAACACTTGAGGAACAGATGAATTTTAAATCTTGAGAAAACACCGTCAGTAGTACTAAGGTGACATTTTTTTCTTCTCTGAACTAGCAACAGAAAAAAAAAAAGCAAAAAGCAGTTGTTTTTTTTTTTTTTTCTTCCCTTTTCCTCCACTGGACATTTCATTACCATTTTCCAACATTGCTGGGATCTGAAACCAGGCTCACCAACAAGGAAATGGCTGGTTCTGAGATTTCTGCTTCAGTTTCTTGGGTTCATGGTCATAATTAGAGAACTAGCCAGTGGCTGTATTTTCTGGAGGTTTAAAAAAAGAAAGCATTTCTCAATTTCCAGCTGACCTCCAGAAGGTTCACTTTTCTCCCTTGAACAAACGCAACACTTACATCTTGGTCTTTTAACAAGATGCTAGCTGCTTCTCATCTTCAGCTCTTGCAAAAAAATGGAAAAATATGGAGTGGAGAAGCATTGCTGAAAAGTGTCACTGATGAGTAGTGGTTCTTTTGTGAGGGGTAGTTGAGGTTTTTCTAACAAACCCATTTTCTATTAAAAAAAAAAAAAAAAAAAAAAAAAGCTTACAAGCCCATGCAGAAGTTTTAAAACCAAGGACTACACTTGCAGGTCTCAGCATGCAGTTCTTGGATGTAAAACACCCTTTCTCTTCCGGAGTAGAGTGCTGGTGATGGGAGCTTGAGCTGGCCTTTCCCTTCTCCCAGAGCTGGCGTTCTCCCATCACCCAGCTTTGGAGCACATGCAGAAAAAAATGAGAACTGATTAACCCGTGAGTACTGGTGCAGGGGAAAGTGCCATGCTTTGTTTCCATATGGACCATCCGTTCTGGGGCTGCACCACATCATCCCCAGGACACAATCTGATGGAAGGAGCATCATGCTGCTGCTTCCCTCTGACTTCTGTAGTAATTTTGTCGACCTAGTTCAGGGATGCACTTGGCCAGGGCTCATGGTTCACTTGGTCATGGCATGTAGTTCCCACCCTATTCCCACCTGCATCCACCAAGGTCTCACCAAAGGGCTTTTCTTGTCTACTCAAGCAGTCCAGCTTGAAATATTCCTATTTCCTTGTCCGTGGAGCACCCATTCCATCCTAGCTGTAGGGCAGAGTCCCCTCCTCGTGCCATGCCCCCCCCCATGTGAGCAGCTCACTGCTGAGAGCTGCTGGCACAGGCCTGGTGCAGCGCTGATTAGATCGCTGTCACCAGGGAACGGAAGGTTAATTGCCATTCTCTTTGTGTGCCGCTCGGAGAGGAGACCAATTTCAGCTCAGTAGCAACAAAGTGTTGCCTGCTTGCTTTGGCTGGGGGCAGGGGGAAAGCAAACCAAAGGGGAAGGGGGGGCTGGACAAGCGGGCAGGATTGTGCATGGACTTTGAGCATAGCTGTGTCTTGTCTGGTCTAGCAAAAGAGAAGTGCTTAACAAGTATTAAGAGACACAAATAATTCTCCTTTTCTCCTCTCACCCATTCTTTTCTCTCTTTCTCTTTGCTTGTAAATCCTGCTTATCGCATCTGAATAGCAGAATGGTTTCACACCGGACCTTTAATCTGGCCCAGAGCAGCCCCCAGAGGGGCAAAGTGGCTGAGGATTACCTTTTATTTTATTTGATTTTTCTTAGCTTTCTTCCACTCCTCCCCTCCCTCGTGGGTTTTTTTTCTAGTTTTTTTTTCCCCCCTCTGCATTTGTTCTTGGAAGGAGTGAGGAGCAAAGGCTTAAGGGGGGGAAGGGGAAAAAAGAAGTGTGTAGGGGGTGTTACAAACTTAAGGGGATCTGGATCTATTCAGAGGGACTTGTCCATAGCCTTGCTGCTTTTGTTCGCCTGCCATTCTTTAGCTGATTTCTTCACTTCAGTAAAAGCGCTTTAATTCCCTTGTAGATACCGAGAATCCCTCCTTCTCCTGCTCTCCCCTCCTTCTCCTTCTGCAGCCATGCGCTTTCTCTTTCTCAGACTCTTTATCCAGTGTCCTCCTTGCCACCAACAAAGCCCAGGAATGGCAAAGTTTTCTTTCAGAGGAATGAAAGAGATGGAAAGAACAGGAGGAGACGGGGAGCGGTGCATTTGTGTGTGCACGTGCATCATTATGTGTGTCACCTGCCCCAGCTACAGGTTTTCATCTCCCTCTGACATTGTGGATGTGATTTTTGATCCCAGAAAGCTTTATGCATGGCCTATTCAGCTCCAAGTGTAAGGGACATGGTAGTAGGTCCCTTCAGGAGAAAAGCTGGAGGTGTCGAGGGGTATAACACCCAATGCTCCCCAGTCAAGGGCTCTAGGAAGGATCTTCCCATGTTCACTTGAGTCACCAGAACCAAACCAGGAGGCTGAGGGCCCGGCCGGAGACCTGGGTTTGGCATAATGGGACTGGTCTCAGGGTCAGTAGATGATTGTCCCCATCAGGCACTGGGAGCAGCTCATGTCTTTCTGCTCTTTTAATTTTATAACTGAATAATGAGGATTTCAAAAGGCAGTGAGGATTTTGACAGCTGTCCTTGCTCAAGCCAAAGGTTCAGTTACTGTAAATCAAGAACAGAGAAGAGATCAAATTTGCTGAGGGGTGTTCCGTGGTTCAGCCCACAGCCATGAAATGAGTTTTATCCACAGGAAGCCTTTGGGTTTGGTCTGTAGGATCTCTCAGCTTATGGAGGTAAGCTGGAGGCGATTCTCTGGGGTACAGGAAGGGAGCTGTGTGGGATTTCAGATGGTGAGCTGCAGCTACTGAGACACATGGAGAAATCTTCCAGCACTGGTCCAGCTGCTGAAGGTGGTAATTCCTCCCTCTCCTTCAATCCCACCTTTTGGGTTCACTGTAAATCAGTCCCGTGCCTTCCTGCAATGCTAAATGCATTGCACTGAACTGCACTGCCCTCTTCAGTGGGAGGAGATCCTCTTTGCCCTTTTACCATTTACCACCAGCACGGTACTTTGAGCTACACAGACTACACCTAGCAAGCACGTGAGCTGAAAGCCAGATGCCAGAGCTCAACTGAAGAGCTCTGTGGGCTGGGGAAGACATCCCTGATGTCATAAGGAGTTAGGTCACCCCAGTCAGTAAGATTTGGCAAAAAAGCTTGCCATGAGCTCAGGGTCCTGCTAACACTCATTTATCCCCATGAGAGACCTTGTATCTGCAGAACATGACATTCACATGTCCATCCCTCCACAGCCTACAAAGCACTCACTGAGCTCCATCTGCAAAGAAACACATCTTCATTAGCATCCTAAGCCTCATCTGGGGTGTGCAACAGAGATCAGGGACAAGGCCAGGTGTCCTGCACTAGGGTGTCGCCTGGGGGTCCACAATGTTATTGCAGTGGATACTTGATGGAAGAGGACTAAAGCCAACTCCAATCAGGAGGGAATCATGAATGTGCAGAGATAAGCCCGGCAGGCACTAATTGGCCTTAATTACTGTGATGAGCCTTACCTGGGGTCCCGCCCATCTCCCCACCCAAAGCTCAACACTGCTGGGCCCCTCTCTGGCCCTTTAGCTTAAGCAGTTTGCATCCAGCCCTATCTCATGCCCCCATTGGTCAGGGATCCCCTGGGCCTGGTTCAGGCCCTTAACCCTGCCTGGGGCTGTTGCAGGGGTTTGGCGGGCACCCTCTCTGCTGGGCAGACTCTGTGTGCATAGGCATGTGCTTCTGTGTAGAGCAAGTCAGGGGACCGAGGGCTTTTTGCAACAGCCCTCGTTCCCACGTTTGCCAGCATTAGCCCCCCTCCCCTCCCATGTAGTGCAGGACAGAAGCCGAGGCATTTCCTGTAGTAACTAATTAGATCCAGCTCCCAACAACAACATGCACCAGAGAAAAGCAAAGCACTGAGCAGGACAAGGTAATGAGCCTTTTCCCCTCCCCAACAAGTCCTCCCACTAATCCCAGACAAAGCCCCAAAGGTTGGACCGAGCTGCTGTGCGGTGTAAATCAGTATGCTTCATGTACTGCAGCAGAGCTCTGTTGATTTACAGCAACTGAAGATTTCTCATCACCTCATCACCATTTGTGTCTTGAGGAGCACTAATTTTTTGTATTTTGCTTTCTAATCCTTTCCCCTTGGTGTGTTGTGGGAATACCAGGGCAGTGCCAGCACTGGCAGAGGTGGATATGGGGCTGCTATTGCTCTTAGAAAATGCTGGATTTCTCCTGCAGCCGCTGTGGTGACACTGGATTAAGTTGCAGCCCAAACACACAAGCAGTTTAATAATGAATGATGCATGCATTGTCAGTGATGAGTAATTCACACAGCAGCGTGTAGCATGGCTGCTGTTTAAGCACCTGGCCTTCAAAGGGTGAAGGAACATTAAGGCTGTTCCATAAAAGCCAATCCAGCAGTTGCAGAGGGGAATGAATGGAGTGGTTGCCAGGACATAAGCATTTTTGCAGTAGTTTGCAAGCGATGGAAGATTTGCAGTTGAGTGACATGGAGCATCAACATGTGGGTAGACAGCATAGTTCCTCAGCTAGATTTTCCAGAGGAGATCTATCAGGACCTGCTTAGAAGTCAGAAACGGCTGAGTTCACATCTCCTGTCTTCTGTCCTGTCCATTGAGCCAAATCCATCGAACGTCACCAGCAGCAGCTCAGATGGCTGGCAAAGGTGTGCTCCAGGTCTGGTGCTGCTTCCATACCATAAAGGTGTAGGTTTGGGCCCAAAGAATAAACAAAATCTCATCAAGGAGTTTGTGACTGAAGAAGATCATACTTGGGCATGCAGGCTTTAAAGACCAGACAGAATGAAGGAGCCAAGAGAAAGGTTTAGCAGTTCCCAGTGAGCTGGATTTGATGAACTCTGGCCAGGAGGTGTGATCCAGCCTGTTCTGGTGCCTTCACCAGTTTCTCTCCAGAGCCCTGAAGTTCCACCATCCTTACTGCTAGCTGCAGTGCAGTGAGATGAGATTTGTCTCAGCTTACAGCTGGACGTGGGTCTGCCACTTCAACCTCAGCATGGACCCCTCCAACTGAGAATGCGCATGCTGCATGACATGGCACCCCCTGCTTTACCTCCTGACTATTTCCAGATGAACTCCTCACCCTGGGGATGCAGCCAGGAGAGAGTTTGAGATCAGCACCAGAAATCCAGGAGCCAAGTGAGGCCAAAAGCATTCTGCCTTGGCTTGCAAGTACTCCTACTTTGCAGCACCAAGTCCCAAGCTTCTCTGCAATGACACCTAACCCTGGCAGGATACCCAGTGCTCTGGAGTGTCCTCAGTGTCTTTGCTCTCCAGAGTGCAGCTCAAGCAAGATAAAAAATAAACAATACTGAAGATTAATGTAGGTTTTAGATAAAATTGCTTTCCCCCCCCCCCCCCCCCCCTTGGTTTCTATGGTGCACACAGGCTGATGAAACAAAACCATGCTTCTGTCACATTTTCTCTCCTCTTGGGAATTTCACCCCTCCTTGCCTTGGGATGCACCATCCTGCCTTTTTGGAGCACAAACTCAGGAACGCTTGAGAGGAACAGGGGAGGGAGAGGAGGAGCAGGAGATGTTTGCTTGCAAATAAAGGACTGTGTGCTTAAACACTCTTCCTCTGTCTATCCCCACCCGGCAGCGTTTGCTCAGCAAACACTGCTAATTCACCAGCTTTCCAACGTTTGATTCAGTCTGCAAAAGCAAACCTTGCCTCCCACGTCCTCAGCAGGCTCCTCTCCCTCCCCTCCTCACCAGGACGTGCTGCTCGGCACCAGCCCAGCTCACCTCCCCGACACCTGGGATGTGCACTGGTTGGGGTGCACATGCCTGGTAGGGATGCAGAAGCACCCCTTGGAGCAAAGTTCTCCTGCTGCTGGTGGCTGTCAGCCCTCAAATGTAGAGAAAAGCTGGCCCAGAGTGCTCTGCTGGGATGCCACCCCTGCCTGAGCAGCAGGCACAAGCAAGCTGGTGAAGTCCCTGTGCAGGTTTGGTCCTTAGCCACGTTGTGGGGAAGTAGAAGAGGGAAAGCTGGCATGAGACAGAGGTAGTGATTTGTTTTCCTTTTGGATCTAGGCAAGAGGTTTTACAGGAGCTATGGGAGCTGCAGTCCTGTCTGCAGGAAGCAGGACAGCACCTCATTTGCTTGTGAATGTCTCCTTTTAACCATTTGCTCTCCCAGGGACAGGGCTGAGCCCCTACATTTCCTTTGGCTGCAGCAGTGAGAAGCAGTTCTCTTGCTTGAGAAATCCCCATGTTCGCCCAGAAAGTCTTGCACTGAAAAGTCGTTGCCTACTGAGGAATCACTACAGGATGCAATGAGGTGACGTGGAGAGATCAAAATCTCACTCACATGCCAAACACTCAGATGCCAAAATATCCCACCGGCTCTAAAATGTTGAGTTTGAGTCAGAGGATGACATTCTCTTTATTCTGGGAGTGCAGTGAGAATATTCTGCTGAAATTGTCATTCACTTCTGCTTGTGGCTTGAACAGGAGCTTGGGATGAGTTTCCAAGACAGGTTTTGTATTCATGCTGACTAGCAGTTCTCAAGTGAGGAGGTGTTCTTGGCTACCTGGGTCTGGGTGTGTTTGGATGAATACCTTGAGGGGACAGTCAGGGTGCTCTTGCTGGGTAGCTCACCCCCAGTTGCTCTCCTGTGTTTCTCCTGCTCACACCTGAAACCAGTGCTGCAAACATGCCCACACTTGGTCCTTTTGCACAGCCCTCTCATCCAAATAAACCTTGGCTTGTGAAGGCAGCCCCCGTGAGCCCCTTGGGTTTCTTGCCTGAAATGAGACTGTTTGAGCCTCAGAGTGATGTAGGCACACAGAGGTAAGTCCACAACCCCTGGGGTCTGTCACAGGGAGGGTGTTCATCCTGCAGGCTTTTTGTGCCATCAGGAGATGTCATTGCCTGGCGCTGCTTTTGGCAGAGAGGATGTGCAGCTGGGTGAGGAGTAAAGTGGGACTCTGGAGCAATCAGATCTGTAGGGAAGAGGCAAAGCATGTTCTAACTTAGCATTAGGCAATATGACCCAGAACCTCAAACTCAGGGTAGGCTTTGATCACTCATTTTGAGTTTGCTTTGTATCCTGGCTTTTGTTGCAGCTGTTGTGAGAACAGCAGTCTCTTTGTCCCAGCAGGACATGGTGCTGTGGGCACCCAGGTGTCCCTCACCCCTTGGGATGCAGGCACGTGGGTGCTGATGTTCTCAGCACTCTGGAGGGAGAATACATGCTCAGAAAAGCAATGCTCTGTGCCTGCCTATCTGCATGGGAAGCATCCTCCTGTCACTTCACACCAGCCCTGGAGCTCTGCCGGTGACATATGCTCCCTCCTCGCCTGCCTTTCATCACAGGTCCTCGCAGGAGGCCCATTAAACACTTAACTGACCTTGGACCTCTGCCTGCGCCAGCTGCCTGTGGGAGCAAGCAGGCACGCGTGCGCTGTGCCACGCACACCAAGGCTGTCACCAATGATGTACTGTGGCCGCAGGGTGGGTGACAGTGACACTGGGGCCAGGCTGGGGAGTGGGGCTGGCACAGCGGTGCCACAGGGCTGTGGCTGACTGCTCCCATCCCTGCTGGCCCTGAGCTGTGCCCCTCCGGGTTCAACCCTGGGTTTTAATTTTCCAGCCGAGTGCACTTGCTGCTGGCCAGGCAAGGAGGGGGATGCAGGCTGCAGGGAGCCGTGCTGGTGCTGCGGCTGCAGGAAGATGGAGGGAAGGAGTAGGTGTGCTGGGCTGTCCCCCTCCTCGTGCTGTCCTGGTGGGACCAAGCCTGCTGTGGAGGGATGGCACCATCTCACTCTGTGGTGGCCAAGAGAGCATCCCTTGGAATGTGGCATTAAGCTCTTGTCACTTCAGTTCTCAATGCTACACCCTAAATCTGAGCCATCACCCCACCCCATCCTCCTCAGCCTTGCAACTTAGCCAGCATTATCTCAAAACCCAGAAAGGCTACACATTTTCCACAACATCTTATGAAATATCCTCCAAGGTCTTAAAGGACCCTGGTGGCTTCCTCATCACCTCTAGGGTCTCTTCTCTGATTCTGTAGCCCTGGAGCAGGTCCTTTCCCAGCCCAGCTCAGAGGGCCCTCCAGTTTTTCGCAGGGCTGCCCCAGCACACTTCTATCTTGAGGCTGTAGTATGAAACACTGGATTTCAGGCTACTTCGTGGGAGGAGGCAGCAAGTGAGAGTTGTTCTGGCAGTCTCTGTTCGCAGACAGCTGGAAGAGAATGATCCATGTAAAAAGATGAGGGTGGGGAGTCCTGGAGGATGCTTCAGCTGCACCAGCAGCAGCAGGCAACGGTAAGCTGCAGAAGTGCCTCCCCCTTTTCTCCAAGCTGTATTTGGGAAGAGCCTTAGGAAAATAGTATTAAGCCACTGCTGTAGCAGCCTACTCATCATGTCCTCAGGCCCAGAGGGAAGTAATCTCCACCATCCCTGCTTCTTTCAGGTCGCCTCGGGGGTGATGATGTTCCTCTGGGAGCCTGTTGTGGTGTGCAGTGAGCTGCCAAAAGGAGACACTGCTGCTCTGCATCACAGGCAGAGGATGGAGAGTGTGCCTATCTGGGGAATCCACTGGTGGCTCAGTGAACCTCTTCAAGGGGAGGGAACAAGTCATCCCAAACTCTCTGGAAGTATTTCCCATACAGAAGAGCTGCAGACAGCTGTTAAAATGAGAGCAGCATGCCCACAGCAAACCCATCTTCTTGCCCTGAGACAGTGAGCTCATTTGAAGACTGGGCATCCAAACCTGCGCCTTCCTACCCAACCCAGCATGCAGCAACCTCCAGGGAGGCTCTTACAACACAGTCCCCATGCTGAGGATGTCCCCAGGACTCTGACTTTTATCACCCACCAGGAACTGGAGGCCAAGGTCTGCAGCTGTGGTGGGTGTCTGCACCCAGAGCACCCAGGCCATGAATTTCAGGCACAGACTTTGATTTTGAATGCTTTTGTGAGTGATGCAAGGTGGTTCAAAGGACGCTTAGCTGCAACAGGCAGCTTGCACCGCTTGTACCATATCTCTGTTGGACTTGGCAGGACTTGTGCAGGCAAAACTGAGGATCTAAAAGTGTGTGCCTTTGAAAATCTTCATTTTGAGACTGGGTTTGACATAGTAAGGAACAAAAAAGGGTCTGAAGCTGCTCAGGGGCAGGCAAACAGCAAAATGTGATGGAAAAATGCTGCTTCTGGTGCTGCCTTGGTGTCTTGGCTCTGAAATAAATGCTCCAAGAGGTGCTGGCCTGAGGACTGCTCAATATTTCTCTGCTTAGCCATGAAAGCCAATCTCCTTTTGCTTTGTTTGGCTTGGAAAAGAACCTCCCCTCAGGGCTTTGGGGTTTTGTCTTCATTCCTCCTGAAGAATATCTTGTGATGGAAAACGCTTTACAACCAGATGTGTACATGCTGCAGGTGGGAGATGCTAGTGGAGATGTGGGGTGAGCAGGTCCCACCAAGCAGGAACCAATGCAGGGATCCTAATGCCTCGATGCAGTGACGGAGGACTTTGCTGTCTCTGCCTGGGTCTCCGGTGTATGCCACCCTGCAGAAAGAGTCCTTTATCCCCCTCTCCCCCCCCACATTATTATTTTCCCCCCTCTTTAAATTCATCTTCCTCAGCCATCCGGGGCTGTCCCTGCTGGAAAATTACTCTCACAAAAGCTCCCTCAGCAGTAATTACCTAAATGGGGGGAAGGGAGGGGAGACCCATTTAGAATCCACTTCATTGCAGGATTAGCTAATTAATTAACGGTTTCACTGACAACTCGAAGGGGAAGAGTGTGTTAAATAGGAAGGCTCCGGAGCTTGATTTATGTGATGTGACACCCACGGTCTCACTGCCACATTGCCATCCTGCCTGCCTTGTGCAGGGAGGTCTCACTCGCTGGGGACGCTAGGAGGCTGGGGGGGACCATGTGGTGGTGGGCACAAACAGGGGGGCAGTTAGCCAGCAGATGATGCTGGATTGGGGTTGGGTTGTGGTCACTGAAGTGGCAGGACCGCCCATCTGCCATGGAATGGTCATGCAGAAGAGAGGACTAGAGTGGCCCCATCCCTACATGGCCAATGGGGACAGTGGGCCTGGGGGTCATGGGCTGCCTGGGGCAATGCTGGCAGTGCTGTCCTGCACTCTTCCCACTGCACTCTCCCCACTGCCCAGGGTACTACCCAACCATGGCTGGAGTGAGTTTGCTGGGTCTCAGACAGGAGTGGGCTTCCCAGTGCACAAGTCCACGAAGATTTGGGTCTTTTCTGCCCACTGTCAAAATCTGGTACCTACTGCCTGGTGTCTCTTCCCTGCACTGACATCTTGGGGGACAAACAACTGTGTGTTTGGATGGGAAAAATAAATCTTGAGAGTTTCCAGCTGGATTTGTTAATTTGAGGCAAAGGCCAAGATGTGCACTGAAAAAACAAGTTTTTTAGGGTTAATTTGCATTTGTTTGTTTGCATTCTGCAAGGGTTGTAATTCCCCTTGGAGTGAACAAAACTGCCAAGTTTCACACCTTCCCTGGAAGTGAAAATTTCTCGCATTGGTTGCAAACCCATAGATTGGTTTGGGGAGAGGGAGGGGGAGAGCAGCGGACCTGGCTTTCATTACACTGTCACCTGAAGTGCTGGGAACAAGGGGAAATGCTGATGAATAATGATGCCAAAGCTGCCCATCCTTCCTGCAAAACTTGGAGGTGAGGTAGGACATTAAGAGCAGCTGTCACAGCACTCAGCCATGGGATGGGCATGAGGAGCATCATGAGCTGGGGCTCACCTCAGCCTTCAGCTTACTGCTGTTGGGATGGAAGGATGCTCCAGTGGGAGGATGCTCTGGATGGAAGATTCTCCAGTGGGATGTTGCTCTGTTGGAAGGATGCTCTGGGTGGAGGATGCTCTGGCAGAAGGATACTTCTTCTCCAACTAAAACCTCTCCCCACTGACTTTGCTGATTGTTTCAGCCACTTGAATGGCAAGAGGCAGGGAGTGGGTTAAATCTAAATAAGTGTTAAATCCCAAGTAAATAAATAAAAGCTGCTCCAGGGTGGGGCTGGGCTGTGCCTGTGTCTGGCTGGCTTGTGCTCCCCCTGCCATGTCCCCCCCAGCACTCGGATGGCTTTTTTTGATGGCTTCTAAATAGAGGCGCCCGATCGCATCTGGAAGCAAAATGAAACAGATTTCATTTTTCACACGCGGCACAATGGCTGCACTGACAAAAGAGGAAGGCAGCCCATTGTCCTGCTCTGCATCTTCACATCCTACCTCTGTCCCCCGAATTAACCCCTTTCACCTCGGCCATTGTGGCTACAGCACTTCGGAGATGCCGAACAAAGGCAGAAGAAAGCCCTCTCCATGTACCGGGAGGGGGGGGGGAGGAGGGAGGAGGGAAAAGGGGGGGAGTGGGCTGGTGTCCCTCTTCTCGTGTCTGACTGTGGCTGTCCTCGGCCATCAGCCGCTCCGCACACAGGAGCCTGCCCATTGGGGATGTCGTGCCACCGTGTGTCCCTGGCGGCGGGGAGACCCACAGGTGTGGTGACCCCAATAATCGCATTGTCGTTGCACATGTTCAGGGTGTTTTTTGGTTCTTCTGTACCGTTTTAGTATTTTTACTGACTATGATGGTTTGGCTTACTCCATTTAGATCCCAGTCATGAAAAACCGTACAGATAAGGGGAAAAAGAGAGGAAAGCGCTTTTGATCAAAGCTTGGGTACATTCAGAATTTGCTTATGTTTATTTTCCCCCAGGCATTGTGCCTTCCGAGCTCAGAGTGCACAGATATTTACACCTCTGAGAAAGCAATCACCAATGCCTGGATTTCTGACATTTTATCATGCCCCCATCTCCAGAGCTGGTGGACAACTGGAGACATCTCACCCTCTCCTCGGAATCTTGTTTTGAGGAGGCTGCCACACTTTTTCTCTTCTGATCATTCCATTTGCATGCTCACATTTATCTGACAACCTGCTCCATTCAACGATGACACCGCTGAGATGAACCCTTTGATAATTTCCTCTGCTGCTGCAATCGATGCGCTCTCATGCAAAGGCTGCGTGCAGCTGCAGTGGTATTTTTAGATGGAAAATCACACCTGGAGCTTCGTTTTTCCCAGCTTGGTCTCCCCAGCTCATTGAGGTCAGCTGCCCATGGGGCTATGCATCCACTTGCTGCCACCCTAGGCACACCCCATCTGTTCCCATTGCCCACCATTTGTAGGTGTTGTGTTGAAGGATCAAGCCGGGCAGATATTTGGGGGATGCAGCCACTGGGCTTTCCCTGTGGCCAATTCCCCTTACCCCAGGTCTCTGCATGTTCTACGGGGAGGGCAGGGACCTGTCCCCAGTGTATCCATCCCCATTCCTTTGCTGCTGTGTTCCCAGCTGCAGCATCCCTTTAAATACCAAGGGACTGCTCTCACCCGGGCCTGCAGGAGGTTAGATAAGAGAACACAAACCACAATGCTTGCCCTTTTTTTTTTTTTTTAAATCTTTCCTTTTTTATTATCTTCTTATGGCTTTAGAATTATCTTCACAGACACTACATGAATTTAGTCAGGGCAGGTAAGGTCACACACAGACACAGTTGCTCATATTTATGTATATTCACCAGGCAGAGGAGATAAATGGGAAAACAGACTGGGAGTGGGGTGGGGTGGGGTGGATGCCATCCTGGGGCAAGATAGGGATGGGCAGCAAGGAAAGGGCAGCACTTGGGCAATGCCATGACCGCTGCTGCCTGTGATGGGATGGTGAGCAGGGCTTGCTGCATGGCTGTTGGGAAGCCTGAGGACTGGTCAAGCCCAGCTTCTGAATTTTTAAGGCCTTCAGTGTTGGGCTCATAAGGCTAGTTCAAGCTCACTTAAGATACCAGAAAGTTAGAGGCTCTCCACCCTGGTCCTTGCCACAGAAAGTAGTGCTGCGTTGAGTGTCAGATCAGGATTCTAAGCTCTAGGTGAGACCGTGTTGTGACGAGGTAGAGATGGCCCTGTCATGGATGTGACCATGGAGGTGATTGTAATGTGGATGGAGATGACCACAAAGATGACCTGGCCATGGACAGATGGAGGTGACCACATCATGGCAAGCTGGACACTATGTAACCTCACTTTGGCTAAGGCTGGGAAGCAGATCACAGCACAAGGAAGAAGAGCCATAAGCTGCAGTGTAAGGACCAGCTTTGCCTATATGGGAGCACAGAGTGGGAGCTGGTGCAGGAAGCACTGATCCATGCCAAACCCTGGCAGATCCACCTAGAGAGAAGCTGAGTGGGCAATGAGACCCCAGAGAACACCCTCCTTGAGGACATGGGGATGACAAATGGGGATCTGCTGCAGCAGCCAGCTGAGATGGGCACCCCAAAAGCTGCACATCAAGACAGAGACACTGCACCCATGTGGACAAGGTTTGGGATGGTGAGCTGTGACAGAAGGGCTAATGCTAATGGCAGGAAGTTTTCTATGCAGCTGGATACTGTAGCACAGAATGCTGCTATTTCAAGGAAAGTATATAATGCACCTAAAGAAACTGTACAGAAATTGCAAACAAAGCACACTCAGGAGGATATAAAATACCGCTTACAAGGGCACCCACCGATTATAACTTGATTTAAAACCACTTAATTCACTAAATAACAAATGCAGATTTGCCAGAGGTGTCAGGACTAAAAGCATGCCTAACAATGCATTTATTTAATAACTGTTTGCTCCCAATGTCAGGGCATGGTATCTAGAAAGTACAAGCAGCAAAATAAAGGCTTTGATTTTTTTTTATTTTTTATTTTTTTATTTTTTATCCCCTCAGGTCTGGTATGTCTGGGGAGGGGGGAAATCAAGAAAGAGATGCTAGAAATTGTAACAATCCAACAAATGTGAGGCTGTGCTTCCCCTTACCCAAGAAGAAAACAGGAGAGCCTGATGTGAGCGGGACACAGAACGTGCTGAGAGCACTGGATCCCTGTGTGAGTGAGTGGGAGGATGAAGGAGAAGCACATGCTGCTTAAATGAAGCCTTCATCAGTGGACATTAGCCAAGAAAAACTGACACAGAAATGACACTGAAGTCTGCAGATGGGAAGTAATTAATATTGGATTCAGTTTTGTCAAGGAATACAGGAGGCAAGGAATACTCTTCTAGTTGAGGCGTCTGGTTGGATGTTGGGAAGTCAAACAAGTGCAGAGCTGGGCTGGTTCACATTCCTGGCATTTGAAGAGTGTTGGCCTCTTTCCATGGATTGCCCAGTTCCCATGCTCAGTGCCATGAGGTACAGTACCCAGCTCCTGGGAGGAAGCTGAGAGCAGATCCCACCTTCTGTCCACCATAGGAAATAGTGAAAGACCAAGATGGCCTTGCTCAGGAAGACCTGTCTGCTGCAAAGCTTGCTGGTGTTTCACATCTACATGTCTAAATAAAATCCAAATAAGCAAGTACCCCCCATGACCTCATCAGTTCCTTTGCACCATTCTTTACCCCCTTGCTGGCACCAAGTATCCACTAGTATATGAAGTTCCTAAACCTGACAAGGAGAGCAGATTGCTGGCCGACCCTGCTGATGGTTCCACCAGGAGATGCACTCAGGAGAGGGCTGAAGAGCCCCCAGGACTCATCCCCAAGGTCCCTACTGCCTTTGCTCTATGCCCAGCCCGTCCCAGCACAGCTCAGGGAATTCAGGTTCATCGCCTTCTAAACCGTCTTGTTTTGGTCTTAAAAAACCTCCATTTGTATCCCCATGCTAGTGCTGGTGAGCTGCCCCTGGCCTGCATAATCCTGACTCGACTCTTGCATTGTATCTCTCGGGGCTTCGGACATGGTGATTCTAAACACTCCTCAAATTTCCCAACCACTTGCTATGTAAGCTGATGTTGACAAGGATGTCAGGCTGTGCAAGAACAGCCACAAGTCCCTGTTAATAGGTAGTGCTTAGTTTTCCTAGTGATTCAGGAGCCATCAGCCTGGGTCAGGGCTACCTCTGCTTTTCTCATCTGAAGGGGTCTGCACTGTGCTTCTGTGCCAGGAAGAATACCGTGTATAAATACATTCTGTAGCCTTTGAAAAGCCCATGGCTGCTTGCTTACACCACAAGATGCTCTGTGTGCAGAGCTCAGGTCGCCCCAAGTCTCAGAGAATGACGCTCTGGGAAAAGCAGCACATGTACAAGCTTTGTTCCCATATCCCCTCTCTGCAGAGCGTGGTGTTAACACAAAACCCAGCAGCTGGGTGAATGCATCCTGCAAACCTTCTGCGCAAACATCGGAGTGGGGAATGGTGGCTTGGGGACAAGGATGGAGCTGAGCTTCTGGACTGGGGGCTGGGCGTGAGGCTGCAGGGCAGGGCACCCTGCTGAGGGCATTTTGCGGGTGGGATGAGGGGGAGCCCACACTCCTTTCCACTCTTTGTGACGCACATCCCTGGGAAGCTGTTATATGCCAAACCCTGCGGCTGACAAAGAGCCCCCAGCCCAGCCCCGCGTCCAGCTCCAGCAGAGGTCTTTGAGCTCCTCTCCCCTATTCCCCCTTAGCCTCCCCCAGCACTGTCGCCCAGCCTTATCTTCTGTTGTCTTCTTGTGGAAGAAGAGATAAAAGTAATTCTTATGGATGCTTCTCCAGCGAAGGCTTGCCTCCTTCCCCCCTCACCTCCCCCAGCATCTCCCTGCTCCGTCCAGATAAAGGGTGAGGACCAAGCACATGTCATTTTCTTTGTGCAAAATCAATATTCAGCAAAGTTTATCTGTCCGACATAGCAGGAAGCGCTAATTTCATCCGCGTCAATTACTTTGATGAACGCTCATACTGTTCAGGGTGCAAGAACAAGATAAAAGAATTACTGAAATAAAAAGCATATACCCGCCTGCATGGCCCCCTCCCCTCTGGCCCCCACCTTGAAGCCCTGCGGGGCTGTGGGGCTGGGCTGCCCGCGCGCAGCCGGCTGGGTGGTGATGGGGCGTATGAGACTGCTTTGGGTTCAAAAGGTGGAGATTTGGGATGGAGACATGGCAGGACCACCCCCTGCATCGAGCACAGGTAGGCAGATGTGCTGCCGTGGGGATGTGTGCACGCAGCACACATTTTCCTGTGGTTTTGTCCATGCAAAGTGATGCCTGGGGAATAAGGAGAAGAGCTGCTCCTGCCCCAAACCACTGGTTTCTAACTGTGGTTGTAGCCACTGCGGCTGAAATTGTGCGGAACACTTTTATAGCATTACTGCTGCAGAACGGAATAAGCAGATCTCAGGGCCCAAGACTTTAATTAACCAGCGAGGTTTTGATTTTCCAGTGAGGCTGAATGCACAGCCACAATGTCACACGGGTAGTGTAGCCCAAAGCCTGCTCTGGGCTGCATCTCCGGCCCCATTACCGAGGCCTCAGCACTGGGGCAGCAAAAGGGACTGAGCTCTGGTCCCTGCCATGCTCGATCCTTGGAGCACAAAGTATTGTCTTTCAGTTTGTAGAAACTCATCCTTTTAGCACTGGGCTTCATCTGTCCTCCACAGCAACCCATGCCCCTTCGGTCCCCAGTGGGAATGGTTCCCCCCCGCTCCGTGCACATCCCTGGCAGGAGTGGCAACAAATGGCTCATGGAGTATGTCTGATGCTGCCCATCAGAGGCGATTTGTCCAGCCCTTGTAGGCTGCCTGCCGCTCTCCTCCCACTGCAGTGGTCAAGGGAGTCATCTGGGTTGCTGCTTCCCCAGTGACAGTAGCTGGCACAGGGTGGGGGAGGTTGGCCATCGGATCACCCCGATCTGGAAAGCCTTCATAGCCTGAACTGAGGCACACAGGGAGATCCCAAATGCTGGGTCAGATAGGGACGGCCCTGTGATGAACAGGCTGGACCCTGCCCTACCTGGCAGCAGACGAATATGTGGCTTAAGCAAAGCCTGCACAAGTGCAGGGGCCGCCAGTGCATGCTGGAGTGATTTCCACGGCTCAGTTCGGCAGCAGGAATTTGTTAAGTCACGGCAATTTGCCAACTCTGCGTGGTGTGATCGAGAGGCTGTCCCCATTTCTCTGCTGGCTGCGTGCATCCCTGCTGCACCAGGCTCACGAGCACCACGCTGGCACCAGATATCTCCAGCAGCAGGACTACCGTTTGCATGCCCCGTGGGGCATCTCCAGCACAGCTCGGGCTTACATCCCTGCCCTGCTCGGTCCTACAGAGGTGCATGGCGATGCCCAGCTGCAATGTGTGCCATGGTGTATGCATGGCTCCAGCTACCGGCCCTCCTGCTCCAGGGAGGATGCCCTATGGGGACACCCTGAAATGGGGACATTTGGGTGCGACTCGAACTCACCACTACTCCGCAATGGGGCAGTGCAGGTGGCAGTGGCATACTATGGGCTGGCAGGGCCCCCACAAACTCGGCTGGTGGAGGGGCTCCCCTCTGCTCCCGTGCTGCAGTGCCTTTCTCCCGACGGCTACAGGGGGAGCCATGACATCGAGCTATGCGGTGTGCTCAGCGCCCACTGCTGCTGCTGCGCTCTGTGGGGATCCACAGCCGCTCAGGGGTCCCCACGTCACCATGTGGAGGGGGCACAGCCGAAATTGGGGACAAACCCTGCCCTGCTGGTTCTCTGCTCGACATCCCCCACCTCTGTCCTCCATCCTCCGTCCGGAGCCAGAGAAACAAAAGGGGAATGGAACCACGGGAGGTGTGTGAACTTCAAATCTATCACAAGCAGTGCACATACTGCAGGGCTTGCCAAAAAGCCAACCAGATGCACAGCACGAGATGAAGCCTTGAAAACTGCCCAGTGGAGGAAGATTTAATCTGGGGGATAATTTTTCTTTTTTTTTTCTTTTTTCTTTTTCTTTTTTCTTATCCCCTTAAGTTAGTCTTTGTTAGCAGCACTTTGGGGACTTTCCTGAAAGATTGTCTCATTAGCAGAAGTTTGAGAAGAACCATCGTTTGTCACTTTGATTTGAGAGAAGCAGAACTGAGTCTGGAGAGGAGGGGGGTGCGAGGCAGAGTGTGGCCCCCAGCGCATCTCAGAGCTGTGCAGAAGCTCCAGGCAGCTGTGAGGCATGAGGCTGTAGTTCATGTGCATGCGGATGGGGTTGAGGCTTTGGGGTCTCTGTGTCCTCCCCAGGCGGGCAGGATCTGGCCCCATCCCCCCAGCCCCGCTGCCACCCGCTCTCCCGCAGAACACAAAGCGAGGCCCTGGATTATCTTCATTTCCATATGGAGAGCGATGTAAGCCCGTTCAATGCATGGCCGGTCATTTTGTTCACAACTTTGCAGTGAGCAGGAGCAAAACCCACTGGGGACATTAACTATTCATCTCATCTCACCTTGTGTGTGCACGCATAGATCAGGCAGAACAGCCCGGGGAAAACAGAGCCCGCTGCCTCCCTCTCTGCACTCCTTTGTACTTTAGCCGTGGGCTGCACATCACCCACAGGTGCTGTTCTGGGGTCACACATCAGCACAGGAGGCTCATTTCTCTTTGAGGGGTGATGCACTGTAAGCATCCCCCTATCCCCCAGCACAGCACGGCTGCCTCCTGACCTGGCCCTGATCCCCCTCACCCCGTGTCCCAGGCTGCTCCATTCCTGTCCCCAAAGTGTGCCCGCAGATGTCACCTCTCCCGCTGACCTGCAGCCCCCTCTACTGTCCACGGCCCCATAGGGCCTGGGGGTCTCACAGCACCCGCACATTGCCCCACTCCAGCAGCCCGTGCCTGTGGCTGTGTCCCCATCTGCTGGGACTCCGAGTCCTTCCCAGCCAACACCGAGCAGTGACAGCAGCCTTTTGGGCATCTTCCCCAGTGCAAGACCAACACAACAAAGGGATAAGAGAATGAAGAACCGAGATTCAAAAATTCAACCCTAGTCTCTCATTCAATATCCCTCTTGCCAGGGCTGGGGACATGGTCCTAGTGCTCACTGTGGGGCTGAGGTTGCAGCCTGGATGTTGCACAGGGCACTCACTGGCAGAATGAGGAGCTGTGATGGTTCTGGGCCACCATATTTTACATTGGGTACTCAAACCTCATTAACAGCAGTGAGAATTGTGTGTGAATGGGGGCCCACCTCTGAGCCATTCTCCCCTGCTTGAATATTCAGCTGTGGCCTCATACACTAAGCTCTCCCGCACTGAACCCCAAGCATCATCCCTGCTGCCTTCTGAGCAGAAGGAAAGGCCGGCGCTGCATCCCTAATTCCTTGGGCTCCCAGGGGTTCCTCCAACACCAGAGCACAAGGTAAACCAGTGACCTGCTACCCCACTGCACCACCAGCAGCCTCACCCCCCAGTGCCCCCAGCTCTCCCCATCCCCTATAGCCCCTCATCCCTTGCAGATCTCTGACAGCAGCCCCCTGCAGCAGAGCAGCCTCCAGGAGCAGATGGAGGCAGGATGGAGCCCACCGGAGATGCTGACCACATCTGCTCCTGCCTGGTCCAGGGAGCAGCGATGCGCTGTGCCGAGCAAGAATGTTTGTTTTTTTTTTCCTTCTTCTTTTTTTTTTTTTTTCTTTTTCCCATCCCTTTCCCCATTCCCCCTTCCGTGCCGCTCTACCCTGGTGTCAGTGCGGTATGGGTGATAGGACACAGTGATAGATCTGCCTCGGACACACTCCACAATAGCTCTCAGACAGTCTATTAGTCAGCAATTGTCTGCCAGGCAGCCTGGCCGGGCCCGTGTGCCGCAGCTGATAATGGCAAAGAACAAAGATGGCAGCTGCTTTGTGAGGGAACAGATTTGTGGCAAATCGAGATAAAATAAAGAGGAAGGAGAAAGGAGTGTATGGGAAAAAATGCGAAGAAAAAGGGGGCAAGTTGGGAAGGGGCTGGGGGGAGCGGGGCGGCTGTCAGCCTGCAGAGCACTGTGCAGGAGGGAAAGCAGCGTGGGGGAAACAGGCTGGCGAAATGAAAAACATCATTTCCAGGCTCCTGGAGCCATGGGTGTAGATAAGCAGAGAGGTGCAGGGGTAGGGAGGGCAGTATATCACGATGTGTCTCCACACCACGCAGCCAGCATGGCCCCTGGGCCCTGAGAGTCTTTCCCCTGCTTTGGGCACCAGGGGCTCACACTGACTGGCCCTGCTGCAGGGTGATCATGGTGCATTAACATCATGCCCTGCGGGCACAGGGGTACATTGCACATCCCAACCTGCCCCTCTACACTGGCATGGGGTAAAGGTAATGGGGCCTTCGTGGGTGGAGCATCCCTTGCTTTATGGGATAGGAGGCGTCCTTCCCATTCGTGTGATGGGAAGCATCCTTCCTATTTCTGCAGTGGGAACATCCTTTGATTTGTGGGCTGGGAACCATCCTCAGCTTTTGTGGGCTGGGGAGCACCCCCGGGCAGGGCTGCAGGCAGGTTCAAGTGCAGCACAGCAGATAACCTTTGGTGAGCCCACAGGAGCAGGAAATCCCGCAGGAGCAGCGCTACTGAGAGCTGACTGCCTAATCTCCTTATCGCTGCCGGCCTCAGCCTCGGAGCTGCTTATCACTGCGGATAACGGGGAGGGACACAGCGCTGCCCCCACCCCAGCACACAGCCCCATAATCAGCCGGTGCCGCTTCTCTTTTATCCCCCTCTACAAATCCCCGGCCCCATCACGCCTGAGCAGCACTGGGATGCTCTTATCGCCCACACCTGCAGGGAACGGGGCGTGGGGGCTGCACACCCCATCAGTGCCCTCATCAGCAGGCCTGACCGCTGGGGGCAGCTCAGCCCCACGCATGGCCCTCTCTTGGTTCCATCCCAGGTCCATCTCTGTTCTTCTTCTTTGTGTTTCCCTTCTAAAACAAATGCTTCCCCTCCCATCCCTATTCCTACCCCCTGTATTTCCCTCTTCATTTTTCCTACCTTTTGTGCATTTTGCCTCTTCCCCGTCCCCGTCCCTGTCCCCACTTCCCTCCTTTCCCCCATCCTTCTCCATCTCCATTTGCTCTTTGTCAGGTTGTTCTCTATCCCTCAGCCTGCCTCTAATTTCTGATTAATATGTTCTTAGCCAAGGAAAAGAGAGAGAGGGAGAAGGAGAGAGAGAGAGAGAAAAGAAGGAATCTTCTAAATAAATCATTTAGTCATGTGAGGAGCTAATCTCCAAGTGACGGCCTGTGTTTATCTAGTTTTTAGCAGTGCATGTTAAATAGTGATATGGGACTAATTTTTTTTCCGCTGGAGCTGCTGTGAAGGGATTTTTAACTTCATTTCCCAGAAAGAAAAATGGTGAAAGCAGAGATAAGGCCCCTGAGCAGCTCTGCCCCTGAACTGTTAGCCAGTGCAATTAAACACCAGGCAGCAGAAGGGGTAGTGGAGCAGGGGCTGCCAATTATGGAGCTGGCCCCTTGCAGGGCACAGCACTGCCCTGGCCCCCAGTTGCCCCACGCCCTGGTTTCTCTGGCTGGAGATGTGATTTTCCCCATTTGGCAAAGCTGAGCTGAACTTCAAGGTCTTCCTTGTTCCCTCTAAGTAGCAAGGATGTATTGTTTTCCAACAAACGCGCTATTCCCTAAATACATTTCCACCTTATTTCTTAACTTCTGGTGAATGGTAAAACCTCCTGAGAGCTCTCTGGAATCTCTCATGGGCTCATCTTTTGGCTCATTTTCCAGAAGCAGAGCCATTCCCATTTGATCTCATCGCTCTTCTTCCAGCAAACTCCCACTCCTGCTTTTGCACTGGTGTCGCACAAACCCTTTCTGTACTCCTACAGAAGGAAGGACGAGAAGGTAAATGGTGCAGAGGGGATTGCAATCCACCACCAAAGCTCAGCCTCCTTGCAGCAGCTTTTCCAGGGATTCTCCAGCCCCAGAAACACAGACACCTGTGGGGAAACATTCAAAGCCCTCATCTGACCCCATAGGCAGGATTTTTCCAAGAAGAGCCCTGGGATCCTTCCAGACTTTGGGATCCTAATCAGGCAAAGGCGGGTGATTCCCACTAAGCCTCAGCAATTAAGCCCTGAGCATTAAAATCCCAGTAATGAAGGGCTAGGTTGAGGGGAGGCAGAGTGGTAATTTAAATGATGGCCGGCTCAAATATGGAATATCTAAATGTTATCTTGGAGAGATTTATATGTGCTCAGTCCTACCTCGCTCATTTATTTTGTTAACTGTCTCTGCTTGGTGCAACCCCATACTGCCATGGGGTGACAGAGACAAGAGGGGTGCAGATGTGCTCTTCCCCCTGCTCTGCCTGCCCCGTGCACTCCTTCCCCTGCTTTACCCCATAGGGTGTGGGGCTGCTGAGCTGAGCTCTGCAGCCTGAATTGGGGCAGAGCAGAGTGGGTCTGCAAGTAGCGCCCACCCACAAATCCCTCCCTTGCCCATGGCACCGGCTGCACTGCCTTTGTCTGCACTGAGCAGCTTCCCACCAGCATGCCTGGTTTTGGAGATGAGGGGGGGGGTGGGGGGGTGGGAGGGAATCAATTAAAAAAAGGCGGATTTCTCCCATTTCCTGCTCTCCCACCGCTGGGGTGGAGCAAAAACCGCACAGGGCTGTGCAAAGGGGAAGCATGAACTCTGTGTCCCCGCTGGGAGAAAGCAGTCCCTAAAATAAACCAATTTTGCAGGGCAATAATAGTGCCCGGTTAAAATCCTCCAGCCCCGGGTGCTGTGGAATGGGAACCCCTCCCCACGGCCACCCCTGGTCCCGCTGTCCCCTGCCTGCTCCCCACAGCAGTGTCCCTCGGGCAGGCGACCGGGAACAGCTGTTGGAGAGGGGGATCTAATGGCTGCCTGGAGAGCAGTTAGTGGATAATTAATATTTGCAGCACAGAGCTGTGATTGCTCTACATCTTCCTCCCGACAGCAGTGTGACGATGCTGGTGTTGGCGAGATGGGAGCGCAGAGCCAAGGCAGTGGGGATGGGGCTGCCCCAGATCCTTGAGCATCTTCCTCCATGTACGAGGAGGAAAGCAGGAGGCACACATGTGGCACATGCAGCAGTGGGGTGGGAGGTCCAGACGGGATGGGAGATGCAGGCTTTCTGAGTGGGAAGTCCTTCCCAGAGGCTGCAGAGCTGCATGCACATTGCATGGGTGCTCATCGAGGGGTCTGGCTGATCTGGGAGTACTCTGGGCTCTGCTGGGCACAGTTTTATCTCCATGGCTATGAGAGCATTCCTCCTTTTCATTCTGTTGTGTTTGTTTTGTTTTTGCTTTTTGCAGATAAGGCATTAGATAAAAATAAATAAGTAGGAAAGTGCCAGCAACTTCCTTTGCAAATAGAATAAAATGAAAGCAAACCGGCTGGATCACATGCATGTGGACAGAACTGGGATGCTCTGTGCACTGAAATGCTCATGAAAAGCATTGGAAATTGCGCATAGGAGAAGCCCCCTCCCCTGCCCAGGCCCTGCACAAAGCTCCTGTTGCAGTCTCACGGTGGGGGTTGGTGAACAGCTGGAGCAGGCTGGGCTGCAGAGCAAACCTTAGAGCAGCCCCTTTGGGTTGGTTTTTAATCGAGAAGAAAGATGCTGGCGCTGAGCGAGCATGGCGCGGCGACACAGCTGCCTGCATCTCAGGGGCAGCCCCTGAAAGCGGAGCCCCGGCACTACCAGAACTGAGGAGGGGATGCGGAGAGCATCCACAGGAACCCTGCAAGAAGTCAGGAAGAAAGGAGGAGAAATAAAAGGCCCTATGCAGCAGGGGGGGGGATTTTCTTATCCTTTTTGCTTTTCTTGGTAGGTTTTTTTTTTTTTTTTTTTTTTTTTTTTTGGCAAGGAGCAAATTCAGCTGTCTCTGGCTGCGAGCATGTTTGCTGCAGCTCGCGGCATGCAGCTAATTCCCTATTCCCTAAACTGTTTAATTTAACAGCCTCTGAACATGCAGACATCACACTGGAACTTAGCTCCTTGCAGAGCGGCCTAGGGATGCAGCCAAGAAAGGAAAAGCACAAGCCCTGCCCTTGGGCACTGCAAGTCTGTGGGGGCAGCGGCAGCATCCACCTGCATCCATCCCCATGCCATCCATCTCTACCCTATCCATCCCCATCCCATCCCTTTCACAATCTGGCAGAGTGCTGGTGCCCACCACGCGCTCTAGACCAGGAAGGTGATGTTGCTCCATGGCATGTTGCAAGCACCCAGGTCACTGCAGGATGGGGTATCTCTGTGCCTCAGTTTCCCTAACTGCATGGCATATCCGCATTGCTTCTTTGAGCACACTGAAGTGGATAAAAATATTAATATTAGCATTCAGCCACCATCTGGAGCACACGTTTGGGGATGCAGGACAATGCGGTGACTGCTGATCCAAGCAGTGTTCCAGCTCCTGTAGGAGGTGGCAGGAGAAGTCACAGGAGGCTAGGGACACAAGGGTTTGGTGACATAAGAAGTTAGTGACACAGGAGGTTGATGACACAAGAAACTGGGGACACAACAGCTTGGGGGCACTTGAGGTTCGGACAAAAAAGGTTGGTGACACAAATGGTCAAGGACACAAGGGGTTGCATGATAAGAGGCTGAGGACACATGAGGTTGGGAACACAAGGAGTTGGGAAAACGAGGGGTTGGGGACACATGAGGTTGGTGACAAAAGAAGCTGGAGACGCCAGGAGCTTGGTGGCATAAGAGGTTATGGACACAAGGGGTCGGGGAAAGGTTGAGGACATACGAGGGTGGGGACACAGTGACCAGGCTGGCTTTGATTCCAGCACCTGATACAGGACATGGGTCTCCAAATGCAGCCTCAGCTGAGGGGCTGGGACCCAGCATGACCCCACCAAGTGGAAAATCAGGGCTGCTTGTGCCACCGCTCCCCAGATTAAGAATCCCATCTGAGGGGCGGCACCGCCCCACAAGGAGGCCGCTCCGGCTGCAGCTTGATCCGCCGCCTCTGGAATTATCCTGCTGCAGCCCCCCGAGTGCCTGGGCTCACACACGCGGGAGTTCACACCTCCAGAACAGAGCCTTATCTCTGCACTCTGTGCAGGACAAGGCTGTTTCACTCCTCCCTCCATAACCCTCTTAGACTTAATCCCGTCTTTAATGCCGCTTGGAAGGGGGCTTTGAACGGCTGTGCAGCCTAACCGGCTCTGACCTCTCCGGCTGCTCTCTCATGCCCATTTGGAGAACTCCCGACTTTCAAAGAGATAACAGAAGCCCGGTAAATCCTTGCTGGGAAGCTAAAGCGATTGTCACACTTAGGGAAGTTTACTCGGAAAGCAAACTTAGAGCAGATTCCTGGCCCCATTCTGGGGGGATATGGATGCTCGGCCTCCTGCCCCACAGAGCCCAGCGTGGGGTGTGGCAAGTGGCTTTGGGGCAGTGCAAGGAGGGGAGGTCAGGCTTTGTTAATAAAGGCTTCAGATAGAGCGGTGAAGGCGATGAGAACATGAGAATGTGTGCTCTTCCTCCACGCTTGGTGCATGAGCATGCCCGGTGCGATGCAGGAGTGGTGCCCAGCACTGCAATGCAGTGACTCACAGCATCCCCCTCAAAACAACAGAGCCCCAAAACACCCCACTGCTCTCACACACTCCTAGCTGCTTCCCACCCCAGGCACCAGCTGTCCCCACCCCCCAGCTTTGGCTACTTCCCGCACACAGCCCACGGCTGCACCTGGTGGGTGCCGGCAGCCCCAGGAACCGACACTGTTCTGTTCCGCTTCAAATTAATCAAACCCACCGCCCCTATATTAATACTGTGGTGGGAATTAAAATCATGCAACACATTAAAGATGTAATTTAAAATTAATAACTCATAATTATTTATCATGGCGTATCAGCGGGGCCATGAATTTTCTCCTCTTGCCCGGTGTTCATTTCCTTCCCTTCCCTCCTTCTTGCGCCTCTAATAGCTGCCGGACCATTATGAATATCTGTGAGTGATTTTGGGAGATGCTGAGCTTCGGATATAACGTGCCCCATTTTTTATTTATTTATTTATTTTTAGATCTTCTCAGGGCAGATGGGAGGAGAAAGCCTTTGCTGTGGTCAGTCTCTGAAGACAAAGCGGAATGCTGCTGGCACGCCTGAATGATAGCACAGGTTTGCTGACGGCTTTGCATGGAAGCATTGTTTGGATTTGCACCTACAAGTGCTTGGCTATGGCAGAGGGGCATCCCATGGAAAGGCCAAAAAGCAGCAGAGGGATGCAGGGAAGGAGGAGACAGCACGCACTGCGAGTCTGTGCTCTGCCAGCGGTGCTGCTGAGAGCACGGACATCCGTATCGGAGCCAGCAGCTGGGGACAGCTCACAGGAGGGGAAAAAAATGGAGCCAAGGATGGCGCTGTCTCTTTAAAAATAAATAAATAGATAAAGACTAAAAAAAAAAAAAAAGAAGAAAAAAATGCAATAAGTATATGCAAATGTGTTGAGCCGAACATCGCTGCCTGTGAAACAGATGAGGGAGAAAGTGCTTGAAGCTAGAGAGGAATGAGGCAGCCAGTGCTGACCCCGGGGTTAATAATTTTTACTTCTCCATCTCATTCCCTCCATAAAAAAGGATACGAGGGGGGAGGGAAGGGATGGGAGCTGCAGCCCCGGGCACAGCACTGCAGGTCGAGGGGATGCAGGGGCCCTCCCAGAGTGGAAGCACCCAGTGCAAGAACCACATTATTTTGCCTCTGTCACAGCTGCTGCGTCCCATGTGTGTTATCTCCTCATTTCACAGCAGATGATGGTGGAGGCAAAACACATCCCCGATCGCCAGCCCTCCAAACATCACCGTCTCTCCCAAATGCTGATGAGATCAGTGTTTTGATTGACTCGAATCAATGTTTTTCTGGACAGAACACTCACCCAACCCACACGGGATCCCCACCAGCATCACTCCCAGCACTGCATGCTTCTGCCTGTGTGTGGGACCCACACCCTGCTGGCTTCACCATGTGGATGCAAATGTTGCTGAAAATTACCCAAACGGAGAGGTTAATGCCTCCAAATGCATCACCAGCTGCAGGGGAGGAGGGGAAGAGCATGCTTCCTGGCTTTATTCAGGACAAGTGAGGATGGATTTGAGCTGCAGCCTGGGAAGACTGAGAGCAGATGGGGAAAACCCAATGTCTTGGGGCAGGAGCACTGGGCACACTGCAGGGAAGGAGCAGGGATGGCAGCGAGCTGGAGGAGCTGCCTTTTGGCTAGGGAGCATCTCAGTGCTGGGATGGATCCCCGGTGCCTGCACCACCCAAAGCAGCAGGCTGGGAGCCCTTGCATGAAAGATGGTGTTTGGCTGCCACTGGGCTGTCCCCCCCACCATGGCCTCCTGGCTGGCCCTGCCAGCCTCAGCCCTGGCTTGCCTGCAAAGGAAAGCATCCTGTTGAAACCCCAGAAATTCTGCACTGCCCTTCACATGCAAACCTGCAACACTCCTCTGCAAACCTGCATCTCACTGTATCCCTCCTTCTATCCCTCCCATATAAACCTACACCCTTTCCTGCATCTCTTCCTGCATCTCTCTTCTGCAAACCAGCATTTCTCCTTCTCTCCCTCACAAACCCTTAGGTTTTCTAGCATCCCTTCCATACAAACCTGCATTTTTCCTGTGCGAGCTTGAATCCCTCCCTGCTTCTTTCCCTGTATTCTTGCTGTAAAAGCCCACATGCCTTCCTGCATCTCTCCTATGCAAATCTCCATCCCATCCATGTAATCCTGCATCCCTGCTTCCATTCCTTCCAGTATTCCTCCTGTGCAATCCTACATCCCTGCCTTCATCTCTCCATGCAAACCTGTGTGCTCCCCCCAAAGCAGCCCCCCAACTCCCAAACCATCACCCTGTCCCACCCATTACCCTGTGCCCAGCGATGCTCAGGGCTGTACCAAGGAAGCATCACCTCCACCCCCACACACGGGTGCTAAATGGGAACAGCAGATCGATCCCAAGTGTGCCAAACTGACACGGAGGCTCATTAGGGGTTAGTTTTTATCCTCCTGCTCCCTGGCAGCCTTCACATTATCCCATAAAATTTATTTACTATTTCATGAATACATAAGCAGCAGGCAAACGCTGGCTTTTTATATATTTACACTGTATATATTTCACAGGAGAGTTATGTGTGTCTCTGAGGCAGAGTGGAGGGAGCAAGAAGGGAGCAGGAGCAGAAGGAGAAAGCAGCTGTGAGGGACGGAGGGAGGAGAGGTGCAGGGCAACAGAATGGGCCCTGGGGTGTGGAGCTGCCCAGCCCCACTGCCCCCTACTGCCTCCCACTACCATCCTATTGCCACTCCAGTGCCATCTCACTGAACCCTGCTGCCATCCCACTACCCCTCACTGCCAGCCCACTGACACCTGCACTGTCCTCTACTGCCCCCCTCTTCCCCCCCACTGCCATCGCACTGCCACTTCACTGCCACCCCACTGCCCCACACTGCCACTCCATTGCCATCCCATTGCCACCACTGCCACCCCACTGACTCCCACTGCTACCCCTCTGCCTCTCACCGCCTTCCACTGCCATTTCACTGCACACCACTGCCACCCTTCCGTCCCCCACTGCCGACCCACTGCCATCCCATGGCCCCCCATGGCCATGCCATCAGCCCACACTGCCATCCCACTGCTGCCTGCTGCTCCCCACTGCCCGAGTGGGGCTGGAGCTCTTCAGCCGCTGGCTGCCCTCCCTCCTCCCCCTGCCTGCTCCGGCTTCAGCGCTCTCTGAATTGTGGCTGCATTCAGGTCTCATGGCTGGGAAATCCATCACGATTTTGGGGTAATAGTGGGGAAACAGAGCAGCAGCAGATGGCACAAGGATGTGGGATGGCAGCATTATGTATCTCCGTAGGGCTTCATGCTGGTGCTTCTATTGGCCCTGCATACTGCAGAAGATGGTCCCTTGGGTTCCGCAAGCTCTGTGCCCAGCTCTTTCCACATTCCTTGAATTTGGCAGAAGTTGGGTTGCTGGGCTCAGAGAAAGACAGAGGGACGGGAGAAGGGCTGACATCTTCCCTAGGAACTTGAGCAAAGCAAAGATTCCCCTTCCTGAGCGAATGCAAGAAAAAAAGCCTGATGGTGTTCATTTTAAGCATTCAGCCACTTGTAGCCCAATGCCATTAGAGAAAATAAACAGACAAGAGCCACTCAAGCAGTGCGTGAAGCAGGGAACAGGTATAAAACAAGCATGGGATGACAGGAGGAGGCACAGGGTGCTGGAAGGGAAGGCTGCACAGTCACACCCCGCCATGTCACCCCTCCGGGCTCCGTCCATCCCTGTGGTGCAGGCAGAGAGTGGGGTCAGGGCCCACACCGTGATCCTTGGCCTCCAGGTTGGTTTTATACTAGATCCCTCTGGGGATGTCCGTGCTTGGTCCCAACCATATGCCACCAGCACAAGGTGTGGGAATCTGTACAAGCCTGGCAGTGTCCCCAAATGTCACACCTGGCTGTCCCCGCTGTCCCTGTCTGGTGAGGTTCAGACCTAATTGCTCTGTTAACACAAGGCAATGCAATAGATAGAGACAAGGGAAAGCAAAAACCAAAGACGTGAGGACTCAGAGGGTGGATTCCTCATGTCGCTGCTGGGGTTAAGCACAGAGCCATGCAAAAACATGGGTGTTGGAGGGGAAAGGGAGAGAGCAGAAGATCTCCTCAAGCCCATCTGGCAGCATTTCCCCACTGCTCCCCACTCCATCCGTCGCTCCTCCACCTCTATCAGGAGCAGGACAAAAGGGATAGCGGTCTCTTCTTCCCACCATCACTGCAGGTTGGCAGCCTCTGGCTGCAGGCCGTGGTGTTTGGTGCCTCGGCCTGAAAGCGTGAGGCCTGGGGACAGCCATTGCCACGACGGTGCGGAGGACCCGCAGCATCCCGACCCTGCAGAGCTGCTGTGTGACACTGCCACAGCCACTGGCAGCTGTCACCACAGGCCCTGTTTTTATACCAGCGCGAGAGGCAGCAGCTCCCTCTGCTAAAGTCAAGAGCTCTATGTGAAAAAGAAGCTGCTGGCTCCTTCAGTTGCCCGCACCATTATTTTCCCTGTGGAGACGGAACGATTAAAATACTCCGATTCCCTTCATCCCATGTAGCAGCAGGGTAAGCTGCAAGTGGCTGCCAAGGGAGAACGGGTGAGCACTGAGCACCGCAGAGCCTGAGCATCCTTCCCCCCCATTGCAGAACTCTGGAACCGGGCTCCAGAACTATGCCTCCATCCTGCACGTCTCAGTGTTGGCGTGCAGTGGAGTGGGGCCCCACAGCAGCTCCTGCTTCCCAACCCAAATCAACGCAGCGCTAATTTAAAAAGCAACACATTCCCAAGCCCCTTTCTCCGGCGTGCTCAAACTGGCACAGTGCAGCCCCACCAAATGCAGAGCTCTCTGCTGCTGGCAGCCTCAGCAACCGGCACCCCGATGCGGTGTGCAGGGAGTCAGGGGGCACTTTGCCTGGGCAGTGCCTGCCGATGGCAAGCCTTGTCCTGTACAGGGTTTGCACTTGCAGCACGTGCCAATTAACAGCATGTCACCATCAGCACCACAGCTAGGTCTCCAGAGCTGACAACAGCATCCCCTGCCTCCATGGCATCCCCTGTGTCCTCTACATCCACCGCATCCACAGCATCCACAGCCCACTCAGAGATGTTCTGTGGGCACCGTGAGCGGAACAAACTCACACCTTGCATGATGTCAACCTTCCAAACCTCACTTCATCTGCAGAACCTGCACTTGGTTACAGGGAAAAGAGACTCCAGCTGCCCAAGTTCTCCCTGGTCCCGGTCCATCCCCATGTGCTTATAAGGACTCTGGTCTGTATGCATACCATGGGAGAGCAGAGGTTTTCCAGCGATGCAAAGCCACCATCAGAACTTGTGGTTTGCATTCAGGACTCAGCACTTCCCTTGGTTAATTCTTAACACACATCAAAGGGTGTTTGTCATCCAGTTTACAGGGTGATCACAACCAGGAAAGAAAACTTGTAGTTGGAATATTCATGACTAAAGCCATATGGTTGAAGCAGTCAAGAAAGGTTTTTTGAATACGTTCAAACAATTACTACATGTACGAACATTGCAATTCCCTCACTGCTAGCCCACAAACAGAGAGAAGCTAAATTCATTAGATTAATATTTGTGGAGACTTATTAGTTTAGCTCTAATTTCATGATCAGATAGCATTTGCTGGAAGTTGAGAAGCAAGCTCTGCAGGCTCTCTGAACCCAAACCATAGCATGAAGGAGCCACTGACTAATTTTGCAGGAAGAAACTCTGTGCAGAGCTTCTGCTTTTCCTTCGGCACCACTCCCCCAGCCAGGGGTGCAGAGAGCAGACCCCTCGGACTCATGTTGGGCTTAACCCACCTCCTATCAGGGTCAGCACTGCTGCCAACAGCAGCCAAGCCCCTGTGCCAGCCCCGTTCCCAGGGCACGAAGGCATCTTTCTCCTCTTCCTTCTTCTCCTCCTCCTTCTCCTCCTCCTCCTCCCTGCAGCACACACATGCCATGCTCACCCAGCCTCGTGGCAGGGGGGTGGGAGGCAACCTGACCCCCGCGGGTCCCTCGCTGACAAAAGGCCTATCTTCTCTCCGCCTAAATGATTTAAATTCTAATCAAACATCATTTATGGTACATCTCGGAGCCGTCTCCCGGGAACTGCTCCCACGTGAGCCGTTGCCAGGGCAACCAGGGGGTCTCATTTCAGAAATGTCAGATTGCATTATTGTCTTCACACTTCTTTGATAACCTGGTGGCTCTCCCTCTCCCGCCGCCGTCCCTGCAGCTCGCGCCAGCCTTCCCCCTCCTCGCCCGCCATCCCTGGAGAACACCTCCTCCCCCTGCCCACCCCACAAGCACCACGTCTGTCGGAAAGGGAGATGCTCCCATAGCCACCCTGCTGCATCACCACATCGGCATGGTGGTACCCAGGGCTGCGTGGGGACACGCCATGTTCCCTAAAACACAGGCAGAGAGCAACAGGGGGATGTGCTGAGCACCAAGGGGTTGTGCCAAGGTACTGTGACTGCCCAAGTGGGCCCTGCTCCCAGCAGCCTTCCCAAGGCTCTTCTCCACTGCAGTCACCTGCTGCACACCCCATAGGTTGGCCATGCTGTGCCACGTTCTCCCACCAGTGCAGCTTCCAGCCAGACTATGGAGGCCAGCTCATCCCTCTGACTTTGTAACTGTCTTCTAAAATGACATACGAGAGGTGTTTAATCACTATCTACACACTAGAGAGTCTAGGAGGAGCCCTTAGCCTTCTCCACTGTGCCATGGAGATGCAGGTTAAAGCAGCTGGGCATCAGCAAAGCAGCAGACAGCTCTCGTTAAGGTCACAACCAAGATGAGCCAAGCACTCATCTGAGACAGCCAAAACAGACAGCCAAAGCAGGGAGAATGCTCACTAGAAAGGACATGGGTATTTTGTGCAGCAAGAGCGGGACATGTAGCAAGTGCTTCTGTCACAGCCGAGACATGTTGTTGCTCCTTGGTGCATCTAATTGAGCCCAGGAGCCACGTCTCCTCTCCTCAAGAGGAACCCACAGAAGCTTCAGATTCCCTGTGCTGCCACTCTGTTTGGAGGAACTGCTAGCTCCTTGCATTCAGCTCTTTCTCATGCTGGCACACAGTGAGTTTCTTCTGCACCTGCACTGAGCTCCCGGCCTGCATCTCTCCAAGGCCAGTCACTGGCCCCTTCATTTCTCCATTATGACCTTTTAAAAACCCTCTTGAACATTTCCTGGAAAAAGGATGGTGGCCTCTATCACATCAGATCCCCTGGGATAGGCTCAGTGTGGGACATGTGGCTGTGCTGTCACCTTGGTTGAAGAGCCAAAGACACGGCCACCTCCCCTGCTCTGCTCCCTGGGGTCCCTGCACCCCAATGTCTTCCACCTCCACCCCATCCACACACATCCAAACCTCCTCTGGCCTCCTGCTCAGCTCAAGAGGATTTGGCCAAACAGCCAAAATTTCCATTTCTCCTCCCATTCCCTTGTATCCCACCTTAAGAATGGCAGCTGGGAAGGTGACAAGGAATGGCCCTGGTGAGTCAGGCTAGTGATGGTGCTGTTCTTGTGTACTCATGCGCTGATCTGCATCAACCCGTCCATTCATCCTTTCATTCTTTCATCCATCCATCCATCCATCCATCCATCCATCCATCCATCCATCCATCCATCCACCTGTCTACCCATCCATCCAATTGTCTGTCAGTCCATCCACCCACCCATCCATCCACCCACCCATCCATCCACCCATCCATCCATCCATCCATCCATCCATCCATCCATCCATCCATCCATCCATCCACCCACCCACTCATCCATCCATCTACTCATATACCCACCCATCCATCTGTCTGTTTGTCCCTCCATCCACCCATCCACTCTCCATCTGCCGGGTGTGCCGGCCACCTGACAAACTCCTAATGAACTCCAATGCTGCCTCTTCCCGAAGAATTAACCAGCCCTGGCCCAGGCGGTTAATATTTAACTGAATAAGAGCCATAAATATGGAAAATGGGACTTTCAATTAAATAAGCAGCTTTTAAAAGGGCCCTTGGGCCGAAGAGGCTTTTGTTTAAATATGATTGATTTGACATTTCCTTACCCTCCTGTTTTTTCTCTCCCTCCCTTTCCCTTTTGGTGTGTGGATGGGAAGAAGAGCTGCTCAGCCCCATTACGGCTGCCCCATTGGCCTTCATAGTGGACAGGGCAGGACCAGCAGGGCACAAGGGCACGTTGGGCAGTGATCAGGAGGGACTTAAAGGGGCCCAGGCCCTCCTCAGCCACTGCTTGTATTCGAGCTCTCAATCATCCCAAAGGTGCTGTGCTGTTTCAATCCCATTTCCTCTCACCTGAATTTTTAAGATCTGAATTACAGCAGAACACTCCCCAGGGGGGAGCACACAGTCGTCACTTTTCCCCTTGCTTCCTTTTTAGGCATTACCAGTGCAACCCCCCAGGCTCAATATTTTCCATGAACGCTCTTCTCTGAAGGGGGCTGCAGCCACGTGTCTTTGTGTATGGAGAGTCCCCTGCAAGCGGCCTGGGAGGGGAAAATGAGGCAAAGAGCAGGGGAGACTGAGGCAAGGAGCAGGGGCCCAGTGCCTATCCAGCCCAGAGCTTCAGCCCTCAGACTCCAGTGATTTCCTGCACAACCTGGGCTCCCTGAGCCCTGCCACAGTGGGTTCCAACCGGGGGAGCACACAATTAATTATCTCCGGAAGTGACTTGGGGGAAGCAAAGCATTCCCAAGGCCTTGACCTGTTGCTTCCATGGGATCTCACATGCAGTGAAACTGGGAAAAAAAGAGTGAGCGCAGTCACAGAGCAGAGCTGGTTGTGCTTCGCTCAGGGGTCCCCGGACCAGGGACCGCTGGCCACGCACACAGCCCGTGGGACCCAATGGGCTGCACTGCTGCAATGGAGTGGGGTAATTCTGACGTTTAACATGATTGTTCCTAAGTAATTCCTAAGAAACGTTTATGCTTTCCTCATGAGGGCACCATGTCACTGCTGTCAGTGGAGATGAGGGGTGTTGGGACATCTTCCCCTAAACTGCAGCCAGTACTCCTGGCTAGACTGATGCAGGCGCTGAATGGCATCGAGGGCACTTCAGTGGCCTGGGGCTCTGATGGGAGCACATGAGACACACGGCAGACACAGATCTGAAGAGATGCATAGGCAGTGTGCATGGCACCCCAGGCACCGAGGTGCTGCAAGGATCTTTTTTTTTAAGGTATGCAGTTCTCAAAAAGAAAAAAAAAAAGGCCCCGTGTTTGCAGCCAACACGTGTAATCTGTTCAGCCCTTGTCAGACAAAACAGTTTTGCCGTAAGACAGCGATTCCCAAAGGGGAAAGGGGCGAAGTGAAAATACTTTATCAGCTGCGTACATATGTAACGTGGTAGCCTGGCTGCAAAGCAAAGCCTCTTTCCCTTTGAAAGCCAGGCAGGGGCGGGAGGCAGCTGCTTGTGAGAGGGGACAGAAGTGACACAGGCAGAGCCGAAAGCAGCACGGCCCCCGCCCCGTTCCCTCATCACCCTTATCCACCCATCAGGACAGAATAACCCCACGAATTCAGAAATACACCCAAGCAAACCCTGAGATTTTGTAAAACTCTTATTAAAAATACATGCATGGCTTTTAATGTATACAAATGATCATTTACTTCAGACATGAAGAGCAAATCTCCCAGACTGCTTAGGGCTGGCGAGGACTGCCACCTCAGTGTTGGAGTCTGAGCGCTGAGCTCCTGCCATGGTGCTGTGGATAGAGAGGGGTCCTGGGACAGAAGCACAGCTCTGCGCTCCAGGGATGGACTGTGGGTACACAACAGGTGAGTGTTCACTGAGAATCCATCAGTTCTCCATCAGCCCTAGGAAAAAAGAATAAAGGCAATGTCATGAAGCAGCCACCAGTCATTGTTTCACAGTTTGCAGGAGGTGGTGGGGCTGGAGGAGCTGAGGTGCAGCCCTGGGCCCTGCAGTGCTGGGGCAGGGGGGTGATGGAGAAGGAAGGGAAAGGATGAGAGTGGGTGGGTGAAGGGGAATGGCAGGAGCGTGTGTGTGTGTGTGCCCATCTGGGCGATGCATCACACTGAGATTGTCCCGCATTAAAAATTCACCAGCCAGAGAATTTTCAAGGGATTTGTAGTAATTAGATGACAAAATGCTGGCAAATCTCAGGCTTGCCAAAGATGTTACTCAGGGGTCAAAGACTCGACACTTTTGGCTGGGTAATTTGTAAGTGTCAATCACACTCAGTCATCAGAGGGAGAGCAGAGATCTGAGGGCTGCATCCTAACGAAGCCACAGCTCTGCCTCCCGCCTGCAGGGCCGGGCACAGCACTGCCAGTGCTTGAGTGTGGGGTTTGGGAAGGGCATGCCTGCTCCTGCGTCCCAGCGCCCAGCTCCAGGCAGGAGGAGCCGGCCCTGGCTCACTGCCCCGAGCATCCACCTGATTTCATACTCATGCACCAATTTCTCTGCTTTCCCACTTCCCTTCCCTTCCCTTTCGTGTGTGTGTGTGTGGCTTCCTTCATTTTCAGCACCTTCCACCCCACAAAGCCCCTTGCAGCTTTTCCCCCTTTCCTTCTCTTGCATCCTGCATGCACCCAGATGCTCGCAAGCTGCTCCTTGAACACCTGCAGGCTCCATGGCAGGCAGAAGGCAAAGCTTCTGTGCCTGCTGCCAGGTCCTGCAGCCCTCAGGACAGCCCCAGTGTGCAGTGAGCGGCAACAGTCACAGGCACCGACCCATCCCATGGGCCTGACATCCAACCTCAAGCCACAGCCCTGCAAGGCTCTGCTAGAACACGTGATGGGAAGGCGCCGGCCCTAGGCAGGGTGCAGGGTGCTGCTGCTGCCCCTCTGCCCCACAGACCCCCTGGCAGAGCCGTGCTCCCGCTCCCATTGCTTTGTATATTTCTCCAATTCAGGTCACATCGTGCACATATGCCTCAGCCAACATTTGTTGATATTCTCTCTGCCTCTCTTCCCAGCTCCAGTTTGGGGTGAAAGCCTCCCTTATTAGCCAATTTGGATACCCATTTACTGTGAATTACTGAGCCTGATTATTATTCATGAATGGATAAGTCTGAAATCTCAAGCCCTGCCATGCGATTTCTCCCCCTCTCAGATGCATACATTTCGGGAAGCAGGAGGCAGCGCGTCTGTGTCACGCGGTGCTCTGGGGCACAGAGCTGGGCAGGGGCTGCTGGCTGTGCCCAGCAGCAGCGGGTTGAGCAATGCATGCAGAGGTGAGAAGCTCGTGCCCCTGCCCCAGCACAGCTGCAGCCAGTACCCAAGAGCCGCCCCACAGCTCAGAACTCTGCTGTTACACCTGCTGTCATTTTAGGGTGCGTTGTGCGGGATCCTCCGCATGCAACAAAGAAGTCGGGTCCTTGCCTGCAGAGTGGGAATTAACTCCAACTGTTCTCCAGAGCTGCGATCAGCACTTCCATAATTAATGTATGGGCACAGAGCTGTGTACATACACAGCCCCCCCCACCCGCACACATCAAACAGATTTCCCCGATACCAAATTGCCTGAAAAATTAACCAGTGTCGAACTGCTCAACGAGATAAGTATCATTAAGGGAAAAAGAAAACCTTCATTACGTTTGAAGGTATGGAAAAAAACCCTTGTGAATGTTTTCCAGCCCATATCCAGACAGGGAAATAACATGTTTTAAAACATATCAAAGGGTTAAATTAATTTTCATTAAAATTTAAATTTGGAAGGCTCCCTCTCTCCTCTCCTCCCTCCTCCCCCTTTGAACATTTGACTGGCAACCATTTCATATTTCAATCTCGGCAGAACAAATTGAATTAGATGTTGAAACCAAACTCTGCTCTGTTCTCTAAAGCCTACATGCTCAGCTTGCGCTAATCCTTTTCGCCGCCGCTGCAGACCTCAGAGATGCGCAGCAAGAACCCTGCCCTGCCACAGAAGACAATGAAGGGAGGGAAAAAGACAAAAAAGAAAAAAAAAAAAGAAAAGAAAACCAACACAGGAAAATCCAACCCAAACTTGTACCCTGTGAGGCTCTGCTGAAACTGAGTGCTGGGGGCAGTGTGTGGGCAGGGCCCTGCTCAGTCCTGGCTGCACTGCGGTGCCAGTACCTCCCTCTTGCTGAGCATCCTTGTCCGACCCTTGTGTTTTACCTAGCAATTTATATAGACCCTTGTGTTTTACCTAGCAATTTATATATACATTATTACCCTGCAGCACTCTTCCCATGGATCTTGGGATGGTTTTCATCTTTTCTTGCAGTGCCACGTGCCTCCCATCCCTCCCCATCTTTCACTGAGACATCCACAGAGATGTCTCTTTCCCCCCCTGACACACAGGGCTCTGCTGCCCACCCTGCTCCCCTGCTGTCACCCTCCCAGCCCCGCCAGGATTGTCACTCATCAATGCTGGGCAAAAAAAGCTAAACAACAAAAAAACCCCAGAGATGCCAGCACTCTGCAGTGAACTCATCCCTACTTCAACTGACAGCCGCTTTGATAGTGCTGCTCCATCACGTGCCTCAGTTTATCCATCTACAATGGATGTACAATGGGCACAAATACCCGTCCTGGGGCAAGGCTGAGGCTTGGGCACCATGCTGGGGTTGCAGCAAAGGGCAGGCATTAGTATCCCACAGCCTGTGAATGAGTTTGGGGTCAGTCCCAGTGCCTGCAATGCTGGCTCCTGGGGGCAGAGAGGTGCAGTGTGTGGTGCCAGGAAGCAGCAGCAGAACTGGGAGCACCGGCTCCAGTAGCAGAGTAGAGCTGGGGAGGTTTGCACACGCTGCCTGTGGGCAGTGGCACAACTGCATCCAGGAGCTGGGGCAGGCTGCGTCCAAACAGCTGGGTCTGCCTGGCTCTGGACACTGCCACTCCACCCCTTCTCCAGCTGCATGCTGTAGAGCTGCTGACTGCTGGATGCATCCTACAGCTGAGCAGCTTCAGGGAACAAAAGCTATCTCGAGGCCATGCACACACTGCAACATGCTGCGTGAGGTGGGCAGCAATGTAACCCTGCTGGGATTGTTCCTGCAGTCATGCAGCCTTGCTGGAATTGTTCCTGTCCCTGTGGGGGAAAGAAAGCATGCACCGAGCATGGCTCTGAGCCACCCATGTCCCTGCCACACGCCTCTAGGAGCTGTCCCCCCCCACAACAGCAGCATATCCTGCAGGGCCAGCTCTGCCATACCTACTTCACCATGCTGGAGACTGGCTAGAGGGCCTCATCCTTGTTGCTCTCCTCCTCTTCTAGCTGCTCTAGGATCTCACCCAACACCTCTGATCGCTTCTTCTTCTTTGGGGAATCTGTAGAGGCACAGGTGAGAGAAAAATGAAGGTGAGGGTCACAAAGGAGTACGTGCACAACATGCAGCCCACTCCTGCCCCACCACCCCACGGGCACCACTGGGGATCTGTCTCCACACCCACAGCACCTTTACTTCAAAGCTCTGCTGGAAGCCACGTGCCCATCTCCAGCCAACACATGGCAATGCCAACCCTTAAATGCAGTTCACTTATCCCACGTCCAAGAGCGGCCGCAGGAGCTGTCCGGACACCAGGCTGGTCCCCTGGGGCTGGACCTCAGTCCTAGTGGAGTTCAGATGATGCTGCAGGCCTGCAGTGCTGGATCTGCCTGCCCCATGCCGGGTGCATGGCGGTGCCACATCCCCCCACCAGGCGCACAGTGCCCTCCGCAGAAGTTGCCCCCCCCCCCCTGCCAGCGGCTGCAGAGCACATGGAGAACAGCTGTTTGAATCCTGCCTCAGACATCAAAAGCCTCGCCGGGTTTCTCAAACAAACAAACATACCATAGGACTGAAGAAAAGGTGTAAAATAAATAAATGGAACAAGCTGTGCGTTTTCTTTTAGTATTACAGCTGCTGCGGGAGATAAACAACAAGTAAATGTCACAAAACATCAATACAGGAGAAATTAACCTGACAAAAGCTCACATTCCCCTCCTCTGCCTCCCCTAGCTTGGAACAGTTTTGCATTTCTGGAGTTCCCACCTAACGATTTTATTTTTCAATTAATTCCTTGTCAGAGTGCCAGGGCCCGCCTGCTCTCGGGGGTTGTGGGAAGGGGTGCGGCTGCCACCGCAGGCCCCTTGCACAGCTCTGCCCCATCAGGGCACTTACAGACGCAAAAAAGGATGGCCGAGGCCAGAGGAAGGCGCTAACCCAGCTCCTGCTGCCCCGAGCTGAGGTGAGACAGCGCCAAGCATGGTCCCAGATCCCCACATCCTCTGCACACAAACCTGGGGCATAGGGACATCCTGACCCTGCAGCCCCCAGAGGCGCACTGCAGCTTGTGCACTGCCCTGTGCAGTCACCTGCTCCCCGTGCAGAAGCACCCACACCGTGCCACCAGGCATCCCACGGCCACCTAACAGGGAGGTGAAAGAGGAATAAAGAAACGAAATAACATAAAAGGAGGAGGGTGGAAGTGGATCGGTCGGACGTCCGTTCTGCTGCTTCAGGCTGGTTAGGGTTTGCCACTAACGATCCCGTTTACTCCCTTTAAACAATAGCCAAAGCCGGGGGCGGGCCGGCAGGGATTACGGCGGGATTACACCGTGGCGGGGCTGCGGATGCCGTGCTAATCCTGCGGGGTTTACTCTCTGGCTACGGCATGTGTTTGCATTAGTTACAGACGAGCTCTCAGAGAAAAATTAAAAAAATTAAAAAAAAGAAAGAAGGAAGAAAAGAGGAAGAAAGACAATACAAAGGGAGCCACAACCGATGGGGAAGCAGCAGCTCGGGGCCTGCAGCTTGAGGGGGGGAGCAAACAGGGGCTCAGCCCCTGCCCTCCTCTCTCCGCCCTCGCCTGCCCAAACAAGGGCCGGACCCCAGCCCCACGGCTCCCACCGCTTCGCCCCCCGGCAGAAGCCAGCCCTTCCCCTTCCTGTGCTCGGCGCAGCATTTCCCATCTGTCAGTTAATTCTCTGATCGATGGCGAGGAGCAGGAGGAGCGCCCGGCGCAGCTGGCGCCCACGTTAGCGCTGGCAGGAGGCCGGCGGCCTGCTGGCACGGTGCTCCCACACCGGTCGATGGCAGTGGGGAGGATGGGAGCGGGACGTGGTGTGGCCGCACTGCCTGCGGTGGGCATGGAGGGAAAGGGATACAAACCAAAGGAGGTGGACAGATGGATGGACGGACAGATGGATGGATGGATGTGTAGGTTTGCACACTGACAGTACGTGAACAGGAGGATGCTCATGAATGCACACAAATAGTTCTGAGTGGGACTGCAGAGCACCAGGTGCTGTGCAGTGAGGGAAGGGGCCCTGCTCCATCCTACTCTGTCTGTTGGATCTTTGGAAATGATGGCTCAGATGTGACCTGACTGCTATGACAAATGCCTATGACAAGAGACGAGACTTGAGGTCCAGAGCTCTCCAACCTAACAAACAAGACCTGAAGGGTCAAATTTGTATAAGCAGTGTCCAGAAGCAAGGTGCATGATTGCAGCAGAGGGGAGGTGGAGCTGGAATGAGGAATGCTCCATCTCCTGCAGCATCTGGGCTCAGGGAAGCGTTTCTGTGCTAAGACCAAACTGACACTGCCCCAGAGCTGCTGAGGGGCAAGCAGCTCTTAACTATGCCATGGAGCTGTGCTGCACAGAGCTTGGCCTGGGCTGTGCCATGAGCTGTGCCATGAGCTGTGCACGAGCTGTGCCACTTGGAGCCTGGCCAAAGGCTGTTTCCATGAGCTCTGCCACCTGGAGCTGAGCCACTTGGAGCCTGGCCATGGGCTCTGCCATGAGCTGTGCCATGGAGCTGTGCTCCTGGAGCCTGGCCATGGGCTGTGCCATGAGCTGTGCTGCCTGGAGCCTGGCTCCACACCGCTGCTGGGAGCTACATTCCAGAGGGTGCATCCATCTCTAGGCAGTGCCTGTCCTCCCTGCTCCGCATGCATGCCTGCAGCTGTTATACATGGCAGACATCACAAGGCTCCTTTAGGTCTTCTCAGCACCCATGCTGGTGCTCAGCCCATGTCGTCCCCCCCCCCACATATCTAGCTCCCACCCACCTCTTCCCCGTCATCCACAGCCTCCAGTACTGGGAACAGTGCTTTGCCCACCCCACGGTGCTGTGCCACCCCCGGTGACAGGCAGGTGTGCGGCAGAGTTAAGGGATGCTGCAGCAGATTCAGGAGGAGAGCATCGATCTCCAGCTCAGGCCTCCAGCCCAGGGGAACCCTTCCTACATAAATATTTGCCAAGCCAAGCGTTTGCGCTGTCAATGGCTGTCAATAGCAGCCTGCAGTGCTGCTATCTACCGAGCTGTCACTCTCGGGCACCTGATCCAAACAGCACTCTCTGGATCCCACCCGATGGTCACATTACTTGTTCTTTGTAACCGAGCTTCTCTGTGACTCCATCACCCTCCCAGTGCCCATCCCTATCCACACTCCTCTGCTGGAAGGTTTTCTGCGTGGCACAGTGCCAACAGGGCTGCTCATCCCCTGCTGTTCCCATCTCTGCGGCACTGCAGGGTGCCGGTACAGCAGAGCCTGCAGCTGGCACAGAAAGCCCCGGTGCCGCCAGTGCAGTGGGTAACTGGCACATATGCCTGGCCATGTCAGATGAAGCAGCCAGCCTGCAGCCCTCTGCTCGACCTGCACAGAGCTGCATGCTCTGCTGCCTGAGCGCAGCAGTTTCCCAGCAGTGTGCCCACCTCTCCTGGGTGGGGAAGGGCCGGCGCAGCGTGGCTATGTGCCAGTGGCTCAGTGCCAGCTGGGTGTGCCAGCAGCCAGGAGGATTCTTTACCGTGGAAGTGGTCAGCTGTCCTCCGCCTCAGGGCCTCCACCGTCTCCTCTGTGTCTGCCCATTCCAGGACCAGCCTGCGGCCGTACAAGTGCGTGCTGTGGCACAGGGCATTGAATGCTTTCTGAAGATCAAAGTGGAAAAAAAAAAAGGAGAAAATAAGAAGTAAGGAAAAACAAAGATGCCCCTCCATCCACCCTGAATCTAAAGGGGAGAGAACACCCTGCTCTGAGCACTTTGGGTAGGATTCGTCTCCATCAGCACCTCTGGCCTGATCATTTATCTTCCACACACCTGCAAAGAGCAATCACCACCCACTATCTCCGCGGGCTGTAGCAGGAGCCCCTCACAGCTCCTCAGCTCTGGGTGCAGCCCTGGGACCAGGAGCGCTGCTGCCACCCGGTGAGGTGGGGGACGGCGCAGGGGGTCAGGTCACACCTGATCCCTGTTGGCACTGCGGCAGCATGTGCCCTTGAGAAGGGAAAGGAAGATGCAACTAACTGCCTGGTGCACCTGGGAACCCTCCCATTCCATGCTGGCACAGCATAGCACAACCCAACATCAGCAGAAGCTGCTCTGAATCTATCAGCAGGACGACTCTCAGCCTGTGCCAGGAAGTCTGCCTTCCCCTTACCTTCCCCCTGCTTTCTCCCTGACTTCCCTTTGTCTTCACAATCAGCCATACAGCAGCTATCTCTTGCTGACACTGAATGCAAGCAAGCTGGCCAGCACATTTGTGCAATACATGGCTAGGCATGGGACAAAGCAAAGAATCTAGCGTGCTCTTTAAAAACCCTCAGCCAAGATTAGGATTAAGTAAATTCATAAAGTCTGTAAACTCACTCTAGGCACAGCAGACAGAAACACACCCCTCTGTTCAAGCCCCGCAGAGATGTGGCACTGAGAGACATGGATAGTGGGCACGGTGGGGATGTGTTGGGGTTGGACTTGTGATCTTAGAGTTCTTTTCCAGCCTTAACAATTCAGTGGTTCTGACTCTCCATCACTCCCATAACTCCCATTCAATCCAGAAGAGAGGAACACATCTCCCATTCCCTGCACCCTGCTGGCATATCAGTGCTCTCCATTTCTCCACCCTGCCACTCCCACAGTCCCACACAGGCCTCATTTCTGGGGGGGTGTGCTTCCCTATGAGAGGCTGCAGCCTTCTGCAGCTACAGCTGCCTTTATTTGCCGCTGCTGTTGTTTTAAAGTCCCTTTTCCACTCAGAATGGGATCCAATTAGCAGAGCAATGTGTTGGCTTAAACAAACACTCAGGGGGAGCAGCAGTGGGGAGCTGTGATGGCTGTTTGCATTGGCACAAAGAGCCATTGCCATTGCCTGGCAAACAACGGCAGCGCTCACCATTGGCTCTCATTTGTTCATTTTGACTTCTGGATTGCTCACAAGCTGCAGCACCAGGCAGAGGAGGCTGTAGGACAGGGCATAGGTACATACAGCATTCTCTGGACCAATGATGCAGAGGGCTGCTGTGTGATGGAGGAACCTGCTGGTGGGACGCGGGAGGTGCACAGCTCCTGCCCAGTCCCAGTGCTCCTACACATGGGAGAAGCAAAGCACCCAGTGCTGCAGGGCTCCCCAGGCTGGGGCTGCAGACGAAGAGCTGTGTGCTTCAGGTGAAAAACACCCAACGTCATTTCCTTTGGGAACCACTGAAAACAAACAAGTTGAATTTGCTGCTTTAAGTGGGATCCATACTACCTCAGGGAAAAGAGAGGATGCGCCATTGATTTAAGAGACAAAGGGGTGGAGAGGAGTAAAGCTTCCCCCATGCATCCAAAGGCCCAACATCTTCCTGCAAGAAGGGGAAATGTGCCACTGCTGCTGTTGCACAAAAACCAACCAACCAAACAAACAAAACCCAAGGAGGAGAAAGACACATTTGAACAGGAAAAGTGCAAAGGGAGGACGAGCAGACGGGCTGTGGGCACGGGATGCTCCTGGGGGCTGCACCCGCTGTGGGCTGAGCACCGTGCTGCATTGGACAGCTGGGCTGGGGTACTGCAGCCATCCCTGCGTGCTCTGTTAATTTGAGGACAGGGCTGCTCTGTCTGCAGCCCCCTGCCTTGCTCCGTAAAACATTCAAGCTGAAGAGCCTCAGGCTGGCGGCACTGGAGGGACAGAGGGTCACCACCATTAGGAGACTGATACATTTCCCTTCCTCACAAGAAGCAGTCCCACCGGGGGATGCTTGCGGCACTGCCAGCTGCACACAGGATTTTTCCTTCCATGTGTGCTCATTTCTAAAGGGCTGGCTGTCTTTCCCAAAAGGGCAATTTCTATTTGGAGACCAGATGTATTTTTATATTGACGAGGGAGAAAAGTGGAAACTTGGCTCCCAGTTAATAGTTTAAAAATAAAAACAATCCCACAACAATTCTGTGTGGGGAACTTCAGGAAACGTATCCCGTGGCTAATGCTTCTGTACCCAGAGTTGACACTGCATACACGGTGCCCAGCTGGTGCACACCAGGTCCATCCCACAGCCCTACGGACAGCTGCAGGAAGCAAACTTCATGGGCTCAGCCCCAGGACTGCAGTGGGAGCCCACACCTCTGTCCCAGCTTTGGAGAACCTCTGTAGGTGCGCTGTCACGGCTCAGAGAAAGACAAATGGGGAGGTCACAGGTTTTAAATACCCAACAAAGCCACCGTAACTGTTCTATTATAGAAGCATCGTGTTTTATAAGACGCTTATGAGCAATTTCCAAATTACCACTCTTAGGGAAAAAAAAAGTCATTGATCGTCCGCAGCCATTCAGCTCAGAGGTCTCCAGGCCCACTCCCCTCCTCTCTCATTTCACTTAGCAATAAACTCTCAGACAATTATGGCTGTGTTTACAATATTCAGGATCCTATTCATCAATACATAGCACATCCTTTTCCAGACGGCCAATGGAGTGTACTTGATGTGCCACTTGTGAGACAATTAAATCCCTAAAAGAAAAGAGGTTGAAAAAAAGGAAAGAAAAAAAAAAAAAGAAAAAAAAAAAGGAAGGAAGGAAGAAAAGCCGCTTTGCTGGAAAAGAAGAGGAACCCTTGGAGTGATCTTTCTCAGGGCTCAAGCTCCCTGTCTGTGGGACCAGGGGAGTGCTGGTCCTTGCTAGATGCTGGCAGCAGGAGCACCTGGAGCAGGGCATCTCTCTCCTGCAGCCAGCTGCTCCTGAAAGAGGCTGGCAGAGGCTTTGTATGAGCAGAGCTGTACCAAGCAGAGCTGTCCTGGAGGTACGCAGCCCGGAGGGGAGCATGGTGCTGAGTCAAAGGAGGTTTGAATGTGGATCAATAGAGGACTAACACAGAAACCCCATGTGCTGTGCTATAGGGGAGGTCATGCTGGAACAGATGATCTAATAGTCCCTTGTGATCTTGGATCAGTGGATCTTGTCTAAAAATATAAACACAGGCTATGCCTGCTCCCTGCTCCTCCCTCTATCACCTCTGCTCATGGTCTTGAAAACTGGGACTGGTTTCAGGCAGTAACACCACAGTGATGACCCTGGCCCATACCCACAGCCGCTCCTCCTCCAGATCCCACACATCACCAGCAGCAGGGACACCCAAACAGCACCTTCACAACAACTTGCACCCACTGCATCAGTGACACACCACAAAACAAAGCTGCCCAGCACAGCCTGCAGTCCTGGCGGAGCTACCTGCTGGCTGGAAGCATTGCCCAACACACCAGGTGTTGCCCTGCCTCCTGCAAACGCGTTGTGCTGGTAGGAGCAAACCCTCCCCAAGGCTGACTCTCCTTGTTGGGAGTGTTGGAGGATAGGGGCTGGGAAATAGCTGCTGTCACACTGCTCTCTGAGCAGGTACTCCTTGCTCAGAACTCAGTCCCAACCAGCACTGCTCAGGTTCCCAGGATTTTCTCCTGCAAGGTACTCCAGGAAGCACTTTGAAAAGAGTGATATTGTGATGGAATTTATTTTCCTTCCCATGAGCCACCTCTGGTTACCCAGCTCAAGCAAGACCACATGGGACCATTTGTTTTCTGGGGGTGAAGCCCATGCCATGTCCCAGAGCCAGCTGTCCCCAGCAGCCCTGGGTGTCAGCTCCATAACAACAGCACACATCTGACTGTCCAGTGGCTGTTAGCACTACTCCGTAAGCCATTCCTCCCACAGGCAGAGGCTTGCAGGTCTGAAGCACGGTACTGCAAGGCACAGCTGTCCCAGCAGGCATTCCTGGACTTCCCCACAGCCACAGAGAAGATCTGTTTAGAAGTCACCTCTGTAGAGTACTCAGAGTGTTGGCTTCAGAGGGGGTGACAATATGCCAATGTCCTGAATGCAGACAAAGCACATCTGGGGGCTGCCCACTTTTGGGGTTTGGCTCCATCGCAGCTCTGTGGTGAGTCCAACAGCATGTCAGACCTGGGGTAAGCCCCAGCAGGCAGCTCCCAAATCCCCCTGGTCCAGGAAAGGGCTGGGAAGGGAGTGAGCCTCACCTTGGCATCCTGTTTGGTGAGGAAATCCACGAAGCCGAAGCCGCGGTGTGAGCCTGTTCCTGCCATCTTCTTGGGCAGCCGGACGGTCTTTAGCTCCCCAAAGGTGCTGTGAATAAAGGGGGGAGAAGTGAGGACGCCGAGACTGATGGGAAGGCCATGTTTTTCCCAGACCATGGCACTTCCAGCTACAGGCAGCCCCGAGGCTGCGCAATCCATGCTCTGAGGCCACCCACTTCCTGCAAGGGAAAGCACCCCCAAAGCACCCCATAACAGCTGGAAGCTCTGTTGGATCCCAAAGGCCATGCATCTATCCAGCCGACATCTTCACAGAGCAAACACCTCCCTTGCTTTAACTTCTGTACTTCCCCTCCTTTGAGGAGATGTGCAGAAAGCAGGGCCCTCGGGCAGGGCTGTGCCTGCATCCAGATCCGAGGTATGGGCACCCTGCAGCCCCCACCCCAGTCCCAGGAGCATGACTCCAGCACAGCTCACTGCATGCCACTCCTGAGAATCCAGGATAACGCCCATGTTCTGCTTGTGTCCAAGCTCCTGCTTCCCCTCCCCTCGCTTCCATTTATCAAACACATATGCACAAACTGCAACCAATAAATATTTAATGCAGACCAGGTCGGACTGGATGTGTTATTTTATTTGAAAATCTACACACACACGCGCACATACAAAAGGAGCCTGGGATGCAGCAGTGCCAGAGAGCACCTGGGAATAAACACAGTAAAGGCCGTAAATGCTCTCATGAAATGATATAAGCTAAATCTGGGAGTTAACCCTGCGCTCTGGCAGCATGACCAGGCATCCATCCGCCCAATTTCCTGAGGCAACGCGCTGTGTAAATGCACCATGATGAAGCCTCAAAATGAATCTGCACGCCTCCTCCTCGGGGCTGCCTGAGCTCTCCCTCCCTCATGCCCCCTTCGGGCCACTGCCATGCAAACAAACAAACAAACCCCCTGAGGAGATGCATGGCCTCGGCTGCAGGGTTGTGCATGGGGCACAGAGCTCTGTGTCTCTGCGGGTGCTTGGTACCCTGGGGAGGGGGCACAGGGGTGGCCAACAAAAGGGCTCCTGGCCTAAAGAATTCAGAACTGAGCCCTCACCTGATGCACTACGGGAGCCTCAATGCATTATCTGTGGGAAATGAGATGTATGGCATGGGGGAACAGAATGTTGGCTGAAGTGCTACAGCATTGCTCTGTGCACGAAAGCACGAAGAACCTCCCTTGGGCACTGTGCCGAGAGCTGATGCACAGCACAGGGAACAACAGAACTGCACGGTGAATGGCAGCAGGGTGGCTACGGGGGGCACAGGGGAACCATGGGGATGCAGAACAGCAGAGGGAAGAAGTTAGCTGCAAAGAAACCAACAGTGGGGTCCAAACCTGGAGCAACATGTCTGTGGGATCAGAGTGACAGTGGGGCAGCCGTGGGGCAGCTGATCCAGGACAGCAGCACTCAGAGCAGCACTGCAATGTTCAGCAGGGCAGTGGGGGACAGGGCTGGCCCTTCCCGGCTGAGAAGCAAAACACTCCCCTGCTGCGGTGCTAATTAGAAACCACAACACAGCAATTACCATCCTAGGAGCTGTGAATGAAGTGGAGAGCCCAGGCCTTTAATGTTTTCCTCTCCAGTGCCAGGCAGAGGCTCACACCTCTCTTTTCCAATTATTTCCTCCAGATTTGGAGAGGATGGGGGAGAGAAGCAGAGTCGGGGGAACTCGATTACTTCCTGTAGAGCAAGGTTCCTTGGGCTGGGCCATCTGCAAAGCCCCTGGGAGCAGTGCTGGCAGCGGGGCAGGGACATAGTTTGTCCCCATGAGGTGTCAAGAAGGAAGGAAGCAGATGGTATGCAAGGAGGTAACCTGCAGCCCTCCGATGGGAGCACCAGACAGAGCAATGTCCTGGCTGAGGCTGTGACCAGCTGTAGGATAACCACTGAAGGTGCAGACTCCCACTTGGTGACAGCACACTGCGTGTTGGGCTGTGCTCATTTTCTGGAGGCCACACGTGGAAGATGGGCTCAGGGGGTGTTCTGCAGGAACCATCTTCTTCCTTGTGCAAAACAAACTGTTCTTATGTCCTCAGATACATACTGATGTCCCACTGCATGGGATGGTCCTAAATCAGGAAAAAAACCCAATGCCAATGATGGCATGGGAAGTTGGTTGGGGATGCATGACACAGTCCAGGACGGAGCTTGGGCAGAGGTCCCACACACCGCAATGGCTCTGGAAGGGGACACAGCGCCCAAGCAAGATGAGAACTTCCCCCTCGCAGAGCCACGTCCCTGCAGTGCACCTCTGCTTAAACTCATTCCTTCGATGCACAACAGTCACTGTCACCTTGCTTTTTCTTCCCCTCTCCTTTCACCCTCAAACAGGACATTTCCTCCTCCCCCAGTAAATTATGTCCACGCCCACCTCTGCTTCTGTGCTGATGTGCTGATTACAGAGGAAAAAGGAATAAAAGGGAAAAAAAGAATGTTCCTTCCTGTTCCCCCACCCTGGAAGCAGGGCCCTGCCAGGGGCTGTGCTGGGTGAGCTGCTGGCCCACCCCATGTGGGAGTTAATGAGATCCGCATGGACGGCCCTCCCGCCCCCCGCTGCAGGACTGGGGCTGACTCCACTTCAGCTAATCCCATTACAAGAAAATAACGTGGATAATTCAAGCTAATGAAATCGTTACAAGAATGTGGACAGCCAGGGGTGGACATTCAGAGCCAATTTAACACTCCTCGGTGTTGTTATCCCCAGCACAGGAAATATCTGAAAGGAGGAAGGGAAAGGAAGGGAGAAAAAAAGCCCTCCTCTCTTGTTAGCTTAAATCCTGTTAGGGAGTTCAGGAATTAATCTGCCACCTATCTCCCCCATTACCGTTATCACCAGCACCATCAGTGCCGTCTCCTCGGTAACCCTGCAGCTGGGGATGGAGGAGCACACAGGGCAAGGGGGGCACCTGCAGAGGGGTACAGCAGCTCCAAGGCACAGCCAGCCACCAACAGCCGGAGCCCTCCGTGTCTGCAGCCAGTGGCAGCTGTCCCCGTCCTGTACCTGGGCAATGGCAGTGCCCGATGCCACCACAGACACCTCTGGCGTGGTGCCGCCTGCACGGCTCCCAGCCTTGGGCTGCCCCAGCACTCGGTCCTGGGGAGCTCTGGGACGCTGCTTGTGAGGGAATGAAGGGGCTGAAAGGCCACATCAGGCTTCTCCAGGAGGTAGGTGCTGGAGCCAGCCTTTCCACAGGGAACACCCTTGACTCACTCTGATGGAAGAAGCTCACCAGCAGCACTTCCGAAGGCTCTGCAGTCTGGAGATGGCCACCAGGCTCAGCTCCCTGCCCTGGCGACTTGGAAAGCCAACCCTTGCCCACTGCTTGAGCTGGCGGCTGCTGCTTACCAGCCTCACGCAGACACACAAAGCCTGTCAGCCAGTGAAGGCGTTTGAGATTAAGAAAAGAAATGTTGCAACATGACCTGAGCATTCAGTATGTAGGACAGAGTCAAGACCCTGTGCACAGCATCCAGGGCAGAAAGGCAGCTGCAAGAACACCTCAGCAGCACAGGAGGCAGGTGCTGAAGCCAGGCCATGCAGAGCAGCGTACCCACGCTCAGGACACAGATCCAGTACGAGAGCACAAGGTCCACAAGCACCACGCTGCTGTACCACAGGGAAGGGATGCTCTGGGCCCTGCAGGAGGCTGTTCCCTCCCTGTGCCATGCAAACTCTCGATGCACAGAGGGGCTCCGTATGTTTGTGCTATGCAGCACCAGCAGCATCCACCTCTGACCTAGGCCTTATTGTCATTGAGCTCACAGGAAAGCACTGCCAGCCCTGTTCCTACCCCCAGACATGACTGGGACAAGCAGCTCTGTTGCATTTCTTGGGTGCTCTCTGGTGAGCATGCCTAATTACATCCAGACGGTGCTTTTGGCACACCTGCTGCAGCAACTGTTTATCTTGCTGACAACTAAAAGAGCATCATTTGCAAAGTTTGCTAGGTAAGAAAGCCAATTAGCACGTCGCCAGCCAGGCACAAAGATCCCCATGCTTCATCTCTGCCCAGCATGCATGGGCCTGTTGTGCTCATTCCCTCCTTCTGCTTTGGATCCTGCAGCTGGGAACACACAGAGGAAACCCAAAAGCAAAGAGGGTGGCACAGCAGACAGCCTGCTGTCACCTGGCTGACCCCCGCAGGATACACACAGCGCCCACAAGGCAGAGCTGTGCTGAATGGGGAGCCCAAAAGCCAGCGGCTGTGGTGCTCTGGGAGAAACGTCCTCTGCCCCTCTGCACCCCTATTACGGGGCTGCTGCCTGCTGCCTTCCTCCCTGCAGCAGCTCAGTGCTCACACGGAACCCCATGACGGCTCCGGGGGACCCTGAGGCTCCTGCTAAGGGCTCTCAGGCTCTGCTCCGGGAGTCTCAGCAGCCCCAGGGCTTCCCTTCCCGCAAGGACACACGACAGCAGCATGGGGGCTGTTTGCTCCTCGCCTCAACTGCTTGCTTAAAAATGTAGCAAAACATTTTACCCCTTCCGATTTATTTTCTTTAACGTTGCTTATGAGGGACCTTATCAAAAGCTTTCTGAAATTCCAAGTAAATTAGTCATTAGGCAGGTTTTCAGAGCAGTAATTAGGCCACTCTGTGCCCCTGATGTATTATTTACCTGAGAAGATATACATAATTAGGGCTCTTCTTTATAACTGGTATTACACGCACTAAATTCTACTCCAGTCTATCGTGTAATTACGCAATTAGGCTGCATGCTAAACAGAAAGAAACCAATTCTGAAAACCAAGCAAAAAGAGGGACAAAAACAGGCCGGTAATTATTATTTTTTAAATCCTCCATCAGCAGCACAGTGGCAGGTTTTAAAATTTTAATATCCCTCCACTTAAGTCATTCTTAAACAGGTGCTAGCACTGGGTTTGGTTTCGTAACGCTGTCACGTTTAATCCCGCTCCACGGGGCTTTGCACGGTGCTGGGATGCGGCTCCTTACCGGGGTCTGCCTCACGTCACGGCTGGAGGCACTTTTCCTCCTCTTTGGCAAGACCAAAGAGAAGTGCCCAGGACTCACCGAGCACGCTCACACCCCCTGGGCGGACACCTGGGCATTATCTGCAATTATTTTCACGCTTAAAGATTCATTACTCAAAGCATGAACGGATCTCCTTCTGCACCTCTCCATCCCAGTGCTCGGGGTGGCAAAGGGAAGACGCAGCGCTGGGACAGGCACGGCACCAGCTGAACAGCACTGCAGGCACCAGGAGAACAGGCCGACACCCCTACATCCCAAACCCAGGGACTGGAATCTGTGGACAGACTTCACACCCACAGTGCTCTGCGGAGCTCCTGAGCCACGCAGCTCCAGCACAGCACTCCTCAGGGCTGAGGAGCGGCGGAGCCCGCACCCACCTCCTGCATGTGGGGATTTCAAAGCAACCCACAGCCCAAACAGCACCGAGATTGGGGATTTATCTCTTCATGGTTCTTTTGAAAATCAGAGTGCAGCTACGGTCAGAAATAAGTTATGCTAAAAATAGTGCCTGCAGGAGGGCCTGGTACAAATCTCCTTTGCTCTGTGCTCCTTATGACTCAGCTGGTTTCAAAGAGAGAAGAGGCAAAGCACTAAACATGAGAAGGGAGATGCAGCCATACCCTGAAGCCCCCAAAGGGACACAGGGCACCCTGCGTGGAAAATAGCAATGCTGCAGGACGCTGGCTGCAACCTTGTACCTACAGGCAGAAACCAGCACAGACCCGGCTGCACAACCTCCTGCACCGAGCCGGAGAACAAATATAGAAGCAAGGAGATATTTATAGGCAGAAAGCTATTTTAACATAGCTTTGCTTTAAAGAGAATCCTTATTTAAGCCTTGTCCCTGTAAAGCTGCAGGATGACTTCGAAAAACAACCAGATTAATTATTTTCATCAGGAAGAAAGAGAAGCATGTAGGGAAGATCAAATGCATGCAAATGCATTCAGAACGCAGAAGCCTGGGTGAAGCACTTGTATTCTGGTGCCTCAGTACAGCAAGGATGGTGAGATCTGAGCACAGCACAGTGCACACAGCTCTCACAGCTGCATCCAAGCTCCTCAGACCAGGAGGAGACAAAGGATGTGCAGCCAAGCACAGCTCAGCAGCAGCACCGCTGCCAGTTGCATGCTGCATGCAGCTGGATGCACTGCAGAAGCACTGCAAGCACAGGAATATTTCCAGACGCTCTCTGTGTTCCCCCAGCTTGCACCGCAACAACCAAGAGAGCAGCAGAGCCCTGGGTGGGAACCAACCACCCCAATGCTGCACTGCTGGGACAGCACTCCATGCTGACACAGCTGCAGGCTCAGGAGCAGCCCGTGTATGTCACAACCCAGCAGTGCTGCTTCCTCCTGCCCTGAACCCATGCTCCAACACCAGGCACAAAGTGGGCACCCTTAAAGTGCTCCTGCTTTCAGATGGTGATGATGCCCCCCATGCGTCAAATCCACAGGGCAGGTGAGGGCTTCTGCTGGGGGTACCGGGTGTGCTCTCCTCCCTTTACCTGCTCCATCTGCAGCACAGAGCAGCGCCGGCAAGCAGGAGCTCCCTTCTACAGGAGAAGAAGTTGAAGCATCCCCGCACAGCACCATACACCTCGGCTCTGCTGGCTGCTGCATGCAGTGTTTTAGCTGAGGAGAGCTGGGAGCTCCCTGAGAGCTGCTGGGGGGAGAGCAGAGCAGGGGCACCCGCAGGGCTGGAGCTGACAAAAGACCACAGCTGTTGTGCCAGTAGTGCGCTGCAGGGCACACCTCAGAGGATGGCATCTACAGGAAGAGGGACCTCAAAAGGAGATGGGAAAGCACGAGCGAGATGCTTACGGGAAGACTGAAGAACACGAAATAACGCTGGACTCATCGCCACTCAGCTGGTTAATGGTATCAGAGCACTGGCAATGAGAAGCACTGCATGCTGGCAGCAGCAGTCTGTGCACCATTTTCCATCCACCACCATAGCTCTGTGTTACTGGTCGGAATCCAGCAGCCCTGCACCCTCTTCAGCCTCAGGGGTAAGATGTGATGTGGGCAGATGGAGAGCCCTGTTTCCTCAGGAAAATGGCTTTTGAGAGCACGCAGGTCCTGCAGGTTGCAGGATGGCCAGCATCAGCTCCCACCCAAGGGCGGGCAGAGCCGCTCTTCTGAGCCTGCTGCACACAGGGAAATCGAGGTGCTGTGACCTGGGAGGGCCATGTGCTGCAAGGAGCACAGCAGTGGGAGGGCGATGGGAGGCAGGGAGGAGATAGCCTGACCCTTTTAGCTTAAACCCACGAGAAAAAAAAAAAAAAAAAGAAAATAGAATATCACGAAGTGAAGGAGGTGATGCAGGCAGCGCAGAGGTGGCAGGAGAGCTGGGCTTTGGTGGTGTGCAGTGACAGCAGAAGCTGCTCCCCTCCCTCCTGCTGCAGCACACCTCATTTCATGGGGTTCTTGCACAAGCAGCAGGGTGGAAAACGATCAGCAGGAGCAGGCGGCTGGAGAAGCACCGCAGACCCCTGGGCCCTCAAAGGCAGTGGGAACCCAGCCCTGCTGAGAGGGGCACGGCCTGGGTACGGGGGCTGCAGCTCTCCTCACAAGCAGCCCCACGGCAGGTGGAGATGAGCACCCCCCCTTCCTGGATGCTGACGGGAAAGACAGCGCAGTCCTGCATGACAGCATGAAATTAATATGATTTTGGGGGAAGCTGGCAGTGAGTAATGAGCATCTGAAATACCTCAGCTCTGTACCCCCGTCCCTTGCCCCCGAACTCATTTAACCCTTCGGCTGCTGGCACAGCCATGTGGCGAAAGGGAAAGAAGACAAGAAGTCAGACCCAAGCTGGGGAGAAGCGAAGAGGGAGCAGCAGTCTGTCCACCACTGAGTATGCAGAAAGCAGAGTGTCTTCCTAGCACCAGCTCCTCATGCCCTAACAAAACCTTGGTCTGAAAACAGGCAGCAAGCAAGGGGTGGTATGTGAGCTGCTGGATGCCTAACAGGGTTCCCCAGCACCCTGCTCCCAGGAGGACGAGCCGCAGGAGCTGCCTGCACTCACTTGGATCAGGCTGTCACATTTCAGATCTCTCTGCCTGATGCCTGGAAGCGCTCAGCTGGTTCAGGTACTGCTGAGGGAGGAGCAAAGGCAGGCGAGAAGGCAGATGGCAGCGGGCTCTGCCTTGGCTTGGTTTCATCAGGAAAAGCTGCGTGTGGGTGGGAGTGCAGACAAATGCTCATAGTGCCATGGGCAGCAGAAGCCAACAGAAGTGCTTGGGCACAGGGAGAGCTTGGCAGGGCCTGTCCAGAGCAGTAAGAGACCAGCTCCAGGGCTGGAAACCCACAGGAGAGGGAGAGGAAGAAACACTGCAGAGGGCAGCAATGTAAGTAGACATGCAAATAAAGAACACAGTGTTGTCATGAGCTGGAAACTGTGATTCATTAGGGGCTCGTTCAGGGTCTTCTTGTGAAGTGAGACAGAAAAATACTCACACATATGCTAGCAAAAGACATGGAAAGTGGCTGGGCCAACATCAAGCTAAGAAATGACACAGAGTAGAATTTTAAAATCAAGAAAACGATCACCTTGATTGCTCCATGTCCTAAAAGCTGAGATACAAGCTCAGAAGTTAGGCCAGCATCACTGCAACTTCCTACGTCTCGCAAATCTGCTGCCAGCCCCAGAGGGATGACCAACGGGCAACGCAGCTACAGTTCTACTTTTTTGTTGTACATGTTTTCACTTCCTTACATGCATATAAACTTCTGAGTAGTTCAGACAAAAGAAGACCTTATAATACTAACAGTAAGAGCGGGTCACTCAGAAACCCTGGCTGCCATCTCCTCTATGGGCTGCATTGCTCGTTTCCTACTGAGCAAGAAAACAACACGTGTGCTCGCACCTGTGCCAGTCTTCAATGGCACAGAAAAACTGCAAAAGCCCCAGAGCAGAATACCACAATCCCATCTGACACACGTGCGACACGCAGCCCCTTTGCCAGTTCTCCTCACCTCCCCAGCCCCTCTGCGCTGATGACCACAAATGAATGGAGCTCGATGAGAAGCACTGCTGCAGGGGAGCCGCCAGCACAGCCCTGCATGGCACTGGGCAACAGGACTGAGCAGGACAGGCAACCAGAGCTCCTTGTGGCTCAGGGACCTGCGGGTGTGGAGCACATTGAGCATGGGAGAGGGGAAAAAAAAATTAAAATCCAGTGCTGAAATGAATATTCAAGGCAAGGAAAGGGATGTACTGAAAAATCTTCCTTCTGCTCTTGGGAAGATCCACCTTTTAAAGCAGCCCTGCCAAGATAACACAGAGTTAAATATTTCCTTATCTATGTTAAACACCTTTTTGATTCAAACTGAAAAACAGCACCGAAAACCTATTTCACTCTCCTGCACCCCATGGCTTGTTTTGGATAGTCAAATTAAAGCAGCCGGCTACGTATCTACTCTCTGAATAGCAGCCCAGTACTGCTGCGTTTGGTTTTCCAACACAGAAGAAGAAGGACCAAAAATATATACACATATATATTAATTTATGCTTTTTGAGATAGCGCCAGAAATAAAGCAGCCCCACAGATCCCAGCAGCTCTCAGCACACAGATCTGCACGGCAGTGCCCAGAGCCCTGCATGTGGGCAGGGCACCATGAGGCAGGATTCTCAGCCAGGAAGGAGGCAGCCATCACTCAAGCTAATCCCTAACTGCACCAAGGATGCACCGTTTCCAGATGCTGTCCAATCTCACCTGCAGATGGTGTCTGCACAGCAAGGGCTGAGAGGGGCTGAGCTGCAATGGGAGCATCTAGGCTGAAAGCACTGACCTCAGAGCAGCTTTGTGCAGCCCCAGTAGCCCTACACAGACACCCTAGGGTGCCAGCAACATGCACACCACATCCTAAGAGCGAGCTGCAATCTTGCATTAAAGAAGTGCCATCATCTGCTAGCATCATTGGACGCCCCTGCTCTTATACTCCGTGAGGACGGGGCCCTCAGCCAGTCTCCACTGCTTCTCCAGGGCACGCAGCCCCACAGCACTCCAGGCCCAGGTCTGCAGCAATCAGGTTTCAGGAAACTTTCTTTGAAGTTGAATCAGCAGCATGTTTTTTTTTCCCCATAAGATCAGCAAAATAGGGCAAAAGCTCTGTTAGCATGTAACCCAGGGTACTCTGGGGGCACCACGGCACACACAGGCACCTATGACTGCTCTGCAGCTCTCAAGGGTTGACTGCTTATTTAAACTGCTTACTTCTTTCCTTGAGGACATAACTCAGCAATTCCACTGAACTCCAATAGGAACACAAAGGCCTCATCACAGCTGTCAGCAATCACACTTGCAATCAAGTTCCACCTCTTGCTCCTCAGCCGCTCCTCCTGGTCCCACCTGAGAGCACCTATTGCATGTCTCCTGCTGCTTGTCCCAGCACCCAGACAAGGCAGGGGGTGTCCAGCACTGGCCCCATGACTACAGGCACTGTGGAGTAGCTGGAGCTCAGCTGCACAGACACCTCCAGGCCTTGCTACAGCAGCATCCATTCAAGCATTTCATATACTGATCTCTTTTCATTTCAGTAGTAGGGTTCGCTTCTGCAATGCACCTAAACCCCAGTATACAAAACTAGTGAGGATAATAAGCCTTTTTCCCCACTGCTGTAGACCATGCCAGAAGAAGGGTTGTCAATCTGAGGGCACCAAGGGACTCCCCTGCCCACCAGGTCATGGAAGGGACCATGAGGCTCTGTTTGGACAGAAACAGCCTGAGGAACAGCTCTGCATTTGCTGCAGAGGCAGCAGGAGTGCTGGCTTCCAACCAGCAAGCAACCACGGATAGGACAGAAGGAGTTTCACTTTGGCTTTGTTACTATCCAACACCCATCCCCTCCTCCCCAGTGCACAAGTCCCTCAGACCGGCTGTAGCTGCATGCTGACTGTTGGACCACCTTGATACAATTGCCTAGAAATGCAGCTCAGTCTGCTCACATACACAGCCCGGGCAAGCAGGGCACAAGCCCAGCAGCTTCCAGGAGGCCTTCTTACAAAGGAGAGATGACTTCCCCTTCTCCTGCCCCAGTAGTGGGGTCCAGCCCACTCAGCGCCTACACAGCTAGCAATCCCATCTCTGCTCCTCAAATCACTGAGATGGAAATAGAAGGAACTAGGAGGAAGAGCAATAGATTTTGAAATCTTTCCAGTACAACAACTAGGCTTTAAAAGCAAAATATCACACAGAATGAGCTGACATTGGACAGCTCAGAGAGTGATGTTTGCAGCGCCATGCATCCCAAGGGCATTTCCACTGTGCATCCTAATTAATACTTCCCAGCAGTTGCTTAACAAACTCACAAGTTTATGAAGGCACTCTTTTTTTTCTTTTCTTCCCTTCTCTGCCTTTTCAGTAGCAAAGATTTCCAAGCTTCAACAGGACAATGTTACTCGTTACTCCAGGAAGGAGAAATTGTCTGCAGTCATGTAGGCTCCATTACTCGGAGAAAGGTGTGAACAGCAAGTGTGTCTGGCAGACGGACTCATTATACCACCGCATCCTTCATAATGGGAAATGAAAAGCCCATTCTGATAACTACACTTTATTATAATAGGTCAAAAGAAGTGAAAGGCATCATCTTATAAAATTAACTTCATAAAGACTGCCTTTAAAAAAAAAAAAATTCTCTGCCAGTTTATCCATTGCATCTCTCTTCAGAGATGTTCCTTCTAGCAGAGCTCTCACTCTGATGCCCCATTCCACCATTACTCTCACTTCTGCCCTCTGTCGGGGGAAGAGATCTGCTTCCTCCTCATCAGGCTCAGGCACTTGTTTTGCCAGATGCATTAACTGCCACATTTTTGTTAGGATGGAGAAAATCAGAACTGCCCTGACACCTCACCTTGAGCAGCGCTCAGAATTTTTGGGAACCCAATTGGCGGAGGAGGGCTGATAGCAGAGGTCATTAGGACCCTTCTCCATACTTTCAGGAGTACTTTGCAAAGAAATTAAAAGGAAACAGTGCCAGCCTCAGAACATGCAACTTAAGATGCAGTTCCTTTGGTGGCAAAAGCAGCAGGAATGTCCAATTCTAGGCAGGCTCTCTGTCTCCATCTATGTCTCGGGTAGCATTCAATTGGGCACAGATCTGTAGACAACTCTTTCCAAATCTAACCGCGTCCTTTTTGGCAAAAAAATAAAATGTGTCTCCTTGAAATGTTATGGGCCAGCTGCAAATCAGCCACGTCTTTGATATCCATGAAAGTTGGTGCAGGTGGAGGGAAGGAGGATGGCAGAGCACTCCGTGAAACAAACAGTTAATTGAAACATCCAATGAAGGTTGTACGGATCTAATGTGATAGATTTTAAAGGAGACTAATTTTCAGAAATTGCCAGAGCTCCAATCTGTGAAAATGTGGCCTTTCACAGATCTCCAATTCAGCCTGCCACATCTCAAGTTCCTTTTGGGGGAAAAAAAAAAAAAAAGTCACACCATAAAAACCCCCCAATTTGGTAGCAAAAATTAGCAGTCTTCATGGGATATCAGTGCCTTTGTCTCTCCCCCCTAACTATGGCTCTTTGGGAAGAACGAAGGACCGTCTATCTTTTGTTATTTTTCCAGGTAGTGAAGATAAGACTAGAATCTAATAAAGAACAAAAATGGGGAAAAAACACACCCACAAAAGCTAAATCTTCACACCTCGCCCAAAAGCTGCCCCTATAATTGAAAAGCATTTCTCCTGCTGGAGAAAATAACATCCATCAGATCTCACAAAACCAGCCCCGATGGATGGCAGAGGGCAGCACCTGGGGATGGGAGGGCAGAGCTCTGCAGCAGCACTGCACACCTCTGTGAGGCACAGCTGCACTGCCCCAGCAGGATGGGCAGCATGGAGCTGGGACACGGAGTCCCACGGCAGCGCAGCCCTGCTCACGCCCAGCAGTCAGAGGAAGGCAGCAGCCACATCTATTGTCATCTGCTGTAAGAATGAGCGCTGCGTAGCTCTGAGCGTTCAAGCCACAGATCCTTAATCATTGACACTAAAAAGCATAAAGACAAGTGGGGTAGCACTGCCAGCTCAGGAAATCCCGAGCGGTGTACAGAAGCCTTCACAATGTGCTATTTAAAACATCCAGCTCCCTTCTTTGCTGTTTCAGCGCCATTAACGCCCACCCGTGAGAGATGTAGAAATGAAGAGAGCTTCTCAAAAAAGCTCAAAACATGTAAATATTTGTTTGGGGGGTAAAAACACATGCATTTTCTCCTGCCAAAGCAATTGAGAAAAGGAAAAAAAAAAAAAAAAAAAAAAAAGAAAGCAAGCACAGAAGGGAGCAGGCTGAGAGACCTCAGCTGCAGGGCTCTGGGGCTTTGGAGCACGTGAAACAATAGCTAGTCGTGCAGGGTCCCCGGCTCGGCTCAGCGCTGGGGCTGTGCCCGGGCTGCGTCCCCGCGTCCCCAGGCTGGCGGTGCCACGCACAGCCCCGCTGCTCTCCTGGGCAGGCTAAGAGTGCCCCCTGCAGCCCTGCTGGCCGAGCCGCCCCTGCCGCCCAACTATTGTCTGCGGTTCCAAATCAACAAGAAAATCAGACGGGTTCCTAAACACGGAAACGCAAGAAGCTCCAGAGCACAGGCACCTGACGTCAAAGAGCCATCTCAGAGCACAAAGCACATGGCAGTGCTCGGCTTCAGCCTCTCAGCAGGCCAGGAGGGCTGGCTGGGCGTGGGGAGGATTATGGACCCCCCCAGGCCATCCGCTGTTGTTTTGAGGACCAAACTCCCCTCTCCACAGAGTCCAGATAAACAAAATGGATGTTCGCGCATCACCCCAGAGCGCTGGCAGCAGCGTGCTGCTGGAGGCCATGTGCTCCTTGCGCTGTGAATCACAGCCGCCCCGCCTCTCCCCAGTCCCAGGTGCCCAGACAAGGCAAGAGAAGAATAAAACACACAGCAAAGCCCTCATTCTCTGCTGGACTCATCTGTTCTCCTGATGTTCACAAGTCTCCCCGCGCCATGAACGTAGCTCGGCACCCAAAAAGTCAAATAGGTTCCAGGCTTTTGTTTGCTCTGGTGCTACGAGGGACATGGCTGCAACCACACAGGCTGAGTTCTGAATGAGCAGTACTTAACATGCTCCCTCAGCATGCTGCTCTGAAAGCCCCAGGCTTTTTTGGGCCTTGTTTCCACTGGGGCTCACAGGGCAACGCTGAAACAAAAGCATCCAGGCTACACCTGCACAACACGAAAATCCCTTTGCTCTTCTACGTGAATCCTTACACCATGCTTTTCCTGAACACATCTGGGCTGAGTCATGGCGTGCACCCACTTAAAACCAAAGACCCCACTCCAAAACAGCATTGCAGAATACAGCTTTTGTCACCACCACGGCTTTCCTCTACCCTACAAGAACACAGGCTGTAGCAGCACGGACCTACTGTCCTTGTCCCACTGTTCTAACCACCGTCAGGGCAGGAGAGCATCACAGCTCCTAGAGGGGTATATAGGGAAAGGAGCTTCCCCTGCTCCCAGCAAAGCCTTGTGGCTCTGTGCAAGGCAGTTCTTGGTGCATGGCCTGATAACTTTCAAAGGGTTAAAGTGGTTCCATGGAACAGCACAACCCTGACCCAGCAGAACCACTGCCTGCTGCTGAGACAAACACCAACTCCACGGTAAAGCTTCCTCTGACTCAGGAGTTCACATCCTGCGGATGGGTGCTGTCGCCCTCGATCTTGCTGACCGCAAAATGGATGGACGGAGCTGGACAACAATTCTCCCAGATTCCTCCAGTAAGCCAGCAGCACAGCAGGGGGCATGGCCTGGGCCCGCCGCTTGGATTCTTACCCTGGAATCAGCAGATGGCATAAGCTGCACTTTACACAGCTGCAACTCTTTTCTGGGATACACTAAAGGCTTACTGTATCCTTGTATGCACAACTGGGCTGAGGATACGAAGAGAAGAGAGCAGCCAGTACATAGCAGAATGCAGGCTGGGATCCTGAAATCCCTACTCATCGCTCAGGTAGGGCTTGAGGTACTTTTTGCTGGAGGGACTCTGACAAGCTGCATACCTCACATCCCTGCAGCCACAGGGATGCACAGCATCAAGCACATGAGGTACACACCCAGGTGCGGCAAAGGCAGAGCCAGATTTATGTGCTCCCTGCAGGCTGGGAAGGAGCTATAGCATTGTGTATGCAGGGCAGATGGAGGAAGGAGTCAGCCCGAGCTGATACCTCTCACACCAGCTGTCTGCAGTGACTCTCGGTGCTCCTCCCAGCCAGGTGTGCCAAGCAGCAGGAATGCTGCCGCAAGCCTTACAAACAAGAGGGAAAAAAAATATCCAAGGCTGTGTCATCTGTTGGATAGGGGGAGATGTCCATCCTTCGTGCATGCCTACTGCAGAGTGATGGGCCACCCAGCTGTGGCAGGTCAGAGCACTTGAGCTAAAACTCTGGCATATGTCATCTGTCTCACAGACAGCATATCTATAGCAGAAAAACCTGTTATATCATTTCTACTTAGAAGTTCACTTGCTCCCACAAAGAAGTCAAAATTCATCATTACAATCATTACATTCCAACAGCGAGATCCTGCATTAAAACCCTGCTGGCTCCTGAGCAGGGCATTGCCCAGACCTGAAAGAGAATGCTTTCCTACCTGAAGAGCTCCCTGATCTCCCTGACGGTGGCCTGGAACGGGATGTTTCGGACTAGGATCTTGGAAGTCTTCTGCTTCTTGACCGTCTGCTTCTTTCGGGAGGACTTCACAGCAGGCCTGGCAGGTGAACAGACAGGGCAGGTAAGGGGCACTGCAGAGTAACACACCCAGGGCATGTTGTCTGCTTGAATGCCAGCCATCAGAATTAGCCAGCTAGCTCACAACGACATCTTTGCCAGTTTCGTACTGCTGACAATGGATATTTCATTGGCTACATAGAGAAGGAATGAATGCAAGCAATTTAAATCCCAAATTTAAAATCAGAGCTTCTGGCTTGCTGAGTGCAGCCACAACGGAGCTCAGGCAGCAGGCCTGTACTCACATTTGCCTCCAACTTTTCTTCTGACTTCAAATGTTGTCTACTCAGTATAAGGTGATGAACCATTTGCACATATTTAAACAAGAAGTCTATTGCAGGCTAATATTCATTCTTTTTCCTACTGACTTAGAAAACAGTAAACAAAACTAAATTATTTTGCTCAGGTTGTGTTGCATTTGAACAAGATAAAAATTTACCTAATACAAAAAAAACAGCAGCTTAGAGTAAAGCATTCTACATTACAAGCTGGATTTTAAAATCCAGAATGGGTATGAATGCTTTATAGAAAAAAAAAAAAAAGCCACAAAATGCAGAGTGCAGATAGTGAACTGTCAGCCTTCTGGGCCCCAAATACCAGATTTGCAAAGGAATTATGCCATTTAAGAGACACCTCTTCTCACAGCATTTCCAAAGTGTGTACAAGACAGTTTTTAGGGTGCCAGTAACCACCTTCAAACACTAGGTTTATTTTTTTTTAACCTCGTAGATACAGATCATCAAAATCCCGTGGACATGAGTCACAGATTTCAACTGTAAGGCTATAAACCTGAGTCAGTCACCCTCTTTATGTGACATCAGGAAATGTAACTCCACAGAAAGGTCTGCTTCTGAGTCTCCCCACCAAAAGAACTTTAGGCATTTTTTAGAGAAGCCTTTTCCTTAAATATGAAACAAGTATCACGTGCCTGGTTCTCACCTTGGACCCACTTTTGGCACCCCATCAGTGTATGCTGCTCAAGGTTTCACTTGGATGTCAGTCACTTAGTAAGCAAGCACCTTCACATCTGCTTTTTTTTTCCTCTCCTTTTTTCTTTCTTCCTTTCCAAGTACTGACTGAGGTGACTCCACGCAATGTGGAACAAAGGCTGATGTGTCAGACAGCCAAAGCACTACTGGCCACACATCCTTATGAAGCAGAGATACTAGCTTAGAAATGAAGAACCGACCAAGATCTATCACAGACTAAATGTAACCATGCTACAGAAGGAAGACAGCTTTACCTGACAGCTCTCTCAGAGATTTTGACTTCCAGCTTATGGCCATCTACAATGCAGCCCTTAAAGTTAAAATGAAAACAAAAAAGTGTGAGTCACAACAGCATTCAAGCTTCCAGGATACAAGCATAGCATTTCACAGAATCACAGAATGGTCAGGGTTGGAACGGACTTCAAGGATCATGAATCTCCAACCCCCCTGCCACATGCAGGGCCACCAACCTCCCCATTTAATATTAGCCCAGGGCCCCATCCAACCTGGCCTTGAACATCTCTAGGGATGGGGCATCCACAGCCTCTCTGGGCAGCTGTTCCAGCACAATCTTCACATTTCACATCTTTGTTCTTTCCCATATATTCCTTCCTTTCTCCTCACTAAAGTTCTTCCCCATTCATACAAGGCAAGGTTCTGATATGAAGCTGGAGATAGTCTGACCAACTGAGGAATCAGCCAGCACCTTCATGTCTGCCCATTGGCCTCAGCTCTGCCACTAATCTGCCAAAGGCAAGTCACTGCCCTGCCCTGGGCTACTAGTTCTTCTCCTTCTGGACTGCAAACTCTTCAAGGCAGAGAGCACCTTACTGCTTGTTCTGGAATGAGCCAAGGATGACTCACTTGCTGTCAGTAGCCAAGACAGAAGTCCCCTGCTACCCACACATTAAAGCACAGAAAACAAACCGCCTCTTGCCTAATCAGTCCTGAAACAGCACAGGACATGCAAAGGCTTTATGCTGGGAACCTGGAGCCCTGCCGCCCACTCCCTCTGCAAAATCTCCATTGTCCTGCTTACACTTATACCCCAGGATTCTGCTGTTCAACACAATGCAGAATGCCCATCTATCTCAAGACTACATCAGCTGTGGAATGCAAAATCACCACCTGTTGAAGGTGACACCCATGGATTGCAGTCACGGAGCAAACAGCCATTATACACAGAGCAATTCTTCCAGGTCTATCTAGAAAAGGAGTGTTCCTGCTGTCTAGCCTGCATCACCCAGGTAATGTGGACCAAGACACTAGGGTGTTCTAGCAGCAGCAGAAATGACTTATTCCTTTGAAGAGCATCCAAGCCCTATGGCAGTGTGATAGAGAAAATGTGAGGCTATAAGTCCCTGAAGCACTGGCAGAGTCACAGAAGATGAAACTGAACCCCACAACAAATACTAAGCTATACTTATTCTGTGGGGGCTTGGGTCTCTGTAACTGCTGCAAAGTAAACCTTGCAGAATAAACTTGTTGAATTTTAATAATTCCACATTTTCTGCCATCTCTGCATAGGATCAGTGCTAGTAAACATTCTTCTGTTCAAGCTATTTCCCCTTGCACAGAACCATAGCTTGAGCTAGGAGGGAGCTTGAAGTACCTAGTTCCAACTCCTCTGCCATGGTCAGGAACACCTCCCACCAGATCAGGTTCTTGAAGGCCCTATCCAACCTGACCTTGGGCACCCCAGGGATGAGGCATCCGCAGCATCTCTGGGCAATCTGTTCCAGTGACTCAGCACCCTCTGAGTAAAGAATTTCTTCCTAATATATTATCTAGATCCTTTTTCTTTATTTTAAAGCTATTATCTCGTCTTATCACGACATTCCTTGATAAAGTGTCCCCCTCCTGCTTTCTTGTAGGTTTCCTTCAGGTTTCAGTATGAAATACCCTTCTAAGTACTGATAGGAAGAGGGTAGATATCCCTCTTCCTCAACTAGATTTTGAACCTTACAGTTTATCTACACCATTGCCCACTATCTCTGGAAATATACCTGGTCCAGCAACATCTCAGCTTACCTGGAGCTGTCGCAAGGCTTTCTGAGCACCCTCTGGCTTCTTGTACTCCACAAATCCGAAGCCCATGGAAAGCAAAGTGCCTATAAGAAGATAAAGGAAAATTGTTATGATAGCAGGAAACAAGGATACTAAAAAGTAAATATAAAAACAAACCAGAAAAAAGTGCTGTTACATACTAACTACTAACACTGCCACAGCATTACATGGATTCATACCATTAACTGCGGTACCCAACAGGATCCAGGGACAACTGTGAGCACAAAAATTCTCTGAATCTCTGACTGTTAACACTGGGGGGGAGCAAAAACTAATACACCGAAGAAGGGGCCAGCCTGTTCATGCCCTGACTGTCATATTCCTCATTAGTACTCCTTACCAGCTTGCATGGAACAAAATACTGCTCTAGAATGGATGCTCAGTTTGAAGAGCTTGTTTTGATGCTGATATCAGAGATGGCATTGTATGCCAAACTGATTTCTAGCTTTGTGAGATTTCAGCACAGCTTCCATAAATAAAACAATAACTGTATGTCCTATAGAACAACCGCTGTTTGTAGCCAGGGTGACTGATCCTATTATAGATACACAAGCCTCTGCTTACACACAGGACATTTCCCTCATGTACAAAACAAGACCTTCACTGGGGAAATTTGTAAACAGCCCAGACGTAAATGTGACTTTTGCTGTGGGAAAGAAATATGCAGGTTGCAGTCTGGTCCCCAGATGAGGCTTTTCTAATCTGCAACCCATTCAGAAATTGGTTTTGGTTAACACACGGCAAATAGGCACTTAATGACCACTGCTGGGAACCAAGCATTTGAGATCTGTTTAAATGCAAACTGTCATGTGCAAGTAATGGGATGATTTCCCACTACAACAAAACAAAAGCCCAACACTTGAGAGACAGAACATCTGTGAGGCAGGCAAAAAACAGAATATGCTTCTGTGAACCCAGAAAGGCAGTTGCAATTTCCAAGTCCATAAATAAAGCTAGGAGAGGAAAGGAAAAATCCACAAGCAAAAACACATCACCAAATTTCTAACTTCTGAACTTGAGAGGCAGCAGGATACTGAGATCACCCTGCAGCACCAGAAACCAATAGTTCTGGTAGGCAGTATGAGCTCAGACCAGATTCAAATGCTGCTGTCTAGTCATGAGCATGCCAGACACGTCAGCAGCACTGAAGAACTGATTTTATTCTTTTTCTTTCAATGAATCAGAGTTTTTAAGCATCCCATGCAAAAGGATGCCTAGGGAGTTATTCCCCAAGGCAAAATCCCACAGAGCTGTGCAGTCCCTAGCCTAAAATCTGGAAAGATGCAGCCCATCCAGCCATGGTTGCCTTATGCAATCCCTTTCCTGTCCGACCCCGTGGGAGGGAAGCAGAGATCCTGCTGGGATCAGCGCAGGCAGCAAACAACACTCAGCACAGTACTCAGCCAGGCACCCTGGAAGATTGTGGCTGCTGTTGTGGATAAAGTGTTGTGCACACGTTCAATCATTTAAGTGCACTGGTCCCTTTCAATTTGCATCCTGCTCTACGATCCTGAAGGAGTTGGCTTCTCTGTCCTGATCTCAAGAAAAAGGCCACATCTCCACAAATTCCACAATTCAGCTTAACCTTCTAGACTGAACTCCAGTGTGTTTTTGGCTGCTGTTTTCAGCCATTTCAACAGGCATACTTCTAGAAACACTGAAGATTTTGCCAATGCAAAAATAACAAATGCTCATCCAGATGAATGCTAACGCAGTGCCACACCTGAGCCCTCAGCAACCAGCTGCAGGAAGGAATTGAACAGTAACATCTAGAGTACCTGCTTTGTTTTTCTTCTTGGATATTGTGCAGCTCTTCACAGCTCCCACTTTGGAGAACGTCTGCAAGGAATTCAGACACCCTTTGTCAGAGGCTTATAACTCAGTTTGAGTGACAGTGTAGCACTCTTTCAGAGCCAGAGACACACGCTTGCAAGCCTACCTCCCCGCCAGGCACACATGACAAGCAGGCAGTACAGCTGCTTTTTCTCCTACAAGATTATTTCTGCACAAATACACACACAGACTTGTAAATAGATCAACACAGACGTTCCCAGAAATCCTTCACCACTCCTCAGAAACCGCTGAGCTCCGTGGCTGTTGTGGGGAACCACAGCAGATTACAAGCTGTCTGCACCCAGGCCGGGACTCAACTGCAGGTAACTCCTGTGATGCCCCCAAGAAAACAGCGCCTTCCACAGTCGTTAGAGAGGTGCTGCAGGGCAGCATGGGCTGTCCTACAGTGGCACAACATTTGTATGATTCCCCTGTAAAACTGCAACTGGAACGTAGGAAAGAAAAAAGGAAAAAAGAAGTCCCAGTCCTTCTCTGAACATTTACGTTTGTCCCCACAGCCAGCAGGATGAGATCTATACCAGAACCTCCATCCCAAGATGGAGCAGCACAGGTCCAGGATGGACTGACATCCCACCACCATTCTTGGACAGGAAATATGGCACATCACAAGGCTACAGAGAGTGGCAGAGGTGAGAACTTCCAGCTGTTTTTTCCCAGCCTCACTATTAATATTCCACATGGTTTTAGAAATGCTACAATCTCCCCCAAGTGCTTTGCTGAGGTCAAGTAGCACAGACAGCTCCATACTGGCACAAAATTTAAGCACATGTCAGTGAAATAATCATTTATTGCCTTAGCATGCCATGCAGTATTACAGCTGCACAAGTGCTGATCCCAAGGAGAAGAATGGGAAACGAAGAGTCTTAAAAGACTTCCTATTGCCTCCACCTGTCCCAAGGTAGTATTCAAATCCATCAAAACTGTTTCAGATACATTTGTATAACTGAAGCCTAAAACTCAAAAGTGGAGGTTTCCTGCCCCAGTGCTCCCTCATGTACCATTAAGGCCATACCACTGACAATTTAACTCCTTTCAACACCATATCTTTAGCACATCAGAGGTGGAGAACACCTTTCTCCCTGCACTCTGCAACACAGGTGAGCCCTTTCTTCAAGCCCATGCAATGAGTAGGGGCCTTCCAGCAACAAGGGGCCCAGCGTGGTCTCAACCTGTTCCTATCCCATCAGAGCAGCCTGCCTATACTAAGCAAAACCCAGACTCCACTCCTTGCTTATGGCTTACCTCCTTCAGCGTGTCTTCAGTGGTGGTAAAGTTGAGGTTCTTGATGAACAAGGTACACCCTGGAATAGTCTCTTCCTCATCTTCGTCTTCATCTTCTTCCTCATCCTGTGCTGATGTTTCCTCTGAAACCTTTACAGTTGTGTCACCATCTGATACAAAAAGAGAAAACTCAATGCCGTAAAGACACAACAAAGCCAAATCTGGGGTGAGCTTGCCCCCTGCCCCAGCTGACAGTCACTGTTTCAGCAAGATCAGACCACTCCTCTACTGGGTGAACAGAGACTGAGGCAGACTCAGCATGCACATGTGAACAGGTCCCTGTAGAAACAAAATCCTTTGAATGTAGAAACTCTATAAACCTGCTCCTCAGCCCTTAAACACCCCCACATCAATCCTTGCCAGACACCTATTGAACTAGGCAAGGAGCCCTGGACTTGCTTAATTACAATTCTGCAGTGATCTAACACCTCATCTGTTGATAATACATACCTGTTACACTTCCCCATCAGCACACAAAGGCCGTTGTTAGACACACTAGCTGTCATCCACTGGCTTTCCAACTTCTTCCCTTCCTAGACAACTTGTTTTCCATACCAGCTTCAGCCCCTAACAGCACAGCTGATGCTGTGCTCAAGGGGACCAAACTAAGCATCTCCCTCTGGCATTACCACCATCCCCTCGATGATTTTTTTAGGCTTAGTGCTCTCTCATTTGGTATAAGAGAACCTGCATGGAGCCAGGGGTGCTTAGACACTTCCCAGCTCTACCTCCATAGCCTACTTTCCCCATAGGCTCCATCCAGTTGCCCTCCCTACCCCTGGCACCACAGCATTCCCAGTCGGGTGGTCAAACCCTCCTTGCCCCAACCCGCAGGGTGTTTGCCAACACAGTATGGAAAAAACTCATTGCCTTTGAAGATAAGTCGTTTGAAGAACGGGAGGGAAGAGATTTAGTGAGACAGGGCAGGAGAAAAAGGTGCATCCATCTGTGGCTGGCACAATAAGAGGCCATGTGCTGCCGCCCAAAGCCCTTTTGTGAACGAGGCGATGAGTTTATTTCACATCCCTTTCCTCTCCTTTCCTAGATGCAGAGCTCCAGAGGCTGGCAGAAAAGAGCATTATCAGCCCTGAGCAGCCTTCCAGGAGCTCCTGTGCTTAAAGCCCTTTATCTTGAGGTGAGGGTCTCGGTTACAGGGAGATAAAGCAGCCCCCCCAGCTCCCTCGGGCTCCAGCCATCCTCTGTGACCCATGTGCAGAACAGCAGCCCAGAAAGAGGCTTTTCATCAGCTTTTCTCTCCCCTTCCAAAATCTCAGTCCTGAAATAGCTTCTAGAGAAACAAACCTATATAAAGACAACCTTTTCTTTTCTTTCTTTCTTTTTTTTTTTTTTTGAAAGTCTTGAAAGGTTTTAAATATACAGACGAGAATTAATGTTTACAGCCCCCAGGATGGGGAAAATGAGAGTTTCCAGTGGAGGGAAGGCTCTGCCCTTGCAGCAGTGGAAAATCATCCAGACAAAGCACACAGCAGGGACTGACGCAAGAGGAACAGAGAAAGAAGAGAAGAGACCCATAGACTGCCATTGGCAAGTCAGCTGCCAGATCCTCCTGTTGCTGTGGAAGCTCAGGTGCTCTTGCAAAGGAGGGTATCCTTGCAGAGCATGTGATCACATGCACTCAGGGGGTGAGGGCTGGTGTACAGAGTATCTACAGTTCTCAGTTGTTGCTGCCAAGAGCAAAACGGACCAAAAGTTTCCTGCCATTGCCCAGAGCATCAGCTCCAATCCAAATTGGATTGGTGTACGGTGGGCAGTACCACACTTTTCACATCTCATCCAAGAAGCAAGGAGTGAGACAGGACTGAGCCCAGAACTCATGTGGGAACATCGACAACCACACTACACAGTGAGGTGACCCTAAGAACCATGTAGAGAATGTCATGAGGCTGGTTCTGTACCAAAGTACACTAACCTAAGCTATTCTGTAACTAAGGGAACTGCTGAGTCACAGCCTGAACCACTGATTGAGCACCTGGAGAAAAGACTGGGTCAGCCCTGAAAGCACAGGTGAAGGCAATTCAGCTGTGTGACTGGAAGGGGGGGGAGCCTGGCTGCACCTCTCTTAGACCTCATTTAAGGGCTGACTAGGGCTTACTAGACTTCCTTTGTGGAATCTTTTTGCAAGCCTAGATCTTCAGAGGCAGATAAGCACCCTTCTTTTTGTAACACCTCACTGCATTGGTCCTGCTGCCATTGGAAAGGAAAAAGGAAAGTTGGAAATGACCTTAAAGCTCATCCAGTTGCAACTGTCCTGCTTTGGGCTGGTTGTCACCCATCAGATCATGCTGCCCAAGGCCCCAACCTGGTCCTGAATGCCTCCAGGGTACTCACACAACTTCTCTGAGCAACCTGTTCCAGTGCATCAAAAAGTTCAGGAATGTCAGCATTGCTACTCTACATGGAAAGGAGCATGGAAACAAAGACAGATTCCTCTGACACAGTTAAAGCTCTTACCAGGTACCAGCCTTTCTTTTCCCTCCTTCTCCAGAGCTTCTATGTTTTTTTTACGAAGGGCTGGGCTGGAGAAGACACCCATTGGAGCCCATTCCAGATACAATGGCACAGAGTGAAACTGTGGAGAGAATACAGGAGAAATTTGAATAGCAAAAGCTAAGGCCTGAAGAAAAGTCTGCTCTCAGCTCTATTTTCCCCTCAAACACCCTATTATGGAAAAGAGTAGAAAAGCTATGCAGCACCTTTGTTTGGCTAAACCATCTTTCACTGGAGAAGTGAGTCAGTATCCAACCTCATACAGGATAAGTCTATTGAAACCAGAGGACAAGGAACAAGGAAGGCCACAGGTAGGAAAGGGCTCCTCCTAAGGAGAGCTCCAGGCTTCAGTACCAACTCCTCTATAAAAAAAGGCATCAGAAACCCTCTCCCAGGCCAGAGGGTTTTTGGACACTTGTCACAGCTCCAATTCTCCAGCTTTTTTTTTTTTTTTTTTTTTTTTTAATTTTTATTTCTTTGCAAGTTGAGAGTCCTAGTCAGCTACTGCAGCACATGGATGCATTGGGCATCTTCCTAAATGTAAGAATGAGGGAATAACATAGTAACGCTACGGTTTTGAGGGTTTTTATGTTTTTTTTAATGAAAATGGTTTTAAGCTGAAGGAAGGAAGATTTAGGTTGGATGTCAGGGGGAAGTTCTTACTATGAGAATGGTGAGGTGCTGGAACAGCTGCCCAGAGAGGTTGTGGATGTCTCATCCCTAGAGGTGTTCAAGGCCAGATTGGATGGGGCCCTGGGCAGCCTGGTTAAGTGTTACATGGGCAGGTTGGTGGCCCTGCATGTGGCAGGGGGTTGGAAATTCATGATCCTTGAGGTCCATTCCAACCCTGGCCATTCTGTGAACGCTGTTAGCTCACTTCCCTCAAAACCATCTTTATCTCACATTTTAGAATGCACTCTTTCCAGGAGCTTCACAATTAGCCAACATCCTGGCTACACCCACCTTGGAGTAGGCCAGCTTAGTGAATGCTTGCTTGGCCTCGGTCGGCTCCAGAAACTCCACAATGGCTGTGATGCCTCCGGCTGGGAGCAGCACCCGGCCCAGGCTGCCGTGTTTGCCAAAGACAGCCTCCAGCTCTGCTGTGCTTGTGGTGGCTGGGAGGTTCTTCACCAGGATCACAGTTTTACTCCGCTCACCAGCAGCCTGACATGTTCAGTGGGAGAAGAGGAGAAAGAAGACATGGGACTTCAGAAAGCAAAAACCAATCTCTTACTAACTGAAGATCTCATTTTCAACACAATGTGCTCTCTCCTGACATGTCACACCTTTCCAAGATCCAAAATTGACAACAACCTCTTAGCAAAGGCTTTCTGTTTAGAAGATGCATATAACGCTGCTTGGGGTTGTTGTGGCCAAAGTGCAGGACCCGGCACTTGGCCTTGTTGAACCTCAGCCCATTCACCTCAGCCCAGCGATCCAGCTTGTCTGGATCCCTCTGAAGGGCCTCCCTACCCTCAGGCAGATCCACACCACCTCCCAACTTGGTGTCATCTGCAAACTTACTGAGGGTGCACTCAATCCCCTCGTCTAGGTCGTCAGTAAATATATTAAACAAGATGGCCCCAGTACAGACCTCTGGGGGACACCACTCGTAACGGGTCGCCAGCTGGACTTCACTCCATTAACCACTACCTGCTGGGCACAGCCCTCAGCCCGTTCCTTATCCAAAGAAGGGTATAGCTGTCCAGGCCACGGGCAGCCACTTTCCCCAGCAGAAGCCTGTGAGAGATCATGTCAAAGGCTTTGCTGAAGTCTAGGTAAACTACATCAACTACCTTCCCTCACCCAGCCATAGAAGGAGATGAGGTTGGTCAGGCACGACCTGCCCTTCATGAACCCGTGCTGGCTGGGCCTGATCCCCTGGACACCACACACGTGCCGTGCGATCTCACCCAAGATGATTTGCTCCATTACTTTCCCCGGTACCGAGGTCAGGCTAACAGGCCTGTAGTGCTCCGGATCCTCCTTACAGCCCTTTTTGAAGATGGGAGTCACATCAGCAAGCCTCCAATCCTCCGGGACCTCTCCAGTTAACCAGGAGCACTGACAGATGGCCGAGAGGGGCTCGGCAATCACCCCCGCCAGCTCCCTCAGCACCCGAGGGTGCAGCCATCTGGTCCCACGGACTTGTGACAGTCCAGATGGAGGAGAAGCTCTCTCACTGTCTCCACCTGAATCGCCGGGGTATGTTCTGAGTAGGGTCCCGGACTTCCAGATCAGGGCATAAAATGCCCAGCGGATGACTGGTCTGGCTATTAAAGGCAGTTGTAAAGAAGGCATTGGGAACCTCAGCCTTCTCCTTGTCCCCAGTGGTCACATTCCCTGCTGCATCAAGTATAGGATAAGAAATATCCTTGGTTCTTCTTTTGCCATTGATAAATTTATAAAAAGACTTTTTATTCTCTTTTATGCAGTGGCCAACCTGAGTTCAAGTTGGGCTTTTGCCTTCCTGACTTCCTCCCTTCGTACCTTAGCCACTCCCTTGTAATCCCCCCAAGAGGCCTGCCCCTTCTTCCAGAGGACACAGACTCTCTTTTTCTCCCCGAGTCTCATCAATAGTCCCCGGCTCACCCATACCAGCCGTCTTCCCCTACGGCTCGCCTTACGGCACTCAGGGACAGCCTGTTCTTGCACCTGTAAGATTTCCGTCATGAGGAGCATCCAGGCTTCCTGGACCCCTTTACCCTTGAGAAACGACTCTCAAGGGACCTGCACAATGAGCGCCCTGAGCAGATCAAAGTCCACCCTATGGAAGTTCAAGAAAGTACTTTTACTGGTCACTCTTTTGACTTCTCCAAGAATAGAGAATTCTACAATTCCATGGTCGCTCTGCCCAAGACAGTCCCCAACCTTCACTTCTCCTGCCAGTCCTTCTCTGTTAGCGAAAACCAGGTCTAGCAGGGCACCACCCCGGTGGGCTCTCCTACCAGTTGCATAAGGAAGCTATCTTCCACGCAGTCTAGAAACATCCTGGACTGCTTCCTCTGTGCATCCTGCTACAGACACAGGACTTGATCTCTGCTACTAACATTTTGTCACACTATAGCATGTACTTCAACTATCCCAAGACAACTTCATCTTTAAGAGTTCAGAACAACTCAAAACTGTTGTAATAGTTCAATCCTGCACAATGCAGAGGGTTAATTAAAAATCTTAAAAAGAGCGTAAGATGTCAGGACTGGGCAGAAGAACCAGGCTCACTCTGCAGCCTCGTGGCAGGCATCTCACCTGACTGAAGGAATCCAGGCTAACTCCATTTTCAATGAGGAACCGTCGGATCTCCTGGACCAGCTCGGTTTCTCCCAGAGCAATCCTCACTGCCACGCTGTCTCTACTCTCCTGCAGGCAAGAATAACAGTCAACAATATGTTAAGTGTTCAAAACAGAAACAAAGGGCCTGATTCAGGAATTTGCTGAGCACTTGTTCCTGCTGCTCTTAGAAGCAACAGGAATTTAGCAGAGAACTTGAAGATAAAATGCTCCAGTTCCTCTGAAGCTGCTGGGAGTTTTGCTGTTGGAGCTAGAGAACTTCTCAAGGAAAGTGAAACAATCTTAAATTTTAGTCTGTGAACTCCCATCAACTTTTAGTCACATGCAAATACAAACTTCAGCCACAGAAAAGCTTAGCTAGGAGGGAAAGAGCAGGGATAGGAGTGTCATTTTGACTTCTAGTTTCAGAGACTGTCACCTACAGACAGGCTAGAGGACCACTGATCTTTCAGTCTGTGTGGAGCTTATGACTGTGCAGCAGCTTTTGCTGTGTAAAATGACCAGGCAGATGTTAGCCATGAGCAAAGAGGTCAGAAAATGGTCTCCCACCCCATTTCATCAGTAACCCAACTCACATGATCCAGCACTTGGCTTTTGGAAGCATTGTATTTCTGAGCAATAGCATCAGCCACAGCATTTGTCCCCACGAACAACGTATTCCAATTGTGAGAGCTGGAAAGAGAAAGAGACAGGTTCAAATCTTGCCGTTTTTTCTTCCACTGACATCTCTCTGTTCAATGGTCCTGGAAAAGAAGAGCTTTCAAGGCCACCACTAGTAACAGGGATAAGATGGAGGGAAATAACAGTAGAACATCCTTAGAGAATGGACAGCATGAGAGAAACATGACTGGTGAGCAAACAAAGGCAGCAATGCTGGCACCTTAGCTCTTCTTCCCTAGCATGTGAGTGGCCACAGCTATGCAGTTATAGCTGGAAGCTGGCTCAGAGGAACATGTTTTTTTTTTCATATGGTTTCCTAAAAGCACAAATCCTATGCAAGGAAAGTTGCATGCCTTGCCCATAAAGTCTGAAAATATTATCAACTTTCAAACACAAGGCAATGAAAACCACGTTTCTTTCCGCACATGCTACCTGCTGAACTACTAGAGCTACGTGGAAAGAGGGATTAAGTAGGTAAGAGGGAAAGGAAACAGAAAGCTGCGCGACAAATTCTCTACTGACTTTGGTAATCTATACAGCCCCTACAAAGATGCATTCTGGCCATCTGGTAATTTGGCAGGTTGTGTTGTCTTACCCTGCTACAAGACACCTCCGTACCTGGCACTGCTGGCTTTGTCCTTGGCCTCCTTCTGTTTTTTGTAGGAGGAAGATTCTTCTGCATCAGTATCTTCAAGTTTTTCCTTTTTGATTATGGAGGGTAAAAGATGCATCATTCTACCCTAGAAGAAAAGATGAAATTCAGAATCACAGAACTGCAGTGGTTGGAAGGGATTTCTAGAGATCTTTGAGTCCAACCTCTACGCTAAAGCAGGTTTCTTATAGTAGGTCACAGGTAAGTGTCCGGATGGGTCTTGAATATCTCCAAAGAGGGAGACTCCACAACCTCTCTGGGCAGTCTGCTCCAGTGCTCTGCCACCCTCGCTGTAAAGCAGCTCTTCTTTATGTGAAAATTCCTATGATTCAGTTTTTGGCCCTTGCTCCATGTCTTATCGCTACACATCATTGAAAAGAGTCTGCCCTCATCAACTGACACCTGCACTTCACATATTTATAAACACTGATCTGAAGCTCTGAAATAATTCGCAGAAGTTCACGAACAAAGCAGAGGAAAGAAACTTTCGGACATTTCTCTTAGTCAAGTGAACCAGGTGGAAGTAGGTAACCTTCCTTCTTAGAGAAGGCATACTGCAGCTAAGAGTAACCATACAAAGCATGACAGACTCAGTCCTCAGTATCTGTCAAACTGTTCAGACCAGACTGCTCTGCCAGAGGCAGTTGTGTTCCCAGATAGTAAAGCAGAATTGACTCTACCCCTTAGCACCTAAAGGAATTCTGCTCAGCAACACATAGGGGCAAACACCTGTCCGCTTCACTAATAACCACCTTTACCAGGTAGGCTGATAGCATATGAGACTCAAGTCACTGTACCTGGAACACCTGCCCATCCATTTCTGCATAGGCCTTCACTGCATGTTCAGGAATCATGTAGGTGATAAAAGCAAATCCTTTGGGTTTCTTTGTCAGTCTGTCGATAGGGAAATGGATCTCTGAGAGGGGCCCTGCAAGAGAAAAGGCGTTTCTGTGAGAGATCACTTACACAGCCACCACACTCCCCAACAGCACCCTGAACAGGCATCCCCTGGTCACAGCTAGGAAAGGAGCCAGAGAGCAAAGAGCAGGTCTGAATGTTGCAGGAAGGTGTGTGATGAACCATGAGTCTGGGTGAGGAGCCACTAGTCTGTAGACCAACAAGGAGGGCCCTGCAATAGCACCCAAAGTCCAATATGTTGTAGCACACATGGCTTCGACTGTTGGATTGGAGATACGAGGAATGAGGGCAGATGCATACACAACACATCTGAGCTAACTGGTACAGCATCAGTTTCAATACCAAGCAGCCGCATGCTGTCACACCAGGCAGTGAAGATGATTTGAGTCTGTCTGTGTCTGAGAGGTGTGAGATGCACAGATTCATACGCCCATTCCCACCCAGCAAACCTCTGCTTGCAAGGAGACACAGCATTGCAAGTCCAGTACTACAGCAAGTACATACCATACTTGGAAAAGATCTTCTCCAAGTCCTCCTCAGTGCTAGTAAAAGGAAGATTTCTGACAAAGAGTCTCCCCGATTCAGACAAGTCTTCCTCTTCCTCATCATCCCTCTTCATTCGTTGCCAAGGCTGGTCATGAGTTTTTGCTGTAACAGTTTCTTTTGGGGTATTCTCACATCGGGATACCTCAACGTATCGCCCACCTAGTCAACAAACATACACAGGCACATTAGATGCTTCCTGAAGCCATGGGCTATCAATATCAATGTGTTAAGAGTCTAGGTTTACAGCAGTGAGAAAAGCAATCACAATTCAAAAGAACTGAGTAGAATTCTGTCAGATTAAATAAAAGAATGACAATTCTTTTCAAGAGATTAGCAGAATGTTTGCTAGTCATCTTCAGACTCCTTTCCATTCAGAAGCTTCAATCCTTCTGATTCTGTCAACCTCATCCACAGGCTTCTAAGTCTATGTTCCCACCTTACACGGGATTTTTTCCAAGTATAAATAGCTTCACCAAGGACTTCACTAAGAATGGGTTTCGAATGAAGGCTTGGAGCATCATTTGTACAAATCCCCTGCACTATCCCAACTTGATTTTTACAGTATCATTTTTTACCAAAAGCAAGATACACATCGGGCACATGAGAAATACCAAGAGCCAAAGAGTAACACACATAGGTCAGCCACTCTAAGCTGCTCCTGATGGCACTTACATGGCAACTGGTTATCCCACAACAGCTGTGCAGAGGAAACCTCCCCCACCATTTGCCTGGGAGAAACTGAAGCAATGGGAGATTCTCTCACAGGGAGTACTTTAACACCTGAGCACTCTGTCACTGACATCAGAACAAGAAGGAACAAACAGCACTTACCTATGTATTCTTTTTTCCGCTTCAAGGCCCTTTGCACTTCTGCCTCACTCTTCAAATCAACAAAGATATAACCTTGGAGGAAGCAAAGGTTCAGCTGAGCATCATGCGAAGAAACACAGTCACTAATAGGCTAATTAAGGGTGAATCAGGCTTTTTAAAATATAGATTCCTACAAATAAGACATTCAGCTCCCATTAAATTTTCAATCCAGCCTGAAAATGGCTGTGGCAGACTGGAAGGCTGCCTCTTAATAACTCATTCCCTATGTATAAACTGAACAAGCCTGTCTTAACAGCTGAAGCAGGCTTTCCACAGGTGCCTTCAAGAGCAAAGAAACTGTGCATCTGCTTCTAGGCTATGAAAGGAAAGCATATAACTAAGTTTCCTGCCAGCTCTAAGGACCTGCACCTTCTGATGGGTACTTCCAGTAGTCACAGCCAGCCAGGAGAGCTCCTTGTCTAAAGGCAGATCTGCAGCAGCAGCTTTTTCCAGAGGAAGGGGCCTTTCCTTGGCATGGTTTGGGAAGTTTAGGAAAGCTTCAAAGACAAACCAAAGAAAAGGCTCCTGCTACTGTAATGCTGCTGCATTGCCCTAAGGGAGTACAGCCAACATTACTCTGTCCACAGCATCCTATGGCTAGCAACTAGGGCAGGTGAGCTGCAAAGTCACAGAAAGGTCAGTAATAATTGGGACACAGGCCAGTAATGTAGAACTACAGATGGAAAGAGCAAAGGTGTGACTGAGAGGTCATCTGACTCATAGAGCCAGCCCTCTTCCACAAATACACATTACCTGTATTTTTCCCCTGAGCATTTTTTCCTATCCGGATTGCCACTGGCTTCAGAGGCGAGAAGAATTCTCGAATCTTTTGCTGCAGGAAGAATAAGAATTGCTTCAATGAGCTATTGGATACAGAAAGCGGCCATCAGACAACTGTTTCTTAAAGAAACACCATAAAAACACCACATGTAATATATGTAGCTCACTCCAAAAGTAATGCCTCCTATTTATTTCCTTGGAATCTACAATAGATACAAAGAGCATCATAATATTATCTGATAGAGACAGTTCTCAGCTATAAAATACTATCTTTCAACATAGTCACTACCATTAGCCCTGTATTTTCACCAGCAGTGAACAGGAGCCTAGATGCTCCGCTTGTAAAAATCTGCACCAGAGGAGGTAAACCAGAGTCACTGTCACCACTGCTGAAACAAACCACTCACTCCTCACTGTGCTCACATCCACTGTATGGTCTCCATCAATGTTCGGCAAGCATTGACGGATGTCAACGAGCGAAATTCTTCTCACAAGGAGAAACTCAATTCCTCATCTTTGCTTCATATGCATTTCCATGTCAGATACCATTTTGTCAGTTCCCCTCTGCTGCCATCTGTTGCACAGCAACAAAATGTAAAGGAATATTGGTGAGAAAGGCCAATTCCTACTGCCATACCAACATCCACTTCTAATATCATGGGCCAACATTGGAAAAAAAAAATGGGAGGCATTACTTTTGGAGCAGCACCTGTACAGTATTTCTGCACAAAGCCAGGTAAAAAAAGTTTCCCCAACTGCCCATAAAATCCTCAGCACAGTTCAACCAAGTGAAAACAGGGCCTCTGCAAAGACCTTGCTGAGTTACAAGCTGGGAATTCTCAGCTCAGGAACCAAGCTTACCTCAGTGATATTCAACGGGGCACCACACAGTTTCACTGTGTGTGGTGTGCTTGCTTCTGCTGAGCTGACTTGGTTCTTCTGCTGCACAGAAGATTGGAAAAAAAGAAACTGTAGAAGTCATGACACAACTAGGTGATTCTGAATAGCAACCAGGAGGTTGAAGAGTGGAGGAGGAAAAACAATTCCATCAGCCTGAGCAGGAGGACCTAGATAAGGGTGCAAAGTCTGACTGGGATGATCAAACCTAGATGCTAAAAACAAGCTCTGCAAAAGTATTCCCTGCAGACATGCATAAGAAGAGAGAAAAGCCCATGAAAGGGGCACTAATACTACCTCTTAGGAAGTTCTGTTTTCCAGAAAAAGGAATTTAACTAGCTTTGAGAGGAGATCTGACAAACTTCTTTTTTAAATGGGTCCCACCCAGTAAGCCAAAAAAGCTGGTACCTAGGGGTCTCATAGACTTCAAGTTCTCAATTACATTCCTGGAGTGACCAAACAACACAAACTATCCCATGAAGCTCCTGCTTTAAGTGTGATAGAAGTGTAATTCAGTTCTACCTCTAGTGTGGATCTTTTTTTCTTCTCCTCTGCTGGTGTCTCTTGCTCTGCTTCTTGGGGTTTTGACTTCCTCCTTTTTTCTGTGTGGGTGCCAATATTTTCTGTAATGCCTGAATCCTCATTCTTGCTTTCCTCTTCTACTTCCTCACTATCTGTTTCTTCCTCTGCACTGGATGAAGAGTAGGAGGAGGAATCCCTCACTACTTTAGATTTCAGGTAATCCATATCTGAGAGGTCTTCTCTTGTAGCTGCCTTCTTCTCCTGTTGTTTCTTTGCTGTCAGAAAGGAGAGACCAAAGAAGTTTTCTGCACAGATACTGCTGCTCTCTCCCCAGCCAAGTTAAAGCTGAGAATAGGCACAATCACCATGACCTTCTACTCTACACTTTCCACCTAAAAAGAAATCTAGAAAACAGTAGAGCAATTTTAAACCAACACTTCTACACTAACATGCCTGGATTCCTGCTTGCTTTCTTTTAAGCAACAATTCACATGTAAAACAAATTGGAGAGGGCTGCCCTGTTACTTTTCCTAGGCTCTGAATTAATGACCCAGGAGAAAGCACAAATGCCACCCCCTTAATACCAGAAAGAGTGTTTCCCATCTACACTTCCACAGTGCACAGAATGAGTTACATGTTGGGGAAACTACCCTTCTGATTACACTCTGTTTGTAAGCAGGACACTGAATCAAGTTCCATCAGCATGCTTGCTCTCCCATTCACCAAGACAAAGCCAAGCAAAGGGTGATAGTCCATTTTAGTACCTTTGGTTTCCTCCTCATCTTCAGGGGATTCACTCCCATCCTTCTCCTCCTCACTCAGATCCTCAGACTCATCTGAATCAAAGTTCAGATAATCAGCCACTGGCTTTGATTTTTCCTTCTTGGGCTCCTCCACCAAAGTGTCATTAGCCCAAGTGGCCACCTGAGACCGTTTCTGGTGAACCACCAAGAATTCCTGGAATGTTTTATCTTCTTCCAGCTGTTGAAAAACAAACCAAGAAAAAAAAAAAAACAACAAAACATGAAGACAAACAAAACTGAAGTAGTGGCATGTTAAAATTCAGAGAATCTCATTTCCAGTACCATAAAAAAAAAAATCCATAAAGAGCAGTCCACTTTACACTCACAAGGTGAGCACTTAGTCACTAACATCTTCTCAGTCTCTTAGCCCTACTCCTTCTTGTACTTAATATTTAGAAAACACTTTAAAGAAGACAAGAAAATATTAAAGAAGGAAAAAAGTGTGCAAACTAGACATGATGCAACTTGCATGTTACACAACTGCTGAAAGATCTGTCCTGGATAGAGTGCTTACTCATGGACAAGTATTTAATGATTAAGAAAAAGATAAAATGTATACATATTCATACATATATATATATATATACACACATATATATACACACACACACAACACACATATATATACATATATATATATATATATATATTTATATATCAGTTCTCAGTGTTGAGATTGTTAAAATCATGATTTGTTACAGTAGAATTGGACTGCTATGGAGTTCTTAAAATCATACATCTTGCTGAAATTATAATGGTGATAGCAGTACAGAAAAGGGCTATTCAACTCTGTCTTTTAATACAACTTATCAACAATGTAGGCATTGGAACTGAAACTCTACTCACCTCCTTAAAGTTTTCTGATGGATTTTTCTTCTTTTTATCCTAGGAAGAGAAGCCATTTTTAGAAAGCCTTATTAGAAGCAGAGCCAGTAATACTTCTCAGGTAACCTAACGATAGAGGTTAAATAAGTAAATTTCCTAAGGCAGAAAATGCCAGAATCAGGACTCCAACATCAGCTGTCCCCTTTTCCACACGCCAGGCTACCCTTCTCTCTGCCAAGTCACTGACACGTGTCAGATCTTCAAGGAAAAAAGCAAGACTTACTTTCTTTGTGCTTGCAGGAGCTGCAATTGTCACAGGTTTCTCAGGCTGTTCTTCCAAGGCAGGGACTCTCTGAGAGTGCTTACTCCATGCTTTGGGCTTTGAAGGGTCACCAAAAGACTTGCATAACTCAACCTGAGAAGAAAAAAAAAAAAATCAAGTTTTTAATTAACCTCATCTTCAACAGTCTTGTTCTGAAACTGCAGGAGGCATCTTAATCAAGAATCTTTCTTATAATCCAGACAGAATGGACGGTGTAGGTTAAGGACGTTCTTAAGTATACAGCTTCATACTTACTCAAAATTGGAGTTTGTTATGCTCAATTACAGAGAATCAAATAAGCTCTCCTGCTTATCATGAATGAAAATTCCTGTCCAGTACAGCAAGACGAAATCACTTTAAATGAAAGAAAAAATAAGCTCAAGTTGAAAAGTTCTGATTATTACAGCTCAAAACTTGACATTGGCTCCAACCAATACTGAAATCACTTCTAGGGCACAGAAGACAGTCCATTCGTATCAAGAACCTGCCTGAAACAGCAGCAATGAGTCTTGGCATCAGGCTTTGCTGTTTTCATAGAATTGTATCATAGGATGGCCTGCGTTGAAAAGGATCATCGAGTTTCAACCCCCCTACCATGGGCAGGGTTGCCAGCTGCTAGACCAGGCTGCCTAGAGCCACATCCAGCCTGGCCTTGGATGCCCGCAGGGATGGAGTTTTGCTGCAAAGGACTCAGTCTTCAGACTTTTCTGGCCCGTAGGTGTTCATCTGTAAGACCCAGTGACTAAGTTTCTTAAGAATCAAAAGAAGGTATTTTTATATATCAACTCACAGTGACTCTGGAGGTGTCTATGAAACTTCTGTTGAAATGGCTCAGTGCTGCTTGAGCTTCATCTTCAGACTTGTAGCCAATGAAGCCAAATTTCCGGAACTTGCCATCCTTGGTGAACTTCAAGCAACAATCAGTCAGTGTGCCAAAGGCTGCAAACAGCTTCCGAAAGCGATCTTCCTTCATCTGGCGAAGGGAAGGAGAAAAGGAAGGCAGATCAGCAAGATAACTATAGAGATGTTTTACAGATAAGTCTAAAGCAAAACATTTACTAACACAGAGGACTTCTGAAGAAATCTCACTATGTTGTGGCAAGGCTGATAAGAAATGCATGTCAGCTATGAAAGTTTGTCCTCTTCCTCACAAATTCCTTACACGTATTCTTCTGTGCCTCCATAGCTAAAGGCTGCACCTGGGCATTGGGATGCCCTCAGGGGAGCATCGAGTCCACCCACAAGTAACTTTTGGTATCCCCAGGGGGTAGCAGCACCATTCACACCTCTCCTGCCTCCCTCAGAACAAGGGAAGGATAGGGAGCCACAAACTGCCCCTCTCCTCCACCTTAGAAGATACAGGATGTACCCTGGGTGCAGACGCACGGGCTGGGAGGCAGCTGCAGGGTTCCTCCTGACCCCACAGAACCCGAATCGTTCCTCATGCAGAGCCCTCCATCCCCAGGGCAGCTCCTCGCTCCTCCACAAGGCCCCGGGGCACCTCCACAACTCATAACCACCACCGGCCATCTCACCCGGAAAACGCCCGCTCCCCCAGAACCTCCACCTGCTCTTCGCCCCGTGGGCCCTTTCCCAGGCCTCTCCGTGGGGCACCTCTCCTTCCCCGGCCCTCTCTCGTCCCAGCAGCCATCAGACTCATCTCTCTTCCTGGGCCCCGAACGCTATCACACAAAGGTCGCAGACAGACTCACCCCGTTGGGGAGGTTCTTCACGATGAGCCGAGACATGTCGGCAACAGAGAGCAGTCCGACAGAACACGGCACTAGGCCCAACCTGCCTCAGAGTCCCGCACGCCGTCCCTGGGCGCCGCCATCTTCCCGCTGCATCACGTGAGCACGGAGAGGCAGCGCGCAGGCGCAATGAAGCGGGGCCCTGGCGGCAGGCCTTAGCAACGGGCCTTAGCAACGGGGCGGAACTGGGGAATGGCTCCTCTCACTTACAACTGCGCAGCCCAGCTCTGCCTCGTGCAGAGGGCTTCGTCTGCAAGAGGAGGCTGAACTCCTGCGCAGCTCCAGCCCTGCCCGCAGGAAGAAGTGCGGGTGGTGGCGGCGGCGGCGGTTCTGGGCTTGCTGCTGGGCCCGGTGCTCTTCTGCTTTTCCATCCCCTGAACCCAGGCAGTGTATGGCAGAAGGGCCCTGCTGCATCCCACCAGGACTAGAGAGCAGGTGTGTAGCTGGGGAGTGCAGCATAAACCCCGGTGAGCAGGAAGCGAAACACCTGCATTTCCAGGGATGGACAAGCTTAGTGCACAGGAGAAAGGAGAGAGCAGGATGCTTCAGGATGGCTGTCTGCTGCTCTGCTCTATGGGAAAGCACGCAGCATGAAGCCTTCCTCCTGTAGCCTGGGAGAAGATGTGCCTGCTCCTATCGCCCTGCTCCTCGCAGGGGTCGGCACAAGATATCAGCGCAGGGCCTGCTCCTCCTGCCCTCTGCTGCTGTCCTTGCCAGGCTGTCAGCCTGTCACTGGGACACAGGCTGGCACTGACAGGGCCCTACGTACCATCACAGACACATCCAGACCGTGCCCTTGTCACTCCTGTCCTTGCTGGGATGTCTGCCCCCCTCTATCCCTCCCCATCTCCTTCTCACCTGCTGCTTGTGGCCGCCGGCAGGCACGGCTTCAGCACGCTGTGCCCAGGACAGCTCTGTCCTAAGCAGACACTACTGGGACAAAGCTGCCACCAGGCAGTGATCAGCTGATCTGTGCCATGCAGGACATCTCCTGCCCCAGCCTCACCTGGAGCTGTAGTTTCTCCCAACAGCTGCAGGAGGCTGCAACAGGGGTTGCTCTTTCCTAGCATTCTTCTGCTGTCTGTGCCCCCTCCGAAGGGGCTCAAGTCACGAAAAGCCAGCTCCGGGTGATACCAGGGACAAGTCCTCCACACAGCTGAGCTCTGGGCTGCCTCAGTATCCATGGGGAATCACAGAATCACAGAATCACAGAATTGTAGGGGTTGGAAGGGACCTCTAGAGATCATTGAGACCAACCCCCCTGCCAAAGCAGGTTCCCTACACCAGGTCGCACAGGTAGGCGTCCAGGCGAGACTTGAATATCTCCAGAGAAGGAGACTCCACACCCCCCCTGGGCAGCCTGTTCCAGTGCTCCATCACCTCACCGTGAAGAAGTTCTTACGCACATTCGTGCAAAACTTCCTATGCTGCAGCTTATGTCCGTTTCCCCTCGTCCTGTCTCCACGTATCACTGAAAAGAGACTGACCTCACTGCTATGGCCGCTACACCTCAGATATTTATAAACCTGGATCAGGTCCCCTCTCAGTCTTCTTTTCTCAAGGCTAAACAGACCCAGTTCACTCAGCCTTTCTTCAGAGGGGAGATGCTCCAGGCCCTTCACCATCTTTGTGGCCCTCCGCTGGACTCTTTCCAAGAACTGTCTTGTCTTTTTGAACTGGGGAGCCCAGAACTGGACACAGTACTCCAGATGAGGCCTTACCAGGGCAGAGTAGAGGGGGAGGATCACCTCCCTCGACCTGCTGGACACACTCTTCTTAATGCACCCCAGAATGCCATTGGCCTTTTTGGCCACGAGGGCTGGCTCACGGCCAACCTGTTGTCCACCAGGACGCCCAGGTCCCTCTCTGCAGAGCTCCTCTCCAGCAGCTCATCCCCCAGCCTGTATTGGTGCATGCAATTATTCCTCCCTAGGTGTAAGACCCTACACTTGCTTTTGTTGAACCTCATCCGGTTTCTTACTGCCCATATGGGAAACATAGCTTTTGCAAGAATCACAGAAATGTACACCTTTGCTAACCCTCCTTCTTTAGCAGTAATGTATTTTAGCTTCCCCAGATGCAGTGATCTAGCTACAGAAGCACAAGATTTAAAAACATTGACTTTGTAGTTGATTTCCTTTGCTCATTTTATTCCCAAGAATGCCTCTGGATCCAGTTTTTATGTTTGCAAGTGTGAGAGCTAGAACAACTTTTATTTTTTAAGTTTTTGCTTTGGCAAAACCTGGGACTTCTGGGGCATCAAAAATATGTGGCTGTATGAGCAAGGAAAGATACTGTCAAGCAAGGCCCAAGGCAGGCTTATTTCTGAAGAGAGACCCCAGCACCAGACAGGTGAGAGGGAACCTGAGGCTCTAGCTTGAGAAGGCTCAAAGGAGGCTTTGTAAAGCTGCTCATAGTGCTTGAATATCTGTCCTGAAGACCGTCTTTAGCCCTTTTGCTGCTGGCACATGGTGTGGGTAGGGAACAGACTGGGTGTTGCATAGCACTGGGTGCAGGACAAACAGCTCAACCCCCAAACTGCACCAGAGCAGCCTCAGAAACAGACTGAATGCATCCTGTTTTTTGTTCTCAGATGATCCCATGCACATGCCTGGGGGGGTTGCTTTCAGTCAAATTCAGGAGGGTACCCAGTGGGCAACGCACCCAGCAAAAGTGATGTGCCATCAAGCTCCAACCTGGGTGTCCGCAGATAGAGGAGCAGGGCTACTCTCCTGTCTCTGCCAATCGCTCTGTGTAGGGCTGTCATGCTAGTGGCAGGATCCAGGCACTGCCTGTGCCCTCAGCCCCTTCTCCAAGGTCCCCCGGTCCCTGGCAGTAACTAGTGCTTTGTCCAAGCCCACCGCCAACAGCAGAAGACGTGGTCCCTGCATGGTTCCAGCCGAGCTGTCACAGTGTGTTTGGCGAACGGCTCATCAGCAGGACGGACAGGGGCTTGCACAGCAAGCAAAGAGCAGGGGTCACCTTGCTGTAAAACACTGCTATGGGCTGCCTGCAGCCAAGAAGCTGAACTTTGGGAAGCAGCGCTGGAGGAGAGAAAGGAAGAAGCTGCTGCTGCAGGTCCTGTCCATCCCTGGATACAAGAAGGGGTCAGATGCAAAGCCTACCACAGTTTTGGAGAGATGCTTCTTTTTGTCATGTGTCCAAAAGGGCACCAGAGGTTTGCCCCAGATCACCTACAGCTTGCCCACCCTGCCTGCTGCCACTCCTGCCTGAGAAGGACAAGCACAGCTGAGGGCAGCCCTTCATGCCTGTCTGAGCAGGGGCACTTTGTCCACAGCTAGTGCAGGGCAGGTGAGGGTTGCTGGAGCTGGGGTCACCCTCACTGGACCAACAGCAGGATGCTGTTAGGAATTCTAGGGTGCCTGATCCTGTGCAGGGGTGCTGAGCATGCCTGCAGCCCTGGAGGACAGCAGGTAATGGAGGTGCTCAGCTTCCCTGGCAGTATTCCACTCCCTCTTTTTTCTTCTAGATGTGGGTAATGAGCAAAATTCAGCCTCAGGGTGTTCCCACAGTGGGCTGTGAGCTGGCTGAGGACCTTTTTCACCTAATTTAATTAATCCACAGGTACTAACAAGGACAAAGATGAGCATGACCCAGCAATAATCACCAGTTCATTTTGCTGCATAGACACTCTGTGAGTGCAGAGAACATTCCAGGAACAGCTTTGCTGGAAATGCTGTCCTAAGTTTGATTTTGCTGCAGTCAGCTCCAGCCTGCAGGAGACTTTGATCTTTCAGAGCAGAGATGGCTGGAACCACCTCATATGAGCAAATTGTCCTACCTGATCCCAGAGGAAGGACATCAAGATCTTGAAAGTGTGGTGCCCAATGAATCCATCTCCCTCGTACTGCACAAGAAGATGGAGCCCATGGGAAGAGCAGAACATACTGCCTTGCTGAAGGGCATCACCCAGAGTGGGCAGATCCTCTGCTACATGGAGAGGATGTTTTCCTGCTTGCTGACTGCTGCATCATCATCATAGGCAGAATTCACCTTTCATCCAGACAAATTGTCACCTGGTCTGCAAATGTGCCCTGTGGTCCTGGTTTCTGCACTTCCTATCTGCAACTTTGAAGCAGAATGTGTCTTTCCAGAGTCTGAAAGCTAAATTGTATTTCTGAATAACAATAGACAGGTGAGAGAATGGATAAGGACAGGAGAGCTTGTACTGAGCTCAGAGGAGCCCCTGGCACCAACCAGGATTGCCATGGGGCAATCGGACATAGAGATTCAGACATACAGGACTCCAGCAGCATATCAGCCAAGCAGAGGTCAACTTATGGTCATCCAGAGAGACTGTAAGGGACCTTGCAAACAAACTTCTTTAAGGTTAAGGGATCAGCTTTAAGGCTAAAATCACTTGGCATCACTCCTGAACCCACCAAGTCACGGGAGATGTTGGCTGCATCCTGCTGACCATGCAGCTGCTCCTGATCCAAGCAATTACTGCCATCCAGCAATGACAGCATTTCTTTCAGGTGGCAGATAAAGTCCAGCCCCTTCCTGGCATGCCTCAAGCCAGACTTCAGCATCTCTCCTGACCCACAAAGGCTTACCGGCAATCCTTCTTGTGGCTACATATGGGACCCTCTATGAGGGGAAGGGTTCTGCCTGCTGCTGTCCCTTGCCTGCTGTCTCCTCCATCTATCACCATCTCCACCTCCTTTGGTTTCCTTCATGTTTCTGTATTTTTAGTTGTGTGCAAATGGGTTCAGGTGAGGGTCCAGGCAACAGCTGCCTTTGATCAGTGCAACATGTGGGAAATGGAGCACTTCAGGAATGCTGACTCAAAGGTGGGAAGTCGGTGACATCCTGGACCCTGCAAGAGCCCATCCCTGCTAATCCCCAGCAGGGAGCTGGAGGTAGGACCATCAACCCACACAGTCCATCTGCCTGCCCATCAAAATGGACAAGTTGATGCGTCAAAAGAGATGGGAGGCCAAGCTGGAGAGTGGCCTCCAAAATTCATTGTTGGCACCTGAACCCAACCATGCCTTTTAGCAGCAGAAATACTATACACAGCTGGTTGCTCCAGTGAGAGGGAAGACGGAACAGAGGGAAAACGGGACAGCAATGTCCCAACATGTCACCTATATAAAGATGAGGCTGGATTGAAAGGTGGCTTCTAGAGGAAAAGAATGGATCATCCTTCTTGAAGGGTGAACAGAGGTCACTGGAGGAGAAGTTACAGCCAGCCTCCCTTTCAGAGGGGAAACCCCACAGTTGAGTGAGTCTGCATGCAGCCCCCCAAGACATTCCCACCTCTCCTTCTGCCCCAGACATTCTTATTTGCTGTCTGTTTCCCTGATAACCCTGGGCATGAAGCTGGGAAACCCATCTGCATGGAGAAGGTTGGCCAGCAAGGCAGAGTGTGAAGACCCACTGCCCAGTGTTTGGCCCCTCCAATGGAAGGGAAGGATGCTCTCCCAACCTCAGCCCCACTCTGCAAACAGCAAAAGAATCCCTTGTTGCCCACAGCACCCTGTGCCTTTCCCTGCCCCATCTCTATTTGGACACTTCTTGAACAAGACTCCTCTGTCATGTTGAAAAGGGAAGCTTTTAGAAAGAGCCAATAGGGGCAATTCCCTTGAGACGTCCTTGGGCAGGGTCATGGGTTGCTTCCTAGCAGTGCTTGTCCTGATAATGAGTCGGTGAAGGCTGGGGTTGTGGAGACAGCATTTATCAGTAAACCCTGGGAACATCAAGGCATAAAGGTGTCTTCTCATTTGCCAGACTGGGGAGGTGGAGCAGGGACAAGCCCTGGTGCAAGGATGGAGGTCTTGGGGTGTGGGAGCCAATGGGCCAGAACAGAGAAAGGCTGTGGGAAGGAACATGGGAGAGGAAGAACAGTGTGAATGGATGGGCAGTGCAAGGGATACATTTCCTGCTTGCTTCTGGAGCAGTGATGCTCTGCACCATGATGGCATTGCCATGGCGAGCAGGGAAATGAGATGTGCCCAGAGCAGGATAGGTGGCAGCCAGGGAGAGGTTGTACATGGGATCCAAGCCCTGTACAAGTCCCATCGCCCCAAAACTACCTACCAAACACCTGCCAGAATAGCCCAAAGGCCACAAAGTGCTTTTTCCCCCCAATTCCCCCATCCCATCCAGGCAAATCATGGCCAGGCTTTGGGCACAGAGGGATGAATGATTCAGGAGAGCAGAGGAAGGAACAGCCCAGCACACTGCTGTAGGAAGGAAGAAAAGAGCATGGGGTGTGTGACACAGCCTGTCACTGCTCGGGATGCTCTGGGTGACAGGCCACCACTGGCACATCAGCACTGCTGACACACTGGCAGGCAGCATGGCAAGGGCAGGGCACAGTGAAGGACGGGGCCGCTCCTACAACTTAACCCCCTCCTCAGCCTCTCCTCCACCGTACATATCTCGCAAACACCTTTCTCTGTCAGAGACACTTAACAGGGCTAATATTGAAAGCACCTGCCTCCTTTGGCCGGGAGTCAAAGGCCCTAGTGCCGGATCCTATATTCACCCAGCACAATTATCCCCGACCAAATGCCGCCTTGCAAGAATGTAGGGCACCCTCTCTGCTCACCTGCCCTAAACCAGAGCACAGGGCAATTAAAATAAGCAATGCCAGATGGTTTATTAGCAGCTGCAGAGCTAAGGACCAACACTTCATCTTCCAGCACAGAGATCTCCAAAGCAGCTCCACTGCATCCCAGGGTCTTCCTCTCAGCCAGTGCACAGCCCTCCTTAGCAGCACCTCCTTGGGATTGGTGCACCAGCCACAAGCACTTCCATAGACTTGCAGCAGTCAGCCAACATAATGAAAGCCAAAGTGCATCTGATGCTCTCATGCTTATTTTCGTAAGGAAATCCTGTAATTTCAGCTGTGGTGAACCCTGTATTCTTGGCCAGGGCAGTCTGTATTCAGGACCAGGAGGTCCGATCTTGGTGCAGCAGAGCTTGGCCTGAAAACACACAAATCTGAAATGCTAAAGAAAGGAAAAGCCTCAGGAATACTGACAGAAAGTTTCACACTAAATAAAGAACCATTTAGGGGCACTGCATGCTTGCCTCCCTAGCCCAACCCCTCTCTGACAGCTTCTGACCTCTTGGGCTTTGCAGAGATGTCAGATCTCACATTTCTGCCATGAGTTTTATTCTTCCTCATTCCATACTTACCACTCACATTGTGTGCATCCCAACCATTCCTTGCAAACAGAAAGTTGGTTCAACTCTGTGATGCAGAGCAAACCAGAAATCTCCCATGCCTTCCACTAGCTGACTGTGAAAAGCTGCAAGCCCTCCTTAGAGGGCTTTCCCAGGCCCCCACATCTGGGAGCGGTTTTGTATTCTCTGCACTTATCTGCCCACTTCTTTCACATCACAGGGGAACTCTGGGAAATGATGCTGAACTGGACCAGGATGCTGCAGTCCTGCCCAGGAGAGGAACTGAGTGCTGGCCATTAAGTTTGCAAGGACCAGATTAGAATGCATCAGATCTCAATGCTCTGATAATCCCTCTGCATTCCCAAGGGTGTGCATGGGCATCCCTATGCTGCAGCATAATATCTGAGACAGTCACCCCACTCATAAAGGAGAGAACAGGATGGATCTTGCAGCACTAGCTCAGCCTCAAGTACTTCAGTCACTTCCCCAAGCTCCATCCACATTGTTCCAGCACCAGCCCCAGGGTTTATGTACAGCACAGCCTTCCTGGCTGCTGGGAGCACAGTGTTGGTGCTCCTTGCAGTAGAGCAAGTGGTTTGGGGATGAGAACAAGCTGTTGCAGCCCTCATTTGGCACTAGGGATCAGCAGACTCTGTGTAGAGCCCCACTCCATCCCCAGTTGCTAGCACAAGATAAGGAGCTCTGCATCAAGCCACAGGAGTGCGTAGCCTGCTCGAGCCCTGCACCATCCTGTGATGTACACCAGGTGGAACAGCATCACCAGTTTGGTGCAAGCAGCTTGGTCCCAGCACCTTGCTCTGGGTGTGTCTCTGCAAGGAAGCACCAGTGAGACTGGGGTCCCCCCACCACAGCTGCAGGAAGGCCCTCTTCTCCCACAAGGACACCTCACGCCGTTTATTTTTCTGCTGGCAATGCTGGATGTTAGGAGCTGCCAGGCGAGAGGCTCTCCAAGCAAGGACTACAAAGAGGGCTGACATCTCTAATGAATTACAGTAATACCAGCTCGGGTGAACCCTGAAGTGCCTGTTTACACAATCACTGACCTCCCTTCACCCACGCTCTGGTCCAAGTCCCCCCTCCCTGCCTTGATGGATCACAGCTGAATGCAGGCAGAGCCCAGTGTTTATCATCTCCCAGCTCAGGAAGGGAAGAAATAACAGTATTTCCTGGCACGTCGGCCACCACCAGCGATAAAATGCCCACCCAACACTCACTCTGGGAAACACCCTTCGTGAGGCATTCTTTTTGCAAACCAACTGCTTGAGAGGAGGGCCCCATGCATGCTGCTTTTGCAGATGGACTTTCCTCACAGATGCTTTCTGCACCAAACCCTGTTCATGTCAGTCCCCAGCCAAGGGATCGTGCCTGGCCCAATGTCCTCATGCCTCTGCCTGGGCTCATGCACGGCAGACCCCAGTCTGTTATCTATCTCTAAAGCTTGCCCTGGTGGAGAACCACAAGTGCACCTATCCTGAGATCAGCCAGTTCCTGGGAAAACAGCAAGCTGGGATGTGCGGCTGGGACAACACATCCCAGCTTCACCTTGTCCCAGCTCCAGCCATGCAAAGGAGAAGACTGCAGTTAGACAAGGTGGGGAAACAGTTTGATGGTTGCAAATGGCCAACAGGAAGGAAGGACAGGGGGATGCTGTCTCCCAGCCACTCTCACACCAGCCCTTACAGCTCGTTACAGCCCTAGCATGAAGGGAAAGCCTTTCATGTAGCCAAGCTTTCCTTCTTCATTTACTCTGAGAGTAAAAACTTCAGTGCTGGTCCCCAGGGAAGGTGCTTCTCCATTTCTCTTCTCACCCCCTGACCTCCTCATTTTGTTGCAGAGTTATTTTTGGAAGTAAAAAGCTTTCTACTTTGCCCTTCTCCTGGCCCTCATCTTTCTGCCAGCCAAAGTGGCATTTTAAGCCTCCTGCCCACCCAACCAGAAAAATGGTGGCTGTGGCAGGGCAGAGTTAAACCTTTCCACCCACCGAGGAAGCCGGAGCCTTTTCGACCCATTAACCCTCCAGCAGCTCAGCCACCCAGAGAGGGGCTCTCAGGGGTTGCTGTGGGTTGTATCTGACCTCAGATGGATCCATGGGGAGGAGAGGAGAGCTGTGACCCCCAGGATGGGGATTCACCCTCATCTCCTACCCTACAGTGCTCCAAAACCCATTTAACTAAAGTACTGTGGTATCTACAGCTCCACCATACAGAAAATCCTAGCTGCATCTCAAGTCCTGCTTGCACTCAGAGCTAGATGAATTCAAGGGTCTTATTCCAAAAAAGCTGTTGGGACTCAGAGACTTTGCACCACTCCCCAAAAATGCACAATGCTAGATTCACGTTGGGCAAATGTTTAAAACACCAGCAGCAAGGAAGCAGCAGCACAGGATTTGCAGACTTGAGACTGAGCTGAATGAAAGGATGTCAGAGCTAGGGATCACCAAAAAGAGATGTGGTCCCAGCACTCCTCTCCTACTATGAGATCTGCTCTGCAGCTGGATGCACTGCCACACAAGGGTGTGCTGGGCATTGCCATGGGCTGCTCCACAGTTGGGAGGAGGCAGGTCTCTTTCATTTGCAGGGCTGTGATGATGGCAGGAGAGTGTCTCCAATGACTATAATTTATGAAAACCAGCAAGAAGAGCTCAAGACAAATACTCAGCTCACTCAGCATCCTCCTCCTTATACCAGCAAGCATTGGCCACCCAGGCAGGTGGGTAGGGAATGCATGCATGGAGTTACTTCTGCCTCAGCTGCTGGTGGTGGGCAGCAGTCTGGGGACATCCGGAGTTCTCTCCAAACAAGTATTTCACATCATCTGCTAGAGATCCACCTTCTTCCTCAAGGTTTCCAGCCCGTTTAGAATCTGGCGAGATACCTAGCTTCCATGGCACCCTGAAGCTGTGAGCTTGGATTTAACTACAGGTCCTCATGGGTTTCACTTGAGTTGGACAAAGCCTTACTGAAGAGCATCACTGAAGTAGGCACACCCTGCAAATCATGGGTCTGGGAAAGCCTCAGATCCTGTGGTTTCTCCCTGCTCCAAGCAGCTCCTTCAGCACTTCCCATTGCCTCATCCTTACACCGTGGACAACAGGTTTGAACGCCAGCCAGCAGGGACGCCTGGCAGCGATGCCCCAGCACACTTGTCTGCATCTCCAGGTGCTCTCCTCTGCAGGCTCTGTTCTGAGCCGAAAAGGCCGAGCAGCCTCTGCTGTTGCAGCAGCGTTGCTGCACAGCCCTGCAGAGGAGCCGCCACCACCAGATGTCACCCGCACCCTTCGCCCGAAGCCCCCCAGGAGGCCCCGTAGGGCTGAGCGTGGAGTGGGCTGAGGGCAACGTGCCCTGGGCCCCCCCCGCCTCTCTGGGGTGCTCATACCTCAGCACCTCATCCTCCCGGAGCATTAAGGGACACCAGACCGCATCCCCAGCTCAGCATCCGTTCGTCTCCGTGGAAACCCTCTGCCTGCAGCATCCCCGATGAGCAGTGCCGGGCCAGGGTTGGTGCAGGTGCTCTCTGTCCCAGTCCTGTTCCCCCTCATGGAGTCAGAGGATTGTTCTTAAAGTCCTCATACATCAGAGAGCTGCAACCTAGACAGCAAAGGCCTGAAAGAAGCCAGCTTGAAAGCTGGAAGAATAAGCTCTGCGGCTCAGGGACATAATAGCAGGTTTGTGCTGGGAGATGTTCAGCTGAAATAGCACAAAGTTTGAGTAGTATCTCCCTGACTTAGAACAATATATCCTATTTTTATAAGTAAACTGGAAAGTTCTGTAAGCTACAGATCTGATGAGATATTCTGCTCTAATACAGGTTCTGAGGTTCTTGTTCAGATTAAGTGAAATAAAAGGAATAAAGTTTTAAAAGAAAAGATTTATCCAAGCCAGATAAATGTCAGGACTAGTTGGAAATACAGAGAGGCATGCAGTTTTGACTCAGTGAGAAACGGATTTGTCTAAATCAATGTACAAGAGGGTCTGGAATGCCCACAGTATGCCTCTATTGCCAAGTCTGTATTTGTTCCAGCTACAAACATTGGTGAAAACTGCAAGCAGCACCAGCCCCAGCATTAGCACAAGCAAGCCTTAGGCATTTTCTACAGTGGGCCATTTGCCACCCCATCCCGGGCAGGGAGCAGACAAATATCCAGCAGGTCAAACCTGGGCTGTCAACCTCTGTAACCATCCCATGAAATCCTGGAGAAGGATAACCTTCCCAGAATGGCATCCCACAAGCCTAAAAGACGAGGCCCAGCACTAAAACCATACAGACTGGCAGCATTTTGTCCACTGAAGCAACAACCAACCACTGTGGAAAAAACCAGCTTGGGTCTTTTCGTTCTTGACCTCCTCTGCAGCAGTACATTAGGCTCTCTGTGCAGGCGCTCTGCTGGAAGTGGGATGCTGCTGAGTTTATTACAGAAGCAGAGGGGTCGGCTCAGAAGGTCCCCAGGGCTCGGTCCCCTGCCGCTGTTTAGCTCAGGTTGCGTTGTTTAATGGACTGGTTTACAAAAAGCAAGTCTGTTGCGAGCCCCCACAGTGTCTTATAAAAGTTAGCACCAACGCTAATCCCCCAGCCTGGCTCCACAAATGGGTTATTGCTTGTAAAAGCCCTGCTCTATAGGGCGAGCCAGCGCTGCCCCTAGGTACAGACAATAAAACCCCCACCCTCCATTCTCAAAGAATATTTGATATTTGTTGCTTTGGGGTGTCCAGAAAGGAAGAAAATTACTGGCCCATTACCCATTGCCCCTTGGCCCATTTTTCCATGTTTAAAACAATTGGCAGCAGGGTCGGCTTTAAACATTTGTTTTGCCTCAGATTATTTGCAACACCCCATAAACTCGGTGGCTTTTCACTCCCCCACTATGGGGATTTCTCCAATGTGATCTCCAACATATGGGGCAATAAAAACCAAGCTCATGAAATATTCTGGGGGTGGGAAGGGGACCATGGAGAGAGGTGCAGGAGTTGGGTGGGGGTGACCTGACAGAGACCTGGGCCTGAAGGAAACTCAGATTTTATAGGGCAGGAAATTGCAGGCTCAGCTTGGGCTGTGCCATCTGTCCGAACTCTACGGGGCTGAGTAGGCACCAGGAGGCATTCAGCAGAGGCATAGCCAGAAAGGATCAGGTTATTGGCTGGGAAAAGCACCCAAGGACCACTCAAAGAATAAAAAGAATTCATCTGATTTGTTTGTTCCTTCTCTCCACACAATTGCCAAAAAGTTATAAGCAAGTGGGCCACGATGCCCCATTCCCCAGGGGCATGCCCTGTGCCATCTGCCTGCAGACAGCTGTCCCTGTGCCCAGCACCATGTCTGAGCAACCCAGTCACCCCAAGACTCCAACAGGACTTATATTAAAGAAGGGAGAGAGAGCTGTGCAAAGCAGAGTGAGGTGGGACCAAGTGATGGAGAGTGGCAAAGGTAGGTTCATAGCTTTCTGGCCTTCCTTTCTACACATTTTGATTCATGAAATGGAAAAAAAACCAACACAGCTCACTGTACTTCTCTAGAACATGACTCACTCCAGCAGTCCAGTTCCAGTTTTTCCCAGCTTCTGCGCAGTCCTAACTTGTTGTTTCAATAATGTCATCTCAATGAAGGTCTTTGGAGTGACTCTTACAGTGGTTCCCCAAGCAGCCCCACAAGGGCTCTTAGGCAGAGAGCTCAATCCCTCCATTCCAGTTCAGCTGCATGGTCACAGGGAGCCTCTGCCGTGTCTCCCTTCCCCCTCTGGCTCAGATTTTCAGTACAGAGCCTGGAGTAGCCCCATAGTGCTGGGGAGATCCCTGTGGGCTCCAAGCAAAAAACACAGCTCTGCAGAGGTTCTGCAGCAACCACTGGCACAACCAATGAGTTCAGGAGCTGCAGACAGAAGTTTTCAGGCAAGATTTTCTGTACAATGAGAAAACAGCGTGTTTCTCTGCTTGCTTTTCTCCTCACATTGGGAAGACACTGGGAAGAGGGTGGCAAAACGCCACCATCCTTCTGGGAAAACCCACACGTATCTGTAGCTTCCCTCTCTGGTAATGCTCCACACAAATGCCCTGCAGGCAAGCAGCCCAAGCCCAAGATCCAAACTGACCTTGGAGCATAGCTGCATGTTCAGCAAAGGCACAATGGACACATCTGGACATTAAGGAGAACACAGCTCCCTGTGCACCACTCCCTGTGATGGCTGGAGCTGGGCGAGCAGAAGGCTGGAGTTTGTAACACGGTGTCCAGCTGTCATCACTGGCATTTGTCAAATGAAGTGACCACTCTCGGGACAGGTACTATTTCAAAAGTGGACATCACTTTTAAAAAGTGCTAATGAACAAGGCTGTCAGGTCCTGGCCTCAGGAGCAAGATTGCTCCTCTGATGTCTGGGGTGAGATAAGGCTGTGGCGCACTCGCACTGCAGGAGGAAACAGCCTGGGCTGTTCCTGCACGTCACTCACAGCACAGACCCATTCCTGCAGCCGTGCTGCACCCACAGCCTCCTGCCCAAAGCTGGAGCACACGGCCATTCAAGTCACCCTCCCATTGCTATTCATGTACACCCCATCCCCCAACAAGCCACCTACAATGTAGAGCTTATTTGTACAGGGCACTCACTGCTGCTCCTAACCTCAAGAGCTCTACCCACTAAGCTCTCCTTCACCGGTGGCATTCCAGAGCTTTCGCCCAAGCCCACCCTGCTCCTAAGGCTGGCAGAGGGGCCAGCGCTCTACCAGGTGCCACCAGGTGCAGCAGGTGCGGGCAGCAGAGCATTGCCCACAGCAGCCCTACATCAGCCCCCAGCTCACCTCCTTGAACACTAGAGTTCTTTCACCCACCACTTCTACTGCAGGACTACCTGAAAACTGTTTATTCAACTTATTTTCTCCTTGTCGGTCTTGTTTTAAGGTGAAGGAGAAAAATAAAGATCCAAAAACCGGATCCAATTCTCCTCCTTGCTTTCTCTTCTGGAGACAGCCAAGCTCTCTCCTGAGCTTTGGACATTACCCACCTGGTTCTGTTCCAGGATTGCCCTGACTGGAACAGGAGCGCTCTCCTTTAAGAGCTTTGAAACAGTTTCTGACAGAGTGACTCAGGGTAATCCGCTTGAGGAGAAAGAAAGTTTGACTGCTGCCCCTTGGTCCCACAAATCATGGACTCATAGAATGGCTTAGGTCGGAGGGGACCTAACGGATCATTGAGCTCCAACTCTCTTCCATGGGCAGGGCTCGGCCACCAGATCAGGCTGCCCAGAGCTTCATCCACAAAGCAGGGCACTCCCTCTGCACACTGAACACCAACAGCATTCAGGGCAGAACCTTTTCTCCCCAAAACAGGCCAAATAAGTGAACTGCACTTTCCCACCCCATTCCCCAAACAAAATCAAATCTCCACATACCTCACAGAAAACGCACTCAGTGGGGCTTCTTGGAGTTGATTGGCCTCAACGTCTTCCTTGTAGTGAGGGGCCCAAAACTGAACACAGTACTCGAGGTGCGGCCTCACCAGAGCTGAGTACAGGGGATGATGACTTCCCTGCTCCTGCTGGCCACACTATTCCTAATGCAGGCCAGGATGCCTCTTGGCCACCTGGGCACACTGCTGGCTCATGTTCAGCCGAGCATCAACCAACACCCCCAGGTCCCTTTCCTCTTCACACTCATCCAGCCACTCATCCCCAAGCCTATAACGCTGCTTGGGGTTGTTGTGGCCAAAGTGCAGGACCCGGCACTTGGCCTTGTTGAACCTCATCCCATTCACCTCAGCCCAGCGATCCAGCTTGTCTGGATCCCTCTGAAGGGCCTCCCTACCCTCAGGCAGATCCACACCACCTCCCAACTTGGTGTCATCTGCAAACTTACTGAGGGTGCACTCAATCCCCTCGTCTAGGTCGTCAGTAAATATATTAAACAAGATGGCCCCAGTACAGACCTCTGGGGGACACCACTCGTAACGGGTCGCCAGCTGGACTTCACTCCATTAACCACTACCTGCTGGGCACAGCCCTCAGCCCGTTCCTTATCCAAAGAAGGGTATAGCTGTCCAGGCCATGGGCAGCCACTTTCCCCAGCAGAAGCCTGTGAGAGATCATGTCAAAGGCTTTGCTGAAGTCTAGGTAAACTACATCAACTACCTTCCCTCACCCAGCCATAGAAGGAGATGAGGTTGGTCAGGCACGACCTGCCCTTCATGAACCCGTGCTGGCTGGGCCTGATCCCCTGGACACCACACACGTGCCGTGCGATCTCACCCAAGATGATTTGCTCCATTACTTTCCCCGGTACCGAGGTCAGGCTAACAGGCCTGTAGTGCTCCGGATCCTCCTTACAGCCCTTTTTGAAGATGGGAGTCACATCAGCAAGCCTCCAATCCTCCGGGACCTCTCCAGTTAACCAGGAGCACTGACAGATGGCCGAGAGGGGCTCGGCAATCACCCCCGCCAGCTCCCTCAGCACCCGAGGGTGCAGCCATCTGGTCCCACGGACTTGTGACAGTCCAGATGGAGGAGAAGCTCTCTCACTGTCTCCACCTGAATCGCCGGGGTATATTCTGAGTAGGGTCCCAGACTTCCAGATCAGGGCATAAAATGCCCAGCGGATGACTGGTCTGGCTATTAAAGGCAGTTGTAAAGAAGGCATTGAGAACCTCAGCCTTCTCCTTGTCCTCAGTGGTCACATTCCCTGCTGCATCAAGTATAGGATAAGAAATATCCTTGGTTCTTCTTTTGCCATTGATAAATTTATAAAAAGACTTTTTATTCTCTTTTACTGCAGTGGCCAAGAATAGAGTCATGAAGGCTGGAAAAGATCTCTTGGACTCCCAAGTCCAACCCCATCCCACTCCACCATGCCTTCTGACCATGTCCCCATATGCCAAAACTTCACTGCTCTTGAACTGCTCCAGTGACAGTGACTCCACAACTCCCTGAGCATCCTGTGCCAGTGTCCCACTGCTCTTTTGGAGAAGCTTTTCCTAATATCCAACCTCAACCTCCCCTGGCATGACTTGAGGCCATTCCCTCTCATCCCAGCATATCATGAGCAGGGAAGCACAGGCCAACTCTTCTTGAGGAGCTGCTGGCTGGAGGGAGCTTTGGACCGTCACAAAGGCTATAGTAATTCCTTCCTACTCATTCCCAGTAGCAGCAGTTCTCCTCTGCTGGTGCCCACTTCCAGAACTCCAGCTTTTTTTTTTTTTTTGGCAACACTGCAGGGAAATATCAGAAGCACCCATGTGGCCCCCCCGGCTCCAAAAGGAGGCACTGGCAGTGGAAGAAACACCCAATTATTTAGCAGCTGTCAGACTTAAGCCTGGTAACCCCAGGCCAGGAAAGCTGCACTCCATGCATCCATCCCCTGGCAGAGGGTAGCCCAGCACAGCCTGTGCACTGTGCGCTGTGGGACAGTGGGTGTGGGGAATGTGGGGCACTGGGGGTGTGTGCCCGACATGGTGCAGGGCTGGGGCAGTGCCCATCCATCAGCGCCCATCAGGTGCCCCGAGCTCGGCTGGCCGCAGGATAAATCACACCGTGAGGGATGGGGGGAGGTAGGGGGTGCAAAGGCAGCGCGAGGGAGAGGAAAAACCAGATCAAAGGCAGAAATTCATCAGAGATAACGGAATTATTTATTTTTCCTGCTGCTAGCGGGGATTTTTTTTCCCCCTTTGAGGCCCCCCAGGCCTTCTGGGCTCCTACGTCTCCAGGCAGTCTGTTCCTCTGCAACGTCCCTGCACCCTGCCCGCCACAAAGCACCATGCTCACTCCATCACGCCGCCTCGCTCCGTGCAGCGAGACCTTTTGATCTCCATCTCTGCAGTGTTTATGTGTGACAGTGCAAGAAATGTATTTACAGTACCCAGGGCTCTGTTAGACACTGCCTGCCTGCGTTTGAACATTAATATTGGGAGCAGGGGAAGGGGGGAGCTGCTCTCCTTTAATTCACCCATCATTTATTAAAATGTTTATTTGGAAATCTGCAGGCCCATTTATCTGGTTATTACTCAGAGCAGGATCAAATAATAACTCAGGTTCTGTGTGTCACACAAGACAAACCAAATCCACTCTCAATGGGGTCCCTGCATACCCTGTACCCACCCACCGGGTGCAAGGCTGGGTGGGCTCTGGGACACGCAGTTCTGTTTCTCATTTCCACCCATGGGCACAGGGCTAGCGGGGCCAGCTGCTGCTGCTGGCCCCAGAGCCCCTGGTGCCTATTGGCAGGGGGCTCACCTTAGGCTGCGCCCAGCTCTGGCTCACACCTGGGTTTTGAGCCACTCCGTCCATGCAGGAACAGGGTTTGTTGGTGAGCTGAAAGTCACCACAAAACTCCGATTCCCAGCCCCTGGGGGTGAAACAGCCCAGCACCGGGATATTCTGCAAGGAATCCATCTTTCTGGGGCTTATAGTAGTGGTCACTGAGCCCTGTGGGCACCCACCATTTCCCTCCGGCATTCCCTTCCCCATCTTACACTTTCCACTTTTTTTTGGGCTGCCCAACAGAGCCATGTGATGGATGATGAGGTTTGGCAAGGTGCTAATTTCAAGAACTCAGCAGCATTAGGGTTGCCTGTAGGACTGCATGCAGATGCTGCTTCGTGCCCATGGAGCTTGCTTCCCAGCAGCCAGCTGCTGACTAGGAAAACACTGTGACTACTTTTGGGAGGCACTTGGTGGCAAGCAAGGTATCTCCTGAGCAAAGAGGCTTTGGTGATGACATAGTGCCATAAAAGGGCCTGTTTCACATGGCCACAGTGTGCTGCAGACCCAGCAGAGCCCATCTGGCAGTACACAGGTGCAGGATGAAGCCAGAGGTGCCATGACACATTGAACTTTGGGGACCTTTGGTGCCTGATGGAAGGAATAATTACAGAGAGCAAGTGATAGAAGGAAAATTGAGTGGGCTGGGCTCTGTGCACTGTGTACCTCACACTGCTGCCTCATGGCTCCCCGAACCAGAGCCTTGCTCCTGACTACAGCCATGAAAACCCGGCTCTCAAGTACATGACATAACAAAGTTCTTCCCATCAGCAGCGGTTTGCAAATCCCATTTTAAAAATGTCTTGTTGCAAAGGTGTTGAGCAGGCATGACATCAAAGCCAGCTTGCTCAGGATCACCAAATGAGTGCCTTGGGATGGGAAGTGATGGAACAAAGCACTGAACCTGGAGCTGGAGCCATGTCTGTGTACTTGACCAGTGCTGCCTTATACATGAGCCCCATGCATGGTCATAGAATCGTAGAATCATCAAGGTTGGAAAAGACCGCTAAGGTCATCCAGTCCAACCGTTCACCTATCTCCAGTATTTCCCACTAGACCATGTCCTCAGTACAATATCTAAACTATGTCTCTGACTTGGTGGGTCCCAGTGCAGAACAGATGATGGTGGGAAGCAGAGCACCCTGTGGTGCACAGACACCTGGGCTCTCCTCTGGGAACCACAAGAAACACCACCTGTCTCCACCTCCAAACCAACAAGGTAAAGTCTAAGTAAAGCTGTTACAGCATCATCCTAGAGAATGGTGATTTAAAATTCTTGCCTCCAAACAGGAGCAGCCCCTCAGAAACAGCAGCACTACTGCTGTGCCTTCCTTAACACGCTGAGCCCGGCATCCTGGACTGGGATCCCTGCTTCTATCCAGGCCATGCGGGTGCTCCCAGCCCAGCCCAGCCTGGGTCTGCAGAAAAGTGTGCTTGCTTTTCAGCAAAAATGAGATTTCTGTTTTTCAAATCAACAGATTTTTCATTCTGAAAGTGGGCTTGTTTTAGCTACTTGTACAGATGTGTGCCGAGAGAGAAAGAAGTGTCAGTTTTAACCATCTGCTACGTACACACGTATGCGTTGTATGTAAGCATAATGTTTTGACTACATTACAAATGGTTCGAACGTCCTCCCCTTTACTGTCTCATGCTTCATAAAAGAGTTTGCATCTTGGCCTCCCAACTTTGTTGCAATCATTTTAACTTTCCAACTGACACTTTCTGGGGAGCACCCATTCATTTTGCCATCCTTGCTCCTGAAATCCTGCAATGATTTTAATCCTTCCTGCGATCAGCTCCCTGATAAGCACCCGCATGGACCTTGTTGAATAAAATTCAGTAATTAACAGCTTGAAGAGGCTCTCCTTCATTATTTTCTTTCACCTTTACTTTCAGTCCTAACTCTGCAGGAGCGGGTGAGTCACGGCTTTGCAATCTGCACTGGATGCCAGCTGAAAACAGAGGCTTCACACGATCACATTGACAGATGACGCGGAGGCGGCCCTGCTAGGCACAGGCTCATCCATATTCTGAGTTAAAAGAAATATTACATTTTTAAGGGTAAAGAAACATATTTAAGAGATAAAGGAAAAGTTTGCTGGTCATCAATTATAATAATAAAACAGAGGGGGGGTGTGGAGGAGAAATCCACTTTGAAGATGTGCTAAAGCCCCTCATCTTCAAAGAGTTGGAGGAGAGGGCTGCCCTCACACCCCTCCAACAGGCGGCAGCCACGGTGCCATGGAAAATTGTCCCAGGATAAACTTACCTGAGACCAGCCGAGCCCTGCAGGCACCAGGAGAGCATAAAAATGGGCAGGAGGGAGTGGTGGGGATGGTTTGCAGGCTGAAGGTTAAGCTTTGGGGCCATTTTGCAGTCTAGAGATGACAGCCAAGGGGAGAAGTAGGGTAACTGGAGCAGTATGGGCTACAGCTCTGTGCATGGAGCACAGCATGGTTCAAAGCCCACAGCCCTGTCCTATGACAGCATCGTGGCTGTATCCCTACAGCTTATGCTTACTGCTCAGCGGGTCTGGATCCTGCATCTGCACCAGGTTATCTGCAGAAGATGCAGCACATGGAAAGCCATACAAACGTCTCCTGCCTTTATTGGTTTTGGAACTTGAATTCAGTTAGCAAATACATTAATGTTTATGCTCCAAGATTCGTTCTAAGCAAAGCATTCAGCCCCACTATGAAAGTTGCATCTATGAACAGGAATACTTCATCTACGGGCTGCATTTCTTAGTTCACATGTAATCATAGAAGCATAGAATGTCTTAGATTGGAGGAGACCTTAAAATCACCTTGTTCCAACCCCCCTACGTAGCAGGGCTGCTAACCATCAGATCATGCCCAGGGCACCATCCACCCTGGCCTTGAATGTCTCCAGGGATGGGGCATTCACATCTTCTCTGGACAACCTGTGGAAAAGACTTCTGTGCAGCCCTTAACAATGCCTTTCCACAAGGCCTCAGTTTGAGAATGCAAAGCTCAAAGGTCCCACAGAAAAAAAAAACAAACAGGATGAACAATGACAAAGCCGGGAATGCTGAGTTCTGCATATGAGACAGACGTATCACAGCCCTTTGGAAGAAACCAAGCAGCGATGAAAGCAAAACTTTACTGCAGCACACCTCCACCTCCAGTTTCAATTTACTGCATTATCAAAACTAAATCAAGAAGAAAATAGGTGGATATCAGTTAGTGATACGTCGGGATGCAGATGTTGGATTCATTATATGCATTGGAACCCAAGCTGAGCCTAGAGGGTCTGGAGTTACAAGTTGAGCTGGTTACTGTGTGAACCTAAGAGCTGGTATTTTTCCTTATTTTCTTCACAAGCAAACAAGAGGGAAGGGCCCAAGGTGCTCCATCCTGGCACAAGCACACACTGTCCTCTTTCCCTTTCTTGGTTTCATGTCATCCAATGGCATAGTTGGCCAAAAACAGTACAGAAATGGAAGATGGTTCCTGTTTCTTTTCACCAAGCAGAAGGAAAATATAAGTGAAATAACTCTCAGCGCAGCCCTGTGCTCACCTGTGGATTGCGATGCACAGTGAAGAGGACATAGCTATAAATAGAGTTTCTATAATGCAGATCACAGACTCACTGGTGCTTCAAGCAGAGTGCTCCGGAGGCATCTCATATCTCCTTCTACCCCTATAACAAAGCCCTTTAACGCCTCTCTGGCTGCTCTCAGCAATGCTCCATGCTCTGTGAATCTGGACTATGCCCCACTGACCCCTCATCACACTTTTCCATGGAACCTTTTCCTCAACGAGAGGAAAATGAGCCAGATGCACCATGAGCCAACCAGACCCACGTTACACGCTGTGGAAAGCCACATTCAGTCTGGATCCTGCACATCTGCACATCCAGATCACAGAGCCTGCTTTACACATCAGAACCTAACTGAGGACATGGGAATATGTTGCCCAAGGAAGTTGTTGGTTCCCCATCCCTGGATGTGCTTGGGGTCAGGCTGGGCAGGGCCCTGGGCAGCCTGATCTTCTGAGGCACAACCAGCACAAAGTAGGGGTGGAATTGGATGGTCTTGAAAATTCTTTCCAGCCTATGCTATTCTGTGATTCTATGACATTAGAGTTAAGCTGCAAGGAAACCCAATGAAGGCAGATGGTTGTTGATTTGCCACAAGGCATGGTGGAATCCCAGAGCATCAAAGAGAGAGGTGCAAATGAAAGAGGCTGAGCATGGAGCTGACTAGACTTTTACAAGTTTGGTTAGTTCACTTTACTTCTCACGCATAGAACATGGAAACCAACTCTGAGAAGCTGAGGAGTGCAGGTGCCCAGGCTTCAGGGAGAAGATCTCATCCCATCCTGGATCATCCCATGGCACCTTGTCTCAACCCTCATGCTCACTGGACTCGTGCTGTGCCAGCCTTCCACCCTCTCTGCCCCTCAGAAGCTTTTAAAGATTGTTTACAATCTCGGAGCCCACTCGTGTGGAGAGTTTATCATGATGTTCAACACCAAGATTTTTCTTGTAAGCTGCTTACAAGCCAAAACTAACATAAACAGCCAGCTCCACATTCATTATTCTAATTCTGCCATAAAACATGCCAAAGCCAGTTCTGGCTGAGGTTGTAACTGATTTACTGCCCTTTCAGCAGGCAGTGTCTAATGAGTTGGGTAAGCTCGCAGGGCAGATTTATGCCAGAGGAGAAGCTGGAGGGGAGCTCACTGTCAGCACAGGCTCTCCAGCCGGCCTCACCGTGCCCAGAGCAGTGCAAACACTACTGGCCTCGTGGAGAGGGACATTTCCAAGGTTTCCTATTGACCACCATGCTGAAGAGGCCACCTTACAAATCTTCTCTCTTAGCACAGCGAAGAGATGTGGAGGAAGAATTTTCAGATTTTTAGAACATCCCCTTGCTAAGGCTGAAGAGCACGCTTCAAGATGGGGGTAAGCAAAATGCAGCTCACTGCCACGAGCAGGGCATGAAGCTCTGGCATCCAGTGCTGGGAAGGGCACAGCAGCAGCCCCTGTGTGGTGGGTTGTGGCACCAGTTCAGGGATCATGCACTGGTAGGCAGGTCCAACATGCCTGGAGTAGCTGGAGCTCCTGAACACAACTGCCCTAAGCCATTGCTTCTCCTGGATGCATGCTTCCTCTTTCTTTCTGATGGAGGAAGCTCTTCCAGATTCAGCAGAAACTGCATGCAGTTATGAGCAGTCTCATCCGACCAAAACAGCTCCACTACATGTTTTATCCAAAATTCCCAGCCAGATCTGCTTCTAGGTACTCCAAAATCCCCTGCAGGCAGGAGGGCAATGCCATGTGCAGCACATATCCCGGTGTGGTTTCCCTCCAGCTCTCCCCGCCAGAGCCCCTCTGAGGAATAGTGCTTGCGTTGGGTGCTCCTAGCGAGGTTAATCCCCCTCACATGTAAGATGTGTGCCATTTTCTTTATTTTTCTATATCAGTTTGAAAAACTATTTCCCAAGGAGGCTGGCTTCAGAAAGAGGAGGAGTTCAGCTCAAACCTTAACCCTTTGGTATCCCCATGGCTCTTATTTTGGAGGAATCCTTGAGGAATTCTTTTTTTTTTTTCCCCCGAGGTGCTTCTAATTCTAACCACTGCCCAGCTCATACATAAAGACTCCTGAGCAGACTTTGTAAAGCCACATATCATTCACGTAATCCATCCAGCTGCTTTGCACAGACACTGATCAGCCATTCTGCTTGCTGGACTGCAAGAGGAACAAGTCCCAAATCTATACCCACTGCAAATATCATTTCCACCTGAAAAGCAGAGAAGTGAGCAGGCATTCTTTTCACCAGGGAGCTTCCAGGTCAGCACCAGCGTGCACTGCAGACACCCAGATGGTTCCAGGCGCTGACACACCTTTCTCTCTGGGGGCTGAGTGCTTTATCAGCATGGATACTTCCATCTTCCCATACAGCTCTTCCTTCCTCCTGCAGAACAGTCTGATTTACTGCTGGCTATGCAAACGAAGAAGCAGGAATCTGGGTCTTTCTGGGCCTTCAGGGCTGCAGAAACAGGATGGAAATCCTGGCAGAAGAGTCCTGTCTGGTCCCAGCACCACCTCCTCAATGGAGGACACAGCTTACTCCAACTGCCCCCAAGTTGCTTGGCGGGGCATGCAGACAGAAGAAAAACAAAGCCTCACCAAGATGCAGATTCTCTTCTGGCTTGGCTAAAACCAGGCGTAAAACCAGTGTCAGGCTGGGAGTGAGGAGCTCCTGTGGTTTTAACTAGGAAGGTGCGAGGGTTTTCCAGCATCTGAGTCAGCACACATCGGTCATACAAGTGGGAGGAACATCCTGCAGCCTCCTCCTGCCCCTGCATGCCAAGCACTGTAGTTTTCCTGTGGTCACATAGAGAAGATCACCCCTCACCAGCATGCCACACATCCCCAGCTGACACCAAGCTCTTCCCCATCCTCAGACGCCTTCAGTCTGCTCAGATACCCATCCTTTCCTCCAGCAAAATCATTTGGGGAACATTTGTTATGCTGTCCCACTCTCTGTGCCTCAGCACCACTCCACACCATCAGCACGCTCAGCGCTGTGTCAGCAGCTTGGCGCAGCAAGCAGCACTCCCAGCAGCCCCATCCTACTCTATGCCCTGGTATTTGTCCTCATGGCTGTAGGCAGAGGGAAAACAGTACTGCAGCACGTTCAGTAATCAGGTGACGTCCACATACAACCACCTCCCCCACCTTCCTCTAGGCACAAGGACTGCGATTTAAATTACATGGAGGGTAGGATTTAGTGGGCTGCTGGGAGTGGACTTGGCGTGCAGATCCCCAGCTCTGGAAAGGGCTCTGTCCTTTGTGTATTATGTTACGAGACAAAGGCGGAAGAAAACACCTGGAACAGTGAGGCCGGGGTGGGGGGAAGAGATGTTGCCGTGACTGCTTACAAGATTCAGACCAGATTTATAGAGGTATTTGCAGATCTGCCACTGGGAGCTGCCTGCTATGGCTGTGAGCCGCCAGCTGATCATGGAAACATGCAGCACACACCCAGCATGGCCCCAAACACCCATCCTCAAGACTCTGCATTCTGGCATCAAGCAGTCAATCCCTATACTGCTCTGCATTGGCTGTGCACATGCAGGTGGGACCACCTCCCCTCACGGGCACTGACAACACTGTGCTCAGGCACCTACAGATATGGAGCGAAGTGTCCACTGACACAAAGCTTCTCTGGCGGCTCCCACCAACCTCTCAATTTGCAAAACTCTTCCCCTGCTGAAGCCCTGCCCCCCCCCGTTAGTCAAGATACAAAAAGCCGGCCGGGATCTCAAAGCCAGCTCTTCTCTGCCTATGGGACAGCACAGGTCTCTACTGCAGCCGGCAAGATGGATGTAGCAGCCAAGGGAGAAGGATGAGAGTTGTGATAACACTCTGTGGAAAACCCCTGTGAAGAGAGGGCTTGGGGCTGAGAACGCACTTTGCACTTTGCTACAGATCTGAATTGTGAAAGCAGAAATTTGGACGGCGCCTTGAATCGGGCATGAAGGCAGCAGGGCAGGGTGCACCTCCAGCAGGGCCAGGGCAGCGCCGGCAGCAAGACAGGCACTGCGGGTCCTCTGCCTGGAAGCTGGGGCAGGCGAGGAGCAGACTGACAGTGTGATTTAGGACCTGTCTGCAAAGCAAACAAAAGCAATTGAAAACTGCATCATCTAGGCAAACTTAGTAGGTTGTATTTTCACAAGTGAGGACTGATGGTAAGACCAGCTTAATCCCCCCGCGGACTTTCCACACCTCTGCACGCTGGCTGACAGGGCCAGCTGTTTTGTCTTGCAGCTGATTGCTGAAATAACATCGCTGGGCTCGTGCTGCAGAACGGGATAGGCTGGAAGGGAGCAGTCAGCAATGCAGGCAGCTGGTAGGAAAAGAAACGTGCTTGGCTGCCAAAGCTCTGCCCTGTTCTCCCCAAAACCTGGGCAGCCCCTGGCCTTGGCAGGATTGCGCAGTGATGCCCCAAAGTGCACTGCCTGTGACTGCCCCTCCTGCACACAGACACTGAGCACTGGAGAAGCAAGGCTTAACTGAACAGCATTATGTACATGCAGACAAACCACCACCACCCAAGCAAACCTGAAGCTTTCCCTTGATAATATTCCCATTTGCTTTTGGTTTGAACAAAACCGCAGAGTTCTCTCTTCCTGATTGCCCAACAAATTACAAAAAGAAGAGTGAAAATAGCACCTTTCTGAAACCAGGAAAGCCTCTTATTCCCTTCCCAAACCATCACTAAAATTAAGAACACATCCTTTTTTGATGTCAAACCCATAAACAAAGCAAGAAACCCCACATTTAAGCAGCTCAACACATCTCCTGCATACACACCAGGCATGCAAGCAGAAAAGCTGCTTTCATTGATACAAACAAATTCATCAGCAGCTTAACATCTGCCCGGTGGTCAAAGAACAAAAGGAAAGACCAGCGTTCTCCTACACCCAGTCCTTCCAAAGCCGTTTACATGCATGTATGGGTATGGATATGTAATTAAATGAAGATGGGAGGTGGTTAACCTGGGATGTTTGAACATTTGGGGCTGACAGTCTAACAAGTTCCTGCCGGGTAAGAAGCCAAAGTCTGTCATCTGGGAGTTCAGGTATTTCTCCAGAATCAAAAGCAGCTGAAGTATCTCAGAAGCTGGGCTTTAATGACCAGGCTGAATGCAGAGTTATCTCCACTAGCTGCAGCCAGAGGAATCATAAGAGAGCGTTGCCACTGCTGGTTCATTTGCCTTCATTATGACTTCTTGTCACTTTTCACTGACGGTTAGGTTAGCTAGGAGCATACATTTAGACATGAATGTTTTTCACCTTTTTAAAACACGACATTAAAATGAAATCCACAAAATATTCAGATGTTTTCTGCATAAAAAGTTTTTCAAATTTTGATAATGGAATATTTGCTTATGTTTTTAAAACAGCCCCCATAATTCCAAAGAAAAAAGATCTCAGCACACAGGCACACAGGTGACGGAGAGGACAGTAGCAGCCGCAGAAATCCAGACCTGGTCTCTGTGCTGGTCTCCCTTCAGCACCAGCCTCTTTTTCCCAAAGCCTGGGCTCCTGAATGCATACAGCTCAGCTCAATCCACCGAGTTCAACCTGACACATATCTCCCTTCTTTTCTGACAGGCTGATTGTTTTGAGCAGAGCTGTGCTGCAGAGTGCAGTGGTGCTGCTCCCTGTGCTGCCAGCAGCCCCGGCCCCACACAGGGATGAGTGAGGGATGGATACGTCCTTATCAATGCCACTAAATGTGTCTCTTTCTAAAGCCTTCTAAAGTTTTAACTGCATTTATTTTCCTCTTTTCATTTAAAAAATAAAACAAAGCAGAGACATTTTCTTTTGTGGTGGATATAGGGGTAAGGGATTTTTGTCTGCTCCCATTTTCCCAGTGCCCTGATGCCACCACCATTATTTCCTGCCCTTGGGTCCTGTTGCCACGGGGACAGTGGTAACTGTGTTCCTGAGCCCCCAGCCGCATTGGCCCCACCCACCACTCAGCATCCCCCCTCAAACACAGCTTCATGCTGGCAACAGCAGCATGTGGAGCTCAACCCTGCAAGGGCACCGTTGCACGAGCTGGGGGAGGTTTGGGCTGAGTTTATCTGGTGCCAGCTCAGTACCAATGGCAGCAAGATCCTGGCTCATAAGACACCAGCCTTGCAGTTCAGCTGTGTGAAAGGCATCCTCTGTGGAACTGGAGCACAGAAAATTATCCACCATTCACACAGCAGCTAGGAGATACTCTCACACACACAAAAAAGACAACAGAATTCATTGCAATCACTGCCAGCAGCCTGTTCAAACAGCTTTCACGCCGCAAGGACTGTGTTATGGGGTTTAGACTGCTACGGATGGCTCCTCACCATCCCTCACACCCCTGCAGAACCAGATATTTCGTGCCATGCCTGTAAATTGACTTTCTATTCACGTCCCAGATGCCAGCCAAGTACACAGCTCACAGAGCCAGCACTGTGGCGTCCTGCTCTGCACAGCAACCAGTGCTGCTGCTCAGAGGCTCCTGCCAGGACCCTTTCTTCGGGCTGTGGGGTGTGGAGCACAGAAGATCTGAACACAGCACTTCAAATGAGGAGTTCACGCATGGCTAAAGGCCCTCTAAAATGGGATTAAAAATCCACCTTTTTGCCCCATATTTTTTTGACATTTCTAATCAAACCTATCCTGAGACAAACACAAGGACAGGTTTGGATCACTAATTTTCCATGATAGGACTGGTGTGTCTTGAGGACCATTTGGTGGGCATTTCTGATTCTAGAATAGATGCAATGGGTAGAATAGAGATGTTGGAAAGAATAGGTGCAATAGATACAATAGAGGAATCTGATAGCATAGATGCAATAGGTGGATGTTTTAGATACAATAGATGCATTAGATGGAATAAATGCGATAGATACAACAGATGCATTGGATAGAACAGAAGCAATAGATGCAGTAGAGGCACTGGGTAGAATAGATAAAATAGATATGATAGATGCATTAGATGGAATAATGCAATAGAAAGAATAGGCGCAATAGATAGAATTAGTGCAGTGGGTAATTGCTATTGCTCCTGTGCAGGAGGGGAGCCGGGAAGGCTGCAGCAGCAGGAGGAGACCTTTGATCCTGGGGCAGTGGGGCCGCAGGATGCGGCAGTGTGCAGCCAGGCTCGGCAGCCAGCCCTCCTCGTCTAATTCCCTTCTGAAGTGCTGGAGCCACTGTCACGTCTCATTAAAAGAGGCCAATACCCTTGTTTTAATTTCTAACTGGAGCAAACGGGATAATAATATTAATCCCAGCAGGGGGTGGCAAGAGAAGGCACCTCCTCGCTTCAAATGTTTGGACAAAAAATTTGCTCTCATTAGGGCAGAAGGCCAGAAGATGTCTTTGTAGGAAAGGCGCACGATGGGGCTTTGCTGTGTTTGAAGTGCTCCTCGTCCCCCGTAATTGGGGCCAGGCAGGGACTTGTTGGGGATCAGAGAGAGACAAAAAGGGAAAGGGAATCTCCAGGTCTCCCAGCAACAGATTTCCTCCCTGTAAACTCAAGTTTTGCTGCAAAACAGGACGGCTGGCTCCATGCACTTCCCCAAAGTCAGGAGCAATGCAGTGAGCAACCTGAGGCAGTGGAGATAAAAGCAGGGCCAGATCCCCGCTGTCCTTCACACAGCACCCACAAAATGTGGCTCGGATATTCCTCCCAGCTCTATCATCCCTGGGAAGGAAGCACCAAGAGGTAAGAGCTGTTGTGAAAGGAGCAAAGAACTGCCCAAAGCAAGCAGGGATCAATGAAACATCAGGCAACAGAGAAAAGCAATCAGCACACACCTCTCCACCAGAAAGCACACTGTCAGCCAAAGGGATGCGAGTTCAGCTCAGCCTTGGGGAAGGGGGGAAATTAAAAGAAAGTGTTCAATTAATTCCTCATTTATGGCCAAATTCTAGGTATATTGCTTCTCTTGCTTCCCAGATTGCCCATTGTCAGTATGTTTAGAAACAAGTTGGAATTAATGTTCCTCCTGTCGGAACAGATAAGGGGTTTCTGTGCAAGGTTGATTTCGTTACTGTGCTATCATTAATGTCACATGAAACCCACAAAGCTGCTCAAAAGCCGTTGAGTCAGAAGTGAAGAATCTAAGCACAGCTTTGAGTTCATGAACATTCCAAGCCATTGCTGCTGTGACTGCATGGCTCAAAACTGCAACAAGTGCTTTGGACATTAGAAAGGGACAATTACAAAATAAATAAATAAAAAATAAAAAATAAAATAAAAACAAAGGCAGAAAATATGGATTCACTGGACCATGATCCCTACAAAACAAGCAGGGCACTGGGCTCCTCCAAAGAGTAAAATGGGCGCTTTGAGAAGGCAGAACATCCCACTGTGCTGCTATACCCAAAACTGTGCCCTCAGAGAGCCCGTCTCTCCAAACTAAACCCAGCGTGTTTGTCTGAGGTCAAAGGACCTCGTGACCAAGGTCAGAGCCCAAAAGGCACTGCTGAGATTGATTGCATGGAGTGGCAGTCGAGAGGCAACCGCAGACAGGCTCAGTGCTGAAGGTTACATTCGTGAGCAGCTTCAGGCTGACACTGGCTCATTAATGTCTTCAGCAAGGGTTTGGTTATCAAGATTTTATCCTTCCAAGTAGGGAAATGCACCAGTGTGACCCTATGTTTGTCCTTAACAGAAATTTCAAAGAAAAATCAGTCAGATTTTTAACATTCTCATTCAGCTTCAATCAGATTTTAACTCTTCTGTATACAGAAATAGAAGCTATTAATTCCGGTTAGTTGTACTGAGTACTGCAGAGATTTCCTCACGGTAGTACCAGGCACTTTAAAAATAAAAAAGAAACACATGCTCCAGCTCTCAGAAATCTTGTCAACACCCCATCCGCTGCAGATCCATTGAAGGTAACTTGATGGGACAAACCTCAGCTGTGATGGGACAAATGACAATTGTCAGGTTATTTTGAGCAAGCTTCTCCAGACATCAAGATCAAGTAGAGCCTCAGGAGACGGGATGCAACCTTTGCTCAACCCTGAGTCTTCTCCAGGCCGGTACTGTCCCCACTGCCATCTTCACAGCACAGAATGGGAAAATCAAGCATCAGAGAGCACCCAACACGAAGCTGTAGAGAGCACTCAACACAACATTGTAGAGAGCACCCAACACAATGTTGCTGGTGCAGCAATTTGCTGGGGTAATCAACGTCACTGCAAAATGGGACTGGTCATTGCAACACACTGGAATACCAAGCCAAGGTGCAATAAGAGCCAGCTGCATGGACTCTGGTTTATTTGGGGTACAGTCCAGCAAAGCTGTCGCACTGGAAGAACACACATCAAAAAGTGGTTGGTAAGCATTATTGGTGGAGGTCTGCTTTCCAAAACCACATTTGGATAAAAATCAGAACATTTTGCACAAAGTCTTTGATTTCTACTAAATTTTCATAGCCAGAGTGTCAAAGCATTCACTGTGATTTTTCAAGGGCAGTGCTGGAATGTTTCTTTTTATTTTTGACATTGTTTCATTGGAGCATTTTGTTTGAATGATACTAAAATATTTGAAGTCATATTATTGCATGTTAAATGCAAAAATATATTATATGATGTTAAATTTAAAGTATGTGTACAGATGCCCAAGCAAAATATTTTCTTATATTAAAATGTCAGATTTTTATTTAAACTAATGGATTTTTTTTTTCTTTTCTTTTATAAGTGTCAGGAAGCTTCCAAGGCTTTACAAAAATCTTGTTTGCTTTTGTCCAATTTTTACTGCATGAAAAATGCTGACTTCTAATTGCTTTTCAGAATGTGCAAACTTCCTTTTCAATTGTTTTCAGCTAAAAACTGCAGTTCTCAATCAACTCTCAAGCTACTGGAACTTCTTGGAATATTTTTTCTCTCCTCCAAGGAAAAGAAGGAAAGAAAGACATTCATTTCCATCACTGTTTTTGGGTTACCAATGAAAACACTGGGGCAGTTGATAGAAGAGATTTCAGTCTCTGATGACCCGAGAAAATGGAACGGGTGGCAAACATTTATTTTTCTCACAGAAGCCAAAAGTATGCAAGTACAACAGACCTGTGTTCATCTGGAGTGCCAGGTACCCCTTGATACAAGGACTCAGGTTGGACAAAGATTTCCAGTCCTGTACTGCAGAGGATGGCCAAAGTTGGATCATCCCTAAATGCTGAATAATACCAAACATCAAAGATATTTTGCCCTTCTGGGATGGAAGTCAGCACAGCATGGTCTTTGGTTAGCAAGGTTATTAGCTGGTGCTTTTTGTTTCTACCTATGGGAAATAATAAAAAAACACACGTCTTCTTTGTCCAGCTGGTTCCTCACATGTCTTCAAGGACGGAGATCCCACCACTTCCTTTGGTCCAGCAAAGAGTTATCCTCAGAGTAAAAGTGCTTTACTTGAAGCCAGTCATATCCTCCCACCTCAACTTGTACCCACTGCTTCTCATTCTCCTAACCCTAACCCAGGAAGTGTCTTCCTTTCCCAACATGATCATATCCACAGTTTTCCTTCATGACCAATAGGTGAATTTTTTGTTTGGTTTTGTGTTTTTTTTGTTGATTGGTTCATTTGTTTTTTTTTCAGATGTGCTCTTGGGTGTGAATGAGATCCTTGGCTCTGAAGACCACTAAGCACCTCACAGCACCGTGCTCTGCATCTCCACCTTGGGACAGAGGATGGTCCCACAGCAGCACTGTGCTTTTAACCAGCCTTGGGCGCCTCTCTTTTATCCCAGATGATGCATCAACCACCAAGCAAAACAAGGGACATAACCTGAGGGTGCAGTCACTCTTGGTCTGCCAACGTAATTATTAAGTCACCTCACGTGACATGCCTCCTCAGAGCACACTGTGAGGTTTTTATTGGAAAGGGGCTGATGTGCCTGCTTTACTCACCCACTAGGAGAGCTACGATGAATTCCCTGATGGAGTTGCAATCAGCCTCTTTCTCCATTATTGGCTGTTAGCTTTACAACACAACCAAGACAAGCTGCTTTGGAAAATGTTCCACTGACTTCATAACAGCAGCAGTTTGAGCTGGGAGGAAGCACTGCAGGAGAGCAATTCCCACTCTCACAATGCCTCAGCTGGGGCCCTGACTCTGCTTCCTGCTTGCAGCTGGGCTGGATGCCTGGTGGGAGCTCCAGCCCTTGCCCAGCAAGCACCGGCATCACCACACTGCTTCTGGTTCTTGACACATCTCTCTGGTCCTGCAGGACAGACCACCTAGAATCTTTGGAAATTGACATGTTAACACTACTATGTGTATATACATATGCATACATACACACATATGTAAGAGAGACAAGAGGCAGGACAGACATGTCCCGGTGCTTTCAGGCAGCTATCTAGCTGTTGTTCCCTGTCTTCTCTGAAAAACATCTGATTACTGACTGGATAAGGAGGCCGAGTCCCATGAGTGCTGCGTTCAGTCTGGAGCCTCTCACTACAGGAAAGACAGTGAGGCCCTAGAGTGCGTCCAGAGAAGGGCAACAAGGCTGTGAAGGGTCTGGAGCACAAGTGTTCTGGGGAGAAGCTGAGGGAGCTGGGATGGTTCCATCTGGAGAAGAGGAGGCTCAGGGAAGACCTTATTGCTCTCTGTAACTCCTGACTGGAGATCGTGGTGAGGTGGGCATTGGTTTCTTCTCTGGGTAACAGCAATAGGACAAGAGGGAATGGCCTCAAGTTGTACCTGGGGAGGTACAGGTTGGATATTAGGAAAAACTTCTCCAAAAGAGCAGTGATGCACTGGCACAGGATGCCCAAGGAGTGGTGAAGTCACCATCCCTGGAGGTATTAGAAACATGCAGGTGTACCTGGAGACATGGTTTAAATGGGCTGGCGGTAGGAAAGTGGATGGTTGAACTGGGTGATCATGTAGGTCTTTTCCAACCTTAACGATTCTGATTGTATGATTATATGTGGGATCAGAGGTTTGGAGGAGATTCCCCACAGAGAAATCAAAGTAAACCCGAGTGAATGCTTCCCAGTTGTTCCATCCTGTGATACCACACTCCTCACACTCTACAGAAGGTCCATTCTGTAAGAATGCTTCTGCCTGGAGCCTAGTTTAAATAGGGTTTAGATTATAAACCCAAAGAATGCACAAGATACTGTGTCTTAAATGAGGAAAAGAAATTTAAAAAAAGCTTTCTATCAAATGAGTTTAATGTTTCTGTGGGTTTTGAAGTAGAACATCAGCCCAGGCCAAGGCGCATGCAGGTGAAACCCCTGAGCCAGCAAGGATAAGCTGCTTCCCCCTGACTGCAGCGACCACAGCGCCATAGCCAGGCTGCGTGGGAGATGCATGCATAGTCGACTGCAATCCTTGCAGTCTGGGCTGGAGGTTTGATTGCCTGTCAGTTCTGCCACACCTACAGCTCAAGTGTACAAGTTTCTTGAATGTTTTCATTATTTTTTCATTTGTGATTTTATTTCATAATAGTAACAAGACACCCCAGGGCAATGTGTTTCCAGGGGATTATTGCCTTCAGCTTTTTGCTTTATGACACATGCCATAATCACAAAGAAATGTACAAGCTGTCATATCTCATTACTTAAACGTGGGTTATATATCCATGTATTAGGCGTGATGGATAGACTAGGGCCATAAAATTATATGGACATTTGGTGGCAAAAGTTAGTTCATGCAAGCAGCTCGTGAGAATGGCTTGCAGCTGGGAGAGCTCAGCTTGGAGCCATCCTCGGCTCTTAAATGTTGTTTTTGTGCTTATTCTGACCACATCAACAGACCACAGTGTGCAGGGTGAGCTCACAGACCAGAGCCCAGCAGCATGGATGGGCACCACTGGCCTGATCTAGGGACCAATGTCCTTAGATCAGAGGCTCCTGACCATGTAGAGCTCAGGATTGAGATGAAGTATTGAGCTGACTAACCTCACAGAGCCTGCAGGCTGCAGAGAATGCCTATGCAAGGCTGTGGGGTGAAGAGCCCTTTGTTATGGGGGCTCAGATCCTTGTGGGAAATGTCAGTGGATCTAAGCAATGGCAGAAAAGAGCAGGAGAAATCACCATACCCATCTAACTGCAGCAAGCAGTCACAGGATGCTGTAGCAAACACTTTCCCTTTCTCTGGCTGAGGATGCTCACAGCAGGGCTCTGAGAGCTGAACCATCGGGCAGAGCATGGTGAGAAGGAAATTCAGACTCACGGTCAGTATGGCATCACTGCTGCAGCCCATCTCTGAAGGACAGCTCTGTGCTGTTGGAGCAGCTCACACTGCAGTCTGCCTGGCCAGCCCAGCACCATGGGAGGCTCATTCCATGCACAGCCGGGCTGAGCTGGGCACTTGGGTTGGAGAAGGTCTGCGCTTAACCACAGAGCTCAGAAGAATCCATGACATAGCTCTTCAGCAACGTGAGCATGAAATCAATCCACAACACAGCTTTTCAGCTGCAGGGAAGTTCATCTTGCCTGAGCCCGGTGCAGTGACACAGGGACAGAGTTGTCCTTTCTCGGGGAGCGCTGGCAATGGGGCTCTCTGTGTGCCATTCCTCTAAACTCTCTGTACTTCTGCCCAAATTCCCAACAGCAGCCTTTTTGTTCTCCGAGCTGCTGCAACTTGCATACACATGCACCATGCCCTCTTTTACAGGGAGATTTTTATTTTTTTTTTTATTTGTTTTAATCTTTCTTGCTGTTCTTCATAATCTAAAGAAAAAGACATCCAGGTCAAAAATACAGGGCTGAGATTTTTTTTTTCCAGACAGCCTCCTCCCTTCGTGGAAAACTAAAAGCACTTTCTCAATTGAGCAGATTCAGCCTCCTCCAGATGCCAAAGAAAATTTATTAAGATATAAAATACAAATATGCACCATCAGACGCTCCTCTTGGATATATGGAGACAAATCTCATTTGCTGCTCTCCTCAGATAGGCACTTCACAAATAAAGTGCCTACATCACTGCTGCTATACCTGCTCACATTCGAGTTTCCCTTTATTCTCCACTTGAGAGGAGTGAAACATAAATCTCTATTCTTCCTGGTAACTTCTAAAGATTTTTCTCTGTGCCAAGTTTCCTTTCAGTTCCTGGAGGGCAAACAGCAGCCACACAGCACCCGTTGTGCTGTGGGTGCCCTCAGCACTGCTTGGGACTGGCAGGTCATCAAAGTGGGCTTTGAGCAGGAGCTGCTGCTGGATGCCCAGCACTGGGTGCCCCAATTAGCCCCAGAGGAATGGAGAGAGTTGGGGGTATGGGGTAGGGGATTAGCTATCTGTATTTGGGGTGGTGGAGGTGCCTGGGAGATGCTGTGTGCAGATAGGCAGTGGGGGCACAGGAGACTGAGTGGGGAAGATTGGTCTCTCCGTGTCTTGGTTAGAAAAAGGGAAAACACTGAAGCTTGTCCAGCTAGATGACAAAGGAATTAAATGCTACAGCTTTAGAAATGGGATTCACCGTCCTGGGATGTAAAAATTCAAAAATGGAACAGGAGTGTGCTGGAGATGTTCCTGCCCAGCTCTTTACTGTGCCACCAGAACCTCCCTGCTCCCTCTGCTCTGCCCATGGAAGCAGTCCTAGGGGTGCTCCCTGTATTGCAGTCAGCCAGGGCCACCCAAGAGACCATCAACAGCAGTTTAATCTTGTCCACAGGGTGCTGATGTGTCCTGATCTGCCAGCTTACATGTGGGGACAGCATCTTCCAAGAGGGAATGATCACACATGGACATCGTGGACTCTGGCATCCCAGAGCATCTGCAACCCTGACACCTTCGCTCTGCAGCCTGGAGGTCTCAGACAGGGCTAGGACACCTCTGTCAGATGCTGGGCCATCACCTGTGGATATTGGTGGGCACCAGGACCTGCCCTGGGCCATAAAATACTTCTGGGGGTCCCATGGAGCTACAGAATTCCCAACCAAGATCTCAGACACTTCCAGATAGCTCCAAAGGAATGGTCTGACAGCGACTTCCATCCTCTCCTGCAGCATTTGTAGCAAGGGGAAATCCTTTGGGACAGTTGTGATGGGTTTCTTGCACCCAGGAGGTAACATCTGGGGCTGCCAGCAGGCACAGGGTGTCTGTGATCATGCTTACTTCATGCATCTAGCTCTGGGAGGAATGTATTTATTTATAAATGAAAAATGAAGCTGTGATCTCATGTCTGGGATCCTGACAAGCAGGTCCTGACAAGTCACGCAAAACTGTTCCAGTTCCTGCAGGGACCAGAATAGCATCACCCCACCACAGTTCTGCTAGCGGATGGATTAACTGCAGGAGGACACTTTGGGAACATGCTCTAGGAAGAGTAGGGTATTTTTGGTTTCCAAAGGGTCCTTATGTATTAAGATAAAAGGGGTGATCCAAGGGGAATGCTGACAAAGTGGGTCCTGCACAGTTCTTTCAGCATTCTCAGCATGGCGACTTTCCAGCCCATCTCTTTCCTCTACATTTCACAAGCCCTGCCACGGAAGAATAGCTCTCTATCAATCCCACATCCTTTCCATTACAAATATCCCTCCATTCCCTGAGCTTGCCCTGTTTTCCCAGTCCCCAGCTCCTGCACAGCCTTGCTACCTCTCCATTGGCCACGTCGTCACAAGGAGCACCAGACTTCTTGGCTGTGCATTTTCCCAGCACACAGCATTTCTCATCACGATGGCTTAAAATGCATTTAAAATTAAGCATTCTAAGAAGTTCCCTGTTCCAATTGTTCTCAGAAATCTCGAATCTAAGTTTCCCTTGTTGGGGAAAACCAGACGGGGAAACGAGCCGGCCGGAGGTGCTGGCACGCTGCTTGTGCTGGGGTCTGTCGTCCAGGTGAGCTTCACACAAAGCAGTGAGGAAACCATCTAATTAACTATTAAAGCGATCCAACCCGGGGCGTGGGGCCCGGTCCGGGACCACTAGGGGGCAATAGAGGTTTGTCCCACGCGGGAGCGCGGCCGGGCTGCGGGGATGCGCGCGGTCCGTACGGACACCTCGGGGCATCTTTTCTTTCTTTGAGGCACGAAGGTATTTTCGAACTTTCTCTGGTCATTTCGGGCACCGCTGCTGGGTCCGTGCCGGCATCCAGGACACTGCAGGTGGCTCAGAGCCACCCCTACAGCAAAGAAGGGAGGTGAGACACTTTTTGCCCCCTGCTTATGAGGTTAATGATAGAAAACCCTTTCCCACCCGCGATAGGCAGGTGTCAGTGGCTGCTTCCCCCTTGCGAGGAATATCACAGCCTGTCCAGCACGCCTGTAATCCTTACATGGATGTGCTCCCTTCCTCCCACGAAGCAGCACGTCCCCTGTGCACTCTCCCTTTGCGCCAAGCCTGGACGCACGTTGCTCCCAAGCACAATTTGCTCTCTGCCACTCCTTGAGGAGGTGTCAGCCCAGTTGCCCCAAGGGCTTCAGCTCCTCCTTCAGCTCCCTCCATGAAGCAAGGAAGTTCCGAAGCACCTCCAGCTTTGCTTCCAGCTCCATCCCCAGCTGCGGGCACTTCCCCCGGCTGCCACCAGCACCTCGGTTTATCAGGCTGGAGCGGTGAGAGATAGGAAAGGAGCTGATAAGCCCTCAAGTGGCAGTGTGCTGTAAACATTCCCACTGGTGCTGTTAGATTACAGCGCTGGGAAAATGCCTCCAGCCCACTGGCCACCAGCGCAGCACCGAGCTTGGGGGCTCAGAGCTGTTGAAAAGCGTGGCAGGAGGAGCTGTGTTGGGGCTGAAGTGCTTCCCTGGCAGGCTGCAGGGCCTCCCTGCTCCCGGTGTGAGCACAGGGACATCCAGCAGGTTGCACACCACGTGCAGGGGTTTGATTCGGGGCGTGGAGTGTAGGATAGTTTGTCATGGATGGAGATGGGTTCTGTCCATGCAGCAGCTCCTCCTGGCTCTGTGACACCCTCAGCCCTGCACTGAGTTTGTCTGTATTCAGGTTTGAAGATGGGTATGGTGACAGAGATCCTAGAGCTGCCTCTGGAAAGTGAGACTGGTCAGTGCAGATAGACTGGGCTGGAGCACCTCGGCAGTGCCATGAGAGTTCAGCAGTGTTCAACCTGAACAAACCCTGCCCTCCAGTACCCCAAAGCGCATTGCTGAAGGTTTAAAAGCCAGCCCTAATTTCAGAATTCACAGAGAGCTGAAGCAGCTCACAAACATCTCAAAGGAACACCAGGGTGGGTGTCTGATGGAGGAGTGTGACCCTGCACAGGAACAGCACTGCCCACTCCCAAACTCCTGGTGTACACAGCAGTGGGGATCCTTCCTGGTGCTGCAGGCTGTGCAGTCATCTGTTCAGACCACGTTGTAATCATTTGTATGCTGGTAAGCTGAGCCTTCAACTCACAGAGCCCAGTGCCTGTGGCCCCCACAGTGCTGGAGTTCCAAGTTATAAACCTGAGATGCTGGGGCTGACATCTCTGTAGGGGTGGAAAGGTGAGCAGTGGCTTCCTGGTCTCTCTGCTGCCTGTTGTGCCTTTTGCCATGACTGATCCAGACACGGTGCCATCTTTCTGTGACTATGTGAGCATGAGACAGCTGTGGAGTACAGGAGTGGCACTGTCCCAGAAGCAGTTGGAAGGAAGAAACCCCAAGAACTGAGTCTGGTGGACTGGCACCAAGCAGCATCCCTTACCCTAACCCAGATCCATAGTTGTGTGACTCTCCAGCATTATTCTGCACCTCTGTTTTTCAGAGGGATGAGTGAGGTGTCTGGATCTGGAGCCAATCAGATTTGGTTGATGAAAGCTCTCTGTCCCCCTTTTGTTTCCTCTGTAACTGGGAAACACTCGGGCTCAGACCTCTACCAACACAGCTGCATGCCCAGCACCTCCCTGGCTTTAGGCAGGCAGCACTGAGTCACAGGAACCTCTCGCTCCCACCTTCTCCCTTGTATTTCCATAGCAAGAATATCTCCATCCTTTTAGGGCTCTCAGATCTATTGTTTTTACATTTGCAGCGGATTCCCTGGCCCTGTTATTAATGAAAACCTCCAGGAAAACTCCTCAAGTACGGATTTGACATTCTGCCCAGGACCTGTGGACAAGGAAAAAAAAAAAAAAAAAAAAAAAGCAAAGCAACATTAATAAAGCAGGAGGTTTCTATTAAGTCTGAGGGACTGGACTCTCTGACTTTCTTGGATGCTGAAATCCTCTGGTGCGGGATAAATCTTACACACTTCATTTTCCCAATCTCTCCTTCAATATATTTTAAGAGCACATTGCTGGTACTGGAGTAATACCGTCCTTGCTGCAGGCGTGGGGTCTGCGTGGCACAGGGTCAGCCCATGGGCTGCATCCTCCACTGCAGTGTGTTTGTGGCCCTCTCCCTGCAAGACTGAGTGAGGAGAGCTTTAAATTGGCTGTGCATGCAAACGGCAAGCTGCTCCTGGGAGCAAGGGGGTGAGCTGATGGTATGGAGACATGCAGAAATTCCCCCAAAATGGAAACCATCGGGCTCTGCTATCTGCACCTCAGCGCAAGCTAGACCCATCCAGGCTTCCCACCTGCAAGAGAGGGAACTCCCTGTTTGCAGGCTCTGCCAACTGCTTTGAATATCACCTGCACTTTGTGCCTGAGGATGCCAGGTTCTCTTTGTGAAAGCTGTTATCTGCAAGCATGCATGCCAGCTTCCATGGCAGAGGAAAAGGGAGCAAGTCCATGGGGCCCTGTGAGGCTGAGGTCAGGCTGGGATATGCCTCCCCACTGCTTTTAAGCTGTTCAGTGCTTCACAAAGTGCACTGGGTGAGAGCTAAATGCAGGATTGTCAGTGCAGGGGGTGGAGGAGCCCCTCTGGCTCTCACTTCAGCACCGAGGGCTCACACGCAGCCCTGAACTGAGGGCAATGATGGAGCAGTGTTACACTTTGTTGGTGCAGCGGCACTCCTTCCACCCCAGATGGCTGCATGGGAATGGGAATTGGCTGATGCTTTGGGCTGCATCATGAAATACATTCAGAAGGCTGTGCAAGCTTGAAAGACGCAGTCCTCCTCTGTAGTAGGAGTTTACGTTCTCATACTCGTGGTTCTGACCCACTAGGATTCTTAGATTTTGCTGTAATGCAGGTGCTGATGGATTTTAACCATAGTATGAAAATTAGCTTTCTCCTTTCCCAGAAAGGCCAGCCCCAGTCTGCAAAGGCAGCAGGGTTCAGACAACGTCAGGCAAGCCACTAGCAGGAGCCTCAAACCCACAGCATCCCAATGCTAACGCGTGCACCAAAGCTCCCTGCAGAAAGGGGTAGATGAGAGAAGGGAATGGTATGGAGTCGAATTAATCATATCCAGTGTAGCTTATAAGACAGACCTGGGGTTCAAAAAGCTGCCTGTGAGGGACTCTGGCCCAAAATGGACTGTAGATCCGGAAAGCACCATTTGAATGAGAGGCACCAATCCACTGGTAGTTCCAAATAGCCAGGAGAGGGATATTTGGGATTATCCATCCTGTTCAGAGGCCACCTAGCCTGCAAACATGCCCTAACTCCTTCCATGGTATCAAGGCATTTATATTATAAAGCCAGTTTAAATCACACTTAGAAAGCCACAATGTCCTGTGTAACACACAAAACCAAGGTGCAACCACATCTTTTTGGATACAAAGATTAGAAAGTCTGTCTTCTCCAGCTGAAGCTTTCTCTGGTAGGAAGACACATCCAGAAACAGCTCTGGAACGGGCAGCTGTAGCTCTTGGATGCAGATGATGCATTCTTAGGCTGTAGCAACATGGATCCGATCCATTTCTAGCATTGCCAAAACTTGAGTAGGCTTGTGCTGTTTCTTGCCTGGCCAGGGTGAGGACAGGCTGAGAACTGAGCCTGTAAGTGATGCTCTGCAAAAAGAACTTGGGTTTCGGGGTGGGCTGTGCGTCTCATTGAGGGCTCCATTGCCATCCATCCTGGGAAATCAGCAAAGATTTTTTTTATTAGTGAAGTGTAATAACAGCAGCTTCGTAGCACTCATCTTCTTTGCCCTCCATTTCACCCGTTCCACCACAAGCCAAAACCAGCACTGCCAGGGTGAAACCTTTTCCCTGCTACAGCTCCAAGAATGGAGACCTACATGCATCTTCAGGCAGTGAAGTACAGAATGTGTCCCCATGGACAACACAGCTTTAATGCCGGGACAACATCACCCTGTGTCCATGCGGCAGCTCTGACCAGGCTGGACCGATCGCTTGGAAGGATCTCACTGCCCTGCAGCTACAGAAAACTCTGCCAGGGTCTGGGCACAGGGCTGCTCTGCCTCCTTGACCTGCAGTGGTTTTAAGGGACTCCTATTCAGTGTACACGTGAATTTAGAGGAGGGGGCAGAGAGAGTAACTTCCGATGAGAGGCCAAATGTAATAAACACACAGTCGCTAACCACTCTTCGGAATACACACACAGTAATATGTGGTATTTAGACTGTTATCACCCCAGAGGGACTTTGGCAAGTCAATCAGACTTTCCCACCCTGACCCAAGTAAATGTTCAGGAGTGGAAATTAACATATTGCCTTTGCCTGAAATAACCATGTGCTCATTCCAAGGGGACGTCAGCTGAGTGATCCTGTTTCTCCAGATCAGCTGGACCTCACAAAGCTTCCCCCTCATCTCCTGGAGTTCTGCAAGGACCCATTTGCATTGGATCCAAACTCAGCTGAAGTCAGTGGAAAGCCTCCAGCTGGCTCACATAGGTTTCAACAGTCCCTCGACAACACAATTACTGAAAAGGTTGAATGGGTAGAGTCCAACCAGTTCTGGACCTCATCAGAAAATCTTTGCCATTCTTCAGCCTCATCCCTGAAATATCCCTCCATCCTCTCCAGATTGGCTTAAAAATACCACCAGTGGGAACTACACTTTCTTCCTCCTTTTCTTTTTACATACTAAAACCAAACTACTCTCCTTCTCCCTCAGCTGCTTCATGTAGAGCAAAATTTGAGAATTAAAACTGAATTAGAATGCACCGGTTTGTTCTGTCTTCCAAAGGCACTCTGCAGGTGCTGGCACTAGATGCACAGTGCTGCTCCCAAGCAGGGGCAGTGCCTTCTGGTGGCGCATAGCACAGGGTTATGTTTCCATCACAACTTTCCCCTTTGCTGGTTCTGCTGTTGTGTGAATATCCTTGAAAAAACGTGGTCTTTCAAAGGAGCTGCTCTCCCCTCCATCCTGCCTTGACTGGGTTCCCCTCGGTTCTTTTGGAGTGGGCACACTAAAGCACTGGGCTTAGTACCATGACCAATGTTAATTTCAAAACTGTGGCAGTTGGTCTCATTCTGAAAAGCTGAACACTGCTGTTTCCTCCTGAAACCTCTGCTCTGCCCGGGGTAGGTGTCCTTCAAAGCCCCCAGGAGCTCAACAGCTATTAAGGTCCTTGGCATCATCAAAGATGGAAGATTGAAGGTTAAGAAACAGTTTCCTCTGCACCATGTGGAGATCTCAGCTGTTTATCTTCAGCCTGGTGGTCTCCCCCCACCCCCAGATGAAGCATCATCATCTCAGTTGAGGTTCCGTAACAACAGAAACAGCTGTTGTCCTCTTTCTTCCCTTGATCAATAGTGTCCCAATCTCAGAGTTCAGTGGCATAAATTATTTATTTCTAATGGGACTGGATGCTTTCTTGGTCCCAGTGAATCAATTAATGAGTATTTGCCATTGGAGTTCTTGGTGCCCTCAGGGAGACTTGTCACAGCAGCACCAGTGGGAATCATCACAGGAAAAGCATAGGGCAGCAAGAGGGGAATCTCTCAGGAGCTGTTCTGGAGGACACGCTTAATTGTGATGATCATCAGGCATCTGATCTGGAAGAGAAGTTGCAAAAAATCTTTGATCTCAGTACAAGATTTCCTTGAAATCTCCTTGAGGTCTGTGTGGAACATGGAGACGCCTCTAGTCAGCACTGCCAACCTGCGTCTACACCTCTTTCCTGTTCTGCCTGTAAATGAACAGCTTTACACCCCATTTTTATAACATGAAGGCACGTTTAAAGGTCAGCATCAGTCTGTCCCACTCTTTTCCTGACATGCTTAGGGTTGATCAGATGAGGCCATGCTCGCACTGATGCAGTACTGCGTAGTAGTGATCCAAGGCATGCCACCAGCTGCCTTTGATAATGAAGGATCTTCCTTTTCAAAGTTCTCATTCTAAGTTCTGTTGATGTTTAAGCATGTGTTAATGGTTTAAAGAAGCAACCCACTAGAGAGTCTCATTTGTCAGGAGCAGTTCCTCTAAATTTCATCATAACCGAAGTAAGGCAAACCAGAATGGTGCAAGCTAGAGCGAAGACAGGAGCACTGATGGATGGTTCACACCAGCTGCTAAAATAGTCCTTTGAAAGCTCTTTGAGTGGAGGTTCTGCAGACCAGCATCAGTGACTCCTGAGCAGAAGCAGGGCAGCTTTGCTGGGAAGGCTGCGCTGTATTTCTGAGCGATTGGGCAGTCCCACACATCAACACAGTGCCTGATAATAATGCCCCTCATCCCCCGAATCATCCATATGCTATATGAAATCAAATAATGTGCTGCCATGGATTGTGATGACTGTAGAGACTCAGATATCACCTTTAGAAGTGCAGCAGAGCTTTTGGAACTGCATACTTATATATAGAAGTAAATCCAGCACTGCTGCAGTTCCAGGAGATCTTCAGCTAAGAGTCTTTTCTGTATTTTTAGCAGAGAGGCTACCCCTGCAGTCCTACTTTTCCTAACTCCTCATACTCTGGCTAACCGAAATTGCTTTAAAACACCAAAGTACTGGGTATGAATAATTGCTTAATACTCCTGCAACTGATCCATGTGGGAATCACAGATATGCTTGCAAGGAGGTGTTCCTCCAGGCTGTGAACAAGGAGGGCTGCACACGTTAGGTGTTGATGAAACCAAGTGCAGGAGAACAACCAAGGTGGCAAATCACTCCTAAATTTGCCCAAAAGCTGGACTATCATATCAGAGGACACAGAGAAAATCGAGGAATGAAATTATGTTGGTATGAATGCATGGAGAATGGCTGTTTGGTCCTCCTTTAGAACTTCAAAATATAGGAAATGGGGACTTCTTCCTTCATGGTGACAAGTGCAGCATGGACATTCCTCCCCTTGACCTGCCACGCAAGGAACAGACTTCACCATAGCCAGAGATCACCTGAGATGAGTGAGAAGGAAAGGAGTGGCTCAGCCAGGGGAGTGCCAGGAGGGAAAGGACGTTGCTCTCCTGCACAGGAGCATTTTCTTTGCTCCCGTCACAAAGCTTTGTAGCATCTGCACCAGCCCTCTCTGAGCTGATTTTCCACAGATGTTGTGCTAATGAATAACAATGTAATCTCAGTGCCTTAATATAGTGCTGGGGTGTGATAAGTCCAAAACTGCTGTCATCATCAGTGTGAGGACGATCTGGTCATTGTTCAGAACTGTCCTCCTCTGGTGATTACATGAAGAGGAATTTATTTTCTTCCATCTACTCCCACTCCGCTTCCAAATTTAAAGCTATTCAGGCATTAGATATATCTATTTTTCTACGAGCTTAATAAGAGGCCAGGATGTAGATGTTCTGATAAGGCTGTGACAAATTGTGAGTGGAGAAGCCATATTAAACTTGGCCTGCTGCAGGATGCCAGACTCTGCTCTGTCTGTTGAAAAAGACCGCTGTTGTTCTGCCAGAGCAGCCGCTACCACACGTGCAGCATACTGCTGAGGGCAGAGCCGGTGGCTTGCAGCCCAAGCAAGTCTTGCTGCTCACAGCTGAAAGCCAGAGATGAAGCGCAGGGCTTGGAGAGGGAGCAGGCAGATGGGGATGTATGGCTCAGCTTCTTCACTATCCTCCAAGGGACAAAACCCACTTTCTACCCTGTTCTAGTCCTTCACCATCATCCCTAGCTGAAGAGCAGAGGCACAGCAAAGTCAGGGCTAAGGGGCAGGGTTCAGAGTTTAGCTTATTCTACAAATAATTAGGAGGCACAATTCAAATGCTCTGAGATTTGGTGCTCAAGACGTAACTTGTGTTCATGAGCTATTTGTCTTCAAGAAAAGTCTCCTCAGGACAGTGCTTCCTGGCTGTATCTCTTGACACATTCTGCATGCAGATCAATGCTCACCCAGAACACAGACAGTGAGGACCGTTCCATATCTACCAGCATTTGTCAGCTCACCTTTAAAAGGTGCTGAAGAAGTGAAAAGAATCCATGCACAGACACAGAGCTAAAGCCCTGGAAGGAAGCAAGCAGCTCCGGGGACATATCCCATTCCTTTGCACCTTTACTTGCACAGAAACAGGCTCACCCATCCCCACCTGGAGTGCTGAGACCACATCGTCTCTCTTCTCAAGCTCCAGAGCCCTGATTCTTGTCCTGGGAGCCAGCTATGAAGTTTCCCTATTGCCAGCTCTGCCAGCGTTGTGGGGTCACCCTCTGAGAGCAGAATGGAGGGGGCAGCAAACACTCAGATGAGCTTCTGTCACCTGGGAATGACAGCAAAGTGGAGAATCCTCTCATGATACAGTCCTGGGGAGATGTTAGCTGTTCTCCTTTCCTTCCAGATCCTGCTGGACAGCTAAATCCCATTCTAAGCTTATGAAATATCACCTCCTCTTTCTTTACATCTGATGTATTTGCTGACAGCCCAAACTGACATCTCTATGGCTTCCCCTTCCCATCTCTGTGCTTTCTGGTTTTGAGAGCAGATGAAAACACAATGGAAACTCAATCTAGCTTGCTTGGTGTAAAATGCAATAAAATGGGGGCCCAGAGCCCAACCCTGAGGCTGTAAATTTTCTGCCAGCACCGTAATGTCATCCTGCACAGGGCTTCAGCTGCACCTCCTCCTGAGACCTGTCTGCAGTCACTTTGCTTTCCTGATTGAGGAATTCGAGCAACAGGGCTTTTATTCTGGTCAGGATTAATTGGAGGAAAAGGGAACACAAATAGAGCAGGTTCAGGCTGCCTTATCCAACGAGCAGGTGACTGAAGGGAGGCACATCCATAGGGAGCACAGATGCGCTCTGCTCCGTGCAGGCAGTGGGGACGTCTTGGCAGCACTCAGCCCAGGCTTGTCTGCAGCAGGGAACACCACAATAAGATGCTAATTACTGCAACATAACTAATTGGTTTCATTATTTACTAGGGAATGAAAAGCCACATGTATTACACACCGTCCTGACTTGTCAGTTTTACGTCTGTGCCTGCTTTTAGCAGGCTTGTAAAGAGCATATTTAAGTAACAAAGCCTTACCTGCTGCTGACTCTGTGTCACATATGCTCTCACTTTGATATCCATTTTCCTCTCCCTCGCCCAGAAATGAATCAATACCACATCAGTTCACACCTTGTTCTGACTGCACCATGTCATCAGAGATGGCCAGCATGTGTTGGCAGCTGCTTCACCGGGGGAGAGCTGGGGAAGTCACAGCTCAGAGCCCTGCACTGCTGCAGCCCTCCTTCCCAGGAGATATCATCTGCAGCATAACCCTCTGTCCCCAGCTGGGGATAACATCCCCACACTTTGGCTAGAGCAGATTGGTTCTTTGTGTGACTGAAGTTTGGTGGGTTGGTGCAAGGGAAGGGGACACTACTGTTCAGTTGAATTGCCTGAGTTATGCAGCAGAGAAGTTAAGAACTGGGATCCCAGAGAATGGAGAGAAATGCTCAGTTTCTCAGCTCCCTAATACCTCCCTCCTAACATTTTGCTGCCTAGAACTTCATAGCAGAGCACTCCAACACCCTATCTCCAAGAGGAGGACAGGGACCCTCATACCACATTCCTACAAACCTCTAAAGCACTTCTCTTCCCCTTCACTCCTGCAAGATGAGAGCTCTGCCTCTGGAGACAGGTACTCAGTTTCTTTAGGGATCCTTTACTGCAAACCAATCCCAAAGCCTCTGAATGCTCCAGTTCCAACACCAGCACTGGCATCTGCAGTGTGTTGTACCTGACCCAGCCACCCTGGCCCTTACCTGCATCCGGGCACAGCTGTAATGGTGAGGCAGGGAGCTGGGAGATTGAATATCCCTGGCCACATCATCCCCATTGCTTCATATTACAGCAGCCCATGTCACACGCTGCAATAAACATGCAGATAAAGAGCAGTTTTAAAATGTGATCCCCGCAAGCTGTTTCGTAAAGGAATTATCTCACTGGAGTGTTATCTAGAATTACCCCTGTTGCTCCATTCTCTTCTGCTGGTATAGCCCAGATCCAGAAACTCCTGATTTACAGTGCTTAGAGACACCAATTAGGAGGTTTCATTAAGGAAACTGGTTTTAAAGCCCTTCCTTTATAGCTACACAAATGTCAAGGTGGGTTCAGCCTCTGATTTGACCTCTGGTGACATGAAAATGATATCATTGGGTACAATGTGCCCTGAAGAGTCTTAAGGTCCATAAACATTCAGAGAGGTGCTGTTGGGGCAGCCCTGTCCTCAAAGAGCTGAGCTGCCCTCCCCAGGGCTGTCCTCAAATTCCAGCTCAGCTACAGCTTCCTGACAGTGGTGCTGTCAGCCACTAAGGAATTTGTAGAACAGAGGCTCAAAAAGCACCCAAACCCCTTCTGAAAATGTTGCACTGGGGGTGGCAACCCATTTTCTTCTACAAGGAAGAGTTGGGGTTGACCGCTGGCTGGGATTTTCTCATGCACAGCTCTGCTGGTGATGACTTGATTTGGATTGATACTTCACAATGGATTGTAACAGTTTGGTTTGAAATCTTTTATTTCACATATTGGGCGTATAAAAATTTACATAAAAAAAGTATTTGGAACAAAAGTGTAATTTGACATCTGAAAAGTATCGTTGCTCAAACACTGGAGGTCTGACTCATTTAATTAAGTCTACGACTTCCCATTTAATACTCAGTCATAATGATTCTTTTATAGGAAAGAACTGAATGCCATTTTGTTCCAAAAAACAGAAATCCGTAATGTAGAAAAAATCAAGGTGCTTTCCTTATCACCTTTATTATTCTGCCTTTCTATCACACAGAAGTATTTTTCTAGAGCGAGAAACAGAACAAAAGAGAAGCCTGGAGCAAAGGTGCTGCCCCAGCTGCCCCCTCGGCCTCAAAGTTCAGAAAGGAGGATGCTGAAGGCAGAAGCTGGACAGACCTGATTGTCCTTCCCTATGAAAAGAGGGTCAGTGCCCAGACGTGAGGAACCTGTGTACGGGACACAGTGCCTGGGAGCCTTCCTCGTTCCTCCTCCTCCAGCTCCACCTGGGGAGATTCCTCCTCTCTCTTCTTCATAAAGCCTTGCACTAACACTTTCCTGGGAGGTCACATAAGGTTGTGATGCCCTCCCCATCCAGGTACATGGGTGCCATGCACTTGCCCATGAGTCCAGCCACAATCTAAGGACAGGGACATCCAGTGAGGACAGGAGTGTCCCACTGCAGCCACCTCTGCTGTACTGGGGATGAGGCAGCGGGCACAAAGCCCCGCTCCGGAGCACCTCTGGAAGCCCATTACTTTTTTATGGAGGTCACCCTCACCTAATTATGCCACTGTTCCTCCCAGCCCCAGCCTGACCCTGCCTGATCCTGAAACGGATTAACATGTCTTGGTCACTTGAGCGTGTGGTGTGTGTCTGCTCCGGGAGGGCAGCGGCTGAAGGTCTGGCCGTATCTCAATGTTATTTTGACCCCGGCCGTTTTTTTCCACGGCAAGCTCTTCGCAGACCTGTTGAATGGGGCTTTCATTTTGCTGACCTCGGGGGTCATCTGTTTTCGGAGCATGAAATATGGCTGCCGGTGGACAGGAGGGAAGAGATAAACTTCACTGAGGAGCCTTAACAGGCCAATGAGCCGTGACTAATGATGATTGTGGTTTGTCTTTCGAGGGCATAATTTATTGGGCTGCTGACCACTTAGTGCACTGGCTGGGGAGTTAACTCTTTCAGGAGAGCACAGAGCAGATGGAGATGCGACCAGGAGCATTGGGATGCACTGCTCATCTTGTTCCCTCTTTGTGCAGGTAGTGAACATTTCTCTTTGTGTCTTTTTCCTGCTGAAATGCCTCCTGTTGTTTTTTTTTCAAGGCTTTGTAACCCAAGATCACGATGACTCTCAGGACAGTTATCAGCCTCTTTTCTGACCATGAGGGTCATGGCGGGTCATCACAGAGGAAAGCTACAAGAGCCAGGCTCTTTGGTGGGTCGGCATTCTAGCACTGCACCCTGCTCTGCTGGCAGGGGTGAGTGCTGCAGGATGGCTTGTGCCAACAAAAGGAGGAGAAGCTGCCAAAATGGCTTTCACATCTCACGGGGCTCCCAGCAGCTTTAAGTGACAAGAAGTGCCAATGCCTGGCAGCAGATTCCTGGGCAGACCAGGAGAGGGCAGATGAACTGCTGGCATTCCACCCAACAAAGCACAGCAGCAGCCCCACAGCCCTAAAGATGTGTGGAATCAAGCTCCAGTGCTAGCTCCGAGCTCTGCTTTCACCTCCTTTTTAACTTGATATTCACATTTTGGGGAGGTAATTGGGAAAGGCGTCCATTGGATTGGTTTTGGTGAGAGAAGAGACTGAGACAGTGAGGAGCTGTTGGAAATGTACATCATGTACATCAGTGTTTGTGGGACACTTATGTTTTCTGCTGCATCCTTAAGGTGTTAGGAGAAAGAACTAAATCAGAGGTTGTAGAAGTGCCCCAAAGCCTTTCACTTATTTTAGCAGCAAAAATCTGCCTTCATCTTTATTGTGCATTGCCCACAGCTGCATAGGGGCTGCACTTGCTGCCCTGTTTGGGGAGCCCAGCTCCTCATGGGCATTGGGATGCACTGCCTGCTGTCTGCAGTCCCCTTTCCTTTAGAACAGAAGGAATTCTGATAGCAGACATAAACTGTGTGATCCTGCGCACGGGAGTGCTCAGTGCCATGGGTGGTGGAGCAGAGGGGATTGTGTTTCTGGAAAATGCTGCTTTGGGAGGGTCCTGTAAAAGCCATTTCCAAGCTACTCATCAATTGGATTGGTTGTGTTTTTGGTGCTGATCCTGTAAATACGGGAATGGTTTCCTTTAGGTAGGCCCGTCTCTGCAAAGAGAGAAGACATCAGGAAGCCTGGGAGAGACTGAAAGAATTTCCCAAGGGCTCACTTCAAAGCCATTCCATTCTTTAAAACAATATATATATGACACGTCAGCAGCAGGTGGACACTCAGGCAGGTCTGGGGACCACCACCCTGGTGCTCAGCATTCACCTTGCAACATGTGCTAGGAGATATCTTTACCTTACTTGGGCTTCTGGGAAAGTGCCAGAGGGCTGCAGCCTCTCAAATCATCACTGCAGAGATTTCATTGGAAAGTGGGAGGGTTGGCCACTGGAAAACCAGAATGAAGGCAGCCAGGTAGGAGCACCTCTTGCAGTGAGGGTGTGCTGTGGTGGCTGAGGCTCTGCAGTGAGAGGGGCTGGGAGATTATAGGAATATAATGTGTTTTACCTGAGCCGTTAGGAGAAATAAGTGTTAAAAAGAAAAATATATATATGTTGTAGCCAATCTATTAGCTCAGTGCATGCCTGCCTTGCTTTTTCAGGCTTTTCTTTTTAAGCTACTACCTCAAAACTGAAATAAATAACCCTGATGCCTCTTCTTTACTCATTTCTTATTAAAGGATAGCAGTTTGATCTCTCCACACAGGGGACCTTTCTCCCACTGTTATTGCTATCCCATGCAATGCCTGAGCAGGACAGGCGAAGAAGCTGTACACTGGCTCCCAGGTGAAGGACCACACACGAATAGCACAGAGCCCTGCAACCTGTGTGCTGTGGGATGCACTGCACACACCAGGCTGCACAGCCGGCGTGGCCAGGCAGAAAAGTGACATGGGAAACACTGCACTGAGTCAGCAAAGGCGGATGGCAGGAAGAAATGGGAAAAAAGCGCCAGGCAGGCTGAGAAATTGAGCTCAGTGCACCCCCGTGGAAGATGCAGAGCTTTAGGGCTACGATCTGCAGCTGTAGTGATTAGCCAAGACATGATCCAGCCTTTGCTGGCTTGATCCAGGGTAAGAGGTCAGCAGCACGCTGATAAAACAGAGCGATTTCAGATCCTCCGTAGGGTGAGGGATAAAAGTGGAGCTGCAAAGCTCTCTGGGCAAAGAGCCCTGAAGTCCCTGACATGCAGCCCCAAAAGCCCCCGGCGGCCACAGGGCTCACTTCTGCTGTTGTCCCTCAAGACAGCCTATTTGGATGCAGAGGCAAACAGGCCTCACAAGGGGAAATGACAGCTGCTGCTTCCTATGTCGTGCTTGAATGTTCTTTTTCAGGAGTGTAATTTAGGGGGAGAAATGGAATGATTTTGTCCTTTTGAAGTGATGGTTACCTGCTGTCTTGCAGCCTAATGGATGGGAAGACATCTCCTGGCTGGGCTGATTCCCAAACCCAGCCTTGTAAAAAAGGAGCTGGATGTAAAAGAGAGGGAGAGATGTTTAACAGAGCCAGGACCTGTGGATCAAGAGGAAAGAGGCGCATCCCAGCACACCCAGTTAACCCTTACAGTACTGAGCTCTACAACTCTGAAAGTTGACCTGGAAGAATTCCAGCTAAAAAAACAACCTGTAATGAAGCAAGAAATGAAAAATGGGGCTCTTAAAGTTATCCTCATGGAAATATCCCAGTGTGGGCTTTGGGAGAGCATCTTCCTCTTCCCTGGAGCACAGCTCAAGCCCCATAGCTTGGGGGGGGGGAACTGCATCGCTGCAAACTCATCAGCTCCTCTACAAACACTTTGGTGATTTGGTGAACAACAGCCTGCTGTTGTTTTGCACGTGTGCCTTACTGTAAGATTTGGTGAAAGGTTTGAGATTTATGGCCTTGGAAAATGATTTATTTTTTTTAAGCCCTGCAGCTGATAAATCTGGGGAAATGCCAGGGTGCGATTTCCCTGCACTGCCTCTTGGTCCAGTGCTTCATCTTGGAGACACCAGCACTACAGAGAGGGAATAAATGTATGAATGAAAACAGCCACAAATCTGTTGCTCATTCTGGTGGCAAACATCATTTCACAGATCTGTTTGGGCACAGACCCAGCCACCCTGCTCCATTTCCACCACTGGGCTGTCTTCAGAGAACAGAGTGACAGACTGGGAACGGGGCTAATAAAGACCTCCTGACCCAAGGAGGGTGCTCAGCAGCATAGCACCCCCAGGTCAGCAGGGACTAGAACTGCTGAAGCACAGGTGCTGCCTCCCCCAGCTCCACCATAGCCACAGAAATGTTGCCACAGAAGTTTGTCAGCTGATGCTATCAGAGGTGAGAAAATCTTTGTTTACCACAAAGTTGTCTCACCTGTGGAATTCCTGCTCCACTCTCTGGGGATGCTGGGAAGTCTTGCTCACCAGTGTCAGGTGGTTTGCACAGCCCTGATAGCAGTGCTCAGGTTAAGGTGGGAGCTGCTGCCACCTCTGTAATCACCTTTAGCCCCTGTCTCCTTGGGGACTGACAGCATATGGGTTAATGTTCTGAAGGTATCCAGCCACCCTTGAATGTCAGGCAGGACCACTCCTCCTGCCTCTATCCAATAAGCAGAGACCCAGCAGAGAGCAATGAAAAAGGTAGAGATACTCTGTGCCCATCTGCAAAGCCTTTGAGGGAGAAACTGACACCCAGCAGGCTCTCAGAGACAGGAGAGTGATGCTGTAGTATATCCATTCCTGGGAGCTGGGGACAAGGCTGTCCCCCAGGACAGGCACAAGCTACAGCATCCTTCTTGCCAATTTAACAGAGACAAGGACAGCTCTAAGCTGCTGTCAGTGTTGTGGCTACTTCTGACCTGGCCAGTAACCAGCATCACTTTCTGAGGGAGAGTATTTCTGTTTCTGAAGCTGCCGTGCTGACGTTTTCAATGGGTTGATGTACTGTACTCGATGGCTCAAACATGAGGTCACAGCCAGGACTCCTGGATCCCATTCTTTGGCTGTGGGGTTTTGTTCTGGGCCAGTTCCCCTACCACTGACCCCTCTCTGCCCATCATAACGTAGGTAATGCCTCAGCATGAAGCTTGGGAAACAGCTGGAGTTTGGAGGCAGCATGGCATCTTCCAACTGAAAACTTTGTTTTGTTGGTATGACAAAAGCCATGTGGGGTTTGAAGAGACAGAAAACTTCTCAACTAAAAAATAAAACCTGTAAAGAGTCTAATTCTCCCAGGCTAGAGCATCCCATACAGAGGGGGCAGAGATCTGGGTACCCCCAAGGAAAAGACCTTTGAATCACATTGCTCCAGAGCTCAGCACTTCACCAATACCATCTCCCTCACCCACTCCCTAAGCACACTGTAATCTCTTGGGCATTGCTGTGGTCACCTCGAACATTGGTTCACCTTGCCTGGGATAAAATTCAGTACAGCATCACTGGGATGAGACTGGTGGTAATGCTTTGTGCTATACATCTACAGCCAGAGGTTAGCAGAGTCCTCATTAAGCAAAAGATGGGTTGAAAGGCAAATGTCTCCCTTTACAAGTGTGGTGTCCAGAAGAATAATAATCCCAGCCTGTTCTAGATAAGGGAGAGTAGGTATGTCTTAAATATTTCTATTACTTCAAAGTTCATAAATCTATTGGTTTAAAACTGTCAACAAGAAAGAGGAAATATGAGCTAGAGACATGGTTATCACCAGAAAAGGAATTTCCTCCAAAGGGAGAGCAAGACAGTAAGTCCAGGAAGGAGGGACAGATAGGGAAATACCTCTATAAGATGTTAGGAATCTGGACTAGCCTGATCTATGGACATCTTTTCATTGACTCCAGCAGACTTTGTCTCTGCTGCAGCACAAGAGGGATGGCCGGGGAAGATTTGTTTTCAACTCACCAGAAAAAGAGTAATAGAAAACGTATGGTTTTATTGGTATCATTTTGTCTTTCTAAGAAAGCTTTTGAAATATTTCAGGCTTTTGTGAAAAATAAATAAATAAATAAAGCAACATGGCAATGAGAATGAATGGTCCTTGGGGCACAAAGAAGGTGGAAACCCTAGGAAAAAGCAAGGAGACTCCAAAGAAATAACTTCTAGGCTCTGCTTGTCAGGGGGAGCAATGCAAACTGGAGGAGAGAAGAGGGACTGAAGGAATGAGTACTGCTCTCAGCATCTGCTGTGGGTTTGTGCAGGGTGAAACATGTGGCACTGCCCCTCGAAGAAACTGTTCCACCCATAAGTGCCAAAGTCACCAACAGCACTCAGCTGTGCTGCCCTAATATGAGTATCTGCTCAAACAGATATGTCCCTAATCTCCAGACTCACCCTGAGCCACTGATGCTCTTCAGACTTCCCCAGCTATGGAACACCCTTGAAGCATTGCTGCTACTAGCAAAGGGGGTCTGAGGAGCTGAAGCACTCCCAAACAGTAAAGCAAAATGGCAGAACATAGAGCAGGAGCTGCACACAGAGCAGGTACTGAGACCGTGTCCCTGCAGGTGTATCAGTAAATCCTCAGGCTCTGTTTTCTGCAAAGACGCAGGTGGGCTGGTCATTCCCATGGCTCTGCAGCCTGCTCCCAGTACTAATGGGCAGTGGGTGCTTCAGGCATCAACCTTCTTGCACCCACTGGCTGGAGGTCTGGTTGGGCTGCACCCCATCACCTTGCAGCACCACCTCATGCCCCCATCCTGGGAACACACAGAGAACAGTGGTTCCCAGAGCTGTCAGAGCAGCACTAAATCCACGGAGGACATGTTGGAACAAACACAGATAAAGGATCAGATAGTCTGATGTGTCCAACTCCTACCTGCAAGCAGCATGGCACTGCAGTTATGACACCCGCCCCCTCCAAAGAAATATATACATATATAATATACATATATACACTCTCTGTGTACATCTCCAAATGGTTCTCTAATAAGCCCCATCTTTCTTCCACCCCTTCTCTTCCCCTTTTATCTAATTCTGCCCAAAGTCACCATCCTGTCTTAGGGCAAAGTTCTCACTGCTGCCAGCCCCTCCTCTCTCTGCTGATAACTGAAGCATTTGCAGCTTGTGCTCTGCTCTGTGGGTAAGCAGTAACTTGCTCATATAAGAATGTTTACGTTTGAATATAAGTACAATTACACCAGCCGATCTAATAGTCTTCTCTGTATATGTTACTGAGTACTTAGGGCCCTTTTTTTGAAAGCCATTATGCTCATGTGATTTTCCTCAAAGCCTTTCGAAGGGATTTTGTTTTGACAGGAGGGCATTAAGGGGGTGAAACTGATAGCATAAGTACCACTTACAGACTTTGATCAGCTTGGGTCATAATTCTCCTGGAGAAAGTCTTGTATATATTAGAGAAGGAAATTAATTTTATTGCCTCTGTGCCTTTCCACCCATTCACCCCCCCCCCCAGTAAGATCCAATACCTTGTGCTTACGTTTTGTCCCGAGCCCCTTTTGTGATGAGCTGATGCACAAGCTGGGCTCTCCACAAGGGTAGGTGCTGGGCAGCTAGTGTGGCTGGGGCCCTTGCATCTGCTTACAGGTTGGTGGTTCTCTCCACCATCCTACAGGGGAGTGGGAGAGACTCAAAATTCTTCCTTCACAAACGCTGATTTCAAGTGATGTAGAGATGAGCGACTATACCTCGTGGATTGCTGCAAGTATTGCCACACCTCAGCTGTGAGCTGTGGGATCTCAGGCACATCCTTAAAACAAGGTGAATAGATGGGGGCAAAGCAGCTGTGCTCTGTAGGACGATATTCGTAGATCTGGTTCTGGGCCAAGGAACAGCTGAGCCAATGTGGGGATGGTGTTGAATCACAACTACTGCATACATGAGCTGGTCAAGAAGAAATGAAGAAGAAAGCTCTGAAAGTTTCCTTTTGCATTTTTGCTGGTGTTTTTCTTGTCTGGTCAGATGGTGCCCCAGCTGTCACTTTTCCCTGGTGCCACTCAGTGAAACGAGGAGACAGGAGAGCACAGACAGGCAATCTCCAGGAGCTGATAGCCATCTGCAGTTGTCGCACATCTCAGCAGCACCTTGTCAGCAGGTAGGACCTGGCTGAGATCTGTAGCCTGCAGTCATCCAGGACATTCCCTCCTTGGAGACAAATTGATGATGTCAGCCAGAAGTGAAGGGTTGTGTGGATCCGTTCCCCAAATACTTCACCAGTGCATGCCTTGGTGTCTCCACCAAGGAAGAGAGAACTCCACAGGCCACCCTGTATTCTCTGTAATGCTTCCATGAGATGGAGTGGAATTAATCCCATTGAACTCAGAAAAGTGAAAGTGACATCTAATCTAAGCTAACGTTTAGTCTCCCTGCAGTGAGGAGACTCATGCCCCCTTCTCAGCCCCCTCTAGAGTTGCCAGTTTTGTTCCAAGGCAAAAGAAGCATGGGAACAGCTGAAGCTGACACTCACTATCCTTTCAGCCAGAGCCAGAAGGATTCCTGTCCTTGTTTCATATCTCTGCTGCAATCAATGAACTCCAACCTAAAGAAGACATACCCAGAGTATAAGAAATCCCTGCAGTATGGCAGAACAGCCCCTCAGCCAGGCAAGGATGCCACACACCACCTGCAGCTGACCTGAATGATCAACTCAGTTCAAGAAAAACTTCTGCTGACTTTGTTCCCAGCGGTGTTCCAGCCCACATTGCCAGGTGGGAGATGCCAATGGGCTACAGCTGGTGTGAAGCCTAGGTGTGTTTCTGAACCCATCCCAGGCACAGCACACACACCAAGACATCCAGTATTGCTAGTAGTAGTAGTAGGTTTACACAGGAAAAATGTATTTGCATTCCATTCCATTTGGAGTCTAAATGGGACCTAACTTCAAATTAACAACTATCAAGCTATAATTCAACTCACATATGAGCATTTCCCACTAAGGGGGTGCTGCAATTCCACCCAGGCTAGCCAGCCAGCCAAATGGGGTGAGCCTTGGTCCCAGGGCATCAGAAGCAGTGATATTTCTCACAGCAGTGGGTCTTGGGGCAGGGTGATACATCACCGGTGGGTACCAAAAAGCAGAGCCCCTCTCCAGTCATCAGCCCCTCCCCCTCCTGCAAATCCAGGCTGGAATCGAGAGCGGAAATGTTTGTGCGTAGCTCATGAAGCTGGTTGGAAAATTTTTGTCAAAACAGATTTCCATCAGAAAATGACACCCTGTTGGCTTTGGCAAATTTTTGTTTGGGAACAAAGTGGAGAGTGAAAAAAAAATGTAAATGTCAGCGTGCCCTTTTGACATTTTCCCCAACGAAAAGGATGGACTTGCTTGCTTCGAAATGACTTTTCTTTGACATTCATTTTCTATGTTCAATTCAAAACAAATCAACTTTTCTACTAAAGCGGAATTTGTCAACTGCTCTAAAAGGCTTTTTCCTTTTGGAATGGACTGTGTAGAAGTGTAGGATTCTGGCTTGCTCCTGAGTCAGGATGGAATCAGAGAAAAACCAGCTCTTTTTCTAGCAAGTCATAGACTCATTTTCCGCACCAGCCACAGGTGCACTCTCACCTGCATTTGTCCTCCTTTCCTTGCTCACCCTGCAGGGATACTTACCTAATCTCTCAATGTTTTTTCTGTTTCTGTCCCAGTCCTAAGCCTACAATAGGCTGCCTCTGAAAAAAAAGAAAAGCACAACCCCAACCACGCATGCTCAGCTAGCACCCAGCAGACACAAAGTGTTCACCCTGCAGGTCACCATTATCTCTGTGCTCCCAGCCTCTCCCTTAGGGTCCACCTGTGGCTCAGCCCCAGAGGAGCAACAGCAGCTCTCGGTGACCGAGATTGCTGGGATGGGAGTGATTGCCCTGCTGTGCTCTGCCTTCACACTTGCTCCCTGTCTCCATTAGGGACTGCTCTCAGCTGCAGGATTCCTCTCCCACCTTCTGCAGGAGAAGAATACACGCTGGGAGAAGGTTAGCCTTCTTTTCTATAAAACCAGCTCCGGTTTCTCATCTCAGGCATTGTCTAATGAAATGTGATCTACTTTTTCCTTTAAGCAATAGCTTCCCAAAATGATTGGGATTTAATTTAACAAAGAGTGTAGCATAGATGCATTTTGCTTAAGCTTAACCATCTGCAGAGAAGTGTCTCATCTCGGCTGGCTGTGTGGCCAACTTTTGCCATCAGACATAAGATCTGCATCTGCAGGGGGAGAGATCTGACAGCATCGCTCCATTGGCTCTAAGAAACACATGGTTCACAATTAAGCAGCAAACTTTAGCTGCTCATAAGTCAGCTAAGAGACACAGCACATCGTTGCTTACCTTGTAGTGCAGTTCTGGACTTATACCAGTTTTGGCAGTTAGGACTCTGCTCCATCACCATGGTATTTCTCAGTCTCTTTACTTTAAAAAAAAGAAAAGGTCTCAAATACATTCTTGTCTAACCTTAGCAAATACAGCTCCCAGCTACTGTGATTGACATTGCAAGCAGATTTCATAATAAACCTATAAAATGAGTTGTCATCAACATAATACCTAAAATAACTGCTGGTTTTGTTGTGTGGGTTGTTTTTTTTTGTTTGTTTGTTTTTTTGTTTTTGGCTACAGATGCTGCTAAAAAGGCAGCACATATATGTCATCAGCCAGGGAACAACATGGTAAAACAGAGGTATAGCCTTCGGTGTGTCATCCAACACTGCACTGCTCTCAGTCTGTAGCTATGTAACCTTTATGGACCACAGGCATGAGAGGACCCATGATACACTTGGGGAGAGCACATCTGTAGTCAGGAGCTCAGAAAGCTGCAGCTCCCAAAAGACCGCAAACAGCTAGACTGAGCCTCTAACCCCTCTTTGCTGATGAAACATCTCCTCTCCCACAGGTGAAATATGTCAGGTCCTGCCATGCCCAGAAGCACCAGAGGGCTTGATGCCACTGCCCAGCATTTCCCTTGGGAGTGCAGCTGATTCAAACCAAGTTAGGACCAAACTCCACGTGCTTTCTGCTGCAGGCAAGAGCAGGCACCTTGGGAAGGAGTTTGCCAGCTCCTGTTGGTAGCCCTGGAGAAAGCACAGCATGAAAGAGCATCTCAGTGGGATTTAGAGAGGCTGGGGAAGAAGACTCAGCTTAGGGCTAAAATATTGCTGCAGCATTTTGTGACCCACCTGATGTGCTCTGGGCGCTGTGGATTATGAGGTTATGTTCCACCAGACCTCCCTAGTGTCATGGAACTCAGCTGCTGGAGGCAGGAGAGCAGTTTAGATAAGAAGAAAGCAGAGAAGCAAGGAGCAAGAGTGTGGGACATCTGATGTTGTCAGTCACAAACCTCTAAGGTCCCTGAGGAAGAGGCAGGAGAGGCGATGTGCTGCTCAGGGGCCATACTGCATGTGCAGAATGCTGTTCACTGGCTGCCCCACAGTCCCCAGGGAAAGCAGCTCTGGCACAGCAGCCACTGACCCTTGGCGATGCAGGGAAATCCAGGCTGACAATTTATTGATAACATCAAGCCACACTTGCGCTTTTCTCCATGGACCTGAGTGCTCCCTGCTCTAAGGAACATGGCTGGTGGGAATGAGGGCCGTTTTCTCAGGTCCCACCTGGCCTCACACTTGTCTTGCTGCTGCTTTCAGGTTCCTTTATGAAGAACAATCGATGCATCCTGGTGTGACAGTCACCCCGCTGTGCCCTCCCTCCTGACAAACCAGGCACAGCTCCTCTAGCACCTTGCTGGCAGCCTGTCACCATTGTCTGATTTGACTTCTTTCTTTTTGGAAGAAAGGAAAAAGAAAGAACGGAGGTGAATATGTGTTTAAACAAAGGTGCATGCTTATTCAGTGGATAACATGAGCTGTTACAAGTTAGTTAAGACTGCAGATCTGCAGAGCCGTACTGGGTGTTACCAAAGAGAACATATCCCTTAACACAAGTTAAAACATTCACCTGTAAATCAATTTCATTGCTGTTAGAATTGCATGAATCCAGCCCTTGTGAAGGGGCAGCTGACAGCAAGGAGCTGCAGTGCTCTCACTGCATGACCCCAGAAAAGCTTCAGCTGATGGTGTCACCCAGCCTAAGATCACAGAGAACTCTCTGCACAAGCTTGGCATAGGGATGGATGAGAGCCAGCCCAGCCACATTTTGTGCCTGCTGAGCATGAAAGGCTGCATGGCCCTCTGAGTTTTATGCTGGCACTTTTGGAAAGGGGCAGCATTCAGTTTGGCCAGCTGAAAAGTAACCAAATTAAATAATTGCGCACATCTTCAGTAGAAGGAATTTCTTGATTGGATGGAAATATCTGTTTGCCAACATCTTGCACAGCCAGATCTCAGCAACTCAAATACGAAATTTATTTTGCAAATGTTTCAGCTCTTCTAGAACCTTTTTTTTTTTTTTTTTGCATGTTTGACCTGAACACTTCAACCAGCCAAAATCAATGCTTCCTGAAGAGATAATGCAACATCACAGTTGTATTTTTCTCCGTTGCAAAGGCTTTCTTCATGTGAGTCTGAGACATTACCCATTGGAAGAAGACATTTCAGAACTATGTACTCCAAAATACAAAAAACTCCTACTCTACCTGGCCAGCCTATAGCATGGCATAACCTGGAGTTAACAGGGCTAAGGGGTATCCCAGAGCAGGAAGCATTCTCAGTAGTTGTGTGCTGTCCTGAAGATTCTAAGCACTGCAAGGCTAGGAGAGTCCAACAAGGAAGTGATGAACCATGTCCAGAGGCCATCCAGTGGAAGATGAGAGAGGGCTGGAGAAACAGCTCGTGTGTATTTGCAAGAGGGCAACTTAGAAGATAACAATGGAGTCAGGCTGCCTGCAGCAGAAGCTCAGTCCATCCCAGAGGCAGGGCAGGAGAGAATCTTATGTCCCATATTCATCCCAGAGGCAGGGACTGAAACCCACTCACAACACAGCTCAGTGAGAGAAGGAAGTCAGGCACAAGGCTCTCCCTACAGGCGGATCCCAGGCCATGAGAAGAGGTGGTGATGGGGCAAATTTAGGGTCATTAGCAGCAGCAGCATTATGCTCAAGGTCACCAGGTTCACCTGCTCCTTCTGCAGTTCTTACCCTGGAAGGGTGACACTGGAGACAAGGACAAGGGGTCTGGGATGGAGCTGAAAAATTCCCTGAGGAAACAGCTCCCCAGGGCAGTGAGGGCCTGGATGTGTCTCTAAGTCAGAGTGGTAGGAAGCAGGCAGCAGGATCTGGTGTGGCTGCTTTTCTGGACACAGGGACAGAAAAATCAATTCTGCCATTATTATCTTGCTTCACACAATGTAGTTTGTTACAACTATAAACATACCTACATACTCTGCGGGACATTTTGCCTGTGCCTGCTCTGGATGAAGACCCCTGCGAGCGCTCCTTTCCCTCCACTAGACTAACAGTGCATGCAAGCATCCTTGGCCATAACATCCCAGCTCACAGCACTCCAGAGAGAAAAAACGTACTCATCACCGTGGCTACACGTGGAAGAGAACAGCTGACGGCAGAAGATGGATAACAGTGGAATGCACAACCAGCCTTGCACGACCCTTGCACAAAGTCTGCACTGCTGCTGCCCAGCATTGCGGCAGTAAAGGCAGCCCTGGAGCACACACGGATATTGTTCAGCAGAGGGAGGCTGTCAGAGCATGCTTTGACTCCATGCCAAGACCAGGCAGTGTGCTGCTTTGTATTAATTTGTGTAACTTCATGAATAAACTGTGCTTGGCTTGTATATGAATTTTAAATGAATTGTTAACACGTTTTTATGAATCAGGGAGGAGGTGCTAGCTGGAGAGGCTGGCTGTTTGTTGTTTAAAGCAGAGGAAACCAATCATGGTTTTTCACAAAATAAAACTTTATTGAGCTGTAATAAACAGATACTTCTAAAAAACATTTAAAACCACATAAAAAAAAAATAAGTGGAAGGACTTGACTTCTCCAGGTTGAATGGCAGGTCAGCAAATGCATATTGGTATTGAACTGCTTCACTTTTTTTCCTAGCATCAAGGAAGAAGATATGTTAACATGCTACACTGGTGGAAGGCTTGTGCGTGTTTTGGCGCTTGGTATCATCAGTGTCAGCCTGAAGATGTCTGGATGCCAAGGGTTTGTTGTGCCAAAGGCTGCCCACTGCACTTCATAGCACAGGAACCCACCCTGTGGGTGTGATTTCTGCTCACATCCATCCTTTCCCTTCCTTCCCAGAGACGTTTCACTCCTAAGTTGGTTGGGAAACAGAACCTCCTGCGTCTATTTCTTCATCATTCTTTTAGCTGTGGTAAAGGGGATTCTGCTCAAGGTTGCTGCTGGGGAAAACAGAAGCAAGAAATCTCTGACTGTTTTCCTCTGGAGATGTGAGCAGCTCACTGTGGTGATCCCTCAGTCCTGCTCTCTACTGGCTGCTCCCACTCAGAAAGTGAAGAAATGCAATCCTACTCTTCCTCTGTCCTATTGCCTCAAGAAAGGAAAACTACAGGTGCCAGTGTGGGTGCAAGAAGGCTGGAGAAAAAAATGTGTGGGTTCTCTGGATCTCCAAGGTTGCTCCTGCACAGCAATCAGGTCTCCAACAGAGGCAGGGGAGAATCCCCTGCAGCAGAAAGCAAGCAGCTCCCTGGTTATGTAATAGAGGTGTACGTAGTGGAGAATAAAAAGAAGATTGAAGCCAAGAGGAACCCCGGGTGGAGAAAACTCACATTGCTGCCTGTTCCTGAAAGCTGAGATCCTCACAGCCAAGCTCCTCCAGTCAGGAGACAAAGCAGTTCTGCCACTTCTCCTCCATTTGGAATGGGAAAATCAGACTGGAAAACCAACGGGCCAGATCTCATTGCTTCTATGACGGAGCTGTATTACCATGCTATTCATGCAAGCTGAGTGACCAACTCCTGGATTGCTTTCAAGGATTATTTAAACTTTTCCATATTTTGTAGGTCTCAATGTGAATGTGTGATTTTGGCCCTTGCATTGATTGATGTTGCTAAAAATGCTAGCAACCCACCCTTCAGAAAGTATGTGTTTTGGAATGTCTCTGCATTATGTGTACTTCCAATCATGAGCTCCTTGCTGGACATCACCAGTGCTTGTTGTTAAAGTAAGAGGATTACTTCAAAAGGTAATTCCATGGGATTACCACACACTCTGGCTGCCATATGGGGGTCTGAGGTCAGAAGACAAATTTTCCATGCTTATGAACAGCGTAAGGAAAACACGAAGGTGTTCCTTAGCTGCTGCAGCCAGCTTCCTGCGCCGGTGTATCATGGGTGCAACATCTGCTGTCCCATAAAGCAGCAGCTTCAGCTGGAGCCTTGCCCAGGATCGGATCATTTTATTGCATCTTCATCCTGCACATGTTCCCAATGCTTTAACATGGGTGGGACCACCAGAGTTCCTTACTTATCACCAGGTATCACTGCTTCTCTGTGGCATGTCCTGTCACAGCAGCATCAAACAATTGTCACACCTAATGGTCAACAGAGAAGTCATTGCACCTCTGGATGGGAAGGAAGAAGCAGCACCTTCAGCTCTGCTATGTGGAATGGAAGAATGGGGAAACATGCTGAAATGGTTGGGCGAGGGGTTTTGAACCTGGGAGCAGAGCATTTGTTGTGGGATTGTGGTTTCCCTGAGTATAGGCAATGCAGGAGCACTCAGCAGAACGGAGCTCGGAAAGAAGCTGGGCTCTTCTGGGAGACAGCAAAAACTTGGGGTTTAAACTTTCAGAGACATGCTCATGGAAGAGAAGTCCTACCAGCAAAAGGCTGCTGTGCAAGCTGGGAATGGCAACCTTTCTATTTACCTTCACTGCTATCTGCCCAAAACTGTGTCAGCAAACAGAAAATATCCACAGTAAGTTCTTGAAGTTGGTGAACTTGAGATGTCAACACACTCAAGGCACAAATTCAAGATCATTTGCAACATTGCAAGACTCAAGGGGTAGAGGAAGACTTCCAACAATCCCAATCTGCAAGAGCAGATTGCGAAAACCGCGACATGAAGGGAAGAGAAAAATCAAAATACAAAAACTAAAGATAGGGTTTTCATTACGTGGCTTCTGAGCTCATAATAGGTCACATTTTCTGGTTATTCTCTGAAAATATGAGTGTTAGAAATAAGCTTTATTTAAAGTAAATGGAAGCTCAAGTAATTACAAGGCTTCAGGAGCCAGGGCTCTAAGAAAAACATTGAGTATTTCAAGAGCTGGCAACACTGCCTATGGAAAAGGAGTGAGTCATGGCGTTGTTTTGGACTCCTGGGTGGGTGAAAGACACCAGCAGAGTGCTCCAGCTTGGTGGGGAGTTTTCTGAACTGCTCACATGGCTGCAGACTTACTGGCCACCCCAGCATCACTGTGATGGGAGCCCCACAGCCTGCTGCTGTAAAGGGACCAGGGCCTGGTGTGCCCACAGTGTGGGCAGCTAGCAGGATGGTGATGATGCAGGAGACTTTGCAGGACCTGGGTAGGCATCACGTGTCCCTCAGCTCCATTAGCATTCACTACTGCGAAGGTACGGATCCAGTGGGCCCTGAGCCTTGAAGGGAGGTAGCAATCCCCTTTTTCTTTCTTTTTTTTTCCTGTGCAAAGACTTCAAAATGCTGAATTGTTCCTTCTTTAAAGGGATGCAAACAGAGCTATCCTTCCTCGTGCTTGTAGGACTCCAAAGCTTTGTGATCCCCCTGTGATGGTGAGAAAGAGAGGGCCTTGAGCCTATACAAGGCTTTAGGCATTCTCAAGAGGAGTTTGTCTCTCACTGTGGGCTGCAGCAGATGCTACAGAGGTTAAGATCCTCATACAACACATCCCCTAGGTGCATGAGGTACACGGGGAACAGGCAGATGCTGCCTTCTGCATGTGGGGCCCCACCAGATTTATCAGCAGTCTGGTTGTTGGCCCGGTGCAGGACCGTTAACAACATTTGCCATTTTGCATCAGGCTCCACACAGGTTTTCAGGAACCACAACTTGCCTCAGTTTCCCCATGTGTTAGCTGGGAGCACAGAGCAGATGTTACAGGGAGGATCAAGACATTAAACACACGCAGCACAGTGGGAGCAGGAGTATGTTATACTTTGTTTGAAGATTGTAATCAATATTTCAGCAGTCCCAAGCCTGGCTTGCTGTTTTTTTTGTACCTAATGTCCTTCCAGCCCGCTGCCTTCCTGGCCCTCCTGTTCTGCTTTGTCCTGCAGATATCCCTGGTCCCAATGCATTTTAGACAAATCACTTTTCCAAAGTAAGTAAGGCAGCTTGAATGTGTCCTTAGATCAGCCACGCACTGTTAGAGCATCTGCAGCAGCGGAGCTCTCTGTGGGCACCCAGCTCCCAGGCCGTGCTGTAATGCATCTCGAGGAGATGTGGAGCAGCTCATTACAGGGATTACTTCCAGCCAGGCAGCTGCAAGGGTCAGTGAGCTCCTCATTGATTTCTGCCTGCCCTTACTCCCAGCGGAGGGAGTCTGGGAGATACTTCTGCATTGATCCAACCTGTTGTTTCCATAATGGGGTTTTGGCCAGATGAAGTTCACAAAAAAAACAAGATCAAAACAACAGCAAAAATCACATTATTTTCAGATGTGCTTAAGCTACCACTGCTCCCAGGAGCAAGCAGTGGCACCATGTCAAAGAAATGATACCTTTTTCCTTGAGAGTGCAGCAAGCAGGGCGATAGCCTCACTCCTCTGGTACAACCATGTCATTACTGGTTCTGCTCAGTGAAATCTTAATGTCTTTTAGGTTTTGTGGTAATCAATGGCCATAATTCTATGAACACACCAATGCAGAATCAACCCAGAAATTCCCAGTGTCCTTTGCACATTCAGCTTGCACAAATTCATGCTAGACCTGTCTGCAAAGACTGGCACCAGCACTGCTCAGTGGGGCTTATAGCCCAGGCATGATGAAAACAAGGGCACCAGAGGACCCCAGGGATCTTGGTGGCTCCAGTGGTCCCTGCAAATGGGAAGAGTCGTCCCAGCAGAGCAGCTGCAAGCCTGAGGAGCAGTCTCCAGCCAGGAGCTGGATGATTTCATTGGGACCCTATGAAGCCCGCTCTCCAAGTCATGTAACTCATGCAATTGTTCTTTACTTAGACTAAACTAATTTCTTCCCTCATTTCCTTCTTCACCCCCCATAGGAGGGAGTGATACTATCATTTTCTGCTCGACAGAGTTCTATGTCTGTCTGCTCATATAGCAACCAAAGGCACTAACAACTTAGGCTAATTGCAGAGTGAGCGATCCCTCTATAAGGAGAATGACAGATACATGGGCATTATTTATGCCACCTGCCTTGCTCCACTTGATGCCTGTGCCAGCTCCATTTGCTTTTTTTAGCAAGCACATTTCATTTCTCACTCCTCACTGCCATCCCCCTTGTGTGTCTCATTCAGAAAATTCACCACGTGTCTCTCTGATACCTGGAGATATGAATCAGCACCAATTATGCTAATAAAATTTTCAGAATCATTAATTCTCCTCATTATTATTATTTACCTTAGCCTGAAGGCAATTCTTGCTAATGCCTCTTCCCTAAGAAGGATTTTAATGGCCTTACTGGCTTGGCAACCCAACTACAACACCTTCTGCTGAGTTTCTTAATGGGGCTGGTTCTGCATCTGTTGGTCTGGGGTTCCCTGCCGGGTGGTATGCAGCCTGGGCTAGCTGTGCCTTCCTCAGGTAGCAGCAGGATGAAGTGCTTGGGGTGCATTTCCTTGCAAGCACCAGGGATTGCTCCCATCACTGCTGTGGGATTGCCCAAATAAATCCTGTATCTCCCATTCTGTGTGCAGGAAAGGCCACACAGACAACTTGTCTGGGATTTTCAGGGCAGTTAAGCCTGCAAGTGTGAATATTTTTTTCTCCTCTGGTTTATCTCATAAGCCACAGCAGTGAAGGGTCTGCGATTCTGGTCTGTGCCGTAGAAGTAGTGCGTAAATAAGCAAACAGCCTGGCCTCCTTCCTCACCTGCCTCTCCTCATCAGGAAAGACAAACTTAGGGCATAATCTTTCACCAAAAATCTGGAAGCCATCTCTTGCTCCTGGAGAAAACCCTGAACAAGGAGCCAAGGTGAGCATTCCTTGTTTGTATAGAGTCCCTGAACTGCAGCTGTACAACGCCATGCATCCCAAAAAGCCAGACCTTTCCTTCTCTGCTGCCAGCCCAGCAGCATCTCTCCACCCCAGGTCTCTAGGATGCAGGCATGGAGTGGTGCCAGCACCAAATCCCTAACCTTTAGTTGTGCCTGGAGTCTGTAACCTCCCACCCTCTCCTCCCAAACACCGTGTTCAACAGCCTATTAGTGGGAGAACAGCCTGTCCCCTGTCAAAACACACAAGGTGCCACAGTCCCCGCAAGAATGCTGGCAGCTGCTGACAGCGCTCTGGTGTGCCTGCCGGGTTCCCTGCCTGCACCGCTGGGCTTGGAGACATGGAACCAGGGATCCCCAGAGCAGCCCAACACTCTCAGCTGCTCCAGGTGAGAAGCAAAACAAGCCCCCCACACTTCTGCAGCCTATTTGCAAGCAGTAAGATTTCCAGATGGTAGCAGGAATATTTTTGTTGTTTGTTTTGAGGGAAAAAATGCAGAGAATTGGAGGTAAGCACTGAACCCCACATGATGTATTACTGGCAGACACCCCAAAAAACCCCATAACTTGAAAATTATTAATTATTTCAATAAAGACATGGCCACACCAGAACTGGGATATGTTGGCCAGCACATTCTCATGCTGGAACCCAGGTCGTCAGTAAGTCAACATTCATTTCCATGCTGCTAAACACACTGGCAGGTCACCTGTCCAAGGCCATTTTTTGTGGGGCCATGGTTGAACAAGCACACAATGAGAATCTCATGTTCCATTGCTCAGATCCTCTCCATCCCTCCAGGCTCTGGAACAGACATCCAACAGAGTTCCTCCAGCTATGTTGCTTGTAACTCTTGGCCCAAAGTAGGTCTGATGTCTTTGTGGGGCTCCACCTCTCCTGTCTGGTCCCAGTTGTCCAAGTTTACCATAAGTTGGGTTAAACCTCTTTAGTGCTGAAACTCCTTCACTGTTTTTCCTCCACAAAGAAGCTTTCCTGTCCAACTTCCCCCTGGGATGAAGCCCACCAGCTTTGATCTTAGCCCCAAACTGAATTTTTCAGTGATTCATAAGGAATTTTACCAACCCTGTGCATTACTCAGCTCCCCCCATAATAATTTCAGAAATTCACAGTTCTGTTTCAATCAGCTTGGAGGGAAAAAGTCTCAAACCATTTGGAGTTTGCTAGGTTTGATGTCTGTAGGCAGCTGGATAGAGGAAAAATTCTATCTTTCTGCCCTCTCTGGGAGAGGGGCCACAGCCGAAGCTCAGCAGTGCTGTTTGATGCTGGAAAGGGCATATGGGAGAGAAGAAATACTTGGAAGGCTCCAACCTCAGGAAATGTTTCAATCAGAGCTCACACCTTATTAGGCATGTGATAATCCAACCACGAGACACTGAGACACAGGAAACCAAGCTCCATAAGCCCTACTCCTCGCGGATCAACTTAGACCTTAAAAAAACACCATGAAAAGCCCTTCATAAAACAGAGACTTCTAGAGCAGGCACTTGTAGCCCTCTTGCCACAGCTGAGATGTGCACCGGGACTGCTGGGAAATGCAAACACCACCATTAAAACTAAGAGACACGTTGAAGAAAGACAAGCGGGATTTCCATCTAGATCTAAAGAGGCACAAGGGTCTACTTAATGAGACAGTGTATCTCAAAATCTTTGAGAAACTGCAACTACTTCAGAATGACTTTGAGAAGAAATTCTTGCCTTTACGTTTATCGTGGTTTTATTCTATTCCTGTGAAAGATGTTACATGACTACTGAAAACCTTGAATTCACATCACAGCCCCATTTCTTTATCTGGAGGTCTCCTTTGCTAGCATGGTAGCTACAAGCCAGTAGCTATGTAGGTTTAGTTAATCTGATCTTGATTAGGGCTGAATGACATTTTTTGGCCAGTCATGTTTTGAAGCAAAATAAGAGGAAATTCAATCAGAGCAAACCATTCTGTTATACATTTTTTTTAAACACAAATAATTTGGCAAACTCAACTCAACAAACTCAACCAAAATAATTTGTTTTGCTATTTTAAAGCACAGCCTTTAGTTATGGTCCAGTCTTAATTAAAAATGCCTCCCCATTTTCTCTGAAAAATGATTCCCAATATTTATTGAATGCAAACTGAAATGCATTTCAAATTGAATAGAAGATTCTTGGATGAAAAAATACTGTTGCTTATTTTCTAAGTCATTCCAAAACAGAACTCTGCCATCAGTCATTTTTCCGCCAACCCAACAGACACCAAGTCTTCCCTTAGCTCTGCACTGAAGCACCAGCAAATCCAAAGCCATAACTAAACAGCAAGAGCTGATATAAGTTCTTGGGGCAGCCAAGTGGGGATTTGAAACGCTACTTCCAATGCTATTTATTCCTCTAGCTGATATGCATGTATGCAAATACGTTGTTATGGGAGGGAGAGAACACAGGCTGGTATTTTCACTTACTATGCCACTAACCTGAGGAGGCTTAGGAATCATGAGCCATGGCCTCCTCTTTCACATGAAGCAACCACAGCCAGGAATTCCCTCTGATTTCCTACTCCAGCCACTTGATTCCTCCTGCTTCCTTTATTAATACGTTTAACGATCCCTGACATGCTTTTGGCAACCTCCTCAGAGATAATCAGGTTGTAGCGCTTGAGACCAGCTCCGCTCAGATAAAGAATAAATGAGTGATAAAAGCCAGTGATGTATTTGCAGATCAGAGGCTGAGCAGAGGAGAGCGCGCTGTGTTTTAGACTTTTGATCAGAAGAGAACGCACGTTCCTCGTTACTGCTGTAATATGGCAGGCACAAGATTTTTCTCTATCAATTGTCAAACTGGAGTTAGAGCTGGAGCCTGCAGCCCTGTCTGCGAGACTCAGCTCCTTCCCTGGTGTATTGTACACAGCTCCTATTTTCTACTCTCACAGATATTTCTCAGCAGAAATCATGCCAAATGCATTACATCCTTGTAGACTTCAAATCTCTCACAACTACCCTTCAAATCATAGCCTTCCCAAGGGTTAAATATGAAAAGTTTTCAATAGAACAGAAAACTTAGAGGGGAAAAAAAAGAAAAAAAGCAAACAGAAATAGAAATATGATCAAAAATAAAAATAAAAAAATAAAAAGGAAAGGAAACGGAAAAGGAAAAGAGAAAAAAAGGCACCACCACAGGGTTTCTGAATCTATGAAGATCTCCACAATGAGAGAACTCTATTGATTTCTCTACACCTCTGCTGCCTGACCCATTAAGCACGGCTCACTGGCAAGGTGTGAGATATCCAGTTGCACTTTGTTACATCCTACAACATCTCTTCTGTTTGGAGATGCTCAACACCTCTCCAGCTTTTAAATGTTCTTACTTTAACAGAGCTCTGGGTGAGAGGGATTTGTACATAACCCAGTTTAAAGATGCTCCATTCTATGTCTGGACTCATGAGAGCTGGTGCTGATTGGGAGTCATGCACATAGCTTTGACCATCAACATTCCCAGGCCATGTCTGCAGGCAGAGGGAAGGAATGGGCTACTCAGAACATCTTTCTTCCCACCCAGCACTGGCTTGAAAGCACTGATCACTCTCTGCTGGCTTCAGATTGAGTGCGGAAAACAGTTAAGAGACAAAGTGAGTTACTTGAGAAGAATTGCTCCCTTTAAGCGTAGCCAGCATCTCAGCAAGGGGCTCCAGAGGAACTCCCAGATTTTTGTAATCAGTATACATTGGGACACACCTCATGGTTACAAGTGGCACTCTTTTCTTCCAGTCGTGATTACAGTCTCTTCTGGGGAAGGATTTGCCCAGGCACTTTTCCAGCTATATATCTTTCCTACAAAGAACTGGCCCTGTTTCTGTGTCCACATCTTACCTACATGCCCTGGGATGATGTTCTGTTTTCCAGGACACCAAGTAAGCCTCAGTACCTCTGCAGAGAAAGCTGGGCTCTCTGCCTTTGACACAGGCACAGGGCAGTGGATTATCTACTTCTTCCCAGCAAGTGCATGGCCCTGCACAGAGAGGCAGTAAGCTGACCCTTGTCCTTCCTGAGGTCTGGCTGTGTCCAGGACCCCTGCGATCTCAGCATAACGTGATGGCCCAGAGCCTACAGCCTTTATCTCCAGCAAGATACCCTGAAAACCCAGACAGATATCTGTAAGCTCCAAACACGTTCAGGTATCTTATGGGGAGAAACAAAAGGAAAGATATGGGCTAAACCTAACTGTATGCTAACTCATGGACGTCCCACTGGTGTCCATTTTCCTACACTTCATGGTGTACATCAGTGCCCTGCAAAAGGATGTATCTGGATTGGGATTTCATTGGGTCTGAAATTACAACAATGAAGCAGATGCAGGTACCTGCCTGGCAGGGAAGTACTGAGGCAGAAGGAAAATCCACCAGGTGCAGGAATTTCTTGTTTTAAGCTCTACCTTTGCAAAAGGTTGACATGAAATCTAGCTCAATTCCAGTATCCTGCATGCTCTGAAGGCAGTAAATCAAGAAGGCAAGTAAATCAAGAAGGCTTCTCAGTGCTGTGGTGAAAACATCAGAGGAGAAAACTTCTCCACAGCCAAAAGTACATTGGAAATCCTCGCCCTTGTTCTGCAGCATGTCCCAGAGCTTCCAGTGGGAGAAATGGTCTGTCTTACCCAATTTTCATCCCAAGCCTCTCTGTATAATTTCCAATACATGGCACCTTTTCCTGGAAGACGGTGAGGTCACTGGTTTTCTATATAGTTGATAATCCAGCCTCATGGGTCAACGCACAGATCTTTATCTCACAAGGAGTTCCCATCAGCCTGGCAGCTGGAGCTCTGGCTACCCGTAATGGATGTGCCCTGGCTGGTGTGTCAGCTCCACCTCCCCTTTTTATCCAGTGAATTGTTAGCACTGGTGAAAAAAATGAAGTGCATTTATCCTGTGGGCACATTCTGATTCTGGTAAAGGGTACCATAACAGAAGGTGCTGCCTAACTGCAGGATTTGGCCTTATCGCATTTGGTCAAAAAATAATTGTTGATAATACCTAAATTATTACTTCTGACTTCAAACAGACTATGACATGAGTGAGGACAACTTGAGAACTGAAGGCCTTCAGTAATGCACACTTACTAGCATGCCCTTACTTGCAGAAGCATAATGAGGTTTTACTCCTCAGACAGCAGTTTAAATATCACATTATGGATACAGCTTATCACTGTCCAGGATCAGACACTTTGCAGAGGGAGACTTTTCCAGGCAGAAATCTGTATTTTCTTGTTGACTTCCCTGTTGGAAAATCTCTCTGTCTTCCATTATTTTGAAGTTTCCATTGCTAGTCTCACCCAGACCCAAGTACTAGAAAAACTCTTGAAGCCTGATGTGAAGGGCTGCTGTGGCTCTGGGTGTAGCTTACCATGGCTCAGCCTGCTCTAAATACACAAGGAAAAAAGAGGGAATCCACTGGTTTTGCGACACCTGCTGTAATCCACCCTGGAATGCTCCTGAAGAGATGCAGGAGAAATTCTTAAGATATATTTCCCTCAGACCACAATATATTCCATATGCCCCAGAAGTGGAGAAACAGGGAACTTGTATGCTAAGCTAACTCTGGTAAATGTATCATTCCCAGCTGGGGGGACCAAGAGGAGGGGGGCAGGGAGCACTTATCAGTGTTTTCTCTGACTTCACAGCTGGAAGAAATTTACAGCCAAACACACTCCTGTTGCAAAGGACAGCTAAGCTCTCCCCAAGCATGCCTACAACCCGCTGTTGTTATCAGAGGAACAGGGGCTTTGGGCCCCCTTTCTTCTGACCACCAAGGGCTCTTCTGGTGCCCACTTCTTGTAGAAGTGCTAGGCAAACTTCCCCAGCATGGGGCTGGGACACTGTCCTGCCACGCTCTTGGAGAACATATCCATGAAATTTAGGTTATCCATGAGCAAAAACCATTTTGAAGACTAACAGTATACATTTTGTTCCCTCTGTCTGAAGTTCCTGTTTCGCAGACTCAGCCAAATAACTTTACCTGCATGCTACAAAACTCCTTTTCACCTGGAACCCTATAGGTCCCGTATGCATATCCCATTGCAGCAGCCATGCAGGAAGCCAGCACATCACTGTGGGTTTCTTCTTCATGTGACTTAAAAGCCAAGTACATCTAGGACCCAAACTCCAGTAGCTTCACCACTGGGCAGAACATTCTATATTTGTAACTCACCACCTGCTTTTAAAAAATTGGAAACCATCAAGCACTCAGCTGCAGCCTTAATTACTAATAGGCATTAAAAATGCAATTTCGTAGGTTTTTTAATTACTTACTATTCGGTAGCTTTTCCCAATATTCAGTTTTTAAAGCCATTGCTGAGCGCTCAGCCCCATCACTTCCCATCAAGAGGATGATGGCTCAGGTGATGGAGGCTGAGACTGTGATTCCAACCTGCTGAGAGCTGGGGTGCTATGGAGAGCTGAAGGATAATTATATGTTACCCAATTAATTACATATTCACAGTTAATTTAATCTTAACTTGTTTATATTAAATTAATAATCAATTGTTATCTAAATTCAAAGCAGGATAAACAGTGCTTCAAATCTTTGCATCTCTTCAACTCATTTCTGCCATTAAATATTAGACTTCACTAAAACTGAAGAAGTAAAAGGAAAAAAAAAAAGCAAAAGATTTCACATGCACTGTTTTCCTTCTGGATAAATTTTTCTGCATTTAATTTTGTCCAGCTTTATAAAAATCCTTCATTGCTGGTGAGTGACTCCAGGAAGACAAGCCTGCTGCATACCTGCATGTGCATGCGCCTCACCATCCCCAAAAACCTGTTGGCAAGTAAGAGGGCGTTTGCAACCCAAGCTTTGTGAAAGCCAAATATGAAAACAAAGTGTGTTCATAATAGAAGAGAAAATCCATGAGGAAGCAGATGTAAAACTCCAGCTTTCAACTGACTCTAGCAAATAACCAATGAAAGAATAATGACTTGAAAGACGCCAGGCCAAGCTCTGTGCTGGCACAGCTCCATCAGAGCTGGTGGAGATGGGCCAGCAGCGGATGTTTCCCACTTTGTCAGTTGAATATGAAGAGTTTATTTTCCAAGTCACCCTCCTCTTACTTCAATCCCCTGGCATTGATTGATGGGTGTCCCAAAGACTTTGAATGGAGAAATCTGTTGCTTACAGAGCTGGTACTTTGCTGAATGAAAACAAAAGGTCTCTGGTCTGGAAATGGCAAGAAGATTTCTTCAAGCAGCTGCCAAAAAAAGATAAAAGAAAAATCATAAGCTAGAGGCTGTGCTTTCTAAGGACAGTGCCAATTTTTTAAAAGAATAATCCCAGTAGATACAGCATTATGGGACAAAAGTCCTGCTGTGGAAATACTGCCAATTTTTCAAACATTGGTTTTTATCTCTTGGCAATGATACAAGTCCAACTGTGCTTTTGTTTTCTTTTTTTTTTAACAGTAAATAATAACGTATTTGCATACTTAATAGTAGCAACATATGTTCTGAAGAAGGTTGATTTGCTCTGCAATTAGTAGACATGGCCTGCAAAGCCACACACATCTAACAGGGACCAAAGCAGCAGGGTGTCACTTCTGGCAGAGATGGAGCAAGGAGAGGGAGGGAACCTTTGCCAAACACTTGACTGTTTCAACCCGATTTTCTTTCCAGAGCAGTTAAGAAGGCAACAGGTTAAATCCCATTTTATTGAGACAAAATCCCTAGATTCTAAAATATGAGACTCTGATATTTGAAAATGATATTTAGCTCCTCTTATGTGTACCAGCTCTGGCACAGTTGAGCAAATAAGCCACCCCTTAAGAAGAGCTTAAGGTGCTGAGACCCAGAGATGAGCTGGGACGAGGCTTTCCCAGGCAACAAAGCATGAAGTCACCAGTCAGAAGGAGGGAGGGTGGATGTGCTGGTGAGAGATGAGGGATAGAGCCAAGATGGAGATCTCAGAATGACTGAGAACACTGATGGGGCACTCCAATCTAAATGAGGAAACAAACACCTTTGCTACCATTACTTATAAATGTAACAGTCAAAGTTTGGTAACACATAGAAATGCATGGCATTATGGCAGTGCCATAACAACATAGGGAATGACTTAGTACAGACACACATATTTTCATTTGCAATACACAGACCAAGAAGGAGCAGTATGCCTAATTGCGGCTCCCGCCCACAGCCTGCCCAGGACAAGCCCAGGCTGCTCATTACCGAGCCCCAGCCTGCCCATCCGGACAGGCGACAGACACGTGGGATTGTTCACCTGTCATTTTGGTTTCCTCCAAGCCCTTTATACAAGTGGGCAGGGCTGGCCACAGAGAGCTGGGCTTTGAAAATGGGCGGCCCCCTGCAGTGGGGATGGAGGCACCGGAGCCCGGCTGTACGGCATCGCACGGGGCATTCAGCTGGCAGGGAAGCAGCAGGAGCTGGAGAGCAAGTGAGCAGAAGGTCAGCAGGGCTCGAAGATGGAGGCTCTGCAGGGGGAGGGGACCATCACCGCTCTGCCTGGCTATAGGATTTCCTGGGTCTTTTATAATTGTATGGTTGCCCAGGGTTGTTTGGCTTTAATGAAGCAATTCATGTTCAGTTTGCTAATTGTGCTGGGGAGGTGTGGAGCTGCCTCCAGCTCCCAGCTCTGGCTTTGGAGATGGGCATTTTCCATCCTGGCTGAAGGAAAATGAGGTGGGTTAGGCTGCTTGTGGTGCACAGTCCAGGTGGTTGTGCAGGAGAACAACACTGTGTCCCCAACAGGCCAAAAATGTCCAGAACATCAAAATACCTGATTTGTGTAGATAAAATTGCTTGTCTGAAGCTTATCAGGAGAAAGGCCCCTTTAGAAACAGGCTGACCCTGGGGAATGATTCCCAGCCTACTGTTAGGAGTGGCTGGAATAATTTTAGTCTATAAAGCATCAGCAAATAAAATCAAAGAATCCAAGAATTGTTTGAGTTGGAAGGGACACTTATAGGCTACTTTGTCCAACGTCCAGTAATGTTTGGTTCCCAGTTTGGCTGCAGTGGTAGTGCTGGCAGTGCTGGGACTTTACTATGGGCTGGCAACCACAGCAAAGCTCTGGATGGGGCAGGAGCTCAGGGCTGCAAACCTCATGGTTTTCCACCATTCACACCTGCCAGGAGGCAGCTAACCAAGGCCACACCATGCAGCAAGAAAAGGCTCAACACAGACCTGCATCATCATCTACCAGACCTTGGGGAGGGACACAGGGAGGGGACAAGTCCCCAGGGGAGCACATCCATGTATATGGCTGCAGCAGGGCTCACCCATGGAGATGGCCCCACTACCGTGCATCCCCAAAGTGACATGGATTAGCAGCTTGCTTTCAGTCAGGCTGAACTATGAGCCACTATAAGGGGTGGCTTATTTGCTGGATGTTTTACACGAACCAGAAGATGCGTTATCTGATGAAAAATGCTTAATTTAATACCCTGGCCTGACAAGCAGTGAACTGTACATCTCCTGGAGAATTTGCCAGTGCAGATGATTTTACTTAGCTAGAAGGATTAAGACAAACCCCTTTCTTCTCCCCAAGACTTGTGGCAGAAAGTGGTCAAGGTAAGCTCTCACCTGCATTTTGCCACTGTCACCACAAAAATAACTTCCTCGGAAGGGAGAGAAGCAGTGCCAAGAAGCAGATCGGATCCAGTCCTCAGAGCAGCTCTAGTGTCACAGGACATGTACCCTGCTCTCTGAAAACAAAACTCCAGCGGCAGATCATCCCATCACATTGCTCCAACAGATGGGAAACCATAGGGCTGTTCCTCAAAGCGGGATGAGCTCTCCTTTACCTCACAGAAAGGAGCAGGCTATTAATTTCCCAGCAGAGCTCTCCAGCAGAGCAAGGCTTTCCTGCATGGTCCTTGAGTTACAAGCCCTAGGCTAGGCTTGCTTTCGTGAGGAAGCTCTTTCAGGCTGAGCCATAACTGGGGAATCCACAGGCAGGTTTGGAACAACTGCAGAACTGCTCTTCAAGCCTGCAGATTCATGTGGATACAAATGTCACAGGAAAAGTATCCATTACCCTGATGTTTCCCCTGAAGCACAAGAGACCACCTTGCAACAGCCTTGCAACAACGAATAAACCTTTCCTATCAACTGCTCCCCGGAAGAGAAAACCGATGGACAGCTCTGTATAAACCAGACCCTGACAAAGCACGTGCCATTGGGTAGCTGAGAGATGAAGAATCCTGAACAACAAACCTCTCCTGAAGATCTTGCCATAAATTCATTTTGCACTTATCTCCTGCACTTTGGTATCAGGCTTTCACTTCTGTAGACATAATGCACAAATGTAATTATGTAGGCTTTATCCATGTCGGCAATCTCGTCCAGAGGCAAGGCTTTTATTATAATTGAAGATTGGTATGATTTGTGGTTATGTTTTGAAACTGCACATGATTAAGTGGCAGAATTCATTGTCATACAAAGTTGTGGAAGCCAAAAGCATAAAATGGGTTCAAATAAAAATTAAAGAAATTGAAAGATCCATCAAGGGTAGTTATTCAGAGGGATGCGAATATGTCAGGAAGTCCTTCAGCTCCAAATGGCCATGAGTTGGAAGGGCCATAGGAATTAGCACATGGGACTTGCAACGAGCTTATATCTTGCCCTCAACATTTGCTGCTGGCTCCATAAGAGACAGAATATTGAGCTAGATGCAGCTTTGGTCTGAACCAGCAAGTCTACCCTGATGTATGCACAGCAAGGCCTCTGACAGATCCACTCCTTCCAAAAGACAAACAGGCCAAAACAAGTTTAGGTTGTTGTTAGGATCTGAATCTGTAGGATCTGTATCTGAAAGATACAGACCTGACTTAGAAGCTGTATCTTCTCCATCTAGGAGGCTGTGCCAGAACCCCAGTTCAGGAGACTGGAACAGCTTCCAAGGTTCAGACTAGGAAGGCCTACAGAAGGGGACCTCTCACTAAATGAATTTTCATTGGCTGAGGAGAAAACCTTGATAAACAAATGTTGTAATCCTAGTTACAGTTTTCTGATTCCCTAAGTTGGCAATGCTTTAAAGAAAAGTAAGTATCAGGGGAGAATGTGAACATCAGCCTGGCTCACAAAATGCACAGCTGATTTCCCATGACTGTGGTAATCACAGGGGTCAGCAAAGCCAGAAGGGCAAGGTAGGAGCTTCAGCCTGGGGAAACACCTCTCCACATACATCTCCTGTTTTGCAGGATTCATCAAATAGTTCCCCTTCAAGGGAAAACTTGATGGATCCTCTGTCTTAAATACTGATGGTCATGTGTTGTCTCAGACAGACAAGGTGACAGAAGTTGCCCTTTTGATGGAGCTGCTCATTGACTTAGTGTAGCATTGGAAGAAAACCTCTTTAATTCTAAACAAAGTAACTAAAGAATGATACATCCAAGCCCTTTGCTGCACTAGATTGATTCATCCAGGAATAAGTCAAAGGAACTAAGCTTTTTCATACCAGATGAAAGTCTATCTCTGGAGCATCTGTTGCTTAGCATCTGGCCTGGAGGCAATACTGATGAAAGGGCAAAACTCCAGACCCATCTCCCAGTGAGCAGTGATTTACCAGGAAGCCCCCAGTATGGTGAAAATATAGATTGCCTCTGCAGGGGCACACAGTACCAAGTGATGGAGCCCCTTCTCCTGCTCTCCTAGGTGATCTGAAACACTGACACTGGTAATGAAGAGTCACTGCAAGGGGCAATAAAGGAGAAAGCCTAAGCATTGTTTTTTAAGTGAAGCAGTAATTCATAAAACTTCATAGAGTCAGAAAGATTCCTGTTCAAAGAGCTCAAATCTTTATAGGATGACAAGAGAAACTTAGCTAGATCCATATTCCCACAAAGGAGTTGTGTCCACGTGGCAACAAGAACCATGCTGGGAACAAGCTTTGTATGAGAGCTGGCTGGCAGTAGGGAGCAAAGGCTTACCTTACACCAAGATTATGCATTCAGTCAGAGCTGACAGCTATCTTAGTGCTGGGTGAGGTAGCAGCAGTTCACAGTCAGAGGAGCTTTAGGTGACCTATCAAAGTGCTTAAGCAGCCTGGAACTTCATCTGCTTGAAAGAACTGGATAGAAAATGAGGCTGACTTCTTTTCAGTCACCTCTGAATGGATTAACATTGCTGTTGGTGCAGGAAGAAGCACAGATCTCTTGCTGGTTCCTTGTCATGGCACAAAACCAATGGTGGAGGTCCAACCACAGCTGGAGAAAAACACATCTGGAATTTCCCAGGCTCAGGGACTCCTCCAGACACTGCAGATATTCTCTTGCACAAGATGGATAGAAATCTATTCGTGCACAGGCATCTGACGTTGGTGAAAATGAGGTGTCTAGAAGCCTTTGAGATCTTTGACAGGATCTGTCCAGCTATGTAGACATTGTGTAGGAGAATGGAGTGTGAAACCAAGCATGTTTACAGACGTTTTTCAGAGCTGTAAGTGATAGCACAAAACAAAGTACAAAGGAAAATCCGACCCTAAGATTCAGGCCTATGACTTTTAGTGGTGGGGCATTTTGCAAGGACAGAGATGTCATAATCAAAATTAGTTCCTCATCTTGTTCTTAAATGGAAATCAAAGGGGTAATCATCTGAGAAGGCTCAACATTTAGTCTCTGAAGATTTTCCACCCACCCACTAATTTTTTTTGCAAGCTCAGGCTTAGAGAGGACTTCCCCACAGTGTCTTGGGCTAGCCAGAGAAAGGCTTAACAAATAATAAATGTCAGACTTGTGGGTATGGAGGGATGGGATTCCACAGCACCTCCTTGCCATGAGCCTGGGAGCATGCACATCACATTAGGCAACACCAAAGGGGAGCTGACACTGCTGGAGAGCTGCAGCAGAAGGTGGCAGGGGAAGTTGGCTGGATGAGAGGATGGGCAGCAGTGGAGCCACAGCCAAAGAAGCATCTGGGTAGGAAGCAATGGCATGACTTATGTGGGCAGGTGTAGGGGTTGGCAAAGTGGAAGGAACCTACTCAGGAGCATGGGATGTAACAGACCTGAGAATCCTTACATGATCTGGGACACCATTCATGAATTCAAACTCCCTGCACATCCCTGCTCCACATCCCCATCTCTGTCACATCCTCACCTTCCCGTGCCCAGGTGTCTCCTGCTGAAGACATGCGTCCAGCCTGCCACAGCCACGGTGCTCCACACCAGTACCCCCAGTCCCAGCAAAGCAGCCTCCTTTTACCCAAATAGACCTCAGCATAACCTGCCCTATCTGTGAGGGTATAACCTGGGAGGCAGACACTGATGGAAGCACACAGCTGCTGGAGCAAAGATGGGAAACTTTCATTTTCCTTTCGCCAGGGATATTTGGAGAGGCCACTTTTGTCAGCAGCTGCAAGACAGAAGCTCAGACTTGAGAACAAATATTTTGGGAAGTAAACGTCTGTGGCACATAATTGGAAACTATGGTACTCTAGGAAGAGAAATATTATGGGCTTATGAGAAGGAGGGTTTCTTTTCAGTCTCCCAGAGTTTGCAGGTTATATTGGCCAGTTCACATACCATTTATCACTTTGGCCAGCAATTTACAACCTGCACAGTTTGCTCTTTTTCTTGCTCTTTTTAGCCTAACAAAATGGTCTTGTCTTTACATGCTTCATTCGGGTGAAGTTACAGAGCTGGCATGGGTCAGTCCACCTTCAGCCCGTGAGAGGTGCTGATGTCTGAGTAGCAGCACCAATTTCATTATTAGAAATATGCTCAGGCAAATGAGCCAGCAAAGGATTCCTATTGCTGTCCATTGCTGGGAATCAAAGTGCTTTTATAGCCATAGCTTCATAGAAGATCCTGGATGAAAATCCCTGCTTGGAGAAGGAACAGGAAAGATTGTTTTGTTTGTGTGGTTGATTTCCTCCCCTACTTCTGATTTGATTGAACATGGAAGCAAGCTCAGTTTGTCAGAGGTGACTTTTTTTAGCCACAGAAAGACTTTTTCAAAGGAACGGCCTTTCCCCCAGGCAGCCCAGCCATGAATTTACCCGCTTCTCTCCCAAAATCAATTGTACAGCCAGATCCCTTCAGCCAAGAATGCAGACCTGTCAAATCTCAGGCACCGAGCTGGAGACATGCAATCTGCTCTGACCCTCTGCTCCCTTCCAGCACAGCCCTGCTCTCCCACCCTTGCCCCTGCCCCGTGACCCCAATGCCAGACACAGCCCAATTCTGTTTGACCAAGCACCCATGCCTGGTGCTGTGCTGGAGCCCTTCTCCCTACTGTTCCAGGATGCTTGATTCTCAGAAACTTCCACAACCATATCTCTCCTTTAGTGCCCTTTCTCCACCTTACATGATGTGCATGGGTGTCTCCTTGCTGCATATCTAGGATGGTGTAGTCAGTACTGGAGAAACCCCAAAATTTTCCTTCTCCACTTTGTGACAACTCGTATCCCATCTTGCATTGAGTACCCCAGAAAAATGCAGCTGTTTTGGGCCAGGATTATTTCTGTACAGCAGGAGAGAAGATAGACTCTTCCCCTTGCTTTTACTGATTTATTTATTCGTTGCATAATGGCTTGTCCACAAACATCCCAGCTTGTTTAAATCTTTGACATGTAAAACATTTCCAGAAATTCTTGCTGCCATCCAACAAGAAAAATGGGTAGGACTTGGCTTTTTTTTTTTCCCCTCTTAAAAAAAAAAAAAAAAATATTCCTCCTCACTTTTCAGTTTTCTTCTTTCCAGTGCAACTTCATCTCTGGCTTTCCCAAAGCAACACACTCATTTATCAGCCTTGCAAGTTCTTACGCATTGGCAGACTGCACGGCTTTCCGTTTGGCTCAGGGCTCTCAGCCACCATATGGAACGAGTTGCACGTTTTCACTCCTTATCAGAGTTTAAGATGGAAATATTTCCTTGATTCTTCTCAGGGTATTTCTGCAATTGCATACATGCTGGGAGTATTTAACCCTGACATTGCTGATGAGTAGCTGTTCCTATTAAAATGCCATCAAAGATTGAACTGAAAATCTTTTACAGTGGACTATGCCAGCAGTTTGATTCTATTCCTGGTTACGGATAGTTCCTTTAATAGTTTTGGAGTTACATGCATATAACACAGAAGAATCTGGCTAGCTGTCTATTTGTCTGTCTGCTTGTCTCTCTAAAGAGAAAACTTTGTCTCCCTTTCTGTATACTGCTCCAGTTCTGCTGTAGGGCTGTTGTTACAGTGATAGTCTAAGGAGGTAAGAAGAGCTATTCCCTCTCCATCCTGCCTTTATTAAGCTAGATGACAGCTGAAGACAGACCATTTTTCAAACACAAATCTTTCATGCGTAAGTCTACCACTACTACATAGCTAGCTGAGAGATTTTTTTCTCTCCTCCTGCAAGGACATACCTTGTGCTAAGGGTTTATTCCAGCTCCCTTTTTAACATGGGCTATCAGTTGGTATGTTCATAGGATGTGTAGAGTGTGTGAGCCCATCCGAGTCATAATCAAAGCACGGAAGGGGCAGCCAAGACCTTGGCTTTCTGTATTAGATATCTGAGCCTAAAAGCTCTGGGCATATACTAAGTTACACATCTTGGGTAGATCCACATTCAGAGAAAAACCACAGCAAATCTTATAGCCCAAATACGCTGCAAGATCTGTGTCTTTGCTAGGTTTACACCTCGGTGCTTGTTCTTGAACATCTCTGTCAAAGAAGTAAGGAACTTCTGCAGATTCCCACAACAGAGGCTAGAGTCTAGATCAAGTCAGTCTGCATTGCATTTTACAGCTTGCTGCAGCTCAAATTCTTCATTGGACTCTGGAAGAGCAAGCTTTTCACTCTTGTCATTCTACTTTTCTCATTGTGATTTCTGGACATGATAAGACTCGTTCATTATCCCACAAAACTTGGTCTACAGTGGTAAGAACACATAGGCCTTCAGAGGGAAGGGAATTGAATACAACTTTAAGGTTGTAAGGAAGGCTGCCAGAAGACTGTAAAACAATGTTATTATAAATGGAAACCAGGGTCTGGCGTCCATATATATCTGAGGTTGGATATTAGCCCTCCATTTGGTTATTCTTGGTCTAATTCAATGTTTTCTTCCATATTAGCTTTACCTAATCGTATGGATGGCCTTAGAGCATTTCATTGTGAGCACCAAGTTTTCCCATCAAGCTCAATGTTCATCTCATGCTGATTTCCATGTCAGCTCCCTTGGTTTCAGCATCAGCACCACAAATTCTAACATTAGTTCCAACTGCCAAAATTTCACTTTTACTGAGCGCTTATCACCATCAGTCTCTGAAGTTGTTAAAAAATTATTTCCACAGAAGTCATTGTTGATACTAGTCTAGCTGTCTGCTTTTTTTCTTTGTGTGCCTACATCATATCCTCTGTAGCAGGAGGAAGATCTCATGACCAATGAAACTCTGAGGTTACTGGCAGAGGACAGATGGTATAGAGTGGTGTAGACTCACTGAGGTTTTAGAAAGCAAGAGCACACTTGTACCAGTGGAGCATCTTCACCACCCAATGCAGATGCAACTACTCTGCTTCCCCATCTGGATTGGAGCTACAGCAACACTGCCTGAAAATAGCCAAATCTGAGCTGGCCGAGTAGTTTTTCTTCTTTTTGTTTATAACCGAGGCACCTGTGAGAGCACTACAGTCGTGAACCATTTTGGACGCTTGGGCAAAGTCATAGGAAATAAAATACCAAATCATTTGCCAGCTTTCAGCCTCCGTTATAGGAAGGCCAAATATTTAATAAGTCTCATTCAGCTTCTTATGCGCTTGTCTCCTCCCACACCAGCCTGCTCAATACAGGGAGGAAGCAGACCCAAGGGAGGGTTTGGGTTGAGTTCCTAGCAAGCAAATGACATTTCCCCACTGCGGTGAGCTTGGAAAGGCACTACGTTAGCAACGTCCAAGTCAATTTTTTTCCTTATGTTCAAAGGAAACCCTAGATGTGTTTTCTAAATCGTTTTCCAGCCCTTTCAACGAAGAGGAGGTTTTGAAAACACATTCTAAAATCCTTCTCTTCGTCTCAATGCATCTGTTCTTATTCTTCACCATCTGGACAGCAGCACAGGTATGCAGACTAGACCCTGGCCTTTGGTCGACGTGATCTTTCCAAGTAATTTTTGGACATGAAATTAGAAATCAATCCAAAGCTCACTCTGCAAAGGGCTTTTATTTCTATTTGAGTCCACTTCAAGGGGCTGCAGTGGGCTTAGTTTTGTTACTTTTCTCCCCTTTCCAAATTAATAGTGGAGCAATCCAAAGCTTGGATTTGGACAACTGTTGGACTGTTGCTGAAAAAAAAGGAGCCTCTTCACTTGTATCTCTAGAGTTGAGTCTTGACCATTAAACATACAAGAGATTAAGTCCTTACTGTCATTCTCTATTTCAAGATCAAACTCCTGGACTGACTTCAGACAGCTGCATTAGGCAGAAACAAGAGCTGGCATAGACAAGTGATGCCGCTATTCATCCAACAGGAATAGCAGACCTCTGAAAGTGACACTGGCTGGTACTGAGCAGGCACCTCTGGGAGGCAAGATGTGACTGATGGCTGTGAGTTGCCACGTTCATGGAATGAGGACAGGGCTGAAGTTAACCTACCCAACACAGATAAACTACTGCCTCTTCAGCAGTTAAAATGCAGCACAGGGAGAGATGCTGTTGCCAAGGGGGGAAGAAAAGATAACAAATATGGCATCACGTCAGGTGCTTTAGGAAAGAAAGGATCATGTTTACCTGCAATTAAAAAAAATAGAAATATCAGTCCAGGAGGATCATCTCTGCCAACTTTCCTCAGACATCTATGTTCACTGAGCAGGTGTTTTGGCTTCTCGCAAAACACTGCAGAAACACATGGAAGGAACAAGCGAGTTGAACTGTGGGAAACTGCCAGAGCCAAGGCTTCCCAGCAGGGCAGCACTGCAATGAGCTGGTAGAGGAAACCAGCCTCTAGCCTCACTGCCCTCTGCCAGGAACCTTCTTGCCAACAGGTGACAGTGACAGCAGTACCCTGGGGTGGGGGAACAGGGCTGCTGGGAACACAGCTCCTCAACCTCCTAGGAATGCGGGCTGGAAAGGCATGAAAGAAATGAGCCTGGAGAAGAAGTGGGAAGGGAAGCACATCCATGTGTAGATGAGAAAGTGGGAGTTTGGTTTTCCAAAATAAATGCTTAGCCCTCCGAGCTTCAAATCCTGCTTCCCCAGGCAGCCAGGGCACGATTCCTTCTGTCTAACAAGCCACCCTCTCTATGCACAAAATCACTGCTCTATTTTCTCTTTTTGCTGCCAGATGAGAGGAAGTCTTTACCGATGAATTCAAAATGATCAATGCCTTTTCCAGCCATGGTAGATTCTACTATCCCCCTGTGTGGAACCACTACCATGACCTAAAATTAAACAAAAAATTTCTTCTTTAAAGACAGTTTAAATCACTCCTTTTTTATTTAATCATTTATTTATTTTCCTCCGTTTTGAGTTGGGGAGGAGTATGAGAGGAAGAAAAACATTGGGATTTTAGCACAGATTATCAACCTCGGATCCAGACAGAACTGATTCTGTTCAAACATCAGTTTCCTATTTATTGGCCTATCCAACAGACAGACTTTCTTCTCCTTTCACACAGTATACATCCCATTTTGCAGAAGGTCTGATTATGCATGACTCTTGCTGATATCCAGGTTGAATACTAATGGTTAGTTCAAGTGCAGCAAAATTGGGAACCAGATCTAGAAATATTTTTGTGGTTTCTACAGGCAGCCATCCTCCTTTTCTCCCATGAATTGCCTTTCATGTTCATCTGTGAAGGCAAACAAAACCAAAACATTTCTCATCTTGATTCCATGAAGCAAAATTTCTCTTTCAATTCACTTGGGCCAGCAAGAAAGTTTCCAAAGATTTTCCTAAGTCTCTTCTCTAAGAAGACAGAGAAACTATTCCTGGAAAGTGGTCCTTTTCTTGAATGCTAAAATATTTGCTCTGGATGGTAGAGAAACATGTATCAGTTGGGTGGAAAAAGGGGATTAGCTCTTCACATACTGCTATTTATCCCCAGCATTCATCTCTTTGAAAGAGTTAAGCAGGTGCATAATTATATTTACAGCAGGAAAATGAAGGTGCATGGTGAGACATTCTAGATCAAGCATGAAAACAACACTGGTGGAGATGTAGTAGCATAGATCCTATGTATGCCCAAATCAGGGACTGTTTGCACTAATTGCCAGCTTGTGCAAGCAAATGCAATGATCTCACCTTCACTTACTTCTTGGCCAAGGGCAGGATGGTCCCCTTGAGACCAATGGATTTAAACAAATGCTTGATAAAAATTATTAGCATTTTTTATTGGCCTAAGGCTTGGTGAAACGTAAGTGCTCCCTAAGGCCAGTCTTTGGGCAGAGTTCTTGGCTGTGCAGAGGCCATCTCCCTCTTCTGCGTGCCTTGCCAAATGCAGGGAAATCAGAGAGTCTGGCACTCTCCATAGCTACACTGGTCCAAGCCCACAGCTGCTGGAAACTTCCTCCACTCCATCACCTAGCACACTTGCCAGTCTCAGTAGATGTTGGTTTGGAAGGGATTTGCCCTCAGTGGGATTAACAGAAAGAAAATGACAAGATTCTGAAGTGCTATAGAAGCCCAACTGGGGCTGTATCTGATGAGCCACAAGCTACACAAATCTCCTCCTACTTCCCAAACAGGAGATTGTCTTATCTTTTGTTTATCATCATACCTGAGTGACCTGTAAACTTCCTGCTACATGAAATCAAGTTTGTCAGGACTTTTTCTTAAGGACTCTGTCATTTTTCTAGTACTGGCAAGTCTACAACTGCCTTATACCTAAAATGAATTCCTGAACAAATAGGGTTAGCCAAAACACAGTTGTGCCTATGCTGTGTGTGCCATTGACCTCATGATGCCTTGATCCCAGCACATCTGGTTAAAGCAGAGATGTTTGAATCCTGACTAGCAAATTGAGTTTCTGACAATCAAAGAGAATGGAAAATCTGCCCTTGGTTTGCAGTGGTACATCGAACTCTTGGATGTTGAACCAGTCAGCCCTGGGGAAAGCCTGAAGCCAGCCGATTTCCTTTTGTGGTACCGTATCTCTCTTTCTATTTCTAGTGCACTTCAAAGTACAGGAGGCTGTGTGCTCCTTATCGCTCCCAAGCAGTGCTATAGCACAAGAACTGAGCAGCAGACAGCCCATGCCAAAACATGAGTTAGGAAACAGGCCTAGTGTGGATTTGTTGTTGTTGTTCTGATTATTATAGTTCATGGTCAACTTTGTCTCTGCTTTAAAAGAACGTAAGTACCACCAAGAGCAAATATCAGAATAGAAGCTGGTTTTTCTGTTTTATTCAACTGCTGTTTCTCATTCCTCTTTATCTTTCTGTCTAGGCACAGGAGAGACTCAGCACAGAAGTCTGACTCTGTGCCAATGCCTTGTGTCCACCCAAAGCCAGTACTCTGCCTTGCACTGCCATGGCAACCCCATAGGCATGCACTTTATCCATATGTTTGCTGCAGAATGAATCTATGGTGTCTCTAGGAGCCAAAAGACATGCACTTGCTAAAAGAAAAGCCTGAATGGGTAGTTTAGATTCCACATCTACATTTTAGATGGCTGAAGTTAGATGACAAGGACTTCCAGCTCTGATTGCAAGGACAGTTGATCCCTCTGGGAGGCAGAGCTTTCTCATGCAAAAAAAGAATATTTAGAGATGAGGTTACACGGCCAGCAACCCCTTGCTGTCCCTGCAGATACAGGTGGCTGAGCACATGCGATGCTGTGCTCGACAGTGAACTGCAAGTGCTGGTATACCCAGCTCCCAAATCCTTAATGATTACAGTGCATATGGGAATATGCATCACCTGGATGCAAGTTCAAGACACAGTTTGCAGGCAGGCACCTCGCAAAATCTGCTCCATATGGACCTGCCCTCCTCAGGTCTCGGTTCAATTTCGCCTCATACACAACAATCCAGAATGGAAGTTTGCTGGAAAAGTTCCTTCAAGGTGGCATGAGGGAGGTCAGGACACAGCTGACAGCTGACAGACATACAGGCAGTTCTCAAAAAGAGCTGCAAGCCCCAAAGAATATCCCTGTTCCACTTTATTGTGCCCTGTCCCTTTCTTACACTTCCACTCACTTCCTTCCAAGCTCCTCACACACAGCTGTTTTTCTATAAAAATGGGTTTTACAAGCACTTTGTGTCCTTGTTGGCAACAGCCTCCATCATTTTACCTCCTTGCCAGAAAGAAGTGTGGCTGCAGTTCCTTTTTTACTAACAGCCAGATCGTGGCCCCAGTGACTCTGAACCTCCTTCACATTACCAGTGTGAGCCATTTATCTTATTCATTCCTTTCCTAATTTGGAAAACTTCTGTCTAAGTCCCCTACAAGAGAATCCTTTGGCCCTGGACTCATCCTGATTGCCCCATCCATAGGTCAGTAGTATCCATTCACACAGCCACACACATGTAGTCATTATTTCAGGTGTGCTCAACTCAAACTCTCTCCCAAAACGATGCCATACCCATATCTCATCTTTAAGTTCCCAGTTAATCCCTTAGTAAAGGGAATCCGAATGTCCCACATGCTTTTTCAGCCTGTTTTTGTTGTTGTTGTTTTTCCCCACCCACTGCAGTCTTAGAGCTGAAGGCATCAAAATATTTGCAATTTATGCAGATGCTTTGTGCCTTTCTCCTTTCCTTTTCATTCTAATAGTTCACCTTCTTGATAGAAAGCATTCTGATGTCTCATCGTATGTTTTCAGATGTACACATTTTTATACTGAGAAGTGTGATTATTGACCAGGAATTAAAGAAATCTTGTTATTTCAGCTTTGGAGAGCATTTAAGTTAGAAGGAACCTTCAAAGTCCATCTAGTCCAAATGCCAGAAGCAGGTTAGTACCTTGTCTTGAGTAAGAGCAGAGGCTAGAAATCTGTCTGCCTGCCTCACTCCCTTTTGGACACATCTTTCAAAGCATCACTTCAGGAAGTGAAATTCCAAAAGCTACAGACTTATTGAAGGAGAGGGAACACTGCCTGGCCATCACCTGCCCCCAGAAAATTCAGAATGACATGAAAACAAGAAACTCAAAGATTACATTACAGAAAACTCTCCTAATGTGTTTGGAAGACAGAATATATCCAAGCCTGCATTTTCCAGACCCATGAGTATTGCAACTCCAGGGGTGCTCAAACTCCTCTGTTTTGCCAACATTTATAACACATAGCTTGAGGTCACTTCTCACACCAAAAGCCAAAGCCATCCAATTTCTCTTATCTGTTCTCCTGTCTTTACTCATCTGGGAGACAATGTGTATTAATTTTGCCATCTTTCAGACTTTGTCTAACTATTCATCAAATCATGAAGTGGAGGCTCCAGTGCCTTGGAGCTCTGAACACTTGGGAGAGGAAGGCTGGATGTATTGGAGCTGTGGTTTTCCACATGTGGCCTTCAATCCCTGGGGCTTTCTGGCTCACTTTCAGAGGGAAGGGCTGATGCTAGTGGGTCTGAAGTTCAGGCCTGCACAAAACTTTGCGGAGACTCCAGAAAGAAAGGTGATCAAAATAATGGTAGTGGAAGAGAAAAAAGAAGGCAATAGAAGGCACTCAGTAGACATAGACAGGAGCAGAAATGGGAAAAGAGCACATCCCAGCTGCATTTTTTTTCATTTCCATCAGAATTTCTGCATTTCCTCCGCAGAGAACCAGCCTGTTGTGGCACCTTAGCGGACCTACAAAGCCACAGCAGTTGAAGCCTTTTCTTCAGTTCTCACTGCTCTAAACTTCCCCTGGGGGCCAGGCCTCCAAGTTGCATCCAGCTTTGCTTCTTGTTTCCAGCGTGCCAACTGCCCAAAGGGCAGCTCACCGCCTGCTGCATCTCAAAACACCACCTCCTCATTGCAGCTTCACCACCTAACACAACGGAGATCCTTCTTTCTGTTCACATGGTAAGGCTGAACTCCAACAGGGCACCTTGGGAGTCCCTGACAAATCTCTCAGTTGAAGAAAGCTGAGTAAATTGCCGGATGGACAGGCAGATGGGCAGATGGATAGGTGCACATGCATACACTGGGTTGGATGTACAGAGAATAGCAGTGTCTTTGAAGGCAGTTTCTGTCCCACAGCCCATTCAGCCTCATATTCAGTTTCTCCCTTGCTTAAGCTAATAATCTCACTTGTGGAACTGTATCAAGTGATGTTTGACAACCCAGTAACGATATTGCATCCAGGAGTATTTTGTCCTGTACCATAACAGCAATATCTCCAAAGAACTCCTACTAAAGCCAGGACCGCTCCTCATAAATCACACACTCACATTGGCTGTCTGTTAATTAATCTTCCCCAGGTGTTCCCTCACTCAACCTTACCATGATCATCTGGAGGATTTTCCTGGCAACTCTGAATTATTTTTTTTTGCTTTTTTTTTTTTTTTTTTCTCTCAAGCAGCTGCCTGGCCATGCTCAGGGCCTTTGGTTTTTGTGCTCTCTCCTGATAACATCCCGCTTTACCACTTTGCTGAAGTCTCAATGGTCCATACAAACCTTCTTCAAATGCCCAGTGAGGTCATAACTCCCACCAAGATATTAAGTTGGCATCTTTGCCTCAGTGTTTAGCTCTCCACCAATCAAGTAGATTAAATGTATAAGGTATTTGTAAGATGTCTATAGAATATTTATCATCCCACTTAATTCCTTTTCCCTCATCATGGCATGCAGCTACATATCTCCAAAAGCTCTTCAGTGGTACCCAGAGGAAGTTTTTCCTCCTGAAGCTTTTCTTCAAGGGAGAATGTAGTTTTTCAACAGTATGATTGTTTTTATCTTAAGCTGCCTGATATGTGTAAAGGCAGCCAATAAATCATTTAAAAAATTCAAAGATTTCTTAGCAGTGAATCATCTTGTAATGAAAAAGCTGAGTTTGGCCATGGCTTTTGTTTTGGACACATTTATTTATCTATTTATTTATCTATTTATTGCTTTCATCCAGGCCTTTAACAAAAAACATGCTGTTTGCTGATGAAACCTCTCCTACTTTTCACTGGAAAATAATAATAGTAATAATAATAATATAATACTAATGATAATAGAAGGCATTGAACATACTTTTAAGTACTATTTTTGGTAACCGTGGAGGCTTAGCATCAAGCTGACAGAGCTACATGCCTCCTAGCACGGAGCTGGCTGACATCCAGCTGAGGGTGCAGGTGGAGAAGGTCATGTTTGGCTTGCCAGAGAGCTTGCAGATCCCTGAAATTCCTAGCAGGTTCTTTGCTTGAAGGCACACAGAGGTGCATGGGGGTGCGCTGCCAGCAGGTATGGTACACCCAGCATTCCTGCAGCAGCATGCAGCCAGCACTAATCTTCCTGGGACGGGGGGCTCTGACCTCTGGTGGGACACAGAGGTGTTCAAAGTGCTGAAGTATGGCTGGGAAGCCAAGTAGCTCCTCCAGAGCTGCTCTAGGTGGTCCCCACATAGAGCTACTTCCTGTCTACACCAGCAGCATTCCAGTGCCTGCAGAGAGCTGAAGATAAGATGCTTCCCTCTCTGGCCACAGTAGCATTTTGGGATCTGGTGAGATACAACTACTGCCACAAGGCAGACAAAACCTCCAATTGTTCACTCTGCATTATTGCTCTGAAGTCCTTTGTGTGGGTTTAAAGGTAAGATTGAGTGTTTCTCAACCTGATTTTGTTTTATTCTGGCTGATAATAAAATCTTAGAATCATTAAGGAATTATTAAGGTTGGAAAAGTTCTCAAAGATCATCTAGTCCAACCACCAACCCACCACCACTATGCCCACTAACCACCAGAGAAAATGAGCTCCCCCTCCTTGCAGGGGACTGCTGCTCTGAACCATTCCCAGAGCCCCTGAGTCTGTTTGGGGTGTTCTCAAACAAAAGATTTCCCAGACAGAAAACAAAATTATGTTTCTAGGCAGCTTTAGTATATAGTCAGAAGGAGGCCAGCTCTGCTGAGATGGAGCCTGTTGTGCCTGAAGTGTTAGCCACTTCAGATAGCACAGAGATGTCATGGTCCCTGCCCTTTTTATATCTATTGCCTAGTTCTGGAAACTATCCGTTAAGTAGCCACTTTGACTTTAATAGGATGAATCATTGTTAAACCCATCATGTGCTTATAAATGTTTACACGACTGGGCCTTAAATGGAGATACCACAGCAGGGGGAAGAAACAAAGCTGCACTGCAGCTGAGTAAAAGACACTTGTCTGGAGGGCTTCAGAGCTGTCACTGCTTGAATGGAAACCTCCCAGGTACAGAATTCCTATCCTCTGCACCTGGGAAATCCCCAGATGTATTTCCTTCACCAATAAATGTCACCAGTAATGTTGCTGCCTGGTGCAGAGATAGTAGCAATGGTGAAGAGGTAATCCAAGGGAATAAATACATCCTGGCACTGGGAGTCACACCTTAGGAATGACTCTGAGGCTATGAAAAAACCATGTTCACCCAAAAGAGACCACTGAGAAATTGCAATGGGCAGTGACTTTCCCCTGAAGAGCATCCAAAGCAAAAGTACACACATGGCTTCCACTCCGATGGCTGATTCTGCCCCATGCCATCTGCCTTCAGGAGAAACTCCCAGGACTTCCAGCCATCCCTCTGCCACCTTTTCCTTGCTTGATTATTTACTCAAGGTATCACACTGCTTTTGTGTATGTGAATCAATTCTAATCTTGGACCAAAGTTTACGAAACCTTTGGAGGTTGTTCCTTGCAACCTCTCGTGTTATTTTTACATGACATGTAGGCTCGGGATACACTGCTGGCATGTTTAAGGGCATGGTAAAAAAAGGCTCCTCAGGGTTAGTGGCATGATTCCCACCAACTGCAACAACTACCCTCTGTGAGATAAACGTCAGGCCCCTACCAGACTTCTTTGGCACGGGATCTGGGAGCTGTGCCGTTGGCTTTGAGACTTTGAAGCAGGGCCAAATGATTGCAGCTTCTGGTTTTGGGGAAAAGGAAGCAGAAAGGAGCTACGGGCTTAAGGGATTAGAAGGAAGAGCTAAAAATAAAATACTAATAATTCCAGACCCTGAACTTTTACTGCTTTCCTTGCAAAAGGGTGGTTTTTCCTGGTGTTTTACTGAGGGGAATCTGCTTTCTGTGTGACATACAAGAACAGAACACTGATGGAAAGCTTTGATATTTCCCTCCAAGACCAGAGCTGTTCCTGTTGTTCTTCCTTATTCCTGGGTCTCATGCTCACTAAATGTGGGGAAGAACAGATGACACAGCCTCTTCCTGTACCATTTCTCATATGCTTCAGCACACTTCAATAAAAAAAAATTACAATCCATCAATGCCAAAAGACAACATGATGAAAAGCAATTGGGCATTCCTACGTGTGCAGCCCACACGGAGGACCCAAGATCCGAGGAATATACCTGCCTGCTTTTTCCTGTGTTGCTGTCCATCTGCTCCTGCCTTTTTCTCCAGCTCCATGCTGTACTTTTGATATCATCCAGACATGCCACTGGGAAAGAGAGGTGGAAAAGACCATGTGGGAGCAGTAAACTGGGACACACCACAGTGGTTAGAAAGGATGTGGGATGGGATGATAAGTAGAGGAGAGCCATGCGGATGATGCTGTTCTTGAGATGGGGATGTGCAGTCCCCAAAGCACAGTGTCCCCTACAGACCAGGAGCCAGATGTAATTCCAGCTACAGAGACAAGTGGACTCCTGCAGAACAGCAAGCCCAGCTCCTGGTGAGTATCAGCGCAGCTATGGGGTGCGAGCACAGCATCTACTGAGCTTCGGAGCTTCACTTGCTGCTGACATCCAAATGCACTGCTGTGTGAGGGAGAGCTCATGCCTGGGATTACCAAAATCCTTCTGAGCCTTTGGGCTCAAATCCCAGTTTTCAGTCTCATTGATCCAGTCTTGGGAGCTGGATCACCTTTTGGGGTTCTTTGGGGTCTTCCCTTCCAGTCCTATCCCAGGTAACCATAGACAAGCAGGTGCAGGTGCCACAGGGACAACTTTCAGCCTGTTAAAATTCAATGAAGGATTTTTCTGGGAAGGAAGGAACAGCACAGAACTGTGTTCAAACTGTTCCTTAGCAGATGGCTGACTCTTGAGAGGAAGCCCAATGCTTGGACCTAAAAACTATACACACAGAGATATGTTACATATTTATTCAAGGCAGAAATTGGCCAGGAAATGGCCATAAAACACACATTTTGAATAAAAAGAGGGAGATTTATGGCTCTTTTGCAAATCTGAGTCATATCTTTCTGCATCCCCCAGGCAGGAATATCCTAATCACTAACATACCCCCAAACATGTACACACAGTGAGCCGAGAATTGCTTCCTTCTGGCCACAGCTCCAGCTAAAGACGTGATAGGGATTGAGCTACTTTATCTGACAGTCGGTAAATGAATTGCCAATTCATTCTGAGCTTGGAGGGGGATTTTTTCCCCTTTAAAAAAAGGGTCCTTTTATATGTGTCTTTGATCAGTCAGGGCCTTGACAAATTATTTTCCTAGGAATTTCTTTAGCCCTAATGCCACAAGGAAAAAAAGATTTGCTCTCAAAGAAAAGCTTTTATGTCTCAAAAAGTTACAGCGATATAAGGGGTTTTCCTCCATTTCTCCCTCATCTCGCTTGCTTCAAGAAATTGAGGCAGGTAGCCTGAAGATTTTTCCATCCCATCTAAAGGCAGAAGGGAGCAGGAGGATGGAGAGGAAGCACTGTCAAGTCTCCCAGCCCCATTGTTCCTGCTGTGGAGGAGCACTGCTTAACTCCAGCACAGACTCAACCAAAAGGTCATGGCCATCACTGACACTATTAAAGAGACACTTTGGCACTAGCATGAGCAATTGGAGCAGAGGACAGCTCAGGGTAATGTCACCAAGAAGCTACTGATTTGTCCCAAACAGCAGCACAAGGCACTTTGGAAAGGCTGAGATACCAGGGAACATCTCCCCACATGTATTGCCAGGTGCTGGGGTCATTCTAAAGTTAAGAAAACATTCAATTTTCATTAATAGAGTCCAAGGTGTGTGGGGGAGTTAGGAAGGGGGACTGGGGGAGGAGACTGGGGGGACCTCTATTTTTGCCACATTACAAGCATTGCATCTTTGATTGAGTTCCAAACAGTGTGGGCAATGGATGGCACAAATCATGTCTGGGGCATGACTGTACTTCATTATAACAAATTAACAGGGAAATAACTCATCCCGCAGTTACCCCATGCGTCCTCCCTGAGGATGGACTCTCAACAGCATAAGATCTCAGCAGTACAGTTCCAGAAGACCAAATTTCACCAGGATGGCTTAAGTTCAAAATACACATTTCCAGCCTGACCCTATATGAGCACACACATACCCTGCCTATGGGAATATTCCCACTGGACCCCCAGTAGTAAACCCACTGCAGAAAAGACTGCTGGATAAGGCAGGGGTCAGCTGGTCCAGACAATATTCTGCAGCTGAATTTCCCAATGAAATATGCCAAACCAAGCAATAGATGCTGCCTCCTGGGAACCTTTCAACTCCTTCAACCAAATTGAACCACTTTCAGCAAAGAAATATGACTGAAAAATTCAGGTGTGTCACTGCTGAGGATCCCCAGGAAGAAGGCACTGAGCTTGAAAACTGTCTCAAGCTGGTTCACTTTTTCTGTAGTACCTGTTCAACTTTTCCTGGCTCACAAAGTCTCCAGACTTGGCTTTGGCTGAAGCCCTAGTGTAGGTTATATATAGCTACCTGCTCCTCTCAGACACAGGGCCACTTCTGCCCTTGGAATTTCATTCCCTGGGAAGAGACACAGTTGTGTGCCCATGGGCTGAACACAGTAAATGAACTGAGGGGTTCTTACCCTATCCATCAACAACTGATTAGGTTGTTAAAGTTGTCCTAAAAGCTGCCCAGTCAGATGAAAAAGGAGATACCATGCACAAATTTCCCAGATTTCATTAACAGCTATGTAAAATCTGAGCAAACTGCCATTACAAATAACTCCCCATGAGGATCAGCGATGCCCTGAGTAATGAGCCTACTCAGTCCAAGAGCTCACTTCCTCACCAGTGCACATCTTCAAATGTTGTCATGATCTGAAGTGTGCTGGCTGGAAGATGTGCATTAGGAAAACATTTAAAGCTTGTTTTGGATTTGCATTTTAGTGTCACAGCCTTAGAACTAGGAATGAGGTGGCCCTTTTTGTTACTGATGCTGACTTTGCAGTACTTCATTCTTCTTTTGAGTACTGATAGGAGCTGAGCAATATTTTGGGGGTGTCTTTTATCCCCTCAAGAAGGCAGATTAGATCAAATTCTAAAAAAAGCATTGAGCAACTGCTATAAGAACTGCCCTCCTCTCCCATCCCAGCAGCAAAAAGTTATGTCCATGTTTAACAAGCCTGGGTGTCTCCTATTCAAGGTGATGCTTTACTTAGGAACATATTTTATTGTTTCAGGTAAGATGTTTAAAATGGAGGAGAAACTACAATTATTTCTTTGGAAGCTAAGCAAACGATGTCATCCATGCATAAGCAGTGTTTTGGTGCTAATTTAGTACACCAAAAAAAAAAAGGGGAAATTATCTGCATTGGTCCAGTAGTGCTACTTAATTTCCTTTCCGAAGTGTTTGAAGGTCATCCAGCAATGAAGAGCAGCCAGATCTGCAGGCCATGCCCATGGCTGTGCAATGCTGCCTCCCTCCCAGCTGCATAATCTCCATGGAAGATATTTGGAAACAACCCAGAACAGGGTTTTATTATTTGCTCCCCACACAGGCAAGTGCTGAACTCACTGCCAAGCTGGGTTTGTCATCACCACCTTGACTGGCATCAGCCCAATAGCAATACTGGTGCCTATCACTCAGCGAGGCTGTTAAAGCGTCTGGGTTCACACACGCACTCATAACTCACTGACCAGCTCCAGACTGCTTACAGCATTGTGGACCGGCCGTGGTCCATTGACCCCTTGCCTTAAATTAAAAGCTCTCCAAGTCTGGAATCACCTCTCAATCCCTGCCCAGGCTCACCAAGCACCAGACTCAGGCAGGGTAGCCAGCACAATTTGAACAGCAGCAAATATATCATGCTAGTCGAGCTTTTCAACCAGTTAGGCTTCTTTTCCCCAGGTATGCACCCCACAAAAGCCATCCTGTGCTGCAGTAGGCTGCTGTGTTTCTAATTAAAAGCTCTGATGAAGAAGGTGCATGCAGACACCTTAAGGTTTACAGTGATCTTGAGATGGAAACCCTTGGGTGATCTCCCAGACCATGCTTCTGATGAATGTAAGGACCTGCAGCTGATGATCTCAAGAGAGATGGGATAGAGGAATCTGCCTGCCTATATGCAAAGAAACATTGGAGAAGTGCACACAAATCCTGGCTTATCTAAGGCTTTGGAAGTCTCCTATAGTATTCTCTCAGCTGAACTGACAAGTTATGGACTGGATAAGTGGGCAGTAAGATGGGTGGAAAAGTGGTTGTGTCATCAGGTGCAAACAATGCAAGAAGTCCAGATGTTGGCATCCTTTGAGGGCCAGAGGTGGCATCAGAGCTTGTGGGCACCATTACTGATGACCAGAAAAATGGGGCAGAGCTCCCAGATTATACAAAACAGGGAGCAAGCAATCCATGTGAGCAGCAGGGCAGCTGCTCAGAGGGTTCCCACTAGAAAACTGGGGTGGCAGGAACCTTATGCAGCTCAACAAAAGCAGAAGTGAAGCCTGACCTCTGGGATGAGCTACCCCATGAAAAAAGGCAGGCAGGGGCTAGCAAGCAGCTTGCAGACAACAACCTGGGCATTCTGGCAAAGAAGTCAAACAGAGCCAACTGTATGCCCTTGCAGCAAGGATTATCTGCACCCTTAGCTGCGTGTACATACAGGGGAGTGACTCCCTTCCTCTGCACAGCACTCGTGTACTGCCTACAGTACTGCCTCCAGTCTCACTGGTCATAGGGATATACCACAACTCCAGACAATAGAAAGAGGAAATAATACTCCATTGTGATCATCTGGTTACCTCTCAATAATAACATTCCATCAAAAACCCAAAGTACAATGAACAAGTTCCAGATTCATTGCAGCCCAACGTTGTGAAGGAGCTGAAGTGCAACACTGGAGACCTGCGGTACTCTAAGATAGCAATGGGGATATTGAAACTGCACAGAGTCTCTCTGTGCTACAGACATGCACTGTAAACTTGTTCTACACATGCTAGATCACACAAAGCAGATGAAGAGCTGCAATATGTTATTATTATCATGATAATAAAAATAATAATATACATGTTCAGCCTTAGGCAACAAAAGCATCTTAAACACCAGCATTTACAACTGTACTACTGGAGCTATCAGTCCCTTTCTATTAAAAAGCATGCCATGTGCTCCCCCTCCACTCTAGGTCTGCACTTTCTATCCATAATTCACGCAGTGTTTTTGCTTGGCTTCAAGGCAGGTTGCAAACTATTTGTTAGGGCTGAAGCAGAGGCCAGCTTCTTCCCACACACTGTCACATAGTCCCAAGGAGGTTGCTTGGACCCCCTTCATAGGGACTGATTTCCATCTCCATATTGCATCCTCGTTGCTTTACTCAGCCTGGAAGTGTGCTTCCCAACAGTGCCTCTGCCCTCCACCATCATGGCACAACGACTCATCCATGTGATGGATCTCAGCAGGGCAGGTGATACACGGGCAGCAGCAGCCATGAAGGCAGTGGCCTTCCAATACTTGAAGGGAGAACAGTTGTTTACAAGGGTGGGTGGTGATAGGACAAGGGGGAATGGTTTTAAACTGAGGCAGGGGAGGTTTAGGTTGGATTTTATTAGGAGGAAGTTTTTCACCCAGAGAGTAGTGAGGCACTGGAACAGGTTGCCCAAGGAGGCTGTGGATGCCCCATCCCTGGAGGCATTCAAGGCCAGGCTGGATGTGGCTCTGGGCAGCCTGGGCTGCTGGTTGACAACTCTGCATATAGCAGGGCATTGAAGCTAGATGATCATTGTGGTCCTTTTCAACTCAGGCAATTCCAAGATTCTATGATTCTGTGATTCTGTGATTCTATTATTCTATGATTCTATGATTTGCCAAAGGAAGGATGAGAGCTGCTGAGCATGGGGCTTCCCACTGAAACACATCACAGTGTCATTCTGAATGGAATGTGGGTGGAAAAAATTTCCATTGGAATTTCAGAAGAGTAAAAGGTCCTAAATATAAACAAAATATTCTTCTCTTTTTTTTTCTTTCTTTGTTTTTTTTTTTTTTTTTTTTTCCTAGGGGCAGGAATTTATTCAGGCCACTTTCTGAACGTTTTCCATTCACTTCAAGCTTTAAAGACTTTATTAGTCAAAAAAAAAAAAAAAAAAAAAAAAAAAGCAAGCAGCAAAAGCATTCACTTTTCCAGGGAGAGCACGTACCAAAAAAACAGAAAGCAAAATATTTTTGTCTGCTGATGAATCCTCATCCCACCTCCAGACAAGCTGCTTCTTTTCTGCCTCACTTTTCTCCCCAGTAAAATTTCCATTATTATTATGTAGCCTAAAAATGAGCAGAGAGAGGGGGGAAAAAAATAGCCCTCAGCATCCCTTGAGAATTTCATATAATCACAGGGCTCCTGGAACTGGAAACTTAAAAAGAGAAAAATAAAATAAAATAAAAAACACTGCAAATCTCACAGGACTCAGCATAAAATTGTCGAAGTTGGCAGCACCATACAAATCTATGGTATTGTGGGTTGGATTTATGGGCAAGAATCCTGAAGCTTTGGACTGTTTTCTTCGCCCAGCCCAGAGGCACAGGGCTGTTTTCTGTCTGGGGCGGTGGGGAAGGCCTCACGGTGCCTCTGCCCCACTCAGGTGGCCTCACCCCCAGCAGGAACCTCACCATGTCAGGCTGCCAGGACCTGCAAGTTCCACATGAAAAGCCAGCTCCTGCTAACAGCCCTTCTCCTTGCTGCCCAAAGTTGAAACAAGCTGATAGGGGCAAACAAAGAGGTCTCTATGAGCCTGCTCAGGGCATCTGCAGCTTCCCTAGGTAAAAATGATGGTGACTGCAGAGTAGTTTAGCCGAGGCAGGCAGCTGCAAAAACAGCATCTGTGACCACAGCCTGCACATTGGCGTTCACTCCTTAAAAGATGTTTTGAGCAGAGGTTGGGTTTCTCTCTCTCTTCCTCTGGTTGAAGGAATTGCACAGCCTGCATTTATTTATTATGGTTCATACAGAAAGCTCTGTTTTTCTACCTAGGAATGTTTCATGGCTGCTTTCCGTGCTGCCAACAGCCTGAAGGCCATCACCCCAACATGGTTATGGGCCACCACCACCTCCTCAGCCACCACATCACTCTCAGTGCCCAGGGCCCTCCTCTCTTGGGGACACCATTCACACTCTGGGTATTTTGCCAGGAAGAGGCACCAGCAAGTCCACATCTCCAGGACTCTTCAGAGAATCGTAGAATCATTAAGGTTGGAAAAGACCACTCAGATGACGTAATCCAACCATCAACTCATCACCACTATGCCCACTAAACCTTATGGCCATATTCCACCCTCTCTGTCCCCAAGCCCACGGCAGAGGTACCCTCAGTAGTGCTTATGGTGAAGCCACAAGGTAGCGAAGTCATAAGGCAGCTCTGAAGACTGATGACAGCTAGAACTTAGAACTTGTAGGCAGAAAGGGAATTCTGGAACTGTAGAATCATAGAATGGCTTGAATGGGAGGGGACCTTAAGGATCATCAGGCTCCACCCTGCCTGCAAGAGGTTGGCTTGTGATGGCTGTCCACATTCCCCAAACCACATTAGGATGGTGATCCCCCAGTTTCAGTGTTGCTGAATTGTTAGCTTAGCTCTGGTTAGAGTTTAGTTCTTTCAATGACATTCACTTGAGTGTAATTTCTCCCTAGCTTTTGTATCATCATTGCCATGATTCTGCTGAGGAGTAAGTCCTTAAGAAGAGAAACGAGGGAAATCCCTTCAGCTGATGAGCTGGGAGGACGTACATTTCTCCAGGCCCAGCTTAGGCAAGGCACTTTCATACCGAGGCTGGGACTCACCACAGGCCTTTCAGGAGTCATTTTTTTCTTTCACACAGTCTTGCCATTGCAGCCCTACTCATTCAGATGGAATAGCAGGCTGTGCTCTTGTGGTACCACTGAGCCTGCTCCATGCTAAAGCCCAGCTGTGCCATACTGAGCTTAACCCAGTAACAAACTCAAGAGGAGCAGAAAGCAGTACTGTGTCCTCCCACCCACCCCAGATTTCTGATTTTGCCACTGAGATTGTTCCCATGGATAACCCCTTGCTCCTCATACCCACATAGCTCCCTGCAGAGCCAAAAAGGTAACTCAAGGGATGTGGATGAAGTTAGTAAAGTTGAAAGCTTTTCCTTCAAAGTTTGAGAAATATTTTACCGTATGGATTTAGTTTCCTTACCATTCTTTGAGATACATGGCACACATTTCTGGTAAGACTTTCTCCTTACTTTGTAACCACTGGACATTTAATTACATGTAAATTGCCATAAAGTGCCAGTGGGATGATGCAGCCTGGAAAGTACAATGTAATTGACAGCTAAATATGGTGCAATTTTTTATTCCTTAACTCAAAATTCAATTTACTCCGTCGTTAATCTTGGGAAACTGCAAATTCTGGAGGAACAGCTTATGATTTATGGAGTAGCGCAACATTTGAGCAGTTCCCTGAGGGTGGCCCTATGGAGACAAGCAGCTCTGTGTGTAGCTCCAGATCCCAGCCATGCCTACAGACTATACAATACTTGCATCTCCTTCTGCCGCTGCACAGCGCAAGCTCCCACAGGGGTACAGCATTGCTTACTGACCGCGCATGCCCCATCAGCACCAACATGCGGTACTCGCTTCTTGCATGCAGAAGGCAGTGAAAGCAGAGAGTAGATGTTCTACTTTGCTGACACACAGGTATAGCTCTTTTGTTGGTTAGAACTACTTTTAATCAAAAACATATATAAATTATATAGAGTATGGGCACAGCTTGGAGAGTAAAAGGAAAAAGAAGAGAAGTAGAGAAAGCAAACTTCAGTAAACTGAACCCTATGAGTCAGCTGCTTTACTGGCTTTGTAACACAGGAGGACTTACTCCAACCTCCATAAATAAACAGTACCAGGAAATGTTACATCTGAAGAGCCCTGCACAGACATTATATGAATTTGCTCTTCCTATTCTTCTTGCCTCCCTCCCCTCTGCCTCCCATGTCCATTTTCTGCTTTGTTAAAACACACACACTCAATAGCTCAGCATACCCAGCCATGTACCTCTTCTCCCCTTTTTTTTTTTTTTTTTTTGAGAGAGAGAGAGAGAGAGAGAGAATGAAAAAGAATTTCTGATAAAATAATCATGGTTATTGATTTTCCAAATGCTGTTTCTCCTCACTCTGCCTGCACACTCTTCTTTCCTCCTCCTCCTCCTCCCTTTCCATGATCTGCAGTGCCAGCAGCAGCCAGGCTGTGGGCCCTTCCAAATGGGAAATAACCCATGTTTGTGGGGCAGCTGGTGAGCTGAGAGACCGGGAGATGGGCAGATGGGAGATGGGGAGATGGATGATGGGAGATGATGGGAAAGGAGAGAGGGATGAGGGATTGGCAGTGGTGGGAAGGTGATGCTCATTGGCTGTGTGTTGGGGACGTGATGTTTTGAGGGAGTGAGGTCCCACTCACAGTAAATCACCTGGGTGAGGTAGGTGCCTGTCTTTCTTGTTTGTGGGTTCAGAGCACCTTTTTGCCATTGAAGAGTGATGATGACCATACCAATGGAAAAAAAAAAAAAAAAAAGAACACCAGTCTAAATTTCACCCTTGGTAAAAAAAAAAAAGAAGAAAAAGAAAAAAAAGGCTGATGTCTTTTTTTCTTTCTTTTTTTCTTTTTCTTTTTCTTTTTTTTTTTTTTTGAGAAAATGGAAAGAAAATGTATATATATATTATTATTTATTATATAACATTGTCAACATCAACACCACAAAAAAAAAAAAAAAGTAACATCATAGTTGTTTTCATCCCAGCATTCTGACCGTGTTGAGAAAGGCAGCAGGAGTCACGCGTCCCTTTGTGAAGTAGAGGAGCAGAGGAGGGCTGGGCAGGGGAGGGCTGTGGCAGCGACACTGACTGGGGGGGATCTGGGGGCATACTCTGCTCCCCTGACTTTGCCTTCTGAACCAAAGCACTGGCGGGGGGCACAATACGCCGTGGCCAATGAGTGCTCCATCCGTGCTTCCAACCATTGGCACGGTCAGCGTCCATCCCTCTTGAGTGCTGGTGGTGAACATTCGCTTAAAGGAGTCTTGCAAAATGTTCTCGTTTTTGTTATCAATGGTGTGTTGGATTTTTTTTCCCTTTTTTTTTTTTTTCTTATTTCCCCTCCACTTTTTAATTTTATTTTATTTTATTTTATTTTATTTTTTTTCCATTTCCATCGACTGCCTCGTTAGCTGTTCTCGCTCCACTCTGGCACCATGCCTACACCGTGCACCGAGTGGTACTGGTGGGGCGAGAGGGTTCGAGGCACAGGATGGGAATAGAGGAACTCTGCAGGCTGCAAGCTGCTGGGGGGGGACTGGATGCCGGTCTGAGGTCCGCACTGCCGCACGATGGGTTGGTGAGAAACCGAGGTCTGGTGCTGGAACATGCTATGGGTGTCTCCTATCTGGGGGGACGTGTGGTTGGCCACACTGCTGAGCCGGGGCATCAGAGGCCCTGAGGTGAAGTGGGCAGAGAAATGCTGGTAGGGTAACCTGTCCATGGGTTGCATGGCAGACACTGTGCAACTGCTGTAGGATGGCATGCTGGGCCACGTGTTACAGCTGATATCTTCCAGGCTGGGCACAGGATCCGTGGGGGGAGCAGAGCTGGCGTACATACATGCCTGGCGCTGAGCTGATTCAGTCCTGTATGAAGTGTTCAGTCCCTGTTGCTGGGGGTAACTGGACCTGTAGAAAGGATCCTCTTCCGCCGGTGAAGTTTCCATGTAGGGCTTCTTGTAGGGATGTTCAGTGGTGGAACATTCCTCATCTGTTGGGAGAGAAAACTCCTGTTAGCAAACAACAATGCCATGCCCTCAGCTGAACCTCCCTCTCTGCAGGCTGCCAGGACCATCCTCCTACTACCAAGGGCACAGCCCACGCAAAGCTGAGGCAGATTTGCCCTAACAACCATCAAGCTCCAGTCCCTCTACTGCAGACACATCTCCCAGTGCTGTCACAGCCTTTCCTTGGGACTGTTCTGAACAGATCCCACTGAAGCAGCTCATTGTGCTTGCTGGGCTGGGGAAGGAGGGATTAGCTGGGAGCTCTGGAAGGAGAAGTAATGCTATAAGATGCAGAAGGGATCTTGAGAAGTATTATTTCTGGTGATATCCCATGACACCAAACTCATCTCTGTTGGCTGCCAGCACATCGCCTGCCTGCAGACACAGCACCCTAACAGACATCTCCACTCCCAGAGATAATGCTGTTAATTAAAGCCTTTTACAATTATACACTTCTGTGATAAGTGACACAAAAATTTTACTGTGAGAGCACCAGCTATGACAGAGGTGAAGCAATCAGATTTAACAGCCCCAGCCTTCAGCTGTGCCAAGGAGCACATAAATCCATGCAGGGCTGCATGCTGGGGCCAAGCAAAATGAAAAAGTGAATTTTTATCCAAACAAGGTGCAGCTTGCAGAGCCCTTTTTTTCCTGCAGCATCTCTGTGCCAACAGCAGGAAGGAGATAAACAATGTAGGTGAAATCTCTAGGGGGAGTAAAATGAATAAATGAATATGCGCTTATTTATTCATTCACAGGGTCACTAAATGAAATCCAGCTCTGCTGGAATGGATGGCAGAGTTCCCAGGAACAAGAGTTTCACTGAGAGATTTTAAGATCAATGAGGCAAGGAAAGGAGAGCTTGTTCTGACCCACGTTAGCTTGGTGCTCCCGCTCTAAGAGCAGGATTCCTGGTGCAGAACGTAGCACTCCATCTAAAGGCATAACATTGGAAAGAATATCACCAAGAATTGACCCTTACTGCTGTAAACAGACATATGTTCCTCTTGGAAGCTGCACCGGCTCTGCTGGTAATGTAACCCCTCACCTCACTCAGGTCCCCGCCCAGTGTAGCCAGCACATATAGGCACCAAAGGGCAGGAGAGCCACGCGTTGCAACAGCATCTTTGGCACAGCCAAAATGGAAAGTGGGTGCAGCAGTGTATCACTGCTCTCACTTCTGATTGGGTTTGTTGTATAGGTGAAGGTGATGAAAGCTGTGAGCCCTGGTTCTGAGTGTGGTCCATCACAAAAGGCATATCTGCAGTACCAGCCGGAGTGCTAGCTTCTACACACAGCCTAAAAGCTTTGGATCCTTAACCCACCACTGAGTAATAAGAATGCTGGGGTGGAAAAACAATGTCTTGTAAAATGAAGCATTGTTCTGCTAATAAAATTTTCAGCATTAAACCGCATTACTCTGCTGGCATTAGAAGCCGCTGGCTTGGGGTTTGACTGTTTATTTTATTTTATTTTTTTAAGTACGAAGCTCAAAACAGTCAAACCCTGTTTTTCCGTTGTGCTGAAGTGTGCCTGACTTACAACCTGAGGCTGCTGATTTTTCCACTGAGCCCAGACGTTCCACTCCCTGCTGCAGCACAGCCAGGCAGGGCTGCAGAGACACAGGTCTGCTTCCAGAATGCATTGCAGGTGGAAAGAAGAAAACAAAAACAACCAGCACGAGTGGAAGCCCTACAGCTGCCTCCTCTTCTTTATGAGCTCTAGCAAGTGCTCTGCTGTCCTTTCTAGACCCATGCTCACTGATGTCAAATGTGGGAAGGACACTGGTATTCTAGTTCTTAAGGACTTCAAGGGGACTGCGCCTATCTCCAAAGAGGATGTTAACAGAGGATCACAGCCCATCCTAACAGTGCCTGCCTGCCCCCCAGCCTCTCTTCCTACTGCTTTTCCACCTCTCTCACAGTGCTAAAAGAAGAGGCATTCCCATCCTGGGCAGCTCAGAGCCAACCCCATCTGCTCTGGAGCCTAGACAGCGGAGCCCCAGGACACAGTCCTCTTCCTGAAGGTTCTCTCACATTCTCAGCAGGGCATAGTGGAGAAACCTGCTCTACTCTTGCTTTGCTTCTTGATGCTGGTTCCCAACAGCCCTCCCTATCCTTTTCCTGGTGGCACACCTTTGGGAGATGCTGTCCATCCTCTGTGCTCATTGCTCTTCTTGGAAGCCTGCGGTGGCAACCAGCTCTCGTGAGCATCCCCTTGATAATGCACAAATCTCCAACAGCAGAAGGTTCTGCCAAGCAGGGGAAGCTCCCAGAAGTGGATCCAAGGAAAATGGAGCCTGCAGAATGCGTGGAAACTGGCTCCCTCTTAGATGATCTATCTAATGAAGGAGTTTGAATGAGAGCATAAGCAGTTCCAAGATTTCCGGTATTTACTACTTCCAGCAGGATTGTAAATACCACACAAATGACTTTTTAAATAGAATTTTCCCAATTCCAGGATTAGACCTATTTGAAATGAAATGCAAACTTGTAAAATCTCTGGACTACAGAGTACCCAGGGCTCACTGCTTCCTCTGGTGCAAATACCCTGCAAAGGAGAGCTCCTTTCCAATTCGTGACTCTCATCTCCCTGGGATAGAGGACAATGAAGAATAGGACCCAAATGTTTCAGTTTTTAAAGCTCACTCGCACTTCCCAGACATTACAGTAGGTTCATCCCAACTTTATGAGGAACAGACAATGGCTGATTATCACTAATGCTGTTCTTTTGCCCATTCTGGTTTCTCGTCTGAATCTAACATGAGCGGGAACAGCCAATCACAATGTACAAAGCCAATGAGGGCTGTCAAAGAAGAAAAGGATGGAGTCAACCAAAATGTGCATCCCTAAAGGGCAGACAAGTCATATTTCCTGGGACATGAAATCTAAGATGTGTTGTGGCTGTGGTAGTTATTTTAGCAGTCACACTTCTTGCAGTAGCTGCATTGCACTGCAGGGGAACACGACAGAAAGAGATACAGGGCAGGAAAAAAAAAACAGCACCAGAAGCTGGAGGCAGCAAATGGCTGGTACTGCCTGCAGAGGCACAGAAAGCATCGCCTGGTGAGGCAGTGGGGTATCTGTATAAAGCAGCACTGCCCTCGTGAACATCTCCTGCCTGGGAGGCAGGCTCCTCTGCAGCCCATTTCTTCAGGCTTTGAGCTACATCTGCTGCATCCTCCCAGGCTGCAGACACCTCTGGCTGTGAGGTAGCTCAGGGCTTGACCAATTCATTGCAACTCCTAAAATGCTGGCAGGATGAGAAGAAGGTCATCCTACAGCTGGCTTTTATTCAGCCCTGGTCCTACAGCTTCTCTAAGAGAAAGAAATCCCATCTCCCCGTGATGAGGGAGAAATCAGCTTGGTAAAAGGTCGGCCTACCCTAACAGTGCCTGTTCTGGAGGAAAGGGGAGAAAGACACTGCTGCATCTCCACCAACCTCAGCAGAACAAGAAGATGAGTGATATATACTTCCCCATGGGCAGGGTCACATCCAAGCTGAGTGGCTGAACGACACAGTTCTTGCTGGTTGGGGCCGGTGGATTCTGCCGCATCCCTCTTCTCCCTCAGAGTGCCAACATGACAACTTTTATAACCTCCCCTGGGAGAAACTGTTCCAGTCGCCTCCTGTTCAGCATCATAAGCATCCCAGAAATCTGCCAAGTGGTTGGGATTGTGTAAGGCTGGGAGGGAGCAGAGGTTTAGAGGGATGACTTTTTAGTTCACAGGAAGTCTGAGAGAGAGGATAACACAAGAGAAAACAAGCCCTGATGCCCTAGTTGAGATGTGGGGCTAAAATGAAAGTCAGAAAGCCAGCTGCCTGCTGGCAAGTCCTTTTGGGCTTTTCAAGCACAGCAGTGAGACAGGCAGAAGTGGAGAAAAAGTAGAGAAAAGGCAAAGCTTTAACAGATCTTTGTTGCAACCTAAAAATCCACATCAAGAGATGAGGCCACTCCTTAGGAGGATACAGTTGTGGAGTTCATCCATCCATCCCAGAGCAGTCCATGTGAAATGCCATAGGCAATCTCAGTCTGGAGCTAGGATTCAACGCAGGACAATTCAAGCCTTCAGGACTGCTATTCCCCAGCATTCAGCATGTTCAAAAAGTGCTTGGAGCAGCAACCTGTCACATCATACTGGGGTCATTCCCAATGCCTTGACCCCGCATTCCCACCCAGGCACCAGGAATTGCCACATTGGTGCTCTGGGATGTATCCTTCCTTCCTCACCCAAAAGGGGATCTGCTCCCTGAGACAGAGGAGCCTTCAGAGATAACATCCCTGCTGTTCTCCCCTAATGCAACTCCATATCAGATCTACGGAGTGAATCCATCTTAACTTGACAGCTAAGAACAACACTGTCAACCACAGAGTGAAATCTTTGTCTCAAGTCACCAAGAAAGGAGAAGTTGAATAAGGTGCCATTTAGCTGCTCAAGGAGACCCATTCTTTACCAAGCCTAAACGAAGAGTCAGCCTTCTGATTAGAAGGGCTCCAAAGAAACACCATGAGATGTCAAAGCTGGTTGGAGCAGTATACGAGAGCCTATCTTGGAAGGCAGGGCTGGTATTTGCTACAGAAGATACAGACACCAGCTGGTCTCGAACACAGCCAGATTGCCCTCTGCCCCTAGGAGCACTTCTCCATAACCATAGCTGCATGAGAAGGAAATCATCTGCTGGAGACAAATCCTAATCTGATTGAAGAAGAGTCAGTGCTTGAGGAGTTGATTGGGACTGCACACACTCCTACCTACACTTTTTCTTTGATGAGAAGACTTATTAAAATATATGCAGAGAGACTGCAGTAGGAAAGCAGGAGAGGTGTGAGGAAGAGTTTGATATTTCACTGAAGGAGAAGAAATTGCAAGAGGAAGATAAATATAATAGATAAGATTAGTTCCCCTAGTTTAATGCAGACCCTTGCAGCACTAGAAGAAAGTGCCACACTCAGCCTGAGTTTGAGATGAAACCTTGGATCACGTTCTGATTTATCTGAGAAGAATTGCTCGTTCCTCAGTTTTTGTTGTTGTTGTTGTTTTAATTAATTTCACTTCGCAAAGCGCTGCTTGGCAGCTGACATTGGCTCTCTGTTTCCCATTAACTTTGTGTTTCTTTCCTTTAGGCCCCGTGACTGTTTTCGATTTGCTGCATGCATGGGAGGGGAAAAAGCACAGCAAGGAGAGCAGAGACTCAGGCTCCTGAGACACACAGCTTGGGGAAGAAGGCGGTGGTGTCGGACAGGACGCTGCTTCTCTTTGATTAAAGCATTTGGTGGCTTTGATAAAAGGCCCTTAACTGCTTGTGCCACTCAAGCCATCGTGGAGATAATGAGGAGCCGTCGGCCCTACAGACAAGGACGCGCTTGGCCAGTCTCCTGCACTTCTGCAAGGGCCATGCAGGCCAGAAGGGGCTGGGGAGCTTATTATGGGGCAGATAGTCGTCTCTTTTGTGACAATAAGAGGAAGTGAGATAATTGAGGGATTGAGGGAAACCACCCATGGAGACACCACTTAGTGGGAATCCCAAAACTGGAAGGAAACATCAGCTGATTCCTTATCACTTTACAATGTGGAGGCAAATGATGAATTGCCCTGCAGTGCAGGGACACACAGATTGTCCGAAGGACCGCTGCCATTTGGGCCAGCTTATTTTGTACAGGTTCAGTGGAGGGGAAGATGAAGATCAAAAGCTCAGCTCCCAGGGCACCAAGGCTGGATCTCAGGCTGGGATACCAAAGGCCACTGTGGTGGACCTTTTGTCCCATTTCCACCATAGGGCTTAGTGGCAGTCCAACCGTTTCCCAGCAGCTTGCACCCATCATTCTACACCAGGATGAGAGGATCAAGGGTGATACAGCTTACTCGGACCTCAGGAGACACTCTGGAAGGGCACTGCTGTTCCTTACTCTCTATCCGGCTGCTCTCTTCCCACCACAGCTTGGATTCTGGCTGTATGAGAATCAGAGTCACCCCACCAGCTGGAAGACTCAGAAAATTGTGCCTCCATTTCTCACTATTTGGCTCAGATCCACAAAATGAAAATATTAAGATTTCTCAACAATTTTTGTTTTGCATATATACATGTATGTCCACAGATGAGGTGCTACAATACTTGGAGGACTTACCAAGGGTGAGACCTCTACTTCCACTGCCCTGCTGTCCCGCTGCCAGCACTTCCTGGCATCTGCCACTTTCACCCTGAGTCTGCACTGCACATCCCAGTGCCCCGGGGTTAGGATGCTAAAAATAATGGCATGTGGCTTGCTGATAGGACCCTGCAGGGAAGCAGGAAGAGATCTGCTGTAGGAAGAGGCTACCAGGCTGGAGCAGTTCTTTGTGCAGCCAAATGCTGTGGTGCATGCTATCTCCTTTGGCTTTTCTTTTGCACCAAGAAAGTCCTGGAGAAAAGTGAACCAGGAAGGCAGCCACAACCTCCTGCCTATCCCATAACACTCTGCCCTGGAAATTCCCTATTTTCCTCTGAGGGTCTGGACCTGATCTCGTGCTTTTGCTTTCCCAGTCCTGAAGCATCTAACATCTGGGCACACCCATTGCGCTGAGAGGGGAAGGGAGAGCCTGCAAAGTGCCTGCTCCTGCCTGAGAACAATTATCCCACTGGTACCCCGGGCTCTTCACGCCAGGACGAGCTGAGCAGTCAGTGTAAAGCACTCACAGTGTGATCCCTCAAGCTCTGTCAAAGCAGGTCAGTCACGCCAGAGGGGAACGAACATGGATATCATGATTTTCAATGCCATGCCCCACTCATTAGACTGAGCATTTAAGTGGAAATGCTTTCTGCATATGGGCAAATGTCTTCCAGCCGTGAGACTTTTAGACAAAAACCACAAAATCCAAGTTGTCAAGGTATCTACACTCAGAGATTAACCCTGTCTGAGGGCTACAGAGGCAGATAAGTCAACTTTATCTCTGGCACCAGCTATCTTGCCAAATGTGGATTCACCATGGGTGGAGGGTGCCAGCAGCTGCTCCCAGCCCAGGGCAGAGGAAAGATTCCAGGCTCCCACGGGTGAGAAGAGTTTTCTAGCCCTACTCCATGCTGCTCCCCACTTTTATTGCACAGCACTCAGCCCTTGCCCATCTTCAAGAGGCACCACAAAGCAAGCCGGAGCCTCCCATCCCGCAGCAAGAGAGCACTACAAAGTAATGGCCACAGTCATGCTAGGGAGGGGGAACGTCACAAGCAGCAATCTTGAAGGCCTGACCTTTTCTCTTGGTGCAGTGGTAGATCTGGCTGTGCTCCTGGGAGATTGGGTAGGGGTTGGCAGGTGGCAGCAGGTCCTGGGAGGTGCTTGACACCCCGTTCTCACACTGATACTGGGAGCCCAGGTTGGAGGAGGTGGAAAGGACCCTGGTCTCACCACTGAAGGGGCTGTGATTGGAGGACACTTTCTGTCTCACTGTGCTCCTGGGAACAACCGGGTACTCTTTACTAAAAGCAAACAAACAAACAAACAAAAAAGAAAAGCAGAAAAGCAATCAATTAATAAATAGATTGGTGAAATGAAGGCAGCACATTAGCGTCATGGTGTTGATGAGACTTTCAGAGAAACAGAGATGCCCCTCCCAGGAGACTGCAGCCCCATCACATGTCACTGCATCATTATCTCCCCTCTTGCTCTCCTGTCGGTATCTTTCTCTTTGTGTTCTTTCCTCTTCACCGCTATTATTTTACATACACATTAGATAGATATATGAAGTCATAGCAAAATACATAAGATTTATACGTACACAGTAAGATGGCATTTATGAATCACTTCCTATTTATATCATATATATGAGCATATATGTAAATAAAAACCTCATTTCTGCCAAGTTGCTTACAGGGATTCAAGCTGATGTGAAGGTGGATTAAATATTTAGATCTACTTTTTCCCTGTATGGTTGTTGTCCCCATTCCTTTTCCCCAGGCTTCTCCAGCCTGGTTGTCCTGAATGGAGATCTCTGGACCAGAGAACAAGGTCCCCCCCAGAGTGCTCCAAGAAATAAAATATCACAAGCAGCCATATGCCTGAGCAGAGCCACTCCAGGAGGGTGAGTACTGATGGAAAGTGTGGTTTGTTTCCTTGTTTTGAAATCTGGTTTGAAGCAGTGGTGCTTCGCCAGCAGTGGCTCCAAATCCCTCCTACAAGAGCGTACGATGTTTTAGAGATATTTCTCCAAGCACATTGGCAACATGTGGCAGGACAAGATTATTCCCACAGGAAAGCTCAGAGACCTCAGGTGAGACACTCACCTCCTCTGCTTCTAACCTCCACAATGGCCAGGCACTTGCTGAACCCAAGGACTTGCTGGGCTCAGAGCAGTCTGAACCAGAGCCCAGATCACAATACAACTTTCCTCTTTCCAGCCACAATATCTGCAGCAATCTTAGAGATGCACTGCTCACCTGCCCAAGGGTAGATCCTCCAATCCCATCTTGAATGGGCTTGCCTGGCCACATATGTGTGGAGGAGGAGCCCTGAATCTCCTCTTGGGCCTTTTAGAGAGGACCTATCACAGCAACAACTCAGAACTCATTTACAAAATTTAACAATACCAATTATATAAACCTACTCTCAGCAGGGAGCTTTCATCCAAACCACTGCTGTGGTGACTGCCAGAACCATTAGTAACAGAGCTGTTATAGACGGGAAACTCACCCAGGAACTCAAAACCAAGTGAATGTGTTTCTCATTGTGCAACAATTTTTTTCCAAACCCCGGGCACTGGTGACTTGCCAGGTCTACACCAAAGGTGGGGTTCTTCCCCCACCAGCCCTGCAGCTCCTTCCCACAGCTGACTGACCATCAGCTTTTTGCCTAAAAGTGAATTCCAAGCTGTGCATGGTGAACGAAAAGAGAGGTGGGCTGGTAGGAATGTGGGAGGAAGTGGGGACTCATTCTTCAGGCACACAAGGCAGTAATGGTTGCCAGGAGGTGCTGTGTGCTTTAGGAGACCTCTTCACCAGTGAGCAGCCTCTGCCCATGATTTCATTGCAGGAGCTCCTGCTGGAAGTTCAAGAGCCATTGCCTTCGGACCTCCCTTCAGATAAACCCCCTAAGTGCTGTGTCTCTCAGCCCTATCAGATTATGGCTTTGAGCTTTCTGCTTCTGCCATGCTCCACCTTCACATATGGGTCTTCATGGAAATGGTACCAGCACAATGCCCAAAGCTGTCATCCTCATATTTCCCTTCTAGGGAGACAAGATGCCCAAAGCTGACTCTGCTTCCTGATCAGAGACTGCTACATGGACTGGCTGATTTGTTCTTCCTCAGCTTTACAAACCTCTCCCAAAAATCATAGAAACATAGAACCATAGAATTGCTCAGGTTGGGAAAGACCTTAGAGATCATCGAGTCCAACCATAACCTGACCATACTACCCTAACTCTATCAACCCTCTGCTAAATCATGACCCTGAGCACCACATGCAGACGGTTTTAAAACACATTCAGAGATGGTGACTCAACCACCTCCCTGGGGAGCCTATTCCAGTGCTTAACCACCCTTTCTGTAAAGAAGTTTTTCCTGATATCCAGCCTAAATCTCCCCTGGCACAACTTGAGGCCATTTCCCTTCATCCTGTCACCTGTCACCAGCAAGAAGAGACCAACCCCGCTCTCTCCGCAATCACCTTTCAGGTATTTGAGGAGAGCAATAATGTCTTCCCTCCTCTTCCCCAGACTAAAATGGCACAGTCCTCTTTTTGTTTCCCCAATGGAGTGGCAATGAGCTGCCACAGAGGAGGGACATGCAGTGGCCTGATATCACACCATGCTTACTGTGGCTCTTTCGGAGGACAGCAAAGATGAATGCTGCCACAGTTTCTCCCTTCTTCTGGAGTGGAGGTATTGGATGCCTCCACTGGACTGCCCTTTTGCAGGTGTTTCTTCCAGTAACATCTCACAGGAGTTCACAGGGATCTCCGCTTGCATCATGCTCTTGCTGTGCAAAGCATCATATAAACACAGAGAAGCAGACCTCACCCTGATACTGCTCACCTATAACAGTGTTTTCCCTGTCACTACGGAGAACTGATTGGTTTCTATTAATAAAAGATATTTCCTTTCTCTAAAGGAGCTTATGTGCCTTAAGCTGCAATATTTTTACCCCAAAGTACCCAGTAGAGGTGGTGTCAGGGTCCCACACTCCTGTTAAGCACTGGTTCCTTTCCAACTGCTTTTCCCAGGGAAACCACAGCCTCTGTGGCTGCCAGAGGAGCATGGCACTCCATGGCATAGCAGGACATGTGCTGGGGGGAGAGCAGTTGGAAACACCGCATTTCTCTTCCCAGGAGACAAGGACTTCTATTCAGACAGAAATATTCCCATTTCAGTCAAACACATTGGGTGTTATTTTTGCCCCCAAAATTAACAATATGAGGAGTGAGAGACAGGAAACTAAATATAAAAAATATTCTTTTTCTTTCGCTTTTTTTCCCTACCATCAAAGGCAATTCTCTCTGTATTTCTACTTCTCTGTTCTTTACAAGCTCTGAGTTCTAAGAAAGAAATTGCTCTGGTGCATTGTAACACTACGGTCATCTTGAAGCATTTGTACTATTTCCCGAGAACACAATACACAGTATGCACAGCCACAACTATAGATTGCCTTTTGGTCTTTAAAAATCCATCCTTTCTTTCTTTATTTTTTTTTCCCCCAGTGAATACCTAAAAGTCACTAATCCGAGAATAGCCAGTTGCAATCCTGGGCCACAGTTTAATAGAATTAAAGGTTTCATTCACTGCTGGCAGACACTGCTTGCTGTGTCCAGAATTATTGCTGTCCAAAAAAATGGCGGAGAAGTTGGAGGACTGACTACTGTGGCGAGACAGGAGTTGTCTGCACAGCAAGGGAGAGATTGCTGTTCCTAAACAAGCATGAGCAACAGTTCTATATGGGATCATTAATGAACTACATTTTAGTGAGGAAAAAAAAAAATAAAAAATTAGAAGAACAAAAAACTTTGGTTTGGGAAAGAATTTGCAAGGGAAGGAGATGTCATTGATACACTTTAAGTGAGTTCGAGTTAGTTCTGATGAATGTTTGGTTACCAAAGCTCGTATATTACGACAGCATAGGAGGACTGGGAGGAAGCAGGAATGCTGTGCGGGGCACTGAACGAGCTCTGCCAGGTGAGTTTAGCAAAATCCTTCCCACTGTCACATCTCATGGCATCTTCCCCCTTCCCTGGCCAAATGGCACCTTCACCAGGACACGATGAGGTCACTTACACCACCGATTCATATGTAAAAAGAATTCAGAGGAGGAAGTTCAAGGAGGTTTTATAATCTTAGAGTCACAAACCTCTTTGGCCTCTGGACACTAATAAAATCTGTGGAAAATGATAAATGTATATGTTCACAGAGCAGCATCCAGTTCACTTTCCTGCTTATCACTGTGTTGGAAAAGAATAGTGAATTTTCAACATATTTTCATGTGCAGACTTGGAGTTCCCTAATTTATCAGTCATTGCATAGTAAACATAGCTAGCAAACAAAAACAGAAAGTTAAAAATCTCTCCATAATTCAGTTTATAACTTGGAATCTACTGTGTTGCAACATCCAGTCCCTAGTGGCCCTAAGCAAATGGTTCTACTATGGCTCTTCTGATATTTCTGCAACAAAACAATGGGTACCAGGCTTTTCAGAGCTGTTGTAGTAACAGTAATGAGAACACAAAATAGCCATAAAATACCAGGTCCCAAAGCTTATACAATATCTCTTCGAGTTCAGGATGAGATATGAGATAGAAGAGGAATTCCCCATGGTTGATTGCTGCCATGTTTTCATAGTATCCTTTGGAGCTTCTAGGCTCAGCACCACCTACAACTTCTTTGTGATGACAGTTCCTACCCTCTAGGCTGACCTATGGTGTATCAGTGGCCAATACTGGATCCCTCTTCTCTCTTTCTAAAGCATCATAAAATTTAAGTCATCCACTCAGTACCGATGGATGCAGTGATGCAGGATCAGACCCTTACTCCAGATGTGCAAATACAACTCAAAGTTATTTGATTTTGTATTACCCAAACCACCAATTTTTGTCCTTCCTGCTGAGATTTGAGAGTAGGAACGAAATGAAAGTAAGCCACAGAAGATATAGAGAGGAAGAGAACATAAGTGACTGCAATAAGTATAACATCTCCCAGGGAAAAAAAAAAAAAATACCAGAAAACAATTGCCAATTGTCACTGTGCATTCATTTCAGCTTATTTCCAACACACTGTAATAAAACTGAACCTCTCTCAGGAGACTATCTGGAGAGTCTGAGGTGGATAATCTACAGCGTGAGAGGATAGACTTAGAGGGAGGAGGACTACTGAGTACTTCCTTCATTTTTAGCACAGATCAAATATGAGCTCTCTCTGCATGGGGACTACTGGCCAGCCCCACAGAAAATAATGACCCAGACTGGATGTCTACTAAAATAAGTCCAAATATCCAGAGAAATATGGAAGGCTGTTCACAGCAACAGCCTCCACCAACACATCAGATGTCCTGACCTCCTCACCAACATGTGAAGGGGCCCAATGTAGCTGTTTTGGGGGCACATCTGTGTTAGGCACCAATGCCCCTGTCACTCAGTGAGCAGGGCAGCACAAACAGCCCATTGCAATGAACCCAAAGAACCAACAGAGAAATTGCTAGAAATCCAGAACTCTCATCTTCAGGCAGATGAAAAGCTGAAGTGCCACAGACAAATACTGCTATTCGTGTAATAGGAACTCAGGAAGGTAAGGAAAATGGACGTTGGCCAGAGGCAGCATCAGCAGGCATCGATGCTGGGCAGAGCTTCTGCAGATTGGGTCCTGCTGGACAGATCCAGCAGTGGGGGAAATTGCAATACTCCGTGAATATCTCACTTTAAAAGAACGGTAGATACCCTCCAGTGAAATCCACTGAGTCTTACTCTGGATTTCATCTGAATCTCATCAAATTCTACAGAATGCAGCTCAAGCCTATGGTTTCCACCAGGGTTTTGATCAGGAAACTTTCCTCAGGGACGTTTGCTGGAGGAAAACATCGTCTCTCCAACAGATGTTACAACCCTAAATCTCACACTGAAAATGCTTCAGACAGTATGTAGCCCTTGGGAGATTTCAGTGATGGAAGATGGGAAATGAAAGTGGATGTAAAGATGAAAGGAGAAGATGCAAGGAAAGTGAAGTTGTTTGTGGTGGACTGAGACCTACTTGCAGGGGACAGAACAGGGCTCATCAGTCCAACACAATGTCAGCAAGTTGGGGTATATCACATTTTTAGATCCTAAAGGCTCATCCATTTACTCTACAGGCAGGGAAAAATGCACCATCTTCTCTGCCGTACCAGTTCTGAATCATGGCACTGTTTGTATATCCTGTAAGTCTGGCCCAGTTTCTGTTCTCAGTTACACCAGGAAATATTTGGAATAGTTCCAAAGATTACTGTCGATTGATGCCAAAGGAAGCAAGCTACGGCTCAAGGTCCTTGATGGAGAAAAGACATCCTTAGCACTGAGCCACATCTGTGAATCACACTGCCGCTCTGCCCTTCACTGAGCGCATCGCTCTGGATCTCACTTAGAAAAGGCCCAGGGCAGCCACCACAGGAGCTGAGAGCCACCCTTCCACGTCACTGTCTTTCCACTCAAAAGCTTTCCCAATGAGGAGCTTCAGGGACTAATTGCAGCAATTCCAATGAGCAGTAACAAGGAGCTGAGATTTCCAGAAGCTCTTCAGCACCCATAGTAATCACAGCAGACAATAGGAATTGCAAATGATCAGCAAAGTTGGCTGAAGGGTTGAACGGAATTGCTCTGTCACAGCGTCCTAGCCCCAGACCCACAGACACTTCTCCCCCTCTGTCTCTTTACAATTACAGATTGAAAAGATAAATAAAAGCCACAACTTGCATGCAACTTCCCAACTCATTCTGTAGCCACAATCTATTAGCACAGCTCCTCTGACTGTCATGCATGGAGAATTGTTGAGGGTGAAGCCCTACACTGGCATCTGCAATGCAGACCTCGTCATCTCGGAGGATTTCTGCTGTGCATTTTGCTCTTTCTCCCCACACCAAATTCCCCTTGGCACAGGCAGACTAGTCAGAAGGGATTTCTGCAGTACAGCAACAGATCTGAAAGAACTAGTTCTCCTGATATTCCAGCACCACAACCATGTGGTTCTATTCACCTGATTTATGCCTTTCAATTGCAGCATGACCACAGGATGCAGATTTGGTATAACACATTCCCTATGCATTTTCCTGTAGTATTTTTTGTTTGGTTGGTTTGGTTTGGTTTGGTGCTTTTGTTTTGTTTTGGTTTGTTTTTTTTTTTTTTTCCTAAAATAATCAGGAAAGCAAAAAAAATCTGACCTCATGCTTGGAAAAAAAATTGAGAGTTAAAAACAGCATGTTGTCCCAGCACACTTATCCCATCAGAGAAACCGCTATGGGGTCCCACGTGCCTCAGGAAAGAAAGGGGGGAAGTGAACTTGTGTCAGGAGTCTGTTTGCACTGGAATTTAGATCTCTCTGGAGCTCCAGGCTATTTGTTCTGAATGAAATCATCTGCTGTTGAAAGGCTCAATAACACTCCTGAATGAAGTTTTCTACCTACACCAACTTATTAACTTTTCTTCTGGGAAACCAGAGGGGGTAAATCACCACGGAGGTCCTGCAAAGAGGAGCCACAGAGAGGGCTCACACACATCCATGTCCGCCCCACAGAACGCCCATCCCTTGGGGGCTCAGGACAACGTGCTGCTCTTTCTTGGCCACAGTGCAGATGAAGATGGAGGGAGAGCCCTCAACAAGGCACCCGAGACCTTGCTCTGAGCTCACACTTGGCTCTCAAAGTTGTCTTCCTTCCCCGCTTTGTCTTCCTCCCCCCAGCCTCTGCTATCTGCCAAAGTGAGGAGTTCAGCAGAGGAAGTCGCCATCACTGAGAGCTGCTATACGCCACTGCAAGACCTGAGCTGAGCAAAATAATGTTGGGCCCAGCAAGCCAGCCTTTGTCCTGTGATCGCATCTGCTGACAGGCACAGCTCTTCAGGTCCAGGTGGAGCTCCTCTCTCATACCTCCAGCTATTGAAAGGCAGACGTTTACTCTAAGCACGTTGTTCAGACTACAGGCAAAGCAGGAAGGGTTCCTCAGCCCAACCTACACTCATATCACACATGACACTCATGTCACCACCTTCTCAGAAGCAGTTCTGCTCTCTGGAAGCCCCTTTTGCACAGAGGGAGCCCAGAAACCCAGCCAGGGGTCGCTGCTTCTGGATGGTATCTTCAGCCACTTGCTGCCACCAGGTCCGTGCTCCAAGAGACACAGTAGGATCAGTGCTGGGAGCATATCTCAGGGCTCAGGCCTCTCTCCAACACTGCTTCAAGACATGCAGGTGATGGGGGTGAGAAGGGGTGCGCTCCAACCATGGCTGGAATGGCTTTCCTCAAACCCACAGTGCTCTGAGCTCACACACCCTGCTGGCAGGCTTCTCAGCTCTGCTCTCGGCGCTGAAATGTCCCTCTGCACTGGAAGTTAGGACACAGTTAAGAAAACAAAGGTGCTTAGGCTTTCCTCAGCATGAAAAATTCATTCCCTCCATGGCTACACCCCTTAATGAGATGATCAGTGACCTGATGAATGTCAGGTCACCGCTTCCCAGTACTAAAGTCTGTGCACTGTTTTGTAAAAGCGTGGGTTTTTTTTTTCCAGCTACCTTATTTTCCCTGTAATGAAGAATAAAAGTGTGTTTTCTGAGAGCACACACAGCCATCACTCCCCCAAAGCTGATGTACCAACATCTGCCAGCCAGTGGAGAAAACAGCCTCACTACACGTCTGTATACACACGTATATTGTATTTAAATATATATTTATATATGAAACATAAAATCACAAACGTAGGTTGAACTTCTCTAATATACTCAATGCTGAATGGTTATTTATCTCATATGTACATCACTTACATGTTTTGATATGTTAATACATTTTGTATGAGTTGTGATACATAAAAAACCTGCAAATGTGAGTTCTTATTTGTCTGTATTTACGACCCTGGATGGGTCTTCATCATAATACAATAACCCAATCCTGCTCTCTTGTTAAAAAAATGACATCTTTGTAAGGGTGCAAAATTATTTCCATGTAATCTGTACAGAGGATAACTTATTAAGGAAACAAGCATCAGAAATTATCCTATAAAGTCAAGGCTATGGATTTTAACCCTTTCCACCATGTCAGGTCTGAGCATGTGTGTTTATATATTCCAAGTGCTTCTGTTCACTGTATCAGAGTATGACCACAGGCCCCACAGAAAAATGCCAAGCCATTTTTAGCACAAGCTCAGCATGGTTAGGTGCCATGCTCTTCATATGTCATGAAGCCCTTCTAATAGTCCTCACTGTTTTGCCTCCTCCCTCCCCCCTCCAAAAACTCCACAATGAATGTAAACCTTCAAATCTTCCCATTGGCCATAATGAAAGGGTAGTTTAGCAGGAAAAAAAAAAAAAAAAAAGGTGCTGGGACATCATTACTGAAGTTCCAGTAAAGGTTGGCAGGCTGCACAAGGGAGCAAAGCTATTTCAACTGGCAGTGCATCCCCCAAATAAATAAATAAATAGATAAATAAATATTGAGACATTGTGCCAATAGGATCTGTGCAAAGGGTGGGCAGCAGGGAACACCAGGCACATTCAGGGATGGCTTAGAACGAGAAGAGTAAGCGCTTTATATATACATATATACATATGTACATATATACACAGAGGCTTTCTCTGATCTGAGCCTGAGAATGGTTGTACGCAAGCATACACTTGCCCACTCCATTTGGGTAAGGTTATGGGTGAATTGAATAAGGTTCTGGGTTTGGTAAGGTTATGGGTGTATTGAATAAGGTTCTGGGTTTGCAGGATTACAGGCATTATTTGGTGCCCACCTTTTGCATGGCTGTAAGACCTATGGGTCACCAAATACAGCAACTGTAAGACGTGGATCTGCATAGATATCAGCTCCCAAGGCAACAGCAACCACTTACAGCCTGGAGGGATCAGCTCCAGGTTCCTGGGCTGCCCATGGGTGGATGCCTCCAGAAGGCAACAGCATGGGCCCCTACAGCCCCTGCTCAAAGCCAGCTTCGCTGCTTCCAGAGAATAAGGGATCTAAATCACTCTTCTCTCCTGGATGGAAAATGCTATATTGAGCCACTACATCTGTCTTAGGTGTAATCACGGGTATGGCAAAGTTCCTGCAAAACATTTGCACCAGGAAGTAACTTGACACATGTATGAAGTTCCAAGTCAAGTGAAAGGCATGAAGTTAATTACCAGCAGAGCCTGACATTTAGAAAAGGACTTTAAACAGGATTTTTAAACAGGATTTAGGCATAAGTTTCAGCCTACATATTTACATCCAAAACGGAGATCCAAAAAGACCTCTTCAGCCAACTGGCCCTGGAGATCCCAACATTTTCTAACACCTTCCTGTTTCACCCTGAAGTCACCATATCTATATCCCTGCTTTGAGAATCCAAGACTGATTCTCTTAGGCAGGAATCCAGTCCTTCATGCCTAAGACCCTCTGAACGTCAGAAACCAACACAATGCACCAAGTCTCCAGGGGCATCTGGAGAACCCTTAACAAAACTGCTACAGCACTGCCAGCTGGGAAGAAGATATCTTCCAACTCTTCTGCAATAGCCCTGTGTCCCTGTGGCCACAAATCCTGCCTTTGCAACCCAAGCATTAAAACTGGATTGGAAAGCTGTGGATGTTGGCCTCATGTTGGAATGGTATTTCACCAATTTGAGGTAAAAGGCACAAGAAGATGCCAGAGGAGGGACTGTCTCCACATCCTTGTTCGCTCACCCACCAGTGACACACAAAGCAGAGCCCAGAGCTCTCATGGAGCTGGGGATCCCCATGATGGAGGCATACATTACCTCTGCATCCTGGACATCCTGTGGAGCTCCATGTCATCGCTGCCGCGGAAGCCTTTTGCGAAGGGGTTGTTCTCAATCTTCAGCTGAGTGATCTGAAAGGAAAGAAGAGCAATGGGTTCATTGCAAGTCCAAGGCACGGCAAGGGAGAGAGGGGATGTTGTTTATTAAACCTAGGCCAGCTAAGATGGTGGGGGAAAGACACTTTTGGGAATTCAAGTTATCCTTCAGCTCAGTCTCCGAGCACTGCAGATGGGGCTTCCTCCAGCTCTCTCCACTGGAAAAATATCTCCTGTCAACTGCCTTTCACTTCCTTCAGGCTTGCCCCATACCTATCACACAGAATTCTCACTGGAGAAAAGCTGTTTTGTGAAAGTTTCATACTGTCTTTTTGCAGCTGAGATAGAAAGGGCTGCACTGAGCAGAGGTCTGGTGATGAAGGTGGCATTACTCAACTTTCGCTGACACCAACAGATATTATCTCACCTGTGCATAACCACAACCAAGAACTCTCAAATCCTAGAGCCCTCTCAGCCAAGACTCACCCTGTCTGGTTACCCTGTCTGGTAGCGAGCAGCTACTTGCACTCGAGGAGCACTGCAGTTGACATGCTTCCCCACCCAGATGCACACTTGCAGCAACAGATTAGGAATATTTCTCTCCTAATTAACTATAGAATGAATTAAGGGGGACTGCTTTTCTCTCCTAGTTGGCTACTTTCGGAGTTAGCTAGCATGAATCTTTCTCAATCACCTAACTTCAGTCCTCCTGCAACATCAAACTTAAACATTTAAAGCATCACCTATTGAGAATGTCCCTTTATCCAAACCAGCTCTGTTGCTCACAGAGATGCAGTCCTCTCCTTCTGATACCTCCCCTGAGGACTTAGGCAAGGATTTGGGTTTTCTCACCATCAGACTGATGTTAAAGCAGATATCACCTGTGGGCCAACAACGCTCCCCACCACACTGCTAATCTTTTATGAGCTCTCATTGCTGTGCCACAAGTGCTTTGGTGGATCTGCAGAGCAGAGCTGAGGCTGGATCAGGTGCACACCGCCCTGAAAGCCAGCCTGCACCAGCTGCTCCTCCGGAGCTGGCATGGCAAAGAAAAGGTAGCATGAGATTTGGCTCACTTGACAGAAACAGCCGTAAACTCAATGCTGTACGAAACAAATCCGTCTGCAGCATGCAGCCAGGGTCAGCAACCAGGGAGCACCAGCCTTGCAGGGAGAGGAGAGGGCCAGCCTCTGTGCAAAGCCCCATACCAACCTCATCTTATGTTATATCAAATACATAGGCAGCAAAGGCTGCAGTTTCCCTTCTTCCCTTTCTCCATCACTGCCAGGCAGTCCGAGCGCAGGGCCAGAAGCAAGGAGAGCCCTGTGCTTGGAGCAGCTTCATGCACTCACCGTCCTTCCTTCACACCGCCGGTGGGCCAAAGGGAAGGGAAGAGCTCAGGATTGATGGCGGGAGAACAGAGAGAGGTTCATGCTCACCAAGCCGAGCACACACAACTGGACCCATCTCTTTGCCAAAATTCAAAGAGAGAAATCTGGCCTAGCCAGTGTCAATAGCAAGCCCCGCCAGGTGTCTGCACGACCAGCTCATTTTGTTTTTTCTCATCGTATAGCATATTTTTTCCAAAAGCTAGTTGTTTACTTGACTTTTTTTGCCTAATTTGATCTCAAATCTCAAACAGCCCCCATCACCCACATATGCACATCCCCACAGACACTCCCATTAAGTCAGGATTCACCACATAAACAGGCACTGCTTTTTTTTGTCACGCATTTCAGATTTCAAAGCAAAGGTTGAACAAACAACCCATTTGGACCAATCTGCCATTTGAGCTGTTGTCTAGCAGTAAACCAGTGATATATTTTATAATTAAAAGCCCCAAACTGTTAGAAAACAGCTGTGTATGTTGCAAAGTAACTGCCTATCAGTTTCCACCACTGAGGTGGTGGCACTTCTGTACTGAATAATAGACATTATTCAACTTGTGGAAGGTTCCATTTAATCTGTATTCTGAAATGCACTAAATGTACGGGTTGTCCTCACTTGCCGAACCCAATGGCAATATTTGCTTGCATAAGAGAAGTCCTTCATGGAGTGAGGATTTACAGTATTGGCACCAGCACACCACCGTACAAAGGCGCGGATTCATCCCAACCTAACCAAAGGCTCTTTAACCAACGTGCCTGCACAGAGGACCTCAGCTCCCAGTGTTCCTGCTGGAATCAAGGGAGGAGATGGGGAGTACTGGAGGGCAGGCGGGCTCTGGAGTGGGCAGCAATGCCCAAATTCAGTCTGCTCACTGAAGAAGGAGACGCCAACATGAGAGCCCCTTAGTTAAGTACCTCAGCTAACTGCTCTTTTTGACAAATCAAGCCTTCAGTCCCCCACAGAATATTGGGAAAATATCATACAAGACCTCCATCTTGCAAAAGCATTGCTTTACTAGTAGAGAAACCTCCTAACTCTCTGGGAATGCTTAGAAACAACGAGATGAATGTATGTGTTGATAGCAGAAAGCCCCAAGTAGATCACCTGGAACTGCAAACACCTTAAAACAAAGCATCTGCTGCATTGGAGGGATCTAAGAGTTCTGGGCTACAGAAGACTCTAAGTTAGGTCTGAGCTCAGTAGTGGGCAGTCTTCAGATGGATTTCCAACTGGTTTCTCTGGATAACACTTAGGGGCATCAGCCCTAGCCTTGAGTCTAAGCCACTTTTAGAAAAAAGAAAAAAAAAGAAAAAAAAAGTGCAACAAATCAGAAAATAGAGAGCAAGTTGGTGGGCATCTGCTTTAGAAAACAGCCTCTAGAGGGTATTTTGTTTGGCTGCTTTTTGTCTGACTTCAAAACTATTCAGAAGTGGAAAAGCAAACAAATGGGTGGAAATTGCCTTCTTCTGGATCGGTTTTGCCACAGCAAAACTCTGTTTAATTGACTGTAATTCGTTGGGGGTGGGGACAAAAAAGCTGTCAGAAAGTCAAATGACAGTGACATCATTTTAAAATAAATAAATAAATAAATGTCACGTCCCACAAGGTCATTAAGATGGAACACTTGGGGCTAAATCACATAGCACAGATTCAACAAAAACATGGAGCTTTGTTTATTGATTTGTTACTAGAAGAAACTGAAGCAAAGTTATGTCCTGGTCTCTGGTTGCTGGTGCTGCTGCAGACCCCTCAGAGACAAGCGCTTTCCCAGTGCAGCCTTCCCAATCTGCACTTCTCAGTGCCTGTCTGACCTATGGGTTCATCTTGACTTTAACGGGAAGCGACAGTTCCCAATGAAATCTCAGCACCGCTCCTCTGCGCCTTTCTCTGGGCTAACTGACCACAAAGCACGTCTGCTGAGACATTTCCAACGGCATCTCTCACTCCAGCAAATAAAATTGAGCTTTGCATCTAGTTAGGTGGAAGAAACGAACCGTCTTTGCATTTTTCATTCTTGCCCAGCCTTGTATTTACACGGGTTTGTGTCTCTAGATTCACGAGCAGCCAGGGTCAAACTATTACTCTGTATGATAAGTTTTCTCTCCATTATTTCTAACTGCTAAACTTTCTTAGGGCTGAGATGTTCCACACCAGCAGTTTGTTCTGGTCTCCTTTCTGTTTACGTTCTTTTCCTATCAATCAAACCAGTCCTACATTTTTTTTTAGCACCATAGCCAAAGGGAAACTCCACCACTCTGGAGGCCAAAGCCATCCCAAAGCTGGGCATTTTGGAAAATCCCCACAGGTGCTGGGAGTAACCAGGAGGCTGGGCTCCAGGCTTGAAAGCACAGAGCCTTTTTCTTCTGTGCTGTCACGTACCCCAGGTGGGAACCAAGTCAGCGTGGAGGAGGAAGCCAAACCAGAGTGGTGTGAAGGGAAGGACTGGATGAAGACAAGGTGTGCATCTAGCTGGGGCAGGCAGAGCAGCTGGATGGAGAACGGGGACTCAAAGCCCAAGAGAAAGGCTGGCAGGGGGGAGAGAATACCGAACCCAGAGGGCCGTGAAGGAAATGGGAGGGACTGTGAGCCAGTGACTGGTCAGAGCTACTGGTATGAGACAGAGGGGCCCATTGAGGAGGCTGCTGGCCGAACTGGGAGGCAAGAACAGAAGACAAGAAGACACAGACCCTGCACAGTGCTTGGGTGGGGAGGAGGTGGGTCAGGAAGTGGGAGAGAGTGAGAGTGGAGAGCTGTGGTGCCCAGGGTCCCCTCAGAGAGGGAAGGCACAAGCCCAAGGACCCCAGGCTGAGCAGGGACAGGCTGGGGGACAGGGCTGGGCCCAGCCCCTACACTGAGGCACTCCATGGCCTCCAGCGTCCTGAAGAGATGGATGTAGTTCCCTGCAATCCAACCAGGAGAGCCAATCTCTGAAATAAAGCATCTTGAGACCCAGGAGCTGCCCTCCTCAAAAGAACAGAGCCTTCCCTGGTTGTCCACATCACTGTGGTGCCTGCAGCATCCCAGCTAGTGCTGATGTGACCCGAAAGGAATTTGGGCTACTGAGAATGATGAATAACCTGGGGGGAAAAAATCGGCATAAAACCGGATATCCTGAGGGAGGGAAAACTAATATAAAGCCCAAGTCCAGCTAACAGGGAAAGTAGGTTGTAAAAATTAATGAGAATAATTGTTGTGAATTCTTGCTTTTGAAAGAACCCTCAAGAGGGCAGAACCTTAATTATTTCTGTCTATTAGGGTTCATTTCCTGGTCCTAAGTAGAGAGCTAGTACCTAATAACCAGTAACACAATGATTTAAGCTACAGCAAAATGGTACTTAACTGTAGGGGAAGTTAATATTTGGGAATCAACCTGATTGCAAGCATCCATTGTGTAAATGGCAAGGAAATGAAATGCGCATGTGACCTATTTTAACACCTCGATATTTCTGGGGTCTTTTTTCAGGGCTGCAGTGATGGGGGAGGTGGCCGACCCAGCTGCTGACAAGTCCACTGAAAACTTTACAAAAACGTTCTTCGTAGCTGAGCCCTCCTTTTGGGGAGCAAGCTGGGGAGAGGGGGAGCCCAGTGGGCTTAAATATCTTTGCAGGCTGCCTAAAATATCAGGGGAAATAAGCACAAGCCCTGTATTGGGATTGCAGCTGTGCTCTTGAAATGAATGGACTGATCCGCAATCAGACAGGTATTTCTGTAAGCTGTATAAGCATCAAGTCAAATGCGGTTATGGAGGAGTCATACAGTTAATACTACATACTACAACATCATGCAAGTATAACATAGTTTTTGAAAGCACACATGTGTTGGCACACATGTGCACCTGTGCATGAAATTGTGCGTGTAAAATGAATCGCTGTATAATAATGGTGTGTAATTGCATGGACAGGAGGATCTGTGTGAAGGGTGCTCTACGGGTGATGGATGGAAGTGAGAGAGGTCGCAATAAGTTGGTAAGAATAGGTAGTGCACTGGCAGAGACACACGAGGATGGACGAACAGACCAACCCTCCTTGCTGAGCTCCACAGACACAGCCTGCAATCATTTATGGCAATAGGAAGCACAACCCAAAAACACACTTCGTCCCAAAAACACCCCGCTGTGACAGCAGAACTGAAGCTAGTGCTCACAGAGCAGCCCTACATTTGATGGACGTCACTATTCCACACTGCCAGTGCCAGCTGCACCCTGGTGCTGCGCCTCCTCGGCACAGGGGCAAGCTGCAGATTTTATTCCCTTCCCCGGAGGGAGATGCCATTTAGGGTAGATCATTCCCTGGTTTATTTTTATGGCCCTATCTTTCTCAATTGGGGCTTTATCTTGGGGGCTACAGCCATTCTTTTGCTCGTTCCCCCAATGACCCAAGGCAGCAAGGAGAGGAATGTGTGTGCTGGGGGGGAGGGATGCGAGAGATGTAAAATGTGTAGGGGGTGTGTAAAATATGTAGTGGTGTCTGTGTGCATGTGCATGTGTCTGCAGGGATGCGAGCGCGTGTGCGTCTGTAGAGATTCATGCGCTCGTCAGTGTGTATGTTTTGACAGAGACGGATACGCAGATGTCATTCCTTATCAACCAGATGTTGTTGATTTACAATCAAATATCCCCGCTCCTCCTAATATGGCAGTTTTCCCAAACTACTGTACTTACATGTTTTTGCTTTGCTTTGTTTTATTTGCGTGGTAATTTTTTTCCCCCCTACATAACAGTCCTATTTTTCTTCAAAGGAAAGCAATTAAATTCAGGCCTGCTTTCTCATACGGAAATGCATTTAAAGCAAGCAGTATGTCCTGTTTTATTAACTCCCTGTTCTATTAATATTATATTCTTTCTCCGAATCCATCAAGCAGAAGTTAAACTTGATTTTATAGCATCCACGACGGAGTTATAATTTAAGGCATAATTTGGCGAGAGCTCAACTTGGATTCAGTCTGCTTGTCCTGGCTGTGCCAGCAGCTCCTATTTTAAAGGGCAGGGAAGTATTTTCTTTTCTCCCTAGTTACGGTGAAACACTCTTTCTTCTCCAGCCTGCTTCTCCTCTCTGCAGCTCCCTGCCCAACCAATGGATGGAGGAAACGTGACCATTTCACACACATTTAGGAGCTTCCCCGTTACATCTCCAGGAAAGCATCCAGAATTCAACTAAGGTCTTATCTGACCTTTCTCCATTTGAAAAAATAACGGAATGCTTTCACTCTGTTGAGCATGAGACATTCTACCTGCCTGCAAGTCCAAGCAAAAACGCTGCTTTCAGTGCTATTAGGGGAGCCCTCTCAGGGGCACCCCAAGGAAGCCTAAACTGACACATTCTCATATATTTTGCTTTGTTCTGCTCGGGCAGAAGCCGACTCCAGGCTCAGAGCCTCCCTTCCTGCCAGGGTCTCACTGCCCTTGGCTGGTGGGGACAGAGCCGTCCCCAAACAAAGGGACAGAGCACAGCCAGCTGGGGTTATCAGAGCCCCAGCTACAGAGGGAGCGTCCAGCTCCCTTCTTCAGCACCAGATTACAGACTTTGACCAATGTGGGGAAAGAAGATAAAACCAACTTCCTCGGTTGGTTGCCTCCACTCTGAGCAAGCCATCCTGTTTGAGCTCATTCCCCCTTGGTGCGCCTTGAGCCCCTTCTTTGGATGCTTTGTGTGCACTGCCAGGAATAACAGAAGGAATGGGGACAGAACAAATCTAGACGGATAAGGAGGGGTGTGGGGAACAGAAGGGAACCAGGACTGTGGCACGTGGGGAGGTGAGAGAGATGATGGTGGGGTGGGGAGGACCTCAAAAGGAATTGTGTCAGGAGGGAGTGAGGAAGAGGAGACACAGTTTGCCAGTGCTAAGGCCCGGCCGAGCCCTCACCTTGTGGTTTTGGTAGGATGTAACAGCGATGAAAGCAGTCTCTGGGAAGACATGGGTGCAGAAGGCTGTGTTCTTGGAGCCAAAGCCGTTGTTCTCATCTGCCTTCACGATGTGGAGCCGGGGCTGGTATTTGTGCATGGAATTCAGGATGATCTGGGCATGGGGAAAAAGAGAGGACAGACCATGGGAATGGAGGGGGCACAACTCAGCGCATTCCCAACTCATGCAACCTTCTGATGGAGAGAGGAGGCAGAGAGGGACCTCCAGTCCTTTCCCCAAAAGATTCTCCCACAACAGAACTCCTCAGAAAGAATGGAGGAGGAAACACCTCTCCAGAGAAGCATTCCCCCACAGCCAAGGAGCCCATCAGGGCCCCTAACACATTTCCCACAGCTGGAGGGGACTCTCTGCCTTTTGCAGCACCCCAGCAAGAGTTTCTCAATCTTCCCAGCAATCCAACAAAGCAAGGAGCGAGAAGCAGAGGATTCGTGTGTCCACCCCCCCACCGTGCCACCCGCAGAGGATGGGGCAGGAGGGTGGTGGGGAGGGAAGCGCTGCGCTCAAGATAAAAAGCGGCCCCTGCTCCGTACCGGGTTAATCTCCGGGGACAGTGGCGGGGAAGGGGACGGTGGGGGAGGAGGGGATCCGCGCCGATAATGACCGGACCCTGGCGACAGCGAGACGCAGCGCGCCCCAACGCCAGACCCCGACCGCCTCGCCGCCTCCCCCGTCCCGGGGGTTTAGGCAAATTGCTTTGACATCCGGGAAAGCCGAAGACATCAACGGTGAACGATCTAATGGCTTTTAATTTCATTACCGCGACTCTAATTGAGAGGCTCCCGGTGCAGCTCCGCCTCTGAAGTCCCTACTGACCCAGCAGCCCGACTCTGCGTGCAGGGACTTCTCCCCAGAGCCGCCTGCTCGCAGCGGGGGGTGCCTGGCCCTGGAACTCGAACGGATCCCCCTCCCAAAATCGTCCCCCTCCAAAACAAAATTATATTAAATAATAATAATAAAGGAAAGCAGCAGCACTTGCAAAGCATCTTAATTCGGGTCCCAAAGGAAAATAAATAAATAATAAATAAATAAATCAACCAACCCTGAATTGGAGAGGGAAAGCGCGGCTCGGACAGTGATGCTCAGCGCTCAGGTGCGCTGCGGGCTCGGCTGGTTTCCTCCCACTCCCCACCCCCACCGGACAGGATTTAGGAACACGAAGTTTTCGGCGTTAAAAAGTGAAAACAGAAGGAAGAAGGAGAAGAAAAAAAAAAGCTTGGGGAAAAAAAGTGAAACCGAAGTGTTGAAATGAGACTGGAGAAAAATGGGCTCTTGGAAAAGGATGGTGGGATCTGGATTCATATACTCGCTTAAGTAATTATATATATTTTTATAGATATATATATTTATAATTCATAGACGCATATATACATTTGCTCAGAGAAATCCATGTCTTTGGAGACCTCCGAAGGTGGGCTGCTTCTGGCTGCAGAATTCACACAAGCTTTCACAGCCTCTTGGGTCCAACAATGGTTGGTGGTAGGATTTCGCTTTTTCTTTTCTTTTTTTTTTTTTTTTTTTTTTTTTTTTTTTTTTTGGATCGAGGGGTCTACGTGGTTGTAGGTTCTATTTCCTTGAATAACTATGCCTGATTGATTTTTACCTGTTAGCCAAATTCATGGAAGCTACGAGCAGATTTTAAGGCTCTCAGACTCCCTTTCGGTTAAAACCAGGTAGCTAAGGTGTCATTGAAGCCAGGCACTCCGGTCTGTAATCAATTCCCACGCAATGCTGTGAAATAAATCTTTAAAAAATAGGCTACGTATCCTTTTTTTTTTTTTTTTGGGGGGGGGGGGAGGGAAGGTCATCACTGGGGCTCATCCCGTTTTACCAGGGGAGAAGATAATACCCCACACAGATAATGGATTTAGACTACAAGTTCGGTGGCTCTTGGCAATGCGATGCCACTCGTAGGGACCCGATTGTGCGTGGCATCCCACGATCGCCCTGTGAAGCGCAAATCCGCGTCTCCCGGCCGTATCCCAGCACGGTACTCACATGTCCGAAGGGGTCGAGGTGGTTGTTGGTGAGCTTGAGCTTCTGGAAAGAAACCAACTGCCTCATCCAATGGGCTCCGGTAGCGGGGGAGTCGGGGTGCACGTAGAGGCGGCCGGGCATGGCCGGCTCTGCCTTTCCGGTCACGGACCTGCGTGGGACAGAGGCGCTGAGCTCCCACCCGTGGGGTCCCCCCTCCTGCCCCCAGCACCGTGGTGCCCGGCGGTCTTCGGGAAAAAAAAAAAAAAAAAAAAAAAAGACGTTTACGGACGCACACAGTGCGCGGAGAATTAATGGAGATCTTTGGCACTTTTCCCGTCGAGGTGGCCGTTTCCCCATTTAACCCCATCCGTCCTCCTTAATTACGGACACCCAAACAAGGAGCAAAGAAAACACCGCGTATCCATCCTTCAGCATTTCCCCAGCCCGGAGACGCTGCTGCCCGAAGGGTCATTAAACTCTTGGCACCAGGATGGCCAGCGATCTCACCGTTAAGCAGGATTACAGGCATTGTTCTCTAATTGCAACAGATTTGGCTCTCTCTTTTGTTTGTTTGTGAGGTTTTTTTTGGTGTTGTTCTCCAGCGGTGCGTTCCGAGACCCTCAGGTACAGCCCAGCAGCCAACAGCAGCATCTCCCACCCTATGCCGCCCCGGGATCGGGCAGCCCGACATGAACCAGCACTCCCTTCCCATCCCCCCCCGCGTGCGTACCATTTATTATCTGCAAATTTGTATCTGTGGTCATCCGCTGGTACAATATCCATCAACAGTATGTACTTCGTTTTTGGATTGAGTCCAGTGACCTTCACTTTGTAACTGGGAAACATACGCCTATAAAAGAAAGAAGTGCATAAATATAAAAGCGAAGAAGGGAAAGTTTCCCAAGGTGAATCTGTGCGTTGTGTGCGGTTTATCAGAAGTGGAGGGGCCCTGCAGCCAGGCGGGGGCACATCCTGGACGGAGGGGGAGGGGGAGATAGGGGGTGCCTGGGGAGGACAGGGACTTGAAGAGGTGGAATCGTAGTTACCATCCCAGCGGGTTGGTTTCTTCACCTACTCCTCAATTTATTATCATTTCTTTCAACAATGCTTCGATGAAAAAAAAAATTAAAAAAAAAAATTAAACAAATCTGGCCGCGAGATCCCTTGGAAGCAACTTACTTTCCTGTTTGCTTAAACTGTTGGAAGAGTAGGGGAAATATGCCAAAAAAAAAAAAAAAAAAAAAAAAAAAGTAAAAAATATATATATATTTCTGCAAAAGTACGCGTTTTAAATATGCACATTTCTTCAAAGCTCCCGTGTCTATCAACCGCTCCGCTCTCAGATGCTGAAGGAACACACGCGCTCAGGTGTAGCACAGACGACGTGCATACAGAGACATCAGCAAACACACCTGACAAATACTTGGAAGCACGCGGATACACACTGAGGACAGCGGCTTTTCGAAATAGTTTCCATTACTGCAGGGCAGGGACTTAAAACACTGATGTTATTTTAGTTTGAGCTTTCCAAATATTTAAAAATAAAGTAGATGAAAACGTAGCCCTTGACTTAAAACACGCATAAACAAAAAGCCCCACACCTCTAAAAATACTGCGCACTTCTCCGGGGCTCGGGTTCTTATCTGTGCGATAGGGCATCTGGGCCGGTGTGTAAATTCACGTGGTAAGAGATGAAGGGGGGGAAGCCGGTGACTGAGGGGGCTTGTGGGGGGAGAAGAAACCAAATTCCACCCGAACACGGATCTGCGCGTCCACCGCAAACACCTGATCGGCAACGGCGCGACCCCGGACTTCTCCAGCAATGAGCATAAGGAATTCTATGAAGAAGAACTATTCTGTGCCTGCTCCGGTGCTGCTTGCGCTCTCCCCTAAACACCCCGCTCTATAAATGTCGATTTTATAGCTCTCCAGCCGACGTTTCTGTGCGTTACGCTATTTGTTTGAAATCTCCGCAAGATGGTTTTTGTCCGTCTCCCTCCTTGCGCTGCTTTCTGAGAGGGGAAAAAAAAAAAATCTGCTTTTCTTCGCTAAGTTCCCGTGTCCCCAAGCGGAGGCAGCGCGCAGCCCGTGTCCCCGCAGTGCCTGGGGGCGGAAGGACAGCGCTGCCAGCAGCTCCGCAGCCGCGCATTTCCCGCACAGGTCGCCCTTTCCAGCAGCAGAGCAAGGCGAGCCGTGAGACAGACCCACTCGCAGCCAGCTCTATTTTTTTTTACCCTCCCTCTCCAGGCAAATTTTGGAAGACCACAACAAATACCAGATGACAGAGCAAAATGAAAGTCTGACTTGGCGTTGCTTATTGTGCCCTCGCCTTCTAACGCTGCCATTCTTTTTTTCCGGGAGAGTTTCCCTTTTCAGACCGACCTCGGGCAGCGCCAGGTACGGCAGTTCGTTTCAAACCGTAGCGAAAAGAGCCCCGACCTCGCAGGTGATCGTTCCGCTGGATTTCCCTTGAACAGCCCTCAAAGACGCTGGTATTGAGGATAAAGCTAAATAACCTCAAACGCACTCCAATACATCCGCGTACACATACAAATATCTGTGGATCGGGTTTACTAAGCCGGCCATGGAATCCATTACGCACAGTCCCAATAAAGTTGGATTTGCGAGGCTGTATATTTTTCTACACACCCACGCAGGCGAGCACACACATATAGAAATGTGTATCTGGACGCCGTTAGACACGCATGCTATTTATTTGCGGGCACATCTATTTATGCATCTAAACCGTTACGCTATCGGTATATAAACAGTAGCTTAAGACCACATATACTTTTAAATGGGATGGTGTGGGTGTTCCACATATATTGGCCTCAATGAGCGCGTAAGAAATTAGAAGGCTCTGGGAAAAAAAAAAAAAAAAAAAAAAAAAAGGAAGGCGTTCCAAAATCGCGGAAGGACAAACTGCTCCTTTAGTTAAAAATAATGGTAATATTAACGAGATCGCCCAGCGAACGGCTCTAAACAAGGTCAGCTTTTGGCCAAGTGGCTGCAATTCGGCGCTTGCCTGGAAAGCTTCCAAAGGCCTGAAATTGGGATTAACGATCCAACTGTTCTGGTTAAGAAAGGAGCCAGAAGAAACAATTTCTTCTCAATCCATCCTCGCAGGGGTGTCACGGAGACCCGGGGCAGCAGCGGGGCTGAGGCCGGTCACCTCCATTCCGCCGTGGGCACGCACTCCCCACGCACAGGAACACGCGTGGAGAAGCTCAGGGTGCGTATTTGTGCAAAATTCTCCCTGCAAACACCCACGGAGAAGGAGGATTCGGCCCCAGGGACACAAAGGGCGTGCGGCCGCCTCCCCCCGCTGCACTGGGGCTGCTTCTTACCTTCCAGCCTTTGTTATGATCATCTCCGTCCCCACCTCGTGAAATTTCAGCCACAGCTCCCGCTCGTGCAAAAACACTTTGATCCCCTCCATGCCCTGTAAAGGAGAAAGGCAGAGCCGTGAGCACCGAGCCCCGAGGAGGCAAAACCAGGGAGGGAAGCAGCCAGGCGGTGGGGCCGGAGCTCGGGGAACGTTCCCCGGGCAGCGCAGGATCCTGCGGGCCCCGGTGCTGCGGGAGCGGGGAGGGACGGCCGGGGCCGGCTGGGAGAAATTCCCCCGTGCTGCGGTCGGGAGGCGGCCGGAGGAGATTCACATCCTTCTGTTGAGTGATTTACACCCTCTTTTGCAGGCTGGGGCCCAATGGCTGCAATCCCCGCGCCCCTCGGTGCTCGTCTTGTTAGCCCGGTCCGGAGGCATTGCTCGGAGCGGGGCGGGAGGGAGACCCAAAACATGGCCATAGCCCAGCAGAACCCCCAAACCGAGGACACGTACCTCCCAAACGATAACGGAACCGAAAACCGAGCAGGCATCGGCCGTGGGGTCTCCTCCCAGGGATTTACCTGCGGCCCCCTAAGGATCCCGGTGAAGCCCTACACCCTGGCACCGAGCTCCGGGGCCAGCTCTGAGCGCTGCCGCAGTCCGGCTCCTTGGCCCGGCCCTGCCTTCCTCTGCAGCGTGGGGAGTGCAGTTTGCTGGGGCCCGCCGGTGAGCCCACGTGTGTAACCGCGACTCGGGGGGGTCCATAGGGTGAGGGTTGGTGGGGATGTGCGGGGGGACCCCGGGTGTGCCCAACCCCCAAGTGGCTGCGGGCTGCCCACGCGTGACACCCACAGCGTGCCCTGGGGTGTGTGGGTGCGGGCAGAGCTGTGTGTAGCCGGGTGCACAGGCACAGTGTGTTCACATGTACGTTTTTTGTATGTATGTATGTTCATACATGTCTTAAACCAATCCACGCAGGCACATAGCAAGTACACAGCTGTCTGAGTGTACATCTGCATGTGCATTTGTACAGTCAAGCACGGACTGTGTGTGCCTGTCCTTGCACAAACGGGTCCCTCCCTGTGACATTCACTGTGATTTTTCCCTGCATGCCCCCCCAGCACTCAAACACACTGCAAAGAACAGCAAAGCAGGAAAGAGCCCACTGCCCTGACCATCAGGTGGGAGCTTTCCTTCCCGTGAGGCCTAAAATGACTCATTCCTGCCCATCTCAGGAACAGAACTACAGCTGGGATCGGGGGAAAAACGCATAAAAATGGCAAAAAAAAAGGAGAGAGAGGGACAAAAGAGAAGGGGAGCTACGGCCGGATCCTTACCTGCTGGGTGAAGGCTGCCTGCGGAGAGGTGGGGGCCTTGCTGGTTGTCCCCAGCTGGGGGTCCTGCTTGGCCTCAGCCTGCAGCTCCTTGGCCTCCGAGTCGGCCGGCGTGCTCGGGAGCCCGAAGCCTTCCTCGGTGTCCGCCATGTTACGAGCTTCCTTCGCCAAATCCCCCACTGCAGGCACACATCGGGGAGAGAGCAGAGATAAGAGGCACATAAGTCAAGGCTGACGCTCAATCAAATATATATACATCTAACGATACACATGCGCTGAGCCCGGCGCTGGGCAGGGCGGAAGGGCGAAGCAGCGCTGCTCACAACTCACTTCCAGCAGCCCGGGGAGAGGACGAGGCCCTTTAACTTTTGGAGGGGGAGAAATAAAGACTTTTATTTATTATCGCAGCCCGCAAGGGATGATAGGATTTGGGGGTGGGGGATGAGGAGAGGGGAGGCGGTATTATTAAATGTATCTTTTGGACAAGGTAAACAGCCACCTTCCCGCAGTCCGCCCGGCAGCGCGCACGGGGCACCTTGCCGCGGGACAGAACCGCTCAGCACACGCGTGGCCGCGAGGTGGGGTGTCCCGGGGGGGGCTGGGCCCCTCCATCCCCCGGGCCGATATCGGGCTCTCTGCGGCCGGGGAGGCTGGAAGATCCCCCCGTCCTCCCCGAGAGGTAGGAGCCGCTTTCTAGCAAGCAAATGCCACCGCCACGTGTCGCCGTTTATATAACCGCAATTTCAAAGAAAATTCAACTTCATGCACCCCTGCGAAGCGCGACCTTTCCGCCAAAATAAAATGAAACGAGTCTTTTATCCATCCTCCAAACCCCCAAACTCGAAACACTGTCCCGAATAGTTGCAAATCAAGTCGGATTGGACGGACGAGACGACTAAAAAACATCTAAAAAGTGCGAATCAATCCGATACAGTGCAAAGTAACGTGCGCATGGACTGGGCATGCAGTGAGCTGAACCCTAACGGGAGGAAAACTGCACCGACAGAGCCTGAGAAATCCGCCGCTTACATCTGATGCGAGCAACACGAGCGAGTTTTAAAGGCGGTGTTTTGATGGAGCTTTGAGGGCTCTATCAGGAATGGTAAAAGTTCCAAACAGAAAAAAAAAAAAAAAAAAAAAAAAAAAGAGAGAGAGAGAGATAAAAGCAATTCAATTATCTGTTAGTTTTTTTTTTTTTTTTTTCCGTTTGTTTTGAGGAGTTCGGAGTTTTAATAGCTTTTAAAAAACCTCTCTCGCGCGTTTCAAAGAAGAGGATTCGGTTTTGAAAGGCCAGCCATATGGAGACAATATTGGTTTTAAGTACACGAGAACGGTTTGAAATGAGCCCTCCTTCTCCTTGCAACAATATTTAAAAGGCTTTAAAAGAAAACATAAAAAAGGCAATTCTCCTTTAAATGCAGAGGAGAATTGGGAGTGGAAAGGAGGGGGAGAAAATGCTCTTCCATGCTAGTGGTGGGTAATATATACATACACGTATATATAATTTAAAAGGACAAAAAGCAAAGGGACTGCGGGTCCACACCTCCGGAGCTAAAGATCATTGACAGAAAGGCCCCCGTCCCCAGGTCCCCACCCCCCTCCCCTCTCCAGCGCTCCCTTCCCACAGTGCGGGGAAGGAGAACCGCGCCCGGTGGGGACTGCGCGGAAAATGCGCGGCTGGGAACTCGAGGACACCGAGTGCAGCCCCGAAGCTGCCGAGCCACGGACCGTAAGGGGTTTCTCTTCCCCTCCTCCTCTTTTTTTTTCTAGCTGTTTGCGTTTTTATTATAATTATTATTTCCTTTTCTTCCCCCCTCTTCTTTTTGCTTCGGCCTCGGAAACCCCCACTATCAGTTTCGAATCGATCTTCCTCCAGCGAGGATCTATTCTTCCCCTTGAGCCGGCAAAGTTAGGAGGCGGGTGGGGGAGAAAAGGCACGTTTATTAAAACAAAGAGGGACCCAGATATGGCAGCGCAGGAGACCAGCCTCTCTCCCCGTGTCGGCGGGTCAGGGAATAATTAAGCAGATTAAAAATAATAATAATAATAAACCGAGGGGTGACGGTGGAAGAAAAAAAAAAATGAAGAACCCAACAGCTAAGAGCAACTGGCGAACTACGGCTGCTGATTTTTTTTTTTCCCCTTTAAAGAGCTTCTGAGAAGAAATGGAGCTTGACAGAACCAGGCCGCGATGGCTGTATGAAAAACGCATCCCGCTTCGCTAAAGTAGCACCGAGCTGGTTCGCAATATATATATGTACATCTATATAAAGAAAAAAAAAAAGGGAAATCCAGCCCACCCTCTCCTTTTGTTCCAGGCTGCTCTCGCTGCGCCCTGCGCCCCCCGACCCCCCCGGCCCCGCACACCGCCGTGGAGCCCTGCGGAGCTGCCCCCCCTCATCCCGCGTCTCCCGAGGCCTCGCCGCTCCTCGGCACAGACAGTTTGTGTCTAACAATGACCCCGGACAGCCACTTTCGCTCTCTCTCGGTCGCACACGCGCACACGCACTACAGACACCGACGGACATACATGGCAATGGAAGAGCTGTTACCTTGCTTGTCGAATTCCATGCAATCAATGCATCTCCATATATATATGTATGTGTATATTTTCCCCCTTGGCAATGGAAATTACAATGGGATCAGGCTTCTCGTGTGCATATTTCCTTTTATTTATTTATTTGCGGATCAGCATGTGAAAACCCAGCCTGGAAGAAAAAGCTCTATCCAACGCAAGCCGCCTGCCTGCCTCGCTCTCTCTCTCTCTCTCTTGCTCTCTCCAAACACTTCCAGGTTGTCAGACGCACCAGAAAGGATCCTGAGACCAAGATAAAGCCCCCACCCCCACCCTTTTCTCAGCCTGATCTGGAAGATGCACTTTTCCCCACCCTAATCTTTCTACTCCCCCCTCAAAATAAAAAAAAATAATCATTAAAAAAAAAAAAGGCGGGGGGGGGGGGGGGGAGGGAGAGGGCGAAAGAGAGCAAAAAGCCAACAGCACTCCCTTCGAAAAGAAAATAGGGAAAAAAAAGTTCCGGGCGGGCTGGCAGCGACCGCTCGGGGCAGGTTCTCAGCTCGGTGCTACCGCGGGGCTGCGCGGAGTAGAGCGCGGGTTGCGGAGCGGAGCGCGGAGGGGACCTGGGCTCGTCCAGCTCCGCTCGCCAAGTGCCGGGATCCGCTGCCCAACCAGCTGGGATCCTGCTCCGGAGAGACTCCCTCACCCAACCCTCCCGCCCGCCCCCTCCCCCCCAAACCTCCTTTTCCAGCCTATTTTTCTGGCCGGCAAACAAGAACAAGGCACAAAGACAATCGTCAAACTCCCCAGCAGCCCTCCCCCTCTGCCTTACCTCCTTCCCTCCCTCCTCCATCCATCTCTCCCAACCAAAGAGAAAATTCAGCGCCTGGGAATATCCCCCTTCCCCCTCAACCCTTTAAATAAATCGCTGGCTCCGCTAACCTCACACCACCCCCGCCCCCCCGTCCCCCCCGCCCTCAGAGGCTGCCCAGAGGTGTGGATGCGAACCCATCTCTATCTTTGCTTACATAGGCCTTTAAAAAAAAATTATAAAATAAAATAAAATAAAATAAAAATCTATGGGAAGGGGGAGAACGGTGGCGGGGGGAGGGGGAAGATCCCCTCAAGTGGACCCTACTCCGTATAACCTGGGAAAAGGGATGGAACACGGCGGAGCGGGACTGAACCCACCAAGGCGGACCCTGCAGTGCGTGTCGTCCCCCCGAGCCCCTCTCCAGCCTCTCCCCCATCCCTCGCCTCGCTGCCCGGCCAGGGCACGCAGCCCCGCAGCCTCTGCTCTGCTCAAATAATCAAACCGTCAGCGGGGAGCGGGGACGTGGCTTTATCTGCGTCTTCCTCCTCTCCCTTCTCGCTCTCTTTTTAATGTATTATTTTGAGGGTAAAGTTGAATAGGTCAGCGCAGGGTAAACAGCCTTCCTGTGGCATTCTGCAGCCTGAAGAGAACCAGATTGGCGAGTCGGATTTTTGATAAGACTCGGAATAAATGGCATGTTTTAGATCTGCTCTGCCCACCTTCCTCCTCCTTCCACCCCCTCCCCTTTGCTCTAAACCCCCCCTCCCACCCCTCCGAAACCTCAACCCTTTTCTGTCTCTCGGCCGTTCCTTTTGCATTTCGCGGAAGTTTCAGCAGAGCCACAGCGCTGCTCAGCTCCGCGGGGCTCGGGGACGCCGCAGCCTCTGCGAGTTGCAGGAGAAAGCAGCGGGCGAAAAGTCCGGGGGCGAGCGGCCGGGGAGGCGTGTGTGGGTGTAGCTTGGCATCTCCCAAGGCCCCCCTCAATGCGTGCTACCGAGGAGAAACAGCGAACGGTAAACGGTTGCAAATCAGAATAGTAAAATAACTGCACTTGTAGCCGCGGAGAATTAGCCAGCGGGAGCTACTTGAACAGAACAGAACTTGTCCCGTCTTTCATTATTTTTAGAGGGGAGAGAGCCGAGGAACCCTTCCAAACACAAACAAATGAGCGAACAAATCGCGCCGTCCTTCCGCGCGGTGCCGCGGCCGCTCCGGCCTCGGCCTTGGAGAGAGCGGTCACGGCCCCGGCTGCCCTCCCACCGTCACGGAGAAGGGAATACAAGCAGCAGAGCCCGGCCGGGCTGCGGGAAAGCCGGGTCGAAGAGGGGGGACGCGACTGTTGGGAACGCAGCCCTTCTAAAAGCAAGCCAGAGGAGAAATATTATTATTATTAATTATTTCATTAAAATATATCGAAGCGACGAGGTAAAAGCTTGCCTGCATCGAGGAAAAAGGCTGCCCGCAGCTTGTAGTGAGGGAGAACGCGACCCTCCCCTTCCCTCGCCAAAAAGAAGGCAAAAGTGGAAATCTCGAAGTTTGCAGAAGCGCCCTGGAGCGCGGCTGCCGCCCGGGCAGCGCTACTGGCGCGGGTCGCGCACTCACCTCCGCAGCGCCAAAGAGGCTCGCAAACACCTCGAAGACAAGTTGAAAACGATGCAAATAAATCGAATTTATTTCCGTCTGCAGGTTGGGGGGTGAAGAAGAAGGAAAAAAAAAAAAAAAAAAAAAAGCCGGGAAAAGGAGCTCAAGCCCAGGCTCCCTAGGACTGTAATGTCAAGACGAGGGAGCCTTCCAGCTAGAAGCCGATTTGTGGTCTCAGACAAATTAAATATTACTGTTTATTACCAGCCATACTCCAATAAAATAAAGAGAGTTCAAGGCGATAGCTGCTATCTCACGAGCTTTGCTCCTATAGGACACGGAGACGTCACCAACCACGCAACTGGCCTATTCTGTCATGGTTGACTGCAGCAGTAATGGAAGGTTAATTTGTATTATTCTCCTCTTTTAAAACCCTATCAGTGAGATTCCTGTGGGGTTTTTTCGTGTTTTTTTTTTTTCTTTCTTTCCTTTTTCTTTTTTTCTTTTTTTTTTTTTTTTTTTTTTTTTTTTTTTTTTTTTTTTTCCTCCAAAGAAATCATTCGGCTCTACGCAAAATTCACCGAGGCTGCGCGCACCCTCTGCATGTGTATGTATAGACGATTCTATCACACAACGCAACCACACGTATATACGTGGGTGTGAGGGAGTGGGTGTTCTATAGGAGTGTGCATTACCAAAGAGAGCACGGAGTCGCTGGAAACTCCGGGAAAATCCGCTCTTGGAGTGGAAAAGAGGAAAACGAGTAGAAAAGCTCCCGCCTCACCAGGAGCAACTCGCTTAATCCAGCGGTACTGACACTACTTAGCTTAATTTTTTAGGAAATCAAATAATAATAATAATAATAATAATAAACAGTGTTGGAAAGAAAGTTGTCAAATGAATGCTTAGGCGCCTCTGGAAGCAACCACTCTGGGCTATATATAGTAAATGATAACCTGGCTATTTGCACAGATTCAAGTGTACTTCGGGAACCAATTATTTGTTCTGATTAAGGAAAAAGAAAAAAAAAGTAGGAAATCGAAGCCATTATTTGCCAAACGAGATTGACAAGTTAAAAAATGATAATAATAAGAGAAAAGAAAGAAAGAAAAGCACCAAATCCCCAAATGCTTCCGAGTGCAGTCAGAGGAGCAGCTGCTCCCATCGCCCTCTCCCCCTCTCCCATCGCTCCCTCAACCTGCGCGGGTTTCGCGATGCACTCGCGGCAGAGTTTTCACCAAAGATGCTCAACCGTTGTTTCCTCCAACAGAAAGAGAGAGGAGGAGGAGGAAGAGGAGGAGGAGAAATAGGGAGAGAAAGAAAGAGCATCACCTAAGGAAGAGAGAGAAGTTGCTGCAGGACTGGGTAAGTGTTCCCAGCAGGGCCCTAGGCAGCTCCGGCCGAGGGGTTGCGGGCATCTTTCCCCCCCTGGCACAGCCCCGGCTGCGTGTCCCTGCTGCCTGCCTTCCACCATTCCCCCCATGCTGCTCCCTGCCCCATTCCCAGCTCTGCAGACAGCCAGGCCTCGGCAAGACAGCAGCGAGGATGGCAAACGGGGGGCGGAGAGGAGAAGCTCCATGTCACTCCGCAAAACCAAAGCCAAAACCAAAACCAAAACCAAACCAAACCAAACCAAAACAAAAACAAAAAACAAACAAAAAAAACAAACAAAAAAAAACAAAAACAACAACAACAACAACAAAAAACCCACAAAAAAAAAAAAAAAAACCCGAACCCCATCGGGGATGCTGCTGGGGAAGAGCTCCCCAATAGCTCCCCAATAGCCCAAGCAAGACCGCGCACTTTGCAACGCTTTCTTTGCTCTGCTTTGGGGCAGCCCAACGCACCCCGCACAGGGAAATCCTCACACGTGCATACAGATAGGTGTGCGCAGATGAGTGTGAGAACACGTGCGGTTTGCAACAGCGCGCGTGCACGCGATGCCTTGTGCAAACGATGTGGGTGCGCACTGAGCGTGGAACGCGCCTGAGCTCAGAATTACAGAGATGGGTGCATATCGGCGTGTCCTTCCGTCTGTACAGAGCGCACATCACAAAATCGCGCACTTCGTCAGCGTGCAAATAGCGAGACGGTCGTGCACACTCACACAGCAGCGCTCGGGCCCCATCCGTTACACACACCCGTGGCTCCATACTTTACGCCCACATTTTGGGTGCGCGCAGGCATAAATCCGCCCCCACCTTCAGCACGGCGTTAGAGCCCGATCTCTCCCCCGGGTGCGTGCACACCTAAAGGCACGGCCGCGTACAAACGGACGTACTCATAGGCTCCCGCACCGCACCGCATCTTGCGGCGCCCGCCCCGCGGCCATTTACCTGCGTGTGCGGAGGGGTGCGCGACTGCGGCTCCTCGCTGCGATGTGGCCAGCAGGGTCGGCCCCAGCTTTCCTGCCCGGAGCAACGCCCGCACCGTGGTCCCGCATGGCCGCAGCCCCCCGCCCGCTCGCTGCCCTGGAGGTTTCTCCTTGCGGGTTTTACCCAGGAGAGGTGGAGGGAGGGGGGTGGCCGGGGTGCCGGCTTGCAGTAGGGTCGAAATGTCAGCAATAAGAAATAGTGCCGAGCGTGAACTCGCTCCCCCCACCCCTGAACACACCCTTTAAAACACCGCTTCTGGGGTCGGCGGTAGCACAGCTATCGGTCCCCGCGTTCGGCCGCTGCTACTCGGGAGAGACCGCGCCCGGGGCCGGCAGCGCTGTGCTCGCCGCCCGGAGCCCATAGGAAGCGAGTACTGCTTTTTTTTTTTTTCTTCCCGTAGATTTAACTCCCCCGTAGCAAGAATATTCTTTTTCATTTTTTTCCTTCAATTTTTAGGCATTTTACTTCCACTCTCCAATTAATTTTTCCTTTTTTTTTTTTTTTTTTTGCCTCATACACTCCTTGGCGAAATACGCACCAAGTATATGAAATAATCATCCTCATCCTCTCTGGAAATACTTTCATCCATTCACTATTATTTTTTTTTCCCCCTTAAGGTGCCGGGGCAGCGACGCCCTGTATCGACCAGAGGGTTTTTGGAAAGATATTTGTCTCAAAGTAACGCCAATCGCCAATACAGTTCTCTTCGTGTCACTATTTCCATCGCTAAAACCCCGCATTTAGTACAATTTTACCCCTCCTGAGTAGATATCTGGGTCGAGCTTTTTGTTTTACGTTTCGCAACTGCAGGTGAACACCATTTTTCTTTAAAAGTCTGCAGTTCCGGTCCTATTTCCCACCCTTCTCGTTACTTAAAAAAAAAAAAAAGTTTGCAATTAAAAAACACCCCCCATTTCCCCCCCCCCCCCCCCAGCCCATTCATTTCCCAGGCGAACTGCCGACTTTAAAGCAGTAACGGGAAGGAAACATAGCGGGCAGAGGCAGAGCTGCGAAGCCCCCTCCTCATCTTTTCTTCTGGGCACAGCGCTACCCAGGTGAGGGGCCATTGGGTTTCCCTTTCCATTCTCCCTTCTCACAGAGTACCCCACGATCCCCTCCCTGCCCTCGTCCACGACTCCTGATGGAGCGGGGCGCGTTGCTGATGCCGGAATAGAGCCGCTAATCTGCTATTACCAAACAGGGTGTCAATCAGGACTTTTATCTCGGGCCGAAGGAGAAAATAAAAGAAGATAAGGCCTCGCTCTCGTCCTGGGAAGAAAGCTAAAGGGGCAAGAGGGGGAAAGTCTCAGCGCCCCGTGTCTCTCCCGGATAGTGATCTTGCAGCGACCTTGAGCTGCGGTCGGGGAGGGCAGAGGGGCCCGAGCCGAGTGGCTGCTCCCATCCTTTGCCCAAGGGACACCTGCGATTTTCAGTTGTCCCCTTCTTTGCCCCGAGGCGGCCCCACCACCGCCCGCAGGAGCCGACCTCCAGCGCCGCGCAGCCCCCTGCCCCGCTTCCTCTCTCCCTGACTTCCTTCCTATTTTTTCCTCTTCCTCATTTTCCTCCTTTCCAATCCCTCTCTTCATCTTCCTTCCTTTTCTCGTTTTTCCTTTCTTTTTTTCCCCCCTCTCCCCACATTCCCCTTCTTCCTCCGGCCCCCGTCCCTGCCCCGCAAAGCAAAAACGCAGACAAGCCTGGTAGAGCCGTCACGAACGCATCCTTCACTTTAACAGAACCTCACAAATTTCGGGACTCTCTCCCTGCCTCATTTTAATCCCCGTTCCCAGCCCCATTCCCAGCCCCGCGGCGCGGACTGCGGCCGTAACCCGGCTCCGTGTGGCTGCCTCAGGCATCCTAGAAATACGCGCTGTTCCGACGGTGAAAATACACATTATACGTGTCACCTAAACGGCTCCTAAAAAGTTTGGCTTGTTTCCTTTAGCTCACGTTAAGAGCAAAAAAAATAGAGATATCTACAGGGTGGAAGGGGCATTCCAGTCATCAAAAAAGAGCATTCCCCCCCGGTCCGTGCCCTTGTCCTTTGTGCAAAGACTGGATGAGGCCAACGTGGTAAACGCGTGTATCTGTACATCTGTGAGCGCGGAGGGGAGTTGGGGTTGGGACGCGCAGAACCAGGGGCTGCAGGCGATGAGGCCGGGCCGTACTCTGCTGTCGGGGCGGGGAGCTGCTCGGAGCTTTCCCGAGAACTTTCATCCCTTCAGAGGTGAAGATCCGGGTGCAAAGAGCCGCTCTGGTTGGCACAGGGTTTGGTGAAGCTGATGTCTCGCAGGGACACGTGCACGCGCACCTCTACATCGCAGTAAAAATTAGACCTGTTCCACGTGTAGCGAAACGGATGTGTGCTTGTCTCGTTCGGTCTGAACGCGCTTTGAGGGAACGCTCGGAGCCCATTCCCTGCCCGTCTGTTTGCTTTGGGAGGCGGACGTGCGCGTTTACCTGCTCGGCTGCGGGGCCGCGGGCTGAGGGAGCGGATCTCCTGCCTTCGGGAGCACATTTTAGGCACCAAGCGATTGGAAACCATTCGTTTCCACATTATATTTTCTTTTATTTAAGGAAAAATAATCTGCTTCGACCTCAGTGCCAAACCCTCCGAGCCGAGAGCCGGGCGTTACCTGCGGGTCCGGGCTCTGGATCCCCCCCGGGGTCGCAGCAGCGCCGCTCTAGACAATGCCTATTTTCTGTCATTAATAACTCGTTTCTTTAAGGGAAAAAAAAAAAAAAAATCTTGTTTGGATCCAAGATTGTTTTTTATGATTCAGTTGGACAAGACGGAACACATGTTAGTTTAAGCAGGTTCATGAAATAGCTGTAAATCAAATAAAGTTTACGAGTTTAGCAGGAAATACTGAATAGATGAAAAAAAAAAAAAAAAAAAAAAAAAAAACCAACCCTGCGCCGAGGCAGAGAACAGCAGGCTGAAAGAGCTGGTGGAGTTTGTCCTGCTCTGTGTTTCTCTCTGTTCTCTTGTGCATCTTGCCGATTAAAGGCCTCGAGACCCCGTGTTGGCGCCAAGTGGCATGTTATTAATCAGTTATCCGTAGGTTCAGTCCACATAAGAGAGAAATTTAATCACCAGAAACCAGACCCGACATAAAAGAGAAATCTAAAATCAATTCCCGCTCGCCCGCTCCCCCACCTCCGAAGCGATCACAACTGAGCTGAAGCAATCAAGATCTCGTTCCTTCTCCCTTAATTGCACCGCGCGAAATGCGAACTTCTGTGGGCTTTGCCCCGAAGTGCATTAAGGAAAGAAGGAACAAAAAGAAAGGGGAAAAAAAAAAAAAAAAAGAATAATAAAAGGAAAAATAAAACAACCCGACAGAGAAATTTAAAAAAAAAGGATAAAAAGAAAAAAAAAAATTAAAAAAAAAAAAAAAACACACCCGAAGAAACAAGGACCTGCAACCACAATGCAACGAGCATGTCCTTGATCTCACTGTAAAAACGTGTTGTGGGAGAAACAACCCAGGCGGAGTTTTTCATAAAGAATATATATATATATATTCATTTATATATATATATTCCAACGAAACGCGCTGTTAAAATGACTTTTGAAGGCTCCCAGAGGGCGATCCCCCACCCCAGATGCCTGCAGGGGTTCCAGCCCCGGCCCGGCTCTGCTGCCCTCAGCGGCGGAAGTGTCCCGTTGTTCCTCCCGTCCCCCCACCCCGAGGGACTCCAGAACGAGAAGAACCCTGCAAGGTTCTGCGGACTGACAGCAGTGCTACTGGGAAACGAGCACCTCAAAACTCTGGCCCTCCAAATCCCGAAGCTGAACGCTTCCTTTGGGCATTTCCTCCCGGCAGCAGCACCATAGTTCTCTCCTCCAAGGCATTTTGGGTGGAATTCTCCGGTTTTTGGCTAGGCCAAGTGCTTAGGAGCCTCTCGATCCTCCTTGCTGTCTCGGTAGCGGGAGAGGCGGGGATGGTGCCCTCCTTCGGGAGGTGAAAGCAGGGGAGAAGGACCCGAAATTTCAAACACGGGAACAACATCCCGTTATCCCACTCAGAAGACCCCAAACACTTCCCTGCTTGTACCCCTGGGACCGGCCCCACACTGCTCCCCCAGCAATCGGGCGCGGAACTGCGGATCCCACGCGTGTTTTGCATGGACAGAGCGATCCTCCCGTCGAAGCAGGGTTGGATGAACCCCCCCAGCTCCGGGGTGCGATCCGGGGTGGGGGTGCTGCGTCTGTCACCGCTCCCACTGCATCCGTTCTCACCTGCACGGGGAGCCGGCGGCCGAGGAGGGGCACCCGGGGAAGGCTGAGGGGGGAGACGGGCGCTCCGGGGATATATTTGGAAAAGAATTTCCAAGCCCTTCCAAGCAAATCTGTGCGAAAGGTACCAGCCTGACCAGAGAGGCTGTCCTAAGGGCTGCTCTTCCCCATGCTCCACACTGCCCGCACTGCCTCACTTCGCTGCCAGCTTCCGTGTCCCGCACCGGCGGGGATGGCATTTATTCCTCGAAAGGGGACAGGAAGACACACGCACACACGCACACACACACACATATATGTAAACGTATATATTTTGTTCAAAGCTTTGCGTACCCACGTGCAAAGAGAAGCGCTTCACCCCGGTCTGCCTGCAAGTCCCACTGGCTAAGGTTAAAGCAAACAGCCCCACTCGTGACCGCGGGGTTCTTCGTGGAGAGGCTTCCACCTTGCATGTGCCAGCCAAATCTGCTTATTCTGCCTTTAAAAGAAATGTAAAAAGCAGCAAGGTCTGTTCTGTGGTCTCGAACTCGGATGGACAAAGGGTGAGGGAGAGCCCCTCACACCCCGAGCTCCCACCTGAGCAAGCCCGCTTAGGATGGCTGAGTGAAACCCGTTGTTTTCCCAGCGTTTTCCCTAATCTTTTGCCTCCACCGACTTTCTCCTCCAAAAAACCTAGAAAACATCGATTTGGCTTTACTTGCCTGACCTTTTTTTCCCCCCTTCAGGCTGTATCTGATCGTTTTCTTACAGCCCAAATAGACTGGAAACCACAGAGAAAATAATCAAAGTGCGGCATGTTTTCCCACAGTAGGAATGCATGTTAGCACTCTCTCCACGTCTTGATCCTCTGTTTGCGTGCGGGTATTCAAACGGAGATGCGTTCGGGGCAGATCTCGCACAGATGCAGAACGCGTTCGTGTCATCCGTGCCCCGATCCTGCGAGAGCCCGAACAGATGGGGGGAGGGTGGGGGTGATTCCGTGTCCTCGGGGTGCAGAGTCTGAATTTTTGTAGGAAACACAGAAAAAAAAATGCGCGACGGTGGGCGCCCGGCCAACTGCTGCGCGCACGCATCGCTGTATTCGTACGCGCCCCCGCTCGCGCACCGCCTCCACACGTGCCCGTGGGTGCCACGGCACCACGCAGCCCTGCCCTTAGAGTTCATCCCGTACCGAGGACAGGGATGGGAAACAGGGGAAGGGGATGGGAAGGGATTTGTTCTCCTCGGCGGAGACCCGTGGCCCCGATCCACGGGCGCGGGTCCCGCTCTGTGGGGAGGAGGAGAAGGAGAAGGAGGAAAGAAGTCTCCTTCTGGAGCAGAAAACGGTTTTCCAACCCCCACTCGCCGCCGAGCCCGGCCGTAACCCCTCCTTTCCCCTCCTCCCGCAGCTGCGCGGCGTAGGTAGCTGCAGATAAGTGAAAGTGGTATTTTTATAGGCTGATAAAAGAGACTTATCTCGGCTTTCCCGAATCTGACAAAGATTCCCTAATTGGTCATTTGCCCACTGCGGCTTTCCCAGCCCGGAGCGCGGCTATTTTCAGCCGTCCGAGGGCTGTCTGTCCCGCTCCTATCCCCGCTCGGAGGAGTTTTCCCGGCCCGCTGCCCCCGCACGATTACCCCTCAGCCCCAGGTCGCTCCGTTGCTGTGGCGGGGGGAGCGCATCAGCTGCTCGCTGGGTCCTTCCCGACAACCAACGCTTTCAAGCAGAGCTGAGGCTCTCTCTTGTGTGTGGACAGAGGGTAAGGATGCACGTTTTTGCGCAACCCCATTCCCTCTGACTTATCGGGTGCGATGATGAAAAGAGATTCAAGATGAAAATTAAACGGACACTTCAAATACAAAATTAAACAGACCATTTAATAGAAGTTTGTTTTCTGTTTGTGTATCCCGGGGCACCCCTGGGCCCCCACAGGGCTCAACAGCTGCTACCCAGCCCAGAGCAGCATCACCAGCCTTGGTTCACTGCTTGCAGCTCCACTTTCTTCCTCCCATGTTACAAAAACAAAAAGAAAAACAGAAGAAACCCCACCAAAGCAAAACAAACAGAGAACTAACAAACAAAGAACCCCAAACCAAAACAGTAACCCCAGAGCACAGAGGAAATGCACTCATTCCTACCTACCCAGACCTCTTAGGCAGCTCATATCACAGGCCTTGAAGCGAGCTGGAAAATCATCCACTAAACTTATTTCTCATTTTCTTTTTCTTTCCTGTGAAAGGGGGCAGGGAACTGAGGGATTAATGGCCCACCTGACCTACCAGTGCCGTATGCGCATGAATCAAGCACAATCAAAGGGCCCAGTGTCAGCATTAGCTTGACCCCTCCGACTGGCGTGGGGCTCAGTGCGTGAGGAGGCCTGTTCTGGACAGAGCAGCAGAACCCTTCCCTCGGGTTATTAATGCCCCCGAGGGCCCTGCCTAGCCTGTGGGTTGGAGTTGCAGCCTCTCTTGGTTCAGGGATGCTGGAAGCACGGGGGGTTGCCTGGCTGGCATCACTCCAGCAGCACCAGTAGGATGCTCCCACTCCTTGGAGTCCGAGCACTGATTCAAACTGTCCACTCAGAATCACAGGAAGGAGGAAGGAGAGTGTTTGGTTTGTTCTTATTGTTATTACATATATATATATATCTTTTTCCCTCCAAAAAGTGCAGAAAATTATAGCCTTGTGCTTTTTGTCATTCTGTGACTTTGTAGGCATGATTTCACTGAGGTGATATGAAGGTAGAAGCTCAGGTTTCCCTTGGATGCCCTATGACTGGGAGCAGGCCCAAAGCGCAAGGGAACAGGCGGAGGCCCAGCTACGCCATGCATTGAGTGGGCACACACATTGTGCTCCAGGTCCATCCCTGATGCTCATTCTGACTTCATGGATCTTCACAAAAGTCCTTTAACCAAGTCTCCATCAGCAGAGCGCTTTGTATGAGTTGAGTCAGATTTGAGAACTTCAGAAGATACCCCACAGTCCCTGTTTCCATCGAACATTCCGCGCACTGGAGAAGAGCTGGTGAATTAGCAAGCGACCATGGGGAGCAAAGCTATGCAGCCATCACTCTGCAGGAGATGGCTCTGAGGGGATGTGCACAGTCCTGTCAAAGTTTCAGGTTCGCCCGCCATTTAAACTTAATGGAAATAGTACAGACTTAATGGAAATAGTACACCCTTTTCTCCTCTCCTAGTCCAACCTGGGCTATTTTTATTTCTTTTACATACATTTTTACTTAATACTGACTTTTGCTTTTAACCTGTTCTTTCCAAATGCACATATATAAAAAATTCTCCTATTAAAGAAATTGATGTCAACACTCTCTCAGCAAACTTGGCTCTTCAGCTGTAATGGGTTCACTGTCATTAAATCTTGTCATTTTTATTTTTGCCAACTGGTTGGGTGAGAGGGAAACCAGTGGGAGTAGAGCTGGATGATGTGGGCTGGGAGGGCTGGCATGTTGTTGTCCTTGTCCCTGTCCCAGCTCCAATCACAGTCTGTGCTGCTCCTGGCTCTCAGTAGGCTCTCTGCTGCTGGGTGTTGGAGGAGCATCAGCAACTGCGTCACAAACTGCAGACAACACTGCCCATGAGCCAACATTCTGGAGACAAAGCCAGAGCAGAGAGGAGAACACCAGGCAGAGCAGGGAGGACACTCATCAATGGCAAGCACTGCAGCTGGAAGGCTGCATCTTCACCCTATGGAAGTCCCCGGCTGGGACCACAACTTCTTGCTCCATGGCTGTACTAGGAAGTGTTCTGCAGCACTGGAAATATTCGTCTCCCATGGATATCACTGACGTCATGATGTAAGCATGGGATGGGATCAATAGTTAGATGTCCACTTCCATGTCAGTTGGGTGGAGATTCCTACATTCCCACTGGCTTCCCTTAGCCCTGAGATGTGCCTCACCTTGTTGGGTTGCTCCTGAGCTGGTTTGGTGGTGTCTGTACACTTTCTAATGCATAGATGTTCTTGTTACAGGACCAGTACATGCCCCATGCTCTCAGTCGGTCCCAGAGTAGTCCCCTGGTGAGATCTGGGCAAAGACTGGGTGTATCAATCCTGATCCCCACATGTGCTAAAGGCCACTGTGTCTAAATAGTTGCCTACAAGCTTGGAAACTCCAAAATCAAACAACCTTGGAGCCATTTTTTGAAGACTTGTGAGACCATTTGTAAAATGGTATGATCTAAGAGATTGAGAGAGCATATATCCATCCCTTCCTAGCCTCACTCTTGACTCTCTTCAGACCATGTAGTTGGCTTCATTAGTAGTGCTGGAGACTCAGCAACATCTAATTTGGGTAAGATGTTCTAGGAATTGCTCAAAAATCCATCAGCTTCTGATTAAACTGCAGCCTAGCTAGCTCTCCCTGCAATTAGTGCCATAACCAAGAGCAGAAAGTCATATCAAAGAGAAGGAAAAGAAAGAAACTGGGTTGGGACTGCAGGAAACAGAAGCAAATTTGCCCTGAGAACAAGTCCTTCAGTATCGGTGAGTTGGGTTTAAGTGGCACTTAGCACTTTTACAAGCCCTGTACATCACAGAGCATTTCAGTGGTGGCAGAGAGCAGCTGCATTATTCAAAATCAGGCACAGCAGTTGTACCAACTCTGAGCAGGGTTCCTCAGGCCAGGACCTCAAGTAAACCCTCCAAAAAGCTTTGTCTTCCTTTCAAAAGACTGAGGCTGATTATAAGCCATAAATCCAATGTATCATAGCTGTCCAGGGACCCTGGCAAGGAAACAAAGCAGCTTGAGATGCCAGATAGCTGGGATACCTGCAGAGGGACCTCCAGCCAGATCACAGTGGCAGGCATCTTACTCATAGCAGCATTGCTGCAAAATAAAATAAAATAAAATAACCTTTCAATTTCTGCTTCTATGGGAAGTCCCTAGCACACATTTGGCGCAGTTTACAGGATGATGATGACAATGTGTTTCTCCTAAATAAAATCCATTTTTAAAGACTACATGTGCAATTACTTTGAGTTTTGGCCTGTATTCAGGAAAGAATTTCCCCTCGGGTCAGATTTGGCAGGGACTGGTGAGGTTTTCTTGCTTTTCTCCATAGGGTGGGCTATGGTCCACTTCCTAAGATCATCTGGACATTTTCACCTAACAATTTCCCAGCTACTGCTGGGAGCTGGGACACTGGCAGTGCCCTTGATCTCTCCTGCATGTTAGAGTTTTTGTGGCTTTTGGTTTTTTGTACTAACGGTCTTAAATTTGTTATAGGGTGTTGGGAAGTGTTTTATGGCCTGTAGTGCACGCAGTGGATGTTCTGGGGACCCCTCTGGATTAAGCGGCTATTGCATGGTCACCTGTAATTGCGAGTGCCTTTGCTCACTGAGGCAGGTGGTCCTTCCTTGTGCTTTCACTCCTCCCTCACCTTCCAGTAGCAGGGCTCTGACATCCAACTGCAGGGCAGTCGCACACGGAGCAGTCACATGTGACATCCCTCCTTTCTTTTATTTGAAGTGGGATGCTTATAAACAGAGGTGATGGGGGGGGCATTAGGATAATAAACAAGGTGGAAGACCTGGGACTGGGAAATTACAAAAGCTGGGCTCTGTTTCTGCCTTGCTACTGGCTGATGGCAGGGCCCTCCCTCCTTCACACCTCACCGGATACACATTTAGACCACTGCTTAACCCTCTCACATCGGAGAGACTGGAATGGCTGTTTTGCTCAGTCCAAAGACACTTCCTGCAGTAGCAGGGTTGAATACCCTACATATCCTACATACCTACCCGCATACAGCACACAGAGCCTAGACTAACAGCCTGAACTGCACAATTGTTTTGATCTGTTAGCTCTGGCTAATACACACAGTGAGCATGTTGCCATGGTTCTGAGCTTGGACAGGTCTTCAGAGCTCCTACAGAACAGGCAACAAGGGCACACCCATCCTTGCTAAGCACAACACTTTTGAAACCAAGCAGAGCACGAAGTGGCACAGCATGATGCTTCCTGCTGTGCGACGTGCATTTGGGGACATAGTTCATTCTAGGTTATATCATTAAGGTATTCATGCAGCAGAATCCTAGGCATACAGTAGAACAGGTGCTACTGTTGCACAGGTCTTTTCCAAGAGCTGAAAGTGACAGACAGACTTCCTGCATGGCAAACTGGTGTTCAGTTACTAAATTTAAACAGGTAAAAATCCTGTTCCATAAAGTATACAAAAAGAGAATATTTTTATGTATGAAGTTTCACGTTGAAGCTCACACCTGCCTGACCTGGGTGTTTCTGCTACTCACTGTTAGCACATCATGCTCCTAAGACCTCTACTCCTAGAGAGTGCCCAGACAGCTTCGGGACTGCCTTCAGCAACACCAAATACCTGATGGACAGAACGGCTGAGACTCCTTTGGGATCCAGGGAGTGTGTGCACTCAAGCCCTTGGCCATATTCTAAGCCCCGTGTCTTCAGACGTGAGCTGCATAGGCAGGAAATCTGGTCCAAAATGAGCAACAGAACCCCCAACTCTCAGCCCCAATGTGCAGTGCAGATATATTCCCTCTAATCCTCCAAAGAGAAAAACAAACAAGCATACAAATGCCAAAACATTTACTACTCCCCAAATTACTCAGACTACCGCTAATTAGTCTAAATTTACAGCAGCTGCACTACTGGAAGTGAGCTCAGCCGTTAGCCCTGGAAATTACTAGGACATATAACTTTTTACAGTTGGTTTGTTTTTTTTTTTTTTCCCGAACTTATAGAAATCTACAGGAATGTTCCAGCATACTAACTAACTTCATCAGCATTTCTAAGCCTCCTTTATTCTGCACACACTCGGGTAACCATGAAGCTCACAAGCATGAAATCCACAAATGCATTCGCTCTCACAAACTCTTGCACACAGCAAGTTCAGCCATGTATGTCCAGAGAACCACATAGGAGAGGGTGTGGAGCTCCCCAGCCCTATTCCTTACACCTCGTTAATCAGCTCTTACTGATCAACACAGATCAATGCTGAAGGCTTTGGAGGTGTTCGCTGTGTTTGGATTTCATTTCTCCGTTTCCTGGCGGAATTACTGAGCCATGATTTTCGGCATGCGTTGTGCAGGCTGGGTCTCAGCAGAATACAATGCAATGCATTTTCTGGCAGGACAAGCTCTAGATCTGTTTGTCACTGCTCTTCAGAAAGGTGGGAAGTTGTTCTGGGTGATACTAGCCTGGAGCAGTTCAGGCTTGCAGCACCCATTAGGGCTTTACTACCTTCCATCCACCCTTACATCTACGTGGCTCCAAGTGAACTTCTGCTATGAGTAAAATACAGATCCCACATAGCACCAAGCAGCAGATTAGTTTGCTTTGCTGATTCACCAACTGCTGCAAGCTGGCAGAATTTCCTCCTTGGGTAATTCTCATCCATTTAGATCCTCCTTACTGCTCCAGATCCGGAGGTAAGATCATAAACAGTTTATTTGCACCTAAAAATGGATAGTGCAGAAACAGCAGGTAGGCAGACAGGTAGACAGACAGACAGACACGATGATAAGCCATACATCTGGCATGTAAGTATCATGGCAGTGGAATTACCGTTCCCCAGCCAAGTTTCACGCTTTGGGGAGTTGTTTTGACGTGCTGTCAATGCAGCACCAGAATAACCTGATTTATTTCCCCTGTTCTCTTTGAAAACGTCTATTTGGTGCCATTTATTTTGCACTCACTTACTCGCCATCCTATCAGGAGGCGGGAGGTCAGGGGGGTCACTCCTAAGAGAGTATCACGTTCTGCACAGAATAGAGAAAACGCTCTAAGTTAGTGGGAAGGGAAGAATTCATGCTGGGGCCTCCTTTCAGCCTCTGCTCTCCCACAGTGGGCTCGTATACCTCTTCCCTTTCCACATCCTTGCTCTTCCTTTCAAATGGAAAAGCCAGGACCACTTTTGCTGTTATCCCACCAGCAGCAGTGCCCCCCTGCTCAAACAACCTGCTCCGGTCTCGCTTCATTTACGCCTCCTCCAATCCTTGGCTGGGAATTCTCAGGATTCCCACCTCAATCCGTCCTCCCCATGTCACACAATAAAATCCTTCAGGCTTTTCTGTCTTTGCCTATAAAATAGATATGAAGTCCCAAGTGGCGGTAAGTGGAACTGAAGCCGCAGCAGTAAGCAGAAACCTTGCTGGTTTCAGAAGGGATTGGTACAATGGGCTGAGTTGTTTTTAGGCAGAAAGGATATGGTGAATATCTGTATCAGCATACACACCGCTGTAAATCTAGCACTCATGCTTAGTCCGTGTGTCAGCTCTACCCTGGGACAGCAAACCTCACACCCCAGAGCTCACCTCAGCCGAGTGGGAGAGAGTGGGGCAGAGCTGTCTCTGTCCCACAGAAGCACAAAGCTGTTGTGACAGCAGATCCACTGCTGAGACACTTCAAACCCACAAAGCACTGCAGCGAAGTAGACTTGGTGGGATGGCAGCTGAAATGCAATGCATTCCATGACAGACAGCTTCAGAGAGAACACACAGATGGGTACGTGACCTTCTTCTTCTTTTGGAACGTGACGCAAATGGGCAAAGCTGGAAAGGGATGGAAACAAAGCCTGATAGATGGGTCTGCAGCACGAAGAACAGCCCGCCAAAGCAGAGCTCAGGCAACTGTCCAAGCCCACTTGAGTGCCACAGCAGCAGCTCAAACCTGCCCGGTAGCAAGGCAGGATCCCCTCCCACTGAATCTCGCCTGCTTTATCATCACCTCCTGCACACAACCAGCCCTGTGCACTTCTCTCTCGACTGTCACATCAGTCAGGAATACTGCCTACATGTCCTCCAAGTGCAGCCACAGCTCTACCAGGACAATTTTAACCAACGGCTCTTCACCTCGCACCTTTGCTTTGTTTAGTTCATTAGTTGGGGAACATCCATGCTCAGTGCTAGGAAGTGACTGGCCTGGGCATTAGATCATGAAATAACACGAGCTTGGTGTGCAGCTGAGAGCCAGCACTTGACACCTGCCTTCCTCCATCCTCCCAGCCTGGTACTGCTGCTCTCCCCGCTCTGTTCATCACCCTCACACGTGATAGCTCCTGCCTGCCTGCCTGTCCTCATGTTTCCAAACACATGAACCCACTCCACTGCCTTGGTTCTCCACATCGAGCAGCAAGCATTGCGCTCACCACGTTGTGTGTGTATCAGAAATCAGAGCACTGAGAGTGTTACATACAGTCAAGATGAGCACAGGGGCAAAGAACAGACTTTTCACAAAGATCTTTCCCCAGCAGCAGAAGAGGCACCCTCATTGTCTCAAAAAATCATTTTAAAAGAATAATAACAGCAATTAAGAATTCCTATTGGGAATGATAACAGCATCCCAGAAGTAGCGATCAGAGAATCCAGTATCACAATTTAAAGTAATGTAAAAAGAGGCATGATGTCCAAGGGAAAGGAGGGAGATATTCCAGCACACACTGCAGCATTTCCCCCTGGAAATGCAGACAGGTTTGCTTCATTTCCTCTTAAGATTTTGCTGAAATATCAAACAGCGCAAAAGACCTCTATTTGCACTGAGAATATGACTGTTGAGTGCATAAACTCTCTCCACATCGCATTAGGCACATTTCCATTCGCTAACCGGACTCTCTCTGCTCCCATTCCTAGTCTGAAAAAGAGAGAAATCTGAACTGAGGAGCTGGTTCTGACAGTCCTTTATTTGCAAATCTGCTTGTCTTTCGCAGGTGTGTTATCTAGGAAGCTCACCAAATGGGAGCACGGAGCTCTCAATGGTTCTTACATTTGTCTGGAGAGGGGATCTCCCCAGAGCAGGACCAGGGCTTGGCAGGGAGGCACTGCCCTGCTCCCCACTGATGGGCCCTCTTTTCCCTTGCCCACTATTTGGTCTGAGCCTTTCCACACCCTCGCTATTTTAAAATCCAGCTGTTCTCCTGGTCTCTCTGACCCAGACCTGTCTCCTCTTCCACTCCCGGTGCTGGGAAAGGACTGCTTGCTATGTGATCCTATATGACTCTACTACCTGGAAACCAAGCAGGAGGAAGCAGAGCAGCTGGAATTTAGAAGAGCACTCAGCCTACAGGCTGAGAGCAGTGTTGGAGGAGCTCTACAGCAGGAAGGACTGAAAGAGAGGATGGAAACCTTCCACACTGACAGCCACAACATGCTAAACAAATGACAGGCTGCTTGAAATCCCCAAACTGAATAGCTATAGGAGGGCACCTACTAATTAACATTTTATTACCATGTTTTAGTTGCCTCAGATACTTCAGGAGTGTGTGAAGGGATTAGGAAATAATGCTTTCCTTTGTTAACCTTTCTGTCAGCTTTTGCTGCTCTGCCAAGACCTGACATCTTCCAAAACAAACAAAATAAATGAACAAATAAAGACCTCATCAGCCCTGAAATGTACTGAAAAAAGAGTGGTGTGAAAAGACTTGATTGCATCAAACATTGGATCAGTACGAGACAGCATCTCCAGAATTCCCAGTATGGGATCTTTTACAACAGAGACTGACACTGTGGGAGTCAGACAAGACTCCCATGTGCAGTTTGATCTGATTTTCTGCAGCTCAGAGGCTACATGCTGCTTCTTCAGCATGGCAGGGCAGGTAAAACCCAGGAGAGAGAGTAGTGCAATGCAGCTAGCAGCACTCCAGTTGTTTACCTTGGCCCATTTGGGATCCACAGAAGACATCCCGGCAGCCTGAGCCTGGCTTGCTACCTGCTTTTAATCCTTGCTGCCATACGCCAAACCTTAATCTGGGCAGCTAGCACAGCACAGCCTGCTCCCCCAATGGCTTTCCGTGAAAGCGAATACCGCTGTGGGGACACTGCAGCCTCAGGCATGGAAGGAAGCAGTGCTCATGGCTGAGAAGTCACCTCCACAACACCTTCCTGCTACACTGTGGGACTGCGAAGATGCAGCAGAAAGGATGGTCCAAAGGATGACAGTATGGACCAGCTCCTGCCATGACAATACTTTTCTGCCTTCCCACAGGATGCCAATGGCTTCAAGCAACTGGGGCAGCACAAAAGCCACCTCACCCAACAGATTCTGTCCTCATTTTTTATTTTCACTGCAGCCCCATTCCTTGTCAGTTTGCAGAAGGAGAGGGTTCCTGAGCACCCAAACCCCTGAGATCTTTCAAAGAGCTTTCTGTTGCCACCCAAAGTCCCTTCATCGTCCTTAAGACTAACATAAAAGTGGCTGAGGTTAATATCAGAGAAGCCAAAATTTAAACTGAGAATTACACTTTAACCTAAATAAATCATCGCCTATGAGGCCGGGTGGGGAGAGGAGGGAGAAGGCACTGCTGGGACCCCCTGGGACTGGCAGAAGGGTGACACAGGGTGCTGGCACCGTGGATGCCAACCCAGAGGCCTCATCCTGCTGGTTGGTAGAAACCTGGGTGCAGTCCCACTTTGGGGACCTGGCTCCCTTATGGAGAGCCTCTCCCCCCACCCAGGGCCGCTTCCTCTCTCCCTGCGAGAAATGCCCCTCTAATGATTCCCCTGCTCTGCAGTTTGTCAGGCCGTCTGACTTCAAGCCATCCTGCATCTGTTTCGCCTAGAGAGCTGCGCTCGCCTACATTTTAATAAACCCTATAATTTACACATTTCCCTCATACCCTGTAATTTCACCACCCTGAGACACGGCAAAGGGAGAAAGCACAGAGTTGGGAGCGCTCGTAGAAAGTGCTGCCAGAGAATCAGAAATAAGTAGAGGGCTTAAATCTGCAGCAGTAAAATAATCCAGGGGAGGGAGCCAACAATGACTGAAAAATAAACATCTCCCCCTGCGCAGCCGATCCCTCTCCTCGCAGCCAGCCCTGCCAAGAGATCGGGTGCACTGGGAAACGCGCCGGGGGACTGCAGGAAAAAAATGGATGTGGATTATATGGACCCCTTTTATAAGGCAACTGCTAGCAGTAACTATGTTTAAATTTATATGTTCAATAAAGTCTCTTTTTTTCCTTCCCTCCCCAACCCCAAGTGCCAGAAACCATTCGAGGAAACCAACACACGCTTCCCATTTGAAAATGTGTTATTTGACCATTTTTATTCTCTGCTTTTGTTCTCGGGGCAGCAGTCTCTCCAAATGCAAGGGGGGGGCACTCCTGTGCAGAGATCAAAGCAGCTCTGTGTATACACACACTCTCGCAAATTATGTATTTGTGATCAAGTAACGCGGCATCAGGAAAAGCTACAGGGGCATGTGGGAGAGTGAGATATTTACACTGGCCTGGCCAGAGGCAGAGGCATTATTTTAATTGTTTTTCGCCAGTGCCAAGTCATCTGTTCACAAATGCATGTGCGAGCATAAAGATGATGGAGAGACCGTCCTGCAGAGCCAGGAAACGTGGTGCTGACCCCCCAGGACCCCAACATCGCCTACGTGGCCCTGGATCCTGCCGTGTTCCTGACCCCCATATCCCCCACTTTGCTCGTGGCTGGACACATGCAGGCCCCTTTTGCTTCCCTGAGCACAGCTTTATGGCTCACGTAAAGGAGTATATATATTTCCCCTATAAAGGCACTGCTTAACAGAAGAGTCTCAAGCTCTTCAGCAGCGGAGGTGGATTGAAAAAAAAGAAAAAAAGAAAAAAAAAAGTAGTGAAAAAATAAACAAGAGAAAAAAAAAATCTAAATTTTGTTGTGGATTCTATAGATGACAAACGAAACGCTATCCCGCAAATTTTGGGGTGGAGAGCGAGGACCAGGGCATGGGAGCTGCCAGGGATGGGTATTGTGGCAGAAGCCTAGAGACCGAGCCTTGCCCTCCCCCCTCGTGGCCCTCCCACCCGACCCTGGAGGAAAGACCCCCCCCCCCCGGGACCGGAGCCTCTGGGCATCCTTGGGGACGGCCGGGCCGGGCTGGGGGTATGTCCCAGGGCAGAGCTCGTAGAAAGCCGACGAGCTCCGAAGCAGCGGAAAGAGGAGCAAGAGAGAAGCCAAGTCTGGCGGTGTGTTTACGATGTAAAATCATGATAAAACTTACACTGAAAATATTTCAAACCCAAGAAGGGAGTGGGAAGAGAGCTCAAATGGACTTGAAATGTCCTTTGCAGGCGCGTGGCTGCAGGACGGTCGGAGGAGAACGGATAAAAGTACTCCGGGGAGCTGTAAAGCTGGAATTCTCTCCTGCTCGCCAGCACGAAGCCTGGGAGGCGCAAGGCAGCGCGGAACGGCTCCAAAATCGGGCGCAAAGCACGGCGCAGCGCCCTGGAGCTTCGCGCAAAGGTAGGGAAATAGAAGACCCCCCCACCTCGAGTGCGGTGTCCGGGAGCTACGAAGGGGGCTGCAGCCCCGTGCGCCCTTCCTCTGTCCCAAAAGTGCCATCGGCAGCGCGGAGCAGCCCCGGCGGCACTGTGCACACAGCTCGGGCCGGCTGCAGGGCTTCGTCCCCCACCCCGTCCCCCCACTCAATCTGCATTATTATTAGCAGTATTTTATCCTAGGAAAAACAAACGTCTCCCTCCCTTCCCATCACACGCGGGGGGTTGGGGGACGGGGGGGTGGTAGGGGGTGGCAGGCCCAGATAACAAAGCAGCTGGTGTGGAACGAAGTTGTAAGGAAATAATTGATATGTAATAAGGTTGAGTGAATCTATCCCAAAGAAAATATTGCGTAAGCGGTTATGATTAAACATGCCCGGGCGAAAGGCGCTCTCATAAAGGAGTAATGGAGCTAAGGAAACAAATGATCATTGGGAATGTTAAACACAGAGGGGCATTTCATCACACAAACATAAATTCAGCTTGAAAGAGACTTAGGGGGAAAAAGTCCCCCCTCTACCCCCAGGTTGTGCGATGGACGCCGTTTGAAGATGCTGGGAGCCCGCTGCTCGAGGGGGCCGGATCCTGCCCAGGCTTTTCAGAGCCGGAGCAAAACCGATTTTCCCACCCCACAAAGGGCTGTCCCCGCAGCGAGCGCACCCCGGTCTCCTTGTACCCCAAACCCGGGTCCATCCCTGATTTCTGTTAACGAAAGAAAAAATAGAGCGAGATTATCTCGGATAAACGAAGAACAGAGCAAATGAACACCCAGACCCTCCCTTCCTTTTAGCATCGCTCTTCTCTCCCGGGTGAATCCCATTTCTGGACGCTCAGAGGGCGTTTGCACGGTGGGAAAACTGTGCTGCATTAATTCTCGGTCCAAATCTCCGCCACTGGAATTGTTTCGAGCTGGCAGCTGTACAGGCAACAACGTGCTGTTGGCTGAAGCCTCTCAGCCAGCCACAGGAGTCCGGGCTCGGAAATTCGTTAGGAGGGAAATAATTCTGGTTGGGGCGATTTGAGTTCGGGGAAACGGCCCGAGCACGGCCGGTACCGATCCCAGCCGCAAAGCCAGGCGCTGCGGGGGAGAGTTATCGGGTATTTACCCCCATGCAATGAGCAAATCAAAGCTCCGCATTCGCTTTTCCCCTCTCTAAAAAGCGGGGGCAGCTCAGTCGGTCGGGGTTGCAGAACCGGCTCTGTTCCAGCCCGTTTTCGTTTGAACCAGAAATCGGGGAACAGGAGATGGAAAGGTGGGGGGGGGGAGGGAAGGAGGGAGATATTTGTGTAACAACTTGAAATAATTTACCCCAGAAAAAAGAAAAGAAAAAAAAAAAAAAAGAAAGAAAAAGGAAATCTGGGCAAGAGTTTATCAGGCAGTTCTCTTTGCCAGCATGTTTAAAATGTATAAGTAATTTTAAAGTGTGTCTTCACTTAATATATTTTCCCCTTTCTCCTTCAGATGACAAGGAAGAGCAGTGATTGCAAGATGTCTACAGATAGCGCCCTTTAAGAGTTTCCACATTGTATGGTTAGGGGGGGAAAAAAAAGTGTTTGTGGTTCTTAGTGCCTCCCGACAACTTTCCTATCCTCGTCTCGTTTATGGCTCCTATTGTTCGGGCTGCGTACGGCGGCTTTTAGATCGCATTCGTTCTTCCCGACGGAGCGGCACCCCTCAAAACGAGGGAAAAAAATTCCGGGGTGTCTGCGTGTGTTTCATGGGAGAGAAAAGGATTCCTTCTAAACACACAAAGCAGAGAGAAAATACCCCACATCGCTGTTCCAAGCGGCGAATGCAGCTTTACCGACTTCGCATCGGTGGAATTGGCGCATCGGGGGATTGTTTTGGTGGGAGTCAGGGCTGTGTAAGCAGTATCAGCGAGGCTCTTTGTTGGTTTGCTTGTTTCTTTTAACGTTTTAATTGATTTTATTGTATTTTTTCCGCCGGACTGCCACGGCCTCGGTGCTAAAAACCTGAACCGGGATTGCTACGAATTCCGTGACAATGTCGTGTGACAAATGACAGCGGCTCCAGCACGAGAGTAAAATCATCTTTTCCCTTTAGGAGGAAAAAAAAAACATTCAATTTCCCCCTTTTCCAGACAGGCGCATTTTTCCTTTCCCCGTAATTTAAAAGACGGATGCCTCCCGTGCCGGGGAGCTCTCGTATTGCACTTGCAGGAGCGAACCCGCCCGTGCCTTTGGCCAGGAGCGCTGTGAGTGTCCGAGGAGGTTTAGCAGGGCTTTCTCCGGCTCGGGAGGGAAGATGTTTCATTCCTGATTTCCTCCCCGCCGCTTCAAAAGCGCTGTTAGCCGCGAGGCAGCCCCCTCCCAGCCCCTCGCCCACAGTCCTGCTCTCGAATCCAAGCTTTCAAAGCACCTGGAGAGCCGAAGGAGGAGCGGGCCGTTCGTTCCCTTGGCTTCGTAGCCAATGTTGGGTCAGTCCCCACTTGTGCTGCGTTGCTGCGGGATGGGGCAGCTTCACAGAGGGCAGGATGGGGGAACTGGTCTCCGCTCCACGAACAGAACCTCCCAGCCCCGGAGTTCGCAGGGACGAGGGGCGGTTTGCAGAGAACTGTGTGAGGAGACGCGGTCGGCCCCGAACCTTCCGGGGCACCAAACGATCGCAGCGATCGGGTAGCTGAGTTGTGAGACTCTTGGTTAACTTTGGCATCCACTCCTAAAACCAACGCTTAGGAGCTCTAATCCATTTTATCCCGGCTTCAAATGCAGATGTTTGCATTTGAGCCTCATTCAGAACCCCGAGCAGAACTAGCGCTACGTGAGTTTCTACCCCGATGTTAATTCCCCAATCACCGTTTTTATTCCCAATCGACACTGCTCATAAGGAGTTCTAAAGCGTTCTTTCTTCCTCCCTCCCTCCCCCCCCCCCCCACGTAAAGATCTGTCCCAGCCCGACCCACTGCTTTAGGAATTTGAGGATTTGCGAACGGGCGGGCATGCATCACTCGAGCGACGCGAATTTCATCGAAACGCGGTTATTCCGGCAAAAAAGAAAAGGATTTTTAAAATCTTAAAATGGGAGAAAACGGTCCTTGATTCCCTCCCTTGCAGCCTTGTGGACGGACTCTGTCTGGGGGCGGTGGGGCTCACCCCAAACCTCCCAACTCCGCACCCCTCTCTTCACTACCTTCTGTGCTTTGTAGGAACAACGGTTCTCACGATTTCCGAGGTAGAAATGGGAAAAGAAACACGTATTGCTGTTGAGCGATTTTTTGGACATGGCAGCTGCAAATGCTGAGCTGCAGAAAAGAGCCCCGAAAGAGCACTGCTCTGCTCCGGTGCGGCTTTCCCAGTTTTCCAGTAGCGACTGCAGAGCTGGGAGACCCCGACACCACTGGGGCTGAGCACTTTTCTGTCTATTTCCTCCCCTGTTTGCTCCATCTCTGCAGTCATCCTGAGGGAAAAGCAGCCCTGCAGAACTTCGGGACAAGTTCTGATGCACATCGCCCCTAAAGCATCTTAGAAAACACAAGGGACCAAAAAAGTAAAAAAAAATAAGTCCCGAAAATTGGTGCCATCAACAATCAAAGAGTGCCAGATCCTACCGACGGTGCAGGAAAGGGGAGGCGGGGAAGGGGGTGGGTTTTTCTTTGATCAATTCCTAAACAATTCCTATTATTACTTTCTTTGCCAACCAAGGCTGAACACAGGGTCCAAATGGCAAGATTTGCCTTTCAAAGAGTAACATGAAATCAAAACACCTGTTCCACATTAGCCCTCTCCCACTTCCACCTCCCCTGTAAATGAAATCATTTAAATTGGGGGGAAAAAAAAAAAAAGTGTGGGGAGGAATAAGAGAGAATAAGCTTATTGTTTTTTTTATTTGACACAGAGCTGGAGAGCCGGGCATCACTTCAGGTGAATACATGAGTAATAAGGCTTTGGTGAAGTGACAAGATGAATTCTACCACAGCATCTTCAGGCATTTTTGCATGCGAAACCCGAAGGAGACAGGGGCAGCCCCTGCCCTTCTGCCCATTGCAGCCACCTGGAATGTAGCAAGCCCAGAGGCAACCACCAAAAATACACGGCTCCCCCAGCACCCTCCTCACCCTCTCATGGAACCCACGCACCCCTGGCCATGTGCCCACCCCATCGGCTCCACCCCACGCACGTCAGGCCAACCCCACGCGTGCCCCTCTCCCCTCCTCGGGTACCCCCATGCACCCCTGCCCCCACTCACGCCCACCCTACAACCCCAGGTGCAGTCCTACAGCCTGCAATGGGGGGGCCGGGGATCCCTTTTACCTTGGCGGTGGACAGGGTCTCATGGAGGCCGTGGTGCCCCTGGCAGCAGCTGGGTTGACTACCGGCCCTATTTCCGTTTGTAACTACGAAGGGACCCAATGCGTGTCCCAGATAAGGTATCACGGTGTCTCTGCAGTCCACGATCAGCACCTCAGCTCGGGGATCGGAGGCACTGCTGGCAGCCGTGCAGGACAGCGGGGAGATGTCGAGGCATTTCTGGGAATAATCACATCACACAAATGCTTACATTCTGGCTTCCTTTCTCTTTACCCTACCACCAAGTTTGAAGTCACACCTTCTACCGGATTGTTTAAGGTCTCCGGGTTGGAGTGGGGGTGGGTGGCAGTGAAGGAGTGTGCGTGTGTTGGGGGGAGATTGCTGGTTGTTAATCTATAGGGTTCCTCCAGGCCAATAAAACTAGCATGGTCAGAAATTTCTCCCTTTCAATGGAAACGTCTCCCTCTTTCCCCCCCCACCCCCCCACCCCACAACCCCTAACCATTGCTGTTTGTTTTGTGCCTGGACTTCAGGGTCTGCCAGGAGCACTGCTTGGTTGGGAGCCCTGAAACTGCTCAGGCAGAGCTTAAAAGTAACAAAAAGACTTTGTTTTTCCTATAGAGCCACATAGGGGTTCTTGTATCTGCATACACATTGTGGTAAATGCACCTGGAAAGGGGACTATATATAAAATACCCTATACATATATGCCAGGGTAGGTCTCCTGAAATGCAAGTGAAGGCCTTAAACCTGCAGCATCCAGAGGGCTCCTGTGCGTGTTGATATAGAAATAAAGCCTGCGTGCACAGGGGCCAAACGTCCAAATGTGGACACAGAAGTGCAAATACCTCCGTATATATCTAGCGCTCACTTTGCATATACAGGCAATTAACTTCATTAGCTTCAGTGTTTAATGAATGCTAAAGGTGAAGTTGGGACTGGTATCCCAGGGCTGCAAGCTGAAATTCAAGCCTTTCTTATAGAAAGTCACCCATCAGAGTGATTCCCACCAGCATTTCGTTGTGTTCTCCCCCTGATCTCTGCAGCTCACCTCCAGTTTTGTGCTACCATCTACTGTACGTTGTGCTCACCTCTCTAACCTTCCCATTTGAGCAGCAGCTGGAGATCTACTTGGAAATCTTAAACTCAGCCTGGTTATTGATGCAAGTAACAGGGCAGCAGAAACAAGCCCTGATGCAAAATGCTGGCAGCTCAGCTCCATCCCTCTGCTCATGTTTTATATCAGGCACTCTGCTTGTCTACCAAGCAGCCCAGCAGACAAGGGCTGGTTTATAGCTTTCTGTTCATCCCTTCCCCCCCCCCCAAAATACACACACACGTTTAAGATGCTCAACTTTACATTTACAGAAATGGCAACCTCAGGCATTGGAAGCACATCTGAGAACATGCCCCTCCTGGGCTGATCAGGAGGTGTCCAGCACCTGTGGTTAATGGGGAAGGGAAAACCCAGCAGATGGAGATGAGCGCTACCTGTCTGAAAGGCAGCGTGGGCCACTGCACGGCTACTGTCAGAGGGCAAAGCCTTTGGCAGCGCCCTTGATCTCACTGTCACCCTTCTCATCCTTCATTTAGGTCATTCTTTCTGTACTGGAGCCACCCCAGGACCAAGAACTGTCTCTTCTTTATGCAGCTTTTGGACAAAACCAGGACCCACATCACACTGGGATTCTGCTGTGTCCTCATAAATAATTAGAGCATGTGTGCACCATGCCTATCGCCACAAAAGCTGGCTTTTGGCTTGGCTCTCTGCTTATCTCCTAATGCCAATAATAATAACAATAATAATAACATGAACATTGCTTGGCGGATTCGAACCTGCCAGAAAGGCTGCAAGCCAAGTATTACACTTGTGGGAGGTATCTTGCAGAGTACTCCAAGAATCTTTTGTTGGGCCTGGTCTTATTTAATATTTGCATTAACGGCCCTGTAAATGGGTTACACAGTCCATTAATAAAATTGGCAGATGCTACCCATTTAAGGGAACTAGTGAAGAGCAAAAGAGGTTTAAAAAGAGGGAGAAGGAGGACAGAGAAAAATAGGAGGGGAAAAAAAAAAAGAGAAAGAGTACAAAATAATATGTGTGGATTAAATTCAGGAAAGGTGACAGGAGAACTATTCAAAATCCACATTCTTCCATTGTGGTTTTGTCTAAAACCCAGTAAATGTAACTGATTGGTCCCAGGGAGAGTGTGGGTCAGCAGAAAAGCCCTCCCAGCATTCTCTACCGGGCTGAGAGGTGGGAGGTGTCACAGCTCACCACCAATCAGATCTTTAAAATGAGATAAAGCTCACAAAGTGGATCAATCAGATACAAAGAAGAAACAGGAAGAAAAGAAAAAAAAGGATGAAGAATGTGATGTAATTAGTGTTGCTGCCTCTCCTACCTCCAGTGGATACCCAGGTGGGTGCAAAGCAAGGAGCACACAGCCGGGGCTGCACACCTGCTAGGAGAAGATGCCACCCAACAAATGTATGGGTGCTCAGAGCACTTTGTCAGCACACGTACTTGGATTAACCCCGACCAGGGAGTTACACCAGGGTAACTCAAGGGAATCGCAGCAGGTTCAGTGCCACCATGAAACCCACTGCAGCATGGGATGGGCTGAGGATCTGGTATACTCAGTATTAAGAGCTGCTCGTCTGTCCTGCTTACAGAGACAGGCAAGCTCACGTGTCCAAAAGTGCTCCTATTCTAAATTTGCATGCTTGACTTCTGAGGATTTGTTACGCCAAAGTCTGTGGCTTCATTAAAAACTGCTTCAATTCATCTCTCTCTCTTTTTTTCTTTTTTCCTGAGTAACAATGACAGCACTGCTTCCAAAAGACAAAGAAGAAAAAATAACATAGGATCCTGTTTACCTCTGTATTTCACCTTTTTTACATCTCACATACACATCCAAATATATATATATATGTACTCTCTCTATATATAGCGGTATAAAAACAACTTGTATCAAGAAATCAAACTTCTGTTCTAACCCAGACCATCTCAGTGACACACAAATCCCCAAACCACTGAGTATTTTAGCCTTTTCCCTTTCAGCACTTAAATGTTAGGCTTTATTTGTTCCCTTTTAACACAAGCTCATCACTACAAAACCTCAGCCAAGCTAGGTGAAGGCATGAATATGGTTGTAGACTGCTGGTGTAAACAGGCAGGAAGGGGTAAAAGAGTGTGTGTGTCTGTGTGTGAGAGAGAGGGAGAGAAGGATTCAGATCCAGTTTATAAACATCCATCTCCAGTAATGAGTCCTCTAGGAAGAAATGAAAAATAGCCCAGGCCTGGTAAAGTCAATTAAGTTGCTTTTAAATAAGAGGTTACCCAGAGAGGCCAAGAGTTAACATGTAAAGGCTTATTGCCAGTGCTGTAAAAAATAAAAGGAGGCTTGAATATTTGAAGACATTTGGTTGCTATTATAAACAAGTGGATCTAATAGTGTGGGTACATTCATAGACTAACTGTAGAAGTTGGGCATCTTATAAGGACACATTGAAAGGAAAAACTGCAAGGTTCCCTGACTAAATAGTTCCAAATGGGTCATTATAAAACCACTGATACAACACGTGTGGTTGGGACACAGGGCATTTATAAGGAAAGCTTTTCAAACCAACCAATAATGAGCAGCTAACAACAAGAGCACAGCCAAAGGTGTATGTAATCTGCAGAGAACACATGGCAAAGCTTTACGGTGCAAATTCTTCTAATGACCTGGAGAGCAGATGGCCCTGACACCAGTTCAAGCCGCTTGGAAAAATCAACTAAGGTTTATCACATTCTTGAGATTCAGAATTGGGAAAGCTGAGCTTAGTGAAGGCATCTTCCAGAGAGGAAAGGGCTCTATTCCAAGAGGCAGGAAAAGAAAACAAATGAGACTTGAGGAGAACATTGATGCTCATCTTTTCTCCTGCTTTCTCTTCTAAAAGGTCTGAATTTCGCTCCTGAAAGCAAACATTCATTTTTGTTTGGGTTTCAAGGAGGATCATGTTGACATATTCTGGGCACAGACCTATAATTCCTGCAATGAACTAACCTGGAGGTGCAGAAGCATTGTAAGCCCAAGCAGTAAAGTCACCTCACAGGGATCAGAGCTGTGGTGTGATTTCCACACAGGGGAGTTTGGCAAAATATTGGAGCTTTTGCCTTTTTCTATTGAAAATGATGGCAATGGTGCTCGCTGCACCAATAGCCGCAGAAGGACCGACCCATTCCATCCCACGGTGCCACCTGGGATGTAGGAAGTCCACCAATACCAACAGAGCTGCATTCACAAAATTTGTCCATTTTTCAAAGGAAAACAATCACAGCTCCAGTAACTGACAAGCAGCCACTGCACCCCTTTCCAATGGAGATCAAGGGCACCTGGCAGGACATCTGGCCACCACAGATCCCACTTGCTGAGCAGCTCAGAGCTGACAGATGTTCATCCCCTACACAGCTTATTTGAGCCTCTCATCACCGTATCATACAAGTGAAGGATGGCAGTTGGAGAAATGTGTTCCAAAGGAACAGCAGGGACCACCTTTTTCGGTCCTAAGGAGGAAGAGAGACAGCAAGTGAGGGAGCACTCGGAAGGACTGGCAAAAACTTGAGTTGAGCATTGGTTTCATCACCCGACAGCAACAAACGGCCTCTTCCCTTGTTGGATGCAGTAGTGAGACCGCTCCAGGAGAGGCTGATACAACTTCCCAGGAGAACCACTGTCCGTGCACAGGTTGCACTTCATCAGCACAGTGAAAAGGAATAGCAGATCAAGGTTCCCATCTTCTAATTCAAGCCTCAGGAGCAGATCCTCAGCAAGGAGCACTTCTCTCCCATGTGCTGAGTAAGCAGCTGTGCTGGGGACCACCTGCCTTTCCTTCCCCAGCCTCCTGCCTGCCTCACACCTGCCTGTCAGCTGCCAGGGAGCACGAGCTCAGCAGACACGAGGTCAAGTGAATTAACGTCACCAGAAAGGAAATGGGGTCAGAACTGAGCACCCTTCCCCTCACCGACTGCAGCCTGGGAGCTTGGATGGGGACAATTAACTCAGCAGCTTGATGAGGAGAGTACACCTTCTGTTCCCTCTTCCTTCAGAGGGAGGAGAAGGAAAGAAAAGGCTGTTGTCAGGAACGGTTGCCATCTGAGGGACATTGGGAAACGCAGCGCTTGTGTACCTGACTGTGGGCAGAGCCCAAGTGAGCCCATAGCAAGGGACAATCACACAGCTAAAGCTGCCTGCAGAGCACAGCGTGGGATGGAAGCGAAGGAGGAGAGAGGAGGAGTGCAAATTTGCCTCAGTTTGTTTAAGCCACCAGTAAATCAGCATTGCAAAGCTGCCAGCCTGACTCTGTGGTTTCAGAGAGATTTTTTCTGGCTTTCTGGTCTGGGGTATAATACACACAGGTTTCCTCTCTAGCCCTTGATAAATATTTTTGACCAACTACTCAGGAGGAACAGAGCTGGGAGGGGAACATTCCCAAATCCCAGCTCGAAAACCCCAGTGCCTTCCCGCTCATGTAAACACTGCTCTGGTTGCAAGGGTCCCACAGGGTTCCCTGGGGGACAGCCTGCAAACACAGTGCCTGCATGCTGTGGGGAGCAGTGAGGCCTGGGTCCAGGCTCAGCATTGTGAGGTGCATCAGGGAACAGAATCACAGAGTCACAGAATGGTCAGGGTTGGAAGGGACCCCAAGGATCATGAAGCTCCAACCCCCCTTCAACATGCAGGGTCACCAACCTCCCCATTTAATACCTGACCAGGCTGCCCAGGGCCCCATCCAACCTGGCCTTGAATACCTCTAGGGATGGGGCATCCACCACATCTCTGGGCAGCTGTTCCAGCACCTCACCCCTTTCATAGTAAAGAACCCCTGAGCTCATTGATGCACTTGTGCCAACACCATCAGAGCTCATGAGATCTGGGGTCACTGCTAAGGACTTCAGCTTGGCGTGATCCTCTCCCGGACAAGATCCCAGTGCTCAGCTTGCTTCCTGAGGAAAGTAGGTGAGTTCTGCATGCGCTCCTTTTCTGTTAGTCTCCTTGTCTCCCTTCACAGCTGTAGGATGTTTTGTCCCACTTCCACTACATTTGGCAGCCTTACAGAAACAAAGTTCTTTTGCCTCCTGGAAGAGGAAGAAATCAGTGCCCTCACTTGACACAGCCACACTACAGGACATCAGAGAGCCCACAGATGAGCTCACCATTAGAAATGCTATGTATACAGCAAGACGTTCACTAGACTAGACACCAGATAATCCCTCTCTGGGAATATATGTTTGGCAACCGAGTTTCTCCCATTTCAATACCCATTTATCCTTTCCAAACATGTTTTTGAGATCTCTATTACAGCTGAATACTGCAGCAGAGGTGCCACATCAGACTGAAAAGTTCCTCCAGCAGAAGTCTTCCAGCAGCAGCAGGAGCAGTGAGCCAAGCCGCTGTGCACTCCTTGCCAGCTCCTTCTCTTTCTTCTCTCCCTTCCCATGGCAAGCAGCCCAGCCCCACTCTCTGGCACAGCTGGCAGGTTGTTTGTCCTGCAGCACTGAAAGGCTCAAGCCCACGCTGTGGCTGTGCTGCTCCCAGGTGACATCTGTTGTGCAAACCTCTATATCTGCATCTCAGCCTGCCTTCCCCACTCACAGCACCTCTCCTGGATTCGTCCTGTGCTAATGCACGGCAGCAGAAAGAAAAAAGAAACAGAGAAGTGTGCGTGAGTTGCAATTTGGCTGCCAGGCAGGGCTGAGGCAGGTCCTGCAGCTGGAAAGAACTGGATGGTCGTATATAGCCTTGGATTTTCCTTTCTGAGGGAAGAGCAGCTCTCTGCTCAACTTCATTTATGCCTCCAACTGCACTTCCAGCCATTTCTGGGATGCTCTGCCCAGTGCTACTCCTTGGTTTTGCTTGCTAAGTGTGACATGGACTTTCAGCTGCAGGGACAGCAATGGGCTGGCTCTCAGAACTCCCATCCTTCACTTTTGAGTCTCCTGATGAGCTGAGGTGGATTTGATCCTTGGGGATCCTTTCCAACTCAAGATATTTTATGACTTTTTACCCCACCGGCAAGTAGAAAACCATGAGTCTTCATGCAGGAGAAAGAAAATCTTGCATCAAGAAGAAGGCAAAATCCACACAGAATTGCATCAAAAAAGGAGAACTGTCCTTTGTAAGAGACCAGCCAGCACAGGGTTGTCCTTCTACCCTGAGTATGTCCTCCAAGCAAACCCCAGAAGGACAAGCCCAGATGCTTTGATTACATCCTTCAGTGTGCAGCAAACAACCATCTCACTGCAGTGACCCCATGGAGCCCTGCAGCCATCTCGCAGGGCAGAACCCATCTGGGATCAATATGGGGAGCTCACACCCACCAGGGATGATCGTGTAGTGGGGCCAGACCCCAGCCCAGCTGCAGCCCGTGGCCAGGCAGGTGCACCCCAAAGAGCAACCACTGCCTTTCACTGTTCATCTCTTGGGAAAGGCAAAGGGCAGAATTTTATTGCACTTCATCTACATGTAAATAAAATATTTTACTCTCTTTAGGAATAAGTAGATACTAGGTAATAATATCAGGCATTCTTTTCTTTGTAACTGAAATACATATACCTGATCTGCCTGTTTGTTACTTCTATGCCGCTGGTCAGACATCTCCCTCAAGCTGAGGGGGAGGGATGCAGCTGAGCTGCCCATTAAAGCCCAGCTCTTGTTAAAGGCACTACTGTAAGGAACAGGATAAAAAAAAAAAAAAAAAAAGATAATTCTGTCAGCACAGATGTCTCCTACGCTGAGGGGTCTGCAATGAAATAAAACCTGAGCAGCTCTTAGACTGTTTCCAAAGTTATGGACTGTAAACAAGCAAAATGAAGCCATTCTCCCACCTATACGACACCACAAGCCAGTGGGCAGCACTGACAAGCTTCAGTCTTTCTGTAACTGGCTTATCTTTCTAATCCTCTGGATTATTAATAGCAGTAAGGCTGTGATGGAGACCAGAGGCTGCACTATGACAGGGCACCACTGTGTGAAGCATCCAACCCAGATGGGGGGCTGGTCCTGCCTCTCCTGTGGTCATGGTGCAGAAGGGTGGAGGCAAGACAAGGATAGGTGAGGTGCCCAAGATCATTCGCCAGATTTCTGGCTAATCTGCTTTCTCCCAAGCTATTTGCCCATTCAATCAAACCTAGAGCAGGATTCTCACCAATTCCCCTCCAGCATCCTTTGGCTACATGTTAAGGTACTGACAGCAGCCTCCTTTGGCTTGATCACAGAGCACAGACACTCTCAGGACAGGGAGATGATCCAGATGGTGCAGGACCCAGCAATGAGGTGGTCAGCTCATCACCTGAACTGACACAAAATCCTGCTCCTTGGTCATATTTTGCACAGGGTTGTTCTGCCATTCTGCCATTGAGTCAGCCTGATGAACCTGCTCACCCCTCAGCCAGACCGTGCAAAGTCTGCTACAAGGGAAACAGTAGGACTAGAGCACAGATAAGCAAGGCGAGGAAAGGATGAGCCCACCCCCAGCACCTTGCATACACTTGAGCTGAGCTGGGACATCAAACCTTGCACCAAACTTGTGACAAGTAGCAACAAATTAAGTTTCATTAAGCTGCCCACAGTATGAAGGAGAGTCGCTGCTCCATACTGGTGTTTTCTAATTTTTTTTTGCCTCCAAAAGCCCTAAAGTTTGTGCTGAGTGGTATACTGAGACATGGGGATATAAGCAAAAAGCAATAGCACTACACAGCGTCTGCTGTGGGCACAAGTATGTGTGTTCAGCACATGCAGAATGCCAAGAATCATCACCTATCCTGGCTAAGCCCATCTGAGATACTGGTCCCAAGGGCTGCAGCATCTCACTGCTGAGACTGGAGACAAGAATGAGAGGTGTTAGGAGGGATAGATGCCCTCTGAGATATGTTTTCTTGTTCTTTAAAAAGAGAACGATAATAAATCTGAGCTTTTTAAGGGGCAGGGCTAAGGGCAGCAGTAAGAGGAGATCATTTCTGCTTCTCCCCTCACTGCGGTGCTCCAGGGGAACCATAGAAAGCTGCTGAATGTTCTAAAGAAGAGCTTGAAGTTCAGTGGGAGCTCACAGCAGTGCCAAGACAACATCTCTGCCTGCCTCCTGCCCTCCTCTCACTGTTTTGGGGGAACCCTCACTCCAAGCTCTGCCCGTCCTTCTGGGACAACACAGCACTGGAAAAATAGGGCAACTCTTCTGATGGTCAGATCTCAGACCCCCAGGGGGATCACCAACCTGATGGCCGGTGCAATGCCAGGCACTTTGAATACCTCTGCTCCCAACAAGGCCTTGGCTAAAACTCCCCTCCACCCTCATTCCTACATCCTCCCACCCAAACCCACTGTCCCTGAGTGCATTCCCTTTCCCTCTTGCTCATTTAACTTGGCTCCTGCACGGATGCCCACAAAGCCTTGAATTTCCTGCTGGCTCAGGGCTGCTCAGGCTCAGCCCCATTTCCTCCAGAGGCAAATGGGTGCATTCAATGTAGCAATAAAAACCGAGCAATGTTCTGGGCACAGGGCCTAATCCAACTCCTAGTGAGATGGAGGAGGGTTATTCCATTTGGGGGGACTGAGGGCAGAGGCCAAAGGAGGAGGATGGTTGGGACCACAGGGATGGGACAGCAGTGTTGCCATCCAGAGGACCTCATCCGAGGTCACCACTGGGAAGGCAGCAAGTGGAAAATACTTTTTCCATTGCATGGATGCCCCCTTGTTCTCATTCATGTTTTCTCAGCATTAGCTTGTGCTTCTAAAGCAAGCCATAAATTCAGTCATATGGGTTTTCTCTGTCTTCTTTTTTTTTTTTTTTTCTGACATCCATTTAATGATTTTTCTCTTTAATATATGGCAGGCATTTTCCTTCTAAAATACCTGAGGTTTAGGACAGGTAGTAAATGGAGACCTCTCACAGAACCACTGGCCCAGAACCCAGTCTTATTGGCGCTTAGAAAAGGAGATCCATTTTTCCTCTCTGCTCTTCAATTAGCTGTAATGTTTGCCTTTAAAACATAAAATTAGAAGCCTTTTTGGAGGCACAAAGCAATATTATACTGCAAAACACATTTTTATTCTCCCCTCCCTGCTATGAGTTTAGCACAGTAGATGTATTAGAGAGCTGGTTTCTAGGCACCGCTCTCTTCTGAAGATTTAGGGTCCAACTTTCAGTTCCTGTGAAAATAATGACCTCTCTTTTTTTTTTTTTTGGTAGGTCTGTGCTTGATCCTACTAGTATTAACAGGATCTTTCAGGTTGAATACTACAGGAATTAATGTGGGAGAGCAGAGGTATCAAGCAGGCAGACATCTCAAAGTCCATCCAGCTGAGCCATTCATAGAACGTATCAGTCACAGGTTGCTGCTCAGTACTGGCAGGGCCTATCCAAGAGCCACTTTCATAAGGAAAGGTACAGCACAGGCATTCTCACCCATTCAGACATCACTCTAGGAAGGAATGGGAAAGGCTTTACCAATGTGGGAAGGCTTTACCAACGGACTCTACCAATGGGATGTGGTGATGAAGACTTCAGGGCTCCATCCCCAAACCAAGCCTCAGCCCACACTCTCATCTGACTCAGCCTTTCCAGCATCAGCTTCAGCCTCCATTGCCTCTCCATGACAAAGCTCATGCACCACAGATTGGCTGCTGTTGCTTAAAAAGACCAGACCACAATTTAGCATTTCTGCTAGACTTGAGCTCACACAAAACCCTTCCCATTCAAACCCCCATATACACCTTTTGCTTGCAGTCTAAAGCCGCTTTGAAACTCTCACCCACTGCGTAGGCAGCTTGGGCTCAAGCTACAGCTGACGCTTTTCTCTCCGATTCCCCCGAGGCTATGGCCACCCATATGCTTCTGCATCTTTAGTTGTGTGGTATGACAAAAGCTTAGAAGAAGCACTCAATTGGTGGTACTCACTGGGGGCATGCAGCTGGTCCATGCCATTCTCTTCCTGGCACCAGCATTACTGTCACAAATCCATAAACACACACATTCAACAACCAAAAAAAAGTTGACAACCGTGTTTTCTTAAAGTGGTTCAAATCAGAAGCGGTAGATGAGAGAGAAAAATGCCCCAGGATGGGAGCTATTGATCTCAGAAGGCAGCGAGTTGTGCTCCATGTTGGATCAAAGGGGAGTACAAAGCAGAGCAGCCACTTTCTCCACCACAGGCCGATGATTTTCCAGATGTCTTTTATGGGAAATAATGGCCTTCAGAATACTGTTAACAAAAAGCAGCCAATTCAAGGGAAAGGGAGTCTTGACTCTTTTATCTCAACAGTGTTACTCATCCATCTCTAGAGCAAGCTGATAGTGGAGTGATTGATTCAGAAATTACTTTCAGGGAGAAGAGGAAAAAAAAGTCAATGAAGCCACTAGGACTTTTTAGCAGATGTACCTACTCCAGTAGTTGTGCCTGTGCCCCCACCTCCCCTTCACTTCTCCATCTGTTATCATACACTTGGTGGCAATTGCCTAGGAGCAGAGGAGGTTGGATAGCTCAAGAGAGCTTCCCATTGTGCTGGGATTCTGGTGTTTTAGAGAGCCCATCAAACAGAAAAGTTAATGAGAACTCATGACACGTGTATAAGTGAACCCTTCATGCTTACCAGTTCTGAGTAACAGAAAAACCCCTGTTGTTCTTCTCTAAAGAATGTGCCAACTGGCATAAGAGAAAGAAGGTGATTTCTCTTGCCTTCTTTTCTCATTTTTACCAGGAATTTCAAATTTCATTTCCTCATCAGCTTTCTGGTCTCTCTCACCTGAATAGACAAGGGAGTGGGCTTCAGGAAGACAAAACACCAAAGCAAAACACCAAAAAGAAGGTGCATTCAAAGTGGCAGAGCGTAAGGTTTGGTGGCAATGTGAGCCTGGAGGTGCCTCGCTCTGCTCCCAGCATCCTCCAGCACATGGCAGCCCGTGGCTCAGTCCCCTTTCTCCTGGTGGTTGGTGGTGGTTTGTGGCAATGGAGGAAACGCAATGGGAGCCCTTCTGGGGCCCATTATGGGAATGCAGGGCCGGGGCTGAGTAGCTGAGGTGGTTGCCTCCGGACCATCTAACATAAAGCAGGTGTGCTAGCCCTACTGCTCTCAAACCTTTTGAAGTTCACCAAATGCCTCAAGTCCTTTATTTCACTGAATGCAGAAGTAGTTTTCCTGCTTCTCCAGTTCTTCCCTAAGAGGAAATAGTAAAACAGCTGAACTCAGCCGGCAGCCCAAGTGCCCAGAGTCACATTCAGGCAGCGAGAGGAAAAGGAGTGAGTTTTAAAAGTGGTGAACAAGAGCTGTCCTCCTCATCTTTGTTGGAATTTGTGAGGGTTCCACACTTGTGAGAACAGCTCCATTAATACTTAGGTGCCCGAATACATCCAGAGCTGCAGAAATGTTGATTTGCCCCCTCGGAAGCCTCAGTGTGTAGCTCCACATTCAAGAGCTCATTGAAAAAACATGGGGGCTTTTTGTGTATTCATTGACATGTCAGAAGAACTCTGGGTTTTCCATTTCCCTCTGAGTTGTTTCAAAACTATGTGTTTTCACCAAACCCATTCACCCAAAACAAAACAAAACAAGTGGACTTTTTCTGCCAAAGTTTCTGAAACGCCAACCCATGTCGCTTACAAGACATGGCTTAAGAACAGTGTAATTAATGGAAATGTTAAATCGGAGGGAAGAGAAAAATCTTCAGGAAAACTGAAGCGAAATTAAAAACAATTCTTTCCGGAAAGAGCATTTTAATTAAAAATAATATCCCTCTGGATAATTTATGTTTGGATGTAAGGATTTAAATTGCAGAAGCAGCAAAGTGGATTTTTTAATGCCATCAGCATCCAAGAGTGGAAAACATCAGATTTCGAATTCTTGCATTCTATATTGGAACATCTTGTTTCTATTTAATAGAAAAGGCCTCGTTTCTCTGGGTTTTGCTCTTTTTTTTCTTCTTTTTTCCCCCTTTTTTTTTCTTCCTTTTTCTTCTGTTTTCCCTCTTTTTAAATTCTCTTCTTCTTTTATTTTTCTTCTTCTTTTTTTTGCATTCTTCTTTCTTCTTTTTTTAATTCTTTTTTCTTCTTCTGGTTTTGCCTTCTTTTCTTCTTTTTTCTTTCTTTTTTCTTTCTTTCCCTCCTTTTTTTTCCCCCTTTTTTCTTCTTTTTTCTTCTTCTATTTTTGCCTTCTCTCCTTCTTCTTACTGTTCTTTATTTTCTTCTTTTTTCTTCTTCCTTTTTTCGCCTTTTTTTCTATTTTCTTCATTTTTTCTTCTTTACTTTTTCTTCTTCTTTTTTTTTTCTCCTTTTTTTTTTTTTTTTCTCTCTCTGTTTCCTAAGACATATAATTCATCCTAATACATTACAAATGACACTCTAAAAGAGCATGCCCGGAAAATATTAATAATGGAATTCAAATGAGTTTTTCCTAACGGTCGCTAGAATCGAGGGGAGAAATTCCTAATGCGTTTGGGAGGGAAAAGCCGGGGGGGAGAATGGAGACAGACATTTTTCCAGGCGCTCTGCGAAGCGGACCGTGTGCCGTGTGGAGTCTCTCCGAGCACGACAGAGAAGGGATTAAAGCAGGTGACACTTTGAACTTAGCTTAGATAAGTGACCCTCAAAATCAACAGTCCAAAAGTTTAGTACACAGATTCCACGGACCCGTCTGGTCGGCTCTTCGTCAAAAGCTTCCCGACTTCAGTACGGCAAATTAAAATAAAGAAGACAGGTTGCTCGGGTTATCTCCTAATATTGTTTTAGCCACTTATTAGCACTAATGGACAATTAGTGGCCTGCGGAGATATTTTTCTGTAATACAAAGCAGAGGGGAAAATTCTTTATTTGCTTCTGTGTGCGGGAATTTCTTCTGCGGTTGAATGTATAAAAATAGCAGCCAGAAAAGAAGTGTGAAAGACACTGGTTAAACAGTCCAATTTCCAAAGAAGAATATAGTTGAAAACAGATCCTTCTGCAGAGTTAAGAAATCCTCCTGATGCACTTGAAGCATAAGGAAGTCTGCACTTTATAAACAACCAAATATATGCCCGGGATAAAAGGCGAGGCTTTTTGAACTCCTAGCTGGCGTGTTAGGAAGACCTTTAATGACATTAGCAGTTCTTCAAAACCAGAAAGGCCACATTATTTCTGATCCTATATGGTCACCACATGTAGCTTTATAAAGAGGGGGAAGAAAAAAAAAGTCCTCTCTTCTTGCCAATAAATAACTTGCCAGAAGAGAAAATATTTACCATCGCTTTTCAAAAAATTCTTAACGCATGCAGTAAAATCCTCTTCTGAGAAAATGAGCCCGTAAAGAAACCCGAGGCGTGTCCTACAGCACTACCGGCGCTGCGGCCCGGCAGCCCGCTGCCCCCGCAGCCCCGGCAAGCCGCTGCCAGCCCGGGGAGGGCATCGGCAGCACTCAGAGCAAGAGATATTGATGGAGTTATAATTGAGGGCTAACAGACACCTCCGGCCACCTTTGGTGCTCGGCAGGCGTGATGGCTTCCTCTCAAAATGCCTCAAAGCCGGACCGAAAATCGAGAGCAATAGGAGAGTTCCTCCCTTCGCTTCCCCAGCTTCTCCAAGCCAAGGATTTGGGAGCAAAAATCCGAAAAAAAATCGAAATTCCCTGGCTCCGAGCGGCGAGAGGAATCCCCTCCCAATCCCCCTGCGTCCCGGCTGCGCGGGCGCGCAACTCCCGCGGTCCCCGAGCGCGCAACCCCGTCCCCCTCCCTCCTCCATCCGGCACCTGGTCCGCGGGCGCGGAGCATTCCTGTTCCTTCCTCCCAGTGCAAAGCGGAGAGGAGAACCCTCCCGCGGATGTCTCCGCCGGCCGCGGGCTTTTCGCTTTTCGTGGAGATCAATGGTTTGTTTAAGTCGGAGGGGGAACGGATTCGCCCAAACACACAATAAATCATCCCCGGCCCGGCTGCAGCGCGGGTCCGCCCGGCCCAGGCACGGCCCTCGGGCTGGGGATGCGCGGAGCTTTCATTCCCGTTCCTTCCCCGCAGCCGCCTGCAGTTGTATGGGCCGGGGGTTCCGTACCTGAGAACCTTCCCCAAACATCTCCGATGCGTTTGCCCTTTTTCTAACATTTTCTAATCGCTGCATTTCTTTCTCTCTATATGTATTTTCTCTCAGTCTGTGCAAATTCCTTCTTACAAATCTACCAAAAACAATAATAAAAAAAAATCATCCCCCATAATATCCCCTCTCCCTCCCCACAGCTGCCCTGTGCGAACAGCGGCTCTCCCCTCCTCCGAGCTGGGAGCCCAGCCGCGCTTTCTGCGGACAGCAGAACGACCAGCGAGTCCCGAGCGGGCAGCAAACTTCTTCCTGGGGAGAGGGCAGCTCCCGTCCGAGCATTCACCTTATCGCCTTAGCGGGACTCGGAAATACATACGCACACAACGAATGAAGAGAAAATGTAATATAAAATGTGGACTATTATTATTATTATTGTTTTACTCCCGCAAATAAACGGAGAAAGAAGGAGAGAGTCACAGCTCAGAGTGACCAGGCATCCCTGCGAGATAAATGCGTTTTTCCCCGTGCCCAGCGCAGAGACACTGCCTCGGGGAGGGGATACAAAGCCGAGGGGGCGCGGGGGGGATTTTGGCGGAACAGAGCTGCTCGGGAGAGGCAGAAGAAGCTGCTCTGCCTGCGCAGGAACCAGAGGCGTAGGCACCCGCGGGAGGTGACGGCATACGGGCACACACATCCACGAATAAAATCTGTGCTTTCGGCTTAGCTGCGTGGGTTTGGTGTTGTGCGTTTTTATTTGTTTTATTATGACGATTGTTTCCTGAATATGAGTCCGGCGAGTTGGAATGGCTGGCGCTCTCCCCGCGATGGGGAGCTCCCCGGTTTGCGTTCCCGTGCTCCTGGCTCCGCCGTTCCCATCGAGCACCGCTGCGCTTCGTGTTCTCCGTCCTCGGACGCGGGGCAGGAGGGCGCCGCTCCATCCCAGACCGCTTCCCACAGCGGAATTCACTCTTACCAAGAGATTCAGAAACTAAAACGACCTCCTTTTTGGTTAAACACTAACACACACTCGCGCGTTAAGTGGGGGATGCCCTAGAGCTTTGCGCTGCAAGTGTTACATTCCCCAAAGCCGCGTGCAGAAGCTCGAAATTGCCCGAACAACAAACGCATCTCTTCTCCTCGCTGCCTTCCTCCGTGTCTCAATTTTGGGGCGCTCCCACCGGACTTTCGGCCCCGCGCAGGGTGAGGACGGGTCCCGCAGCGCTGCCGTGCGCTCAACGGGGATCGAAGCGTTCTCCCTTCGCTTCCCCAGCGCCGACCCTGGCCCTGCCCGGCCAACTCCCCCGGCTACTTTCCAGGAATAGGAGGGAGAAACTCTTTGCCAAACTATTCACAAGAGCACTTCAAAATAAATGAGTTGCCTACTAAAACTTAATGTAATACAAGTTGTCCATTTGTCTATATTAGATTTTAAGCAGCTGTTCGTACGCTCGAATCCGCCCCCCTCCCGCGAAGAAAAAGTTTGAGCAGAAGAGGAGAAAGCGAAGAGATAAAACGGAGCATTGTTTATTTTCCTGGATCCTCTCGACTCCACTTTCCCAAAGCGTTGGAGCGGAGCCCCCGCGCTCAGCCTGAGCGAAGCGACACGAACAGCGGCACCGGGAAAAAGGGGGGGGGGAGGAGGGGGCGCCATCTCTTCGTCCGCTCCTAAATTGTTTCTTTGTTCCGAAGTGTCCTGAATAAAAGGGAAAAAAATACCAACAAAACCCCAGAGACGGGGCATGGGGGGGAAAGGAGACAAAAGAAGAGTGCGGGGGTCCATGCCCCCCCGGCCCGGCTGCCTGTGTCTGCGCAGCGCCCGGCTTATCGGAGCCCAGAGCTAGGAGATAATTTGGGCCGTGAGAGCGGGGCTTTTTTTTTTTTTTTTTTTGTGTGTGTGTGTGTGTTTTAATTATATTTTGTCTTCCTCTCCTCTCCTCTCCTCTCCTCTCCTCTCCTCTCCTCTCCTCTCCTCTCCTCTCCTCTCCTCTCCTCTCCTCTCCTCTCCTCTCCTCTCCTCTCCTCTCCTCTCCTCTCCTCTCCTTCTTTTTCTCCCTCCCAAGGTGCTGCCCGCACCCCCGGCCCCTTTGTGACAACCCGGCAAGAATCGCCACCAGAGGGTAAAACCTCAATAACCAAACGAGTTTTCGCTGGAACAAAAGCCGGGGGCAGACGCAGAGCCGCGGCAGGCAGAGGTCGGGGAAAGAGGCTTCCTCCTCCCCAAAAAATCCATCCCAAAATGCCACGGAAACCTCAGACCCGTCTTCAGTCCTCCTGCCCGATTTCTTTTCCCGATGCACTGGACTCATTCCTTTTCTGTGGGACAAAGCTCCGGAGGAGCAGCTCGCAAAGCGGACTCGGCACCCCCTGGCCGGGCTCCTTGCGGGCTGCTCGCGTTGCTTTTTATGCACCCTCCATTGGCACACACGCTTCTTGCCGCGCCGAGCTGCACCGCCACCATTTACTTTGCTCTGCCTCCAGCCCTCATTAGCCTCGCTCCAAATTAAACCTTTTCCCTTCCGCTGCGAGGATTTTTGTTCTTTTTTTTGTGTGGAAAACGAGGGTGTTTTCCAAGCTGTTTGCACGCAGGACCCACCAGGTCTCAGCGCTCCCATCCCCTTTCGTGTTTCGGGAGGAGGGATGGGACCCCTACAATTCTTTCTCCGCATTGTTCAGTAATTAAAGAGCCGAGATCTACGGGGGGAGGTAATAGGTTTTTTATTAGTCCAAATGACATATCGATGGAGGGGAAGATAAACTTGCCGACACACAAACCCTTCTTCAAGTTCTAAATGTTTGCTCCGAGCCAAAATCCGTTAGTCTTTACTCGAGGAAAAAAAAAAAAAAAAAAGCAAACAAAACAACAGAACACCAAACCAACACCCTACAAGCGGGAGGTTAATAGCTTAAATGAGAGACTCGGGCGAGGAATGCGGATCAGGTCTCTCCCCCCATTAATAGCCTTAAACGACTTTGCATTTTTATACCCGGAGTTGAGTACTCAAGGACTCTGAGCGTGTTTGTAAGACTAGAAAGATCTATTGAGAGGCTTTCTTTTTTTAACAGTGCATTAATGTTTCCCAAGTCTTCGTATTAACTCAAGAATCACTGAAGGTCGATTTGTAAGTGTCTGGACACTGTAAAAGCGTTTGTAAAGCAAAGTCAGTTGCGTGCATTAAAATAAGGAGGTTCCTTTGTGAGATTTCATGCCAGGCCAGGAGCCCTTTAAATGCTATTCAACTGCCTCATTAGAAGGAGCTAACAGGAGTCAGGCCTCCTCTTCACCCCCCCCACCCTCCCCCTTGTCCTCCCCTCAAATCAGCCCTTTAATACATGGGCTGGCAGATTAGGGGCTTTTAAAGCTGGGTCTGTCCCGGATAGCCGGTTTCCTATCCTGCTATTGTGACAGCTCTTCCCTGCTATCAATTATATCCCACCCCACGCCGAACGCCCTCCCTTCCCTCCCAGGAGCACCTCCACCAGCTGAGCCAGAACCTCCTCCCCTGGCACCACGCTCGCCCTGGCATCCATTCCCCAAAAGAAGTGCATCCCTTCCTTTCCTCTTTCAGCCAGAAAAAAAAAAAAAAAAAAAAAAAAAGCATATATACATATATATATATATATATATATGCCTGGATCTGAAAATCCATTTCCGAATAGATTAACAACCCCTCCTGTGTTAACACCAGCTCTGTTCTTTTTCTTATTAGATCGCAGAGATGAATGGGTCGGTGGGGGGAGAAGGAGCGAAGCGACGGGGGAAGGTTGGTCACCATTATCTGCACTCCACATGTGCTCTGTGGATATATATAAAATATAGGAATGGAGTCCCCTTTAAGTAGTCCTTTTATGACTTGTTTTAACAGAAAACACAGAATAAGCCAATGTTTGATATTACAATATAAAACACATTTGTGGTATGCTGGCTTGTTCCTCCCTCCTTTCTCCAGTTCGGTTCCTCACCCAAATCTGGTTCAGACCCCACCCTTCTTAATAGAGCAGGCATGGACCTTCCGACCCCCGAAACACAGTGTCCACCCCGCTCTGCAGCCATGCACAGATTCAGTCCCTTGCAAGAGAATTTGGGCTTGCAGCTGATAAGAATACAAACCTCCAGTTCTTTATTATTATTGCTACTAGGCATAATGTTAGAATCATAATTCTCCATTTATATGGGGGCCTGGATTCAAAAAGCTCATTGGAGCTGGATGGAGCAGAACATATAAATCTGAAATCAAAGCCAAACATGTCCTAATAAAAACGGAGCCAATGCAGAAATCTGGTGGAGAAACAGCAAACGCATTCTCATTCTCCTGCACCAAACCCCCAATCCATTACTATATAACAATAATTAAAGAAAAACCCAAGCCCTCAAGCTGACCACAAATGCCATACACAATCTTGGGTGTGTGGGCTGAAATTCCAAGTGTCAAGAGAAAAAGCACAGCCGAGAACTTGCTCAGGGCACTTGCTTTTGCAAACATTCTCAGGGTTGCTACCCAGGAGCAGGAGCCATTGCACCCAGGCTGAGGTCCCATCTCTGTCCTCAATTCAAGCAGAATTCTCTCTCTGAAAGTCTGCACACTTCTCACTAATTATACGCAGTACTGCAAGATGTCCCCTTACAATGGACAAGTCTATCATGTTATAATTAGAGCCCCTTGCAAGGCATCACCTCGTCATTTAAATTCAATAAGTTTGCTTTCTACTGTTCTGCAAGGTTAGAGTGAGGTCCCTCTTCAAACCAGGGGAGGAAGATTTGCTGGAGATTGGTCCCATGAGGAAGCCCTGGGAGGTTCAGATGGACAAGTCCCTGGGGACAAAGTGAAGAAGCATTTGCATCGATTTGATTTTTAATCTAGACTGCTACTACATCAGGAACCCTAATGTAGGGCTGTAACCAACCAACCTACCCTAAAAAGTGAAGTCTCCTTGCAGTAGAATTCCCTGCCCTTGCAGAGAATAGATACAATTCCTGATTTTCAGGGCAAATATTCCTTTCCAGACACAGGAGCCCAGCACCCAGCCCTGATGACAGTCATGTCTTAGCCTGGAAGGCCCCAATTTGGAAATGTACCCCATCAGCAAACCACTTCAGCACCTGCTTAACTTTGGGGCTGGATTAAATCGCCTTCCAGAACATGCTTTCAATTTATTAATAGCTTAAAGCAGCAGGAACAGATTGGGGGGTGAGAGGGGCAATTTAAAAGCCATGTTATATCGGGATTTCTATGGGGGAGAAAGAACTGGGAGGAAAAGAAAAAAGAAAAAAAAGAAAAAAAATAATTATTCAGGTGCAACTTGGGGGAAAGAAAAAAAAAAAAAAAGGATGAAAGTCTCCCCAGATAGATAGATTTTAAAATAAATGCCTCTGCCCATCCCCTCCCCCTGCTCTGCTAGCATATTTCAAGCACTTTGGATGTTTGTGTCTGTCTTCCTTTCAAGGAACCCTGAGCACATGAATGGGCAGAGCAGCAGAATGAATGGGACACTTCAAAGAAAATGAAAACCATTACTGGGAAATCTGTTTATAGAGAGGATGAATGATTATGAGAGAAGATGCCAAGTGGAGAGAGAACACAAGTGTGTGTGCTCTCTGCACAGTGCACAACAAAATACCTCAGGGGTGTTCAGAGCTTTCTTTACAGTTTCTTTGTGTAAGTTTGGGGTGAAAGGGCCCCCATCAGCCTCCCCAGCAAGCCCGGACCCCCTCTGATGCTATGGGAATGGTAGCATTCCCCATGACCCCCAAGCACCTGCTCCTGAGCCCCAGTGGTGTGACTCCTCGCTCCCTCCCAGTGTCAAACTGGGATATATAAAAGAAATTATTTCCATCACATGGTGTAGATGAGGAATGGATAAACAGCATGTCACTCGCCTTCCTAGTGGGTAAACTCCATTTAGCCTCAACACCACCACGTAGAAACCCTGCCCTGAGAACTGCAGGCTTTATCTGAACCTTGCAACATTCTCACAGAGTCCCATCCATCTCCACTATTTCCTCTTGCTCAGAAATTGTAGAGGAATTTCTACTGCGTGTGCGCTGCCTGGGGACGAGAAAATTTGTACTGTGTCCTCTAGATGCAGATGTGTTCTATCCCGAATCCATCCAAGACAGTTTTTGGCTGCCAAATCAGCAGCCTGGTCACTGTCTTGTAGGGGAAAGATGGGAAAGTAGGGACGGGGTTCTCTGACAACCAATGCAATCTTCTGCATGGGGAGCCTATGTGATTTACATCCCTCTATCTGGCACCTTGGTAGATCTACTATGACAGAACAAATGGCACCTTGTCATCCCCACCGCCATCAGCCTTGCTCATGCTTGCATGCGTGCCCAGACGCCGACAGATGGACAACATTGGTTCCCCAGATCAGTGCCATGACTGGTTCTTGCTCTCTAACAGATAGAGAAGGGAAATGCAAGTGGCATGGACTGCAGAAACAGTGTTATAAGACCCCATTTAAGAACCAGAGTCTTATGGTAGAGCATGGAGGTGGCTGCAGAAAATAGCCCTCAAAAGCCCTTGTTATTTTTGGCATGAAGAGTCAGAAAATACTCATGCTTTTTTGAATACTGAGAATATTTATACCATGACCAGCATGGTTTTCACAGCACTCTCAGGAGATGTAGGGAGATGAATGCCGATATCCCTGGGGTTGGGCCAGTGGCATGCAATGCCCTAACACTGTAGTCCTCCAAGAGCCCAGTTCTGATGTAGCATCAATCAGAGTGCGTGCTGATGGAGCCACCAGTTTTTCCCATGCTGCCGACTTCTTCAGGAGACCTTTCTTAGACATGCCCCAGATAACAGTAGACTGCAAAGAAGTTTGATACTTTCACACCAGAAGGTCCTTTATCCTCTAGGGTCCTATCAGAAGGCAAGACCACAGAAAACTGGGACCACAGTATCACCTAGATTATCCCCACAGTCTCAAAATAGTATTACGCTCAAAGAAAAAAATAGGTCACTGACAACTCCAGCTGGGAAACTGCCTTCTAAAGACCTTCTTCAGAGGCGGTGACTTGGCATTAGCCTGTTCCTTTCCCCTCCATAGGATCTCAGTGCTGGCCACTTTGGCACTGAGCCACTCGGATCTGCTGCCCATCCAGCTTTCCCAGTGCAGCTCTCCACTGCTTCGCACGTAGGTGGGCATCATCAGCTCTCTGCCATTCTAATCATCTCCCATTACAACTTGGACTTCAATAATCAAAAGTGAAACATGAAAGTAGGCTGAACTCCAGCAGAGCGTGAAGGCGGCAGCCGTGCCAACTAGCTTTCAGTGCTTGTTTCATCCCCTCCTCTCCAGGGAGGGACGGGAAGCACAAGTCGGTGATGAATCAGTTCAGTGTCAGTGACCCAGTGCAGATGCCCACTTTCTCATATCTCTCCCTTAATCCCCTCAGGATCTTGCCACAGTGATTATCTCTGTTGACCATGTCTATAAAGAGGTACCCAGTTATTCTGACCCATTTAACTCCGTGTGATTTAAGCTGCCCATCTTATAAGTCCAGCAGATAGCATCCATTCTGTCTAAGCCCAGCCATGGGTTGGCATAAGGAGCTAGAAAATCACTGCAGCACCAGGACAAGAGATTGACTAGCAGCCTCTTTGAGGTTGGATGCACAGTGCTCTGAGCAGGCTGCTACAGCATCCCAATTGCCTACCCTCAATTCCCTCCCTAGGAAGCATCTCCAGCTCCTTGCAAAAGGCCTTTGAGATGAACCAACCACTGATACTGCAGTGCTAATGCCATTCTAGGAGTGCTAGCAGAGAAGAGGGAGAAGAAAATGCAGCCATTTCCCATCACTTATTTTTAGAGCAGCATCCCACCAGCATCTGTCAAGGTGGGTGACTGCACAGGGAAGCTGCTGTCCCCCTCTGCGCACCAGCCCAGCAATGCCATGGGGAAGTACTCAAGCTTCACTCCAATGATTTGCCACAACATCATCAAGCCCCCTAACAAATTTATCTAACAAGAATAAATGATTGGGAACCACAAACTGTGAAGTTATAAATATGTCCAGAGAAGTGACATCGTAACAAATGAGAGTATATATATCCAGTGACTTACATCATTGCAATTGGATGTACATATATCCTTGGATGTAATTCCACATCTATTTTGTTGGGGCAAACTGTTCATCTTTTTAATTTGAAATAAATGAGAAAATTTTTAATCTTCTTCCTCTCCATTATACTCATCTTCCAAACTGAGGCCCGGCTCTCCTGCTTACTAAATACAGTCTGTGTTTCAGAGAATCACAGAATCACAGAATGGCCTGGGTTGGAAGGGAATTCAAGGATCATGAATCTCCAACCCCTGCCACACGCAGGGCCACCAACTTCCACATTTGATACCAGCCCAGGCTGCCCAGGGCCCCATCCAACCTGGCCTTGAACACCTCCAGGGATGGACGGGGCATCCACAGCCTCTCTGGGCAGCTGTTCCAGCACCTCACCACTCTCTGAGTAAAGAACTTCCCCCTGACATCCAACCTAAATCTTCCCTCCCTCAACTTAAAACCATTTCCCCTTGTCCTGCAGTTATCTACCCTTTCCAAGAGTTGAATCTTATGCTAATGTAGCCTCTGCTTTCAAGAAACCAGTATCAATGAAAGCTAGGGTAAGCATAGGCTGACTGAAAACCAGAAAAGGATATGAGAACATGGCAAAGTTATGAGATTGTTCCTAAGTGGTTTGGGAATCTTTTTTTAGGATGGTGGAAGAGAGTACAGAGAAGGGAAAGAAAACATTTTGTTTACTCAGAATTTTATTTTGAACCTGTAGTAATCGGACTTGGAGGGATACTGAGTATCTCTGGGTTTCATTAATTTCCTAGACTCAGCGGGGAATTCAGGATTACAGAGCACTCTTGAAAAAGCAAAGATTGAAGAAGTTTTGAAAAAGCAAGTCTATCTCATGCCAAGGCATTGTTGGAAGAAAAAAATCAGCTAGCAGCTTCCCCCATCACAGTGCTGTCCCTAGGATGTTGGGTGGGTTGTGTACTGACAGAGTGCAGTGGGAGAGCGGTGCCCTTGAGCTGGGGCAATTCCTGAACAACAGGCTGCACCATCTGTGCCAAACCTGCAAGGACATTCTTCTCTCTTGCTCAGCTCTTGGATGGTTTTCCCAGAGGACACCATGCCAGCCTGGTGTGCCAGCTCTGGAGTTGCTTCCCCATGCTTCACACATGTTCTCTGGGCATACCCAACAGCAGAAGCATCCCCAAATGGAAACTGAAACTTAATCCCTTTCCCCTTCAAAGCTGTGCAAGAGGCAAGAATTGGCCCACTGAGTAAAGTGAAGGATTGAAAGCCTTTGCCCTTAGCTTTCTGCGTCAAAAGAATACAGCTGGGTCTACATTAATGCTGGAAATTGAATTTACTGACAAGCAATTTTTATTTTCTTCTTTTTGCCTGCAGAGCCAGTTCTGCAAGCCACATGCTGGGCCAGGTCTTGGGAGGCCACATCACTGTTTCCACTCTCCCCCCAAATAGCCTTCCCATGTGACATGGGCATGTTCTTTAGCACCTCTGTACAGGCAGGGAGCTGTGGCATGGGCTAAACCGTGCAGGGATTAACACAAGCCAGATTTCAGTCCGAGCAGACTACGTGCATGAAAGCCTAGAGAGCTGCAGCCCAAGTTCTGCAGAGGGTTCCTATTCCTACAGCTGGACAGCACCAAACTTCAGCTCAGCCCTTGCCAAGGAGGATCCCAGACCCCAAAGCCATTGATACTTCTGCCCCAAGTCAAATGTTCAAGCCCTTCCAAACTTCAGTGAAGCTCTACCCCAAGATGCAAGCTTTAGGGCCTGGTTTTTGATGGTGTATTTACTGATGAGGTGAAATATGAATCTGGTTTTGACTTTAAAAAGCCAATTGTATTTTGGGGGCGGAGGGAGGGGGAAGGGGTGCTCTGACCTGACCTGCTAATCTCTTTTTCTTCCTTTAAAGTTGTCTTCTAAATCTGAACATTAAAGGTGATTAGATACCTAAGGGACTTCCCATGTCATTAGTTAATACTTTAGAGCTTGTTTTGGTTCCAGCTAGCAGTAATGCAGAGCCCTTTCGATAATACATCACCCTGCTCAAATATGCCTGCACAGTCTCCAGATGATATACCCCACCAGTGTCTGCCTCTGTACAGCTCACAGATTGGAAGGGTCGGAGACGAGTTTAATTTAAAGATGAGCCGCCCTTGGGCTGCCAAAGGAAATGGCGTGTCAGCCATGTCAAAAATAGATACTGTTGTGCAGATATATGGAGGGAGAGATGGACGCTGCCAGTGCTATCAATTACCTGGATTGCCTTTAAATGTCAAAGCAAATCCTTACCCATTCCTTCTCTAAAACCTAAATCACTGAGAGAGACAAGGTCAACCCAAGCAGGCTGGAATGCTGGGAGAGGAAAACACGTACATAACGGTGCGTGTGTGAGGGGATAATTTGTGCGTACAAGCACTGATTGAGCTTTAAAAGCATATTGATTCGTGGATTCACAGGCTGAAATAGGGTCACCGGTTTTTTTGGGCACCATCCAGAACATGAGTCCCCAAAAGAAAGATCCCTTCCAAGACAAGTGGCTTCCTGAACTCAATATATTTTAAATTCTCGTGTCACTCCTATTTTGCAATCCCATAGTATTTTTTTCTTCCATGGGAATATAGGTGCCTCTGACAGATTCAGAAGAAACCACACAAATCTAAACTGCCTCTGGGAAAGACCAGACTGAACTGCATCTCTGTGTATACTTTTCCGTCTCACTGCAGCACAACCAATATCAGCAAAACATATGTGCACCTATGTATCCATATCCTTCAAGGCAGACCTCATGGGAAACAGCCTGAAGTGATCCCTTGGGAAGGGCCCCAGTCCTTTCGGGAACAGGATATGGGGAAATTGAGGAGTGGGGAAAAGGGGAAATCATCAAATCCTACAGGTGGGTAAATAAAAGGAGACAAAGTTTATTACAATAGCAAGGCAAACGTAAGGTTTAAGCTTGGTCTCTTAAGAAATGAGGTTTGTGCAACCAGTCTGCACGTGGGATACATATATAAAATATAAATAAAATAAACATACTCATCTCCCCTGCCTCTAATAACTTCCAAATTTGCTGGCCAGTTCCAACCCAGCTCTGCGGAGGGGGCAAAGGTCTTACAGTTCTTATAAGTTTTATGAAAATAGGGCCCTCTCCTGTATCTTGAGACCTATTAATGCCCACACTGAAAGAAATTGTTGAGCTCATGTTGCAGCCTATTAGCAATATTATTAGACACTGGAGAATGCACAGGGGAGAGAGAAATATTAAGAATGCCCCAATGGCAGGAAAAGCTTCAGTTGGAGTCAGCGCCTTCTTGGACACTAGAGGATCTAACCACAAGACACCAATTGCTTGAAACCCACCATTTCTTTGCATCTCCTGCTGATATCCACTTCTACATAAAGATATTTTGTGTATTCTCAGCCTGGCCTCACAGCAAGCCTGTGCCAGCCAATTAAGCTGAGCTATAATTTACAGCTCCCTGCTTCCTTCACCTTCTTTCTAGGAGGGATTAGTTAGCAAGGCTGAGACACACAGAAGAAGAATGTAATCACAGGGGTACATTTATCAGCTGTGTTTGCACTGGGGCACTGAGCTGATTTCTGTTCTCTGCTTCCTTCAACAGGATCGTCTCCTCCAGATAACTGCTGGGCCAGCCACCAGGCATACAGTAAGCACTGATCTCAGTCCTGCTGCTTCCCATGCATGGGACAAGGATAAAAATGTAAGGAATTTCAGATAAACACATTTGGAAAGCCACTTAGGGCTACTGGACAGATGAAGGCGAAGAAGGCCGAGGAACATTTTTGCAATGAACGGGCAAAGAGGGGCACTGTTCATCTTGTGAAATGTGTTAGCAAGCTGCTTTTTAGTTCTAGACCCTGAGTTTTGGCTGTCAAGGCACTCTGCAATCACAGAAGACTTTAAATAAAGGATCCCTGTAAGAACAGAGGGGTGCAAGTCACAGAGCAGGTCTGTGCTAAGACCATCACTGTTTTAGGTCCATTTATCTTGCCAAAGGAGAGAAAATATTCAACACAAGTGCGCACACTGGTGTGCCTTGGTGTCATGCAGATGTTGCACAGAAGGTCAAGCACCATTGGTATTCCCACATACACATGAACAAAGACAGACCCCAAGGCAAAGGCAATCCTCCTGGTCTCCCTTGGTTTCCAAAGGAAAACCAAGAAAACAGTTGCGGGGCTTGAGATGACAACCATACAACACAAAAGACTGCAGCTGAGACCTGCTCCCTGCCCTGCCAGCGCATCGCCAGCATTGCTGGGCACTTGCTTGCAGAACATCAGCCTTATTGTCCCCTCTGCTGTCTGTTCCTGCAGCTTACCACTCCCTCCCTTCCCATAGCCTTTCGTCCAAGACCCTCTGCATACAGCAAAATGAATTTTCAGGTGATTTCTATGCAAAAAGAGAATTTTTAAATGTGTGTATGAATGTTTGTCTGCAGACAAGCAGGATGAAGCAGAACAAGCATAAAGCAAGATCAGCTCCATGCTGTTCTCTCACAGAGAGCCTCCTCTTCCCACAAGTGGAGGCTCAAAGGAGCTACAGGAAGGAGAAACTTGTTACTAGACCAAAGCATCAGGCTGGGCCATCCCATGGGAGCCAGCAAGCAGTGCCTGTGATTTCAACAGGGCTAGGATATGTCCTTCCCTCTTGCCTCAGGTTGCTCAGAAGCAACCGCAGCCCTCCAGCTCTGTGCAGCAAGTGCCATTAACCCACCTGCCCTGAGCACCCTGGGCTCAGTTCCAGCCTCCAGAAACCAGCTTTGAGGTCAATGGGAAGTTCACCTCGGTCCTCAGGAGAGCAGAATTTGACCATCCAATTAACAGCTAAAACACTGCTGCTTCTTATAAAGTGTAAAGTCCCAGCGGCGTTGGGGTCTCTATGAGTAATTGATGGCCAGATGGAGCTGTGGTTATCAGTATGACTGCAATACTGTGCTGGGAAGAAACTTCCAGTCCATAAGGAAGAGAAAATGACTCCTTTCCACGCCGTGCAGCAATGGCAGGACCCACAGTTGCACTTGCTTCTCACCCAAGCCTGCTTTCACACATCAGACAGGCCCCCATGATGCTCCACCAGTATTTCACCTGTATGGGCTCAATTCTGCAGTCTCAAACTTGCAATTTCCCCAGGAATGCCTGGAATTTCCCCCTTTATGCAACACACGTTTGCAGGTTCCTGCTTTGATGAGTGAATATCTTCATTTACCAGTGGAAATATTCCCACACACATGCTGTCTCTTTGAACAGCCCAAGCCACCAGCTTAAACCCAAGGCAGATGGATTACCCTTCTCAGGGCCTCTAAAGCCCCTGGGATTTTTATTTTTATTTTATTTTTAAGGGTGCATGTTTTGATTTAAACCTCACAGCTTTGAACCGATTCTGCCTTTCCCTCATTTGCTTGTTTGCCACTTTGCAGAAAGCTCTGAGTTTAAAAAGTAAATGATCAAACCTCACCAAGAGAAACCCTTCTTTTGCTGGGGACGTTCCCATTTCTCAGTTTATTAGTTGACAGAGAAGTTGCTTTTATATTGTACAGTTCGGTAAAGAGAAACTCTACATCAAAGAGAACTTGCAGGCTGGGAATTGAAGATTCATACTTCGGGGAAAAAAACTCTGAAGAGCAGACCTGTCCTCTGTGCTTGTTACAGACTGAGGGGCTTGAAACTTCTCCAGCCCAAGTGTGTTCTTATGGATTAAATTCATTTCATTTATTTGAAGATGAACAGTCCAGGCTGAGAAACGAAGCCATCAGAGATGTTAAGCAATCAGAGATGTTCAGTGTTTATGATGGGTACGGTAGTCGGATGTCTTAATCATGCTGCTATGCAGATTACATCCAATGTTACAGCAAAATAGCACTGTGTCGTGCTGGGGTTGGTGGGGGCTTTGTTGAAACCTCAGCTGCACACTTTATGAAGTTCCTGGCCCAAGTTGCTGCTGTGGCACCCTCCCCTTCCCAAGGCCCATTAGGGAGATGTGAGCATACATTGCAGCAATTCCTTCCCTTTAGGCCCTACTGCTCTCTGAGCCAGGAGCTTAGTCCAAAGGAGATTGATCTGATCATAAAGGAAAGTCTCTGGACCAGATCTCCACCTCATGCCAGCTGCTTCTGCCATGGAGCCCTCAGAAATTGTATGTAAAAAGTGAGAAAAAAACAGCTTGTGGGTACAGGGCCACCAACGATTCTGTCCCCCAAAGGCTCCATCTTCCAGCGAACCTCCTACCTCTCAGCCTCAAGCTATGGCTTTAAATAGTCATTCAGGCCCTTTTTCCCCCATTAAAGTTCTGTCCTGGGCCATCTGCTGGACTGCAGGGGGGTCCATCCCAGAACTGGGCAGGAGGCTGGGAGTCAGAGCACTGCCATCAACAGGGGAAGGGAAAGAACTGCTGGGACCAAGTGGAGGGTCCAGATCCATACACCATGGTGCTGGCTTTTGCTTTTTAGCTAGATCTAATTGACTGTTTTGCTGGGAGAATTCCCCACCTGAGTGCAGCTCTCAGTATGCTCACTGCAGAGACCAAAAATATTGCCTCTCCATACTTGGAAATTCTGGGCAAAATCCCTGAGCCATCCTCAGTTCTTAGGTCCTTTTTACAAGGAAAAAGGGAAGGGAAGGGAAGGGAAGGGAAGGGAAGGGAAGGGAAGGGAAGGGAAGGGAAGGGAAGGGAAGAGAAGAGAAGAGAAGGGAAGAGAAGAAGGAAGAGAAGGGAAGGGAAGAGAAGAGAAGGAAGAGAAGAGAAGAGAAGAGAAGAGAAGAGAAGAGAAGAGAAGAGAAGAGAAGAGAAGAGAAGAGAAGAGAAGAGAAGAGAAGAGAAGAGAAGAGAAGAGAAGAGAAGAGAAGAGAAGAGAAGAGAAGAGAAGAAGAGAAGAGAAAAGGAAAAGAAAAGAAAAGAAAAGAAAAGAAAAGAAAAGAAAAGAAAAGAAAAGAAAAGAAAAGAAAAGAAAAGAAAAGAAAAGAAAAGAAAAGAAAAGAAAAGAAAAGAAAAGAAAAGAAAAGAAAAGAAAAAGAAAAAGAAAAGAAAAAACTGTTTTCTGAGAGTCTTCCCATCCGCAGAACCCAAAGCACAGAATGCTGTTCAGTGAGACTCAAGCTTGTACCTGGGTGTTTATAGTGTGCCCTGAGCACTGAGAGCCCAGCAGAAGAAAAAGAAGGAGGCTGCCTGGGAGTGAGTTCCAGCACAGCAAAGACATGATAGAATCGGAGAATCCTTAGAATTTGAAAGGACATTTAAAGGTCATCTACTCCAGATCCCCTGCAGTGAACAGGGACATGCACAGCTCTATCAGGTTGCTCAGGACCTGATCCAGCTTTGCCTTGAAAGTCTCCAGGAACTGGGCATTAACCACATCACTAGGCACCATGTTCCACCCTCACCGTAAAAGATTTTTTCCTGATATCTAACCTAAATCTCTCCTCTGTGATCTTGAAGCCGTTTCCCCTTGCACTATCACCACAGACCCTGCTAAAGGGTTTGTTCCCTTCTTTCCTGTAGCTCCCCTTCAGATACCGACAGGCCGTTCTCAGGTCACCTCGGAGCTTTCTCTACTCCATCATCCCACTACAACACACCAGCGAGATCAGAAAGCCAACATAACTGAAGCAGAACCCCCCAGCAGCCGGACCGGGAGCTCCGGGAGCCGCGGGGAGCGACCGCGCCGCGTTGCGCAGCGTTGCGGTGCCTCCCTGTGGCCGCCGCCCCGCACTGCAGCCCGACTCCCGGCCCCGCACACCGCGGATGTGCGGGACTACTTTCCAGGCAGAGCTGGAAGGATTCGTGTTGTTTAGGGCTCTGTTCAGGCCGATGGCATCTCAAGCCTGGTTTTTTGGGTCTTCCCGCAGCAGTGACGTTCCCTGTCTTACTGAATCTTATTGAATCAAAATGCTTCTTTTCTGCCTGCTTTCTGCCAACCTCTTGCTGTGAAGCCCTTCCTGAACGGCAGTACTTCCATTTAGAACCAGGCACACACCTGACTCAAAGCCTTGTACAAACACCATCCTGCAGCTGTGTCCTTCCACACTGTCCACCAGTGACACAGAGCCCACGCCTGGAGCATCAGGTCTCCGTCAGGGTGCGATGTTGCAGGCTGGGAACATGCCTGCACACAGAGCAAAGCAAGAACTCCTGCCTCTTCCCTCTGGCCACAGCATGCTGTGGGCACTGGGAGAGGTCAGCAGGTGGGGGCTGCAGGAGAGGTGCTGCAACCACACACAGGTGTTGCCTTAGCTGAAAGGAGAGGCTCGGGGCAGGAGCCAGTGGTGAAAGTCTCCCTGTGGACCTGCCAGATCTGATAGCCTGGTGAGAAGCACAGCTTGTACGTGAAAGGAGATGAAACAACGTGCAATTAGAAAGAGATGATTGCCCTAGGTGGAAAGACAGTAGTACGGGTTCTGAGGACCTGCTTCTTTGACCGAGAAACCAAGACATCTTCACTGCTGTCCCACTTTCAAGTGACAATTTGAGTACAGGCTGCTCAGTCTTAAAAACCTGGGCAGCAGACATCTAAGCATGACCTCATCCTTTTCTCAGGGGTAGCAGCAGCATTTGAAGCTTCATGCTGTGCTTGGTCTTTCCTGTTGTTCTCACCTATTTATGACTTGCTCTATTTCCACAGTAGCAGGCCTGAAAAGAGGCTTTGCTTTATGAAAACCCATGCAATTTTAACAGCATCAACACTGTGTGCTCCACAGTGAACTCAGAGTGATCTCTCTTGTCTGAAGACACACTTTCCTCCAGATTCATGGCAGATAAACCTGATGATTGACTCAGTGATCCTCTTGGGGCCTTCCATCTCAAGACGTTCTGTGATTCTGTGATTGCGTGGTTAGAAACTCTAGACTAAATTGCAGGAGAATTGAAGTTAAATCCAAGCTTAATCCCACTCTGGGGTTGTATGACTTTAGACTTACCTTCAGGAAGATCAGACCCATCCTAGCACACCGTCATAGAATCATAGAATCACCGAGGTTGGAAAAGACCCCTAAGATCTTCCAGACCAACTGTCCCCCTATCACCAAGTTAATACAAAGAAAATCCTTCCTATGCAGTCTCTCCTTTTTCACTTACATGAATAATGATTTCTCTCAACCATTAACTTTTGTATTCCTATATTTTGTATTTTTCATATTCATGATATCTGCAAATTACCTTTCAAAATCAGCTCCACTCTAATAAGTTTGAAATCAGAGCAGGAATACATACAATGGAGAGAAAGAGACGCCCTCCGTACAAGTTCAGCTGTTCATCTATATGACTAAGAAGGTACACCTTAACCTGAATATTCACCTGTCATTCCCCTCCCAGATCTGTCAGAAGGATTGGTCACCTCTCCATGAAGTTTCCCATGGAAATAATAACAGAGTTGTGCAAAAACTTGTAGTGACCTGTTTAGATGAGGTAGCCTTGGGATTCCTCTGTGAGAAAAGAACTCTTTTTTAAAATGTTCACAGTTTTTATTCATTTTTTGCTTTTAAAAAGTAGTGTTTTCTGTGTTCTTCTTCACCTCTCCCTGCCCACACAAGCTCTAAGTAGAAAAATGATTCCTCTTGTAATGATTTGTCATTCAAAGGGAAAAAGAATTTGTGTTGCATGCTGTCAGACAAGAAGTTTGCATTGCTTTGGACAGGTGATTGGCTAGAACAAGGGATCCCTCTCCTTTATCCCTGCCTCAAAAAGCAAGAATAGGGGAAGAATCACAACTTTGTATCTTCGGTTCACTCAGTGACACTTGAACACTTCAACTTCCTCCACATCTAGACAGAAATTGTTTTTCCCTGTCACTCATAGGCAGAGCTGGACACGGAGCTTCTTCTGTCTGACCTGAGCAGGAGACAGGGCAGGACTGAGGCCCAAGCTGTGTGAAAATTTCTGGTTCCACTCCCTTTAAGCCAGTCTAGGGCTTGGTGCAAGCCCAGAACAGGTTTGCTTCTGAGTGACGTGGGCAGCAGGGTGCTCTGACACGTGCCCATGCACTGCCAGCAGAGAATCCACACAGGGAGGAGCGAAGTGAGAACGCTTTGCACAGGCAGACCTGTAGTGCCAGTTATTCAGCAGCCATACACAGAGCTGAGCCGCAGGCTACACTCTCACTGCTCTGCAAATTTCCCACTTTTATGCATTTCTTCCAAACTTTGATGAAGGAGCTACTCCTCAGATCTAAATCCTTGCCTGAGGCACAGCAGGACAGAGTGAAAGTTTCCTTCTGAGGATGCATTTCACTCTCTCCAGTCTGTTCTTGCAGTCCCACCCACTTCCCAGCCCTTGCCAGGAAGATGGGTTTCTGCATGCTCATTCATGTGCAAGGCAAAGCCCTGGAAATGTCAGAAAACACACTTTGTTCCCAAGTTCTGCCTAAGTGAAGGCTGGGGATGGAACAGGACACTCCCAGGGAAACCCAACATCATGCAGCAGACCAGGTCTCCAGCTGCTCATCACCAGGCTGCCATGTTCCCCAGGTGTTTTCCAGCCATTCAGAACAAACAGGGAGGAGAAGAGGTGCTCCTGGGCATTGTTTTATGTCATCACCCACTCAGGGCAGTGCTGGGGCAGGAGCAGGACCCTGGACTTGCAGCTGGCCCTCAGCACAGGTTTGTTCTCCTATGCTAGGTGGCCTCAGACGAGTCACCATGCGTCACCAAGCACACAGTAGAGTGAAAGCCCTTTGGGATAGGGTCTCACACAGGATTTCCACCAGATTTTAAACTTGTCAGTGCCCAGCCTGCTTGGGACAGCTTTTTGGGTCTAATCAAGCTGTTTGCAAAGCCTGGCTGCAATCCTGCTGGTTGATGAGAGGAGGAGCATCCTTTAGGCACCTGGAGCGAAGCAAGGAGCCATAGGGTGCTGGGGGATGCTCCCAGGCTGTGCACAGCTCGGAGCCATCCAGAAGCCTCACTGATGCCATTGGGACTGAGGTGGCTTCCCTGTGTTCCACCCAGAGCTAGAGGACAGCAGACGCTTCCCCACAGAGCCGAGCTCACCCACAGCCCCTCCAGCTACACAGCCACCAGGCTTCCCAGGTAAAAGATGAAAAGCAGATGCCATGAAGCAGCTTGGAATTGGAGGCCTGCGAAAGCAGAACACCAAAAAGAAAAAAAAAAAAGAGGCTTTTTTTTTTTTTTTTTTTTTTGGAACAGCAGGCCTTAGGAAGAATGCTGAGAGCAGATGTGCTCCTCAGAGCTTGCCTCCAGGCCTCCACCCCTCACTTGGTGCATCTCTAACACAACTGTCTGGATCCAACACGGGCTGCATGCTGGTGGAGGTGGTTTGCTGCAGCAGCTCCCGCACTCCCTGCAGGCTAAATGCACAGTGCAGACAAAGGACAGTCCCAGTAATAAGATGCATCCATGGAAGAGGAAATCAGGTTGTCCATGGATATAGCCTGAGGAGTTCAAGCATCAAGATGTCCCACCTGAGTTCACATACCCGGCTGTTTGAGGCTTCTTTGAACACCCTTGCCTTTAATTATGAGCCTTCCCATACTTCTCCCTTCTCCATGCACTGTGCTGTGACTCATAGCTTAGAGTCACAGGGATTCCCATGATTTACTGGGACTGTTACCCATAGCCCCAGCAACAGGGCTCCAGCTGCGCATCACACTGGACAGACAGATTTCCTGCCTGTATGGCAAAGAGGCAAACAGGGCTGTGCTTTCTTTGATGGCGTGGCTTGGATACAACTGGTATTAAAGTTTTTCTCAATACTTTGCTGGTAATGCAACCCATATGAATAAACTCATCTATTAAAGGTCTGAGTGCTTTTTGTTCATCCCAGAGCCTGTTGAACACCTCACGTTGGCAGCATGTCCCCATAGTCCCAAACACAATTTCTTTTCCTCCTGACCCATCTGTGGCGCAGGTCCCAGGCTGCCCGCAGCGCACTGGGGGCCACACAACACAAAAGCAGATGCACACTCATCCAAACAGCAGCGACCAGGACACGAGCTGTGTTCTGAACTAAGCTGGCACTCACCACTCCCAGCTTTGGATAATGAGAATCCCTAGTGAAATACCATTTTGCCAGAGTATGCCCAAGAACCACATCCACCCCCCTGCTCACCCATGATTGGACCACTCGTGACAGGTTTCCCTGTCCTGCAGTTTCCCAGATAGAGATGTCTGGATCTCTTCCCTAACCACACTGCTTCAAAATAAGCTAAGAGGCAGAAATCCAAGCTAATTTCATTTCAGGTTCAAAGAGGATGCTCAAAACTGAAAGGAACACTTAAGTAAAACATGTATAAACAGGGAGCATTTGGTATTTTCCCTGGCAGCATCAAGTCTTGAGATATGCCAGAAAAAATTACCAATAAAGGTAACAAAAAGGGTTTCTCTTTGCTTTTACCAGCTCATACATAGCAGTGTCTGGTCTGATTCTTGCTCTGAAATCCTATTCACTTCCATGACCTTAAACAAGAGGAAAGTCAACACAGTTCAGCCCATTCAAAGCTAACATCTCTGCTTCAAGTCCCAGTGGGCGTGCAGAGCTTTGGCAGAGCCTGTTATGTATTAACTCCTTCCTTTATAAAGACAAAGCACCATACAGCGTGATGTGCACCTGATCCTGCTGCTAGCATTTGTTTCTGCCTTTGCTTCTGTGCAGCTCTTTGTTCTCTTCTGCTCAGACAAAGGAGGCAGGCAGCCCTCTGCTTCTCCAGAGATACGGATCCACAGCAAGACACCACGGCTTAATGGAAGTGTTCCTCTGGATCAAGTGGCAGAGCCAACTGCTGCCTTCACACAGTGATCTTCATGCCAGAAAGGAAGAGAATCAATTAGCAACCCACGATCAGGGGAAGTCTCCTGGTGAGCAGTCACATTTGTCTTAAAGATGATATGCCACACTTGCTTCGAGCACAGCTTTTTGTGCTCAGTTCTCCAAACCAAGACCAGCAATAGCATCACTAAAACTTCTGGTCTTATCCAGGAGGTACCAGAAAACCTCAGAGTGAAGCTGGGGTCCCACTGGAGCATTTGCAGGAAAATAAATACTGTCACTGTAACAAAACATCCCTTAGTAACACCAGCTCCCCTTCTGTCATATCCTGGATGATTTTTAAATTATTATTATTATCATTATTTTTAATACTACTCCATCTTACTCCCTGAACTTCCTATTTTCACAGTTCAGATATACACAAGTGAAAAGATGACTCTGTTCCTGGGTGCTTGGAATTCTGTTGAGAAAAGCTGTCCTGCAACCCAGCTCATCTTTTGAGAGACTGTTCGGAGGCATCACAAAAGAAGATGCTCTGGCTTTGCTCAAGCCACCTAGAAATTCACTTGATGCCTAATTAACCTTATTAGAAAGCTACAGCAGCTATTCCTTACAGGAGCAGCAGCATTATTGCTTCATCTCTATCTTACTTACCAGCAGAGTCTGGGCGCGTATCTGCAAACTAACTGGTGATTAGCTTATGCTATCAATATATTGTTCCATCTAAGCCAGCCCCTTTGTTAAAGACAGAAAACAGTTTCATCCAGTGTAATTACCAAACAGAACACTAAATCAGTAAAGTCACCAAGCAGAACTTATTTTGCAACTAAGCCTTTCTATAACAAGGAGCCTTTGTTCCATTGCAGTAAGTCAGGAGATCAAAACGTGGCCTGCAGTGCTAAGCTTGGGTAACACCTAGGAAATATCAATACACTTCTGACATTATCTTAATAAATAATGAACACGGTATAGATAAGGTGATTGTAGACACAGTGAGACTACAGGTGTGTTAAGTACAACAAACCTGTGAGGTATGATTAAGGGATTTAAAGGTCTGTTTATTGCTCAAACAATTAACTCCGTGGAGAAGAAGACAGCACAAGTTTGGTAGCAGTGGTAAATACCAGCCTTTTCAGATGGAAGAGACTTGATTAGAACAAAATTAAAGCAGAAAGGATTTTGAATAAAGTAACTTAAGATTGCCAGCCTGAAGGAGGAAGACTGCTACAACCTCTTGTATGTGTCAAAAAATACTTAGTTGTACAGTGGATTTTTGGAGTGAAGAAACCCTATGCTAATATTCCAAGAGACTGCAGCATTAAAATCATTTCACAGAAAAGCTGTGCAACCACTTACATCCATTTATCAGTCCTTGTTAAGAAATGTCACTAATTTTAATGTTGCAAATGCATTGCAAAAACTTGTATCCATGGCATAAGGCACACCACCACGTTACACTCAGTGCTTCAGAAGATGTATCTGCTCTTGCAAACCTGTGATTATGTTTTTTGGGGTTGTTTCTTCTGTGGGTCCCCACCATCATCACCAAGGTGAGGAGAGATGCAAAGAGCAGAGGAAGACCAGGAATAGAGAAAAGCAACACTGGCTCATGATGAGCTCATGATACGAGCATTTATGCAGGTGGAAATATTTCCACAAGTACTTTCTGAAGAAGAACAGCTTCTGTATGGGCAGCCCAGACCCATACAAGAGGAATGTCTATCACACCGAGAAACAGATGTGCTCCAAAAACCTAGCCTGAAATTCCAACTGACACTGGTGAGTTAGCATTTCACATGGCAGCTACTGGTGCTATTTTGTACGACTGCTGGTGGGTAAAATATTCATGCGGTGCATGGGAGACCCAAACCCAATTCCTTTTAGAGAGATCCCCAAATGTGGCTCAAACAGCCACACTGAGCTTTGTCCAGCTCTGTCCCCAGTGGAGTCAGTGAGTTTCCAAAAAAAATGAAGGGGACACATACTAAGCCAACACTTCTAATACTAAATCTTGTCTTATAAAAAAATAAATACTCTTCATTTTACTCTGCTTAAACCTTGCAATACCAAAAACACTTAGACTGTCACTCGAGGCTCTGGTATTTCAGCCAATGCCACTGAGCTGTGGGTGAAGGATTGCTCAAGTCCACGTGAGCTCTCTCCACCAACAGTTTCTGCTGCCAGCCTGCACTGTCGTTACATGTCCACCACCATTCCACACAGCCTTGTGCTCACAGAAGTGCCAGCTTTCAGGAAGGGCTCTGAATTCCCTGGAGCATCTAAAGCTGGCCTCAGCCCCTTTGAGGATGTTTACATTTATCTAAATTAAGAAAATCATCAAATAGTGGACTTGAACTGAAATGCTGTCACACCTCTCCTTTCCTCTGTTTCCTCCCTTTCCCCCTCTACCTCCACCAAAGAGCAAGGAGAGGAGCCTCAGCTTAGCTTCTACTTTTGTTAAAAACAGACATCAGTTTTGTTTCCACTGAAAATGGAAACCCAGACATGGGTTTAAGCAGTAACCAGTATGTAAAGAAATCCACCTCTTGCCAGGAAGATTGTGCTTCTATAATAACTTCAAGAAAAGCAAAAATCTAATGATGAGCCAAAACATATCGCTTGGTCTCACATAGGATCAAACATCTAAAGGCAGTCAGATTCCAGGAAAGGAGAGCTTCCTCGTTCTTAAGGAATATTACAAAATGTACAGAAGGAACGAATTTGTTTCAATCAAGTCCCCTATGATTTACCTCCTTGATCAATATAATCCAAGAGCTTTGAAATAGGCTGAGTATTCCAAGCATTCACCTGCAATCAATGGGAGACATAGGAAACCATTCGATTAAAAAATAATAAAGCATGCTACTTTTGGTATTTGTTTGTTTGAAAGTCAAAAGGGTTTTCAGATCTGTGTTCTTAGCCTATCTCTTGCAAAAGTAATAAATTTCTCTCTTAGAGCTAAACCAAACCATATTCTTTTCTTTAATCATATGAATGAACTCAAGGACCAGAGGAATTTGTGAGCAACAGCCCTCTTTTTCATTCCCAACTTATCCTGTGGCCTCTGACAAGGAGTGTGCTGGGGTTGAAAAAGACATTTCTTGATCACAGAAATGCTATTCAAAAGCAGGGGTATGTCACATTCACCTCGGTGATTGACAATATGCTATGAAATATACTATGTCAATACTATGACAATGTACTATGTCGGCCTGGTGGGATCAGTACTGGGGCCCATCTTTATTGATGACCTAAATGAGGGCACTGAGTGCACTCTGCAGATGACACCAAGTTGGGAGGTGGTGTGGATCTGCCTGAGGGTAGGGAGGCCCTTCAGAGGGATCCAGATAAGCTGGATCGCTGGGCTGAGGTGAATGGGATGAGGTTCAACAAGGCCAAGTGCCGGGTCCTGCACTTTGGCCACAACAACCCCAAGCAGCGTTATAGGCTTGGGGATGAGTGGCTGGATGGCTGTGAAGAGGAAAGGGACCTGGGGGTGTTGGTTGATGCTCGGCTGAACATGAGCCAGCAGTGTGCCCAGGTGGCCAAGAGGCATCCTGGCCTGCATTAGGAATAGTGTGGCCAGCAGGAGCAGGGAAGTCATCATCCCCTGTACTCAGCTCTGGTGAGTACTGTGTTCAGTTTTGGGCCCCTCACTACAAGGAGGACATCGAGGCCCTGGAGCACGTCCAGAGAAGGGCAACAAAACTGGTGAGCGGTCTGCAGCACAGGTCTTATGAGGAGCAGCTGAGGGAGCTGGGATTGTTTAGTCTGGAGAGGAGGAGCTCAGGGGAGACCTCACTGCTCTCTACAATTTCCTGAAGGCAGGTTGTAATGAGGAGAGGTTTGGCCTCTTCTCCCAGGCAACAAACAGGACCTGAGGAAATGGCCGCAAGTTGTACTAGAGATTTAGATTAAACATAAGGAAAAACTCTTTCTCTCAGGGAGTGGTCAGGCACTGGAATGGTTGCCCGGGGAAGTGGTGGAGTCACCATCCCTGGCAGTTTTCAAGAGGTGCCTGGAAGAGGAGCTGTGAGATATGGTTTAGTAGCTTGTGGTAGTGATGGTGATGGGAGGACGGTTGAACTAGATATCTTGTAGGTCTTTTCCAACCTGTTGATAATATGATTCCATGATTCTCTGAAAGTCACTCTGAATACACAAATGCATGAAAGAATGGAGTCACAAATAAACAACCAGTGCAGAGCATGGTTATCAGATTCTGGCAAGAAGTAGTGAGCACAGTAATAGCGGAAAAAAACAGGTGAAATTCTGGACAATCCATGCACAAGAAGCAAGAGGCACATATCCTAGATGTAATTTCCCTGAGGATCCTAGATCATCAACCATTCTACCTGGAAGAATTCCCACGACAAAGATGGTCCCACAGCACAGGCCCCCACATCTAGGGGAGAAGACTTCCAGAATGATAAAGCCCACCATCTGCAATAGACCATCACAGAAAGCCAAGATGGAAATCCATGCTCAGACCCAAAAGGCTCAGTTAATAGTAAGACATCCTTCCTCAACATCCCCAAGATGTTCCTTATTCCACACCTGGCATGTTGTGCACAGCTCAAAAATGGAATGTTAGTTATCCTATGGGGCTGATGAATCCAAGGACTCGTTTCCACATGCAGGAAATAGGTCTGGTATTCTGTTGGTAACCTTGACTAGTCTTTAAATCTTATCTTTTAAAGGAGGATTGTGGTAGCCTTTGCTGTTTAAACTTAATACTATGGCCTCCCTCTTGGCAACCAGGCCATAGGAATGGAGAACATACTGTCTCCATGTTGAAAGGAAGCCACTCAAGCTTGTTTTGGCAAAGTCTTTAAGCCTTCACTATCCCACACACTACAGTGCAGAAGTAGAGGGAGAAACAAAGAACAGAAGGTTGAGATCAAGGCAAGAAATAGGCCTGTGAATTTGAAATACTTTTGCAGTCCTCAGATATTCTCGCTTCCCTGGGGATCAGTTATCCCCTTGCAGAGGAGCTGCTATTCACCAAACCAAACTCAGATGGGCCAGTGAGAGGTAGTCTCCCCCTCAGAAAGCTTTGGATGATAACCAGCAAGAACACTATTTGTAAGTACGGAGGACTACGCGTTCCCACAGGACTCATGGATGGCAGTGATGAGCCAGAAGGATACATTTAACAGTTGCTTAACTTCTGGCACCCATTCATTTCCTTACAGTAAAGTCCAACACAAGCAGCCTCAGATGTAGTGTAAATATTGTCAGTGTCCTGGCACAATTTCTTTCTTTCTTTTTTTTTTTTGCTACAAAGTTTCATAAACACTAATCGTATCTCCTGATTCCTCTAGATGAGCTTAGGCATTCTATGCACCAGGAAACTAAGGCAAAGTGAGAATCCCTGCTTCCCATTGGCAGCAGTGGAGGAGGCCATTATGAGAAGGTGGCAAATTACCAGGAGCTAGTGACATTGTCAGCTCAGCTGTATTTCTAGGTTTCTTGATCAACAGGATAGGAATTTCACGTTATGGGCTTTTTAATGGCCATGCAATTTAAAATTCCAGCTTCCCGTAACACTGTAGGGATCTTCAGTTTCAGCATCTTGTCATAAGCCGTACCATCTGCTGAACACTTCCAACTGTTTATGGAGTTCCTAGAAAATGGATTCTATCCCCAGCTCCCTAGATATGTACTGCAGATATCTTCAAAGCAGTAACAGCACAACGAGTTCAGTCATGGCACTGCTCTCTCCTTTGCATTTTGCCCCAGCACGTAACTACACAGGCTGAAGCCATCACTTGAATCCCTGTTTTCTTAAAGACTGTTCTGTCTACTCTTGTGCACTTGCCAGGCACATTTTAGTGCCAGGAAATATCAAAAGAACCAAAAATGCCACAGAAATGAGTTTGGAGTCAAGAAGAGTTTCCAGGTGAGTGCCACCTATGTGCAAAGCTTCATGATTAATGACTGATTTGCAACATAGGAGCAATAATCCCCAGCGCTAAAGGTACGTTCAACTAGAAGTCACCTAGGTGCAGAACACTCCTCTGTTTCCCATCATCTACCACTGAATCTATAGCTACGTCTTTTGTAAGGAATGATGGGTGTTGAGATGAACTCTGAGATTAAACTCAACAGCATTTTGTGGAAGACAGATGGACACGATATACCTGGCAAAGGTAGTGGGGCCTTGAGTCTTAGTGTTTTCTCATCACCTAGAAAAGAATAGTTCAGCAGTTCCAGACAACTTTCTTTTCCCTGTAGTGCCCATGATATGCAAGATGCCCTGCAAAACCTCCACATTATAGAATCATAGAATTGTAGAATGGCTAGAGTTGAAAAGGACCACAACGATCATCCAGTTCCAACCCCCTGATATGTGCAGGTCACCAACCAGCAGCCCAGGCTGCCCAGAGCCACATCCAGCCTGGCCTTGAATGCCTGCAGGGATGGGGCATCCACAGCCTCCTTGGGCAACCTGTTCCAGTGCCTCACCACCCTCTGGGTGAAAAACTTCCTCCTAATATCTACTCCAAGCCTCTCCTGTCTCCATTTAAAACCATTTCCCCTTGTCCTATCACTATCCACCCTTGTAAACAGCCGTTCTCCCACCTGTTTATACACTCCCTTCAAGTACTGGAAGGCCACAGTGAGGTCTCCCCACAGCCTTCTCTTCTCCAAACTGAACAAGCCCAGTTCCCTCAACCTTTCCTCACAGCAGAGCTGCTCCAGCCCTCTGACCATCTCAGTGCCTCCTCTGGACCCACTCCCAGAGCTCCACGTCCTTCCTGTGCTGGGGCCCCAGGCCTGGACGCAGCGCTGCAGATGGGGCCTCACAAGAGCCGAGTAGAGGAGGACAATCATCTCCCTCTCCCTGCTGGCCACCCCTTTTTTAATGCAGCCCAGAACACAGTTGGCCTTCCGGGCTGCGTGCACACACTGCCTCTCGTCCAACTTCTCGTCCATCAGGACCCCCAAGTCCTTCTCCGCAGGGCTGCTCTCAAGGAGGTCTTCCCCCAGTTCGTATAAATACCTGGGATCTCCCTACACTGTAGTGTTGGGCTCTGCATTTTAAAGCAAAAACTACCTGAAAGAGAGTTTGGTTAAAGCTTCAAATATTTTTTTCTCGACTGAAGAACCTATCAGTTTTTGCTAAGACCTGACAATTTCAGAACAGTTATCCATTCACGATGTTATCCGTCCCTGTCTTCGACAATAGAACAGTAACAAGCTGTTATTGATGGAGAACATAGACACAGCTCACACCTCTCACTAGTGAACTCTAGTGCCAGCACTGCTGCATTTTAAACCAGCACTCTGAGAAAGTGCTCCTTTCAAGCTGAAATGGAGCCCATGCAATGAAAACTTTCTACCAGCCTGCAGGAAGGCTGGGATGTCACCCAGGTCCTGCTGTGCAAATAGCCTACAATACACCTTAACAGCTCCAAAGAGAATTTGAGCTCATCTGAGGCTCCACATCTGAGCTAATTTCTTTAGCTGAAGGAAAATGCAATGAGATCCTAGATTTGATGCCAACTCACTTGCTCATTTTCAGTCCCGATCCATCTCCCCCTGTGATCCATGTTCAGAGGAGCACAGCTGAAGCCTCCCAGCACCAGCAGCCACAAAGCAGATGTGGCTGTGCCACCAGGGACTCAGAACAAGCCTGTGCAAGAAGGCCAGCATCTCGCTCTCATGGTCTAGGACAGATAGGAGTATTTGGCAGGAATCCTCACTTTCCTTTGCCCACTGCACAACCACAGACATGGACTCTGCACCACTCCAGCCACATTTCCTACCAGGTCTGAATCTTAGCCCTTCCTCCTCTTCACAATGGGAAAACCCATTCCAATGGGAAAGGTTATCATTTATGGCCCTGCAGTGCCAGATAGGGACACAAGTCTGCCAGAGCTGACCATCCATCAGGGTTCTGTGCTCTCTGGAGAAGGGAACATCTCCCATTACTTAGAGGTAAAATACTTTGCCATGAAGCATACCTGATTTGGCCAATCCAATGACTTTTAAATATATTCTAAAGCAAAAAAGAGTAGTTTTTAATAGGGGTGAAATACTACATACCCCATAATTCAACCTTTACAGAGAGGTTTTAAGCTGACATAAACTTTTTTACCAGAACATATTACAGCCAATATTACATTTAAAATAAGCACATCTAAAAGCAAGAGGTTAAGCAACTCCATTTTCATTGAGAAGCAAGCTGACAGCAGTTTAATACCCTGCATTCACTGATTTGAGCATCAAATTCTACAAAGATGAGCCATGTTCTGACATGAAAGCAGCAGGATTTGGGGGCATAGGTCATGCTTTGACTATGCTTGGCACAAAACACATTGCTCTTCAACAGCACCAGAAAAACATAAGACCAAGAGGTCGGGACAGTTTGCATCAGATCCACCTCAGGATGTGTCCCTGAAGGTAGAATGCATTCTGGATTTTTTTTGGTTGCTTTATGGTCAGTTGGAGAACCATGTATTTTGCTGCTGCTCTCAGCATTACTCTAAAATAAAGCAGCCTGTGCCAACTCAGCAGGCAAATTTTGGCTGAGGTCAGGAAGAGACATGTCTGTTTTGTAATTTGAGTGCTTTATTGCATTACACCGTATGTACGGATTAGACCCCGAAAGTCCATGTTCAGACAGTTAGCAAGCCCCATGTTATTTGTGGCACACACTGTACATACCTTCAATCTCATATTTTACTCCATTCACCAGCATTAGCAGAATTTTGGAAAAGGCACTAACAGGAAGGAAGCAAATCCTATTGCACTCTTATACAACAATGCAGCATGGCCCAGAGATCCGGCCACTGTGGGAAAAAGGAGTTTTCCATAGTTCCAGGAGCATTTGCTCTTTCAGTGCTAGCAATACAGACCTTGTTCTGAAAAGCCCCACTGCAGCTTCAGTGTCTACCTGACACTTGATGACATTGTTACACATTCTCTTGCTTCATCCTTTGCTCTCTGCAAGCAGCAGTACTCAGTGCATGAGGTTGGTGTGGCAGCTGAGGCATCCCTGTCACAAGAACTGCACTAGGGTACAACTGGGAAGGAAGCCATAGAATCCTGGAATCACAGAATGGTTTAGGTTGGAAAGGACCTTCAAGATCATTGAGCTTCAGCCACCCTACTGTGTGCACGGCTATCCTGGTACAGAGCTTTCAAGTGAGCAGAGGATGTTGTACACCTGCTGCTATTTTCCTTTCTGAAAATGCAAACAACCATACAGACCTCCATCTTCAGAACAGTTTGAAATGCTCTTCACCTGCCTGTCCTGTGACATGTGGCTTGTAGCACCATACAGCCCTCAAAAGCCTCCCCATCACTGTAAATTAACTAATCTCAAGGAGGGCAGAGCACACCAAAACAATGAGTCCTCTAAGCAGAAATGCTACCTCCGGGGAAGTTATCTTGCCTACTTCTCCTGCCTTCTCCGTCTTACCCTTTATAAAACTCAAGTTCAAGTCCCAACAGGCGCTGCTTTTCATGCTGGGAGATGCACAAAGAGGCAGGGTACATGTGCTACTGAGCTGGAGGTGCTTGCTGCCTTATCTCCTCCCACTCCTGTACCTCCCTGCACCTCTGTTCACCTCAATTTCCAGGACACAAACCTTATGAAGATTAATGTGTACCCTCTAACATGTCCCGTAACCTATTTGTAGAAAAGTCTCACCTGATTTCAATATTAAAGGATTATTTTTCCCTACCCCAAGAGCATGGAGTTTAAACACTGCTCAGCAAACAGCTCTGTGCTCATGTTCCATTGAGTCATAAAAAGCACAGCTAGCTCCAATTATAAAATGGCATCATTTTGATTTTCCTGTTTTCCTTTCCCCTACAAGCAGCTAGATGTGCAAAGTCACTCTGGGTACAAACAGTTGGCCTTACATGTGGAGTATCCACAGGCTGCAAAGGTGCTCTTTTTGGAGAGCAATAGTCTGCTTGAACAAGATAAACATAAACATCACTCTGTTAGCCACCATCTTTGACAAGCATTTTGTTTATGACAACTGGATCATGAGCATCCACAACCTACTCCAAATACAACCAATATTGCTCAGACTCAGAAATCCAGAGCAGCCTCAGACATTTCTCAACAGATAGAATAGGTGGAAAAAAAAGACAAGGTGAGCAATCCAGTTATCAACCAGGCTGTGTACAATCCATTATATGAAATAAATTCCCACTTGTCTAAGGAGCGAGCATAAGTCATTCTTGCACTGGTCCTAAAGGCAAGGCAACACAATCTGCCCTTGCTTGGACTACTGAGAGGATGATGTACACCAGTTTCTCACCCTTAAGTAGTTGGTGGCACCATCTTTAGGATTATCTTTCTATTTCAATATCATTTTGGGACTTGCAGGGGGTAAAAAACTTGACCGCTAGTGTGTCCTGGCCTTGCCTTCCCACACTTCCATTTCAGCCCATTTTCAACGCAGCCAAACTGGCCTTGCAGTAAGGCAGTACAGGACTGAAGCACAGGAGGGTAATTTCCTACAGTTACTTATACATCTCCTTGCCCTGAAGGTCCTTTTCTCTCCAGCCAATATGCCCTGGCACAGCACTGAGATTGACTGGAAGTGCTTTTTTCTTCTTGGAGGGCAGGTGTTTTCTGCTTTCCCTAACTCCCAGTTATGGAACAATCCTGCATCTAGCCACAGGAAAAAAAACAGCACTTGCAGTCAGTAACCACCTCATGATTTAGGACATGAAGCCTTGTTTAACAAACATTGCACAGCATGCATGACAGTCCTGAGAGCACCTTTTGGGAATATGCCAAATTCATATTTCTGTCATTTTCCTCATCTTACGTGCCCATATATCCATTTATACTCATTTCATTAGCAAATCGCCCCATCTATTTACTCAGCTATTTGTCAGTGTGGCTGTCACTTTAATTACCTCTGTCTACATGGATTGCTGTTATTTATCTGTCTTGTTAGCAGTGCACCATCCACCAAATACATTCTTTCCTCGACTATAAGCACTGATATTATCTGTGAGCTTGACCTGGAGAGCAATGTTCTTAGGAAGACATTTCAGAGCACAGATTTGAGAATTTGACTGTCTCATTAAGAGCTCACATTGATGGCACTTAAGGAAAGATGGAGTCTTTGCTGCTTCCCTGGACAAAGGAGTCTTAGACCATGACATCACCTATCTCTAACAGGAATGCTGGGCACATGGACATAGTAATAGGGGCTGGCACAGCTAGCTAAACGGCCTGCAATCTGCAGATACACATCAGAAGTGACATGGATGATTGCAAAGCATTGAAAACATGTTAGATTTGGGTTTGCTTCCTCCTGCACATCCCTCTTGCCGTGCTTTTATTCCATATCTCTGCAGGGCTGCATGGTTCACACTGCAAGGATGCCCCTTCCCTATAAGGTATGTGAATGAAGTGCTGATCATCCCCTGCACCTGATCATATCCATGCTAGCTCTGCCTTCACCTTTTCCCTGCCTATTCTACCCTATTCCTTTCTGTGATTTCTTGACCAGGTTTCTTTCTTGACCAAGAATATTTCTCACCCTAATGTCTTTCCTTTTCATTTTCAAAGTGGAAAAGAAAGCCAAATGCCACTTGAATTTACCCACCTCTCCTACCCCATAGCATTCCATTGGATTCAACAAGAAAAAGAAAAACACCTTTAGGTAATAAGTGCACTGAGGGACCTCCTTGCCCACATCTACTTGTCTGCTGCCTATCTCCCATGGTAGAAGCAAGATAAGAAGGGTAATTAAGATCCCTCGTATCCCTTTGTGTGCAGAGGCCAGCAGCATCAAACCAGCCCATTTGGTTCAGGATGCCAGTAATGGAAAATCCCATTCTTCTCTCCAGGGAAGAGTCTCTGCTGTTCAGCAGCTTCAGCAGAGTTCGTTTGTACCAGTACAGGATGCTCAGTAGACAAGTTGCACATCCACACAAATTATTCAGCAAAATTTGCTTTGAAAGGTAAATCCATGATTGTTCTGCCTACCTGGGGTGCTTTTCTTTGCTTACTCCCCCATAAATGAGGGCTAACACCCTCAAGATCTGCTGGCCAACACCTTGGGCACCGGCTAGTGATCTGTGGCTAGGCAGTAGGAAGAGCACAGATCACTCCAGTTGTTTTCAGGCTACATCTCAGCTCCTGCACACAGCTTACATCCATAGAGCTGCATGCAGCCGGCTGTTGAGTTCCACACCACTGCAGACCTGACTGTAATCCACTTGGAAGCACATACCTATGCCAAAACCAGTGCCTTTGACTCCCTGAATTACAACCTATTGGTCAGACCCCTTAAGCACAGCTGTAACGATCAGACTGGAGGTCCACATAGACAAGCGTCCCACCACCAGCCAGGGCAATGTCCCACACCCAGGGGCTATGCTGGGGCCCACACATCTTTCCCAGTGTTTTCCCAGCCTCCAGCTGTCTGTGGTTGCAGTCTTTCAGAGCTCCCATGAGCATCCAACTCAGACGTTTCAGCAACAGATCTATCTGCTGAAGCTGAGTTATTCCACCTACATTTTCTTGGTGGCAACACCAGTTGGATCACTGCCCACCCCACAGAACCCACAGCTTCCACCCTGGCCTTGGACTTGTCCAGTTCTCCTGTGGGCTGAACCCCACTTTGTAAGCACCATTTCCTTTTGCCAGGCTATTCCCCAGCCAGATCTGTACTCTACAGCACAGCCCTAGGTAGGGAGGTCAGCATGGGACCCCTTCAGCTACTGCTGATGATGGCACAACAGCTCTTTAAAACTCAACAGGTGTTGACATCAAATCTCTCTCTGTGATCTCCAGGAGAGAAATGCCTAAAACAGAAGGACTCTTGGAAATACCGTCTTCTTCACAAGCCCATCCAGCCCCCCAGGAAAAGCCTAAGGGTTCAGTGGGGAGACCAAAGGCCACAAGAACCCGTCTGTCATGAGGAAGGAGCTGCTGAGATCAAGGGCACAGTCAGTATCTGAGGTCCTTAAGGAGGTGGGAAATTTTCTCAGAGAAAGAAATGCTAAGCATGAGCTTTAAGCTATGGAGAAGTGACAATCCTCTCTTCAAGGCAGAGGATTTCACGTGATCTCTCCTCGAGAAGTAAATGCATGGGTGGAGGCTGAGAAAGAAAACCCTCAACCTTGGAACAGTGGAGTACTGCCAGTTGTGATGGGTTTGCGATAAGCTAAAAAACATCCATAAGCATTCAACTTCAAAAGCAGGGAAAGAAGGAGGGGAGCAGTGCAGAGTAAGTCGCCTGGGGCATCCCATTTTCAGTCAGCACAAGGCAGCTATTTTTAGCAAACCCACATATACCTACAGGAGCACCAGGGCTGGAAAGGAATTCTTCATCTTAGTGGTCCCCTCCACACACCCTTGGAGGTGACATACCCACCGGAGCAGCCTCTCTGCCTCTACCCCATGGAAAGTTACCTGCAACACATTCCCCCAAATCAAAAAATACGGAGGCAAAAGGCTCTGGCACAAAAAATGTAGTTGCAGACAAGCTTCTGGCCAGGCCTCCATTTTGCTCTGCATGCCAGACTCCTGCCCACCTTCCATCTCCCATGGTAGTTTGCATCATCTTGCGGGAAAAGCAACCAGAATACCCAATGGAGAGCTACAGTGCTGGTTTGCCATGGGACATGCAGTCCAGGTGGGAAATCTGCCCATGAAAAGTAAGCATATGCACCTGAACGGCAACGTTTGTGCTGCTTGTTTTAGGGGCTGAGAAGTGGATGAGTATCATATCTAAACAGATGTACTCCAACACCTCAGAGCATTCAATGTTTGTAGACTCCAAAGGTTCCAACCTAAAAGCACACACAAAGACAGATATACAGTTGTCCATGGGCAGAAGGCTTTTGGAAGGAGCATGGTTTGATTTGGAGGTTGAGATGTAGCACTTTATCCTTTGCTTTGTTTTATTTCCAGTTCAAAAGGACGTGTTATTATCAAAACAAAAAGATAGTAAAAGATTGAGCCATGTAATCCATGCCACAATGCTCATTTTCCTGATGTCTGAATGCAACCAAGGAGAGACCTGTAGGACACAGCTGAACTGCACGGAAGCAGTAATGCTCGTGAGCACCCACAGTCTCAATGTCACAGATGCACCATTTCACAATCTGGCCACTCCCTTCCTCCTCCCCAGACCATCACCAGAGAGCACGCAGCAGCTGCCCCTCTTCCTGGCCAGCGATGGAGAGCAAAAAGTATGCTGCAAGTGCCACCTTTCACTCCAAAGATTCAAATCTACTTACCTTACCCTTATCTTCTGAAAAGTGTACACAAAATTTGGCCAACATTCCCTTTCTTCTCCCTCACACATGAATGTTCCCAAAATACAAACATATTTCCAGAAATGAACGAATGCATATGCTGACCTTGAAAACTACATTGCCAACCCTTCGATTTCTGCTAACATCAACAGAAATCCCACCAGAGCATGCAGAGCTGCATTCCATGCTCCAAAACCAAAACTAATTGATAAGGTTTTGCATCTTAATTGCCAACAGGCTCTCACGTCCCCAGACCTCCCTACCAAAAAATCACAGCCACAAGGATGCTGACGATGTTCTCAGTGTGTTTATGAAACGTAGATGTGAGTCTAGTAGTATGACAAGTAGTTCATGAGAGCTACCAGCCCCAGATGTTTGAGGTCAGAGCCACCAGCTGGGATGTTCTGCAAGGAGAGTTTATCTAAGAGCTGTTACCCTCTCTGCAACAGTTTTGATTTTTCCTTTCTGCTGCAACATAATAACCAGTTCCACTAACACACCTTCCTCTCTGCACTGTCCCTTCCATCACAAAGGAACAAGATCTTTTCTTCCCCTCCAAGTGACCAGGGGAACAACATTCAGAAGTTCCCCCTGTATGAACGTTTTGAGATGGCAAAGAGAAAACTCTTGTTAGAATTTCAGCAGCATCCCTTTAAATGAGTGTTGTGGTTTCAGCTCAGCATTTTCTTGTTTGCATGCTAGACACACACTTGGATGGCATCATGTTTCCCAGCTGAACCCAACCACATCCCTGCACCTGCATAGCTAGCAGCAACATGAGAAGTCTTCAGAACGCAATTCAGATAGGGATCTCTCCCAGCAGCTTTATTGATGTTAATGGAGTTACTTGGGATTTACACTCACGTAAATCAGAGCACAGGTGGATGATAAATTCTTGCAACTGGCAACAATATAGGGAAGGCCAATTTCACCCCTGGTGTAATGCTACTCATGTCAAAAGCCATGCATGAAGAGGCAGCTGTGTTCATCACACACCACCTTAATCAGGCAAATCAGCTCTTTGCAAATAAACCCATATATTCAGACAGCATTCCACACTAGCTCCAGCGGAGCTGCACAGGTCCAGGACTCCGCCTAAAGGGATTGTGTTGCAAGTTTGTTGCTCTAACATTCTGCCATAAAATAACATTTTTAGCAGACTTGGGCATGCAATAGGGAACCAACAGTTGTCTCATCCTTTGCAATGATGTCACCTCCAGACATGAATCGTTTTGCACTAGCAGCTGTATTTGAAGCCACAGCAGAAGCTTCTGGGGGAGGCATAACCTTAACTGGCCTCCAATAGGAGCTTATTGACAGTCTGACATGCAAGCGCAGCAGCTGGTAAGAGCTTTCCACCTGACAGACCAACAAGGATTAGCAGGGAGCTGTGGCATTCCTGTGCACACCGTTTCCCTTCCTGCTGCCACAGCTGACTGGGAAACAGTTCCACACATTTCAGGCCTTTGCTTTCTCACATTAGATTTGGCAACCCACTTCCCCAGAGTCCTTGAAAACCTGACAAGTCACTCAGCAGCAGCATCTTCTTTGGTTTCATAGGGGCCTATAATAAGAACCCAGCTTCACTGGACCTTTGAACAGAGCAGCAAGAAAATCAGCTCACAGCAGGGACCATTAGAACCCAAGGGGAGTTGAGCAGCAGTTGACTAATGTCCTCAGAAAGACCAGTTGTTGGGGAACCCTGAGGGTAACGATGACCTTGGCAGCACAGTCCAGAGGCAATGAAGGTCAAATAGATAGGGGAGAGGGTAAATGGGCCAACTGCATCTTCCTGCCCTGGACACAAGTCTGAGCCTTGCAGCAGGAGTTAGGACTATGAGAGTCAGATGTAATCAAGCAGGTCCTAACTAATTGGGACAGCTGGAAACACACGTAGGAGCGCATTACAGACAAGGCTTCCTGCAGAGGTCCACCTGTCCACCCATCCAAACACCAACAGATTCGTGGGCAGGTGGCAGCAGGTGGGCTGTCCTCCCCTCCCTGCCTGGCGACCAGGGTGTATCCGCTCCTCAGGGCTTAACCACCCACACCAGTAACTGTTGGCCACCCTGCCATGATTGATCTCAGTTTACAATCCAGAAAGTGGTAGGGAAAAGGATCTGATCAAAAGGACAATCCTCACAGCACAAGATCTGTGTATCCAGTTGTTTCAGGACACTTAATCCTTTGCTTAATGGCCTTTGCCATTCCACCCTTGGGCTCAGGTTGTGATTTGCTTAAAGCCATGAGAATTCCCTTCTCTTAAAAAAAAAATTCAGTTGTAAAGTTTGACAAGAAAGGAAAACCAGGGGCTCGTGCTGCACTTTTACACTATGATTCAGGAGCTAATGATCAGCCAGTTGGCAGTTTTCCATCTGCAGTATCTCCATGCCTCTGAATGCCAAGTCAAATACTTCATTTTACCTAATAAAACTTTGCATTCAGCTGAACAGATTTGTTCTTATGCTGATGCTACAAGCCCAGGACCACCAGGTCCCACAAGAACCTCTTGATATTTTGGGGGGCTGACTACTGCAAAAACATTGGAATTGAGAACTGTTGCAGTATCACTGCTCTATTTGGAGAAAAGAACAGTTTGGTGTCCAAACACTTTTTTCAAAGAGGGAAAATAAATGTATGGCAGTAGAGGCCAAGCCAGCAAGCAGGAGCCATAAAGCATTAGTCACTCTTTTCACTCTTACCTTACAAAGGATAATCCAAACCACCCAGAGGAAATGCCCAGTTCATAAGCTGCTGCAGTACCCCCACTAGATGGGGCTTTACCCTCCTCTCATCCCCTACCATTCTGGGTCATTCACTCCAGCACTAAGACGCAGGCTTTGCTGAGACCTTTTCTATTCCTAGGAACTGAGAATTTCCCTCACCTTCTAGATTTAAGGCAAACTGAGCTCAGCCTGTCCGCAGTGCCCTCTGTGCTTTGGAAATGACCCAATATCCTCCAGGTTCAGAGGTTTTCCATTGGTTTCAGTGAGTTGTGGAGAAGGGCCTTCAAGATGTGTTGGTGCTTTTTTTTTTTCCTGCAGTTTGGAAGAAGTCAGACCCACTTTGCCTGTGCTTTTACAGGAGGCAGGAGGTGAGAGGTTAAATAACCAGACAACATAGCCAAACCCAGGGGAGCCCAAAGAAACCCGTATTTGAAGGCTTCTCTGCCAAGTTATTGCTTACAACATTCCTTTTCAGGAAAGGGCTGTCTGTTAAGCCAGAAGGTCCTTTCCACTCTATCTAATGATCAAGTATCCTTTACAAGAAGGCTCAGGCGCACCAACCAGATGTGCAAACTATCTTAGCAAGTTCATGGGGAAAAGAAAAAAAGAGGATAACAAACAAACTGTGACCCACTGCAGAAGCATCAAGGAAGAGAATTGTTGGGCTTACAAATAGGTGTCAGTCTTTCTTCACTCATAGCCTTCAGGAATGTGGTCATCTTGAGCCCTCTGTTAGCTGAAGATTGGACACAGATCTGAGGTAAGTCAGTCACATTCTCAGTCAAGATGCTTTCCTATCTCAGCAGGAAACATGAACACCTCATAACATCCCAGAACCCTTTCAGAACCCATAGCAATATAGGGCAGAAAACTAAACAGCACAGAGCAGGCAGAATTTTGGGAGCCTCAAAGAAAAGATGCCCACAAGCCTGAAAAATGTAATGTTTTTCATTTACCTCAACTCCTCAACTTCTTTTTTTCCCCAAGAGAATAACTCTCAAGGAACCAATCCCATAGTCTCAAAAGCAACAACTGATTTTTGGTGCATTCACAGGTTAAGCTCAAAGTCCCTTTGGAAAACTGATTTTAGAGTCAGCATTCAGCTGACTTTGTAGGACAACTCAGAGCCTTTACAAGTATCTCACACTGAATGACTTCAGCAACCTTGAGCAAAATATGATAAAATGCCAGGCAAGAGATCATCTCACAATTCTTTATCGGATGCTGGATCCTCTTTCCTGAATCACAGATGGGACCTCAAGACAGGATACCAGAGACAGTTACCAGCAAGATCTTGCCTATGTCTTCCTTCACCTTCTATTCAGGTTCACACACTCCTCAGTGTAACAGGGAAAGATTTAGAAGAACTTTCTCCAAGAGTTACAGGCCACTTGAAAAACCTGCCCTAACACAAGTCTATTATTGTACACCCTGTTTACTTAAATTCATTCCACAGCCTGGGAGACTTTGCACAAGTAAATTTACAGCTTGAGTTAATAGAGCAAAATGTAAAACTGCTGGCTTTTGGCTGAGGTTGCGAGCGTAGGACAGGCACAGGTTGTGACTGGGGGTGTTTTCACAGGGCCACTGACACAGAATGTGTTTTCAGGGAGTATTTATTTTAAATAAGGAAAGTTTATACAGCTTGAGAAAATTATTGGGAAGGAAATTAAATCTTGTTCTGTTGCTCTTCCGTCTCACCTTGACACTTGCTGTTCTCCTCCCTCCCCCAGGGCTTGGTTAGGGCAGGTTTCACTTGCAGAAAATTGCCTTCCTCATGCATACTGATTTACAACCAGCCCACGGACTGGCCTTCTACATTCATTTCAAGGGAGAAGGGGGCAAACAAAACTCATTTCTCCCCTTCCTCGACCTCAGGTTGCAGTTCGGGAAGACAGGGATGTGTGGCATTAGGTGAAGGTTGCATCCTTCCCTGTGAGCAATCTGCAAAGAGACAGGTGACCCAGGCAAAACTACCCTCAGTTAAGGGGATGAGGAGGGAGCAGCTCTATCAGAGCTCATCGAGAAGCAGGGCCAATGCTACCCCAGCCTGGGAGGAGCACAGCTGGCTTGGGTTGGCACCCCTCCTTCCAGCCCAGACACAGCACCAGCAAGGCCTGTTCATCCCCTGCCCCACACCTCCCCACTCTGCTGAGCCAGACAAGAAACATCAGCACCAGCTGCACAAGCAGCCATGCACCAGGGCCCTTTGGTGCAGCTGAGCTTGTATTTACAGGCTATTTTATTATTTTCCACCTTAGCAAGAGTTTCCTCTCCACCTCACAGTGATATAACCAAGCAGAGACTTGGGCACTGAGTCCAATTCTTTCACACTGACTCTATATGGTGGGAATGACATAGAATACAAGGCCATAAGAAATCATCTGAGGCAACACCGCCCCTGTTTCCTCCAGGCACGCAGTTCTCCATCCCCAAAGCCCCACAGAACGCCCACTTCCCCCTCCTGCATCCAACATGCTCACCACAGAACACTCAGTTCCCCACATCCACACAGGGATCCCAGTCTACCACTACAGACACCTGAATCAACCAGCCTAACAAGGTCAGTGGGCAAAAACCTCACAACAGAGCACTGGTAGGTTCACTCATCTATTCCCATGAAGCAAATCAGTGGTGTGAGCTCAAGTACTGCAGCAGGACCTGCATCTTGCAGAGCAGTTTCAGCTCGACTCAGAATGCTCAGAAATAATTACTGCACTTTTCTGCCCTTCACCTTCCAGAATTTCCTCCTACTGCAGTTTAAAACTCTGGCTGAGATCTGCAGCAGGTGTCAGGCAGTGCCTTTCCATTCCCATCAACACAACAGCAGCAAGATTGACTCAGCAGCTACTTGCCATGGTTCAGTGGAACTAAAGGAGTAAAATCCAAACACAGCAGCTTCCTTGGTTCCCCAGCCCCAAAGGGCCCAATATCAGATTTCAGTTTATTTGTCACAAAGGAAGTTTATACCAGGAACATCTACCCTTTTTTTTTTTTAAAAAAAAAGAATGGTCTCTAGAAACTGAGAGGAAAACAAAAGCTTTGTATTGGCATTTGAGTGCCAACAGGAATAAGATGACGATTATCTGGTAAAAAGCTCCTGGCTACAGAAGAAGGCATCTCAGGCTTGCCTATCTCTTTCTGGACGATGCTTTGCTGAATTTATCCATGGTTACCCAGAGCCTCTTTTCCTAGCAAGTGTTATTTCAGCTCACAGTTGTATTGAGACCAAAAAAAGGAGATATTTGCCCAAAAACATCCCAAACTGAGTGAGGTCAGTCACACCAGTCCACACAGAGGATGGAATTTCATAGGAGGAAAACAATATATCTCACCTTAAAGGGACCTGTACTTTCTCTTGGGGTTTTTCCACTGCCAGCTAATGGCCCCATGTGAAACAGCAGCTCGTCCTGTGGTTTATGTCTGAGGACAAGTTGGTGTTACAGAGCAAGAGGTCTTGTGGGGGAGCCCTCATTCTTTCGCTGACCAACTCATAAATCAAACCACTCTTACAAACACCATTACCCCCTCCTGTGCACCATTATTCTCTGCTGGCATCAGGCAGACGCAGCAGACAGCACTTAAGTTCTTTTGAGGGCTTTATCGTGTGTCTTTCAGCAAGGAAAGTCAATTCAAGGGATCTTGGTCTTTCCACATTTGTCATTTCTCCGGAAGACAGGAGGCAGCAGTCTCAAACAATAGATTACAGGTTTTTTCAGAGCACTTGAAACCCAATGAGTAATTAACCCCGACACCCTTAGGTGTTATTAAGCCCACTAAACATGGGAGGAAAGGAAGCCAGACAAACCCTTGGATTCGTACCAGTTTGCCTGGGGAGCAAAGCCTGGCGTGGAAGAGTAGCACGGCTTCCCCGGGGCCCCATGAGAAGTCCATATCAGAGAGAAGAAGATGCAACTTCCCTGTCTGCAAGAGCAGGTTCGTCCCCAGTCTGCAGCAAGGTGCGAGCAGGGATGGAGCCCCGGCAGCCCTGAGGGGACCCTGCCCTGCAGCCTTCCCCAGCAGCACTCGCTCATCCTGCAGCACTGCAAAGCCTCCAAGATCTCATTTTCAAGCAGACTTTGATGTCGGCACGTCCCAGAAAGCTGGCCTAGTGACAAAGAGACAACATGTTCCCTCCCCATGCTCTCCCTCTGAAGTGAGGCAAGCAGCAGCCAGCTCTTCCCAAAGGCCCATCAGGCTGGGCTCAGCAGTACACTCCATGGCAAGGCCCATTCCGTTTTACGCCTCCCCAGGTTAGTGATTTTCTTTATCTCTCCATCACCACTGCATCTCCATTCATTAAAACCTCCACAAGAACTCATCAACATCAGAGAGAATGGTTCCATTGTCACCATTCAGAGCCACCTGGTCTGCAGAGACCCAGGACTGGAGCATGGGCCAAGGGCACTTCCCTAACCCCAGAAAAAGCCATTTTCTGCCTTAGAAATGACCTGGAATTATACAGGGACTTGAATATCAACTGGGATCCTGCTTCCAGTTGGAGTAGCCGGAACACAGGATGTTTTGCATCCCTCTGCAAGGCCAGCCTCCAACACAGCCCTGCACAACATAGAAGGCAGAAAGGAAAGACACCTTACTTTGCCATCTCAGCTACAAGATAATCCCCTGAAGTTCAGCCCTGTGCCCAAGTGCCATCATTCAGGCCAGCAGACACCACGGGCCCACTCACCACAAGGCTGCACAGGTCATTAACCCTCATACAGGACTTTACACATAGGCACTGGTTTGGTTTGGGATGGAGAGAGTTGCTTGTAGTTTACCCAGGACTCCAAAGAACCTGGCTAGTTCTCCAACCTGCCTTGGTCTTTGGCACCTGGAAATGCCATCTCCACACAGGACACAGAGACAGCATCACCAGGCAGTCATTCCTTTTCCAATGGGTGCCCAGATAGGACACGGTGCTACAACAGGAGCTTGCACCGCTCCTCTGGGCAGGCTCCACACCTGCATGCTCCTGTGATGCAACACCCAGCAGAAGGTGCCGCAAGAGATAAGGCTGTGTGGGAGCCCTCAGCCTTCCTCTTGTTCTTTCCCACCACTTGTGTTTCAGTAATTGGGCTGTGCCAGCCCCAGCCCTTCCCAAAACAGAGAGATGAGAGGAGCTGCAGCCTCAAGGCAAGGCCAGGTGCCCGCTGGAGGCTGCCCTCCCTCAGTCCCTTGGGCCCCACAGCCTCAACAGGCTTCTTCCTGGGGCCATCTAGTGGCATATTTTAATACAGTTCTTTAAAACATAAGTGCGTTCACCTGGGGTTTATGCAAACGTGGCTCTGAGAGTCTGATGTGCATCCTTGTGCCTCTGGGAGCAATCCAGGATGTGCGGCACAGCCGACAGCTCTGGCAGCACCCCGGAGCCCCTCTGGCAGGCCAGGAGCAGCACACACTCCCACTTCTTTACTTCCTATCTATGCACAGACGGAGCGTGTGAGGCTTCTTCATCCAAGAGATGCTCTCAGCAAGGTACCAGGCTGGCTGACAAAGCTTTCTGGGCCACTGAGTCCAGCACCTCGCAGCGAAGTACTCAGTCCAAGGCTTTGGTCCCTCAAAGTTATAGATGAACCCTTTTGACTCAGGGTCTCTACATCCATTCTTTCGTTAAAGCAGAGGTTTTTCCAAATTATTTTTGCAAATACTTCTAAAGAGAGCTGTTTCTCTGCACTAACTCCTGTGTCAAAAGCAATCACCCTTGGCCTAAAATTGATTTTTGAAACAAAAGATTTCTACAAATCTTTCTCAAAGAAGAAACATTTCCCAACCCAGATGAAGCTACAGCAATACCAGATCTGCAAATTGGTGGTTTTCCTTCCCAGAGTGGTGGAACAAAGGACCAATGCCTGCAAAGCTGGGCCTCAAGAGGAACCAGCCCCAACATGTTGAGTCATTAGTGGCACAAAGCAGGAGGATGAGGGCAGCCCTGCTCCTGCATGCAGGCTGCAGTCATACAAGGGGCTCCGGGCAGCTCATCCCTCAGTAAGCAGAGGGATGTCAGCAGGGACGGAAGAGCTGCTTGTAGACTGCTCTTAGGCAACTCAGCTCTCACAGAGCACAGGAGACTGATGTCTGAGCCCCAAAGCAGCCAGAGCTGTGGTCTTGACCCCCTCCTGTTGCTCTGTTTGCTGCCTCATGCCACCGCAGAGGCCATAGGGCCAATTACTCACTGTAAGCCCTGCAGCTGGCTCTTCAGCCTTCAGCTCTAAAGCACATCCATAACAAGCTCCTTCCTCCTCCCCTGACAGGTCACCAGTCATCATAAGGCCAGCATCTGAACCAGGGACTGGGACAGGTCCTGGTCTTTCATCATGCCCTTCTGGAAGGAAAATAGGCTTCTCATGTAAACATTACACTTATTATGCTCCTAGTTTTCACCGATGCTTATACAGAAGAATACTATTGGGAACATAACATAAACATTTTCCTAGAAGGCTGCACAGTTCTTTCCTGCATACAACATCATGTTTTTTAGCAAATGAAGACTTAATCCAGACTAGTTGCTTCTTTTGGGGAAAATTTATTTCCTCAGCAGCTAAGTGTCACCTTGTAGCAAAGTTTTGAAGATTAAGCGCTTAATTATTAGATTTTATACTATTTGTGGAATGACACCAAGAGCTGCATGTGGCTACTGGAGCCCTGCTTTTCCCACATTGTGTCCAAGTAGCTAGTGTGGGTGGCTGCAAGTGCTACAGCATGCATCATTCCTGTACCTACCCACCAGCCCAATGCTTCTGAGCTCTGAAGAGTTCTTAGTCAGGTTCAGACAAATTTTATCCATCTCTTTCCAGTACCAGACAACAGGTTAACTGGATTTAGCTGAGACTGGTTCAGGATCAGCTTCCAGTTCAGCTCTCTCTGGTTCAAGGAAGGCATTGTATTTCCAAGCAGCAGAAGATTGGCCTATCCTGTCTGAACTGAGTCATCCAGACAAAATATGCTTTCATATTCTCCAGTCAATTCTATCTCAGCAATCTCCACACCCAAGAGAAGAGAAGTCTGTATGATAGAACCTAAAGAACAACACCTGCCTTACCTTGGAGTGCTGTTGGATGCAGTCAAGGGGAAAAACATACCCCACGTGCAGTGTTTCACTTCAACTTGGAGCCATTAAAGGGTTCATTCAAGACCTAGGGAGACCCCCAGGTAGAGCTTTTACCCTTCTATTTGCAGTTCAAGCCCATTTGCATCTTTAGGCTTAAGTATTTGTGAAAGCTGTTACAGCCAGATGTAGTCATGCTCAGGAGTCTTTGCCAAGCCCATGGCAAGCAGGCCCACATTCTGGAAGCTGACTGATAATATGGAGAGCTGAGCAAAAGCAAACGTATTCCACTTGGCCATGGAGTCCACTCTTTGGTCGACTCCCTCATGTTTTCAAGCCATCTAATTCTTTGACTATGGACACCAGCATTTTCACTCACACATTGCTGATTTTCTGCAGTGCAAAAAGAGGAAAACCCTTCCCACAAGTTTATTACGTCCTCAAACTCCCTTTCCATCACAGCACAGACTCCAGGACAAGCTGGTTCCTAACCAGAAACTGCAGCTAAACCCAACTCTGTGTCCTGGTACATTCTGGAAAAAGTAGATTTCAGAAGACTGCAGAAATAAGGCTTATTATCAGCAAAATCAACATAAAGAATTATCTGTATTCATGCAAAGCCTCATATAGGAACTCTAAGGAGACCTTGTTGTTATTTCTTTGCATATTGCAAGGCCGAGACATGGAGCTTGGTTCTGCAGGGGTGGAGGCTGAGGCTACCAAGTCCATCACCCCAAGACACTGACAAGCAAAGCCAAGCAGCACACATGTCAGCTCAGCTCTGGAGATCTTGAGTCGTGTCTCAGATACAGCTTCCTCTAGCACAAGTCAATTACCGTGACTCAGTTTCCAACCCTCTTTTTAATTCACTCTCCTGTTGTGAAAAGCGTTGTTGACTGGACAAGCTGGGCACAAAACCACCCACTAAGAGGCAGGTAAGGATATTCTGCAAAAGCTGCAAGCTGCAGTGGGGAATAGCGAGGACTAATAAGAACAGTGACCAGAAATTGAGATGGGCTCATTTTGTGTTTCTTTTCACATCGTTCCAAGTTTTATTCATTTTGCTACATTAAATCTCCAGATGGGATAACAGATGGCTTTAAAGATCAAAGATCGCTGTTTAGAAAGTCTCTGTCCAGCATGGTTTCCTGGGAATAACTTCTCTGAAGCAGTGTTTATTTCTACTCACTTCAGACCAAATAGTGCTATAGTATAAAATAACACCCAGAAACTGCTGCCACAGTGACTGCCCTATTTCTGTGTGCAGTGCTTGCCCTAGAGAACTCACATCTCTGAGTGGCACACCTTATCAGCAGTGCTGTCCCAGACGGACTGGGTGTGCCTTGCCTAGAATGGAAAATTACATACTGATGCTTTAACTGACTGAGGTCCTTAAAAATGAGGAAACCCCATAGGTAGCTTTGGGACTTCTCACATAGGAAAGCAGGTGCTGAATGGACCAGCCGGCCTGGTGGATGCATGCAGGATGACAAAAGGCTGCCAGCCCAGCTAGAGGGAGCGTGTCACCTGTTCTGCAAGTTCCTTCCCTGCCAGCTACACTCCTAACTCTGAGCCTTTGCCACACTCACCTCTGAGTTTCAACATCCTCCCAAATCCAAGTCACTTCCTTTGTTCCCCAGCCAAGGAACTCCAAAAATCAAAGAGTACAAGAGACTGATACCACAGGAGCTGACTGTATCTCAGGCCATTTCCTATCCACTTTTGCTCTCCATAGTTTGGATAAGAGCTCTCTACAAGGCCACTTTTGTGCCCAGGAAGCAAAAACCAGGCTGGGATCACTTGAACCCAGCTCCAGCCCCACAGAAAAGAACGTGTTCCTCAACACAACTTGGAGGCAAAAGGGCTGCAGTGTGAGGCTTTGTGCAGCTCCACAATGTGTCAGACCCTCCTCAAGAGTGGGGAAAGCTTATGGAGGGTACAAATTATGTGGCATTAATAAAGGGCAGCCTTCTCCAGAGCACCTCATGGCTGCGCTTACTGAGAACCCATCATTCCCTGTCTCCCCCCAGTTTTCTGAACCAAGCAGTGTTCAGCCCCAAAGTTGGCTTCGTTTCTAGCTATGGTTCATTTCAGTGCAAGAAAGAGGGGTGACCCCATGTGCACAGTGTCAGAGAAGGGTCAGGGGAAGCATGAAAGTCCCCAAGTCACTCAGGGCATGGACATGCAGGTGCTCGCCCAACCCAACTGCCAGAGCCAAACTGAAGCCTAGCACCCATCACTTCTACCAGCTGCTCATATCCACACCTAAAAACCTGACAGAAATGCTTTTCAAAGGGAAATTTTTGTGCTCTTAGAGTGGTCTCACCCCCTGATTTCACCAGGATGATGTGATCAAAGAGGAAGCAGAAGAAACAGTAATTGATTACCTGTAAAACAGGATTATAATCCAATAAATAAATGATAAATCAGGGTGTCTCCACTTAGCAAGGAGCTGGAGACCCAAAGTTCCTCTGGAAGGTTCTGAACAGAATGTCCATTATCCAAACTGATTGCAGCCATCAAGAGGAAAAAGCAGCTGTGCCTTCGTGTTTTCTGACACTTTTTTTTTGCTCATTACACCATCCTCACTGGAAATGCTTTGGATTTCAGATAGCTCGTTAAAGAGCAGCAGGGATTGCTCTTTTCCAGACTTACTAACAACCCACCACCGAGGAGCCAAGTGTGGTTCCTCTGCTGCATCTTGGCCAAATCCTTCTACTCTCAGCAAAACCACTGCCCTCCAAGTTGTGAATCCCTCCAGAGCCCTGTTTACACAGCTTTACTAAGCCTCTGTGGCACAACTGGCTCTTCTCTTGCACGTCAGCCATCTCCCCTGCCGGTCCCTGCAAGCATTAACACCAGGCTCCAAGGGTTTAACTCCTTCAGAAGTCTTTCAGGCCCCTGGAACCCAGGAATTACCTTCCCATTGCTCCCCACAAACCAGCTCTGACGCCTACATGCACACACACAATTCAGGCTCCTTAATGAGGGCACTCACCAGTATGGGGAGGGACAATGGGCATCACTCATCACTAATCAGAGGCAGTCAGAAAGTAGGACAGCATTGATTTGGAAGCTCTGTCAGACCTGGAAAGCTCTTCCCTAAGGGTCCCTCCATGCTGGTTCAGAAGTTTCAGCAAAACATGCCTGCTTCCAGTTTCTTAAGAGGCGAGTGTCTTCTTTCCCTGGGAAGGCTTTTTTCCCCATTGTGTGACCACTGCACATTAAAACACAATCAGTATAATTCCTATTGTTTACCCTGAAGTTTGATGCATGTCTTCCTGCTTCTACATCCTTGTTCTCACATTTTAGTGCCCCCGGTTCCTCCAGAGCAAGTTGATCTCTCACCCAGAGAGAAGTGTTTCATGTGAAATTGCAGTTTCTGGTGCAGAACGGTTTTGCAATGAAGGAGGAGGCAGAAAACGTAAGTAAGTATATAATAAGGCAAACCGCTTATAAAGGACAGCAACATGTGTGTATAAGAGCAAAAAATGTAAGGAACAATACGAATAAAACTATGAAACAAAATGTAAGGAAATGTTTTCTGTGTGCACATGTTTGTGTGTGCATAGAAGTGAGAAGAAGGTGAGGCTGGCACATAAAAAAGAAGAAAGCAAGAAAGCAAGACAGCTTAATATGTGCACGTGGATATGTGAAGGAGGACAACAGAAAAGCAACAAGATAAGGAAAGGGAGGCCCTGTGCCATGCAAATCAGCTCATTCACTGAAGAACCCTACCTCTCAGAACACAGTCACACACACCTGTAATGCTTTGTGAGGTTTCATAAGAAAATGCCAGGCCTAAAGCTGCTTCCCTGTAAATATCACAGAATCGCAGAATGGCCAGGGTTGGAAGGGATCTCAAGGATCATGAATCTCCAACCCCCCTGCCACAGGCAGGGCCACCAACCTCCCCATTTAATACCAGCCCAGGCTGCTAGGGCCCCATCCAGCCTGGCTTGAATACCTCCAGGGATGGATGGGGCATCCACAGCCTCTCTGGGCAGCTGTTCCAGCACCTCACCACTCTCACAGCGAAGAACTTCCCCCTGAATCCAACCTAAATCTTCCCTCTCTCAACTTAAAACCATTTCCCCTTGTCCTGCAGTTATCTACCCTTTCCAAGAGTTGATTCCCCTCCTGTCTGTAGGCTCCCTTTAGGTGCTGAAGGCTGCAATGAGGTCACCCCACAGCCTTCTTTTCTCCAGGCTGAACAAGCCCAGCTCCCTCAGCCTGACTTCATAGCAGAGGTGCTCCAGTCCCCTGATCATCTTTGTGCCTCTCCATCTTTGGACCCTCTCCAACAGTTCGTTGTGTTTCTTGTACTGGGGGCTCCAGACCTGGACGCAGTGCTGCAGATGGGGACTTACAAGAGCAGAGTAGAGGGGGACAATCAGCTCCCTGCCCCTGCTGGCCACCCCTCTGCTGATGGAGCCCAGGATACCAGCAATGAGATTCTCATGTGGAGCTCACTGAGACCTTCAGGAGCTGTCACATCAGTGTCGATGGCATTCTTGCACACATCATTATAAAAGAACAGAAGGAGCTCACGTATGATTAACAGTTCTTTCTCAGGCTCTGGGGCCACACTCCCCATTCGTGTCTTTCCTCATACTGCCACCCGCACCCCCGGGGCTCCCCTCGCCGTCACGGCGGAGCCGAATCCTGGGCGGAGCCGCTTTCTGGCCGTGCTGCCTCACTGTTCCCACCAGGTGGCGCTCCAGGAGCGGCGGAGCGGCGGGACCCGGCACGGCGCGGCCCCGGGCTCTGTGACCTCGGCCCCTTCCTCCGTTCAACGCAAACGTAGGGCTGCTGGTTCAGGTCCTGCTGCTGCCAGGACTTCGAGAGTTCATTATTTCGGCGCGTTAGAAATATCTGGGGTTGGAGATTCCCTCCGTGCATCGCTCTGCCCGTAGTCTGACGCGATTAAATTAGGAGTAAGGGAAAGCTCTCCCGACGGCAGAAATTTGGAGGTGTAGGATACCGGGATGGAAGGGACGAGAGGACCGCATTTACGCTTTATCTCTCTTCTCCACTCCACCCACGGTTAAACACTCGGTAGACTTAACAAAGCAGAGAGCAGTCTGTCTGTAAAAGGGGGGGAGCACCTCCCGAGCGGTCCCCGGTCTCTGTGGGACGACGGGCGGCCTGAGGATCAGCGCGGGGCCACTGGGTGAGCTGATGATGCTCACAAGTGGCCAGCAGAGAGATATTCACCCGGGACACGCGATAGGGCCGATAACGCCGCTAACCAAGAGGCAGATACCGAACACAGCCGCTCGAGCCTCCCGGCTGTTCTCGGACGGAGCCGGGCTTCGCTGCAGCCTCCGGGGGAGCTGGCGCCGGCCGGGGCCGAGGGAGGGCACCGGGGGCCGGGACGCGCAGTGCCCGATGTCTCGTGTGTCGTGCACGTCTTAATCAAAGTGAAAGGAATGCGCACACAGCCTCATCCCTTCCCATCAGCTTTATGTAACGCCATACGCACACGTACGTGGATTTGGATTGCAGAAGTATTTGAAACGTATTAGAGCTGCTCGACGCTATATACGCGCTACGTGCAGTGAGAAGTACAGCTAAATAAAGTCACTCGGAGCTCCGGAGGCGGTATGAGCGCGATGGCAGAAATGCGGGTGCCGGGAGCTGCTCCGTGCCCGCTCCTCTCCTAGCGCACGGCGGGTTCCTCCGACTGCTCCCACCCTTTGGGGTTCTTTAATTTTTGTTTTCCCCTCGTAATTGTTAAGAAAAATGAGGAAAAGAAAGAAAAAAAGAAAAAAGAAAAAGAAAAAAAAAAAGAAAAAAGAAAAAAGAAAGAAAAAAAGAAAAAAGAAAGAAAAAAAGAAAAACTAAAATCGCCAGGTTTATTAAAGAAAGTCTCTACCGGCCCGAGACGCCACTTCGGGCTGCAAAGCGAAGCCCACTTTTCTTCCGACCGAACGCGGCACATTTTCGGAGGATCCCACACTGGCCGCGGTGCCGCGGGGCTCAGCCGGGACGGGCGCTGCTTCGCCTCAGGCCCGCGTTCCTGGTGAGAAAGCACACTTAAAACAAACCAAGGAGACCACCACCAGCACCGTCGTGCGGCTCTAGGGTTAACCCCCCCCTAATGACTGACGGCTGGTGCCACTGAGACAAATAAATACATCGTAAGGAGGGCAATGGGTCGCGAGTCGTTTTGGCCCTAAGGTGAGATTTAGCAATGACCGCCCATTAAAACAAGCTTTTCACTTTTCCTAGGGTAGCCCCTGCCCCCATTCGCTCCGGCGAACGAAGCGGAGGAGCGTCCCTACCTGTGTACGTTTGCGTTTGAGGTTAGGGGCTGTTTTATGTCTGGATGTGTTTTGTTTGTTTGTTTTAGTTCGGACTTGGGAGAAACGGAAACAGGAATGAATAGGGCTCGGGAGAGACAGCGAGTTTGAAAAACGCCCTTCAAAATCCGCGGGAAAGGGTCCGAAGTGACGACGCTGGAGAGCTTAAAAATGACGGTTTCAAAGCAACCAGTCGGAAACAAAATCCGGAGCGGCGGGGTGAGGCAGAAGGCAGAGCTCCACGCTCCGAGCGGGGCGGCAGGGAAGCGAGCCCTGCCCGCACAGCGACCCGAAACGGGGCCGCGCGCCCTGCCCTGCAAAGCCTTCCTCTCCCTCCTGCACCTTTCCCGAAAAAAGGCTCCGCATCTTCTCGACCCCACGGCCAAGGCTGTGTGAGGACCCACACCTCCACTGCCCCGCTCGTAACTTTTCCATGGAGCAAGTCCATGGGAAAAAGCACCGCTGCCTTTTTCTGCCGGGTTTATTTCCCTGCTCGTTCTATTTTGCTCTGGAGGCTCACGAAGAAGTAAAGCTGGGAAGGACTTCGGAAAGGAGAGAAGCCGGGGGGAGAGGGGGCTGCCGGGCAGGGAGGGATCGGTGTGTCCGTGGGGTGGGGGCTGTCCGGCTGCGTTAGAGCTCGACGGGGTCGGCACAGCCCAGCCCGATCAGAGCGCTTGGGTTGCTGGTGGTTGTTTGGTTTTTGATTTTGGGATTGTTGTTCTTTTTTCAATGCTGAGTTAAATAAAGTCCTCCGCTAGAAAGAGCTCTGTCTGGGAGAGTGATGGAAAGCTAACTTTAGTGAGAATAGCGTGAAGTTCAGCAGGAATTACGGCCCCGGTGAGCTGCAGCGAGTTACTTCAGTCGAGAGTGAAAAACAATATATAAATAAATGAAACAGTGAAAAGGGAATAAATAAATAAATAAATAATAAAAAAGGAGAAGAAGGAGGAGGAAAATAAAAAAAGAAAAAAGGAGAAAAAAATAAAATCACTTTCTCCAGAGTAGTTAATATTTAAAATAAATAAATAAACGAGAGGTTACCAAAGGGAAAACCCGAAGGAGGAGCAGCCCCGGGAGCTGAGCCCGGAGCAGCCCCCACAGCCGCCGCGCCCCCGGAGGGAACCCATTGCGGCCCCCGACGAGCAGCCGGAGCCGGGAGTTACACGAACGCCCTGAACGGCCACTTCAAGCTGAGGGCTTCGCCTCGCCGTGTTTTTACACGCCTTAATTGTTCGCTAATAATGCGGGGTTTGGGAGAAGCACGTGGGAAGTATAGGGCAGCCTGGAAAGAAAAAAAAAAAAAAAAAAAGAAAAACCAACAAAAACCCCAAAGCAACCCCACGAGCCGGCTCGGGTGCTATCAGCTTTTCTCTCTGTTCGGAGTCAGAAGGCTTCACGTGGAAGCGGCTATTCTGTGAAAGCTCGGGGGATGTGAGAAGGGTCTGGCTGCAGGGAGAGGTCGGCGGGTCAGGGAGATAACGCGCTGCCAGCCTCCAGGACACGGCTTGGAATGTCCCCGTGCGTGTCTGTTTGCTTTGGTGCGGTGTGCGAGGGGCAGAAGGTTCGGGGTTTCTTAACAAGAAGCGGCAAAAAAAGGAGTTTTCGATTTTTCCTGCTCCGTTTCCCCACGGTTCAATCCACCCCCGGCGTTCCCGAAGTTTCCATCATGGATCCTTCCGGCCCGGTGCCCCCGGAGCTCCCGGCCCTGTTCGGCTGCTGCCCGATCCGAGGTGCGATGGCGAACGGCCAGCAGCGGCGTGCCCGCAGGGAGCAATGCGTCCGCAGAGAGCCACCTCTGCTCCCCCCCTTCCCCCTCTCCGTTCTGCTGGAGCCCCGAGGAAATGCCCACAACAACTCATCCTTCCCCGAGACAACAAACTGATCCATCCGTCTGTCCATCATCCATCCGTCCATCCGTCCATCCATCCCTGAGCCCCTCACAAGGGTAGGGCGTAGCAGCAGCGCTCACCACCACTGCGCTCCCCCCACGGGGCTCCCCGAGTCCCGCAGGAAAACCGTGGGGTGGGACCTCCGTGTGGGACCCCCGCCCCCCAAAACCCGGGGTGCTGCCCACCGGGATACACAGCCCTGCGGCTCAGAGCGCTGCGTGCATTCCCTGTGCACACGGCTGATGAACTTCAAGCAACTCTCCTTTTCTTTCTCATTTTTTTTCCTCTCCTTTCTTCTTCTCTTTCTTTTCTATTTTTATTTTTGTTCTCCTTTCTCTCAGCCCTCTCTCTCTGCCTTCCCAAAACTCTCCCCGGTGCAACCCTGCAGCGAGGGCGGAGGCTGAACAATTCCCGCTTCCAAGATTTTCCGAACAATCCTTAAAGAAGGAAACCTTTCTCTCGAAGTCTCTTTGATCTACGAGGCCTGGCGCTCTGTGAGCCCGAGTGCGTGAGGGGCCCGTCGGCTGCGGGAGCCCCCCAGCCGGGACATGAAAGGAAAAAAAAAGGGCGGCCAGAGTACGGCGATCGACCGAAGGGCTCGAATATTTCATATTCCTGCTAGCTGTCAAGTCCAAAAGCAACAACCCGCCTCCCGTCGGCTGTTTGCAGAGGGCAGCGGCGTGTGTGCGCGTGAGGGGCCGGAGCGCACCGTGCACCGCAGCCGGGAGAGGGGAAAAGGGCCGTAAATTTGCACTTGTAATCAATCAATAATTAACTAATAACAGAGCGTGGGCCGAGCGGGCCCGGCAGGACGGCGGCGGGAGCGGCCGGATCCCGTGGAGGTGGCTCCCGTGCCTCTCCCATCACCCCACATCCCCGAGCTGCTCCGGCCCCATTGCCCCTCTCCGGGGCCGGTCCCCCAGCCCCAGCCCCGCTTTCCCATAGACTTTGTACCGGCGGCCAAAATTCCCTCGGGTAAAACCCGGCAAAACCTGCCACGAGCTCCACTGCCCGACGAGGGAGGGAGGTCAATTCTTCCCTCCCCTCTCCCCATCTCCCCATCTCCCCACGGGACCCCCATCCCCGTTGGGTGTCCCCGCGTTCCCCACCCAGGGTCCCCTCGGGGCCGCCCCGCACTGCCCCGGCTGCCCAAGAGATGGCGCCGCCGCCCCGCCGGACCCCCCCGGCGCCGAGCCCCCCCCACCCAGCGCCGGGTCGCCTGCATCAGCCATAAAACCATTGAGGATATCAAGACAGGCGCCAGGTGAGTAATAGACAGGATAATCCAGAGAGATTGCTCGCTGTTTACCTCCATCCACAAGCGCCACAAGAGTTACTCATTAACGTTACTATATACAAATAAGATACACAAGAGATAAAGCCATTTGCAAGTCAGAGTTACACCTGCGGTACACGGATTTCTTGCAAGGGCATGGGGAGGGGGAGGTCAGCGTTAGGCCCGTGGGAGGGGGGGATGAATCAATCAGGCCGCACCCCCAGCGCCTAAAACACAACAGTGAGTGCCGGTCCGCTTGCAAACAGGCTACCTGGTGCCTGCAAAGGGAGGAGGCGGCGGCTATGTTGCTCAGGATCAGCGCTGAGTTTCCTCTCCGACTCCCAGAATCTATCTCCACACCTTCCCCCCCCCACACACACACCACAACAGCCCTCCCTGTGCGAGAGATTGCGGAGGCACAAGCAGCAGGGGAGAGAAAACAAACAGGCGTTCGTGAAACCGAATGAATGAGAAGAACGATATGGAGGGGGGATAAGAGTGTGGAGCTGAAATGTTCCTCTTTGCCGGCTCTAAGGGGAGAAAGTTGAACCACGAGGCAGCGGGGTGATCGTGCGGCCACGGCAGTTGGTAGGACCGCTGTGCTCCCCACCCGGGGCCGGCAACCCCAGGGACAGCAGAGGATCTGGGTGACAAGCGACATCCATCTCGTGGGGATGCAGCCCGGAGCCCGCTTGTTTGAATTGTTGTTGTTTTGTTTTGGCCAGCCCCGACGCCACCTCTCCGTCCATAAAAGCCCCACCTAGCTCCGAGGCACATCGGCATACTGTGGCATTTCCCCAGCCCTCACCTTGGGCAAGCTGGGAAGTGGGGAGAGGGAGCGAAAAATCCTGGGGGTGGGAGAGAGAAAGACCCCACTCAGTTCAAACCCCCGGCGACCTGGCCTGTTGTGTGTCCGGTATTCAAATACACCCTTTAAAATGGGAAAAATCCCCCCAGAAGCGAAGGATACGAAATGAACACGGAAAAGTGCTCGAGGTGCACGGGAGGGTCACACTGGGTGCTCGGCCGTTGTGCTCAGCATCCCTTGAGCCCCCAGCGCTCACGGGTAGGGACCCCTCCAGCAGCCGCTCTCAATCGGAGGTGGGGAAATGTCCCTTTCTGCCAGAATTTGCCCCCAAAACCAGCGGGACTGGCTGGCGAGGCGGCCGGGGGCTACAGCCGGGGGTCCCCCCCGCCCCTCACGGTTGGGCCCGGCGGAGCTGCTTTGAAAATAAGGGGGAACGCTGCTCCATGGCCACGTTCCCCTTGAGCACTTCTTTCTCTCGCCGGCACAGGACCCAGAGGCCGCGGGCCGAGGGGCAGGCAGAGCATAAAACAGGATCCGGGCTGGAAGTACATCCTTATAATATTTATTACTGGCGGAGGATGAATCACTTTCCAATATACGGGCCACTAACTGTTGAAGGGGGGGAAATCTCTTTAACGAGGAGGAATATATATGTTGTGCTTAGGGATGTGCTCACGGGCTGGCAGCGCTGCAGGCGGGGGCTGCCAGCTCCTCTCTCTGCTCCCGGTGACCGCCCAGCCCACGTCCCCCCCAGCACCACCCCGCTCCAAAGCTTATTCTCAACGTATCCTCAGCCCCACAGCACAAAGGGGCGAACCCCAGGAGGACCCCCGACCCCCCGGCCAGGTGTTGACTGGAAGGATCCATCCCCTGCTCGGACAGCGCCGTAACCCCAGCGGTTCAGGAACTCTTTACCTGGAAACTTTTGAGGGAGAGTTCTGCATTAAATTTTAACCGATCTATTCTCCGATTCTTCACTTTTGTTTTATTAATTTATGACAGATAAAAGCATCGCTGAGCCGTTCTCATTAACTTTTCAAACGCCACTTAATCTCGTTCCATTAAAAGAGGTGACTTAGTACCCTCTGGATCCGCTTTAAAAGTGTGTGTGTGGGGGGGGAGATGGAAAGGTACATTAAGTAGCTTGCTTAAACCGCGGGTTTCCCCGGCCGATCCGTGCGGGATCCTTCCCCGATAATCTCCGGGGATTGAGAGGGGCGGACGGCGTGGGGGGGGGGGGGGGGAGCAGCGCTCGGCCCCCGCTGCGGGCAGGTGGGATGGAGGCACAGCAAGGGACGCCCGGCACGTTTCAATAAAAATTTATTTGAAACTTCGGCGAGTTCTTAAAAGAGGGAAAAAAAATACAGAAAGAAAAATACAGGAAAAATACAGGAAAAAGAAAAAAAAACTTCTCGACATCGATATCGCACAAAATATCCCTTCATTTTTTTTTTTTTTCCTTTGAACCAACACCTGACTTTCAAGCCAAGAAAATACGCACCCACTCAAACAAAGACAACAGCAAGCACAGTAGTAAAACTCCATTGCGTTTCGTGGTGGTTGTTGTTTTCTCCCTTTGACACACCAAAGAAATGGGAAAGAATAACGCAAAGTGAAGAAATTCCTCCAGCCATCATCTTTTCTTTCGCCCGAGCCGCCTGCAGAAGCCCGTTGTCGCAGATGAACGTATAGAAACCCCTTTTTTTTTTTCCTCCCGTGGTCGAAATTTGAATCGGAAAGTAGCACTTGAACACCAAGGAGAACGAGGATTTAAAAAGCCATAGCGCGGCACGTCGCGGTTTCTCTCGCCGTTCTCTCATTGCGAGCTCTTTGATGAACGCTGTTCGCTGCCCCTCTGCCTCTTCCAGCCGCGGCTCTTTGCGAGGGGTGAACAGAAAGCGAGGAGCTGAGCTCGGAACCCGCAGGTTCGGCCCGGGCTGCTCTGAGTCGGGGTTGGGATGGGGGGGTGGGTAAAGGAGAACCGACTTGAAATGAAAAGAAAAGAAAACAAAAGACAGCTGCAGCCGTATTTACAGAGATATGTACAACGTCAATAAATTAAAGTTTAATTTCGAGTATTCATATTCCACGTATTTACAAGAGTTATCAAATAATTACATAAATACTTTGCTTTAATAATAGTGTCCGCTTTTTTTCTTCTCAGCGTGTTTAAACCTTGTTATTGCATATACAATGAAAGAGGGAAAGCTGTGATAAACCTACAGTCGAGCTACAGAGGTTTTTAGATAAAATAAATCCACTTGTTTTTTTTCTTTCCAGCTACACTTACTGTTGTTGCTACGGGGAGGGTCTTTAAGGGAGAGGGAAGAGGGTCTTCTTTTCGTTTTTATTATTATTATTATCATTATTATTATTATTATTATTATTATTTTGTCCCTGGGATTCGAAACGAGCATCAGAAATAAACAACAAAAACCCAACGAAATAAAAACATACCCCCCCCCTAAAAAAGCAGACTACTACGGAACATGCAAAAAAAGCCACCGAGTGGCTCTCAGACATCACGATAATATTTTAAACACACAGCTTCCCTTAATATCGACGCAGAGGGCTGTCGCTACCAACCCGCCCAGGAAACAACTGGCGAATGACCAATATGAGAGTTGCTTATACAGTTTTCTTTAGGGAAAAAAAAAAAAAAAATCGCTTTGCTTACTTTCTTTTATTTATACGTCCGTTCGGTGTTTTGCTTCGATTTATTTCAGGCGGTTTTTTTTTTTTTCCTTTTTTTTTTTTTTCCTTTTTTTTTTCCCGTTATTACTATTATTTTTTTTAGACAGTGAAGAAAAGAAGGGGGGGGTGGGACACGCATTCCGGCGGCCCCTCGGTGCGGCAGCCCCCGGTCCGGCTCCCAGCCCGGCCCTTTCCCGCTCCCTCCCTCCCCCCCCCCGCTCGACACTTTTTGCTGATCAGCGCCCACAAGACGCCAGGCGATTTATATTAAAAATAAAACTTAAAAAAAAAAAAAGAACAAAACAATAAAATAAAAAGGGGGAAGAGGGGAGGATAGGAGGGGGGGGCTGAAAGGCTCGGTGGGATGGAGGATGTGGTTTCTTTCAAACAAAGTGCATTGCGAGACTGGTTTGAAATGAGCTGGCGGCTACGGGGAGCCGCTGCGGGATCTGTCCTGCTTGGGGTCGAGGCCGCTGACCAGGCGCTGGATATTCTGCAGTTCGCTGGTGGCCGCCTCCTTGTCGGCTCCCAGCTTTGGGGACAGGGATACGGAGCCGGAGGAGAGCGTGGACGAGCGGCTGGTGAGGTCCGAGGCGGAGTCCAGAGGCACGGCGCCGGGGCTGGAGGCCAGAGCGCTGCCTTTGGTCTCTCCGGAGGGCGCGGCCAGAGCCCCGGGCAGCGCGGTGGTGAGGAGGCTGCTGCCGTCGGGCAGGGGCACGGGCAACGGGTAGGGGCTGTAGCGGAGCCGGGGCCGCACGGCGTTGAGGAAGGGATGCCGGTGCACAGAACTGGAGGCCGCGCTGGAAGCCGCCGCCGCCGCCGCCATGTAGGTGTAGGGGTAGGGGAAGAGGCTGCCGAAGGGAGACATGGCCAAGCCCTGCGGGAGGGGGAGGAGGGAAAGAAAAAGTGTTAGCAGCGCGTGCCCGCGTTCTGCATGAACCACGAAACCGGGCACGTCCCCTACTCCGGACCCCCGGAACCTCGAAGGCTCAGCCTCGTCTCTCCCGCACCGAGGCTGCTCGGGGAAGCGCTGAGCCCAGAGTGGGACACAAGGAGCTGGGGGGGTTCCAGCTCCTCACCGGCGAGGCTTCCCCAAGGCCTCACTCCCCCTCCCCCCTTCTCTGACCCAAGTCCTTATGCAGCGAGGAGAGGTGCCCCGCTTGCTTCGGAGGGGCACAGGGGAACCTGCGGCAGAAAGGACCTGCCCACTTGGGGCCGTCGGGACGTACCTGAGAGGCCAGGACGTGCTGCTGCAGGTGGAAGGGCAGAGCGGCCGTGGATGCTCCCGAGAGTCCCTGGGCGGCCGCCGTGGCCATCACCGTGCTGTCCAGTCCCGAGCCGCCGGCGGAAGCCCCCGACACTGTGGCGAGCAGCGGCCCCATGCCCGCGGCCATGCCGGAGAAAGCCCCCCCCATAGCGAACTGCCCGGGGTGCAGCAGCAGCGGATGCCCGTTCCCCAGCGGGTTGAAGAACTGCTGGCCGGCCAGAGCGGGTGGGAACCCCAGGTTCTGCAAATGTCCCTGGCTCAGGTGCGCCGTGCTGTCGGTCTGGACCGTGAGGGGGGCGAAGGGCTCTTTCCCCAGCAGCCGGTTCTCGTCTACTTTAGGGCCGTCCCGGAGGGGGCTTTTCAGTTCCTCGCCGCTCAAGCCTCCCCCTCGGCTGCTGGAGGAGATGGTGGCCGGGCTGTGTCGGGAGTCTGGGGGGGCTTTTTCCGTCCTCTCCCGGCTCCGGCTCGTCGCCGAGTCGCTGGGGAAGAAGTGACTTTTGGAGGGGCTGCCCCCCTTTTCCCGGGGGTCGTCACTCGCAGCCGCACCGGAGCTGGCCGGCGCGGGGGTGGTGGCCGTGGTCGTGCTGATTTTGCCCGACTCGCTGGCTTCTAGCAAAGGGTCGTCTTTGCTGTCGGCATCGCTGTCACCCTCGCTGGGACAGAGATCTGCAAGACAAAGGCGGCCCGGGGCTGGGAGCCGGCACGGCGCGTCCCTAACCCCCGCCGGGCTGCGGCAGGGTGCGGACACTCCCTGGCTGGCCGACACTTCCAGTGACAAAGCTGGGGATCACTTCTTAAGAGAAAAATACGTCCACTCCATCCCCGCGCCGGCTCCCAGCGGGAAGCGAGCCTTGGTGTCAGCGCACCGACTCCGCACAGCCCGAGGATCCGAGGCCTGCGGTACCGCTCACCCCGGGGGCGGCAAACCCCGCCCGCCCGCCCAGTCGGGGTTCGTCTCCTATCAACTTTTCGAAACTTTAGAGCCCTTTCCACGGTCGAAAGCTGTAGCCTTCCCCTTCCTCGGCCTCCGTCACGCTGAGGACCCCCCTTCTCCTCCCCAAAACGCTTCGCCGGATTCCTCTGCACTTCATCTCCTAATTTCAGCGCCCCAGGTGCGAAGATCTGGTTTGCTTTTCGGGTCCCCTCCCAGCTCCCCTCCCCTCGGCTCGGCAGGACTTTAAACAAACGAGTAAAGCAACAACAAAAAAGAGGTTGTTTCCTCCTCCCTCTGCGTTTCCCCCTTTACCCCCCCCCCGGATGGATTAATACATGTGAAAGAGCTGCAGACAGCTTCCAACCCCGCACGGAGAGAAAGCGAGGGGGACTTTTCTATAACAAAGTTCGGGACTGTATCCAGGGGAAAGATCCTTCCTCTAATAACAGATTCAGGGAGGAATATTAATGGAGTGACTCCAGTTTTGAACTTTTGCCCCGTGGTCTGTCTTTGCTCCCTTGACTCGGAGCTGGCTCCTTTCTGAAGCGTGGAGGGGAGGAAGGAGCAGGAGAGGGGCCGGGAGAGAGGGAGGAGGGTGGGGGAAGAGGGAGAAGGACAGAGGAAAGGGGAAGAGGGAAAGGGAAGAAAGTGCAAGCAGAAAAGAGAAAGAAGGAAAGAAGGGAGGAGGGAGAGAAGAGAAAAAGGAGACTGGGAAAGACAAAGCAAAAGAAAAAGCAAGAGTTGGAGAAAGGAATGGAAGAAGAGAAAGAAAAGGGAGAAGAGAGAAAGGAAAGAGAAAGCCGAGGGGAGGCAGGAGGAGGGCTGTGGCCATGGCACAGCGATGCACGCTGAGCTCCATGCCCCCGAGCAAGACTTGGCTGTCCCTACTGCCCCTACAGGGCCGGGGCTCAGCGCTCACCTTTGAGGCTGGAGGTGCCGACGGCAGGCACGGCGGGGCAGGAGGACTGCGCGAAGCACTTGAAGGCTGTCTGTTCGTTAGACGATTCGTCTGAAGTGGGATTTTCTTTTTTCTGCCTCTCGTCGTACACCCGCATGGACTGCAGGGTCAGCTGCTTCCTGCCAGGCACACGGAGCTGTTGGGAGAGCGGCACCCTGCCCCCCCACCCCAGGCCCCCAACACCCCCTAGAGATGTCCTCTAAGGGGATCCCATATCCCTTAGGGAGTCCATGGGTGGGTGTGTGGGGGGACTGGGGCCAGGGGCTCAGGGGAACGCGCTGCTCGCAGGCAGAGCCAAGAGCTTGGCTGTTAATGAGAGGAGATTTCTTGGAAGCTGTTAGCAGCAATCCCGAGTACGGCAGATATTAAAGAATAGGAAGGGGGGCTGGGGGGAGCGGGGGAGGGTGGCAGAGGGAACTGTTCCCTGGAGATTAGCTTTTAAAACGCGAGGATGTTCCAGAGATATGAGCCATCTTAATGGTTGCTAAGATTGCTAGGAAGTGGTTATTTTGTTAGGCACTTTATGTAATCTTTTCACCAACAATTAACCCGGAGTAAAATCTATTTATATTTAGAGAGAAATTAGAAATCATTTCCGTCCTGTGGCTCCAGCATTGGCTTTATTTTCACACTGACGGACAAGAGGAGCTGGCGCGTGTACATGTGTAGTATGCTGGGTTCAGTGCTGGGCATGGAGAAAGGCCTCTTGTTTAACATTACAACCCTTCTCTCTCTCTCTCTTTTTTTTTTAAAGAAAGAAAAGGAACAGACATATTTATTCATTATCTAAAACTGATTGCAAATGGCTAAAATATCCTGTCTGCTATAACGAAACAAAACGAAGACTTATTCCACACCAAGGGGGGGGGGGGGGGGGGGGGAGGGGGAAGAAAAAAAAGATCCCTTTCTCTATTTTGGCCAATATTTTAAAAAATAAAAAAAACATGTGCACTATTCCAAGCGGTCTATTGGTGTTATTTCCATATTCCTGGGGTCCTATCAAAGCGGTTTGATTTTATGTTTCTCCTCCATGCTTTTCAGGAGAGTTCATAGGAAAGTGCTGGGGAAGATCAGAGCTGCCCTCCCTTCTCCCCGCTCCATCCCAGCCACAGTGTGTGGGGGTGCGATATTCCTGCCAGAACTTAAAAGAAAACTCATGGCTTCAGTGGCATCCACCGCCTTTCTCCTTCATCTGCAGCCATCACTTTCTTGCCGACCCTCCCGTGCGATGCAAAAAGTAAACGGGGAAAGCACGGAGGAGCTCATGTGCAATCGGTTTGGCGTTATTAACGACGAGATCCTTATTAATTTTGGCGGGGGGAAGTGTGGTTTGGAGGAAACGCGAGGTGATTTTGACCTCTGGTCATGTTCTGAGCCTTGCACACGAAAACCAAACGAGGCGCCCATATATAATGTTTCCAGACTCACCTTTTTTCCCTCCTTCCATTCCCAGTGTCGCGAAAACCTTTGGCAAAGGGGTTGTTGTCAATTTTTAATTGAGTGATCTACAAGGAGAGAAGGAAAAAAGAAAACCAAAAGCGGAGTTGGGGCAGAAAGAAGGAGATTTGGTGAAAGAACGACAAACACGACCTCCTCCTCCCCACTTCCCACTGCTCAGGCAGCAGCACCTAGTGCACAGGGCAGGATTTTGGGATGAATCCTTGCATTTTGGGGCTGGCCAGTGAGCCGGGCAGTGGTGGAAATGAAAGAGCCCCACATCGCCGCCGCTGCATTGGAATTCAGTTAGCCGTGCAATGCAATCCATGCGAGTTATGCCTGCGCTTAAACTCTTTAAATGCCATAATTAAACCGCAAAGGAATCATGCCCACCCCCTCGCTATAATAAAATACTTCGTATAATCGCATTATGCCCCGCGCGTGTGCCTGTGTTGGGGCTCTGGGGGTGCCAGGAGCAGGCTGATTTGGGCTGGCAGGGATTTAGGCAGTTGTTTGGGGGATTCTGTGGGATCCGGGCTCGCTCCACAGCTTCCAGTTCAGGAGGAGAGCGGGACCCAGTGAGCAAACAGCTTTGGATCCTGAGCAGCACCGGCTCCCAGGTTCCCCCCTCCAACTCTTCCCGCACACATAGACAGGAGAGAGCAGGGAAAACCCTCAACAGAAGAGGTGAGACCCTCAGCCATGCGATCTGGGCAGTGCTCCTGACCTCCACTCCCCGTCCTCCCTCCCCACCCCCCCGCGATATCAGAGCATTTGGCCGGAGCTGCTGCTCCATGCTTCCAGCTGCGGGACGGGCCGGACAGCCCCATGTGTAACTCCCAAAGCAAAGTCTGCTCTGCACACATTCACCTTCCATTTTCTTGCAAAAAGGTGAGCAAAGCGAGAGCAGTGCGTGCCAAGCACCACCGGAGAGGCGATCTGAGGAAAGGAAGGGTGCAGCCCCTCCTTATGCCTGGCTCTGGGCCGTGGGGGATGGCAGCGGACAGAGGGATGGAGCGAGCGGGGTTTGCTCTTCAGGCACATGCACACCAAGTTCTAATTTATAGACAGTAAAATAAGAGCCCCTTCTTGGCTCTTTCACTTCCTTCCACTTGACATAATTATCGTAAATTCGCCTTTTGCCAGGCTCCCAAATGTACCACCTTCATTGAGAGTGACAATAAAGCAGCAGAAATGGGAAGGCAGCGTCTGCAGCGCTGCAAACTTTCTCGCCCTGTCTCTGTGAGACCTTCCAGTTCAATTCGAGCGAGATACTCCTCTCTGATCAGAGCATATTTCTGCACCACAAAAAATAATAAAACACTGCAGGATGAAAAAAAATATCATAATATAATAATAATAGGAACCAGACGTGCGCTCCAGCCTTATTGCCAATTGCTGTTAAAGGAGCTAAAACAGCACAAAGGCCAGGAAGAATTACAAAATCTCCAGCCACGCTGCTCCCCCCCCCCCGTCTTTCGACACACGGATCAGATTCTTTTTCTGATGCGTCTTAGATTAAATCCACACTGAAAGCAGTGATCCCCACCCCATCCTGCCTCCTTTCCCCACACCGGGGAGCAGAAAAAAGTATGTATATCCAAAGCACCCCCCCCACACACACGCACACAGCCTTCCTTTTAATTGCCCTGCCCGGGGTCGGCTAAGGGAGAGTGCCTTCCCCCCTCCCCCAGTGCCGTCCCAAAGTCGGAGCGGGAGGATTTGGGGGAAACGAGCTGAGGTAGAGGGGAGCGGGACGAGCTCGGTGATTTTTAAGGGAACAACGCAGAGTAAAAGCTCTCTGAAAAGCCAAAACACTTAAAACAAATGCTTTCTTAATCTCCTTACCTTATCATTCTGGTATGCGGTCACTGCGATGAATTCAGTCTCCGGGAACACGTAGGTCCGGAACGTGCTGTAGGGAAGCTTGAGAATATCGTTCGCTCGGACGATGTGGAAGCGGGGCTGGTACTTATGCATGGAGTTTAAAATGGTCTGCGGTGCGAAGCGGCCGGGGGAGGCAGGGTGGAGGGAAAAAGAACAGGGTGAGAGCCAGCAGCACCCGCTCGCGCTGCCCCGTGCTTTCTCCTCATTTGCGCAGCCGCTCGCGCACCGCAAACGCACGCAGACGCCGCGCAGCATCCAGCGCAAAGCACTGACAGCTCCGGCTCTCCTGCTGGACGCCAGCGGAGATCTCCCGCGGGGGGGGGAGGGGGGGAGGGGTTCTGCGGGGGTTATTTGGGCTTCGGACGCGACGGCTTTAGATTTCAAGGCGAACCAAAAGAAAATAAAAATAAAGCGGAGACAGCAGCTACAATAGCAACGCCACCACGAGCGCCTTGGTCAGGTCTAATTGCTCGCCTCAATCCACTTAAGGCCTTCTGCGAGAGGCAAGAGCAGATCGTCTAATCGAATCACGGGCAGCGAATGCAATCTTCGGCGCATTAGAGATCCCCCGACCGCGGCCACCACCGCAGCCCCGGCTCCAGACTTTCCCAGGAATAGAAAGAAACGGCGAGGAGCGGCGGGCACTTATCAGCAGTTTGTTTGATTTCACTCGCAGGGGGAGCTTTTTATCTCTGCACACCCAGTAAATGTAAAGGAGTGGATAGACATGAATGGGCAACTTGACCTTTGCTTTTGGTTCCTGTTTATTTTCACTCTGGTTTGCTTTACGTTATCCAGATTAATATATATTTAAATGTTTGCATACTTAGGCCTTTAAGCCCTTTATACACATATGCATATCATTTTCCTATGCTTAAAAAGTGTGATCGTCTCTATTAAGAATATATTACATATATGTATATCTATCGAGCCAACGCAGCTCTGAGATATATTGAGTTGCACTATATTGGAAACATATCTCTAAAGATTATTCTGAATGGTACGGATTGGGTGTTTGGAAAGCTTACAGAATAAATTAGGTTGTTTAATCTTGACCTCGGCTACAGAAAAAGAAAGGAAGGTTTTACCAGGACACTAACACACCAGCCGGCTGCATGCAGAGGCTGTTTATTCCCCATATTCCACACGTGTGGTGCCCAAACTGCAGCGCCTGGGAAAGCTCCGGGCCGGGCACTGCGGGGGAACACTGCTTGGGGAGAGGGGAAAAGGACTCACAAATCCGTGCTTGTCAGAGATGTTGTTAGTGAGCTTCAGCTTGTGAAAGGTGACGACTTTGGACATCCATTGTTCTCCGGTGGCCGGGCTGTCCGGGTGGATGTACATTCTCTTTGGCATTTCAGGGTCAGCTTTGCCGGCTACCATCCACCGGGAATTATGGAATTTGTACCTACAGTCGTCAGCCGCCACAATATCCATCAATAAAATGTACTTGGCCTTTTTATCCAGTCCAGTGCATCTCACTTTAAACGGAGGAAACATTCTCCTACAGGCAGAGAAGGGGAGATAAAGAAAAGACGAGACGAAAGGGGGAAAAAAAAAAAAAAAAAGAAGAAGAATCACAGCGTTGCAGTGAGCTCCTAAAGCTTGGTGGCCCTCAGTCCCTCAGAAGCAGAAATCTGCCCCCGCCCCCAATGCAAAGATTTCTCCAACGCTCCCAAGTTGCAGGAGAACGCCGTTCCTCAGGTGGGACAAAGGACGTACCCTGGTGGGCACCCACCTCTCCGTTCCTAAACAGCAAAGCCTCGTCCAGCCCTCTCGGATCGCTCATTATCTATAGACATATTTCCCTCTGTTAAACAATAGGAGCAAATCGCGCTCCAGTTAAAAATATTCCTCGCTTCTACGACTGGCTCCGTCATTTGGGAGCAGAGGGGGATTTTTGAATTAATCAAAGAGGAGAGGAGCCCACGGTGAGAGCTGCGAGGTCCCAGCGGCCGCTCACACCTCTGTGCAGAGGCTCCCTGAGAACCGCGCTCCCCTCCGTTCCCAAGTCCGGCTCCAAACTGCAACAGGATACCACAAATTTGCTGTTTATTATATCGAGCGGTTGGCATTCAGCAAGCCCAACTTAAAAGGAAACACATGACTTTGCAACACGTAAGAGCGCCTAACATTCGCCGAGGCTTTCGAACAAAACTTTCAGCCACAATTAAGAGAGAAAACCTGGGGAAGGCAGCGAAGCGGGCCGGGCTGTTTGTTTTTTCCCCCTGCTGCTCTTGGGGCTTTCTTTCCCTAAGCCCTCAGCCTGCAGCCGGCGCTGTGCGGGACTGAAGCCGCAGCACGGCGACCCGAGGCGGCTCTCAGGAGCGGTTTCTCCCCCGGCCGCTCTCCTTGCAGACGGCACGCCGCTAGTTTTCTGCCTTCCCCAGGACGTGCGTTAGAAACACGGCCGAGAGCGAAGGGTTCGCTCGCTGCGTGGCATCACATCCACAGGCAGAGTTATAAAAGGGCACAGACGTCAATTAGGAGCGAATATAGAGAGGGATTTCGGATGTGTAAACCTATAAAATGCCGAAATGCGGAGCGCGATACGCGCCGTGTGCGTTCATTCATTCGCACGTGAAGGTTATATAAATACATGGACACGCAGCGTGCTCCTGCAGGAGCTGCAAACCCTTCCTTAGAGCAGCGCGGGTGCTTTTCGCCGCTTTTTCTGCATTTGCAGACATAATTAGTCAGCAGAAATGCATGCCTGTATCACGGCAGAGACACAGGCACAAGCGAGGCAGCTGATAAATCCCGCTGCCCTCCTGCAGCTACCACCTCACCAGCAGAGATACGTCGCTACAAATATTTTTTGCTACATTTCCCCTTCTCTCCATGAAAGAAGAAACACCGCGTGCAGCAAGGCTGCAATCAGGCCGGCGCCTTTTCCAGCCCCAAATTATTTTCTCTCTGCTCCCAGAAAGTATTAAGCGCTGAACCATGAAGAGCCCTTCTCGCCCCCTGCGCACGCACTGGGAGCGGCCGGTTCGTGGTTCAATAGTTGAGCCTTTTCCCGGAGTGCGCTGCCCGCAGCGGGGCTTAGCAGTTGCCTCGCACTTTTCCTAATTCCTGATGAAATGAGCTCGATGGAGGCAGTGCCGGATAAAACCTTGCTCCGGAGCGGGCTGCCGGTGCAAAGATTGAGGGGGGAGGGAGCCCGAAAACCCAAGTACGACTCCCGCCCCACACCTACCTTCCCGATTTGGTGATCACCATCTCCGTGCCTCTTTTATGGAATTGTTCCCAAAGCTCTTTGGCTTCCAGGTGCACTTTCGGGTCGTCTTCCACTTCTTCTTCTGGCTCCAGAGTTTTTAAAGGCCTCAGATGGGCTGCTGCCTGGTGGCCCAGGGAAGAAAAAGGGATAGCAGTCTCTGCAGCCCCCACTAGCTGATCCATAATGGGCTTAGCCAGGGCCCCGGGGAGGGAGAGGGCAGCCGCTCCGTTGGGGGGCAAAGCCAGGGCCGGGAAGAAGGGGGGCTGATGTCCCAGCACGGCGCTCATGGCAAAGTCCGGTGCCCGGTGAGGTAAAAAAGGATGATAAGCCATGCTTGTCCCAGGGATCACTGGATCTCTCATCGGTATATTCATCCACTCCACTCCTCGATCTTCCTACTGCTGGAGTAGTCCTGGAGTGGTTTCTAACAGCACATCACGAAGCAGAAAAATTAAGATAATAACAATAACAACGAGAAGGTACAAAAATGAAAAAAAAAATAAGGTGGGGGGAAACAAGCTCTAAACAGCACAGTACATGGGGGAGAGGCAGAACTTCTACAGCCTGCAACTTCCCGAGCCGGGACACATCCTCGGCCCTCGGGATAGCAGGGTAACAAGATTGTTCATTATTCGTCTTGCTTTCTGTGTTGTTGTTCTCTCTCTGCGGCTTTTTTCCCCCGAGTTGAAGTCCTTGAGCTTGAAAAGCAGTGCCGAAGAAGGGGAGAAAAAAATCCACCGGGTTCTCTGCGTGCTCCCGTTACCGCGGAAGGGCTGGACAAGCCGAGATCCTCTTTTTCCTCTTCTTCTTTTTTCTCGTGCTCTCAGTCCCTCTTTTCTTCCGTCGTGGAGGGTGGTGGCTGGAAGCCGGGCTCTCTTTTTGGGTCGGCTGTGTTCCCCCCCTCCCCCCCACCCCTCCACCTTTCCTCCGTACGGGCAGGCTGCAGAGCAGAGGCTGGGGAGGGAGGGAAAGCAGAGAGAAGTGAACAAACCCACCCCCCTCGCCGAGCGGGGAAGGCTCCTCAGCAACCTTCAGGCAGCGGCAGCAGCAAAACTTGTAGGGAAATCTCGTTTCCGCCTCGCCTTCCCCCGCTCCGAGCAGGAGCTGGTCACAGTGCCCTGATTTCCATCAGGATCTCTTCTTTCTTTCACCCTCCTTCTATTTTTTTTTTCCTTCCCCTTCTCTTTCTCTTTCACTCTGCCTTAAAGAAAAAAAAAAAAAAAAAAGAAGAAAAAAAAAAGAAAAAAAAAAAAAGAAAGAAAATAAATCTGGAAGAATGATACTCTTATCTCCTCTCCAGCAACGCTCCAGCAAAGAGAGAGGGAGGAAGAGAGAGGGAAAGAGAGAAAAAGGAGGAGAAGGGGGGGAGAAAGAGAGAAAGAGAAGGGGAGAGGAGAGGGAGAGAAGGAGCCTCTCAGCTCTGAGAATTCCCTGTGAGTCTGTGCTCTGCGTGCACCAGATTGTATGGATGTGTTGTGGGTTACAAGGGAGCTGGAGCCTCCTTGATTGGCTCTTTGACGCTTTCGGACCAATTGTGTGGCTCCATAGGCGTGGTTTTGACAGGTCGAGTGGAAGGGGGACAGAGCCGAGTTATAAAAAGAAGGTGTCGGAAACTGTAACGCTGCAGCAAAGCATCACTAGTACTCCGTGCCGTGTGAATATGTCAACATGATCAGAGGGGAGGGAGCAGGCGGCACAGGGCCGGGCGGCCGGGAGCCGCCTCTAGGGGGGGTTCTCGGGGCCGCCTCGCCCCCCGCCCGGCCCCTCCGTGCCCGGAGAGCGGCCCCGGCCCCGGCGAGATGGCAGCTGGGCGCTGCCGGCGCTCGGTAGGAGCTCCCGCCGCTGCGGCTCCCGGCAGCGCTGGGGAGGCGGCGGGGGCGGATCGGGTGGGGGGGGGTGGGGAATGGAGGCGGCCTCCAGGCAGGGTGAACAGGGGGTGCAGCCCCGGGTGCCCCCACCACACCTCAGCCACACCGAACGGAGGTCTGGCCCGGCCCGCGGGGGTGGCCGGTGGGGGGGGGAGGCGGCCGCGGGAACCTCCGTGTGCTCCCCCCACCGAGTGCCCCCAAAAGCCCCGGGGCTCCGGAGCCCCTCGGGCCGCACACCCGTCCCCACTGCGTCGCTCCTTTCGCCGGTTCCCGCTGCCCCTCCGCCGCCGACTCGGTGCCCCCCCCACTCCCTCTGGAAAGCCGCTGCCTTTTAATGCAGAAAACAGCTCCAGGCCTGACCTCGGGCCGTTCCCCTCCCGACCCCCCGTATCCGGGACCGAGACCACGGGGTGGGAAGCGGCTCTGGGGTGGCTCGGCTGCGCGCTTCGGCCCGGTCGCGGTGCTCGCGGGGTGATGGCTGCGGGCAGCCGGGGGCCGCGCTCCGCTCAGCCCCAGCCCGGCGGCTGCTGATCGCCTGCGGACGATAAAGCACCTTCTCCCCCACCATCCCCAACTGGGAGGGGCTGAAAAATTAAAAAATAAAATAGAACTTGAAATATATATAAAAAATAAAAAATTAAAAGGGGATTATTTCTTTCTGTGCAGATGGGAGGAGTGCGGCCACTCGGCTGGCCCCGGCGCCGAGAGGGTTAACGATCCCACACCCCTCCTCTTCCATGAGGTGCACGGGGAGGAGACGGGAAGTGCGGCTTTCCCCGCGGCCGGGCCGCGGTGCGGGGCAGCGGCGGGCGGGGGGCCCAGGCCCGATCCCCCCTCTCAGTCCCTTTCCCTGCGGGGCAGCCCCCACGCGTGGGTCCCCGTCTGCCCCGATCCGCCTGCCGAGTTTCTGGGAAACGTGTTCCCGGGGCGGGGAGTGGGGGGGTGGGTGACAGTGTGGGGCCAGCAAGACGGGGCTCGTGCGAGCGTAGCGTGTGCGGGGAGTGCGTGTCCGTGGGTGCGCGTCTGCGGGTGGCCGTGCGTGTCGGGTGGGGGCGTGGGTGCGCAGGGCACGCGCGTTTCGGGCCGTGCCAGGAGGTGCCTGATCTCCCCGCTCCCCACGTCGTGCCTTAAAAGAGGGGTTGATAATCCTGCGGGAGGGGAGCGGGGAGAGCTGCCTGCGCGCAGATGGGAGCGGAACCTCTAAAGTGATTAGCTCTTCTAGCATTGCATTTTTGACGCACATGGTTAAGAGCGCTTGGCGCCAGCTTGGTGAAGTCCCTGTAGTAACCAGCGTCTAGGATCGCTTTGCATTCACCAAAATATCTCCCCTTCGGTCGGGGGTGGGGGTAGAAAGGAGAAGGGAGGAGGAGGGAGGAAAGGAAGAGGGAGTAATGCATTCAAAGAAGATGTAGGGAAAAGACAAGGGCGGGGGTTGGGGGGAGCGTGATGTATTTCAAGGAACCGAGAGCTTAGCTGGCCGCGCAGCGCTCGCCTCGGCTGCGGAGCGGAGGGAGCGAGAATTCTCGAGAGCTCTGCTGGGAACCGGGGCCTGGGCTCCCGCCTGCAGCCGCAACGGGAACCCCAGAACCTTCCCCTTGCGGAACCCACAACAAACGCCCGAATAAGCTGTTGTATGTTGGCGGAACGGCTCGGAGAAACTTAGCCGCAATTTGCCCCAAGCAGGCCGCAGCTGTCTGCCAGGGACCTGGAGGTGCCCTCGGGCTCTCGCAGGACAAGCGCAGCCGCTCCCAGAGCCGCCTCGCCCCGCTCCCCGCGCCCGCCCCGCCGGTACGCGCCCTCGGGGCCGCGGTGGAGGCCGGAGCCGTTGGTGCCCTCCGCACCCGCCCCGCACTTTGCGCAGCGCTCGGCACCCACCCGCGCGGCGGCCCGCGGAGGGAAATGAAGCGTTTGCCGCTTATGATTTCCAATGTCAGCGTCTGGCTGATGGCGTGCAAACTTCCGCCAGTTCCGAGTGACCTCCCCGACGAAGCCCCCTGGAGACTCGTATTATGAAGGGAGGCTGCACTAATCTAAGATCAAAAGCGGGAAGGTGCGAACAGTCTTTGTCTCCCTTCGGCCGCCTCGTTCCCCCTCCTGTGTGTGATAAATCTACCCTGGCGCCGACTGCGCGCTGGATGATTAATTTGCAAGCAAACAAAAGGGGACCTGATGGCCAGCCATCTTAGTTAAATATTGGCCAGTGGTTCCAGCTACTTGTTAGCCGCCTCTTTGCCAGAAATAAATAAATAAGCGACGCGCGGAAATAAATAAATAAGCAAGCCAGCAAAAACGAAGAGCGAAAGGGGAGGAAAGAGAGTAAGGGAAAAAAAAAAAAAAAAAAAGATCAGAGCGAAGGGAGCCGAGCGGAGGTGGGAACGGGGCAGTGGCGGGGGGAGACCGGGTGATAGCAGGCCGAGATAGCCGCCTGCCCTCGGCCCGTGTGCAGGCCGCGCCGCACCAAGGCCGACACTATCTTGGCGCTTCAAAGAGCTATGAAAGGTCCCCGCTGGCTCCCCGGGCCGCGGCTCTCTAATCTCGGAGTGCAGGAGCCAAAGGCCGGGTCGGGGAGAGCAGTTCGCCGGGTCCACAGCACCCCCGGCCACTTCCCGAGCTAGGAACATTGCCGCTTTTCTCCTGGTTCAATGCAGGCCGGAGGGAAAGCAGAGCTGTCTTAGTTGTTGAGCGTCTGTGAGAGCTCTGCTCTCTCAGATTTCGCCCTCCTAAGCAACTTTTTAGCGTTTGCGCGAGAGATCGGGGCGTGCGGTAAGCCTCTCCCGGTAGCCCGAAGAGCCAGCTGGAGGGAGAAGGCAGGAGGAAAAGAATGGAAGCGCGACTGCGGAGCCCACACGTCCTCTCCCAAGCCTGCGGGAGCCGCTCCAAGGCGTGTGTGCGTGCTGTGAGCACCGTATGCGTGTGCAGGGGAGGCTGCGTGGGTGTGCGCGCCCCGGGGAGGGGGGGGCCGTGAGCTGAGTGCTCCGCAAATCCGTGATCCAGCAGCAAAAGCCGGGGAGTCTCCTTGCACCCCGCGCGTGCCGGGCTGGCAGAGGTGCTCGTGGGTGCTGTGCAGGAGGGAGTGGATCCAGCACGCACCGCAGCCCCACACACCGCACCAGTGGGGTTTTCCGTCCTCTCAATGCGTTTCTTTATGGCACTGCATGTCCGAGCATCCCACTCCTCCCAGGCACCTCCATCTCCTCCAGCCGCAGCCTCCCCTCGGCCCCCCGCCCTCGGAAAGCAACACGCAGCCGTGGCCGGGCTATGTTTATCCCAAATAAAATGCAGTGGGCTCGTTTACTTTGGCAGCTTTGCTGTAAATACTCGGGGGGCGGCGATGACGCACTTATTCTGAGCGCTGCTCCTCCAGAGAAAGGTGTCAGGAGCCGGGGCCAGTGCTGGCACTGCTCCGTCCCAGAGTGGCACTGCAGGCCTCGGGCACAATGAAACGGGTCCCTATAGGGCAAGTCTGTACACTCAGACCTCATGAACTGCTGCGGGAGAGGGAAGGGGGTCACCGTGGCAGTTCTTTGCCTTCCCTTTGTCAGAGCTCTTCCTTCAGTTGCCGGCTGAATTTTAGCTAAAGCCTGACCTGAACGCTTTGCAAAATAACCTGCCCGGGTCCAAAGGAGTATGGTGAGGGATTAGAAATACAAGCAGGAAAAATAAAAAACAACAACAACAACAAAAACCAACCAAGCCGATGCACATTTCTCTTTGGCCAGGCCACCGGTCCTCTTTCCTGGGATTTACAGGACTGGATGGAGCTGGAGACACTTTTATACACATCTCCCTGGGGCACCAGAAAAAATACTAGTGAAGAAGGTATTTGGAGAAATGTTCTCATCCTCCAGCCGTCTCTGGGTTGTGTCCCTGCAGGAAAAGCTATAGTGTCCCGGCACGGCCCGGCACAGCATGGCACAGCCCGGTCCGATTCAGCACTGCCAGGCCTGGCACACGGCCTGGCTCCTGCTCACTGCCAGCTCAACAGCCAGCAGGGACACCAGGGTGCTGTATAATTTTGGAGCCCTCCCAAACACCGTAACCACTCACAACCCTGCAGCAAGATCCGCTGTCACTTGGTCCCCATCTCCAAATGGCTCAGATGCTCTCCAGCCCCATCCATTTTGCCTCGGATGGGAGAAGAAAACAGGAGGGCACTCAGAGGCAAATCCCCACCCCAGAGCACCCTTCCACCCCCGAGCCTGGGCTGCCCTTTCCCCCAGCCCTGATCCTGCAGTGTGATCTTAGCAGAGGCGCAATGAAAGCCCTGCTCCCCCCCCCTCCGATCCTTCTGCTCCCACTACCGCTGGCTAAGCAGAAATTGTAAATAGAATTCGCTATTTGGATAAAGATAATTTTTTTTTTTAAAGCCAGGCGTATACATACAGTTTGCCGCTCAGGAAGTAGAATTAATTGTCGTTTCCTACAGTCAAACAGATCTATCTTTTCAATGCTGTCTTTGTGTGTCTGCATGCGAGAGCGAGAGGGAACGAGTGGATACGTTTATTCAATTATTTAAACACACAAACAACACAACAACAATCCCGAAGAGGGACGAGCCTTCCCGAAGGAGCCTTCCAGCTCTCCAGATGCGGCATTCCCCCCTCACCTCCTCCCGCTCCCTGCAGACCCAGTAGAACAAGGCACCCGGCGAGAGAAACCGATTTTATCTGCTTTGACCATCGGCCGTGTTCTTTAAAACCAACCCAGCCCCGGCGCTGGAACCTTGCCCACCTCCCCCGGGGTCTGATCCGACCCCCCGCCCCCGGGCACCCCCGAGGCACCGGCGGGCGCCGGCTGCAGCGGAGCACGGAGGGAAACCAGGAGCCTTCGGCACCGGCGCTGCCACACTTCGCCCCCATTTTCTTCGAGATGCCACGGAGCCACCCGGCGATCGATTGATACCTCGGCCCGGGGGAGAAAGGAGGGGGGGGAGAACCAGCTGTTGCAAAAGGACATGGTAAATCTAATAGGGGCTACTGTCAATAGAGAAATGACAGAGAAGAAGAATTGGCTTCTTAAAGTCTGCTGAACTAACACTCATCATGTAGCCGCGGACACGTATTCTCAATCGGAGCCTGGTATCCATTACTATTTTCCTTACTAGGTTTCAATTAAAGAGAGCTCTAACCCCCCTCCAACCCCCACGCACGCCCCCCGGCAGGAGATAAATGACAGACGAGGGGAGGCATCGGGCACGTCCTGTCTGCACGCCACGTTTGTCACCAAAGCCGAGCTGCCGCCGTGCCCCAGCCAATTCCCCCGGCCGGGCAGGGCTCGCTCCCCGCGGTGATCGCCGTGCGACGGCCCCAAGAGCCGCTCTTCTCGCCGTCTATCTCCGCTCCTCATTTTCCTTTTTTTGTTTTCCCATTTTGTTTAACCCCTCTCGTCTCCTGACGGACGGAGAAGCTCCGAGATGAGCGGCTGCGGGTGACTGCTCTCGCAGGGGACCCTGGGGGTGACACCGCCGCAGTGTCACTGCGTGTCACTTGTTCCCTCTCGAGTGACATTAAGAGCGCAAACTTCTCGGCACCGAAAACACACACGCACACAAAACAATTGTAAAACCTGCCGATTTTATAGGGGGGGAGGGAAGAGCTCCATTTATTTTCAGTGCCCAACCGAGGGGCTTTGGGGGCACTTGGAAACAGTTTTTCCTCCTCTGTCTGACCCCAGGTATCTGCCCGAAGCCTCAGCGCATCCATCAGGGGGCTGCGAAAGGCACCGAAATTCGCCAGCCCGGCCCTGGGAAAATTTGAGATGGCAGAGAATTTCCCCGTACAACTTGGTCACCGCGGCCAGCCTAAAGGTGACATCCGACGTGCAGGGGAGGGAGGGAGAAGGAGCTGCGGGCTGCGTCCCAGCGGCGCTCCAAAAGGTGATTCTGGGCGAGGAAAGTCCTCTCATGCTCCCCCATCTCTTTCCAGCTCTCAGTGCTGCCAGAGGACGAATCCCTGGGGCCAGCAGCCCGATTCCATCACCTCGCTGCCTTCGGGACTTCGGACAGTCCCGCCGGCAGTCCAGTCCCTTCTGCACGTCAGGCAAAAGCTCATTTCTCTGCAGACACAGGGATGGGACCCAGCGAAACTCTCCAGAGGCGGTCTCCGTGGGGAGCAGAACGAGCTGGGAACGTTTTTTATAAAAGGGCTCTTCTCCGTCCTTAGGGCGTGGGAGGTTTTTACAGTGCCGTTTTATTTTAGTTTAGAATTTTGAACAAACTTTAGATTGATTTCCGGAAAGTGCAAATGCTCACACAATGGGAAAAGTGAATAAATGGGTCCTTCGAGGTCACCCGAGAGGGGGAGACGGGATCTGTACCCCCTTCCAAAATAAAATAAAATAAAAATATCAGAAGGGGAAAGATCTCATGCTTTTATAGTTTAAAACTACTTGGAATGATTTGCTTTTAATGGCACACTTGGCTGCAGGAAAGAGAGGCTCTGCTTTCGATCTCGCGTTTGCTCCTCGCTTTCCTGTAGGTGTGTGCGGACATACGTGTGCTTTGCAGCCCCTACCTGATAGCTCCCCCGTCGCCCCACCCTCCCCGGACCCGCAGCACGTCGCAGGCCACGCTCTCCCGCCGTTGTGTTCTGCCGGGATCCAGAAACACGGGCGCAGCCGATTCCTACACCGGCGTTTCTTCGGAGCAGCGGGGGCGTTGTGAACACTTATCAAACCCAGATGATCCGAGAGTTGGGGCATAAGGAAAAGATTTCCAATTAAAGCCGAGAGCAGCCAGCTTCGTGTCGCAGGTGTAAACAATATTTGTGCAACTCTCGCTCCTCATCCCGGAGCGGATCCTTCCCCCCGCTGGATCCCGCAGGGAGGAGGGGGGAAGGGGCTGCTTCTCGTTCCGGGCCCCACTCGCCCCTCGCCGGGCTCCTCACATCACTCGGTGCGCACTCGGGCGGCTCTGTGCCTGCAGCCCCCGGCCCCGAACATCCTCCCCTCAGCTCACCTGTTGCTGCAGACGCTTCCGTAAAGGCAGGGACTAAAAGGAAAATACAATAGCTCCGGTCTCGGAAAGCGGCGGCGGTGTAAAGTGTTGCGGTGACAAGGGAGGTGGGGTGGGACAGCACGCGGAGACAGTGGGCATCACCGCGTTCCCGCTTGGAAGAATTGCTTTCTCACAACTTTGATGCCGGACTTAGAGGGATCTGGGAGCTCAAATGCAGCTGGGAGTATGTTTCCCAGTTCGCCGAGAGCGTTCGGGTTTACGAAGCTCGGGGGCCGTGGGAGCGGACCCTAACAGTTCCTGCCTTGTTAGCGAGACTGGACACGCTCGCTTTGGAAGTTCCAGTTTAAATAACGGAGAAAGCATTCACATACGCTTAACCCACGCTTTCTTTAAATACCATTAGGACAATTGTCTCGATCCGAGGTCAGGGAAAAATCCTGTTCGGTGGAGGCAAGAGGCCGACAGGGTGGCAGGGTGGCTTTGGGAGCGAATCGGTGGGAGCGCCGTGCGGGCAGCTCACCTCCCGCAAAGCACGGGCACGGTTGCTGCCCACCGCTGTCGGAGCCGCTCGCCCTGCCCCGGGGCACGTTACGGGAGGCACAGCTCGCACAGCCCCTGACCGTCCATCCCCGGCTGCGAAGTGAGCAGAGCGGATTGCGAAAGACCGCGCGCACTGAGATGTGAAAGGGGGTCGAAAGAGGGGGGTGGAAGAAAGAAAAAAGAAGAAAAGCCCGTCCCAAAGAGCTGAAGTGGGCAGAGTATTACATGTACAAACATCCAAATAAGATTGGAGCGGTACAAAGCGTCGGAAAATCCAGAGCAGCCACATAAAAAGAAAAGTTAAGTAGGAAGTGGTGTAAAAGCGTTGTCGTTTATTTCGCCTTCCCTTCCAGATGTTCTGCATAAAGCCCTATCTGCAGGAGGAGGGAGCGCGCCCGGCAGAACCGAGCTGATGGAAGCGGGTGCCGGGGGCTGCCCGGGGCTTCTCGGAGCTGCGGCCACCGGATGGCGCAGCCACCGCCCGCTGTCACCTGCGGGAACCGCGTTCACCTGCGGGTGGCCCCGGGCCCTCCCAAGTGCTGTCGGGGTAGCACAGGTTGGTGCGGGCACGGTGCAGCACCGGCCCGGCCCCGGCGTTTTAGCACCAAGTTACGGGACCGAGGGACTCAGGGAGTTCGGCTGCAGGCAATAGGAGTTTGGCCGTCAGGCTCTGCTGCATAGAGTAGCGAGGAAACCCCTGAGCTCCGCAGTTTGTCTCGAGGGAGTAATAACGCGCTAGGGAGAGAGAAACGCAAAGCAGGGTTTAAAAGCTGGAAAGGGAAAGATCGAGCTTTGTGGAACAGCTGTGCTGAAAGTATCAGGCGGAGCCCCTTGAACTTAGGGCTGGAGGGAGGTGGGTGAGAAGTAATATCTCAGGTGACATAAGAAGGGAGCAAACATCCTGCCAAAACTGCGTCTCGTCCTGCGCCGCCCCCTCCCCCTAAATACAGCGTCCACCCTCCCGCCAATTCTCAAGCAAATAAATCCAAAGGCAGGTCTCGCTGTCACCGGCCAGCAAGAAAAAATTAAAAACTCGCTTTCCATGAGCGCTGCCCGCCCTGGCAAGAGCAGGGAAGCAGCCCAGAGCCCTGGACAGGTACCTTCAGGTGCGCACCCTCCCTCGTTAACGAATCTGCAAACCCAGCCCGGAGGAAAGCGCAAAGGACAGTAGCAGAGTTTAAGCCCAGAGAAAAGCCTGTTTGCTGCTTTATTAGTGTTGAGTCTACTCTAATTACGAGAAATCGCTGCTCTCGGTCCGAAACGACGTGTTGTCTTGTGCTTGTAAAATACATTTCAAATATCTTTTCTCTGTCTATAAAATACAGTGGGCGGAATATGAATAAACCGCTGTCCATTTGTTTAATGCTATTTTAGCCAAATTGACTGGCCGGATTGGAATTCGACATAAAAGCTTTAAGTTTGCAAAACATCCGCACTGCAACGTCTGGGAGACAGGGCTCGCTCTGCAGCGCGATGGGCACGTTAACTGCATTAAAACCTTTCCATACATTTTCTAGCTTTTGCTTTTCTTTCCCTTTCGCAGCACATCCACCCGCTCTCCCCGCCTCCGGGCGCCCGCGCCTATTTTTCTCCAAATGAAGTATTTTACGTGATCGATGGAAGGAGTCATTTGGCCCATAATTAGGTCAATAAAATCAATGTTTATTCCTCGGATGGCCTGAAAGCTAATAAATTCCTCTTTTATATTCGCTCCCTCCGAAGATTAGAAACGAGGTGCCCGGCCCCAGCGTCGGAGCGGAGCGCGGAGCCATCCCCGATCGGCGACCATCGCCCCGCACCCGGCGGCCTCAGGAACCCCCCCGAAGGCTGAGCCCCTTCTGTACCCACCCACTCCACCCCGGTGCTGTTTGTTTTCCGGCTCGGGACATTTCACAGCGAATTCAGATTTGCTCTAAATCCCCTCCACCGCGCGCTCACCGCCTGTCTCGCAGATCACTTCATTTCACTTGATTCCCTTTGGAGTCCCTAAGGAAAAAAAAAAAAAAGAGAGAGAGAGAGAAGAAGCGAGGCATTTCACGAACACCAAAGAGATGTTTGGAGACGACTTGGAGAAATCCTATTAGAGATCGGGAAGGCGAGGCTTTTTAAAAAAGGTGGAAAAAGGAAAGCCTTATTTTTTTATGATTTTGAACTCAGTAACAGCGAGGGAAAAGCACCCCGCTCCTAATCAGATCAATATAGAGACACACAAATCTTTGCAAAGGTTCAGCAGTTTACAGTGGGTTCCAGACCTTTGACATACATTGCGGATTAATTGGGCACTGTTAAGGGGGGGCGGGGTGGGGGTGGGGAGGTGGGATTCCAGTTAATTAGTCGAGAAATGAATAAAAACTAAACATTATCGGAATTGTCTGCGGGTCCCGGTTTGTTAGTGGGGATTTGGGGATCAGCTTTTGTGCGCCGTAAATTGGATCTGAGTAGCGTGGTGCTGTCTTACACTGCCGTTTTGTGAACTGGCGACAGCTCGAGTCCATGGGAAAACTTAAAGGGAACCTGGGGCCGGTCACGGAGCCTCATTATCTCATGTCGGATACCATCTTTAGGGGAGAGCGTGTAATCAGCGGTGGCACACCACCAGCCCCTCGCAACCTGCGCGAAGCCCACCTCCTTCCTCACACGCTCCGGCCGGGAGATTTGGGTCCAGGACCCAAATGCAAAGAAACCGACCCTAGCCCGGTGGGGGGAGGCCGCGCTCCGAGCTGGGAGGCCAAGAGCCCCCCCCGCAGCCTCCCCCGTGCTCGTAGCTAAAAGCTCGGTTGCCTCCTCGGGTTGACCCCCGCCCCGCAGGAGCCGGGCTCCGCATTCTTGGACGGGGAGGGCTGGCGGCGGCTGCTGAACGGCCGCGTTCTGCCAGTCGGTGCCTCCCCGGGTGGGGGTTAGCGGGGCCCTGCCGGGCTGTCAGCTCCGCTGGAAGGAGGCAGACGGGGAGTTTCCCTTCGCTCTCAGCAAGGTGAATTCCCAAGCAGCCGCCCGCCCTCCGCAGCCTGCTCCGAAGGTTCTCGGTTGGCAGGAAGGGGAAAGAATGGGAAAAAAAACAAAAAGAGATTGAAAGGAACGGGACAGCCGGGAGCAGCTTCCCTCGGCCGCCGAGGTGGATGCTTTACGGGGGAAGCACCTCGAGCACTGAGCCGAAAGTACCCCCGGCACCCCTTCCCTCCGGCCGCGCATCCCCCCAGTCCCCGGAGCGTTGCCGGGGAGCAGAGAGGGGGAGCCCTCATCCCACGGGAACTCCCCCCGGCTGGACCTCCCAGCTTACAATTGGTGCTGAGACAACCGAGAGGACGGATGGGACCGACAAACCCTCCGCTTCTCGTCCCCGCAGCTTTTTGGTGGGGAAGAGAGCGGAACGCATTCACGCCGTGCCCCGGAGATCCGCCGCCTTCCCGAGGCTCTGCTGTCGGGCCGGAGCCACCCGCGGGGCCGGAGACACCCAGGGCAGCCCCACGGCCGGCCGGGCAGCCCGCCCCGGGCCGGTAATTGGGCGGGCTTAAAATCAACCCCGTTAACAAGCCTGCTGTCCTCCTCACCCCACCCCCGCGTGTGAAACATTGTCATTAGGCGTCTAATATCTCCGGCGCTTCGAGGGGGGAATGGGAAGAGGTTGCTTGGGGAAAATAAAAAAGAAAAAGAAACAACCCCCCCCCCCCCCCAACAACAATAGAAAGTGTGTGAACTCCCAGCGCCCGTATGCGCAGTACAATGCAAAGCGGGTTAATATCAGTTAGCAGTTCTGCAGTGACCTGTGAAGTTGCCTCTTTGGAAAGATTCTTGATGTATTACTTAACATGGCTACACAGTTATCTGTCTCGGCATTAATGCGTCCATTAAATCACTGTTGAGTAGCATCAACCTACTCCCGAGTCTTTCCGTCCCCTGGGAATATGGTTTCTAAACAGGATCAAACATGTGATGCTGACAAGTCATGAGATAAGTTATAATTAATTAGAGTTTGCTACATCCACAGAATGGGTACTTGGGGGAGTGGGGCCGGACTGGGCCATTAAGGACCTCAGCCAGGAGGGAAGATCTATAATATTGAGTTGGGAAACAGAAGAAGTAATAATCAAAGGTGGCCGAAGAAAACTGCAAACCTTTAGCTTTCAGAACTCAGTCGAGATTAAAGTTGTTTTTGATGTGAAACACGCCATCCCCTCCTTAATGAAAACCACGGGGAGATTGATGCTGAGGATAGCTTCTTAAAGTGGGACAGAAAGCCTCGCTCCAGATTGGAAGACAAAAATCCCCAGCACGATTGGCAAAGGAAGGGGAGAATGAGCTGAGCTGAGGGACCTGCCTGCAGAAAAACCATGTCCAGGGGTTGTGACTCCCCTGACACCCACTTCTTCTTAGATGTCCCCATGCTGGAAGCTGCTGAGCCCTGGCAGATCAGCAGCTCCTCCTGCCCTCCGGCCCTTTCTGCTGGGAATGACAGTTAAAAATCAAACTGCTAACAAGTGGATTTTGGTCTGAGCCACAAACAGCCCTTATTTGCTTTGCTTTGACAAACAGTTGGAGCGGGGTGCTTTCAGGCTGGCTGTAAAAGCCCTGCTCCGAGGGGGAAGCAGAGAATGGAGGTTTTTCGGCGTCTTTTCATGCCCCTCTCTGAGTCAAAGCAATGGCTGTGTTTATTTGCTTGCTCTCTGCAATAAATGGTAGCCCTTCAGGTGAGAAGATGCTGGAAGGGTGGAATGACAGGACAGATTTACACCTGTCCTTACAGCTTACTCTGACAATCCCTATAGCCTACAGAAATGACCAGTGGTGCCGCATAGTCTGGGGAAGCCAGCAGGTTCACTCTGGTTTTTTTTCCGTTGATTCTTCTCCTTTTTTTTTTTTTTTTTTCCCTTCTTCTTTTCTTTTCTTTTCTTTTCTTTTCTTTTCTTTTCTTTTCTTTTCTTTTCTTTTCTTTTCTTTTCTTTTCTTTTCTTTTCTTTTCTTTTCTTTTCTTTTCTCTTCTCTTCTCTTCTCTTCTCTTCTCTTCTCTTCTCTTCTCTTCTCTTCTCTTCTCTTCTCTTCTCTTCTCTTCTCTTCTCTTCTCTTCTCTTCTCTTCTCTTCTCTTCTCTTCTTTTCTTTTCTTTTCCTCTCTTGATTCTTATTCCATTCCCTTTTTCCTTATGGCATGGAATGAAGCGGAGAGAGATCTCCCTGGCAGTGACAGTCTCCCAGATTCCCACTGCCTCAGGAAGACAAACATCACAGCGGTCCCTGCAAGCCCCTTCTTGGCACTTGAGTTGTGATGAGTGCTCTGCAGCCACCACCCCACAGCCTCCCCACTATACCTGTGTAGCCGCCAGCTTCCTCTAAACCTCAGCTGGCCTCTCCCAGCAAGAAGGCAGAGGGGAGATAACCCCCCTTATGTGCTTCCCGCAGCGATCCCACCTCGATGACAGAGGCTGTCCAGATGTCTCTGGAATCTGTCTAGACCTGGCTGCCATCTTCATCTGCGGAGAGGACAAAGGCTGCATTCTGAATTTCCCCACCATGAGCCTGTTGCCACCTCCTAGTGTCTGCTGAAAACCCTCCTCAAATCCAGCTCTCAAGTGTGGCGTCTGGTGGAGCCGGGGCCACTCAGCCCCGTGTTCAGCACTCCTGGGTGAAGGGTTGGCTGCCACCACTCAGCCTGAGGGCAATGGGGATGTAGTTGAGGGTCCTGTCCCCTTTAGAGAGAGGTGGAACAAATTTGATAGCCCCTACCCCAAAACATCTTTTAAGCAAGTGCACAGCCCAGCATCTCATCATCCAAACACTGCTGAGTAGGGCCAGTGTGTGTTCTCTTCCAGCCCGGGTACCTAAGTGAGCCAGATATAAAAGTGGCATGGTGCTGCAGCATAGAATGAGCTTTCTCAATGGCACCCACATTCTCCACGACATGAGATACACCAACACAGGATGCCATGCAGAGTGTCTGCCGAGTCCTATGCTGCCCTAATAGGTATCTGTACCTGAAGTTTGATAGGTGTCATGTTCTGCTCATGGTCTCCAGCTGTGATACCTTTGCCACTCTAGGCAATTGAGCCAAAACCACCCATTCTCACTCTCTCACACACACGCACACACGCAAGAGAAATTTTCTTGTTTCCCCTCCATCCCAATGCCTCTTCTGGGGCCCATTCCAATGATGATTTCCCAATGACACAAAGTCAAGCAGTTTCAACAGAGAAGACCGGGAATGCCTGATGGGAGGACTCACCTCCCCGGGGGCTAGGAAAGTGTAGAAAACCTGTCCCAAGTGAAGCAAGCATGGGGATTTGCAAACAGGTCCCTCTGCTTACGGCCACAGCCCTAAGCTCTGGGCTTGAGTTATGGCCAGAGGCAAGCACTCAAGATTCCTCTAAAATCTTTGGGAACATCTAAGGGTTCGGCACTTCTGAAAATCTCTTTAGGCTTCTTCAGATGCCCAGAGAGAGATTTTGCAGCTTGCTTTCTCTTAATAGCTGAGTTTTGATTCTCTGACCAGAGAAATATGTGTGCCTACAGTGCACGCCATTAATATACAGTAATCATGAGAGAATCTCCTCTTCCACAGTAAGATTCTTCCTCCTCTTCCTCAGTGAATAAAATGGATGAGGATATCAGGAAGAGAGTGGGGTGAAGGAGATGGAGTTAAACCCTCTATAGCCTGGAAGGACCAGAGGTGACTCTTCCTGCTGCATCGCTTCTGGAAGCTGAGGCTTACTGGGCAGATTCTGCCAATGGAGACACTGCAGGAAGCAATGAGGCCAAGAATATCCTTCGGCAACTTTCAGGAAATGGTTTGGGAGGATTTTTGTTTTTCCATTACTTTTTTTTCTTTTTTTTTTTTGGATGCAGTTTTTGCTGGCTATGCACAACAAGCAAAACAAAGGTGAGAGCTCAGATAACAGTGCAGAGGGCAGCAGAGTAGGGATGTGGCTGTTTTATAATCTGCAGCATGAATGCTTGGGATCAGCAATCTGCACAGGACTCCTTTGTGGAGTAAAAGCCTCTCAGGGGAGAGGCAAAGATGTTCTTTGGAACTGGTGAGATGAAGAAGAGGATAGAATAAAATTGAATCATGTTCATTCAAGTTGAATCATGCCTTTTCCAGCCACTCTGAAGGGCTGACTTTCAAGGTCAGGATCAAGGATGGGGCTCTGAGCACCTGATTGAGCTACAGGTGTCCCTGTTCATTGCAGGGGTGTTAGACTAGATGGTCTTTAAGAGTCCCTTCCAAATTAAACAATTCTATGATTCTGTGCTATGGTTTAAAGGGAAACATACAGGTGCATTACCACACAGAGTTAGGCACTGCGGTGCATCCCCCTCTCCATGCTAACACTTTCACAACCATCATTGGCTGGAATTTTAGGCAGTACATGCATTATGTTCGTGTTTGGAGCTCTCGGAGCAGCCACAAAACCAAGTTCAAGCTCTCGTCCTTACATGTCATTGCTTTACACAATGTGGATGCTGCCTCTTGGACAAACCCCAGCCCCTCATGTGCTGGGATGACTGGAGGTGCTGGAGTTCATGCCAGAGGTGTTTGCTGACAGCAGGCTTTGTTCAGTGAGAGATGCTTAGCGGGACAACCCACCCCCACCTCCTTTCACCAAGGCCTGCATTTGGTTTCCTCCTGGTGGAGATGCACTTTTTCCCAGCATGGATTTCCCAGATGGGAACAGGAGCCTGTTCCATCCTCCTGCCTGTGGTAGTGCTGCTCCCCACTGCAGAGCACACACCGCAAACCTGAGGCACGCCAGCAGTGCTATGTGTGCTGCATGTCCCCAGGGCACAGCCTGTCTGCATATATTCAATGGCTGAGAAATGTGGATGTGCTTTACCTAGGCATAATTTCCCAGCATGGAAAAGAGTGTGCTCAGAAACCTCAGACATTTTATATGCCTAACCAAGACCTGCCATGATCAGATACTTTGTCCAGCCAAAGAAGTCCTGGAGATGGAGCACATGGCTGGGAAACATCAGATTTGGAAGAAGCTGAGGACACTCGGAAGACACTTCTGAATGTGCAGTTTTTCTTGCATGACACACAGGGTCACTCTTGTCAACAAATATCCTATTTTAATATTTCATTAAATTTTCATGTTGTACTTCAGGTCCGTGATACAGGCACAGTCAACAAAGCTAAAAATCAATTAATAAGTCCCTACGCTAATACCCAGTGAGAGGGAGAGAAAGGCTCCCATCAATTTCTCCATACTTCAGGTCAAGCCCTGAGTGTACAAAGATCAAAAGAGGCAGAGATGAGCACTGCGCACAGTCATCGGCGTCGAAGAGCCCTGTGAGGAGATGGGCACAAAATACCCCCCTGCCTTTTCACTTGCCCTTTTTGCAGTGAAGCAGCCAGATTTCTTTGTCGTAAAGAAAGGTGAAAGACGTTGTCTGTACTTTCCCCCAAAGTGACAGCCTTCCCAGAGGTGTGTGTGCGTGCCTTGCACACACACATCTGAGTGCACACATCACTCCTGAGTTCCCGGGAGGATGAGTGACAGGCAAATTGCCTCGCAGCCTCGCGCTTTGCACATTTCCCCTGCCAGGTCTGTGCTGAGAACAGGTGGCTTTCACACCTAGCACATACTTCTTCTGGCTGAGTGTTAGCAGTGAAATCAAACCCTTTCCTTTGACCTAGGAATTTTGATGGGAGAGGGAAGGGTGTCTTTTTTGAGGAGGTGTGGCACTTCTTTCTGCAGAAGCATTTATCATTTCTGTGCTGAAAAAGAGGTCAATAACCCATACCCCATGCCTGTTATTACTCTGCGAATTCAAAGGTGTCTTGTTTTTAATGGGCCCTTTAGCAACAATGCAGGCACCTCATCATTTATCATTTCGTGCTGACACCTTCCTTGATGCACGACGCTCCTGAGTGGCACTTCTCAAAGAGGTTCCAGCTTTGTGGGGTCTTGTATCTTTTCCTACAGCTGAGCATGGGAGGGCCTGAGGTGTGTTTTATGGCTTTGCCTGGGAAGGAGTGACAGCACTGGATGGGCTGTGCTCCTCTCTGCTGTGTCTCCAGCACCAGGTACAGCACAGGGGGGTGAAAGTGGCTTATGAGGGCAACGTCTTGCTCTTCAGCTGGCAGGAGAGTGGTGGGATGGGGCAGCCCTACTCCTTCCTGCCTGCTGACACCGCGCTGCAGCCACATGGAGTGGGGACACCCCTGCTCCGCCCAGACCTGACCCCATTGACTTCCCTTCCTCCTGAAATGAAGAAGGAGTCAAGGGGTGAATCACAGCTCTGACCTACAATTTGGAGTTTGCCTTTTTTCCCAGGGCTTTAAGGAAATCTCGTGTTAAATCCATAACCGAGTCCTAAGGGAGACAGGCAAAACATCCTCTGTCACAGCTGACCTCCTTTCTCTCCATCTGAGAAGATGTTTTTCAAGGAACTAAGCCAAAAACTCAGCTTAGGGAAGTGAGCAGCGTGGTTCTGCTGGGCAGGCACTGCCTCAGAACCATCCCCTATGCAAATCTCTGCCCCACGACCAGCAGCCGCGCTGCGCACTGTGCTCCCTCCTCCTGCTAGCCGGGTTTGTGCTAATACAGTCTGGCCACAAATCCATTAGCAATGGCCTTAAATGACAACAGCTGATTTTGACGCTCACACAGTAAATCTTCCATTTTCCCTCGGAGGATTTGGCAGAGCAACGTTGATTTTCTTTTCAAAACCTTGCCTGGCAAACGTTTCCCTATCTCATAGGGAAGCACAACGCTCTGTAATTACTGGGGCCAGAGTCTTTCATTCAAGTGCCTTAAGGACTTTGAAGCACGAAGAATTTTGACTCGGGGCCCCCTGAGGCAAGAACCCAAGGGTTACTTTGCCCAATTTACTTATGAGCAAACTGAGGCACAGCATAGAGGAACCTCTAATTTTTGCGAGTCTGTTCATTCAGGGTTCCTCGTTTTCCACACTCACAACTCAAAAATGCCCTAAGGGTTTCAGAATTCAGGACTGCTGAGCAGCCAAATATTTGGCGGAAGGATTTTGCGGCACTCCAGAAAGTCAACTCTGTCATCTTCTAAACCACCCACTCAGAGAAAATCAGGGCATCCAAAACTGGTGGTTTGTTATGCTCTTCTGATAACAGGGCGTGCGATTGCTGAGCCCCAAATCCCAACCGTTCTGCGCATTCAACGAAGAGATACCCAGGGGGGGAAATGAAAGCAGGTATGTCTTCCCCCACTTCTGCCCCACAGCTCAGTGTGTGGGCAATGAGTGAGCAGAAGGCAGATGTTCCCAAACAGCTTCCTAAACATGGACCCTAGTGACACCCATGATGGCCCTTTCTGGGTGCTTTCTCCCATGTGAATCCTCAGACATCTGAGCAGAATAAGTAAGCATGCTTGCTGTAATACCACATTGGTCCCTCCTCCCCTGTCCTACTGTCATCAATTTTCACAAAAGTCTTGGGGAACTTCCATCTTTTGGTTAACTTTGGTTAACTTGACTGAAATTCATCGCTTCTATTCGAACTGGGGGAAGGGGGTGGAGGGGCAGGGCAAAGGCACTTAGATCTCCTTCTCTTAGCAGCTGTCATAAGAAAAGGGACCAATAGAGCATTATCCACATGCAGCCACAGAAGAAGTCACAGGAAAGAATCAATCAAAGAAAGAAAGGAGATTCAGACATTCAAGGAACAGATTGTAGTGTTGACTTATGATTTTTCCTCCAGGATCTGATTGCAAAAGGCACCGTGCAAACACACAGTGAGAGACAATTTCCTGTACTAGATATATTAAAATCTAAGCTGCTGAGACAGAAAGAGTGTGGGAGGGAAAATAGGAGGGTTAAAGAGAATTGAACTGACTCACCCTGGGTTACCTATCTGGTCAAGAGCAGAGACAGCGAGAAATAATCTGAGTCTGCAGAGTGCCAGTGCAATGCTCTATCCTTCAGACAGGTTTGCTACCACCCACCCCTTTGCTTTGTTCCACCAAGCGCAAGGACCACCTCATGTGACTTAGAAGGAGACAGAGGGCAGCAAGTGGAGAAATACCAAGACAAGATTGTTGCAGCCATCAGAGAATGCCAAACACGTCTGAGTGTAAAGAGTCTGTTTCCAGAAAAAAACCCAACACAGTGTCACATGCCCATGGGCATTGGCAGAGTCTGCTCCACCTCATCCATTTCTGGTGCTGGGTAGAGAAGGGGGAAGCTGTGAGATCCATCAAGGCCATACTCCCATCAGGGAAGCACCAACACATGATTCCAGGCCAGGGACTGGGATGTGTCGGGGAGGATGAGAGAGGGGTGATAAAAAGAGAGAATAATGCCAAAAGAGTGAGGTAGATTAACCACCGGGAGTACAGGAAGAGAGAGTGGAATCTGGCCCTACTCAAGGTGAATTAAAGCTTCCTTGTCCCCACGACCCCCTGAAAGAGTTAACAAAATAGTAGGAAAAGGAGAACAGAGATTCTAATTTATGGAGAGGTTCAAAGGGCTTTTGATAAAGCCCTTCAGTAAAGTCTCTGAAGGAAATTTTATAATCATGGGGTTGGGAGATAAAGCGCTGTCATAGATTAAAAACTTGTTGAGACAGAAAACAGAGGAGAAGGAAATAAATGGCAAATGACCAGCATGGAAATAATTTAGGAGAGGTGTCCCCAGGATGAATTTGGAAAGTGGTTAACTGTAAGCATGACTGTATGACTAACAGCAATTAGACCTGGTGGAATAATAAACAGAACTGTACCAACAACCCCAGCCCGCGTCCATTGCCTGCATGTGCTGCAGGGAAGAGTCCAATCAACACCAACCCGTCTGCCTTTTTTTGACCACTTCAGGTGGAAAGAAAAAAGTCCTTATTCCCATACATTCAGCAGAAAAGTGAGAAAAGAGGCGTCCCAGTGACAGCCCTCGGTGCCCACATTCCCCCTGCATGCACTCGGCCCAGCGGCGCTGGCAGGGAGTACCTGGCAGCGGGAAAGCGGAGGAGCAGGATTTTTTTTTGCTTTCGATTGCAATAAATTTTTCTGAGGTTCCCTCCCCCTTGCTTCACCGACCGCCTTTCAGGATCCTGTACAGGCCGTGACACACAGGAGCCAGCAAGCATTGTGTTTGTTTGCTAACTAAATTTTCTGGCCAAGTTGGGCCTGAGTTGAGAACACCTGCAAATGGACCCGAGAGGGCGACGCACTGGGGGCTTCCTGCAGCCCCAGCCCCTGCTGTCCATGGAGAAACAGCAGTGAGGAGATGAAACACTGCAAACAGCCTTAATTGAGTCACGTGAGCTCAGAATAATTTGGAAACAAATGAAATTTTATGCATTTTAGTAGGGAAGGGCAAGGCTGGCTGCAGTTGCTACAGTGTGTGGTGGAGAGGTGGGCACCCAGCACTTGTGTCCCTGGTGGTTAGGGCAGCTGCTCCGAGCTCGATGCTTTGAAAGACCCAGGCTGGGAGTGAGGAAGCAGTTGCATGCATCCTACTTGCACAAGATGTCTGGGTGCCTGGCCCATCCAGCCCTTCTGCTGTTCCTTACCCAGTGCACCCACGACGATGGCTCTTTTATGACAGAATGATTTCAGTGACCCTAAACACAACGTGCCTTACAGCTGTAATTCTGGGACTCCTTGAGAATGAATCATGTGATGCATGGAGCTGATAGTGAGAGCAGAGGCATTTGCTTCGTTTCCAGACAGAGGGACGGAGTCAGCCTCCATCCGGCCCAACCAGTGCTGCCACTGCTCCTGCACCTTCTCCCAGGCACTGCGTCAGAGCAGGACCAGCTCCCCGCTCCCTGCTTGCTATGAAAGCTGCAGGATGTCTGGGGAATCAAAGTGTGGTGCTGATGATGAGGGCTCGAGGCATTCCAGACCATGGTGTGTTGCAAAATCTCATGACCTCGTGTGGGCAAGGCCACAGAATTCACTTGTTCGGCTTCATTCTCAGCCTTTCATCGTGTTTGATGCAGAGGGGAAAGGGAAAACAAGGAACAACGCAAAGAATCAGAAACAAAAATTGTAGCATAGAGGATGGATCTTGCAGGGAGGGCTGTCTCACTGCCCATCCCTCCTGGCAGTGCTGCAGGGGATGCAGTGGCTCTGAGCTGTCACTGTGAGCAATGCAAAGGCTGTGGGGTGCTCTCAGGGAGGGCCCTGTGGGCTGCGAGGCATGAGGGAGCAGGAAGGGAGTGGGGGGAGCAGACCAGGAAGGATCACTGCCACTGGAATCCCCCCTCTGCATCAGCCAGTGGTTTGTGTTGGTAGGAGAAGCATGCATCACTTCTTCTTATTATTTTCTTATTTTCCTTTTTTTTCCCCCTTTTCTTTTCTTTTTATCTTTCTTTTTCCTTTTTCTTCTTCTTCTTTTTTTTTTCCTCATTAATCTATCTACCTACCTATCTATCTATCTATCTATCTATCTATCTATCTACCTACCTACCTACCTACCTACCTACCTACCTACCTACCTATTTTTGTTCTGATTTTTATATCACCACCCTTTCTCTTACTCCTTTCCAAACCTGCCAGGTTCAAACCACCTATTCAGACATTCCAGAACAAAAGCAGCTGAGGAGGCCCTAGGACAGAGACATGAGGACCAAGGACTGAGAACAGGGGGGATGTGCAAGCAGGCACAGGTGCCTTCCCACAGGCCAGACAGTGCATTTCCACAGGGCCCAACACCAAGTGGGATCCTTCCACTGACTTAAAGAAACAGTGCTGCCCAGGAGCAGAGTCATTTTGCTCTAGCAAATACTCATGGCACTTTTTCATCTATGCCAGTGAGAAGCAGCGCTGTCCCCACCACCTCCTGCTCCCTGACGCATCTCCAACACTTCACTTCTGTTTTATTTATGTAGCCTCACTCAAAAGGTCATGGGCACAAAAAAATACACCAATTTTACTATTTGTAGGTCATGAGATTTCACAGGTATGAGTGTCCTTTTATAGCGTATAAGCAAACAGCTAGGAACATATTTTGATTACCCTTTAAATCTTGCAATAAAGGTGTTAAAAGGAAAGAGTGTTTTTATGTGCCATGTCAGGGTGTAATCTACTCCATATCTCACACGCACACTCTTCCAGCAGAGTGCAGTTGTTTCAAGTCTGCCTCCAATTTTTTTTTTTTTTTAAGCAGCACTTGTATAACCAGCAGAGGAAAAGCAGAGAACCGTATCTGTGACAGGCTTTTTAAAGCAGCAGCTTGGCATTGTTGCTGTACTGCCCCAAGGAGCTATGTGTGACGTTGCTCCTGCCTTCCCTTGGGAGGTGATAAGAAAGTTTGGGCTCCAGTTACCAATAGTGACTGTGAACTCTATAGATTGAGCCCTTAGCTAAAAACCCTAAGAAAATCTAGAAATCTAAAGATCTAAAAAGCTGCATGTTTATTCCCATTGTCAGAGGCTTGGCTATGCTTTATGGGGTGGGAAATGTATATCTCAGCACAGCACACAGCCCCATGCTCAGCCCCACATACAGTGCAGGAGGAGAATTCGGGGCCTTCAGCCAGAATCAGAGGAGATGAAGCACTAAGCTCAGTGACAGAAAATGCTCAGGCATTAAGTCTAGGCTTGGTCTCCCTTTCACTGAGAGCTCTAGCAAAACTGGCATGAGGAAACAAAGTACTCCTTTTCCCTTTGGCTATCTGCTGTGGAGTTAGGGAAGGAAACCCCCTAATCCCATTCCCACAAGGGAGACCCCTCCTCAAGTCTGCCAACAGCCCCTTGTGCAACACAATTGCTGTGACTGCCAAATGACTCCTGGTGAGGTCATGCATTTGCATCCGTCACATCCATCTCACCCATTGCACCCAACCCACCCACTGCACCCGTCTCATTCATCTTGTCCATCTCACCCATTGAACTCATCCCATCCATGGCATCCGTCCCGTCCATCCAGTCCATCTCAACCATCGCACCCATCACTCTCATGTCATCCATTGCACCCATCCCATCCATTGCACTCATCCATTCACTACAGCTCTTAACACAAAAGCCATTTGTAGACCTATAAGGTGATGCTCTTGTTCCCTCACAAGCCCGACTTTATGTTCACAAAGCCACGACTTGGTTGCTATCACTCCAAAAACAAACAGCAACTCTCCTAAAACAGGAGAGCTCAAACAAATAATTATCACTTCCCCCTGCTTCTGGATACCAGCGGTGCAGAATGATCCTGCTGCTCTCTGCTTCTGTGTGGTCTCCCTTATAGACAGAAAAACATAAAGGACTAAGTCCCTGAAACTTAACGAGTTACTGCTCATTAGCTGAACCACATTAACTGTCTTGCGTGCGCACTCCCCATGGATATCTGGAGCAAACTCTTTTCAGGAATGGGCTAGGACAGCATCTTCCAGCCCAAGTCTGAGACTGGTGTTAAGAGGTTAGAGAAAGGCACCTGGAAACCAAACTGCTTGTCACCAGGGCTAAACCACCACTGGGTCCAAAGAAAAAAAAGCATTAGAGGGTTGGCAAGGCTGGAAATCGCAGGGTGAGAGCATGTCAAGAGCATGCCCTTAGTTGGTTAATGCCGATAAGTGGTAGCTCACAGTGCCTAATTGCATGCAACTACCTGTCCGTGCTTTTATTCCGCGGGTGTGACGAGTTCCTTGAGATAGAGCCGATTGCAGCAGCTGCTCTCTGCTCCACTCATGCAGGATGCCAAGCACTCGGAGGGAGCCCAGTGCAAAAAGAAGCAAACGAGCACGCAGTTAAAACACCCATTCTGAGAAAAGCTTATGTAGCTGCAGAACCACTGAAGGCCTGGGGTTTGTCTGCTCTGGAAGGAGGAAAACTGCTTTCCAGCTCTTTTGATTTGTCTACTTCAGAGTACTGCTCATTGAGATACCTCTCAAGCATTTTTTTAAGTGGGTAAGAAGAGGAAATCCATGAGGGAGAAAGGGAAGGAGGAGTCAGAGAATCATAGAATCATAGAATGGCCTGGGTTCAAAAGGCCCACAGTGCTCACCCAGTTCCAACCCCCTGCTATGTGCAGGTCACCAACCAGCAGCCCAGGCTGCCCAGAGCCACATCCAGCCTGGCCTTGAATGCCTGCAGGGATGGGGCATCCACAGCCTCCTTGGGCAACCTGTTCCAGTGCCTCACCACCCTCTGTGCAAAAAACTTCCTCCTAATGTCTAACCTAAACCTCTCCTGTTTCCATTTAAAACCATTCCCCTTGTCCTATCACCATCCATCCTCATAAACAGCCGTTCCCCTTCCTGTTTATATGCTCCCTTCAAGTTTTGGAAGGCCACAATGAGGTCTCCCTGCACCTTCTCTTCTCCAAAAGGAGAGGTCTGCTTTGGGTAACTTCCCATCGGGGATGGGAAGAGCAGGTGCCCAGGCAGAGGTGAGAAGGCGGCAGGCTGCAGCGTGTCTGCGTGGCCCTGTGTCAGCAGCCCCGTAATTACACCTCTTTCCTGGACATGTGCACAAAGGCAAAGCTCCAGGCAGAAAGCTGCAGCGAACTGTGTGGTGGCATCGCTGTGCCAAACAAGATGCCTTAGTACTGGAAGGAGTGAGAAATGAGCTGTACAAAATGAAGCACTGAAGGCACGACCAATGCCCTCTCTGCATCAGTGTGCCCCCGTGAAGGAAACCCTAAACAGGTGAACATGGGGCTGTAGCCTTTCATGGGGGTCTGAGACACGAGAGCAGACCCTTCAGACCATGCTTCTGCTCAGAGGACTCACTTTTACCATCAGACTTTCTCCACCAGCAAAACTTCTCCAAAACCTCTGGGCTACTGAATTCTCATGCAAGATGCCCGGATTCGGGTCTCTTGTCCACTGTAAAGTACTGCAGCTCTATTTCAGGGCTGGAAATTTCACCTGAAATCCAAGCAGACTTTATGATCCATTTATGTTGCCCGCTCTTTTATTTTTAATAACTCCTGAGATCAACAAAGCAATGATGTTTTCAGAAAAGGTTTGTACAATCTGTCCAGATGTTCAAACAGTGATATAGAAACATTCCAAGAAAAGAAGACCCTGCCTGCTGTCATTACAAGAAACACATTTGCTATCGTACTATTGGCAGAAAACCCGCACTGGTGATCGCTAGAAGTAAATATCAATTTTTATTTGTAGTTTTTCTGGGTCTTTCTGTAAGTCATCTGTCTAATGAACTCACCCCAAGTAGTGCTTCCAACTGCTGCCACACTATCATTTATACTGCTGGAATACTAATTTGATTTTTATTGGGGGAGGGAAAGAAGATGGAGGGACAGTGATGGTTTTACTAAATTGCTTCACTTTGGATAATGCTCATCCTCTGGCCGCTTCAGATTTATATCTGCCACTGACAATTCCAGTTCCTTGCAAATTAAAGAAAGAAAAATACCTCAACGCAGGACTGAGGGATGTCAGACAAGGCTCAATGTCCATGGCTAAGAACAGCATCTCCTGCACACTGGCTGCTCCATGCCATTTGAAAGGCCCATTTCAGGGCGCAGCCACACCGCTGCCCTGGGGCAGAGCACAGGGAAGGAGCAGGTTTCTCCCACTGCATCCCTGTAGGACAGGTCCTGCTGCAGGTGCTAGGCCGCGGGGCCCTTCCTCTTCATCAGCTCCTTTGGGGCTACCGGAGGGCACCCTCAGTCTCTTCCCCCCATGGCCTAACCATGGGGCTGTCCCACCGCGGGCAATGCTGGCTGGGATGGTGCTGAGCAAATACTGTGTTGCGCTCCGGCACTGGGGGAAGGAGGAGAGAGAAAAACCCAACAAAGGTGCCATTAAAGTTAATTGTTTTTACTGCTGGTTTAACAGTGTCTTGTAAATCTTTTTATGACCCAGGAACACCAGTGAGGCCTAAACTGCAGTGAGATGGGTGACAGAGGGAGGATGGAAGGAGCACAATGTCTGTTGCCTCCCCTTCTGGCACCTTTGGTGATGCGAGATCCTGGGACATGACACCCAAAACAGAGTCTTGGTAGCACAAAAGAGGACAGGATAAAGCCCCAAAGAATCCACCCAGATCCTCCCTACCAACTCGAGCAGAAGCTTGGCCTGGCCCACTGAATTTCGCTTCTGTCGAAACGAAATCCAGTGAAAAGGCTGCTGGAACTCATGTGTGTTCCACACCACTGCTACCATGAGCACAGAGCAGGGACACCTTGATAAGGTCCCTGTAGAGCATGGAAAACCCCTTTGATCCGGTGTACTTGCGAGGAGAAAGCTAATCCCATGTTGTGATATAAGTACCAGATGCTTCTTGGAAGAATTATACTGGGGCATAGGGTTAATGCTCGAGCTTTTCTTTAAAGTGTCCTGTGGATTATTCCCTGATTAAAAGGATTGTTCTCCAAATGGCTGCAATGTCAGCCTGACTGTTATTGTTGTTGTTGATGCATGGGGTGGGTGAAAGGACAGTAGTTGCAGGGTGTTGGGATTTATTTCAGCCCTCAATAACCTTTTGCCCCCCTTTGCCTGACCCCTCACAGCTCACTGGGAAAGGGGTGCCAAGGGATTTTTTTTCCATCTTCTACAAGTGCAACACAGTTCACATCCAGCCATCCTCTGAGCCTCCACTCCCCGCAGTCCTGGGACACGCAGTGGGCACTGCCAGGCTGTGGGGCTGGGGGCAGCCCTGGTTGGCTCCTGGTGCAAAGAGAGAAAGACTTGGACCTGGGAGCATCAAAATATTTTAAAGCATGATGGTATTGGGCTGGGCAGGGAAGGAAATGGTAGCTTTTGAAAAACAGGGAAAAAGCAGCTCCTGAGGAGCACGATGATGGGATGCAGGGATCTCCCCGAAACCTGTCCTCAGCTCCCTCACCAAGGAACTAGCAGAAGAAATGCTACTTTAGGGTCAGGCAGTATCACTCCTCTCTCCTCTTGAGGGACATGAAGAAAATTACCCCTGAGGAATGAAGTTTAGGGAGCATCCCATTACTACTCTGCTCCCTTATCTAAAGGGATGAGCCCTCACACAGCCCGGACTGAGCACCCTACTCAACCTAGGGCAGATCCATCTCCTCAGTGCAGGCTGGAGGCTGTACCCAAAGCCTTGAAACTGATTTCAGGGGCTGGTGGGCAGCCCTGGCTGGGTCCTGCGGCCCCTCTGCCCTTGTTGTCCCCGCTAATACCATGCCAGGGCTGCTCCATGGTGGAGATTCTTCTAAAGGATGGGGATTCCTCTCCTAAAGAGTGGGGATGCCTTTCCTAAAAAGTGGAGATTCTTCTCCTGAAGGATGGAGTCTTTTTCTAAAGGATTCTCTCCTAAAAGACAACTATTCAACATTGAAAAGATGGCAACTGCTCTCCTAAAGGCTAGGTTACCCCTCTCTTAAAAGGTGGTTATTCCACTCCTAAAAGATGAGTAGCCCTCTCCTAGAGGAGAGTTAATCCTCTCCTAAAGGATGGGTACTCCTCTCCTGAAGGATGGTTGTTCTCTCCCAAGGAATGGCCAACTCCTCTCTTAAAAGATGACTACTCCACTCCTATGAGATCCTACCAAAGGATGAGACCTATGAGATCCTACCAAAGGATGTGTGATCCTCTTCTGAAAGCTCATTGCTCATCTCTCAAGGGCTGATTTCTCATCCCCCAAGGGCTGACTGCTCATCTCCCAAAGGCTGACTGCTCATCTCCCAAAGGCTGACTGCTCATCTCCCAAGGGCTGACTACTTCTCTCCCTCCGCCCCAGCTCGCTGCCGGCACCCTGCAGCCCTAGACCCGGCCCGGACGGTTTCCCGGAGCGCTGCACTCCGCCCGCAGGGACCGCACCCGGTAGGGAGCCTCGGGCAGCCCCACGGCTCCGCTGAGCTCCAGCTGCTTCTCTGCTTCCGAAACTCGTTCCGTCTGCATCGGTGTTTTCGCGTCCTCTAAGCGCCCAGGGCAAGCACACCGCCCTTATCTGCCTTAGTCTGCATAACAATCTGTTTTATGCATTAAGCACTGTACAGCCACGTACCGGAGAACTGCAGGGAGGAGCCGAGCGGCCCGGCTCCCCATTTTTGCCATTTTCTGCCCTGCAATAACTCCTGCGTTTCCTCCACCTACCCTTCACACGCTCTTGCGTTTTTCTCTCGAGAGCTCTCACGGCTTTTGCTCTCTGTCTTTTGAGGGTTTCGAGCTGTGTAAGAACATCAAGCAGGGGACGAGGAGACATGGTAAAACCCGTGAGAAGAGGGGTGAATAGCAAGGCCTGATAAAGAGGGGAAAAACCCCAGCAGAGCCCTGCCGAGCCCGGCACGGATCTTCTCCAGCTCAGCAAAGAAGGGACGTTTTTTCCACATTAAGTGTCGGGAAGGCAAAACCAGGGTCCATAACAGGGAAATTATAAAAGGAAGTAAATCCATCAAAGCAAATGCAATTGGGAATACAATTAGGCAGAGGGCTGAAAGGACACAAAAGGAGCGGAGCTCGGAGAGGCTCTGCCGCTGATTGACAATGTGCAGGCTGTGAGGGAGCGGGCAGCAGGGAGGGAGGGGGTGGAGGGGAAAAAAAAGTCCCGACAAATGCGATTTTGTGGGAGGCTCTGGGCGAGCACCGAAAATCGATAGCGACTGGAGGTGGGAAGCGAAGGCTGCTCGGCTTCCCCGCTCCGAGCGGGTCTGGGGGCGGTTTGAAGGGAAAAGCGGCTTTCTCTGCATGCCGGCGGAGGGACGGCGCTGGGGGCAGCGGGGGCAGCCCCGGCTGCAGCTCCCGGAGGGTCCGAGCACCAGATATGCCACCTCCATTCTCACAAGCCAGCCCGTCCCAGCCGCAGTGCCCCCCGTTTTCAACGCCCCAAATCCTTCTTTCCCACAGCTTCCCCCCGCCCCGGGTGGGCAGCAGGCAGGGTCCCACACCCCCGGCATTGAGGCGGAAAGCTGTTGTGAAGGAAGAGGGGAAGAACCCAAAACCTCCAAATCGCGGAGGCAACACTTATCCCAGTTTGTCCGGCTTCTTCGGTTAGGGGGAGGGAAGAGGAGGCAGGAAGGGCTGAAGGATCGGTGGTGAGAAAAGTGAAAACATTTTATGCGCTCAGATCTCTCCCCCAAAGCCCAATTTTCTTTTGTTCGTAATGCAGCCTATAGCATAGCTTTGGAAACTTGCGGAAACTACTTATGTACCTGTGTGGGGCTATTTATACAGCCTCTAATTAACGCATACACACACGCAGTGCCTTACAAGGCATATATTGTTCAACTCTTTCTTAAAAACAATAGATATCTCGTCAGAATTTCCTATTCCCTATGCTTCAACACATCCTCGTTTCCACTGAGGGAGAAGAAACGTGTCAGGGTAATCAGCGCTTTTCAGCAGCAGTGATTATTTTCGATAGGGGTAAAAAAATAAAGAAAGGAAAACGAGCAAATGCAGTATAAACATGCAATTATATCGCAAGAGTTTTGCACAAATGAAGTTAATGAGTAAAAAAAAAAAATATTTGTACTTAAAGGCTTTGCCCCCTCACTGAACCAGATTAACAGTATTTGTTGCTTTTCTAACTATAACAAAACTGCAGTAATGAAAAATAATCTTGACATCGTTTAACTTCCTTAAGGTCTCTTTCCCCCGCAGACGCTCTGAAAGCTATTAAAGAGATGAGACGAGGTTGTATTGAACTGTTGCAACGCTCACTTTAATCAAAATTAGACGGAATTGCTTAAAATAGTAATTAAGGCAAGCTCCCGTTGTTTTCTCTCTTTCCCCCCTCTAATTGGTTCCTAGCATCAGCAAACTTCAGCATGACCAGTTCCTTCCCAGCGCCGGGACTTTGGAACGAACACCGAAAGTTTGGTGGACACGAAGGGTTTGAGCATCCTGCAATAGGAAGGCGCTGGGGAGGTTTGGGGTTTTGGGAAGGGTCACGGTTTTAGAGATCCTCGAGATTTTGGGAAGCCTCCGGACTCCCTCGCTCCCTCTTTGGCAAAAGCGGCTGCCGATCCCTGCTCCTCCACCCCAAAAGCGACACGAATGTAGCGGCAATGACTTCGGGTCCCGCAGGAGCTCCTGCTGCCATTCCCCGCTCCATGAAGCCCGGCAGGATCCGGGAGCAGCGGATCCACACCGCCTCGCAGCGCCGTGTCAGAAGCTCGAAGCGGACGAGGGAGGCTTGGGTTTATTTTTTTAGGGTAGAAATCACAGAATCATTAAGGTTGGACAAGACCCCTAGGATCAACTAGTTCAAACATAAGGAAGGAAGATGGGTGAAGGACAGGCGGCAGCACGGAAACCTTGCTCAGGTGGCTGGGTTTGGAGAGGGCTTCCTGCAAACCCCCAGTGGTTTTATGGATCTACCCGGGGCGCTGTGACACGGCCGGGGCGGACCCACGGAGTGGTACCCGAACTTCCGAGCGCATCACCGGGGGAAGCAGCCGCCGCCGGAGCTGCCGCTCTCCGCAGCCGATCTGGATACAACCGGGAGCTCGTGGGCAAAGGCAGCTCCGCCCCCCCCTTCCCCCTTTCCCCCCCCCCCCCCCCCCCCCCCCCCCCCCCCCCTTATCCTCTTTCTCCGAGGAAAAAGTCATAAGGTAACCACGGTTGGCTGTAACTTGAGGATGGCGGCGAGATTTATTTTTACACTAAGAGCCACTCGAAGCTGCAAACGTGACTCCCGGTGAGATTTGCACTTCGGTTTTGCGAGAGAGGCACGTGTAGTCATCTCTAGCAACACATCTCAGCCCCAAATGGTGCTGATGCACACACACACACACACACACACACTTGTAGTGCCCGGTGCAGTCCCCAGGCACACACACACCCAGATGCAGCACCCAAGGTATAAAAAGAAATTTAAGCTCCCGCCCTGAAACCGATCTCTTTCCCCGGATCACACTTTTGATCTAATTTGTTTCTCAGTCCAAATGACTTGGCTCAGCCTTCCCCCTGAAAATTCGGTGTACAGTTGACATCAATCATGTCTCAGTCTAGGGAGGGATAAGGATAGAATATCAGAGAGGTGACCATGCATGCCACATGATTCAAATCATCTCAGCATTGATTAATTGGGTTCAATCTGAGTTTCAGAATCATAACAACTGTTGTTCCCCTTCACATAACATCAACAGGGCCTTTAAAGCAGAGTATCCATTTACTCCAAGGCATGTGATGCATTAAGACCATCATCTTCTATTAAACCTTAAAGGCTGGATGAATTTTAGACAAACTCAATTAGCTCAAGATGGTTCTGCAGTGATTAGACACTGTTACCCCTTCCCCTTCATCAGGGATTTTTCTACCCCCTCTATGTCGTAATGTAAAGGGCAAAGTATTTTGACATATAGAAGATGCATGCATGCCTCAAGACCATTCTGGTGCCACTCTGATTGTGCAGGTAACCTGCTGAAACAAAGGCAAACCCCTCTACGACTCAGAGAGGAAATACCTCTTACAGCATGACCTACTGGACTCAAGGAAAAACTATCTGGATAGCAGAGTTGGGACACAAGATGAAGCAGGAGCAGCTAGAAAACAATACGGTTTGGAGTTGACCAGAAGAAGATTGCACCCCAAGCTCAGCAGAAGGGAAGAGCCAGCCAATGATCCAAGTCCCCTATAAATTGAATGCCAAGGACTTACAACTCCGACACTTAGTGAAAAGTTGAGTTTGGGTTAGGTAATTGTTCATCTATTAACTAAAGCTAAACCAGGACAAAAACACCGTCTGGGTGGGCAGTGGGTGAGCAGGGCTTGGGATGGAGACTACTTCTGCCATTCCATATGTTAAGAAAGATGAGCCATATTTGTGTGTGTTTGATTCTTATCTACCAGCTGGGATCACTCACAAGGGTTGTAAGTGAAATAATAATGATTAAAGAAAAGCATGCATGCCTTGTAATGTTGCAAGCATGGGCCTCCACATCACATACATTCAGCCACGATTGAGGAATGACCTATCACAAACGCAGCCCTGAGCAATCAGAGGAATATCATTTCTAATTACTGTTTTGCAAGCTGAAACCCTATTAAGTACTTCCCTGTTGTGCCTATTATGACTGGGTCTACACTAAGAACAAAAGCGGCCTTTTTTTAATCGTTCCACTTTGCGTGGGAGCACATCACTGTGCCTCTGCTCAGGGATTGCTTCATTTTTCTCTATCCTTACTCCTCCAGAAAGGCCCCCACCTCATGCTTAAGTTGGCCCCTTGAACGTGAGGCACATGTATTCTCAAGCAGCAAAGTTCCGCAACCATGCTTTTGGGAGAGCTTGAAGCGAAGCTTAAGCCTTTACTCACACAAACTGCTCTGCTATGAGCACGCCAGCCATGAAAATGGAGATACGATTTTCACACAATATTACTGGGACCCATGGGACATCCCATGACTGCATCCCAGGGGGGAACCCAGCAGGGATTCCTCCCTGGCACTGCCCAGAAGCTACCACTGATGTGAGCGATGTTGCAATATGTGAAGGTGATTGAACATGAACCAATATGTGAAATGCTCTGTGTTGTTTACACACAGCCCAAATTAGCAGAAACTTCTAGCTTTCTTGCTTTCTAGCTAGAGTGACTGAGTAACATCCTTTTATGCCTCAGTGCATTGGGAAAAGACAAATATCAACATTTGGGACGTGCGTGGATGTGAAAGAAAAACTAGCAGAGATTCCCATTTCAGTCCCTGCAACCAGGACAGGAGGACAGGGCTCCACAGGGTTGTGCCAGCAATCCCAATAGCTCTGTTATGGAGTCACAGAGCAGCAGCAGCCCTTTGCTGTGGGGTAAATGCTAGGAGAAGGGTCTGCTCACTTGGAGAAGAGGTGAAGAAGCCCTTCAGTGCACTGTGACAGCAGAGCATTTCCTCACAGGGCATTCATTTTCTCTCATCTCTTTTTTCCTCATCTCATTATTGGTCATCTGTCCCTCCTATGGATCCTACATGGTTTCTCAGATGGGAAACCAGTGCTGGCTGCAATCTGAGAACAGCATTGGCACCTGGGGACTGGCAGCAGCGGGGGGAGCAGAGCAGCACCTTGGCATAATCCTTGGGGGGACATCCATGCTCCATTCATGGGGATACGGTTGCTATACCTCCACCGCCTGCATGCTGCAAGGAGTGATACGTAGCCCGGCATCCACCAGGAAGCTCTGGGTGGGTGCTGTCCCAGGTTTCCTCTGAGCCCCCATTCATTCAGTGCTCACCGAGTGAGCTATGCCAAGAATGCGCTGGGCTCAGGTCCCAGATGGGGAAAGGGGGGGAGCATGCAGCAGTGCTTTTCCCCCAGCTCCCCCAAGCACGCTTCTTTCCCTGCCTCCAGCCAACATCCCCTATGTGATCTGACAAGTTTCTCTAATAAAAATATAGATGTGACTTATTTAAAGTGAGAGCAGTGAATGTCCTATGGATAATGCGTAATTAATAACAGAAAAATAGCGTTTCCCCTGTTATTAAATCAAGGCCTCCCGTGCCCTCTCACCCCCGTATAAATGTCTCTGGTTTTATGACAGCACTGGACAAAGTTATCGCGTGTCTGCAAGCACACATCCTCACGAGCAAGGGGCTCACCTCACTATTGCTGGAGTTGGTTTAGGGATTTTCCTTCTTTAAGGTTAAAAAAAAGAAATGCCTGCAGTAGTGTGCATGAAGCTTGGCCCCCAAATGAACTCAATCAGTGCACAAAAGTAATCTGCTTCCACTGAGGGCTGATTTTGCCCCTCAGCCTCAGTGTAACACTATCTATTTACACGTGCACACTTGCCGCTTTTCAGCTCCCTCGTGCATTTCCAGGCTTAGATGGATGCTCAAGGAATGCATCAATATTTAGACATATATTTGTGGCACACAAAGAGAAAACAAAGAGCAGCTGAATCCCCTGGAAGGGCTCAGTTTTTTTTTTTTTTTTAAATTGTAATGCTGTAAAATCCTCACTGCTTTTCTGTCTGCTTTCCTTGCAGATGCTCAGCCCCCAGCTATTGCTGCTATTTGGGAGAGACACAAGGGAAAATTAGCAAGTTTGGACGTGAAAGTACATCAGAATGTTCAAGAAATTAATAAATTTGAGTCCAGCCTGGTTTTTCTATAGTACCCCTTCCTGCTGATTCCCAGTAATGCTTTCCATCCCCAGAGGTCACTGGGCTCATCTGCTGCATGTTTCCCTTCTGATTCATTACGTTTGATGCTGGCTCTTCCAGCACTCAGCTCGGCACAGCCCTCAGAGCAGTGGAAGCTGCACTGGCCCCAGTGCAGTAACTCTGAAACCCTGTGTCCATGTCAGGTCATAAGGATAAGCAGCCTGATCTCCTGGCTCAGAGACGCTCATTCTGATCAGTAGCACTGGGGATGCAAACCTCAGGTCCTGACCTGCTCTGCCTTATCCCTCCAGGCCCATCAGTGGTGTTTGCACCCCATGCAGAGGGAACCCCCTCCTATCCCATGCTTCTGTCTTTGCTTCATTCCACAAACAACTAAATCTGTGCTCAGCCCAGAGCTGTGCCTCTCCCAAACTCTTTTCTCTCTGTCATTCCTTGCAGTGCTAAAAGAAGTGTGAATATTAGATTTCTCCAATGTTTCCAGCCAAATGTGAAATTTCCTTTAAGGAAAAGGGGAACTGTTCACCTTATGCACACAGCAATGAGCATGACCCATCCTACTCCTGCACTCTGAGTGCATAGAAAAGTGCAGGGAAAAGTGTTCCCCTTCTGCAAATGGGAGGAGAATGCCATCACACAAGCAGATGCATTCTCATTCTCATCCATAAATACACCTGCAAAGCTCCTCCAGCTCTGGAAATACCAAGCCCTGTGGTTTGCTGGTGCAAACCATCCATTGCAAGACAGGTTCGAGGATGCTCGGTGCCCTGGATCCTGCTCCCAGAATAAGAGATATTCAGCTTTTGATGGAGATCCCACTTGAGGGGGAAATTTCTCAAAAGCAGCTGCATGGCTGAACAACAAGCTTTCCTTTGTCGGTCCTCCTTTCCAGGCATTTCAGGAGGATGAATGGTCCTGAGAACCCCCAGAGCCTGAGAGACCCAGGCAAGGCAGGCTGGAGCTGAGTAGTGCTGCCTGGTGGTACCCAACTGGCTTGGTGCTTGGCTTGAAGAAGTTGCAATGGGACCAAGGAATCAGGGATGTTCTTCCAAATAGCACCATGCAGCTTATGGAAATGGGTCAACATGCAGTGTGCCTGTTCACATTGTGCCCAACCAAAATCTGCCATTTATTCACTGTTTTAACAACTCTTTGCAGGGTGAAGGCATGAATGGCTGCAGCTGCTTTGAAGAAGACAGAAATTGGGAAATTTTCTACCTTCCAAGTCACCATCAAGTCCTCAACATCCTAAAAAATTGCAGAGCAGCAAAACAAACCACACACACACACACACAGAGCCAGAGCCTTTCCAAGAACACAAATACTTTCAAGTTCAACAAAATGTTTCATCTCAGTGCGCTGTGCACAAGCTTTCATCTGGTTTCGGAGCCTCTTGTTCAGTTCCTTCTCTATGGATTCCCTTCCAAAAAAATGAAATAAAAAGTAGCTTTCTCAGTCTGAAAAGATTCAAATAAGGCATTTTACAATTCAAATGAACTCCTCATTTCTCTCTCTGTTTCTTCTTCTCTTTTTTTTTTTTTTAATATAAAGTATTGCGATCAGCAGTGCATTTTGTGAAGAATAATCCTGCTTCCATCAAAATAATGTCTAATAGAAAACCAGTGCTTCTGTTTCCCCGCTGCCACCAAGACCCCTCTGCCAATCCATGCTCCTATCCAACAACTGCAAGCACACACGCACCCAACACAACCAACCCACTCTGTTTACTGATAAATATTTATTCAGCTATTTACTGAGAAAACATAAAAGCTGTGTGTATTTCCAGTATCGGCACAGCAGGGCGTTCCTTCCAGCTGCAAAATGCCCTGCTGCTGCTTCTCTCTGGCTTTAGGTGCCCCCCTTAGTTCTGATGTATGCTGGCTAGTGAGAGAGGGGGTTTGTCTGCGTGAGACTGCGCGGCGCTGTCTCATTTGCTAATATGATGGGCACTTATGGGAAAACAAGAGGTCTAAATAGAGCTCTGCTGCTGCTTATTATACCAAAGCTGTGGTTTCTTAGGTAGGTAGGGAACCAGTTACAGCAACAGATCCCCCCAAAATATCCTAACAATGCAAATATAAATTATAAAGAAAGAAGAAACGTTCCTGAACTAATGACAGGAATGTTCCTGAAGAAATTAGGTCCAGACAGTTGCAAATCTCATACCTGCAAAGATTTGTCCATGTACTTAGGCTTAGCTTCACTTTCCTGCAGTAGAAAACAAAAATACATGAGAGCATCAAGAAGCAGATCGAGTAGTCAAGCCAATTTAGAAGAAACTAATCCATCTCTGCTCAAAAATCACTGCGTGGCAATAACAGATATCCTGGTCAAAATAGCACACAGTTTTGCAAAAAAAGGCCTTTTTTTTCTTTTTTTTTTTCTTTTTTTTTGCTTGTATGTTTGTGCCCAGCTATGAAATTCTGCAAAACCAGAGGAAATGCTCCTGAATTAGAGTGAAAGTGGTCGCCTTGGGGTTTCTTCTGTACTTTTTGGGGATACAAAACAGATAAATGAGGTGACATCTGAAAGCCCACTCAGTTGCAGAGGAATGTAAACAGGTTGCTCTGCTGATTTCCACCGTTGATTTCAGGGAGCCGGGACGGAGGCTCAGAAAATGGCTCTGCTGCCTCGACAGAGTTCCAATAATAGACAGTGCAGGCAGATACTTTATCATCCCCAAACCAGGGCTGCTTGTGCCAGACACAAAGCCCTTGGCCCACGGTAGGACACAGTTAAGCTCCTGCTCAGCCTGCAGGCGGCATGCAGCTCCCGGCTCCCCAGGGAGGGGCTGCCTGAGTGGGGCTGTTCCATAACAACCACCTCGTGGAAATGCTTTTTCCTCCTTCCTGACCGATCTTTGAGCTTCAAATGCTCTGTTTGCACCTTGCTGTGCCTTTGTCCACTCCACTGTAGTGTTCATCTGTACCAGCACCTCTCCCATTGTATCCTTTTCTGGTCCCAACAAGGTTTGCAGTCTTCATGTACTCCATCAGTCTCCTAATTCCTGCTGGAGCTGAAGGAAGAGCTTTGCTGGGTCTGAAGTCTGCTTCCTCTGAGGGACACAGGTCCCCTGGCCACGGTGACCTGGCTGTATGGTGTCAGTACGATGTCAGCGCTCAGCTATGCTCCCACATGCTGGCAAACCTTTGGATTCCCTGTGTATTGAAATCATCTCCTAGAGCCACAGTAATGGGGTTAAAGGAACTGTGTGCCTCGTTACTCAGCTGGAGATCAGCTAGAGTGCCAGGGTAGCACTTCAAAATGTGTGCTGTGGGGTCCCATCTGCCAAGAGCACCCATGGCCTTGTGCCCACATCTCATCCCTTGTCCCTGGGTTGATGTTCCACTGGCTACAGTCTTGGAATGGATCTGGATGTGCTGAGGTGAATGCTTCAGCTAGCACACGTCTGCCTGGCTTGAAATGAATTTGGGAAAGCCTCAGCTTCACTGCCAACACCCCACTGCAAAGCCAAGTGAGCAGCAGAAGCATTCCTGTAATGATTCCCAAATTACAACAGTATGGGAAAAGGGAGGGAGCCTGGACCTTAGCACATGGGAGCCCAAATCTCTGCATCATCTCTGCTCTTAATATTGCAGCTGAGCAGATGAGCTGTGGCGCTCCCCTCCTAGCCCCAACTAAGCCAATGCAGCTCTGTGTTTCCAACAGGTAAGATTTGTTCCAGGACCCACACCTTTGCCATTTCAAAAAAGGTGAAAAACACAAGCAGAAAACCCCCAACCCCACTCATAAATACCTCTGCTCTGCACTATGCGAGCCAAGCAGACAGAAACATGACATTGGTGTAGCGAAATATTCTGGGAAACAACTAATGTGAGAGGCAGAATCAAGAAAAATAAGCTGTCCTGAGCCATCCTAGTAGTGTCCCGGCTGGCAGCCCAGCTGGTGACACTTGTCCATGGGCTGTCAGAGCTGCTGGTGTGTACCTGAATGGGTGCCACTGGGGATGCAGTGGAGATGTGGTCTCTGTTGGAGCCATCACAATCTTTGTCAGATGGATGAGTGGTGGAAGAAGAAGCAAAACGAAGGGAGAGTGGGGTTCAGAAGCTCAGGACCCTTCAGTAGCCGCAGGAGAACAACACCAATGACCTCTCCTCTTCATACCAGCTGCTCTGTTGACCTAGACAAAGTGAGCACTGCCACACGTTCTCCTCTGTGGGATTTGGAGGCTATTTTGACCATACAATTGGAAGGTGCAAAAACACAAAGCAAAGCTTTCAACATCTCTGGTGCAGACGGGAAGGGCACTCCCGCTCCCTCCGGCATCACGTAGAGGATGGCAAGGGAGCCAAAAGCACCTCTGCTCCCCTGCCTCCCTCTGTTTTCGCTGTTAATATTTGGGATTTCTTTGAAATTATTCATGGAGTTGCCTGTGGATTTTGCCTTCCAGGAGCAGCCGTAATAGGATTAGGTGGCTGAGTTGCTTGTACTGAGTTATTCTCCCTGCTCTTAGAGTGAAAACAGCCTTGTTCATTCCGCTTCCTTTTCCAGCCAGCTCCACAGCTGATGACAAGCTTTGCGCTGGCGTTTGCTGGGACTGCTGATGGAGGCAGGCATGGAGTAGTGGCTCCTTGGGAGTGCACTGGCTGCTCACTTGCACGCTCCCGGCCCAACAAGACTCTGCATGCAGGGGGACAGGGTGTTCCATGGATCAGGGGGATTTTTAATAATAATAATAATAATAATAATAATAATAATAATAAAATTACATCCCTCTGCAACACCTAGAAGACAAACAAACATACCGAGCGATGCGGCCCGCTGCAGGTTTCAGTTCTGCTCAGACTTGGCTGGCCATGTAATCACATGCTCCCATGCTCATATAAAACCTTGCCTAAGCAGTGAGAAACCCTTGTTCAGGGCCTGGTTGCAGTGAATTAGCAGGTGTCATTAAGAAATGCCATCTCCCAAAGCCAATGCGGCCAGTAAGTCTCCTTTGTGTCTCCCTTGTCATTCTTCCCAAGGAGCTGTGGTTAAAGCCAATAAAATAGAACAGTGGGTATTTTGCTAAACAAAAGTAAAACACAGCACAGTCGCTGGCATATTTTCCTACTGTATATGGAAGGGTGGAGCCTGAAAAGTGAAAGTCCTGAGATGTGTTGTTATGGGCAGGTTGTCCACAGCAGCTCAGCACATGGGAGCTGCACGCAGCAGCAGTGCCGGTTGATCTCCCACATTTGGGAGTGCAGCGTGACCATGCGGCACCATGCCAGTAGAGGGGAAGAAAAGCACCAAACTGAAGTGGAAATCTCTATGCATGATGCTTTGCTTAAAGAAAAAAAAAAAAAAAAAAAAAAAAAAAGCATTGAGAGCAATGCAAGTGGTGCTGTCCTTCTGGCAGTCCACTCTCGTGCTGTTCTCCCGACTCTTAGCAGCTGGCATGATTGCCTTGTGCGCCCTTCTGTCCAAAGCAGCATCAACATCCCTTCTGAAAGGACTATTTGGGAAGAAATGAAACCTGCACTGGAAACTCCCAAAGCTCCTGATTGGCATCACTTGCTGCCATCTCCTTGGGCCGAGAGCAGGAGGACGTGCTGGTGATTCTCCCACAAAGCCACTGGCAATGCTCCCTCCTGACAGCTTGTCTTGCTTCCCAACTTCTCTATGCTGTGGGTTTGCAATGTTTTGCTTTTCAAACCCTCTCAGAACACACTGGGGCAATGAAAACCCTACAGAGAGCTTTCATTGTGCACAAAACTCATAAAAGATTCTGTCCCCCTCAGTACACCACCATGCACCCCACTCCCCTTCCCACTTTTCAACCGCTCTCCAGCACCTGGAGTCTTCCCACACTGCCTCCAGCCTCTGGCCTCACTTACAACACAGTACCAGAGACCACAGCTTTATTTCAGCCTTCTTAAGACCACAAGAAATAGGAAGGAGGGAGAGAAAGAAAAAAAAAAAAAAAGAAAATCAAGAAAAATTGCAGCAGTTCTTGTAACTAAATCTGTTGGAGTTGCAAGTGTGGTAAATGTGTGTTCCTGCGCTCTTTGGACGCCTCTGCTCTGCCTTTAGCAGCTGCTGTAATAAACTTCCCGGATAGTATTGGCTTCACAGAAGCGTTACTAGAAACCCTAGCAGCAATCTCACAGAGAAGCAACAAACCAGGGAGATAAGCCCTGCTACAATAAAGAGAGATTTAAACTCAGTTTCCTCGATACGAGAGAAAAAATAAAGCTTGCCCTTTGCATTTTAAGGGGGGAGGAAGTGAAAGGGGGTAAGATCTAATTATGAGTGTCTTGAAATTCCTTCTACATAAAGTTTCCTTAAAGAGCTGCCAAAAAAGCAAACTCTCCGAGATTGCGTTTTAGGTGCCGCTCTCAGCTGAAGTGCACGCGGCTTTGCCCTGAGATGACAAAACATTTAATTACAGCGAACCCAATGCCTTCCACATTTGGAATCTGGATTCTTGACACACATAATGTACCCCATGCTGACATGACTATTTGGCAAAAGCCGAGCCTGTGATCTCACATTAATTGCTACACAAATATACTTATTGTGGGCATGGGTTTTATATGGCTGAAGCCTCCATTTGCACATGTTCACAATAAAAACACTTCCCCCTGCCCCCAGTAACGGTTAATGTTTTTTTGGGGGTATTTTTTTCTTTTTTGTTTCCTGAGATGCAGTTTTAATGGCATGAGAACTGTCTGTAGTCTTCCATTATCCCTTTGTTCTCTTCGTTTCTTGCTTTACATGTATTTTTATAAGCCTTTTAAACCCAAGTCTCCCAGTTCTTAACTCTTTTCTCTCTTTACTTTCATTTTTATTGTAGGGCATCAAGAGAAACAGAAAGATTTTGCTGGATTAAAGACCCTGCTGTCACTTGAAAGCCATTCCTCTGATAGCGATCTTATAGGCTCTCACCATCTCTTCCATCTCAGGCCTCCTGCTGGACGTGGGGGGACGGGGACATGCTTCCCCCTGTCCCCATAGCACTGGAGGTGGCAGCTCCCACTCCACAAGTGGAGCTGCCACAGCCATTGGGCTCTGCCCCTTCCAACCATGCTGAATGCACCACTTGACCCCACATGGGTACTGGGACCATTTTTTCCCACAAATTGGAGCTCCTTTTCCTTTTTTTTTTTAATCCCAGTGGAGAACTCAATGTTGCAAAATATAGAGTTCGTTTGGGAGAAGAGGAGAGAGTCCCCACTCCAATGGCCCGTTGGAATGGGAATTGCGTAAAGCGGTGATTGGAAACAAGGAGGGGAAAGAAAAAAAACGTTTCATTTCAATAAGGCAAAAGTGTCTCCCTTGAACAACAGGATGTCTTCTGTAAACACCAGGCGACCACAGCTGTCAGGGATAGGAGGGCTGCGTGAAAGCGTCTCATTTTGTTGCAGCTGAAATGGGGCAGCCAGCCCCTCCTCTGCCCTACACTGCCAGGAGCCCACCTACTAGGGAGAACCTTTTTACTTTAATGGAAGTTCCTTCTCCAAAGGGCAAGTATTCCTCTAAAAAGGTTGCAGGCGCTTCCCCCCCACGCACATATATGGTGCTGCCAAGTCATAATTTTAACAGCAAATCCTTTTATTTGCCCTTTTTTTTTTTTTTTTTTTGTCTTAAATCACAAGCACTTGGGGTTTATGCTGTGTATGGGAAGCAGCTTTCCTGATGGGAGCGAGTTTTCACACGCGATGTTTGTGTGGTTCAAGCTTCTCCCAGCAGAGCAACAGCGCATGGGCAGGAAGAGCCTCACGGAATGGTCTTGCTTCCCCTGGACACTCGGGGTCCCTCCTCCTCCAGCCAGTGCTGGAACAGCTTATGCAGCGCTGATAGCATCTGCAGCATGGAACCTCACACCTCATCTATGGCACCCACGGCCCACGGTTGCGGCGCAACGCTGGGATTTAGAGCAAGGAATTATCTTTTTGCTATGGCTTATTTAGACGTGTTTTAGATAAACGAGGCGGGCAGCAACCAGCCCCGCTGGAGGGAGGTTCAGGCAAGGGCACGTGCGTGTGCTATTTGTTTGACCGTAGGGTTTTGGGGTTGCAAAGCCAGACATTAAGCTGGCTGAAAGGCCAGCCCTGTGAAGCATTTGGAGCTGGCAAAGTTTTGCTTCTGATTTATGTGGCGCAACAGCTCCGGCCCTGGGACGCATCTATAACATTCGTTCCATCTGTCGTCGGTGTGGATTCCACTCTGCGCTGGCAGCGCTCAATCCCAGACCTGCTGCAGTCAGTGTGGGGAAGGATAGGGGCAAGAGGGGAGGCAGCGGCAGCCCCCATTGGTGCTAACCACTTTGCAGAGGGCCTCAAGTTCCTCAGATTCCTCCAGGCACCTTCACTGCAGTGTTAATCTTTTGCAGCCCATTTGGGATCAGAAAGGGAAGAGCCATTACAGTGGTTTTCAATGGGACTTCAGAATGGATGTTCAGCAATGGCCTTGTTTGTGCCCTTTGTTCTTACTTATACTGTAACAGTCTCACATGCACTAACAAAGGATAAAGATAGGAAAAAACACATAGTCCTCTTGCTTTCTTATCTTTGTGCTTCTTTTAGGCAAATCTTCTCTATGATCAATGCATATCAAACACCAACTCCTTTCCAGACAGCTAAAAGCCCCGGTAATGTGCATTATCTTCCGAAGCTTTGTGCAATTCAGCCTGAGCAGTAAAGGCAGCGCTTATCTCAGGCACAACAAAACACCAGAATCTGTGCTGCAATCTCGCATGGCCAGGGCTGAAGGCAGTGCTGGAGGAACCCCACATTGACAGAACTGAGTGCCGAGTGCTGTGGCACCATTCACACCAAGCACATGAAGGCCCTTCAGCAGATAGAGACTGCTCCTCCTGATCACCTCAACGTTTGGGAAGGCTGTGGACCGCCCCTCCATGCACCAGTGCAGCTGTGCAGCACTCAGGGTGAGTCCCCCCAGCGAAACGCTGATGATGCGATTTCCCTCCGAACTTTGCCTTATGGCTCCTCACCATTCAAACGCCTCCTACATCCACAAAAAGCTGGAATTTCCTGCCAGCTCAGTGGTGCAATTTCAAATGCTTTTTGGTTTTAGACTGTGCTCTTTAATCTCCAGCCAGCTGGGCCCGTGCGTTAGAGTGAAGGCTGAAAGCTTTGGAGCTTTGGGCAGTTAGTTTTCCAAGGATCTCACCTGTGGGTGGAATGGTTTGCTGCAGCTCTGCATTAAATTAAGAAGAAATGCGTGCACAAAACCATGTGTCTGGGCTGCCCTGCCCCAGGGGAATGCCACAGGCCAGCCCTATGGCCAAATGCCCCACAGTGGGGGTTCCTAGTGCCACCATGGGCACGGGGCAACCAATGTCCCCAGCACCCCGATCAGGGAGGGCCAGAACTCAAATCTCATGAATTAACCTCACGTAGGTATCTGGAAGACAACCTAAATGATAACATCCACCATCTCCATGTTCCTCCCAGTACATGAATGAGCTCTTTTCCCCACTTCCTCGTGAGATCTGTGTAGAAAACTACTCCATATGTGCTGTGCTGCCTGCACACAGGGGATGCTCACAGAGATGAGGCTGAGGTGAGCAGCTCCTCATTTCTCCAGGTCCTGGGCATGTTCTGCACCCTGAGGAGCAGGGAGCAGATGCCAAGTCGCGTTGCTTTGATGCTGTTCATAAATCAGTGCTGGTTCTGTCAGCTGGGGAGCTGCTCAAGGAACACAAATGACCAACACCAACATATGCACCTACTAGTGCCACATTACCAGCATTTGAAAAGTGACCTCAGGCAGATAAGCCAGGAAAGGCATGTGATCCAGAGGAGAGGAGATATGATGGAGCCTTGGTATCCTGCTCAGTCCAGCATTTAAGAAAAAAAACTGTTTACACAAAGAGATCTGTCAAGAATCACAGCAAATTGGACAAGGAGCTGAATACGTAAAAGACAAAACCATCACTGAAAATAAATTCAATTACTTGTTTTTGCTTAGAGAAGCAACAAAGTTTTTGACATGTTTGTTATTCAATCTGTCATTAGAGCTGAAAGATGTCTCAGTAATGTTAAAGTTACATTTTTAATATCCACTCTCCTCCAAGCAGTTTGCATATTTTCCACTACGTTAGCTGATCAAGCCATTAGTTACAGTTACTTAAAAATAAATGAGCTTTATATATTCCTTCCTCTGCACTCCCCATTGTGTAGCTAAACAGTGGAGGGGGGAGCAGGGGTGGAAGGTATTCAGTTTGCAATGAAACAACCCAACAGTAATGGTTAAATGCTCAAGTTCAGCTGCTCAAAACGAGTACATCTGAGGAGAAAAAGCAGAAGCGTCTCTCATCAGGCAAGGAACTGATAAGCCTAAACAGCGGCAAAGCAGGCGGAATGAAAAACATATTTGTACAAGAAACTGCAGTTGGGGAGGTTTATGGCAACTGAACAAATGCAGCAAGAACGGAGGCAGAGTGGAATTTCGTCGAGTGTGTTGATCCGCATTTACTTGCCAAACTGAGTTTTAACTACAGCTATTCCTTCTGCTCTTTACCCTAATCCTCCCTCCTCCCCATTAGAAAATACCATCAAGTCAGTCCATTCTCATGAAAAGGCTTCTGTTTTTACTCCTTAAAGAACTAGGTAGTATTCATTCTTCCATCTCCTCTTTTCCAAAATTTGGCCATAAAAAAACCCCAAAGCAAAACCAGCAGTTTATGTTTTGACTGCTGAAAAACAGAATCTGAAAGCAATTTCACTGTGTTAATTAAGACTGCAAAAATGGCAGACCTTCTTCCATGCAGGGAATGAAATCAGCACATCATCTCACCGATCTGTGAACTGCAGAAGAGCACTGGAGAACTCTCTGGGTAGAGAAAAATGCCATCATGACAGGAAAAAAAAAATGCACATTGTACTCATAGGCCATTGGACAGTGCTCACTTCGTCCAGATTTGTTCGTGGGATCCAAACTCATCCAACACATTGACCACCAAGTCACAAGCATCAGCCTTCACACCTGGTCTGCAGCTGCTGTCCTCAACCAGCATACATCCCACTGAGATGGGGTCAGCAACACTGGGCTGCTCTTATCATAGCTTTACCAGAGAAATTAAGAAAAAAGTCCTGCTGCCATGTGCAACCTTATCATACTGGCCTGTCACAGCCCTGCTTTGTAATAATGAAAATTTTAGAGCCAACCATCTTTACAGCCCATAAAGAAGTGCCATCCCTCCTGGTGACATCCTCAGCTCATGCCATGCCACTTCAGTTTTCCCAAGGTCCTCTCCTGCTCCACCCCATGATCTGGGCTTCCCAAAGCCCACAGTCAGCAGTGACCCACAAGCATCTCCATCAGCCACTCTTTTTCCCATCAGCTATAACAAACAACTGCTTATGGAAAGAAATTCCAGTGAAGAAAACATCTTATCAGAGCTGTTAAAATCCTGCAGGCTGATGGCGGTTCAGCCTCTGCCTGGGAAGTGTATGGGCTTTCACCTGCTCTTGGAGCATGTGCTGCACAACAGCTGGGGGTTCCCTACTTGATCTTTGTCTAAGAAGATGCTGTGACTTTCAACATGAATCTGGAGGACTGGGTCCCAGCAGTACTCTGCTGCACTTCGTGAAGGTGTGCAATTACAGATCACTGGGAGGTCCTTATTTGTAGAGGGAGCTCTCGGCCTTTTTGAGAGCATCAGCCCTGCATGAAGTTCTGTGCTTGAGCACATTCTGGCCCTGATGTTTGGCTCTTATAGCAAATAAAGCCCAGGTTTCTGTAGGACCTGTTCCCTAGTGATGCAGGACGTTTTGCAACACCTGTACAATGGCCACTCGTCTCCTTCCAAGTACATCCTAGCACCTACTCAGTCACTAAGCTCCCAGGAAGCTGCAGACACACTGCCCAACCCTTATGAGAGCACTAGGGAGCCCAGAATGCCATACTGGGTTCTGACTGAATGTTCCAGGCCCAAGGGGACAGTCTGGGGGGTCAGTCCAGTTTAGGAAGAGCGCAAAGATCCCACGCATGCGTCCTTCATCCCAACCGCACCCTCAGTGCTGGGGTGTGAGAATGCTCCATCCCCTCCAGCTACAGGGGAATTCCCAAGCAGATGGTTAAACTGGATTTCCAGCTTCTCCGCAGGAGCAGAATGGGGGAACTCGCCAGGGCAGAGGCAAAGGGCTGGCTCATGGTGCCCAGTGCTCTGAGCTAGTGACAGCTCTGCTGGTCACTGGGGTTTAAGTAGCTACAGCTGTACTCTTCTCTTGATATCCACAGAGCATCTTGAGACCTACGAGCCTGTCAGTTGCTCAGAAATATCATACGAATAATGCAATGCATTATGGAAATGTGGCACGTTCTGGCTAGGAGGCTCACGGGCTCCTTCTAGGAACTGAATTTCCCTAAAGCCCCTGGGGAAGTGGGAACCTAACCCTCTCAGATGGTTCCCGTACTTCTGGGGCTCCTGGCTCCTACCAGACAGCAGCCTCAGGCAGCAAGCCGAAAGCAGGTGGCTGAACACAGAGCCAATAATGTCAAACAAAATAAAGTCACTTTTTTCTTGCTGTCATTCCCAGGTTACTGCAGTGTTGACTCTCAAGGGTGGGAGAAAGAAAGAAGAACAGAAAATACGTGGACAGAGAGAATCAGACTCCAGGGAGAGGACAGCAGTGACATGGCCCATGCTGTGCTGATGGCTGGGAGAGGTCCAGGATTTGGGAGCGTGTCCCGGACAGTGGTGCCAGCAGGGAAGAAGTATCTGAGACCTTTAGTCCTGCCTAGCCCTGCAAATCCGCTCACATGCAGGTCTCAGCAGCTGCTCCTTTCCTTGGTGGCGGGAAGGATAAGAAGAAAAGAACCATAAAACCATTATGAAAGTTCTTTCTCCCCAGGGTGGTTGCATTTTCACAGCTTTACAGACTTAAATGGACCTTGGGATGGAGAATCAGAAGATTGGTCCTCCTGCTGGCTCTGCCCCTGTCCTCAATATACAGACCTGGACCCAGATTTTCCTTCCTCCCCTTTCCCAACTCTAAATCCATAGATAAGATTAGATTTGTCCCTTTGAGACCACCAGGATGGGTGGAAGGAAGGAGGTGATACACTCCTGTGCATCTCACTCTTCATTTCTGCATCAGCTCAATTCCTACACCTCAAGGCAACATTCCCAGCCATCTTCTCAGGAGTACCCATCACTGGTCACACTTCCAGCTCCCCACTATTTTTTTCATAGGGACATCTGGAAAGACTCTTGGAAATGTTCTCTTGAGCCCCCAGGGCTTTCTGCCTCTATTCTCAGCGCTGAATTCTGGCTCAGGAAGCTTTTCTCACAATATTTTCCATGTTCAGTGTGTATAAGCGTATAAATATGTAGCACAGAGAGCAGCGATGTCTAAGAGAACCCTCAGGGCTGTTTGACTGAAAAGCTGAGGGGCTTCCTGCCTCCTTCCAATCTGTTTGCCCAGGCCAGTCAGCGGTGAGCACCCAAAAACACTGCACAGTCCACACTGAGTTAAGACAGTTGCACCTTCTAAGAGGAAATCACTGGGGGTTCTTCACATCCATGGAAGGGAGCACCCACACACAGCTCTGAACCTCAGGGCTATTGCTCAGCCTTTGATTTCCTCCTGTGCTGAACCACCAAGCGAGTACTGATCCCAATCTGCCACCAGCCCTGGGGCTGCATCGTCACTGGGGTCAGGGTGCGATATTGATTCCTGTTGGTGGAGCTTTGCAGCTCAGCGTAGCTGAGAATCTGGCCACTTATGACTTAAATAGTTTTCTGAAACATGTCCAACAGGAAATCCTAAATCAAAAACACTCTGTGTTTCATGGAGATGCCTCTCCCTCAGATCCAAACCCAACTTAAAGTTTTGCAACTTTTTCCATTTTAGGAATGAGCGGTTTTCTGCTCATATATTCCTTTCCTCCCAAACAAATAATCAACTACACAGGAGTCCCAAACAGGCTGACTCTGAAGGTAGCATGTTTAAAGCTGGTCAGCTGCATGCTGAGGCCAGAAGCAGAGGCCATGGCTGGGACAGCCAAACAGGCACTGCTCCAGCTGCCAACAAATGAGGCAACACCTTCAGAGGAGGAATAGGATTTGTGGAAGTAGCCATGATTCAACTTGGAGATCCCTGCTGCTCTTCCAGGCTGGCTGCTGGTGGAGGCAGATTCTCATCAGGAGTAAACTGGCCATATTGCTTTGCCTTCCCCAGGTTTGGACCTACATGCACCAACTGAGGGCATGGTGCAACCTGGTTAACGTTTGGGCTTTGCTCTGCTATCTGCCCACTATCACCCTTCATCTAGAAATAGCAGGATTATATGGGAGAGAGAGAGAAAAGGAACAACATCCAAAATTTGTCTTTGTCCAGAAATGATTTCCTGGAACTTAAGTCTTTTTTTTTTTTTTTTTTTCCTGAAAGGAGATAAAGTTGTTCATTGTTTGTCTTGGCTGCCTGCAAGCTCATGCTGCTGAGAGCTGCCTTTGATCACAGGGCTATTGGGAAGCTGACCCCTGACAGCCAACCCACTCCCTGCTCTTTCTGTCTCACCAGCCCAGGCCTGACTTCCTCTTTCATAAAATGCCATAAAGAAAAACAAAACAAACAAAAAAACAAACAAACAAACAAAAAAAAAACCAAAAAAAACCCATGCACATTATCCAAAAGCCCTCACAGCAGTTCAGGGATTCTGATCTAGCCAGCTCAGACAGCTCCAATACGAGAAACCTCAGCGATTCCTGTGATGGGATGGGATGGAGGCAGCTCACGGTTGCCGCTGTCCTGCCCTGAACACAGCAGCTTCAGCCAAGCTGTGACACGACAAAGCGTGCATAAGAGTGTGTGGAGCCAAAGTGCTCTTTAGAAGGAGCAAACTCAGCCCTGCCAGATGCTGCTGCAAGACAAGAGTTTGCTTTGTGCCTTTTTTTTTTTTTTTTTTTCCCCACTGAGGACATTTTTGGACATTTGCACAGGGTCTGTGTGATCTGGTCAGAGCTCCAGCTCTAGCTGGTTTGCTGCACAGCCAGAGCATTTTTACAGCATGCGCAGCCCAACCACAGCAGCTATATGCAAAAAGCACATTCTCTTCTGACACCTAGCAAGGATTTTTTCTACGTAAGCCAATCTGTGATGTGACTCATTGCTCCCACGCTTCATGGAAGTAGCAGGCTTGGTTTATTTGTGCATTCCTAGGCAAGGAGAACCATATTCCCAGAGCACTGGATTTGCAAAGCTTGTGTAAACAGTTTGAAGCCTGAGCATGATCAAACTGTGCTTCCCAGCAATTCCATAGAGGTGTGAGAGCCCAAGTCCTGTCCTTCTCTGCAGTGCATCTGCCTGAGAGGCTACAAAGTCCACACCTGTATATAGGAAAGTCGGGGTTTTTAAGAAAGGTGAGGCACAGATCTTTGATATTTTTCTTTCAACCAGTATGAACTAGTGGGTTCTGAAAGCTGAGGTGGTAGAATTGGCATTAGATGGATTTATTAGACATCTCCTTCGTAAAAATCTAGAAGACTTAGATAATACCCGTATCTCCTACAGGTCCCTTCTACCCGTTGACATCAGAGTCAATCTTTCACTTTCTTTAATCTTGAATTCTTGTATCACAATAGAGTGCCAACAGTCCAAACAGTGCCACCCATATGTGCAGCAGCACAACTACATTGACTTAAAAAGCAGAAAGCTCCTCTTGTGCAGAAATATGGGATTGCCAAGCTACTGTTAGACCAGGCTCAGATACATGGCAAGTTTAACTCACACTCAGTTGTGTCTGATAAATTAGCTTTGAAAATTATCAGACAATGTTCAGGCTAACATCTCACTATTGTTGCTGGTCATATAGTATAGTGTTAACCTCCAGTTTGTTGTGTGAACAGACACAATTGTCAACAAATTATTTCCAGTTCACAAAATAACAATACCAGGGCATAAGAGGGAGCTACGTGGCAGGTCTACAGATTCTCAAAAAACTTGAAGCAGGGAGAGAATCTAGCTTGGCTCTAACAACAAGACTTTCCTTTCTAACCCAATCACCTACAAAACCTGGACAGAAACACCTGTTTGTTTAAGATGAAACTGTTGTTGGAAAGAAGGGAGGAGCATAGTTATAATCACACGAACCACCTTTAGTTCTGCTGCTGTTTGAGCAACCTGGTTGTAGGAAATACATTGGATGGGGCTCACATGTTCACAAACCCAATTCCAGTGATCAGAGTCACACATTTTCCTACATAGAGCAAAAACTTCCCAGGCCCTCTAGGAGGACCATAAAAGCCACAAAATCTGCAACATACCACAGCAGAGCTCTAAAAGTGTCACCAGTGTCCTAAGCAGATGCATATTACATAAAGATGCCCAGAACGATGAAATACAAATGTGAACCTATGCCTTTCCAGCTTTCCCTCTGCCCCAAAACCCAACAATTTTTCTCTGTTCTAGGCTACGTACCCAAACCTCCCCAGTCTGAGAAGGCTAAATGTTAGCTATGGGATAAGCAAGTAGCACAAATCGTTGGGATGTCACAGCCTCAGTGTCGCATCTTGGAAGTCAAAGCTGCAATCCCGAATTTTGTTACTTTTTAAGACTGGGTGCATAATTCCAGTTAAGGGTGTGACCCAAAATCCAAACAAAATAAATGCACATGAAGGGTCTGGCCGTGGGGATGCTGTGTCTGGGGTTTTCATAAATACATGTTTTTCTCGTTAGCCGCTTACCAGCGTATGAAACAACACATCTGAAAAGTGTCAGCTCCTCAAAACTCATCCTGGGTTATGCTGCTGCAACAACGCACCTGTGTGCCAGTCCATGCATTAATGCCACTGACGTCCCCGTGGAATGACCACAAAATTGGAACATTTATATCAAACAGAGCTCAAACCCTGGTGTTCCCTTGCTCCACACCCAGCAGCACTTTCCCCATCCTACAGTCCTGCAGGACAGAGAGTTGAAGCCTGAAGGAGGGAGGGATGAGCTCCGCTTCAGGAGACCTCACAGCTGCAAGGACCAAATGGCATCTCCCAAAATAAGCAGCATCAGAACAAGACAAAATGGTGAACACACCAAGTTGGAAGCTGCCTAAAATAGCCACAAGGACATTTGGGGAGAAGTATTCACTTTAACCACACTATCCTTTAGAAATTTACACTTCATGACTGTGCATATAAATTGCTCATGTTTTAAGAGACCAGGGCTTTGTGCTCCCTTCAGAAACTTTGGAAACTATTATTCTGTTCTGTCCACAGCAACAATCACTCACAACTGCACTGTTAGTCAGACAGTTTGACATCATTTGCTTTCTTCTTAAAAAGAAAGCGTCTCTGCCCAGGACTACTAGTAAACTGAATTGTGCCCTCTTATCACTTTAAAGATCAGGGCCATGGGCACCAGATGGGATAGCCTTCAGGGGCTTGGATGACACTGTTGTGCTTAGTGTAGCAGTTCTTTGACCAGCAGTGGGATGCAGGAAAGCCCAGAGACAGAAGGATGTAGAGCTGTGGCAGAAACTGAGCAAATCATAGAATCATAGAATGTCTTGGTTTGGAAGGTACCCCAAGGATCATCAAGTTCCAACCCCCTGCCACAGGCAGGGCTACCAACCTCTAGATCTAGTATTATCTCAGGTTGCTCGGAGCCCCATTCTTGAACACTGCTAGGGATGGAGCATCCACAACCTCTCTGGGCAGCCTTTTCCAGCACCTCACCACTCTCTGTGTAAAGAACTTCCCCCTGACATCCAGTCTACTCTTCCCATCTTGAACTTAAAACCATCCCCCCTTGTCCTATCAAAGAAATGTCATTCAAAGATCCAGACCTGAAGTCTGTCTTTACTACCTGACAGTTGGTTTTATGCAACATTCTGCTAGAAGAATTTAATGTCATCTGTATGAGACATCCTTCATCCCTTCCCTCCAACTCCCGAATGTCTGTGTTCCTGGTCCTGCCACTGGATCTACCACAGATGGCCAAAAAGAAATCACTGCACTGCTTTCTCATCTGGAAAAAAGAGGCACTGATCTCAAAATCCTAAAGGAAATAGTGCTGCAAGCAGATTGAGAAGGAGATACTACCGAATCAGTGTTTTGAGATGCTACATGTTTATGACACAAAGCAGCAGGATGTCAATGTGATTTTAAAATGATGGAAAATACATTGACAGAAGCCTTTTAAAGTGTAACCAAGAAGAAAAGGGATAGAAAACCCAACCAGCTTCGCAGAGGGGAAAACTGGGAATGCTCCCTCCTGTATGCCCTCCCTTCTAAGCAAAACAAAACTAGGAACCAACTACACGAGGGACCTGTTGCTTCAAATCTGAATGGAAAAATCCAGACAACTCTCCCATGGCATTCATGGAGCAGAGGTTAAGAATGAGGGGTGAAGCAGAAAGGGGAGATGGAAGATAAGCTGCTTAGATTCAGATCTCCCCATTTCCTCTGCTTCTTAAGAACTGGGTCACATTATAAACTTATGCAAATGTGTTTACTTTACATTTTATTTTGGTCTTAGCTGTGCAGTTGTCAGTCTGTATCAACATGTCAGTCTGTTTGTGCAAACAATCGTTCCTTCGTGGAACCATTTCAGTAAAAGCAGACAAAATGTTATGACATACAAAAGAACTTCCTAAACATGACAATAAAGGAAAAGTCACTAGAAAAGGATATGTTTTCCCTAGCAATTACACAGCTTAAAACAAAAGAAATCACTCAGTGCATTTGCAGGGTGGGCACAAGCAAAGAGACATGGAGCCCATCAGCACTGCCCATGTGCAATCTGTGCCACATAATGAAAGCTTCTCCATCTCTTCCCCATGCAGCATCCCCAGATGTCAAAGAGAAGTGGAACTGCCCTTCTGCAGTGGTCAGCAGTGGCCACTGAGGCTGGAGAAATATCAGTGCCTCGAGTCTCTTGCAGAGGATGTGAAGACACAGGAGGGCTGGAGGTGGGGCAGAGGGAGGGCAGCTTCAGGGAACAGGGGACAGTGCTGGGCTGAGATGTCAGCACTGTATTTGTCCTGGTGCCAGCTCTCCGTCGCTCTGCTTCCCCAGTGATGTGGCAACATCTGCCCTGCACTGTTGTATTTGCCTTGCGGTGTAACACACTGCACCATGTGATGTGTTCTCAGAATACAAAAAAAAATCTGGACTAGCTCCTTACGCAGTTTGCCCAAATGAGAGCAGGACTGAGGTCATGCAGGGAAGTGAATCTGTTTCTTTTGATTTTTTTCCCGCTTGGAAGCACTAGTTGGGTTTGTCAGAGGCATCTGCTGATATTTCCTTGCAGGGAAATAGAAACAGCGGAGACTCAACCCCAGGTCAAGTACTGACACTGAATGGCTCTTGAGCATCAGAGATTGCATTGTGCAGGACGAGGAGCAAGCACAGAGCTGCAGTGCATGGCTCTGCTTGGCGAGCCAAAATCTCTTCTTTCAGAGCTGCACTGCTGCTACCACAAAGGAGATTTCACACCTTCCCTGCAAGGCGAACCACACCACGCTGTGGTAATGCAAAACAAAAAGCCATAATTTAGGAGAAAAAGCCACTTTCCTGCAGACTCCACAGCTCTTGGTGCAAACCCCAACACATGGAGCTGTAGACACCGAGACCCACTATCAGAGCCCACAAGGACCCACCTAGGTGCCTGGGACTGGCTTCACTCTTGATGCAAGGCTCACCTATGACTAAGGCAAGGCACACAGATGCCTTCAGATAGGAAACACTGATTGAGGCCTCTCTGTTACCTTAGGTGCTCTCAAAATCTTCCAACAAATAATTAAAAGCATTGTCAGTGTGAAAGCACCCCTGTCTGAGACAGGAAGCATGCTGACGGCACCTCGGAGCTTACCTCGTCACTGTGGATCTGCCCTGGGCTCCTGGCACCGATGGGATCACGCAGCCTCAGCCCTGCTTCCCACGCACTGGGAACCTCCTGCTCTGTTCCTCTGGAGCCTACAGAGGGCATTGTGGGAAGGCAGAGGAGGATTCCCAAATAATCTGTCTCTCAACGCGCTGTTGTTAGGTGGGCAATTTGGGTGAGCTCTCTCTTGGTGCTGCTGGAGCCTTTGGGGGTAATTCTCCTGGCCGAGGAGGTGGCCTGTTAGCTTGGTGACAATGTGGAGGTGAGTGCCTCCTGCAAGACTGCAGTGAAACAGACCCAAAACATGAAGAGAAAGAGGTTTTATCCCTCCCCTGCCAGGCAGCCTGCGTCTTTGTTGCGCAGGATTTCAGTTAATGTAATGAGAGTGGTAAGGGCACGGAGTCTAGCTTATACAAAGGCTGCAATCTTGTTATTGTTAGCGGGCTGAAGCTGCCTGGGGTCAAGAATCACTAATTAATTACTAAATGAAATGTAGCTTTCAGGGCTCAGGTCTTCCTGCTCTGCACACGCGGCAGAGAAGAGCAGGGCTGACTGGCTCAGTGTGTGGCAGTGCCCAGCCAGCCCACCTCCCTCCGCTGTCCCCTCCTGCCCCTGTCCTGCCTGCTGCAGCACCTGCACTGACAAACCAGCACCTGCATCTGCTGGGACAGATCCAAATGTATCTGTAGTGACTCATTCTGCATGGTTGGTGCTGCCAGAGAGCTGCCCTCCATGTGGTGACTCCACCTTTTCTTATTGCTGTAACATCCGGAAAACATTGTAGGTTGTCCCGAGCCTATATGACAGCCTGCCTGGGTTTTCAGAGCAGGGGTACCATTTTGTTTCTGCTGGGTTCTGGTACCCCAGATCTTCTCCAAACAGTAAAGTGGAGAAGCTCACTTTTAAGGGTTTGTGACCTTGATGTCTGCTCACCCTCTTCACGTCTATCTCTTTGTAGGAAGATTTGGACCCTGGCATTTGTAGAAATCACAATGTATGGTTTCTTGTCCCCTGCTACAGATATTCACATCACTCACAGTAAGACATGGCACATCACGGTGTGTCCAGGGCTCATCCACAAGGGTAGCTGCTCAGAAAGAACATTTACTCCTCTGCTCTCTTATTTGAAACTTCCATAAGCTTTTGTGAGCAATGTGAGCTTCCAAAGACCAAAACTAAAGCATGTTTATGCATTTGGGTCCAAGAGCCTGCTGAAATTTCAAGTAGTCCAGACTCTCAGGGCTTCTATCTGCAGAGCCCATAAAGCTGCTTTTGTATGGAACTGGAGTGGTTACTGGTGGTTGTGTTCCCAGTCGATTAGAGGGAGGAGGTCTTGGCTTTTGACAAAAGAATTTTTTATCGCAAGAATCTAAACTAGAAAATTAGAACAAGACTTCAAAGTTATTGATAAAAGGAATCTGGTGACCTAATGTCATTTGACTTTTGTATTTCCACAGTGAGAATATCTTGGGCATGTTTTGGGAGAAAAGCTGTTCTTTTTCCAAAATAAAGTTCTTGGAAGAACAGTAACACTTCTCAAAATATTCTCATCTCTTCAAGCATAATTTAAAATCTTCAGCGAATTTCTGTGGAATTTCTCATCGGGCTGGAGTTACCAGATATTAAAGTCAATGGAAGTGCCTTCATGGCTGAGCTGGAACTAGGAATCTCTTCATTTCCCACCAAGGGCTGGAAAAGAAGATGCAATCCTCTCCATTCATCTTCTCACCTTATTCTCTGCCTAGGGCTCTACTGTGCCCTGAAGATGCAACACAGACAATACATGAATATCAAGCTATCCTTTGTTTTGATAGTCTACTGTCCCCATTTCCCTGCACTATAACACAATTTCCAAGCTATGAAAATCTTTGTTTCATCCTGAGAAACTAAGTGTGTTTGCAACTCGATCTTTGCTCATCAAATACGGGTTTTGGCAGAGTGAGAGGACATGGGCACACTGCAGGTGACCTGCATGTCACACCAATTCAGGTACTACTGCATCTTCTCTACATCTGTTTCAGTGATAGCTAGTACGGATTTGCCTTGAGATCTTTCAGAAAATATATCCTTAGATTCTCCTCCCAGCTCACACAGCGGGTTTCAGAGTGCACTAAAGGTTTAGATGCCATGTATTCATGTATAAAGAAGGGCCTTTTCTATGGGTCCCTTTACCAGTTCTCCCACTCTAACTGGCCACTGTAGCAGCGAGGGAGGAGTCTGTGATTAGCAACTAACAGCTGCAATGTCAGACTTGCCTCCGTGGCCAAAAGGAGCCATCAGTGTTTTCCGAGCTGTGACTGTAACTCCCATCCCTTTAGAAGGGCAAGTGATCTTATGTCTCTGAGTTACAAATGAAACTGTTGCTTAACTCAAATTGGGGCAAGAACCATTAAAGCTAACAGATATGCCATGAGGGTGCTGCATTCAGCATCAGCCATGTTAAAAACAACAGGAACGTCTCCAAGGAATGATCTTGTAATGTATTTTAAAAGTAGAGAGCAAAATGCAAAATAATTTTTAAAATATTCAGCCTTAGGTGTGTTGGAAGGAAGATGCAGCCATTTTCTGACATTAACTAGGCTAAGTTGTGCACTGTTCCTGCTCCACTACTTTTTCTAAGCTGCAGATTATTTAATATCAAAGGGGAAGGCTTCAACCTAGCTGAGAAACTGCAGGAATTCAGAGTGACCTGAAGGGAATTACAAGAATGCTGCTTGCTGATCAGATTAAAGGGAGAAGTGCTGGGGCTCCCAAGGGTCTTCTTATTCAGCCTCTGCTGCTTACAATGCTAGGCTTTGTCTCTTATTTCTGCTCTTTAAAATGATTTGAGTTACTGCACTGGAAACACCACTGCCTCGAGAGGCTTGTCTCCATCCTGAGTTTGCTGGGATGGCAAGAACACCTGGCTGAAGAGAGACGGGTTGGATGCTCAGGTGCCAGCCCCAGCACATGACTTGCTTCCTGTTGCCTATGATAACATCTAAACTCTGGTAGGCTCTTTTCTAAAGCATCAATGGCATTGTAAAACATTCATTCACCCTCCACAGATCCAAAGCTGCAAAACATTCTACAGAGAAGGAAGACATCTCCAATCTCTTTTGCAAGTCTGTGGGATTTCTGTATTTGCAACCTTGGCTGGCCTCAAGGGTGAACTTTAGCAAGAGTAGAGATGCACAGCCCTTTCTTCATTTGGATATTCGCTCTCTCTTTTTTTAGGGTCAAACTGTCTTGTTGTACCTTCTTCACTGCTGCTTGAGGAGAATGTGGTCCTTCTTGAGAACTACCTCCCAAAAGGCTTCACAAAAACATGCAACACAATTAAGAAGTCAAAGACAAGTCTGGTCAGTGGTGCTCGTCCTGGATCAGGACTCAGTAGGTGTGAGGACAGAAGAAAGATGCTCCACCAAGCAGTAACATTTCAGACAGGCTGCTAGCAGTTACTGTTCATGTGTCAGAAGCTATGGAAAGAGCCTGGAATGGCAGAGGTTGGTTTGTCAGAGAATTACACATATCAGTTTGAACATTTCCCTCTGACACTTTCAGAACTCCAAATCACATTTTTTTTCCCTTTTAACACTGAGGGCCTTTTAGCACTTTTTGTCAGGATGTCCAGCAGTCAGTTCTTCCTTAATAGCAACTTCTAAAAACCAGTTCCACTCCGCACCTACAGACCAATACCTCTTGCTCATGCCTCCAATATTTAAGAAGGTAATTATGCACTTCTGATCATTTTTCTTCTCAAAAGCCAATCTGAGATCCAAAAATGGTCCAACTGAAGGGAAACTCCTCATATCTTACTGTATGACACAGATGTCCGTGACTCACTCCTATTCCTAAGCATCTACCAAAGGCAGGGCGTGTTAAGCCAAATCCATCTCTCAGCTCCGGTGATGCTACTTTGGCAGGCTGAATATGAGTCACTGAGATCACTGCCAAAGGCCACATGAGGAGGAGGTGCACCGAATTTGCTCTCAGCTCTCTTTCATGTGAACCAATGTATTTAAGTAGCATCTTTTGGTGGAGAGGCCTTTGATCTCTGACATTTCTGCCCTGTTTCCATGGTGACACGTTGACCCTCTGTGTTCATGAATGAACCCCATTGTGTTCCTCCCATTGTCTTCCTCCCCAAATTACCTGTACCTGCTAATGCTAGCAAAGTGAGGCCATCTGCACAGCTTCCACCTACCTCAAAATATTAACTGCAGAAACCTACCTGTCCCCTCCACTCCTGGAAAACAAAATAACTTAATGACTCAGAACAATCCCCTGAAGGAGGCCAGGCAATTCTAGGGTTCACCACTGGGACACCCAGCTTTGCCAGCCTCCCCCTCTCCCTCCCCCTGCCTCTTTCACATGGGGAAAAGCATGGCTCCCAGTGAGAAGTGAAACTTTGTCATTACCCACTGTGAAACCGAAGAGGGGCATGGGCAAAATCAAAGGGGAGCTGTAGGTGAAAAGGAGGCAGAAGGGTGCCTCCAGGGCCCCTTTCATACCCCCCCCCCCCGCCCGACCCACCAGTCAAGGCTCCCGAGCAGGAACAGAGATGCCATTCAGGAAAAATCTGGATGTTATCCCAGGGCACCGGGGACACCAGTAAAGGGAAAGTTTTGACAGGTGAAATGACCTTAATATAATTAGCCCTGCCAGCCCCTCCTTCCTCTGCCTCCTTCACCTTGCCATGAAAACGGTAGTCTTTTAATGAGACCCTTCTTTCCCCTGTAATTCAATACTGTGTCTTCTCCACTCTTCTGCTCGCACGTTTCACACAGGACACGCATGGTCTCCTCCGCCTGCACTCCCCCCACCCGTGTGCAGCTAGATGGACATCGAGAGATATTGCCATTGATCCTCCTGCTGCTGCTGGGTCGGGTTGTTTTGTTAGAGAAAAGGCTGAAAGGAACCCTGGTAATAGAATGATATGGCCTGCAAGTCAAATCCCCCTTGATGAACAATCAGACACAAATGTCAATAACAATTAGATTGGCTAAGGGCTCCAGTCACTTAGGACTTCAGTTTTCTGTCTACAGTGCTCGAAATGAAACCCTCAGCACTCTGATCTCCAAATCAGGTTTGGCATCAGGAATGAAAAGACATCAACAATAATATTATTAAAAGGCTGATGGCAAAATAAGAGCAAAAGACAGACAATAGGGTGTGTGTGCGTGCACATGCGCGTGTACCAAGAGAACGAAAATAAAAAAGTGAGAGCTGATGTTAAAATCCATCAAGATATGAAATCAATCCTGCCAGAAAGAACCTGAGGGCCTAGCCTCTCCTCCCAACAAATGTTGTTCCTCTGGGCTTTCAAATTTCCACCTCCTCCTGTCCAAAATATCAAGCATGGGAAGCAAACGGAGGGAAGCAAGCCCTTAAGTGCAGGCTGTATTTTTTCCTGTTCCTAAATTGTAAATATACAGCAGAGGCAAGAAATGCCCAATCTAATTAGGGGCAGTTGAGAAGTATGGAGACAGGGTCTTCCCAACGGGAATGCTGCAGGTTAAAGAGGTTAAAAAGAGGAATGTTCTGCCTAATGAGGGGAGTTTACCATTATGAGCACACTTCCCACTGGTGAGGCATGGGAAGAAGCCATTACAACATGGAAGACGTGGCTCCACAGCAAGAGCAGCCATGTGCTTAGTCCCAGTGACAAAAAAAAAAAAGGAATGAGATGTTTTATGTTTGCAGCTTAGCTCAAAACACATCTTAGGAGGTTCAGGAGCTGCACTGAAGCCACTGCCCTAAGGTCAGAGCCAGGCTGTTTTCTGTGCCTTCTCTGCATGTTTGGGCTCTGCAAGGTGGCTGTGCCAAACCATCAGCCCCACACTTCCTCTGCATGGGGTGACTGCCCAGTCCACTTAGTCACATCAGCAAAACGAGATGGGTTTATGCCAAGGCAACAGGTTGGGAACCAGTGCAACTAACACCTGGGCATGCAGCACTATCTCCCCTAGCAAGGCACTGTTCCATAGGAAGAAATATTTCATGCCTTGGCTCACTGTTCACAAGTTGGAGCTGTGCTGCAGCAGGTGAGAAAGGAGACAAGAGATGCTGTGGGCTGAATATTCCCAGCCTTGAGCCAGGAGAGCCTTCATCCCCAACCCCTCTATGTCAGAGCATGGACTGGGGTCCAGCTGCTCTCCTGGCCACCTCCCTGAATAGCTCTGTGTCCTTGTCCAGGCACAACATTGCACCCACCATAGCTGTCCCACTCCCTGTGCTACCCCGATCTCACTGTCCTTGCAGTCTGTGATGAGTGCTCTGCTATCAGTCTCCTCCTAGAAACCAGAGATGAAAAGAGTGCTGCTCAGTCAGGCAGATCTTTGGATCTCCAGCTCGGATTAGGCACTTGCCTCCCATGAACGCCCAACAGGACAACATGCCTGAAGCTCTGTGTCAGAGCCCTGGGGTGACATGGCAGCTCTTGGCAGTGCACAGCTCCCAGCCTTGATCTAAGCTTTCAGAGTACTTTGGCATCTCCTGTTATTTCTGCAGCAGATGAAACAGAAGTGCACAACCATTGAAAAGCCCCAGAGCCTTAGGAAGGAATATTGCAAAAGACCTAAAAAACAGAAAATGCAAACCTGTGCCGAGTAAGTAGTGTGGCAGCAGCACTGGGCATCACTGTATGCCACTGGCAGCACTCTGCCACCAATTGGCCCCATGGGGACAGTGGCCAGCCAGGTTCCCAGCCTGGTCTCCAGCTCCAAGAGGCCCCAAGGAAGGGACAGATGGCCATAGACCGCTGGGACATATCTCTCTCTGCATGGCCGTGGCTGTGTATGCCCAATCATGTGGTGAAGGAGCAGGGGGAGTGCAGCATCCTTGCATGCTTTGGGATTGAGGCAGCCAGGGACAGGACAGCCACTGACGCATGGGACTCCCTTCTCCCACCAGGGCAAAAAGAGTGTGCATGCTCACTTCTACATAAAAGAGCTCAGCCCCCTTCACTTCCTCTGCAGAATGGCCGCGGCCCAAGAAAGTTAGCAATGAGTTCTTGGGAAGTGGCTGTGACTGCAAAAATAAAGTATTCATTATTGCTAAAAACTTTTTTCATCTTTGAAAGGAAAACACATACCACATGATTTCCAAAGTGGAGCTGGTCTGGTTTACAAATACAGTACATTAATAGCTTTGTAAACATTTATTCAGTATGACAGCAGACTGCAACATGTGGCATTAATTAGAAGACTCAGCAATGTAGCATATTAAGAGCTAAGTTAAATCTGAATTAGCTGGGTTTGTTGAGACTAAACACCCGTGGGGGAAGTCCTCGGATCTAATACATTATGACTCACTTGACACGGGAGACCCACAGGCCCGATTCCCAATACACTGGGGGGCCCTTATTCATACTCCATCTCCACACGAGAGCTGCAAACTCTCAAGATACCATAGATCAGAGGGTGTTGATGGTGGGATGTTGCGACAGAATGGGGCGCGTGACTCCCTGGCTCCCAGTTGCCCCAACCTTCCCAAGAAGATAACAGCAGAGAGACTACAAGCTCGTTCCTCCTTTCCGAACTCAAATAGCAGGGCACAGACCAAAAGGATTTTATAACCCTTTGGGCTTGAGGATGTTGCTCAACACTCCCATGAAGTTATCTCCCAGTGCAGGGATGACAGAGCCTGTGCCATCTGATGGTGCAGCAGCTGGGGAACTCTGCATCCCTAGGATGTGCTCAGCCCTGCATCCTGAGCTCACTGTCTGCCACAGCCCCACACTTGCCTTTTAGCTCAGAGCATGGAGACACCTTTGGGCTCTGCTTTGCCTCAGCAGGGTTTTGGGGAGACATGATTAGGGAGACCCAAGGAGATGGGAAATCCTTTGTTGTTCTTGGTTTCCCCTCCAGCATGTGCTGCAGATCAGGCCGCTGCTGCCCTCTGTCCCCTTGGCTGGCCCCAAGGGTGGGTGTCCCTGTCTCACCAGAAAGTGGCAAGAAACACCAGCCTTGCTATCATTCCTGCAGAGCTGACACCAGGACTGAGCACAAGTGGTAAAGCATTGAAACGAGCATGAATGGTGCCCTGCAAGCACAGAAAGGTTGGTGGGAGTTTACTTGAGCTGCAAGAGGGGCCAGCCAGATCACAGAAGCCTAAATGGGCAAATGCTACTCATTAAAGAATTTCTACTTTTCAGGTCCATTCTTACGTCATTTACATTACTTCAAAGCAGGGCAGCTTGCTGGTAGTGACCGAACAGAATTAATTCCAAGACTGGAAGGAAATTATCCATCTTCTATCAAAGAAAGAAGGGGATTACATAGCCAAGCAGAGGAATCAACACAGCCCAGAGTGTGAGCTACCTTGTCCCAGCTGACCCATACTCACAAACACACAAAATCCTACACAGGCTGCCCGACTGTGATGGATATTTAGGACAAATGCAGGATAAGCATCTTGGTTTGCATTCAGCCCCTGCAAGAAGATGCTTTGTAAATTAAGACCTTAGAGCCCTCCATAGTTCTCTCTCAGAACAGACTGCAACATCACTTTGCAAGAGTCCAGTGGGCTGGTGGAGCTTGAATTTTGGACCTGAGCTGGGATCTGAAGCAACAGAGGCAGTGGGGTCCTTCCTACCAATCCCATGCAAAGCAGTCATGGGGTGGGCAATGGGCAGCTGCCCTGAGGGCTAATGGCTTTTCAGTCCACAAGTAACACCTGGGCAATGTCACACAAAAGCAAACATAGGACTGGTCAAAGCTAGCTGGAGCACAGGGCCCCATCCCAGCTACAGGTTCAATGAGGAAGATAAGGATGGAGAGAAGTGATGACAGACAAGCCTATTTCTCACCAGCAATGTATGATCTGATCTGGCAGCCCCACCAAAGCACAGACATATTGAGCAATGCAGCTATGAAACATCCAGAGCAAGTCTGTTTCCACCTCACACCATTAAAGAATTTTTTTTTTTTTTTTTTGCCCTGGGCTCCCTTTGTTGTATGCCTAAAACTTCATTTGATTAGAAGCACATAGGAAAGTACCTTCGAAGGTGCTGAGTCCACGCATCCTCTATTGACTCAAACTCATGGTATTAGAGCTGGATGAACCATCTCAAAAGCAATAACATTATTATCCATGGCAGTTCCAGCTCCCCAGATACAATACTACTAATGCTAATTGCCAAAAGCAAATAAAATAAATCTCTGCATGGTTCTGTCTTTTTCATTTCCCTGGATTAGGTGCTACCACTCTTATCCAAGTCTCTCCCCCTTCATCCTTTCACACACAATTCTATCCACCCTAGATCTGCCAAAAAGAGAGTAAAACTACTAATGTGTGACAGCTACAGCTATTTCTATAATTTAAGCCTCTCTGTTCTTATTAATGGTGCATCAAGGTATGCTCTTCATTGGCCCTCAACAATTGCTTTTGAAATGGGTCAAAACCAAGAGTGAATAACAGTGAGCAATAAAGTAAAAAAAAAGTATTAATTACCAAATAAATCATAACATTGTGTTTCTGTTATTATCTCAATTTAAACATGAAATAACAGAAAGATCTGGTAAGAAGTTGAATATCTGTAGGGAAAAATAAATTCGAGATATCCACATTTCAAATAATCAGCTTGGCTTCAAATTGGCGTGAAAAGCCCAAACTCTCAGACTCTGGGAGAGACGAAAACTAATGACATTTTGTTGCAATTTTTTTTTTTCTTCAGAATAATTTATTTCAACCAGAACTGACTAATTTCACTTCAGCATTTCAAGCAGGGTTCACATCTTTATACTATAAATACTGTTTTCTTTATGCTATAAATAATATGCAGTATAATGGAGGAAAGAATTAAGGCAAGAGGAAGCTTTTAAAGATCACCAAAAAGAAATATTCTGATATACTTCTAATTCTTTCCAGTACATTTTTATCAGAAAAAAACTCCAAACTGCTGCTAAACAGCGATTAGTAGAACTCACAAACACCAGCAATAATACTCTTTGCACAGCAATTTCAAAGCCATCTAGGTCTTGCACACAAATAAAGTCTTCTCTAAAGTAAAATAAAACAGAATTGCCAACTTGTGACTTTAACACAAATCTCTGAATGCTTTATATTTACTTAAAGGCCTCAACTCCAGGAAACGAGCAATTATGTGAGAGTCTCACCACTTATTAAAGGAAAATAAATAAATAAATAAAAAGCAAGTTTCCTTGCTATTGCAAGGAAAAACTTGAGAGGGTGACTCAAGTACATCCCAAATGCACAAAATCCAGAAGCCAAATAAACAGATTCTTTACTTTTAAAAATCTTATTAGCTTTTGATGCTTATCTCCTGTTTTTGGACTACTTCGTGCTAACGCATGCAAACACTGAAGCTTAATTAAACTCTTCAGATCATTTTCCTTCTACTCCCTATTCCTTTTTCCAGCACAGAATTTGAAGTCTAAACTGTGGTTCCCATAGAAAGGTATTTTTAGAAATCCAGTCATTTCCCAACATTTTTCGGAACCAAGAATTAAAAATTAAGAACATCAGGGGGATGAAGCCAATTTCAAGGTTTTATCCAATGGCTCAGAACACATCTTGCTGAAGAGCAAACCCTCCAGCTGCAATTATGTGCCTAATAATGCTGTTCTACATGACCCTTCCTCACTGAGACCTGAAATCAAGGCCAGCTCGTAACCGGACAGTAACTACATGGGACTATTTCTTTCCTTCAGAAAGAACAAAACAGCTCTGGTGACTTATGGAGACACAGTGTGAGATAACAGCATGCTGAATGTACTTCCTTTTGACATGGAGAAGAAAGCTCCTGTAATGCCCAAAGTTAGGCACGGTGAATCCTACATGAAACTCTTACACGTGCCTTGAGATGTATGCCTACCTCTCTGATCAGCCCAGAGAATGGCATTTATTTTGTGACTGAATGTAGACAAAGCAAACTTCATATAAGTTGACAAATAGGAACAGGATATGAACATTCACATTTTTCCCCCTAATAATGCTTAGCGCCTAGAGCTTGAGGAGTGCCACAGAAATAGGTAGAAAGCGATATAGGGAAAGCATATGTGCATCACCAAATTGTCACTTGCTTTACTATTCTAAATGCAGAGATATCAAACCAACTGATAACATTGCAAGGTTATCAGCAGTGCTCATAGTGAGATCCTCTCCTTGTTGAATGGTTTGCCAAGCCTGCTCTTACTTTGTTCTTTTAATCATAAGGATGTAGCCAAGCTTTAGAGTATTGCTAGGACAACCAGAACCTCATTCAGTGGCATCTTTCACCAAGACCTTTGCACTGTGAATGCTCCAGCAGTGAGCACTGCTGTGCCAGCACAGAGGGGACTTGGGACAAGCTCACATGCCTGTGCCACCACATTCATTCTATCCACCCACATCCTGGGAGAGGAGTGAGTTCTGGGCGCAGCGCTGTGCTAACAACTCCTCCATGTGGGAGTTAATGTTCTCCCTTAAACATCCCCATATGACATGTCCCTTCCCATTGAAGAAAAAAGCTTCAATGCAGCTTGACACAATTCTTTACCAGCCATCAAGCTCAGTGCTGGCCTACTACTCTGGTTCTTATGAAGTCCTGTGACCTGAAGGTTAACCAGATTCCTAAATTTCTCAGCCTCTCTCTGCCTTCCACCACCTCTGAGCACCAGCAAACCACCAGCATGATGCAAAGGATGTCCTTCCCATATAAGCATTGTTGCCCATCATAAGTACAGCTCCCACTCCTTGGTACTCAGAGAGGTAATAGATTCAGTATTTCTTATTTTGATGGTCTTTAACACTAGTGTAAATCTAAAGATGGGAGCCAGAAAAATGTTATGATCTTCAGATCACAGAAGATTCAAAACCTAGAGAGTTGGGAGGTCTGTTTCCAATCTTCAGTTTAACACCAGGGTATAACTTCAGGCAAGCCTGGGCTTCTCTTTCCTCCTTTGATTGTTTTCACTGTAAGCTCTTTGGGATAGGAACTGTGTCCCATTGTGTTGTTACAGGGTGTAGAACAATGGGCCCCTGACCTCAGTTGGGGAATCAAGAGATTACGAGAATTATTTAGAGGAAATCTGCGGTTAAACAAGGAATTGGAATCAGACCTCAAGTCCCCGTCAAGTGCCAGTACCATATGACTATCCTTTTTTACCCTTCTTTAGAAAATAGAGACTTAATGCACATTTATTGTTGCCCAACACTGGCCATTTTTCACACATCTGCTCACTCGCCTACATCTGAGCGCTGCTCTGTGCCGCACACCGGGTCAGCCTCTCACTCGGTGGTGGTGCCATTGCAGTGCTCTGCTTCTGATAAAAGCATCTATCTGGTGGAAGGAAGTGCAAAAAGGAAATCAAAAGGAAGCGCGAGGGCTCGCTGCGCTTGTGTGTGCGCATGGGATTCTTCAGCTGTACGTAGGAAATTAGTTCCAGCCAGGGTGAGCTCTGTGTGGTCTCACTAGCCATCCAAGTCAAACTCCAGTTCACCCTGGCTGCCAAGTGGAGCTGGGGAAGAGAAAGACATTCAAGACAACGTGGAAAAGGAACAAAGCAGCCAAATAGAGTGAGCTGTTGGTATTTTTCTCCAAGTTTTTTTTTTTTTCTTTTTTTTTTTTCCTTTTTTTCCCCTCCTTTCCTCTGCTTCTCTTTATTTTTTTAAACAAACCACCTGGATTTTAAGATCTCCAGAATCCCATTAAAGGGCTTTTACTCCTTCATGAATTGGACGCGTTTGATGAGAAGGGGAAAGGGGAGAGAAGTGTGTCTGCCTGCAGGAGGGGGAAAGGAGGGGGAGATAATGGGGCATGGGAGGTCCTAATTCCTCCTGTCTCCCTGCCGGTAATAGTGTTGGATGTAAACACTGCTCTGGTGAATGTTGGAGAGTGATTACAGGAGAGCTGGGGAAAGAGGAAGCATTTTGAAACCACAAGTAGGAAAGCAGCTCTTTGATGGAGGGTTAGGCAGATCTTTTTTCTCTGTGCCCTTCTCCCTTGTGGAGCAGCCCCCCTCTCCCTCCACACTCTACCTTCTGTAAACACGGCGGCAGAAATTAGACATGGGCCAATCTGTTAAATGTTTGAAGACAAAGTGGGCTTGGCAGCAGCTCTCACTCCATTGGATACAAAAGAAGAGGTTAATAACACTGTAATGGGCTCTTCTGGTCCTTTCCCAGCTGCTGCTGTGGATGCAGAAGCGCCACTGAGCAGGAGAAAAGTTGGGAAATGAAGACTGAAGGCACCACCCAAGTACTGGTGGCTGAGCTAGCAGCAGCTCCAGGGTATCCATTGACGTGGAAAGACCAGAGATGAGCTTAGTGGGGAAGAACTGAGGTTCACCTGAGTTGGCTGAATAGGAACATTATCAAAATCCTACACCCAGATGGGTTCCTTGAGTCTGGTGCTCACTTCTGGCCTGGGAGACTTGGGTATTCCAACTGCTTTGCTCTGCATTGCTTTTCCTCATGGCAAGGCAACAGGGGACAATTATTGCTCTGGAAAGAACTTGTGATCAGTGGCTGAGAAAAGCTGGGAATCACTGAACCAGCTGTCAGCAAATGCATGGTTCTGCCCATAGGGTCATCTGTCAGCATGAACTGGTTGGTCATCTGCGCTCATACAGGAGGTTTCTGCGCTCCTTAACATCGGAGATGCTCCTGCAATCCCCACCTGTCCTTCAAGGGAAGGGTAGAAAGGACAGGAGCTATAGAAGATTTAGGACAACACCTCCCTCCTTAGCATTTAGTCCTGCAATGACTGCTTGTTGCTTTACTCCTGCAGATCAGATACAGCAGGAGCTCACAGTGCATCCCAAATACAGTGTTTGCTTTCCAGTATTCAGCAGAGAACACTTTTCCTTTCCTGAGCCAAGTCTATTCCTGGCAAAGGGCAGTGATTTTACAAGATTGAGGATAAATTCAGCCTTCAGATTCTTACTAAGCACTCCAGAGACTTTAATGAGATTTAAATGCCCCCATTCTATACAAATCCCAAAGGTATTGGGTATCTAACTCTGCCAACCTCCACCAAAAATTTGTTCATGAACCTCAGATGGTGATTCAGCTCTAATCAGTTTTTAACTGAATATATTCCTTAGCTGGAAGAGATCATGATGGTCCTTTAATTAAATCTCTTGCTTAATATATCCAGCCCCCCGATACCTAATACTTTTTGCCCCAGGCTCACAGTGTTTCCTTGCACGACAGCACCCCCACAAAAGCCTTCATTTAAACAACTGTAAATAATGAAGAGTACACATCCTGTGCTAAACATGCATGCTTTACAAGCTGCAATACACCGGGCAGCTTTGTTGCATGTAGACTCATAGCTATAAAAAGGTCATTATGTTTCTATTGTTTATTCATGTAAGTTTGCTTAACATATATATTTATGTATACATTGATACATATGCATATATATAAAGCAAACACATATATATTTATATACATACATAAAAGGCAAACCAACAGCTATTTATAACCAGTCTTCTGTTACATCTCCTTCAATGCAAAAATCTATGCATTAACTACAGGAACTGACCAAAATGATAACTGATAAAGAAAACAAGTCTGTCAAACAAGGTGGCACAACTCCAGTTCTTCCAGGCACCTACTCAGCACCCATTACTTCCGTTCTCTAGCACTATCCTCAAGCTCTTCGGTCCATACGCCTGCGATAGTTGAGACTGTAGGCTATAATTAGAGAGTCTCAGCTTTAGTGCAGTTATACCCTATTTTGTGACCATCACAGCTCTTGGGTTCAGTGCCGCCTTTGAGTGTCTGCCATCTAAAGAATAAATGAGCTACCATAAAATCATTCTTGAATAATTTCTCTGGCACTTTGTTTCAGTTTTCTTTTCTACAAAGGTCTTATCTGTTGTAGGCTCAGCAATAATGTGACTAAGTGATGAAGAAGCACAGTCCTATGCACTGATGATTCCTGACCTTTCCTTTCCTCCACTTCCCAATTCCCCTAGACCAGATAGCACTGTTTCTTTGAACACGGTGGAAATAAGAGATAGTAATATAGAATACTACCTTTTATTCCTTCTTCTGCCTGTTTCTGGTATCTGAATAAATCTTTGGAAGGTTTATTCCCATCACCAAAACTAGAAGAATCATATCAATGATTATCACAAACACAGGATCCTTTCCCTGACAATGAAATAGATGGGACAAGGCTCTCTATCACCAAACGTTTTCACATCAGTGCAATCTTACAAGAAGGTGCGGTCCCACTTCAGAGAAGTTTCCCCTCCTGATGAACTGGGATTTTCTTCCCCACTACCAATCCCTGAATGTATAGTTTCCCACCCTGGGAACGACCAACCCTATATTTCTGAGCCCTCCTTGCAGCATAGGTACAGTGGAGCACCGCTCTGTTGGGCAGAAATGGTAAGGCAGCCATAGGGGCAGATGGAGCAACACAAAACAGACTACAAAAGTTGAGGTACAGCAGGGCAAAAGCAGTTACAATATCAGAGCATAGTGATTTGGGAGCTGTTCAGTGCTATGTACCTTTAAAGTCACAGTATGCCATGACCTTAGCTCTTTTTCCTGATGCCAGAGCCCTGTGGGAAGAGAGATGCTCTCCCTCTGCTCCAGTATTTGCAGCAGCAGCAGCAGCACAGAAGCGGGGCAGGAGCCCGCGAGAGGTTTGCTTCCATTGCTACCACACATACCATACTTGTACCACCCTCCATCACGCCACTTTGCTTTACCTTTTCCTCTGTCAAAAGCTGGCATGCGGTCTAATGCTACTTTTGTTAATGAACAATCATGATTTAGCCATAAAACAATAAGTGGCGCCATGAGCTCATTAGACATTAACAACACTCTGAAGTTCAAGCATGTTATCTCCAGCAGAAAATTACAGGGAGCGCTTATCATTTGGGGAAAGCTGAGCTGTGGGCTCCTGGGAGGGTTCAAATGTCATCTGTGGATGAGGAGGGTGAGAGGCAGAGTAACTGGAGATGATCAATCACAAAAAGGCAATAACTGAAAACTTAAGAAGATATGAAAGCACATTAGTTCCCACAAACGGCCGAGGATTAAATCCAAGCATAGTTATAGCCAGGAGCACACAGCCAGCCAAGGTACTATTGAGGCGTGATGTTATTACTTCCAAAGGATGCCATTAAAATTCTGTTTACAAACCTAATGTGCCAGGGAATGGGTCAAGGAAAGAATTATTAGCAACAAAGCTATTTGATCTCTTTTATGATCCAGTGAGTCATATCACTCCGTACACTAGAAGGTGAATAATGAAAACCTCAAGACTGTTGATTTATACATGTGTCCAGAATCCTGTGTTCTTTAACCTCAGATGCCCTCTTAAGTGTGATTCATCCTAAATCAAATGGAAGGTTGGGTGCTATCATCCACATACTCTCCTCCCACACACTAATTGAAATGGTGATTGACATCATGGTAAAATAAAATACCAATGCCCAGTGATGGATGGCCAGGGCGGAGAATAGGGTCAAGATACAAGTCTTGCAGATATAACTGTCTTCCTCCCCATATGGGATGGTCCTAGTTTCACCTAACACTCCCTCTGGAATGCTAGACCCAGAGTCACTGAATAATTTAAGCTGGAAGGGACCTCTGGAGGTCATCTGTCCATCTGGACATACTTTAGTGCGGCAGATCTGAGTGGATATAAAAGCCTTTCTTTTCATGTTTCTCATTGCTGTAGCTTCACCAAAGGCATGAGACCATGATCCCAACTGGCTCAGAAACTGCATCAGAAAACTGCGGAACCCAAACAAGTCAAATAAAGAGGTGTTCTTTAATGACATGCAATATCTTGACATAAGCCATGTGGGTTTCCAACAGAAATCTGCCTCTTTATTTCAGGTCATTCTTTCAGCTTCTCAATAGTCCACTGCTGGGCAAACCTGGTTTTGAGGTTCCCAGAGGAAACCTAAAACTCATAGCAGGACTTTCTGGCTTTAGGAAAAACAGACTGCTCTTCCACCAGAGCAGCCCAGATCTCCAGGGTAAGTCTTGAAAGGGGCTGCAGAGCTCAGCCTCATCCCTAGAATGCTGTAATGACCTAGCTTTTTCCATGATGAACTGTCTGGGCCCAAGGCAAATCTGGAGATGCATATGGGGCTGGGGGAACATCTGAAGAAGTTTAAAATATAACTTCATTTCAGCAATGAAAATTAAATAAAAAAAGGGGAAACAATCTTGTTTGTGTGTGCTAATAAGAAAATGTTTGGTAATCATTCCAAATTTCAGGCAAAATATCACTGAAACAGTTGTTATGGCTTTTCCACTGGTGGATAAATACCAGCCAGCACCTGGCCATGGTCTCATCAAACTTCTTTGCAGCAGCTATGCAGATTTCAAAATTAGCGCTTTGTACATATCCTCCATTAGTGCCCAAGTAGAGTGTAAAAGTAATTTTCCTACAAAATAATATATTCTCTGAACTTCACGTATTTGGAATGAGGAACTCAAAGAATATTTTCTGTCATTTCCCTGCCTATGCAAATAGTTACTGTAGAGATCTCCCCAGGTTTTGGAAATAGAAACCGCTTAGTTCAAATTTCTACTCCTCTTCAGAGGTCAGTGCCTCACTAAATCTAAACAATTCAGTAGGAAGCTTTTACTTGTGGGGAAAAACATGAAGGGTGTAAGAATCTGTTGTTGCCATTGTGAAAGTAACTATTGTTGCTCAAGACTAGGAAAAAAAAAGCTGATTTTCTTGGAACATTCTTATTTTCTAACAACATAACATCAAAAAGCTCAGTATTCTTGAAATGTTGTATCTTGCAAATTTTCTTCTCTGCACATCTCCAAGGTATTTGGGACAATCCAAGAAAATATCACTGAAACAATCTGAGGGGAACCAGAGGCCTTACGTTTTCCAGCATGTACATAATTCTACCCTCTCTCCCTTTCTAATAGTTTCTAATAGTTTCACAGATACCTGGAGTTATGTCCAATCCTGGAGGTTTTGAAGCACTTCCAAGATGTATGGCATAACCATGTGTATTTCTGGGCCTTGATCAACTGCTTTGCTGTGCAGCAGAGAAAACATCGCAGGTCATTAGTGGTTTTCTAGTCTGTCTTGCATTATTGTATCCATTTTGTCTGTTTGTCACAGTGCTTACTATGGGTGTGAAGCAGTTTTGGACACCAAGCAGGATTCTTTTGTGCAGATCTGAGTTCTTTGTAGGAAATACCGACAAAAACCCCAAACAGACTCATAGGATTTGCTAATACCCAAGCCTTGGTATCTATCCAACTTTTTCTTGTGACGAATGAATGCAATGAATCTTGACATGGTATACATTGTATTTTTCATTATAATGCAAAATTTTATTGTTATTTTTTCCACAACTGAAGCCAGAAAGAAAGAGAAGCTGGGATGACAGAGCAAGGCCATGATTAGACTTTAGCAGTGTTAAGAAAGCTATGCAACCAAACTAAGAGATCTTTTGCATTGGCACCGCTTTGAATTTCCTTCTCAAACCTACATAATCCTTGACATTTTTCCCTTTGATAAGCAACTTTCACAAATGCAGTACAGAAGCAAAAACATGGATTAGAGGGATAAGAGCTGTACTAAACATGACTTTTGAAGAAGGTGCTAATACACAGAGATCAAATAACTGAAGCCTATCAAAGATCAGGAATGATGCTCTACATTCTATACACTATATCCAGTTATGACAGGATTAGAACAAATATAGTTCTTTCACTTTGAAAATTTTGATCAAGATCCAAAGTATACGTTTCCTTGGGCTTATCTCAGCACCATGTCACCAAAATGATGAGGTCAATCTATTCCAATTCATACAAATACATAAATCTACATTTTAGACAGCAGGTTTGAAAATGAGCTGATCTACACAAATATATACCCTGTTCATGAAAACATTCTACTGAGCTGGCCCAATATTGCATATGACCTTCGCAGTTTCAAACAATGCAGTGAGAAATGTGTGTGCAGCAGAAATTTAAGCAACAATCAATCTGGGATCTCAAAGTTTTTTGGATTAAAGCTTACTCACAGATTACTTCTGCATAGGAATTCTGCATTACAACTTAGAGAACTTTCAGGTCTGCCAATCTTCTTCTGACGCTTGTAGTTTGCTCTAAGATCATGAAAATTAGGCCTATTAGTTCTTGTCTATTGTCAAACCTGGACAATTAATGTCTGCTATCTTTACAACATCTATTAAAATTTGGCAATTCTTCATAGCATATAGCTATGAATTTCCGGAATTTCCACATTCAATGAGAAGCAAAAGTCCTGTAGTTCCAGATAACAGTATTGGACACCAGCTTGCTATGTCCTTTCTGTTTGGTAGAAATATACATACATGGAATTTAGATATTTGTTTCTACTTTTTGGCTATCTAACCATAAGCATAACTGCCATGTATAGTAGTGAACAACTTCTGTTGTTAAGATATGAATAAAACCATTGAAAACTGGGTTTCAGATTTAACCTGCATATAATACTGCAAGTCACAAATTATGTGATTTCAGCAGAAGGATTAGCACCATCAGATCTAACAAGCCACTTCATTTGTAAGTACGATCTATAAATTTACAGTGCCTGGAACTGCAATGATTAAGTGGAAAACAGAGTTGGATATACCAGATATAGATAATTTCTAATTTACCACTTATAACCAGTAACCAATCATTAACTATCCAAAGTCCTTTGATCTTCATTTATCTCACACTAGAATATTTAAATGAACAGCAACATAAAAAGATACATCACTGATGTTACAGTAGTGGAAAATCAATGACAGATATGAGGGTAGTCACTAACTCTCAGCCTTAGGTGTCCTGTTTCCAATTCTGGCTGTTGGGGAAAATTAAGAGAAATGTCAGAGAAATGACACAAAACTGAAAAATAAAACCAGACCTACAGAACATGACTCTTCAACTTTTTCTGATTCAGAAAGCCCAAACTCACATATCCAGTTTTAGAAAATTCATTAACCACATTCCCATGATTAAAGTCTGGTCACATACCTATAGATCAAGACCCCAGACTAAGAACACAGCTGATTTACAAGAGCTGAAGAACGGTAATTATCTTTAAAGAGCGAAGATCTGAAAAGATGCATTGGTTTTGATGACTTTTAAAATGAAAATGTCAGAATATTTGTTATACTTCCGTATTATTTACCACGATAAAGAAGCTCATGCAAATAATTCCACTGAGAAAGAATTTTGTTAATAGGGTTTTTAAGTTGCTCTGCAGGACTCGAGTTTAACATTTTATTCCCACTGGGAACAATCCCTTTCTCCCTCTCAAAATGCAGAATTTCTGAGAGAATAGAAATTCTCTTTGGTATCCTCTGTACTGCAGATGGCTACAAGGAGATCTTTGACATCATTTTTTAAGATTCCCTTTGCAGTTCAGGTCACTTAAGTAACTATAATTCTACCACCTCTTTTTTTTTCCTTTGTTTACGCACAAAAATGGGTCAGAGTGGAAATCAGTAATTCAGCTTTCATGCCCTTCCTCAAAAAGTTCTTCCTTTTTCCTTATGGAAAGTTTGAAATTTACTTGCATCAAGGTTTTTACTTATGTCATAGCTTGGGTCAGTTTTAATCCAAATTCAACTACCTCAATCTGTGACCTCCCAAAACAGGCCAATCCACCTGGAAAATTTAATGCTTCTCCCCTTTCTACATTAAAGCAATGAAATAAAATAATCAGATGCTGATGGAATGTGCCTTGGCATGAACAACAAACACAGACAGCTAGCTTTATTAGCTGCTTCTCTGGAATAAAGCTCCCATGGCCCTACAAATATTTACTAATATGCACTGTGAATGACCTCAGATCTTCCAGGCCAGGCCAGGGCAAAAGCTCATTTAAACATCTTCATAACTCACTTTACATTTCACTTTGTGACTTGCAGGGAAGGATGGAAAAACATTCCCATTGCCTGGGAAGCCAATGGAAGGAAGAATGATGTATTGCAAGTGGGGACTCGGCACCACAGTGCCTCACAGACCCGCTGCCACAGCACATGGGTTACACTCAGCTGGTAGTGTTTAACGGTCCACTCTACTTTGAGACAGGGAAATGCTTGGGATCCCTGCAGAAGCCTGTGCAGAACTGCAGGATTCTCAATCTTGGAACTGTCAGCATTGGGGGGAAAGAAATCGATACAACCTCCTCTGGAGATAGGGATGATTCTTTGAGTTAAAGTGCTCAGCAGTGGGGAAAAGATGTCTTGACATCCCAGTAGCAGAATTCTGCTGTCAGAACACCTCTGGCAACAGCTGGATGGCCTACCTCAGGTTACCCTCACTGCAGAAGGGATCATACCTTCAAAATTAGTGGGTTACTAAAAAGTGAGTGTGTAACAGAGAAGTGTCAAACTGGTTGCTCTCATGGGAATTGTCAGCTCCACTTTCCCATTGTCCTGAAACTTTGTGTTGAGTAGCTAACAGAGATCTACACTATTAGAGACAAAATCTGTTTTGTCCTGTACTGTGAGAAGTCCCAAATGGGGCAATGGGCTTCCACCAGCCACATGCTTGCACAGCATCTGACCAGCCAGAATTCTACAGCAAACTAGGGCAAGACTGAGGGACGGAGGGCTGCAGCAACAGAAAATGAAGAGAGAAAAAATAATTTATATATTACTCATCCAAGACAGGAGGGAAAAGATGACCCAAAGGTAAACAAAAGAGTTGGATCATGGGAGACAGAAAGCAGTTAAATGCGTAGGTAGAGGCAGATGACTGAGGTGCAGGGCAGAGGTGGGTTTCTTTAAAGAGCAGAGGTCTTCTGAACTCTGTTCTCATCTAAATCAATCATCTCATCAGTCTCAGAGAGATGTCAGCCAGTGCTGAGAAGTCCTGCAAGAGTGTCCCCTGATCAAAAGGGACAATTGGGGAAGTACCAACACCTGCTCTGGCCATAGGGAAAATAAGTGGAGGTGTTTCCTAACCTACTGCATTCCTCACCACTAGATGTCAAAAACACTTTTCAAAAGCACTCAAATATTCCTGCCTCCACCGCAGATAGACGAGACTACCCCAGTTTCTCCAAGTTCGTTCTGCAAACCCACGTTCAAGACCAAATCCAGGGCTCTGACCAAAAGAAGTGTATGTGGGACCACAGATGGCGTCTTGGAGTAAGGGGTCACTTAGCAAACCAATTCACTAAACGATGAAGCCTAATGAGGGCTTATGATGTTTCAGATGGGTAGTCAAGCCTTGAAAGCAAAACACTGCAGAGCCCAAACCTTGAAAGCTTCTCTCATATAAAATCAAATTGACTGGGCCTGATGAACAGAGTGCCTTACTTATACCCCAGTAACTCCATTCAAAGGCATGACTTTCAGTGATGTCAGGACAAAAAAGAGTAATTACAAGTCTCACAGTCTCTGGAGAAAGGTTTAGAAATTTTCTCTTTGAAGACGCCTCATAAATGAAGCCTTAAAATTCCATTTTCCCCCCCAATTCTCAATCTGATGAACAAATACTATTTAAAAAAATCCAACACTTGTATAAATAAAAATATAAATGCATCCTGTGTTCTCTCCTACACCCCATTCTTCCTCCCTCCTCTTCCCTCATTGTTTGTTCAACAGGATGTTGGCTTTGCTGTGAGGTACGTCAAGCCATCTGTCAAAAACATGGAAACAGTTAGCAACGCGCACACACAGAGGCTGGAACGACATGTTACAGAGCCTATTTGAGGTCAGAATTAGAGACCATGCCTTGAGAGAGCAATCCAAGCCCCTAAGCTGTGTCTACTTAAACCAAATTATAGCTTTTCCCTTCTTACAAAGGGAATGTCACTTTGCTTAAGTGGTAGCTCTTCTGGGATACACAAGAGTTGGCAGTACAATGTTCTGAGAGGATCACAGGAAGGCCTGGCACATCCAGAAGCAACTGAAGTAGCATGGTTTTCTAGAACTCAGAAACAGTTGTTCTGCATATATGAAGATAGCAGGAGAATGGGAAGGACATAGGAACATTTTTGGAAGTTTCTACTGAAAATAAAGGATAATAATAATAAATTATCGCAGAATTTTAATCTCTAGTGGCCTCTTTAAAACCTTCCACCTGAAGTTAGATGAGCTCTTTGTAGAGTCTTGCTCTAGGTCAATCTTTCAGCTGATGCCTGTGAACATCAGAGACTCTCAGGAGGTTTTGCACTGCTCTCAAGTTGGGGAAGATGGATCTGCCTGAAATGAGTGGTTTGAAGCCACACTTTGATTCACTACCCCTCCAAAGGGTTACAGAAGGGAAAATATCTACTTCAGAACTGCAGTCTTGCATTAGGTTAATTTGGTTGGCAGGAAGTTCAAGAACACTGTATTCCCAATCCCATGCTGAAATACCACATCTAGAGAGGGATGAGTGGATTGCTCCATAGCCTTTCAGTCCTCTGGCATGCTGAGGCCATCCAGAAGAGCTTCTAAGCAGCAAGGTTGCACAAAGAAATATGATTCTCAGAAAAGAAGAGACCCCAGCTCATTCTGTGGTGGAAGAGAAGAGCCGGATGCTGAAGCCAACACCACACATGACAATGGAGCTGAAGATGTACAGGTCAAAATGTCCATAAACCATTACCAGGAAAACACACAACTGGAAACAAGTGACAATAAAAATTGGAACGTTTAGAGATCAAAAACCTTAAATCATCATATTTCTTTAATTTAAAAATACAGGATGAATTGAAGTTAAAATGTTCTGCAGCACATTTACATCAACTCATTATTTTCCAAGCACATCCCTAATTTATTTCACATCACAGGTCTGAGAGAGCATTTATAATTTACCACTAAACACAGATGGAAGGTGCGGTTTTTATAAAACTGCACTTACAAAGGTTGCTCTTTCCTAAAAATGCTATCAACAAAAACCTGACAGCAATAGAAAATGCAAGTGGCTTTAACTCTAGACATCACTGAGAACCATGATAACCCTTTGAAAAAAATGTACAACAGCATGTGAGGGCTAAATAAAGCCAGCTTCTTCACTTCTGGGTCCCACTCAGGTGAGTGAGGTGAGGTGAGGCAATGAAAACCTTGCCCTTTTTAAGAAGTTAGACTGTTCTGACAACAATTTGTCTAAAGTCAGAGTTGTTTGTTGATTATTTCCCTCCACAAAATTCTAGATTGCTCTTGACTGGTTTACAGAGCACTTCTGTATTTGAAGAAGGAAAAAAGCCCCCTTTGATCCTAATGGTTTGTCTGGTAACTGGCCAGAATGTATGTTGAGCGGTATCTGGTCCACGTTTTTGCCCTTACAGCAAGAGATATGACAGACTTTTTAGGGTCCTGTCCATATATCATAATAGCATAACGGTAGATTTACCCCAAAACCAAGAAGTCAAATGGACCACATAAAATATATCAGGATTTTACACATTTGGGTGAGTACTAAGGAACAGTATGGCCCATTTATCTTCTTTAGTGTTTCCGAAGAAGCACACCAAGTCTTACACCTACACGAGTCAATGGGGAACAGAGTCAGGCTCCAAGGCAGGCTCAGTGTAGATGTAGCCCACACTCTGCTCCTGAATCTACATCTGGGCTTCACATTTTTCCCTCCTATCCAGAATGGCATAAATGCAATAACAAAGGTCACATTTTCAGTATGAGGGTAATGAAGGAGGCTCTGCTTAACAACCAGCACTAGCCCAACTCTTGTAGCTGCCTGGCATTATCTTGTCTGCAGGCCTTTGTTTGATGAAACCTGAAGACTTCCAAGATACAGTATGACAAACCACGAAGTTATTGTCTTTCTCATGTACCCTTCCAGGCACTTCCACATGCCCCTGGAGGATGGCAGCAGTTACAGGACACTCATTTGTCATTTTTGTCATTTGTTTTTTTCCTCCAATGTCTCCCCTGTCTCTATCTAATCAGGGGGATGTTTCCTGTCTTTGTTCTCAACCATTCATCCTACGGGAATGATTATTATCATCAAACAATATTAAAATAGAAAGCCTGAGGCCAGCACCCAATTAGCATGGAGGTAGGGAGCCCTGGAAGAGAGCAATGGAACAGACCAGGAACAGCACAAATGGCAAAGAATGGATGGTTTAGGTGCCATTCAAACACAACATCACCCATCTTCAGAAATAAATCTGGGCTTCAAAGCCAGCATGGACAAGTTTAAAATCAATACATTTCACATACATCTGGCATGTCAACAAAAGGGTTCAAAAAATGACACAACTGCCAGTCCCTCCAACAATTTAAACCTTAGGCTGCCTGGAAGAGAACTCCAGGTCTCAGAGCATGGGAAATTGTTCAAGTTTCCTTTGTGCATCAAAACCCTGCTTTCAGGAAGCAATGTCAATTCTCTCCCAAAGGAACAGTATGATAATGGATAGGTCCTCAGGGTGAACAAGTTATTTTAAGCCTAGGGTCCATGTTAGAAGAAGGCTACTTTTACAACCCCCCACATACACCTCATTGTTACAGTTAGAAAAAGTTCATACTTGTACTTAGTTTACATCTATTAGTGAAGGACAAGTGGTTAATTGGAAGACCTTTCCAGGTTGTAGGGTTGTGGATAAGATACGACCAAAACTTTGGCCAACTGATTAATTTTTCCTCAGAAACTTCTATATATTAAAAAAAGTATATATATTCTTGAGATAATAAAAGACATCATTATGATATTGATTTTTATTTTTGCAGAAAGACAAATCAACTCACAAAACCAAACTTGCTTTACCTTGATTTCTGGTTAAAAAGAAGAGTCAATAAATTAGGACAAAATATTAACTATTTGAAGTAGGAAATGAACATTTAACAACAAGGTCAGTCTTTTAAACCTTTTCAAATTAGAATTTTTCCAATCTTTTACAAAGCAGTTTTCATGTAAGCCACCCAAGGCAGTACTGAGGAAGATTTCCCCTGTACTCGGCACTGGTGAGGTCTCTCCTTGAGTACTGTGTTCAGTTTTGAGCACCTCAGTACATAAAGGACATTGAGGTGCTGGAGCAGGTCCAAAGAAGGGCAACAAGTCTTGTGAGGGGCTTGGAGAGTATGGCATACAAGGAGAGACTGAGGAAACTGGGGCTGTTTAGTCTGGGGGAAAGGAGGCTGAGGGGAGACCTTATTGCTCTCTTCCAGTACCTGAAAGGTGATTGCAGCGAGAGAAGGTTTGGTCTCTTCTCACTGGTGACAAGTTGACAGGACGAGTTGAAATGGCCTTAAGTTGTGCCAGGGTAAGTTTAGGTTGGATATCAGGAAAAACTTTACAGAAAAGGTGGTTAAGCACTGGAATGGGTTCCCCACGGAGATGGTTGAGTCACCATCTCTGTATCTGTTTAAAAGCCATTTGGATAGGGTGCTCAGGGACACGATTTAGTGAAGGGTTGTTAGAATTAGGGTAGTATGGTCAGGTTGCAGTTGGACTTGATGATCTTTAAGGTCTTTTCCAACCTCAGCAATTCTATGATTTTATGATTCTATGATTCTAAGAGCTAGAAAAGCCCAGCAGTGTTCCTCCTCCCCAGCCAGGTTTTCTCATCACCTGCAAACACAAAGCCACCTGATGACAGAGTTGATGGGATGATGTTCTTCCACCACCCTCTGCATTAGCACAAGTTGACACAAGTGCCAGGTCATGTACACAAGGACAGGTGCAAGGTTATGCCATCACTCCTCCTCACTCAAAGTATCTCTGGTTTGAACCTTACTCTAGTCCCTAGTTTCTTCACCTGCTACATATACAAAAAACTGACCCGAGTTGGGACAGTGCTCTGACTTTCTGCATTGCTGTGCCATTATTAATTTAATCGCTATAAATTGTTTCAGGAGGAAAATTCCAAGCACTGGCTTCTAGGAAGTAGAGAAATTCAGAGCTGAGGTTTTGGCTCACCACTTTACTGCCCAGTGGAAAAGAACAGAGTCGGGTTTAAAGATACATTCATAAATTTAAAGTTTGGGTTTGTAATTATTGTCAGTCTATGTGTTTTAATTTTCTATTTTTCCTACTTTTTAACTGTTGAGTAGTAAGAAAAGCTCTCATGCTTTAAAGGACATGTCTGTGAAATCACATTTTTCTTCTTTTTTTTTCTTGCTCGTCTTTATACAGCCTGGCGCCAAACATTACATTGGTATAAATCATGGAGTTGATGGGAACTTTGCTCATGTATATCCAATAAGCATCCAGTCTCCAGTATCTCCAGATAAAGATCTTGTTGTGTTTAATGCTGCATAAACACACAGGATGATGCGTTCCCTGTTTTTAAGAAGTTTGTTTAACTTTTTGTGTCTCATCTTCAGTTACAATAGCAAACAACAGGAGGGAAGGGTGGAGAGAGGGTGAGATAGCAGCAATGAGATCATGCAGCACAGAATCCGGTAAACTCAAGGGTGAGAAGTCTTTCAAACAAAACTATCTCTGCAAAATCAATGGGAGAAAAAAAAAGAGGCTAAATTAAGCCTTCATTCTATTTAAAACCCGTATACAGCATCTCACATAATTGCGTTACATAAACACAACTGTGTTATATTTACAGTTCAAAACAAAACAAAAAACCCTCAGTTGTAAGACAAAGTCCCACCCTGCTATGGCATTTGCATGCTGAAGGAGCATATCCACAAGTGAGATGTGTCACGCTTGCGGATGTCCATGTCCTGCTGTCCCTCCAAAACCAAGAGCCCTGCTGCAGGAACAGAAAGCCCCAGGCACCAGGTACAACCAATGCCAAAATACAGAAACGCCCATCAACAACATGGTACAAAGCACTGGCCTGCGAACAAACCATGGGCTACGATTCTTGCTCAAGTCATTTCACAGTTTCCAGCCCTTCTGCAAACAGCTCTGGATGTTTCCACAGGAAAATCACCAGCCATCCCCCAGCCAAATTCTTCACTGCCCACTGAACATCTGCTTACCAGAGTCATCCAGCCTCGCCTGTCATTGCTTTCTGAGTCACACGGGAGGCCCATACCAGTTGCTCTGCAGGGGTTGCACAGAATTCAAGTGTGCAGTGGAGTGAGAACATTCAACACCCAACAGCCTGTGGATGCCAAATTATGGCCACTGACACAGCTCCCACAGAGCCCTTTGGATTCAGTGGCAGGGCTGGCGGGCACTATGCAAAAGTTTCCCAAGGTGGAAGGAATTGTGGTCCTGCTGTTGTGCAACACGTGAAGTCGCCAGTGGTTGTATCGAAATAACCCTTGACCAACGTGATGCAACAGCCTTGGCACAGATTTTGGTCTAAATGCTTGCCCTGCAGGGTGCAAAAACATTCATCTCCTTGGGTAAAGGTGTAGCAGGGAACCCACAAAGCCCTATTTCTCCATTTCTCTGTTCTGGTTTCCTTCTCCACCTAACTTGCAGATCAGGATTCCTCCAGGTGCTCTTCTAACCCACCTCACACATGTTACTGCACTAACACTGGTGTCAGCTGGACTCCTGGAGTACTTTCACACCTTCCTACTTCCTATCCCTGGATCACTTGTCCTCACTTCTGCTTCTACGAAGTTCTGATGTGCCTTGATCCACATGTGAACTAATATTTACCAAAAATACTTAAATAAAACCTCGTGAATACCTAGGACAATTAATTGCAAACATCATATTGGCTTCCCAGTTGTTAAAAAAAAACAACACAAAAAACCAACACAAAAACAAAAAAACAGCCTTTCTTCTCTTTCTCATTCACAGTTCCATTCAGCGCCAGTCCTCTCCCTTCCTCGGAGTGCATGGGACCTCAGTGTAACAGTTGTGTTCACTTCTTTCCAGTTTGCCTCTGCCATTTCCAATTGAATGAGGTATTTTGCAGCTGATGCTCAGCTCCAGCTGTTTCTAGGCATAAGAGTTGGCTAATGGGATCAGGGACTGACCTTGGCACACCAGGCATGTAAGCATTTAATTCTGCCACCCGATTTATAACCTAGCAGACACTCCTGTGGTGATACCACTTGCAGCTACATTGCAGCCACCAATGTGGAGGTGATAGACACTGCTTTTTAAAAAGACATCAGCTCTTCAGGGAAAAGAGGGAATCCAATTATAAAGAAAATTAATTTCTTTTTTGCCATCATTATCCTCAATCTGAAAGAAATCACAGACAGAATGACTAATCAGGCTCCAGCCAGCACAACCTCGGCTGCTGGCAGGGAGAAGCAGGTGAAAGCAGAGCCAAGCAGCCACGAGTCCCTCTGCCAAACATGGGGATGCTGCCGGAGATAGGGATTGCAAACCGCTGGAGGAAAGGTGGGGAGTTGAACCCCTCTAAACACCAAAAACAGAACAGAAAAAATCAATAGAAGGGATTCCTTGTAGTCACATGACTTTAGAAATATATTCTATAAGGGATTCTGCAACATCAGCTGGTGGGAGATGGTGTAACCTGCAGCAGAGAGAGGAGCCCAGCTTGGAGGAGGGATGGATGGATAGCTAGAGCCTGTGGGTATTGTGCACATGCTGGGCACATGTTGGTGCACATGCTGGGCAGCGAACTCTGAGGAGTACCACTTTCTCCTTGACTTTAGACTCTGGCTAAACAAAGCTGCATTGTTTTGTATCAGGTTCTGCTCCTGCAGCCCTGCTGGGGCTGAGAAACAAAGGGGGCTTCATGCAGGACAAAAGGGGCCTGTTCTACCTAATGAGGACCAGTTGAGAGGTATGGAGACAGCACCCTCTCAGCATCAGCCCTGGGGCTGCAAACAACCGCTGTCCCGCGGCTAATGAAGAGCAGTTGAGAGGTGCAAGCGGTGCGAACAGTCCGGCTGGGGCAGCAGGGCCAGCCTCGAGGGACGGCAGCCCGATCAGGGCCAGACCAGTGCAAGGAGCCTGCTATGTTCATCTGTCACTGCACTGGCTGCTGACCTGGGGCCCTGGCCTCGCACCCTGACCTCTGGGCACGACCTCCCCACTGAGGCGTGGGTGCCTGGCCAGGAGCTCTCTATTGACTACCTGTCAGAGGGCACCTGCTTAAGGAACCCTATAGAAATTAAAGTCAGAAAATGAGTCACGAGGGACTGGTTGAGCTGGGAAGCTAGCATTAGTCCCTGGTTGGTAAACCAATCTCCCTAATTATCTGTCAGAAGAATATCTCTTGCTTTTCTTATCTTTTCTTTTTCCCCTTCCCTCCCCACTGCTCTCTTCCCAGTCATCTCTTCTCTTTGACTCATTATCTTAATTTCACATTAACTGAAGGGATTAAAAGCAACTTGTGAGGGGAAAGGGGGCAGGCAGAGATTGAAGAAAGAAAAAAGATTCCAGGCTTCCAAACGGAGCCTTTGGGGAGCTGAGCCGAGCAGCAATGTCACGAGCCATGGGGCTGCTTCCACCCTGGTGATCTGTTTTGGGTATCATGGGCGTGGGATGCTGCACTCCGCTGTGCTTTCATATCCAGCTCCCATATCTAGCATAAAAGAAAACAAACCCACAGCGGAGCAGGGAGACCAAGCCCTGTTTAAGGGAGGACGTGTGGCTGGTTCTCATTTCCCCACCCTTCTCCCCTGCAGTGTAATTTCATGCAGCTACTGAGGTGTCTCCAAAGCTTGTGGGTGTTTCTCCTCTTGGGCACACTGCAAAAAATTTGCTGTTACAAAGCCCATGGAGCTGCTCTCTGCTGCCAGCTAGGCTGGGTCTCACTGTGGCACTCCCTGCACCGGTGGGGCTGAAGCCCTATGGATGAGATAGGCTCCTAAGATCTCCCTGAATGAAAATTTGTGCTGCATAACATTCCATTACTTCTGCTTTACTCTGATAACATTAGGAAAGGCCCAGGAGTGTCATGCTTTGCCAGACTTGGGTGTCTTTTCTTTACTCTCCCTCGCTTTGATGAGACAAAGGTGGGAGTGCTGCTGCTCCCCACCATATAGCAGGGCTGCATAGAGCAGAGAAAAGGCCAGGGTGGGCTTATCTCCTGCAGCTGCCCCCTATGTCCAGCACCTTCTGTCTGCTGACGCACAGAGCACATCAGTGGATCACAGCTGAGGGTCCTCCCTTTAACTCTCTTAAGCCAGCACATCCCACCCTCAATTAGTGTTATGGCCTGAAGTTCATTAAACACATTACTGATGAGACTGATGATAACACTGCACTTCTTTGAGCAACTATATTTTCTTTCTTTCTTTTTTTTTTTGTAAGAGAAGGCAAGGTTAACGATACTCACCCGCCCACCCTCCAAGGAAGCCATCCTAAAGCCACCACACCACTTCAATTTCAGAAAACTCCAGCAGAGCCAGCCAGAATTTGACTGTAGACCTGAGCAATGATCTCCCACAAGCAACAGGAGTATTTGATCCAAAATCCTTTCCTGAAAATCTGAATGGGAATCACCTCTCTTCTGGCTGCCTGTGATGCCCAGCAGAACATCCTGATGTATCCCATCAGGATGCCAGGGCCAGCACTAAAAAGCTCTTGCTCTAGGAAGACAATTGTTTATTATGCTCTGAAACTTCTTAATTACAACAATAGCAGACAAATCCCAAATCCCCAAACCAACAACCCCCTAATCTGGGATGTAATTTGTTCCCAGCTCAAGTGGTTACTCTGAGAAGTGATGCCAGGTGGGCTTGAGTACCTCCCCTCGAGGATCATGTCCAAGGGTTTGTGGCAGAGATAGCTAGTAGGGAATTTTCACATGCGTCTAGGTTTCAACATGAAAAACTTTGCCCTGTACTGCTCCTAACCCCTTGAAAAGACAGGACTGCATTTCAGTTTTGTTCACAAATCTGGCTGTAACCCGTTACCCTGTTAAAAGGCCAAAGATTTAGTAGTATATAACTCTGTAGCTAGTCCCATTGGATTCCCTGGGATTAGTTTTGCAGCCAAATACTTGCATTAAGTGTGAATAAAGACATCAAACTACAGCCTTACGTGTCAATGATTCATTGTCGGAATTCCTAGAAGAGAAGGAACCCACACAACAGCCTCATAGCTGTGAAGTGACCTAATAACATGTTGTTACACAGATAGGAATACTGCACCCACTGAGAGAAGAGGAAAAATATATTATTTAGTGGGGAAGTCACTGGAAGCAGAGCTGAGCTCACCCCAGAACAGCTGGCTTAAGCAGATAGCACTACCAGCAAGCAAATAAATGTTGGATGGGTCCCAGAGTCAGTGTTCCCCTCACACCTGAGGTTGGGTATATCTGGTCACTCCACAATGAAACCAAGAAGTTTTGGCTGCTGTTTTATTGGGTGAAAACATTTGCTCACAGTCAAATGATAAGGAAGGCTTGATGCAATGGGCAAAAAGGACAAGGAAGAAAACAGAGGTAAAAAGACATTTTTTACATATTTTCTCCCGGTCATCTTCCAGGGAAGTGATAAAACCAGTTTCAGATGTAGTTTTTATTCAAAATGCAACCACATATCTTTTCGTTGAGTAGAACCAAGCCTGTAGCACAGGGATGGAGGGAAGGCAGCTTGCCCTGCTTAATGGCCCACAGCCGTGAGAAGGCATTGTAACTGCAGCAGGAAAAGAAAGCAGCACAATTCCCATTTCCCGTCCGCACCGGTACCTATGAGGGATCTGAAGCGTCTCCAAAGAACTGTCTGTGCTTGCAAGGGTCTGTGGTTTTACTAGAGGTACCTGCTGAGAAACACTATAAGCTCAGCCAGGAACAAATGTCATGAATGTAGGAGCATACACGTACAATTCGGTGTCAAAAATGGGAAAAATTATCCTCTAGGCTTCAGCCTGCAACATCAATGGGCCTGAAAACCAAACTCTGAGCAAAGATAACTCATCCCACCTTAGTGTAAAGACCTTTCGCCTTTTCCTCCCAGTTCAGTCTCCCTTTTTTCCCCCATTAAGGACCTTGCTTTATCCTCCCATGGAAATTTCACGCATTTTAAACAGCACCATTGAAAAGAATCCCCTTGAAGTGGAGCATTAGGACAACAAAATGGAGCATCAGCATTACCCCTGGGACACTAAGCAGGCCCAAAATGTCAGTAAGTGGGGAGGAAGCCGAACTCCTCTAAGCTTTGAAAGCATCTTTGTTTCAAATGCTTCTCTGAGGATTAAAACCCAAGAAAACCTCATTTGCTGCAGTCAAAGGCAGCTTTCCTGAGGCACATTTTGGAGTTTTCAGCACCTCCCATTCTTGGGCACTGTGGCAGGGCACAAAGCAAGGCTTCCTGGCTGTCTGAATTTCTAGAGTGACAAAACTCACTTAGATCCCCATTTGGAAAAAAGCAGCCAAATTCTTAAAAGCTTTCTACAAAGTAAAATGTCCCAAAGAGTTTTCATCGGTGAAAACCATGGAGTGCTTTCTTGGGAAGAAAAGTATATCCTCTCTGTTCTTGTAAAATGAAAGTTCTGCCATGAATGGGAACAACTCAGCTGCTGAGAACTAAACTGAGGAAAAGGAATCAGCTTCTTCTCTGTGCTTTAGGTCACCATGGCTCAAAGCCTTGCCTCCAATCACCCCGCAAAGCCAAGGACCTGGCTAATCTGTCCCTTTGTTAAGAGGTAGGCAGATCCCACCTGTCCCCATTAAGTAAGGGTCTGTTACACCTGGCATTTCAGTATCATTGCAGCACCAGCAAGTTTATTTACTCCATAAGAGAAACCAAAGTGAAGTGAGATGATAGTGCTGAAATTAAGATTCTAGTCTATTGAAGCAAGAACCTTCTGATTGGAAGGGAGCAGGTTTACTGGGTGCATGTCAGATTTGTGCTGCATTTTGCTATATAAACACTGATAAACCTCAGAGGATACCTCTGGAAGAGACCCAAACCTGTGGGCTGGCTCACATTCCCTGGGCTGGGATGGGGCAGGGTCACCTTTCGCCTCTTTTTTTGTTAACCAGCCTGCGTAGAGACATTCTGCTAGTACCACAGTAGTGAAATCAGTGCCTTAGAAATGAGCCAACACAAAAAAAAACAAGGAACCAGCAGCAACTCCTCTTCCTTGAATGCACAGGAGTGAGAAGCAAATGCCAGCAGGCCAAGCTAAGGGTAAGAAACCATGCTGAGGTATACAGTTCCTCAAAGGAAAGTTTCTACTGAGCCTTCAGGCTAGATGACAGCTTGGTACAGACCACAAGTCAGAGATAGCAAAGCTGTAGGTTTTACACGTAACAAGGAAAACAAGTGTAGTTGATACCACATGTGAGCAAAGCAGCTGAACTAATGATGTCTCAGCCTACTTACAATGTGAAGTTTCTAGAGCATGTGGGTTGGGTTTCCTGCCCTTCATGTTGCAGCTAAGCTACTTGTACAAATGTAACAAGTCAGAATCATCTCTTATGCTCATCAGAGGGTACGCAGCAAATTCAGCTTTTGGCTACACAGCCCAAGCTGTTAATTCAGGCTGCAGAGAGAAGCTATCAGGGAAACTCCTGATGCAGCAGAAGGCAAGTAGGAACTCATTGCAGATGGTCACTCTCTTCTGTCCAAGACTACAATGCTCAACACCTCCAGAGTCTGAATTCTGGAAAGTCTTTTGCAGAGATCCATCTCCTGCCCAGCCATGCACATGCACACACTGGGCTCTTGACTTCACTTCAGCCCTACAATCAGATAGACAAACACCATGTTATATGCCACACTGGGACATCTCTGATCCTTGCTCAGAGGCTGCAAGAACAGCTCTCTGCCTCTGGTACATCAAATACAAGAATTCACATGCCTTCCTCCCAGGACAGCCCACTCCTTCCAGAACAGCAGAGACATGGATCCTGCTCCAAAGTGGCAAGCAGTGGCTCAGAGATGAAGCCCCAGATATCATTGCAAGCCCTTTCTGCCAGGCCCAGAGATACAAAGACACAGAAATACAAGGAAGAAACAGGTCCAGATCACCAGTGTTTTATTTGAGAAAAAGGGAAGAGAGAAACTCCTGCTTAAGCACTTGAAGAATGCCCCAAGATGCTGAAGCCCTGGGGTTCGAGTCCCATCACCACATTCTTCTAGATGTCCATCTGCAGCACTCCCTCTTCTCTTTTTCTTTTCCCAGACTGCTCAGTCATTTCAGAAATGGAATGAATCATTCATGTTAAAACACTGACTGGAGTTTAAAGTGAACTTGCTATGTAATGGATCTCCTTTCCCTCCTGGTTGGCCACTCTGTGCTGCTGCTGAGCAGCTGCTGCGCTCCATCTGCGGGGCAGCACTTTGGGGTGGGCAAAGAGTCCTTCTGGTGCCTGTGCTTTGGCAAAGCACTCAAATGCATTCCCAGGTTTAGGCAGGTGCTAAAATTCCACCAAAAAGCTGTTGAATCAAGGCCACAGAGGGTCCTGCAGATATCTCCAATGTAGTGGCTAAGTACTTAAAAGGTAATGGTTAAATGAAATTGTGGAATTTTTCTTTTCTTTTTTTTTTTTTTTTTTTTTCCTTCTTTTGGTTTTTCTATACTTGTTGCCAAAATGATTGCTGGGATCCCTAGTGAAAAAATAACAAAAAACCACAGCAGGACATGTTCCAAATCAGCCACATAGCACAGCAAATAAATTCAAACACACTGGACTACTCCCTTCAACACTATAAGTAATAAAAACAATATACCTAGGCTACAGAAACAAAACCAAGTAAGAAACAAACATGTCTCGAGTCACGGCTTGATCCATATATCTGAATATCCATCATCCCTCAGTTTCTCTGTCTATTTTGGCATGTGGCATTAAGCAGATTTTTAGAGACGACCTTTAATTTGTTCACTCTAAAGCAAGCCTGTCTTGCCAGAGACTTAACAGATGATATACTCTGGCTCCAAGGAGTCAGTGCTCCAGAGCCTTTGAGCTCCAGATCCGGGACAAAGCAGGGCTAAGCGCAACACGTAATACTTCCACTGCTCCCCTTCGGTCTCTCAGACCCATGGAGTTATTTACTACCTGGTCTGGCTGCTGGGAAGGCTGGGGAGGGATTGGAGTCTCCTGCGAGAACCCTCTGTGTCTGTGGTATGCCCCAGGCTATCTTCTGGATTAAGGAGTTTCCATTGTGTTTTCTGGGGGAGATGGTGGGGGAGATTAACAGGAAAAACATTTTCACAAAACTCAGCTGCCTCCCATGACTCACAGCCTGGCCCTGACCAGTCCTGTGTCCCCCACCAAGGCACCAACAAGCACTCAGCAATGTGCTCTGTTGCAGTGTTTGGAGATGCCGGGCTTCCCAGAGCCCACTCCTCCTGACCCCTGGCCTGATGGAGGCTTTGTTCTGCTCACTAAGTAGGAGAGGAACTCTTCGATCTGTACACGGAGATGGAGAGCAAGAACACAACGTCCACCCCAAAGCCCCAGCCCTGGGAGGCATCTGTCCTGGCCCAGGATCAAAGGCTCCGTTCCATTTTTATCCACTGCCCTGCCCCACCTTACAACTGCAGTGCATCCAAGCATGTTTTCCCATCATTTCATTGTGTGCCAAAGGATAAACAAAGCCACCCCCTCAGTCAGAGGGAAGGATGCATTCTTGAGAATTGCAAACCGACCTCCGCAGATAAGTGCCTTTCCCACTGTGGGCTGCGACAGCTACTGTAAACCTTGACTGAGCCAGTTTTCCTGAGCTTACATGACACTACGGCGTGCCAAAGAAGATGGATGGCTTTATTTTTGTTAAGAACAAATCTACAGATGTTGGGTTTAACCAATAGAAGGAAAAAAAAAGCTCTGTGAGTGATCGAGAAGCAGTGGGAGGGGAAGAAAGAGAAGTCCAGAGATACATACAGACAAGTAATATATACAAAGTGCTTAAAAATAATGCCAGTGGGAGCTGACATCATTCGTTTACTAACGGTCTGCTTGTGCGTGGCTTGTATAACTGAGGGGAGGGCAGCAGGGCACGTGGGGCCTCGCCCCACAGTGCTGGTCCATGGATCCTGCAGAGGGACAGGTCATGTAGGGCTGTACCTGTTCTCCCTGCAGAGGGCCCAGGAATCCTCCTGTTAGGGGCGGGGATGGATATGTGGGGGCTGTGAAGGTTGTTCCATCTTGAGTGGGGACCACAGCCAGCCCTAGTGCTTTGTCATCTCTAAGAGGTTCTTCATCCTATCACTGCCACCCACAGCGATGTCGAGCGAAACCAGAGAAGTATTCATTAGAAGTTGTCATGTTCCAAAATTGTGTCCTAATTACGGTGTCTCCAAGAGCACAAAATGGCAAAATAATGTATCCAGAAAGTGACTGGTTTTTTTTTTAGGCTTCATCTGAGCAGCTGTTTTCAGATCCATGATGGAAAGAGAAGGCACACATCCTGGCTGAGGGAGAAGTGAAGAGCATAGATGGTTCAAATCCATTACTGGACCTGACTCAGGGCCAAGGTCCTGCACTTTTCATTTTGGAATATGCACGCCTTCATTTGTTCTCTCTGTACCTCAGTTTCCCCAGCTGGAAATGGAGATGAGTGTGCAGCCTTACGCTAGAGTCATGTTGCAGATGCATTAATGAAGTAACGCCTGTAAAATGCTTTCCAGGTTCTACTTTGAACCACTTTGGGGAGAGGCAGAAAGCCAGTGACATCATTTTAAATGAAGTCCAATGCCATAATGTCTTCGATCTGTTTGCAAAACATAAATCTCACACACATCATAGCTTTGACTGCTGACGGGTGAGCATCAGACAAGGAGGTTCTTGCCACAAAGCATCATTCCTTTTGTATGTCAGTGAGAATGGAAGATATCTACACAACACCATCACTTTAAACTAGTCTGCTGCCTTCCCAGCTTACCAGTTCTTCACGTGTTATGTACACCAGGATCCCACCTGACAAAGCTCCCCCTAGAAGCGAGCAGGCTGTGATTCCATCTCATGGCCTCCTCCAGCTATTGGGCTGGCCAGCAGCCAGGTGTTACAGCGTGTTTGTGTGTATCAGCCCCAGGTACCTGGCTGTCAGGAAATGGGGTGAGACCATCCACTTATTGTACATAAGCCATCAAATGGTAACAACTTTCAGTCACTGGTATTGACTTGAGCTGCAGTTGAAAAGGCATTGGTGAGATGAAAGACTCTGTATCCCATTACTAATCCCCTGAGCTATCCAGTCTCCCAAATTTGGTGGAAGTTTTAAGTTTCACCATGAAATGTTCATAAAATGAAATGCACATTTTTTGCCAGCTCTGCTTATTCCTATCCAAGCATTTCCTCACACTCTCCCCCTAGAAGCATTAGCAACAAAGTCTCTGCTGCTGCTGGATGCAGTTCCTTCTCTCTGGCCTCTCCGGGTACCAGGGCTGCCTACAGCCCAGGATGACCCCCTTACCTATCTCAGAAGGCTTTCAGGAAGTCACAGTCTTTCTACAAGCACAGGAGGTTGCAAACAGATTCAGATCCATCACCTGCAGAAGCACAGGGGGTTGGGCTCTTGCTGCCCTCAGCAACCTCTCCCACAGAATATCACTATGCCTGTGATGGTGGTCACCCCTGTTATGCAAGCAGCCTATCCTGACTGCATGCATCGGGCAGTTGCTGAGATTTTGGAGGCTTGTGCCATGCAGCTGGACTGCAGCAGAAGGCTGGAAACAATGTAGGAACATGCAGAAATATTCGTGTCCCACTGGAAGGCCTTTTTTATCCTTTCCCCAGATCTGTGCCACCCCCAAAGAGGAAGGCAAACACAATGCTTATTAGCAGCAGGGAAATCTCTCACACATTTTCTCCAGCTACAGACCAGGGGGCGAAGCCCATTTATATCACTCACATGCTGTGGAGCATCTTCACACCCGTGCAAAGGCTGCTTCTAAATAAGAAACAGCCTCACTAAATATGGACATTGCAGAAACCAAGCTAGTTTGGGATACTGTTGCTCAAGACAACAACCTCTTCCCAGGGAGATAATGAAGAGCAAAACAGCCACAGGAAGGGGAGCCATTGTACCAGAGCCAGATGAGTACTGCTCTATCCGTTGGGAGACTTTTGGCAGCATGATGTCCTCCCTTGAGGAAGGGTGAGAGGCCTGCTGACAGTCGTTCAGCAAAGCGCTGTGGTCACTTGGGAGAATTCTGCACATGCCCCAGTGGTGTGTCATTGCCCACAGGCACATCCTGGTCCTTCAGCTCTTCCCTGCGGACCTGTAGCTGCTGAACAGCAGAGCCAGACCAGAGTGGGGCTTTCTAGGAAGGAACCTCTTGACAGCGCTCACCAGCTAAAATAACTCCTTTGTTTTCCTCCATGTCTCTCTCTTTAAACTTATTATTGGGTGATGTTGTGTCCAGAGACACTGACCTCATGGTTAAGAACACCTACAAATTATAATGTTTTGGGTTGCCTGCATGAAGTGGGCAGAGCTATGGCAGTGCTGAACAGAAGCTGCAAGGCTGATCACCAGCACACGCATGCAGCCTGACTTACCTCTGGGAAAAGCTCCCTGCCCACCTTCCTGCAACTCCACATGTTTTTCTTTGCCCTATCTGGAGCCAGACCTGGCAATGAGGAAGCTGCAGAACAGACCAGGTCAGTGACTTGACCCCAAGGGAACCCATCTCTTCCACACTGGGGGTGTGATTTTCCTCTGGATCAGCTGATTGATGCTGCTTGCCTTGTGGCACCACGGGCAGAACAAAGGATGTAGTGGGATCAAGGGCAGGGTAGCTGCCTATGGGCACTCTGGGTTGAATGCAATGGGAAACAAAATTCTTGGTGTGCCATCTTGCAACCAGCCAAAACTGTGTGAAGTCTCTCCTTCTATGCCTTGCTTCTCTCATTAACCCCCTTCTTCCATTGGCATAAGCACACAACAGGCTAAGCATCCACCCAAGGATGGATTCACCACCACCAGAAAGGCTGTTTCTCTTTAAAATCAACAATCTTGGAGTAAAGTCCCAATTCTGTAATGTTTTAGACAGATATTTATTACAACAACTTCCAACCTAACTCACTACCAAAGCAACCAAGAGTGTTCTCTGCTTTCATAGCAAAGATGCTTAGAGGAACACTGTTCAACTGGAGACTCATGGCTGTTTCCAAACTTGAAGAGTCTTGTGGCTCCTTGCAGAAAAGCTGAGGCTCAATGACACTGCTCACAGTGGTAAGCCCAGTGTATCCCATCATACTCCCCTTTCTTCCTCCATCCCAAATCACTTCCAAATCCTGATCACCCCTCAACTGCGCCAATCCAACTGCTCATGGAGCCACATGGTGAATCAGCCAAGGGAGCTGATCCTGAAAAAAATACTGAACTGTAACTCTGAAAAAAAAAAAAAAAAGAAAAAAAAAAAAGAGGAGAAAAAGAGAGAAAGAAAGAAAGTGTTCAGTAAGAAGGGGCCTTAACAAGAACTGTAAAAATCCATGGAGGTAAACTGGATTTTTAAAGGGTAACTCAGTATTGCGACTACTGCCCTCACATCTGTTTACTGTTATCCCAGCACAAGCGAGGTTCCGGATACCGGCACTACAGGGACTGAGGCATAATAATGCATGGCACTTGACTTTTCTGCTCCTATTAGAGCTGATTACAACTGTCTGAATTTCAGTGCTGTGGATCATTCTGGGGGCGGGGGGGAGAATATAAGAAGGAGGCTTTCAGACTGTTAAAAGACTTGGAAAAAGTTTTCACAAACAGCTTTCAAATGTCTCCTTCAAATACCTTGCAGCTCTCTTTTCTACCCCTGATTATCCAAGGGGGTTATCTTTAGGGAGTAATGCTGTGCTCATAAAACCCCACACCACTCCATGCTGATCTGTACAGGTAAAGGGAAACATTTGGCAGTTGGAGAGGAAGCAAAGAGAGAGGAATGGAGCTTGCAGACAAATCACCGAAACACAGCTTTTTAAAAAGTGCATTTTTCTTTGCATGAAAGAACTTGATATAAACATAAACCTCTGCCCCCCAACTCCTCCTCTCCATTTCCCTGACACAGTCATTACTTCTCCACAATAAAAATGCCAGATTAATGCAGTAATATGGCAAACAACAGCAGAAATTTACGTTTCAGAGGATTAATTCTTCTAGTACTGAAGATCCAGTCTTGCTCAGGTGATGATCCATAACTACTGTCCTTTCCCAGACAGCCCTCATCATAGTAGGCAAACCTCCCTGCTGCTCGGAGCTGGCAGCTGGAATCTGGTTGTGGAAAGACAAGAGTGGAGAAGCAGAAGTAGTGAATTTCTGTGTTGTGGGACACTTTCAATTAACCCAGTTTGATCTCCAAGTTTTCGTGGTTGTACTGAACAAGATCATGTTTGCGTTTCCCAAATGACTGGGAAGGGAAAGCTGGTTTGTCCTTTTTTTTCTGAGCTCAAAGAGTTTACCACGGAAACCTACAGCTACAATGCAAACATCATGCAGCCAGAGCAAAGGAACAAGCCCCCAAACACGACCACACATCTCCCACAACAAACAGTGGTTGACAGGAAGCCACAACAACGGGAGGGAGGGAGCCGTGGTGGTCTGCACGGTTACACGATAACCAGGAAATCAGAACATGGGAATGCGATGACCACAACAAACAAGCAGCCAAGGATTCGACAAGCACAAGAACAAACCCATCATCACATATCACAGGCAGAGATTATGGCTACTGCCTGCAAGCAGCCCCATCACTTATAAGCACATTGAGCCACAATCAGCCAAACCCAGAGCACATCCCAACACAAACTGTTCCCAGTAACTGATCCCAACTGACTAGTTGAGAAACCATCCAATCCTATGACAAAATTAAAGTGAGTCTCTAAGACATTGAAAATCATTAGCCTATAAAAGTGGAAAAACACATGGGATATGACAGCAAAACACTCTATGTGATCATCTGCATTTCACCAGGGTACTTGGCCACAAACAACAGCAGCTAGTCTAGGAAATTAGGGACACATCAGTATAAATGGAGATATGCTCCTTGATGTCGGTCTATGTGCTTTTGGAGGAGAAATGAGTGACACAGTCAGCTGGGGAAACTCCTTAAGAAGGCAAAGACACAACTGTCAGAAGAATGACTAGATACACAAAGGAGTTCTGGCTGTGTAAAAGACTAAATCTGCATTCTTCTTTTTTCTTTTTTTTTTTTTCGGTTAGGACTTTGACTTTTATCAAAACTGATATCTGTGGTCTAGTAATTTCTGATCCTACACAAAATAAATGCAAAATCTTTTCTCTGGCAATCAAAACAACCAAAAAGGTAAAAATGGTCCTGTGTTAACCTTTCCTAGGTGGGTTCAAAGACAAGTCCCTGTTATAGGGAGAAAAGCAGTTTATTCTGTGTCAAGCTTGGGCAGTACAGTGAGGTTTGACTGCCCCATTCCCTTGGGGCTGCAGCCCTGCAGGTCACGCCTGGCAGGAGAAACACCAGCCCCTTGCAGAAGGTGTGTTGGGCAAGTCTTTGGCTCACTTGCTCTACAGACAGAGATTAACAAAACTATAACGCAAGCTTATCAAGGCAGCATGATATAAAGTGGGAAATGCCTTGGTGCTAATTGATCTGGCAATAGCCCAGCCAAGAACTCAGCATCCAGGAAGTCCAGAACTACAAATAAGAGGGCAAATTCTTTCTCCTAAATGAGATTTTCAGGTGGTTTGAGGCTAAATTAGCTGATGATGTGTGTATATTTTCTAATCTAAGTCATTTGAGGGGGTGGGAAATTGAGGTAGATACGTCAGGATTTAGACATATCTCTACATCTCTTATAGGCTGGACTTGGCAGTCTAGTTGAACCACGTGCCCCAACAGCTTGGAAAGAGATCCTAGTAATAGGGGCAAGCCTGTAAAACAAGCAAAATCAGAGGTTTGAGACCAAGCTTCAGGTTAAGGTCCATGCTTGTTCCATTTCATAATTCCACCAGGAAAGCCGGAATTGTGAACCCTCAGAAACAAATCCCTCGAAGACCCTCTGATACTTTTCCTTTTTGAGGAAACAGTCCCAGAGCAGAATAATCCACTTGATTTGCCTTGATACCTACAGAAGGCTGCAGCCTACAGCATCCTAAATAGACCCCATTCCCTGCATGCATACAAGGGGAATCTAGATTGACCAGCTTAGGCACAGAATCCTCAGCGCAGATATTTGTGCACCCTCAGATGATGTGCCCCCAGCACAGCACATGAGAAACTTGAAGATTTTTGCAGATAATTGCTACTGCCCCTATTTAATGGCATTTTGCCTGACTTCAGTCTTTATAGCTATTCCCAGCACAACGCTATCCGGGACATGGCAGGATCTGGTCCAGTGCCCTTTTTCAGCTGATTAAAACCAGACACAAATGACAAGATCCTAGCATGCACAGCTGTGTACCACCTACTTGGGGTGCAACCTATTCCCTATCTTTTTTTTTTTTTTTTTTTTTTAAGGTTAAATAATGATGCAGAGCAGAACGAGGGAAAAATCTTTCTTCCAGCATCTTTATCTGAGCTTTTGGAATGCGCTATTTTTAGACGTCCTCCTGCCACTTGCAGCTTCGTAATATAAATGATTGCTCTGGGCATCTTGAAGTAAAACAAATTAATTTAGTTAAAAAAAAAAGAAAAAGTGATTTCCAGTGACTTAGTAACAGCACTTGACAGTCAAATAACTCAGGGCTTGGAGTCCCTGAGTGCCCATTGACACAGAAGTCGGAGCTGTCTTCCAGCACATGAGAACTCTGAAAGGCATAGAATGCCATAAAAACATGTTTTTCAAACAGAATAAATGACATCCTGTAATGCAAAAAGCAGTTTTAAAACTTGCACACATCTGCCCCGTTCCTCCTCTCGCTCTCACACTCTGTCTCCCTTCCACAGAATCTATTTATTTCTTCCACTGGTCTCAGGATGTTTTGTTTCTTGTTTATCTACAAGCATGTCCACTTATAGCTCGGGAAACTGTGTGATTAGACCTGTGTGAATTTCTTTTAGGACTATTTGTGTGGAAAAGAGAAGCTTTCCAGGACTATAATACATCACAAACGCCACTTGATACAGCTGGTTTGATATTTTTATTTACTTCCAATGCTCAAGCCAGCAAATTAAAGTTTCAACACTTTCAGGAACCATTTCAATTTGAAAAGACTCCTCCATACATTTTATTTTTCATTGCATTCAGTAGTATTGCAATGTTAACACAATTGCCATTGTGCAAGACAAACACAAAATCACTCTCTTTGGACTTTTTAAGCTCTCATTATACATTAATCACTGCTCCCTTTTTTTTTTTTTTAATAATAATCTTTTTTGTGTAGGGTCTTCATTTTGTGTTTGGTGCTGTCCTCTCACGAAACAGATGCTGAGTGCACTGGTGCTACACTCTGAATTTAGCTAAGAATGGGCAGAAGAATGAAAGCTCATGAAGAACGCAAGGCAGCATCCTGCCCTTTGGACACTTCTTGCACTGCTATAAGCACCAATCCCCCCAGAACCAAAGCAACACAAGAGCTCAGCTGGAAGCACTGAGACCCAGTTTGTTGCTTCAGCACATCTTTACTTGTGCAAGGTGGAGACCAGCACTCTGCAACCACTCTAAGCACCAGTGCAGCCTGCAGCCCAAGAGCAGCCGTGCTGAGCAGGAGGCCTGCAGGGACATCAGACTTGACACAAGCCAGCAGCACACCCTCAGCACAGCACAGCCAAGGCAAACCATTTATCCAAAAAAACACGGTCAGCAGATCAAAGAACACTGTTATCCACCTCCACTGAGCACTGGCAGAACCCTATCTGGCCTGCAGCCTCCAGCTATGGTTTCGCATACTCACAGAAGGCTCCAGCCTAACAGTATCTCTGCGATTTCACTATCCTTTCATTTGGCCAAACGCTGCCCACTGTAGCACTGACACAAAGCCCAGCAATGATAGCAATGACACACCAGAGGGACGGAGGCCAGGCTCCAAATGTGGGGAGCAGGAGCAGGGAGGAACAACAACAACAACAAAACAGGAAACAAAGAATGTACGATTGAAAATGATGTTTCAATTAGTGCTGGTAACTAGCAACTGCGTGACATGCATCGAGCACATGGGCTCTGCACGCAGCTGTGGGCATGGCACGAGGAGAGATGCAAGTCAGCAAGCAGCATGGCCAGGAGCGCAACCAAGGCTCCAGGGGACACAAGCCTCCCACTGCCCTTTGGAGGCTTGCTGACTGCACCAGGAGATGTGCACATACGTGGCTGCATGCGCGGCTGCTAACTATGCCATGTCATGGAGTGCATTCCACTGGAATCTCTCTGTCTTGCCCCTTCCTGAAGGAAATTGGGAAATTTTGAAACAAGGGGTTCTTGGTTGCTGAGAGCGATGATTATCGTTCCCTTTCATTCTGTCGTACTTGTGGTCTAATGCCAAGTCAACACAGGTCCTCCTAATTTAAACACCACTGGACTGGGGGCTTTGAGATCTTCCATCAGAGAGCGTGTTGCTGGGTGAGGAATAAACAACAACCAGACACAATAAGGACAGATTGTGGACTTTTAATTTTAATTGAAGATTGGGTAACTTCAACCATATTCCCAGCTGGCAGAAAAGGAGAGAAGCACATGTGCATTTTATCAAAGAGGTGTCTGTTTTCCCTTGGCTTTCAAAACGTCACCAGAGCAACAAAAGTCCCCCCAATTCAAAACCTCCAGTTCTGCACGTCTTTGATGTAACTGTCCCTTCTGGCATTACAAATCTGTGGATTGCTACCTCTTACTTATCTGCCTATCAGTTTTGCTCCTGCACGCAGATACATACAGATGTTACCTATCTGTCACATATACTATGTGTCTAAATACACACGATATTCTCTTTCTTCTCTTTTTCACTGGGAAAGAGATAACAGGTAGGCAGACAGACCAACACATGTAGAATATTAGATATAGGTCCTGTAAAGCTTATCTTATCAGCTTCATTTAAACCTCTACTCACAGCCTTTTGCTGATGAAATCTTTAATTCGGAAAATGTGGCGCTGCATGGGGAACCCTGACATGTGCTGAAGAGCCGAGCAGCAGTGCTATCAGCTCCCTGCCGCCTCCTTGCCCAAACCACAGCCGCCTGCCCCCCAAAATCCAGAGACAAAATGAAAGGTTGAAAGGGAAAAGAAACGGCTTGGGATAAAATGGGAAGTTTTAGATCTCACAGGAGGAATGCTGCCGAAAATGAGAACCATTTGAAAGCTCTGGGGGTTATAAAGTGGAATTCCCACTCATACAGTACACAAGAGTTATTAAGTGTGTATATGAGACTCCTGTTTTACTTCATGTACATGATTATTTTATACAGGGAAGTTTGGAAAGAATTATAGACTGAGCCTGAGGCCAAGCCAAGAAGCAAGATGAGCAGCAGCAGCAGCTAAAGGAGAAAGGTTGAGCTGGCAGTGAAGAAGCAGCCGGCCAGACAAGGGTTATTTATAGTGCCTGGAGCATGAGAATGTTAATTGAAATCAATCAGTGGCCATGAGGACACTAAGTTGGAGTGTCAAGCTAAAGCAATTAAAAAGCCCATCTCAGGAGATGAGCATGTTCTGACTTTTTTTTTTTTTTTTTCTTTCCCCCATGGGATAGAGATTAAACAACCATTTACTAGAGAGCGAGGAAGATGCAAGGTGGGAGCACTGCACTTATATAAGGCAGGAAATCAAACCACTGCTGTTGTTTAAAATACCCACTGGAAGCACCAACAACTGTGGTTTCCCTTGTTAAGTATTTCTATCAGGGAAAATGGTGGACTTGGTGAAGTAGCACATAGGAAAATGGCCGATTTGCCAAAAAGCAGAGGGAAAAAAGCTGCTTTAGAGTGTATTCAGTTTGCCTTCCCTCTTTGGCAACATGGCCATTTGGCCACTCTGACATCTGACCTGTGTCAAAGAACAGCAGTTTGCTGTGGTGACTTAATTATGCCACAATTAAGAGAAAAATGGATTAAAAAAAATGAAGCAGGGGCACTGCGGTGCCCTTCATGCTAGGGAGAGCAATATTTTGCTATTCAGACAAAAGACTGAGCTCTGTGAGGAGGAGATCTCGCAGTGAGGGGCTATGCAGCAGCTGGGTAGCGGTACCACTGGTCCAGCTGGATGCCAGGCAGTTGAAGGAAAAGAAGAAAATCAGCATCTTTAGGCCTGATACAGTTAGTGTGGAAGAGCCAGGTGTCAAAAACAGCTTCAGCAGCAGGCTGACATGGAACCAGGGCAAGTGAAAAGCGAATCGATATGTATTTTAATTGCACTGTTTCGATTGTTGACAGAACGCTTCCCATGTCTTCACCTTCAGCGAGGCAAGGAGAGCACTCTGTTAGCTCTCAGATAAGCCACGTGTGTGTTTTGTGTCCTTTTATTTATCAGGGAGATAAGCTCCAATTGACGAGGTTACAAATATTGGGAAATCCACAAAGTGCATTTTAAGTGCTGCTGGGAGGAGGAGGACGGAGTCTTGGCAATGCTGTATGTTGGTGGGAAGGAGCAGGAAAGCCTTTTCTCTCTTCGGAGCACCTGGCAAATTAGCTGCTGGAATCCTGAGGGAGTATCCCTAAAAACAAAGTGCACTCCATGCCTTGGAGAGAAACCTCCGAGATACCTTTTGTCAGTTATTCTCTGAAGAAGTCCTGCAGTTGTAAAGCGCCATTCATTCATACAAAAATAAATGGTGAACACTTCTTTTTCTCCCAGGACTTTCATTTTTTAATTCTTAAAGAACATTTCTGTACCTGAAAATGGCATTTCCAACTCTTGCATAATGCAGGAAAAAAAACAGATTAAAACTCAAAATGGTTCCAGCTCCTTTCCTGGAATGCTAATTCTCTACACACGATCGCGTTTCCTTTGAACCAGGACCTCACGCAGGAAGAAAAGCTGCCTCCAGAACCTCCTCTCCTTGCCTTCCCTGAGCTGATACCAGGAACACAGCCGGCCCTGAGTCCCTGGGAATGCGGGGCCTTGGCTGTGACAATCACCTCTGGATCATGTCTCCAGCACAGCTGGATCTGCACATGCCAGACCTCAGCCCTGGCCAACAGTTTGTACATAATTAACCCTCCTGATGTTGCAACTTGAAGGAAGTTCAGCTGACTGCTGGCAGTAAAACACCCAGAATCTGCTGACACCAACAGATTACACAGTGAAGAAAGCTTTGGGATTTTAGGTTCGGCAACAAAGGACGATTCTTTTCTTCCACCCACACTTTGGAATTCAGATGATACTGTTGACTCAGTTGCATTTCTCCTGTTCATCAGAGGAGGCTCGCACAGGGAGCATTCACCAAGGTGCTTTCGCTAAGCTAGCAGGTGCACTGACCGCTTAATAAAGAGAATACAGCAGATGCAAAGGTGGGGCTCAGCTTCTCGGCTCTTTGCTAGAAAAGTGCCATAACAGGTATTTCTGTATCAAACAGCAACCAGATCAAGAGCAACAACAGAGTGTAGTCTGGCATTGCTTGTGCAAGGATTCCTAGGACTGAGTCAGCAGAAGAGTTTGCAGCAACAAGAATAACTTGTGTGTTGCAGCTCAGCCTGCTCCTTAAGAAAAGCCTATTTGCCGGAGATAAGTAGGCGCATGTACATACGTGCATGAGAAAGAAGAAAACCACTTTGACAGAGGCTTCTGTAATTAAGTTGGGGTTTGTTTTACCGTGGCACCCCCACCTGCTACCCTCTTGGCCACCCAAGTTGCTAGATGTTCTGTTGACTCTAGGCGTTTCCATTTTTTTCATAAGCAGGCTAAATTACGGAGGAATTTTCATATGAAAATCTTTCATTTGAAGAGATTTTCAGTACCACAGGGACAATGAAGTTGCTGTTTATTGACAGAATATGGGCTCACATGTGATTTTGAGGGCATATAAAATAAGAAGCGTTATTCCATATATGTAAATAGGAGGCAATGGAGATTAAGGGGAGAAAAGCAACACAGAGCAAGTAAAAAGCAGAGAAATTGCTTGACCTTCTGGGAATAGTGAGATCACAACTGTGTTGATTTCAGACCAATTCACTTTTCTGAGTCCTTGAACTGTGTTTGTTTTACATCAAAGACCAGTGAATTGGCACAGAGGCAGAGGAATGGAGCTGCCTCTGCATTACTTCTTCATGAGCATCCTGCAGATGTTCACCAGGGCACCATTTACCAGCAGCACATTTAGCATTTCTCACTGGTGTTATGGTACAGTGAAAAAGACAAGCCAAAATCTCTCATCACAGGTTTCTGGGATCATTTGATTAAAATTCTGCTATCAGATGGTGGACTTTGCCCTGGTCTTTCTGATACTCCTCCAGCTCTGGATCGGGAGTTTAATTAAAGTCACCACACCACAGATTCCCTTGCACTTATCTTTCCTTCCTTCCTTCCTTCCTTCCTCCATTCCTTCCTTCCTTCCTTCCTTCCTTCCTTCCTTCCTTCCTTCCTTCCTTCCTTTTCTTCTTCTTCTTTCTTTTCCTTCTTTTCTTTCTTTTCTTTTCTTTTCTTCTTTTCTTTTCTTTTCTTTTCTTTTCTTTTCTTTTCTTTTCTTTCTTTCTTTTCTTTTCTTTCTTTTCTTTTCTTTTCTTTTCTTTTCTTTTCTTTTCTTTTCTTTTTCTTTTCTTTTCTTTTCTTTTCTTTTCTTTTCTTTTCTTTTCTTTTCTTTTCTTTTCTTTTCTTTTCTTTTCTTTTCTTTTCTTTTCTTTTCTTTCTTTCTTTTCCTTTTCCTTTTCCTTTCCTTTCCTTTCCTTTCCTTTCCTTTCCTTTCCTTTCCTTTCCTTTCCTTTCCTTTCCTTTCCTTTCCTTTCCTTTCCTTTCCTTTCCTTTCCTTTCCTTTCCTTTCCTTTCCTTTCCTTTCCTTCCTTTCCTTTCCTTTCCTTTCCTTTCTTTTCTTTTCTTTTCTTTTCTTTTCTTTTCTTTTCTTTTCTTTTCTTTTCTTTTCTTTTCTTTTCTTTTCTTTTCTTTTCTTTTCTTTTCTTTTCTTTTCTTTTCTTTTCTTTTCTTTTCTTTTCTTTTCTTTTCTTTTCTTTTCTTTTCTTTTCTTTTCTTCTTTTTCTCCCAGAGACAAAAATCAATCTCAGCAAAGACAGGAGTATCAGGATATTGGTTTGTGCAGCAGCTCTAACTAGGCACCCAGATATCTGGAAACACCACAATGACCATGGAGCAGATCCAGCCTTTGGCACATGCCAGACTGCCAGATCCAAAACACATGTACCGCACTGTCAGACCAAGTCTGCAGCCAGCAGGTCTTAGTTGGATTTATTATACTCTGACACATCTGCCTATATGATTCCATCCAGGAAACCAAGGCAGAAATTTGCAGGCACTGGGGTTCATCACTGCTGTTCTCAGTGACTGAGTGCTGATGGATCAGGATATTTAGGGAGATTCTAATGAGGGAATTCACCTGCCAGCATCTGTTTTCCAAAATTTACTTTCAGGGAAAGACATTATCTTGCAAACAAACACACACTGACACTTGCAGACACACACTCCTGATTGCACAAGCTGAACTCTGTGCTGTGCTATCAATACTCTTTGTGTATTTTGCAGCAACAATATATAAACATTTCCAGCAAAACAGCCTTCATTTAAGTTTGTTTGCCAGGTGATTCTCCCTCCTTCCTTGCATGGATTTCTGAGAAAATTGCATTTAAACAGGAGAAGAAATGCACTGATGCACTGCAACTTCCCTCCCTCAGTGGTGCAAAAACTCAGCTCAGGATTCAACATCCATTAACAGCAGGGGAATGGTAGGAGTCCTTGTGAAAATCACAGGCTCAAAGAAAGGTGCCTGAGGCAGCTGTTCAACCTCTCTTTGAGATGCACTTGTTCTGGGATGTCCTTCCTCTACCTTGGCACTAAAATAGATCTTTTCAAAGCCTTTTCGACTACTGTACTGATTTGATGCCACGTATTTTCAGGTGCTTGGGTATACTCCAATGCACCCGTGCTGTTTTATATTGTAAGATATTTTGTTTTATACTGTAAAAACTACCAACAACCTTACTGCACTCAGACTGCCTGCTGACACCCAGCCTGGGCATAGCCTGTTTTGCTGCCCTTGTAGTTGAACTCACACTAAGGAGAAGGTTGACCTCAAGGTTTTTCCCTTTTCTGGAGTACCCCAAACTCATCATACGCCCATGTTTTGGGGGCAAGTTGTGCTCAGAGCACACACAGCCAGCTTGGTCTGAGCAGAAGTCAGGTACATCCTCAGAGTGACTGTACAAATTTAACTCTGCAATACACTCTCAGAGATGTTATTGGTTGCAAGTAAAGGTTCTGAACATGGTCAGAACCTGCAGGGCAGATTCTTACCCTTCCTCACAGATTCTTTATATGCCCACCCCTGATACACAGGATAGGCCTTGGTTGTGTGAGCTTTTCAGCTGAATCTCTACTAAGTAATGCCTTGAAAACCAGAGGAGTTCAAGCTCCAAAAACCACCTCTTGATACCATCAGTGGCCCTGCCATGGGCCTCTTCACCCAACTGTACCCATCTGAGCAAGGTGCAAACCCTGTTGTGGCTTTGACACTCTATCCTTCTGTCTCAGCTCTTAAATTTGAGCCCTCAATGCTGTGGCTGAAAGGAAAAGGCTCCCAGCAGCACAAGCAGAGAACTCTGAACCGACTGTGGCATTCTGCCTGCATTCATCCCATGCCTCTCCATCTGCCCTGCCAAAACCAGTAGGTTCTCTCACAGAAATGCAGAGGACCAGAGGACTTTGGCAGATCTGTGCCAAAGATAGTCCTTTGCATGTATAAGATCTAAGTACAGCTAAATATCAGTCCTTGAGTTAGATGCCTGGTGAAAACAGCACATCACTTGCCATGAGAAACGATAGGCTTGGCCTTCTGGATTTTTTTTTTTTTCCGCTTAAGAATCTCTAGAATGGCAAACAGCTCCCAGATCTGGCTAGCTAGCATCCCACAGCAGTGCCCCAAATGTTTCCTATGCGGTCATTTATTGCTCTGTAAGGCTTTGGAAACAAGCAACGACAGAGAAAAAGTGGCAGATGAAGCTTATAGACTGCAACAACCCTTTTATTGGGAAACTCTGCCCCAACATCACAGAGGGAGTGGAAGCGACAGTGACTGCTGCAGACACGGTCCTCCGGGGTCACTAGGGCTTGCCCAAGCTCTGAAGCAATCAAATGCCCAAGAACAGTGCCAAGACTTACTACAAAATAGATGTGATGACCTTCTGCAAGGCATCCTTGTGGATGCCGTTCCACAATGCCTGACTAGCAGCTCTCTTGAGCAAGGCGCAATACCAGAAATGCCCAACAGTGTCAGGGCAAAATGCTGCACACCTTTCACAGATGAAAGACAACATAGATCTTCTGTCCTGACTGGCAGGACACTTCTGGAGCTCTCAAGTCTCCCAGAGACACACTGTTGGTCCGATTGTGGAGTTATTACCTCATTGCAGAGGTAACCTTTTACTCAGAGCAGCACAAAGGCTGCAGGGCCCTTCCCATGGCTGCTCGGTTCGGTCTACTAGAAGGCTGAAGGCTGTGGGGCCTGTTCCTGCCCTGGCCCTCTGCTCTCCTGAGCTTTTCCCCTTCTGTCTCCAAGCCACCAAACAGCAGGATCGAACGTCATGCTACGGAACAACTGGGTGACCCTTTTGAGGGATAAATCCCTGAATTTTATGCCTGAAGGACAATTCCTTTCTCTCTCCCCGCAGTTCCCTCCCACTTCCTCCCTCCTCCCTGAAAGAAAAATGAACGACTTTGCTGGAGGAAAGGGTGAAATTTCATCCTGGATCAAAACCCATGAGCAGAATACCCATGTGACTGCTCGCAGAACGCGTTTTGCATGCAAATATCATACATGCAAAGTGAAAATGAGTCATTTCACAGCCGCTCTGGCTCTAGGCACCGAGTGACTTCTCCTCGGTGTCTCCTGCACTTGTCTGCTTCCCCTCATTCACCAGCTCTGTCCCTGTCATCCCCAGATCCAGTGGTTTCTTAGGCCTTTTTTCCTGCTTAGGCTTCATTCATTCCAGAGTGAATATTAGGTGGGAAGGAAGCAGGGTGGTTTAATTAATTAATTATTTACTTAAGCTGTTAGTTTTGATTTACATTCCAGTTTTCACAACTTTGAGGTTTTCACTCACTGCTTTCGCCATCGGCTTCAGTCACCATGTTGGCTCCCAAAATCCAGAGGCCAGCTGAGTTTTCAAAACAGAGCGGTGGTATTTGTATTGGCTGCTGAACTTGCTTGGGCACAGAATGGCTTGGCTTTCTCTTCCCGTGCACATGAGCTGATTTCTTTCATTTTGGCTTTTATTGTTTGCTTTCAAGATCTAGGTATGGGGAAAATCAATGTAGGAACAATCAAAATCAGGAGAAAAAAACTGGGCTCCCTTCTCTCCCTCCCCTCCTCCCCCCCTTTGTCATTAGTTGATTGCACAGACTTGGAAATCAAGGGCAGGATGAACCCTCTGCACTCCATGTTGGCACATGAAGGAGAGGGGAAGCTGGAGGTTTTGGCTGCCTGGATGGAAAAACAAATCCCTTCCCACAAATGAGCTACTCACAGCTTTGGATTAGTTCTGGCAAAAGCCACCTAGGAGCTCCTTCAGTGATAGTAATGGATCTGAAAAGATCAGAGTGGACCTTGGGGCTGAGAAGAAGATCCCTGCTGAAGGTCTGCATGAGTCAAGGTGCATGAGAGATGTGGAGGAGAGGGAAAAGCATAATGATAAAGAAAAAACACACGTTTTCGAAAAAATTACAAGCCTGCAAGCCAATACTAAATCCCACTTCTCTTAAATCAAACAGTAGCTAAAACAGCAAAAGAGAGCCCAGGTTTCACTTGGAAAAGCAAAGCTTTAAAATCATCCGGCCATTTTTCTGGCAGCGATGCAAATCCAAAAGCCGGCAAATAGCACAAAGAACAAGAATTGACTGAAAAAATGAGTGACAAGACCTTGGATCTCAAGCAGGCGTCCAGCTAGTCTGTACGTACGGAGTGGTTCAGAGCAGCCATGACATTCAACCGAGAAGCTGAAACTATTTGTCTGTTGTTTACCTCCCCACCCCATATCCCCCCCGCCTTTCTTCCCAATTCTTCCCCACCACTGACCTCCTCCTCCTGCCCTCCCCACCAATCAGCCAAGCCTGCCAGCGCAGGGGTTACAGCATGACATAATTGCAACATGCATAAACAACATTTGCCATTAAGGGATACTTTTAATGAGAAACAGAGCTGCGAAGGGGAAGCATCAAAGTGGCTCACGGAAGGAAACCGCCTGGAACAAAATCCTACTTGATGCCCCAATTAATATGTTCCCTAATTCTATTTCCTGCACTTGTGGTCCCGCAGCCTCCTTGCTTTAATTTCTTTGGGAGGATGGAGAGGAAGGAACCTGGAAATGCAGCGTCTTCATGGCTGACTTGATGTGCAGGCAATGCGCATATTAGAACAAATTAGAGAATTAAAAAATAACCGACGACAGACTGAGGAAATGTCATCCCCAGGATAATAGTATTAATTGAGACCTGGGTTTTGCAGGCCAGGCCAGCTTTCGAAAAAAAAAACAAAGCCGAAAGCTGGAGTAATATGACTGGATTAATTACACCGGGAGGTATTTTACTCTGCCCAGCTTCGATCTTTAACTCAGCAACACTGTTGTGTGTTATTGCGGCATCCTCTTGGCACAAAGGCAAATGTGTTGTCGGCTCTCAGACATGGCAGGAGGGAGCTCTGCAGGGCTTCTGTGCCAAAGGCTATGCTGGTCCATTTGTAGCAGAGCCTAACCAAACTTGGATGCATCCTAACTGACACGGAGACAACGCTTTTTGCAGATCTGCCGTGTTATGAACAAAGCACAGCTGAGCACCTTATGTTTTCCTGACCTTGAGCTTGGCTCCAAAGAAAAGGGTAGAGTATACTGTTTACATTAGCATTTAACATATGTATTTGTACACAGCTGACACTCTGTAGTCAGAAATGAACTCTGTCTACACATCAGATGTCACTACAGCAGGTATGTCCATTGATTCCCTGACTCATGAGCCATAGAGATATATTGAGAGTAAAAAAGAGAAAGAAAACTGTTCCTGTTGATAAAACGCTCAACAGCTGAGCATGGAAGAGGGAGCAAAAGAAACAGAAATGCCCTTATGAAAGGAGAGACCTGGGAAGATGAACCATGTGGTGAACATCTCTGCTTAACCTTCACCAACAGCTTGAAGCTAAACAGAGTCAAGACTCAGCAATGATGTAAGCCTTTTCTTTTTTTTCCCCTGATTCCTATGGAGACAAGACTAGTGTGATCAGGGTTTGTCCGCCCACAGTTACCTCATCATCTCTGAGCCCACAGATCTTTATTTAGTTGGAATACTTGGTTTTTCAGTAGAACTCAGAGTTATGTAGTTCTGACAAGTATTGCACATACAGGAAGCCAGGTGGAAAAGAGCTCCCATAGTGGTCCAGAAAAGGGGAAAATGAAACCCTTAGCAGCCACCAGAGAATCCTGCAAGAGAGAAATTCACAGCAATTCAGATTTCATTACTTTGCTCAATGAACAATTCCTTTAAAGGGCTCTGCCTTTTTCTGCAAGTCTAAGCTATAACTTAGAGCAGCCAAAATTATCACAAAGATGAATATTGCCTTTGAAATTCTAGCAGGAAGTGGAAGAAAACCTTCTGAGAAGTCTCACACAGAAGCTTGCTTTCTGCAGAACTTCAGTCATCACATGAAGTGCAAGCAGACTGCATGACTTTAGATTAAATTCCTACTTATGATCACTGAAATAAAAAACACCCTCTTCCACCTGTGAAACACAGCACAAGTGACAACCAGCTTGCAGGAGATTCCCTAATCATTTATCAGATAGAATAAAGTGTAATTTGACAGAGACTGGGCTCAGAAGAGATGTGACTCAAAACCCTCATTGACATTTCCAGCTTTGGTCTCAGCATTGTGAGGAAGAGGAAGAGGGCCTGGGGAAGTCACAGTCTCCCACATCCCAGGGGTAAGATTGTAGGACAAAGAGAAATTAAAAAAGAAAGGAGAGAAAAAAAAGCTGGAACCAAAGAGCTGGAGGAGCAAGCTCCTGGTTTGCAGCTGTTGAGAAGTTCCAGCAAGACATCAAAAGCTCTGCTCACACATTGCACTGCCCGGTCTCCATCCCAGCTGATACCATAGCACAGCCATTGAGAAGTTAATGGACTGTTGGGTATGGTAACATGGTAACACACCTGCCGGCCTGCCTTGTACTCTTCAGGTCTTATGCAATGGACACAAAGCTGCATCTCCTCTTCTCCTGGATTTGATTCATGAGGTTTGACTTCTGCTCCCAGGCGCTCTCGCCAGAGGTGCAGGAATGGAAAGGCTCTGGCAGCTTTCAGTATGTGCTAAGAATTTCACAGAAACAGCCCCAAATCTGCATCAGACTCTGGATGACTGGATGGCATATGCACTGCAGACAAACAGCCCTTACTTCTCTCATTCTGATTTTACTCATTTGAGATTTGTTAGGGAGACCAAAGCATTTGTTTATGGATACAAAAGACAATGACAGCTGGCTTAAATTCTTGGCATAGGAAGTGTTTTATGTTGAAACCAGTCCTTTCCCATTTTCAAAAACAAAATTTTTAGCCAAAATTTCTTTTTACTGTCGGCAATTTCCAAAGTCTGCTGGATTCTTTTGGTATAATTTATCAGTATCTTTATTGAATTTATTCAAACTGTTATCATAACAAGAGTGTACTTCTAACTCCTTGCCATAGCCGCTGTTTTCGGAAAATGAAGTCCAATGTAATCAAAGATACAGAAGCTGATTACTAAAATTAGTTTGCTAAAGCTATTTGAGAAAGGGTTGAGATTCGAGAGCATTTCAAACCTTGTGAGCTAGAAACAATCTGAAGTTACAGCTTTTAAAATATTTGTGATAAAATCTGTCACCAGCTTTAACTGGAAACTTGTTTTGCAACAAGGACCTTTTCTCCTTGTGGAGTTACACATTTTCACCTCTTTCACATTGAAACAGATTGAAACTGAATTTCAAGGTGTATTCCACAATGTAGGCTAGGTCTTTACAAGGAATCTCAGAATATGACATTGAGCATTAGGATAAAGGAAAAAAAGTACTTTCTGAACGTTTGCAGACTGTTAACCAGAAATCATTTCAAAATGGTGTTATTATATACCGAATTCACTAGAAGCATTGGACTTCTCACTTACTGAGAAAATATTTAACATATGGGAAACCATTAAAATGCTTCATGATGAAACAAGAACCTACACAACCTTTCCACTTGGTTCAGGTTGAGCTCAGGACTATCACAACATGCAGTGGATCCCACAGTGGCTGCAGAGAAACAATGCTCCTCAGAGATACCACCTGTCTGCAGGCACCTGTCTCCATCTTTCTCCGCTATTTAAGATGCTTGGGCAGTTTCTTGTTCCTGGTCAGGCTGTTAGTACTCAAGTCAACATCCTGAGCAAATGCAGAGAAGTACTATTGCTGGCTTAGGCCCTGGCATGGTCAATACAAACAAGTTAGGGTGAGTTTTGAATATAAGTGGACTTAAATTGGGAAAATGCGTGATCTGGAACACCTAGAAGAAACACAGCAGGTTTTCACTACAGTTTTCAGATGAACATAAAACTATGGGCAATTCAACCATTTCGGTCATAATACAGACCTAAGCAACATTTAAACTTAGTACTTTCAAGCAACTTTTCCAAGTCTGGGGATTTGAAAATGTAATTCATCATAAGGCAACAGGAGAAATATTATGACACTTTTTAGACAAGTCTTGCTGCCATTCTGACAGTCTCCAAATCCATCCATTCATCTGAAGAGAAGCATCAGCAAGTTTAAGGCTTTGGGTATAGGAAATCAAGTCATGAAGGAGAATAAAAATATAGATGCTTCTAAAGCTACATCAGCATTTTCCTTAGGTGATTTTCCTGTACCTTGCCTATTGCTTGACACATCATTACCTGGTAATAGGTCTCTCAGCTCTGGGTGGGAACCGGTGGAAAGAGGTGCTGGGAACTTAAGGACCATGGCAAGTCGTGGGCTTAATAAAACCAGAGATGCATGTCTGGAAAAGGTAGAGCTGACATATAGAATTGCAAAAGAGGCCCTTGCTCACATGAACTGGGGCTCAGCCCTGCAAAACTGTCGAATACCTCCTGCAATGAGTGGGAGTTAGAGGTGCTTGCATGACTTTACCGGATCAGTTGCTCATTCATTGCTCGACTCCTGGTTTTACTATTCTCCTTAATGGACTCAACTTCCTCTCTTTTCCCTGTATGAATGTGTTGAAAGGATCGGACCTCCACATGGGCTGACTCTCACTTGGAAAACACTCCATTATAATTCACAGGGAACTCTCTCATCTGCTGTCTGTGACACCTTCCCACAGAGGATGTGCTTTGTACTGTCCTGCATGGATAAAAAATATTGCAAAACAAAACAAGGACAATCATTTTCCTTGTTTAGATTACATTGGAGCTGCCAGAAAATCCAGCTGGTTGAAACATACTACATGTGTTTTGCAACTATTTTCCTTAAAGTTTTCTTTTGTAAAAACTCTTGAAGCACACACAAAGAAAAATAACACCAACAATTCTTATGAGAATTTTTGCACTTCTCTTTCTAAACTTTTACTTCAGAAAAGAAAACTCAGAAACTTCGAACAACTCAGGGTTTACTTTCTTCTGCAGATTTTTGTTTTGAGTGAAGGTCAGAGCCTTTTAAACGTTTTCACTCTTCATTGAACAAACTTTTGATATCAACATCCACATGCGAATGCATGAAACTGCTTGCTTTATCTGGGTTGCAGTCTTCCAAGACATCAAACCCTCAGCTGAGAAATGAATGCAGCTAACCTGCCTTAGTTAGAGCAAGCACTGCAGCCAGTGACCCTGCCTGGCTCGACAGTTCATGGAGAGAAATGCATGCCTTGAGGGACACGAAGGGCAATTGCCCCCCGAGTCACTTGCTTCTCTTCAGGGGCACATGTGGGAGCTACCACTGACTGTGTGACACATAGCTGCCTACTAGCAGAGAAGCCAACCCTGCCAGTCCCGTTAAATGTTCCTGGCACTTGGACAACCCAATATTCGATGATTAAAGAGCTTGCCTTGTTCTTTCTTTCCTCGAGACAGAAATTAGCCACCTGAGGTTTCCTCATTGCTCTCCACAACCCCAAAACAATCAGAAGGCAAATTTCCAACCTCATAACCCAGACTTTGGAAGTCACTCCCTAATCTCCCTGGTTTATCAGCCACATCATGAGATTACATCATGCCCTGGTCTCACCCAGCATAGAGCCAGCCAGCGGGCAGCCACACTACCATTTAGGATTGCTTGTTGCTCTGTTTCTAAGGAATAAATTGAGCCTCTAGCATATGCAATGAGGCTGAGCAATGGCTGGTTAATTTTCATTTTCATTTTATTTTTAATAACCAGTTCATATCCCCTCCTCTCTGTCCCTCCTCCCCAGCATGGGCTGACTGCTACAACAGCAGAATTGTACCTTCTCTGGGTGCTTTCACTTTCAGCCAGGATTAACATGGCTTCTTAGAAATCATTAATATTACCAGCAGTGAATCTGCAAAATACGAGCATTCAAGTCCAACCGGTTTAATTTGGATAAACATCAAGAAGATGCAGGTTATTAGATTCTACTACATCTGAAACACTACTCCAAGTGCAGGAGCTCAGCTGCTCTAACTTGGCCCCAATAATTTACAAGAAACATTGTGCCTCTTTGCTAGTTTCTCCCCACCTTTAGAACACAGCGTTTATGTATAAGGTAAAAGTGCATATCAGATGTACGTTTTTAAAGCCACTTCACCTGTAAGAGCTCAGCCGTTTTGCTAAGAGCTTTGCATAATTACATTTTGTTAGGGGTCTGGCAGACCTGGCAAGTCAATGACAGCACATTTCTAAATATCAACAGGCACAATGTAGGTTCCTTGCTAGAAAGCAACATAGCTCCTACAAGATTCCTTCCCAGTGTCTGTCAAAATTACTTCCAAGTCACAATGCCATGCCTGGAGATGCTAACAGATCTGCTTTGAATTTCCTGTTTCAGACTGGAGCCTTCTTTTGGGCTGCCCTTGTCATTTGTGTATTTCAGCTGACAGCTGCTGGAAGCAAAGATTGTGAGTGTGCCCACTGCCTAAAATTTTGCAGGTGACTTCACCTTAGCTAGTGCATCTGTGAATTGAATCAGAAATTACAGGGAAATGAGAAGTCTCAGTCTGACATGACTCAGTTTTCCAGTCTGAGCTCACTTTCTTCCTCCACCACTTTGTAAAGCTTTGTCGGGAAGAGAAGGGATGAGAAGAAATGAAGCTGTATACATAAATTCCAGCCTTCCTTCATGGTGTTTCATAGTGCTGAAAGACCTCAGAAAGCCATCACATACAGCACAGCTCAGTGCTGGAGTCACTTCTGCAGCTCAGCCCTCGGCTCCCCGGCTCAGGAACTTGGCTCACCAGCCGTTTCATTACATGTGAATGTCTTTTGCATTACCAGATATCAGGCCTGTTCCTCCACCTCCCAGCCCCCCCAACACCCCATGTACCACCCCTGTCACTTCCTGCAAGCAACAGCACAAGCCTGGCTTCAACCCTCCAATTTGTCTGTTTAGTGTCTTCATACAGGAGGTAGAAAATGAAAGAAAGGCTGGGGGAAGGGGATGGGATGACTGAATGAGTAACTTGTCTCTTTAATTTCTCTGCGTGCCCCCCCATGCATCCCCTGGGGACACAAGCTTCAAAGTGAGCTACAAATATTTACTAATTCTATTAACAGGATACAAATTGTTTTCAGGGGAGCATCAACCACACAGACTCGTGTCAGTCCCCTCCTGATCACAGACCCCTGGCGCACACCCCCACACTGTGCAGCCACATGCGCTCCATGGCCGCTCCTTCCCGCCCCCCCAATTTTTCCTAAGTTCAAGATGAGTTGAAGGGTCAAAAAGGCAAAGGGTGTTTCAGAAGTTTAGCAGACAACATTTGGTAAAGGGAAGGCAGCGAGGGGCGGGAGGGGGCGGGGGGAGAGGAGAGAGGAGAAATCTGGCATGCATTAGGCTGAACAGTTCCAAACATCCATCCTCCACAGACTTGTTACTTTCTTTCTTTCTCACAAGAGGGTTTTTTTTTCTTTCTTTCATAATTTGTGGTTTATTTAAGATTTTTCTTTTTCGTATCAGCCAACAACTGTATTATAATCTCCTTCTCCCGCTCTCCTATTGTGCCTGCTTGCTTCCAAAAGCTCACTTACGATAATCAACAGCTCTCCTAGTGAAGCTCTCAGACACACCTACATGTGCTACCAAGTAGCTGCAAGAACTTCGAAACAGTTGCTGGAAACCAGAAAGGTGAATAAAATGCCCTACTATGGACGAGCAAGGTGCACAATGTGCTCAGATGCTCTGTTCCCAGCAGAACTGGGGAGGGGAGGCACGGTGCTTGCATCTGGACTCATAAAGAGCATCCCAACATTCAGATGTAATGCCAATGGTGCGCTCTCTAGAAAGGAGAACAACACTCAGCTCTAGTCAAAGGCTGCAGTTGCTGCTACAGAGTTCAATGGAGTATAATTAGAGCTAATATCAGCTAAGCCTTTGGCTCCACAAAGTCTTCCAGGATGTAATTTTCCACAGGACTTAAATGTTGACCCATATCTCGTTATGTTTTATGAGCTTCAAATAAGAGCGGCACAGCTACATATTCAGAAGAAATAATACTTCCCAAATGTCCAGCTACCTAAAGCAGATCCATCTGGTTGGCTGGACAGATGACCAGAGCACTCCCAAGAATGTCAGGATGCCATCAGTTGGGGCTGTTGCATGAAACAGGCCACGTCTGACCTCTGGAAACTACGTTCTCCACCTGAAAAATTATGGACAGGACAGCACTGTGGACAACGTGGACACTGGACAAAGGCAGGGAAATTACTTGTAGAAGATATGTCCCTTTGCTACTACCAGACTGCCAGGTGGGATGCAAGGGAGATCATTCTCCTCCCACTGAACTGATGTCATGGGGAGGAGAAGGCTGTGCATCACTTTATTTTTTAATCTTTTCTTGCATGCCAAATATTTTCACTTTTGTTCTGGGTCAAGGAGTACTGAGGATGCAGCAGAGTGTTCAGCATATTGTGGAGGAGCTGTTGAGGGACCTGCCTTCTGCCAACCAGATGTGAGAGATGGAAGCTGTGGCACATGGGTTTGACAAAGAACAAACAACCTGACCAAAGGCGCCTCCAGTATCACTTCGAATCTTGTCTCTTTTCTTCTCATGGGAAACGAACCTGTCAGTCCTCCAGAATATTTTCTACAGACAGGGGACAAATAGATAAAATCTTATGTTTTAGTGGAAATCTCTTCCCTCTTCAAAAAACAGAACTCCCCCAACTTTTGGAGGGGGGAAAGGGCACATGCACCGTGTGGATGATGAAAGGGAGAGCACTGCACCCTGTTGTACTTCACCCAACTTCAGTCACACGTATTTGAAGTCACGTTGCCCCTGTCTTATCACCGAGAGAAATAGGTACCTCCAAAGGGCAATTTAAATCTCAGGTGGATTGAAGTGCCCTTCGGCACTAAGCAGTTCAATAGTGCCTGAAATTAGCCAGGATAAATCTGGGCCTTAATCAGCAAATGGACTTTTCATTCCATGAGAAGTGTCAAGATGGCAAATTATTTTTCTTCCAAATGAAAACCAGAAAAACACCACCAACATTTCACTTTTCCCATGAGTTATATTTAAATTCATTTGAGCTAATCAAAATATATTTTTTCAGTCCCGTCAAAACATTCCAATTTAATTTTACACATCTTTAATTTGTCTAAATATAAAGTACATTTAAAAAATTAAAATTCCAGTCATCCCTACTCCGCAAAGAGGAAGAATAAACTCCCTTAATTTGGAACTACTGAAGTTGGACTTCTGACGTTTTTTTCCTCTCTTATATTATTTAAAACAAGAACATTTAAAAAAGTAACTATTTGCACATAGAAAAATAATCAGTTTTCCATCAAGGTGATGAGTTATTGTAGAAAAACAGATACAGTGGCATTTTCCTAATCACTTATGATGGGCAAGACCTACCCTACAGAGGAAGATAAGTCAAGGGCTGGATGGGGTTTTGGTGAGTGTCAGTTAACCCCAGCCCAGGATAGAGAGAAGCTGAACACTTTCCTAGCTGTGTGTGATGAGCTACCTATGTTCCTCCTAATATGTGCTATCATGTTTGACTGTCACTTGAGCAACGCGGACCTGTCAGGAATATCAATCTACAGCAGAAGTCTTCTAACATACACTTTAAGTGGGTAGGGGAAAGGAGAAGAAAAAAAATCTAGCACCAAATTAGTTCTCTGATAGTTTTCAAATGTTCAAAATGTCAATCTCCTGGGAACACCTGCACATGGCACACAGACCTTGGCTTTCTGGAGTCCCTGTAGCATCTTTTCAAGTAATCTACAGAATAGAAGGATGTGGCCTTGGAAAAAAATCTCCTAAATGCATAAACAGCTGTGGCCACATTTCCTATGTCTGACATCTCAAGGTTGCTGAAGGAGGGGAGAATGAGGACAAACAAGGCTCTGTAATAGACTCTCCACAGAAAAGTATTCTTCATGTGTTAGTTACTCTTCAAAGAGCACAGCAACTAAATTTGTAGAAAGATTTTAGTTGCTTTTTAGTAGTTTTTTGCTATAGCAGTGGGGTAGAAGATCTCCATGCTGCCTACCTACAAACATTTTTGGGTACCTGAATATAAATGATATATGGATATTTGGGTAGATAAAGTTATGGATGTGGTAAAACACAGTAATAGAAACATTCTCACTCACACAAGTGGACTTATGAAGCGTTAATATGACCACAAAAGTCAAACTCATTACGAAAATGAGAGTATTATGCTAACAGCAGATAGTCCCAAAATTAAACTAGAGCAGCTTCAGTTATGGTCATATCTACACCATATATACCACTTGACAACATACCAGTACAACTGAGGCAGCAAATCATTTCCAATTGGAACCAAGCAGTCTCTCTCTTGGACGGATCCGATGACAGCACTCACCTGTGAGGTGGTGCAGTGGATCCAAGAGGCTGGCGCAGTGATTAGTGGTCTGGTTAGCTCATCACAGAGCCGGAAGACATGAACACTGGTCCAGGGAGGGCTGTCTGTGCAATGCATGCTAGCACCGAGAGCAAGTCTGTGAGGGGCTGGGGGTTCAGAAAGACCCAGTGTGATGTTCAAAGCCAAAGCCACAGGCTGCAGGGATGAATATTGGCAGGTGGGCAAGGATGGCACCAGAAATAATGCCTTTGGCTGACACAAAAGCAATCCGCCTGCTAAGGGTGATCTCAGTCACTGACTCTTAAATTTGTCTTGCTACACTCTAGAAATCCAAGCCCTGCACTCCTCATGCTATCAAACAAAGATAATGCTAAACCTAGGATGCAGATCAGAAGTACAGACATGAATAAGTCACTTAAAGAAGGCAGCTTTGAACACTGCTGAGCACTCAGTCAGGGACTGAAGAGCTGCAGGGGCTGTGGCAGGTGAAGCCAGCTGTTGTGGAAAATGAGCAGAGCATGAGGGGCTCTCCATCTATTCCCCTTGCTGGGCTCAATTCTCCATAATCCTTAAAAAGGGAGGAAACAAAACAAAACAAAGCCTCTCTGCATCAGCCTGTTTTGGCCATACATCCTCTCCACTGCAATGGCACTCAGACCATCGCAGCAACCCAATGAAGTGTTGCTGTAATTAAGGTTTAATGGAGCTGCAAGGCTATGTCATAGCAAAGAGCCTTATAACAGAGGTGGAATGCAATTTACTACCCACCAGGTATAGAGCAATAAATCTGCAATATTTATTGGCAAGAGAGAGAAATGTGATCCAGAATTCCATATGCTGGGTTGGGGGAGGAGATGAACACCACTTTCAAGGGGAAAACTTCCTCTGCTACTCTGTTGATACATCCTATAACAGCATTTACATGCTGTAGCCATTCCCAAAGATCCCAAAGCAGCTTCCAGACTTTATACATGCAGCACCAACCTGGCTGCTCCAAGGGCAGGGAGTGGCAGCTCCCTGTCCCCTTGTACCCTGTCAGTCATGGAGGAAAGGGAGCACAGCAGCCAGCACATCTGGCCAGCCCTGCATTCTTGCAATATGAGCCCCAGGATAATGTGAACACAAAAACCTTGGGGCCAACTCTACAGCTGGTGTAAGCTAGCAAAGGCATACTGATTTGCACCCGCTGAGTGGCCGGCCTTGGGTTCCCCTCCACAACTTCTCTTGTGGGTATGCAGTAAACTGCATGTTATTCAGTTTATTGTCCTCAGAAGGGGGAAAGGCTGAGCAAGCTGTAGAGCTGAGCCTGCTGTTCCCAAGGAAAATTCCTAGCCTGCTTCTTGAGGTCATTAAACTATCCCTTCTGATACTGAGACCAACTCCGGGGGAACCTCTTTGGAACCCCCTAGTGCAAAAATTTGGGTCAAATCACTGCAATGGCATACAGAGTGCAATGGCACTAGGGAAGTGGTGGGATGAAGAGGCACTGACCTGTCCTTGAAGCACAGATATTCCGAAGCAGTAAATAGAGAAGATCCATGTTTCTCAAAAGTCAGACACTGCACAAACAATGACTGTGCTTTCCAGCTTACACAATACACATTTTTCTCTATTAATTTGTTTTTAAGCCAAGATGAGGAATGGGAATGCCTGTGTGCAAATGGGGCACAACGTATTCTTCATTGTCTGGAATTGGATGGTCAAATGTCAATAGCTGAGAAATGCTACATTAGACAAAAACAAAATACAGAACTATTGCCAGGTGGAAAAATAACCAGAAAAAAACCCACAGCATCATAGTCCTAAAAGGTGCTCGGTACCTGTGCTGGAGACAGTGAGAACGACAAATCCCTAGTCCCTCCCATGGGACTGATTAGTTGTTTCCTATGTGTCCAATAGACATTTTCCCTCTGAGCAAAACAACTAGCAGGTGGCTAGTCCTGCCTTCTGAATTGGCTGTGGCAGATGCAGGGCTGTGCTGAAGGGGAAGCTAGAGTTTCATGTCCCTTAATTCCCTACTAGCTAACTGGGTTGTCGGAGGGTCACCAACATTTGTTTTTCTGCATGTGTGAGCGTGTCAGAGACGAAGCAATGGACAAGAGGGAGTTTCCCAGCAAGATAAATCCTCTACCAGAACTGGCTGTGTCCCAAGAGCAACTCTTGGAAATGCTGGCATAAATTGGCAATTAATATTGTTACTTCAATGGAGTTTCTTGGGAAGCAACTGTTCGGCCCGTTGGGTGCTGATCCCATGGCTTATGCTCTCATTTTCCCCCTCTGAATTTTCCACATGGATTTCCTACTCATTTCTACAGTTCAAATGTTTAGGGAACAGAACTACGTCACTCTATAGGAGTGATTCCCATCGAAGACCTCAGAGAAGATGCCTTGGCAGCAGCACGACTCATACCTGGTACAGCTGTTGCACCTTTGTGATGATGTTAGTCCTTTGGCTCTTTGCAGGCAGGAGGAGAGCGAGGTGACAGGGCTAGGGGTCTCTTTATGTGGTTTCAGCATTTTAGCATGAGTGCATTGCAGACTCTGGCAGCATTTCAAGATAGCGTCCAAGTTCACTGAAGACGTGCCAAGATGATAACCTTGGTCATATCTGCTGAGGCAAAGGTTTCAAAGGCTCTTCATGAGTCTGACTTCAAGTTGAAAAAGCCCATCATTTATTGTCTTAGGGAAAGAGCTTTGTTGCCAGCTGGGAGTGCACTTCAGATGAGTAAGCCTAAGAAACTGTAAATCTACCCAGTATGCAGACTCTTGTTCTAAGAGGTGTTGATTAGCAAGCAGCTTTTCAGTCCATTTGGCATGCCAGCATGCCTCTGTGCTGCTAGCAGATGTCCCCCAGCCTGCAGGGGCTAGACAAATTACAGAGCTGGGCAATCACCAGCCACATGAAATGTGGCCACAAGAGAAAGTAATGGATTCTGCACCTGGGAAGGACAAACTCTGGCTATACACACAGACTGGTGGGTGAGACACTGGAGCAGCCCCCTTGAAAGGAATCTGGGAGTCTTGGTCAACAGCAAGTTGAACATGAGTGCAGCCAGGCAGCCAAGAAGGCCTACTGTATCCTGAGATGCATCAAGCATGGCATTGCCAGTTGTGTGAGAGAAGTGATTATCCCTCTCTACACTGCATTGTTGTGGCCTCACGCTGAGTAATGTGATCACTTCTGTGCGTCACAGTACAAAAAGGACATAAAACTACTAAAGAACATCCAAAGGAGGTCTACAAAGATGGTGAAGGGTCTGAAAGAATAACTGAAGTCTCTTGGTTTGTTCAGCACAGAGAAGAGGAGACTAAAGGGAGACCTTATGGTGGCCTATGGCTTCCTCGTGGGGGGGAGTAGAGGGGCAAATGCTGATCTCCTCCCCCTGGTGACCAGTGATAGAACCTGAGGGAACAGCATGGAGCTGTGCCAGAGGAGGGTCAGGCTGGTTATCAGGAAAAAAATCTTCACCAGAGGGTAGTTAGGCACTGGCACAGACTCCCTAGGGAAATGGTCACAGCACCAAGCTTGCCAGGGTTCAAGAAGTGTCTGGACAGTACTTTCAGACATATAATCTGATTTATGGGTGATCCTGTGTGGAGCCAGGAGTTGGATTTGATGATCCTTCCAACTCTGGATATTCTATGATTCTATGGTTCTACCATCCTGTCCTGCTCTGCCCTTGCTGCCAGTTCCAAGGGCTAATTGCCCTCACAAGGCTAATTTCATCCTTCAGATCCCTAAGACTTCAAGCCTAATACTGGACTGCCTGTAGTGGGCAGCCCAAAGATTCAATTTTTTCATTTAGATGATGGATAGGACTCCCTCCGAGCCAAACTTTCTCCCACCTCTGCAGCTCCCACTCCACTTCTGGCTGTACAGCACCAAGGGCTAACCCTCCTGAAATGAGCCCTTTCTGCTCAGAGAAAAGCCCCATCTCTGGCTGAGGGCAGACAATTCCTCCTTCCTGAGGGCCCTCTGAAGCTGCGTGCTGCCTAAGCACAGCAAAAATTTTGTTGTTGTTTTTTGTTTTCTCCTCCTTCTCACTGCCTACAGAGCCAAAGGGCCTGTTTGTTTTCCTTTTAGTTATCAGAAAGGTTTATTTGCGATTGCTTGAGAGAGGAAAAAAACCCTCTGTAGCCACAGGCAGACAAGCTCAGTGCTCAGGAACATAATGGCAGGAGCCTGCAGGCCCATATGCTCGCCATCCTGTGAGGTGGAAGGCCAGCTCCGATCATCTCCAGCTGCTCAGCATACAATTGATCAGGTATGGCTGAATGTCAGAAAATGGGGTCAGGTTGGCTGGGGGCTGTGGTGGGCAGGGGAACGGGCAAGAAGCTATTTAAAGCGTGTGGCAGAACTGGGAATGTACCTCTTTGGAGATGTCAGGGCTGCAAACACAGACACATACACAGTCCCTGGAGGGAGGGAGGGAGGTTATATTTTCCCTGTCAGCTGCTATAGCATCTTCTGAGTTCCATGAGAGAATGGACTAAGCTTTCATACTGCATTGAATAATTCCTGCATTTTTAGGTTCCTATTTCCTCCTCCCCAATGAATTAAGACCTAGGAATTCAGCTTGTTTGTTGTTTCTTTTGTTACAGAATATCCATGAAAAGCTCAATGTCCCTGGGAACTAATTAGGTATTAACCCTGCATTATTGCTGCATATCAGCCATGGAAACATGCCATTCAGATAAATCTCCTTGAAACGTGGAAATACTGAGTGATCAGGTGGAATGGCTGAAGAATAAGTTAGAAAATATAGGGTTTCTGACACAGGAAAGGAAATAAAGGAGGAAGTATTTCTAGTGAAAGCAACTACAGAGTATTCTTGTCTACAATTTCTCTGAAGTGATGAACAAAATTAGCAGATAGGAACGAAACTGTTTGCAAAAAAACAGTAAGGTCTAAGCTACCACTAGGAATAGTCTGGGAGAGATGAGGGTGGGTTTCGGAGCTATATAGGGTCCTACTCTAGCCTAATGTGTACATTTTCCAGTTGTTTTGTGCTTAGCACCTCACCCTAACCTCAATGTCTTTGTGAAAGATAGTTTTGGAAGATCACCAGGTTGCACCTTCAAAGACTGGACCTTTAGTGACATCAGGTTTTCTGCAGGCAACGATTTTGTATTTCACAGGATCTCCTCCTACACACTGAACCTTTCATAGCCCACTATCGCTTGATGCAGAAGCACAGACCGCTAATAGCATGAGATGAATAAGTGAGTACATATCTATTTTTTATTACTCAAGCCATTTCAAGAATCCTCATAATTAACTCTGAATACTTTTTCATCTGTTTTCCCTCAAAAATCTTCCCATTTGACTTAAAATCCTTATTTGCGGTCCAAGCAGCAGCACACTTAATCACACTGAACAAGGCACAGCAGCTCTGAAGATGCCTTAAAGCATCTGAAGAATCTGAAACCAAGACATAGGAAATAGGATTGCTCTCATGCAGCCTTTCCTTGACCCAAAAAGCAATGTGCCCCTCTCCTAGACCTTAGTAGAGACAGCAGAGATCCCAATCCCAGTGGCAGGAGGATCCCACCCTCCAATTTGGGTGTTTCTACAACACTATGTCACCATAGTCAAACACTGCCTCAAGGCAACACACTACTGAACCAAAATATTTTGATTTGATAAGACAAACTCAAGAGCTGTTTAGACTTTAGCTGACCAGACTCACATGGATGTTTCCTTTTCAACTTCCCCTGTTTACCCTCATCCCTGCCATCATTCTGTTTGGTGATGGCAGCCAAATACGTTCCCTTCTCCTTGCCTCCAAATCCCTTCCTTGAACTTCAGAGTCCCAGTTCTTCTAGATCATCTCCCGCTGCTTGCTTACAGGGAGCCAATGCAACAGAACTCTGGATGTCTTCAGGAAATCCCACATGTGGCTTTAACAATAAATTATTATTTTAGTGGTTTGCTTTCAAGTTCTTGCACAAGTACTTCCCACAACCCACTAAGGAAGTAAAAAGCCTCGTTTCAATTGGTAAAGGACTTAAAGAATTCAGTGGGCCTTGCAAAAATGCCCTTATCTACCTATTCCAATAAAATAATCCTGCCCTGATCACAGCTACACCCAGCCTGCAAGTTCCCTTACACAAAGCACTCTTGAGAGCTCACAGTGGGAGGTCTATTCTCACATCAAATTAAAGCCAGACAGAATCAATTAAAGCAAAAAGGATGGGGTCTTCTGAGATGACAGAAGGCATTTGGGGCAAATGCTCACAGCTGAATGCAGAAGAGGTGCCATTGCTCAAGCTTTCTTGCTCCTCTGTGGAAACTGGAGCCCAACAATACACCTGTCTCAAGAGGACTGGTGACTGCTGGTTGTAATGTTTTGTGGTGCCTCATGATGCTGAATAGCAAGAAAGTAAAGTTAAGACAAATAGAAAAGGATATGAATTATCAGAGGAGGGACTTTTAGACTCTCCCTTCTGTTATTCAGAGGTGACTAATTCCAGTGCAGACCCTGAGATAAGAACAGTGAACTCACAAAAAATCCCCACCAAACTCAAAGATGTATTTCATTCCTATGTAAGACTCTTTCTCCACAAGATCTGTGTACTTACGCTTACTCCTATAGCCCCTCATAAATGCTCTCTGATGACCCAAGGCCATTCCGCTGGGCTTGCCTGAAGCCAGCCCTTCCTGCAGAAGCTATGGCAGAGCACTTCAGCCAACATCTTCATTGCTGGCTTTGTAACTCTAACTCCCTCCAGGCCATACCCTTCTCTTCCTCATCTGGCATGTTCACCCTACAAGTTGTCCAACTTGTTACCTGCAAGGAAGATTAGGGATCAGCTGGGTGCTGAACATCTCTCAGCTTGGGGCACCTTCAGTCAATCCCAGCTCTCCCCATCCCCAAGAAAGGTGTTAGTTGGACCAGGAAAAGAACAAGAGAAATAAATTTTCTTTAGAGATGCTGACACAGACCCCAGTTAGGGCCTGAAGGAAGATTTTTCGGTGCTGTTTCCCTCTTTCTTCACTGTATATTCTCCAGTGTTCTAGTAACAACCCCCTAATTCCCAGACATTCAGGGGGGTCAAATGCCTCTGCAAGATCCTGAGATTTCCAGCTTCCATTGGGAGCAAGTGAGCAGCATTAGCTCTTCTGAGTTTGCCTTGCTGGGCTGATTTGTGGTGTGAACACACACTAATTAGCCATTTAACTTAGGAACTAAGACTCCCAAGAGAAAAAGATTTCAGAGGGGAATTTGGAGCTCTTCAGATTGAAATTATCATCAAGAGCCTAATGTAACTGTTCTGCTTCTCCTTTTCAAGACTTCTTTTCCTCCATCTGACTATTAAAATAGGCAGCATGAATGCTTCCACATCTTTGCCAAACAATGAGTGGTGTATCCTCTCTTGAAGTCACTTGGGTAAATTCACAACACATTTTTGTCTTCTGGATTTGGGTAGGGAAAAGGAAGGTGTCTGTTCAAGAGATAAGCAACAAGATATACTTCATGCCTCTTACACAATGGCTGGCAACTCACAGAATATGGTTAAAAGCTCTAAGCCTATCAGTATGTAAAGCAATTCTTAAAGATGAAAGATGCTCTGAACACTGGACTTGAACAGGATTGACTTTTAAATATGATCAAATCTTAGTTTCTATCTCAATCCAAGCAACAAATCTGAGTCTGCATTTTAAAACAAGTCTTATGTTAGCTGAACATTCACAATTATTAAAAAATCTCTTCAAACAACCCCTATGGAGTGCTACTGTTGGCCTCTTTGCTTATGTACATCCAAAGACTGAAAAGGCTGTATTTATGGCATTACCAATTCCAGCATTACCAGGCCAACCAACCTGAACTTAGCAAAATACTTTCCCCAGATTGTTCCCTTCCTGACAGAAAAGAGAAGAGACTGACTTTGGTTTGGAAAGCTTCCAACTAGTTTAGCAGGGCCCTGTTAAGTGATTTAATCCTCTGAAAAGACACAGGCTGTGCAATTTTTGGCTTTACATAAGATAATAGCCCAACTTACTGACCATAAAATAGAACTTACTGGGCAGGCTAGTGTACTGGAGGAAGCCCCGGCCTGGGATCTGGGAGACTTGCAGCAGGATTCAGATCACCTGATCAACTACCTAAAGCATGACTTTGTTCAAACACCCAGAATATCCACTCTCAAGTGTTTCCTATTTCAGAAGGTCCCAGATCTCATCAACACCTATTTCAGCATGCAATACCCTCCCATGCAGCTGTGTAGAAGCCCTTCTGGGTACACAAATTACAGGCATAATCCCTTTTTCTGCTGCAGTCCAGATCCAGACAGCCATCCACAGTTCCTGTCCAGCTAAATTGCTCTTACAAGATTCCCAGCTCAGCAGAGGACCACACCATGATGCTTATGGATGCATCCAGCTCTCAGTTAATTGTACAAACTGCCTAGGCACCCATGTTTTTGGGCAAGCATCTACATCAGGTGCTACTACGCCTAAGGCAGGCATGTAAACTCGGTATTACAGTAAGAGATTGGACTTCCAATCCTGAATTTGAAACTGTCCTGCAAGATGATTTTGAAGACACTTCATCTCTGAGTGCCTCTCTTTAAAATGTTAAGACAGGTAACATTCACAGTGCATTGGAAGTGAGACAGCAATTAGTTCTGGGTGCTTGTGAATAAAACATGCTTTTCTAAAGACACTAAGAGACTCAATAAATGGGCTGCTAAATGAATCTGAAGACCTACATGATACTGGATAATTTGGCTAAGTTATATGATAGTATTAGAAGGCAAAACCAAGCAGATGTCTTGGTCGCTATTGTGACTCTACACGAATAAATTCTTGTTACCAGTGAACAATAGCCCTTCCATTTCTAACAAGAGAACCTGTCTTTAGTCCACTACAAAACAAACAAACAAGCAGACAAAACCCTGTTAAAATTTTTTTCATGTTGCTTCAAGCAAAGTGTGAAAAACCTGCCATGGTGACCACTCTTCCCATCTCTGGAATCAAGCTCTTCAGACAGCCAATATCATGCGTGTCCACATACGATGGATCTTACCTGGGCATGAAATTTTCATTAGTTCTTGAGCAGTGCACAGATACAGGGTTTGGCCATCTAATGAACTAGCACATATCACTGCCTGGCTGGTTTTAGCTGCAAAAAAAGCCAAGAAGGGAATCTGATTGATCCTGTGTACCACTCTTGGTATATTTTTCCACCTTATGCTACAACAGCATTACCAGATCTCCCTTCCAGTTCTTCAAGAACAGAGAAGAGAATGCTGCAGGCCAGTAACTTGAGAAGATCTTTGTTTCCCTCTATAATTTCTCTAGACAAAATAAAAATGACTTTATCAGTGAGAAGTGACTCCAATTTGTTCTTCAGTAGGACAACTTCTAGAGGAAGTCCTGAAAAGACATAAAGCAAGGGTGTTTGTTTTTGTTTTCTGAATAGAAACTGCCAGAAAAATCCTAAGTAAATCTTAAGTAATATCAGCATTTCTTAGAACTCTGAGCTGGAACTAAGGACCATAGAAAAGACTTTTCAGAGTACAGTAAACTGGCAGTTCACTTCATCTCACAAGGCAACATATTCCTCTTCAGTATGGTGCCCATAGGAACTGAAACTCTGAAAAGAACCCATTAAAACTAAGTTCTCCCTTCTGTGCATTCTTACCCCAAGCATAGCACTATGCATAACAGAAAAAGGATAGCACCCACTCCCAAGAAATTAAATCCCTGGATAGCCTGTGAAACATTTGAATGTCACATTAACGTATCTTATACTCTTAGCCCCTGGTCTCCCAGCACTACCAAGAAGGTAGTAACAGCAGACAATACAAGCACAGAACAGTTTTTTATGCTCTACTCGCATCATAGCTCTGGACACCAGAAAATTCCTGAGAAAGAAAATATCACCTCTCAATGAAAGGAAAAATAAATTCACTATCACCTCAAGATGGGAAGAATTTCAGCTGACATAAGGATAAAAATAATTCATAGATTGAAAAAGAGCAAGTTTTGTCTCAATAACATTTGAACTAAAACACTTGTACTTGAAATATCCAAACCGGGGGCATGTTTCCCAGCGAGGAATCCTGTCTGTCACTAATATATAAAGGTCCAGGGCTTTCTCCTCTAAAACTAAGACAACATTCAGAAGATGATCCAATATACAACAGTCCAGTTTCATTGCACAAGTCTTCACACAGCTGGACCAACAGCCCTCTCGGCGGCAAACCACAGAAAAAGGCTGTGAGTTCCGTGAGTGCTAATGGAGTACCCTTTGCAGCTCCTTGCAGAACACTCATTTCATGCTGACAAGCACTGCCTGCGATCTGCAAGAACGACTCGCGTTCTTTTGCCCACGAAACCGCCCGTTTGCCCCGGCCCGCGTCGCACAGCCACGCAGGACCATGGACAGCAGTCTCGCGGCGTGGCACGGCGCTCGGCCGCCCGGCCCCGAAGTCCCGGCACCTGGCAGCTTCCAGGCATTTTTAATTAATTAACCTCGGCTAGGTGATGAATTCACTTGTATAAAGTATCTGGAACCAATCCTGAACCATCCTGAGGTGCTGCAGCCCTCCAGTGAGCACACGTTAGTCCAAGGAATATAATTAAATGGAACGTATAAAAAAGATGAAGATTTTTTTTTTTTTTAATGTGGTCTGATAGCGATAGGAGAAGGACTGGTTTTAAACTAAAAGAAAGGAGACTGAACTTAGATGTTAGGGGGAAATTCTTTACTCAGAGGACTGTGAGAGAAGTGTGGATACCCCATCCCTGGTGGTGCCCAAGGTTACGTTGAATAGGACCCAGGGAAGCCATTCATGCCTTGTGAATTCACAAGACAAGCAAGAAACATTGTGACAGTGCCTCACTTGTGCATCAACTATTTTGTACAACTGTATTTATAACTCTGTCATGCTGGGTGTGTATATCCTTCCATAAGGAAAGAAGAGATGATATCTTATCTCTGCCTTAGTACAATATCAATATCGTTTTACTGAGGACTAATTATGAATTCTCTCACTTACAAATTTGCACAGCAGACTATAAGTGGACTATCAGCCAAATTTAACTAGCTGCCAGCAGCCACTCAGACAAAGAACACATTACTAAGAATCTACAAGACCAGTGCTCCTATAAGGTTTCATTCTGATTCAACATCCAAAGTTCAACTTGGAAGATGAGGGAAATGAGAGAAATGGCTAGTGACAGTAAGCCTTGATGGGGTCATGGGCTTTGCAACAGCTTCAGCATGCAGACGGGTGAAAACATCACTCACAAAGTAAAGGGACAGAGGAAAGAAATGAAAAAGGGGGAGGGGAAGGAAGGAAAGAAAAAGGGAAGGTTGATAGACAGTTGGACTTGTTGAGGGTGAAATCAATTAAAGTGCATCAAATCCAGAATTCATGCTTTTTCAAAGTGACAAATATGTGCTGGAAACTGAGAAAGACGAAGGGAAAATAATGTCTTTGACCTCCCAGAGACCGGCTGTTCCTTCCGTCAGAGGAGCCAAAAGTGAAGTGAGATGCGTTCATGATAAATTGTAACAGCCAGGCAGCCACCTTAAAAAAGAACGAGGTGAAAAGGTTACAGAAGGGACCCAAAATGCAAAGAATTCAGCCAAACATCAAGATAAATCAACTCAGGCCCTTGTGTATGCGTGCCCTGCCTTCACAGAGCTGCTGCAGCTCATCTCAATTTGTTAGTCTTACTTAAAGTGTAAGAGACACGCACAAACACAGCTTGTTTACCAAAGCTTTTGTAAACAGTGTTCCAAAAGATTGATTCAGTGAAGGCTGAGGCCTTTCCTAGCCAAAGGACGCACTGACCACTTTACTTGCTGTTCTCTCTGTGGCAACTGCTAAACAGCTAGAGAAGGTCTTCAGCACACACAAATACCTGCATTCTGCTCGATTCAGATGAGTTTTGGGTAAAAGTTTTTAATGAGCTAGAGACCTCACTTCTGAAAAGAAAGGAAAACAAATATTCTCAAAGCTTCAGAAAGGGAAATCTTGATGTATGCCTTATTTTCTCTCACATTTACAGAAAATTTTCTAGTTCTCAGCTCCAAAGCACAATAGAAATGTTAGTCTGGATACTTTGCAGCTTTAGATCTTTTCACTTGCTGGCAATCAGAAAACATTAAATTTGACCATTACTATCATGGAGAATATCTTGAATAAGCAAAAATCAGAAGGTATATAAATATCTACTAATAAAATTTGTTTGAAACATCCTTTTAAACATTATGTCCTTCTGGGTATCGACATGACTTTACAGCACTAATACATACATTTTCAACTCACTACACGTCCAAGCAAATGTCAAGGTAAAACTGGACATTAAAAAATGGTTCACCTCCCTCAGCACTGGCATTTTCCATGTAAAGGAACAACTACATGCACAGCCACACTCATTAAAGTTCTCCTTCTGAATCAGTTCTAGCAAAAAGCTCCCCCAGTGATGCATGTGGTATTTTAAGTGAATCAAAGTAAGTCAAAGCAGTATTTTAAGGGGATATTTAATGCAATTCAGTACACTTGTTCACATAAGGCAGGATATGCTCAATATAACTCCCATTCAGATGCTCATACTTTTCCAGAATTCTTGAACTATTAGTAATAGCAATTGATATTACTATGATATCTTTGATTATAAGTGACCTAAGCCACCCTGGCCCAAGCCAGTTAGATCTTTACAGAGGTCACTGGAGAAGGCATGTGTGCTCTCCTTTCTTGAGCTGTTGCTTGCACTGAGGGGAGTAAAATAGTTAGTTCACAACAGTCCAGATACGATCAGTTGAGCCTCTTAACAAAGAGCTGACTGCGCTGTGAATTGTCATGCTTGTGTAGTCTAAGCATGGGAGATACAGGAGATTCCCAGCTGCACTGGGGAATTTCTGCTGCCTGGGATCCAAGCTGGCATCGAGAGCTTATTGCTGCAAATACTGGCACCAAGGGGAAGGAAGCTTGTATTGACACTGTGGCTGTGAGAAAGCTTAGCTATCAAGTCCTAGCTGGCATCCTCACAACTCTGCCTACAGAAAGTACTGGTGATCATCTCGCCAGCTCCTCCTGACAGATGCCCACCCCACTGTTGCATTTCTCTTTACGACAACCCTCTCTGGACGGTCCCTTCCCCGAAACAGCATGATTCTCTCAGGGAGACATGAGTTCACATCAACAAATTCTTCCCGACACTGCCCTGAAGCACTTTCGCTATGATCAGCTATTCAGAGTGATGGGACACACTAGTTAGATCTCTCTGTGTGTTTATCAATCCCTTCTCAGCCATTTTCCTCTGTAAATCCGTCAAACCTCTTTTTTCAAGCTCTGTGGGAACAGTTAGGAGCTATCTCCTCAGAGGTGCCTACCCTGCCACTTGGATTTCATTCTCCTCTGGAGGAGATGGCTGCCAGCAGCCAGAGGGCTGACCCATGCAGCGCAGGCACAACAGCAGTGCTGTTACTGCCAGTGTCCCTGGAGTGGATGGGTCCTCATGAAAAACCCTTAAAATATCTGCTGCTTCTGTGCAGGAGTCTTAACCTGGGACAAAGAGAGAATGGAAAAAGCACAGGGAGGAAGTCAAGGGAGTGGGAATTCTGTAATTCTTCAAACCAGATACAAGCAGCTTGTTCCAAGCTGAACCAGAATGCAAATCAAGCTGCTCCACAGGACAACAGGATTTTACAGGATTTCAAGGACACAAGATCTACAAGTACATTTACCTTTTCATGCATATCAATATCTCAACTCTCTACTGCTATGATCCTTAGCCAGTATGATGCAAGGAATTTAAGTGGTACCAAATCAAGAAAAGAATCAATTACATTGCTACAACTGTAAATAAAGCCACATACACCATCAGTAGATTTAGGACTTGTAAAGTTCCTTTTATTCCTCCAGGAACTTGCAGCCTTAAAAGACGTGCATCTTCCCTTTTCAGTAGGGACTATTAGATGGTGTTTGCCTTATATACAGTTTGATTGTGCAGATCTAGGTCAGCATCCTGCATCCTGACAAACGTCAAATGAGAACACTTATTTCTCCTTTCACACTTGTCATCAGCCTCATTTGCAGCCATGGAATGAGGCCCAAAGTCGCAAAGTGACTTGGCTCAGGCTACTTTACAAGCCAGTGCCTTTGGGAATCAAGTCCATAGAAGCAGACTCCAGGTCTTCAATGCCACCACTCAAAGCCATGCCACATCCATAGCACTAACTCAAAGTGCAGCTGGGAAGTTATACACAGTGAGGGCCAATAAATGCCATTTGTAGAAATCAGCACTTAGATTTCCTAATCATCTACCTGGTGAGATACCATGTATCTGATGGCCTGTATAGCTTTCCTCATGATAACAAAAAGACTAGAATTTAGGGCAACACCTACTGTGTCCCAGCAAGCTGCATATTCTTTCTTTGCTCACTAGCCAGAAGGTTTTGGATTCCTTTCTTCAAGCCCTGCAGAATGGGGCATGAATCTCACAGAACAACCTTTCGTGCTCTATTTCATCAAAGCCACTGTATGCAAGCACAGAGACAAACATGAGATCAGACATACGAAATCAATGGAACATTTTACCATCCAAAAAAAGGGCTCTGTCACTATGATTGAATAGCTTCTGCTCCTGCTTCTGATGTCTCATGTCAGGAGGGGCAGATGAGAAAGAGCCACGTGGCAGAAACAGCTTCACAAAATAGAGTCTGTTAACTGGCAACCAGACAGCTCCGTATCAGACACATCCACAAGGAACAAGAGGTTCTCAAGAACCAGACAGTAACTGTTAGCCTTTTAGGAGTGAAATTTGTCTGTTTGTCCAAAAATATTTGCTATCTGAACATCAGCAATTTTTATTTCTATTTTGGAGATTTTGTTGAATTCCACTAAATTGCTTTCATTCATTGCACGAAACGTTTCATCTATTCAGTGTTTCGGTTATTTTTTCCATCTCTTCTAAACCCTTTTTCCATTTATGTGGATTTCAAAGTAATTTCGTGCTGATATATTTTGAGTGAATTTAGAATAGAAAAAAATTCCTCTTGTAAGGAAGAAAATAAAGAAATAATCTTTTTTAAGCTATTGTTCCATTGCTGCTCATTATAAAAATGAACTTTTTTTTTTCTTTTTTTTTTCTTTTTCATTTTTAAAGGAAAACCATCAGTAAAACGTGACCAAATAAAAGCTCTTTGCTGATCCATGATGTTTGGCTTCATCACAACTGCTGTCACACAAAGCCATACTAGTGTAGGATTTAGTTCCCAAGAAAGGTAAAGTTTTTTATATATGTATATATATCAGCACAAGTTGCTTTTTTCCCTCTTCTCAAAACAACACAGACACCTTGTAACACACCTCATTTGCAGAATGACAAGGTTTAAGTCCCAGCTCAGATTGATGAACGTGAATCTTCAGGTGAGACACAGAGGGAAAGCCCAAACACAGGCCCAGGCTGAAGGATGAGGGCTAACTGGAGCTTTTGGACCAAGGAGTGGAGTGCTCGTAGGTCCAGGTTAGGCTCCTCAGGCCTCACTGGTGCATTTAGTACAATGATAATTGTTACTTAATTGCTGCTCACAGAAGATGAGGACATGTTCTTGGAACTTCTAACTAAAGAAGGTTCCAGATTTCTGAATGGGAATGGCCAGAAGATCAAAGTGAAACAAGTGGACTTCAAATTCAATCTAGATGTCTTTCTGAACACAAGCCTAACTACTATCCAGGAGTTCCAACCAGGCAGTCAGGCTGGTTTTGAATGTGATTATGGTTATGAGGTAGCATAGCTCCTCGTGACACAATGTACTTCTGCTCCTGAAATATCCCAACTGTTTCTCCTTAGAGTCAAAGCATCCTTTGGGCTTTTGACCTTAAGCAAGTCTTTTGTTTTTGCAAGGCAAAGCAGACCCAAACAGGGCTGGTGAAACAGCTAGAGAGGAGGCCCTGATGTGAAACCCTCCCAGAACACAGCATAAAACCCAAAGAGGGACAAGCTCAGGAGAACAAGGAGCACAAAAGGCCATAATTTAGGTTCCTCACCAAGGTGACAGCTCTCCAAAGGCACTCTCAGATGGCTCAGCTTGCTGGGACATCACCCTGCCTCCAAAGCAGGCTGTAACCTGCCATTTCTTTCACTTGCTGTTTGTTTTTGCTGCTTCTCTGCCCTCTTTGGCTTCACAGCGTTCCGAGATGAATTAAGCACAGCAACTAGGAATTGCTTTTTTTATGATAGCCTTTTCCTTTCCTTCACACTCTCCTCACCCCACCATCAGCTGCCCCCAGATTTCTCCTTGGCACTTTGTAGTTCTCCTCACTTTCTCTTCCAAGCCCCCAGTAGCATCCTCCTCCCAGTCCTGCTGCCTGCTGTGGCAGCGTTTTGCACCAAGAAGATAATAAATACATCAAGCCTGTCAGAGTCGTGTTGTTTTGGCTGGGAGAGGTGCCCCCCTGCTGGGTGAGATCACTTCCCTCTGCGACGTATGGCTTTCCCCTCACTGACAGCTCTCCAACAGGGAGTAATCGGTGTCCAACTGAGAAGAGCAGTCAGCTAACACTGCTAAATGGAACTTAGGACTGATGAGGGCAACGAGAAAGAGAAAGGAGCATTGCAGCCTCTCTCTTGCTGGCGTAGTGTGCTGACAGAGAGACAAACTGGATCTCCTTGCTGGCCCTGCCAATGATTTCCCAGACGGGAGATGGCAAAAGGAAGCATGGAAATTGATATTGCTGCTTGAGTCTCAGGGCAAGTGTCAGCCTTAATCCTACAAGAACACCTGTGGCTTTTAGAGTGAAAGTGTTGTAGTTAATGTGAAATTAAGAGAAGAAGGATGTCAAGGAAGAAGGACTGCCAGAACACCTGTGTTCAGTGAAGGCCAGGCTCCCCACAGCAAAAGCTATGGCAAAGAACAGCCCTGAGCTGTGCTTCTGGCACAGGGCAGATTTCTGGGACAGGAACTGACAGGGAAGTAAAATTCACTTGGGAAATGGATTTCCCATGGGGAAAAAAAAAAAATCAGAAAGAATTAATTTGGTGTCTTTGCATTTTGCAGATGTCTAGGATGTTCAGCACTATCTGAGACACCTGGGCACAAGCAGCAGGTTTCTCACCTGCAGGTCACCAGCTCACTTCAGAAACCTGTCATCATTTGCTGTTGTTTTCGATTAAGCTAGGTGAATTAGGTTTGTATTCTTGGCTTTTTTTTTTTTTTTTTTTTTTTTATAATTAAAGAAACACAAAAAAGTAAAATGATCATTGAGACATTGTGACCAGACGATGTGATATTAAAATGAGTCATCTGGAGTTTCTCTGCTTCTATACCAGCCTCTTCAAAGACACTTAAGGGAATCAATTGCCCGTATCCCACTAAAATCCTCTCTGTATGTGGTTCATGAAGCTCTGAGCTCCTTTCCCACCCCCACAGCCTCCATCCCTCACCTCTGCAGTCTCTCTAGTCCATTATTCTTGAGGCTGATTTGTGAACAACATGTTCACTTTCCGTACGGCCTAATGAAGATGTTCCTGCCCCTGAATATTCTATCTGCTGCATGCTTATGCTTAATGGAAAAAAATAGCTATTATTATCATTGGTGGTTCAGATGAGTTTCTTGGCAGTGAGGGTGGTACAGTTATGTGGACAATCAAACAAAGCAGTGATTATTGCCAATGCATTTTTGAAGAAATCACTGCTGTTTAAACTCCAATCACAAGAATACCTCATTTAAAAGCATAAAAGCTTTCACTCAGCAGACCTATCTTTTTTTTTTTTTTTTTTTTTTTTTTTTTTTAATAGCGAGACAATTAAGTAAATCTCCTGGCACTTAACCATCATTTACCCAACAGTCAGAAAATGGACTCAATGCCTTCACATTAGTTAGATTATGATATTAAAGCAGAAACTGAATAAGTACAAGCAGGTGAAGGAAGATCCTTGAAGAGTGCATGCAGAAAAATTTCTTTTGCAGGGGACAGGAAGCCAATTTTTTTTTTTAACTTATTCAGATATAAATAAATATAAATTCAGATATAAACTACAATCTTAATACATAATAAATAGTGTTTCATGGACTTCAGCTTTCTTGGGATGAGAAAGCTGCTCCTCCTTTTATAAACAAAAAACTCAAGTACAGTGCTGATGATGCCATCCTGAAATTCTGCATCTGAACCAGGAATTGAATCAGGATATCGTAAAACTATTCAGCACCATAACCTTTCTACAATTAAAACTTATGCAAGCTCTGATTTGTTAGCATTTCCATTAGAGCTCATACATAGAAACGTGAATGTAAATGTGGATTAAAACCCAAGAGGTCAAAAAGTTTGGGATCTATGGCATGTTTGCTGGCATCTTGGGAAAGATTGCTTTATCTTAAAAGACAGTCCCAAAACTAACACAGAAGCAATTGATCCTGAACAGGTATGAACACCATTGACAGATTATGGGGCTTTTATTACCTGTGATCCCAGTGGTGCCCTTTATCTCTGGCTCTATCACTTCTCCCTTATTAGGATCCTCATGTAAACAGTATGTCTTTCTGGTACCATTCTTCAGAACCCGATATTAAAAACTCCTAAATTTATGACCTTCAACCGTCAGCTACCAGTGTGTCTGTAATAGGAGCCTTTCTCTCCCCCAGATAAAAACAGTGATAGAACAAAATCCCCGTTTTCTGACAAGTGTTCAAATTTGAGATGGATTACTAAATATTCGCAAACCTATGTTAAATTTCATGGTCACTTTCACAATATTGTGTTCAGGAAATAAATAAATAAATAAAATAACATTGATCCAGTCTTATGCTAAATAACTGACATCTACATAGACAGCTAATTTCTTCCTGATTCCTGCTTATTCAGTTTTTAAAGAGTTCCCATAGAGAAATTTTAGGTAAGTGGATCATTGTTTTTGCCTCCCTTCTTGCTGTATACCTATAAACTATACTTTCACATTGCAAAGACAGTCGCAATGGGTTGGAAAGAGTTAAAAACTCATCTTCCACTCCTCCCTCTTTATTGTTTTAATTGGCTGTTCTGATGACCTGACCACCTCTTTGATACGCATCAAATGCCGACCCGTGAAATATGGAGTATGTCAGCCTGCTGAACAAGGGTCAACCTGATTGTCAATAAGGCCATCCATCAGTGCTTCTGGCGTGGTGGATCCAATCCAGACCCAAAGTCCCAGATGGAAAAGAAGAAGCTTCCTGGTGATAACAACGTGTGCAATGTAGGCCCGACAACTGGCACCAGGGTCACTGGCCCAGAGGCCAGAAGGCGGCAAACTTCAAACTGGAAAAAGGTAACAGTGAGCAAACAGAACCTCCAAACCAACAAAAAGCAACTCTCTCAGCCAACTCAACAGTGGCTCCAAATCAAAGCAGCCCAGTAAGGTGAGAGAGATGGGAGGACATACAGGGAGTCAAATGAGGCAGTAGGGATACAGCAAATGTTGTGGCTCATACCTCCTACCCCTGTGTTTCTCCTCTTCCTGTTCCCACATGCAGGATGGGGTGACAGCACCGCAAACCAATACTACAATTGCACAAGTATGCCTTCCCACCTCCTCACCTTCATTCATCTCATCATGAAGTGAATCAGGGAATAGATCTAAGGTAAAACCAACCATAATTCTTGTTGGAGATTCTTTGGAACTGCACAACAGAGCTTTCTCACCCCTTCTAGCAAGGAAGGAGAAAGCAAGAATTTATGAAATTCCTGCTTACCATGTGCTCCCAGGCTATGAGGGCTGCACTAGCCCTAGCAGTGACTTATTTTTCTCCAGACAGTCACTGTTATTGCATTCACTTAAGATTCTCTACTTAGGGATGGGATGTAGAGTACGGCTGATAATCCAAATGATTCTGCAAAGAGAAGTAGCTCTAAGATGTCAGTCATTTCAGAAGCTGGATTTCCAGGTGTTCATCTGAAACATATCACCACAGCACAGGCAGTGGGGAAAGGAGTTCCCTCTTGCAAGCTGGAGGAAAGACTACTTCCTTCCAATGAGAAACAAAACAGTATAGAAAGGCCTGAAGCCACCATTCATCTTAAGCATTTTTCTGGCTCCATCAGGTGTTGGCCTGCTGTGAAGGGGTAAAGCCTGAATCCTCAATAGATTCAGGGTACAATGGTAGAAAACTCAAGACAGAGTGCCTCACTCACCTCAGTATATGTCACACAGGCAGTATACACCTCACTGTACACCAACATGCCCGCTCATATTTCCAACCCACAGAAACACAGAAGTGTATGCACATAATGTACTATTTTGAAATGCAGAAGCCTCAAAATAAAGATAATGCCAGAAAGCAGCACTTGGCTTGGCGTACCACACATACACCCCTAATGCCATATCCTCTTGTCCTCGTTGCCCCACTGTTGTTCTGAAGACCAAGGAGTCCCTTACTAGGTGCTCAAAGCCAACCGCTCCAGCTGTCGTGTGCTGGTTTCGCACCCTGTGGCTTCCCATCCTGCACCTCATCGTGTGGCTGCTCACGTCTCATGGCTCTCAGCCTGATGCGGTGCAAATATTTGCTGCTGTGCTGGGGGAACACAGTGCACTGGCCGCCAGGGACAGGTTGTCTGCATATTTATTCTGGAATAGCAAACAACACGGTGAGCAAAGAAGGGAAAAAGCCAGATAAGATAAAAGCCCGTAACCATGTCTAACAACATAAAATCAACAAGGACCACAGAGAAAAGTTATCTGTAAAGACCAACAAACCCAGCAGCAACTCATTCTAGCAGAGGAGCCCTTTCATAGGTTGGATCACTCAGATGACTGGCAGTGTAAAGCAATTTGTCTCTTGGACCACCCAATCTCAGGTTATTGTGAACCACTGTCTGTTTCATGATTTACATGAAAATATGCTGCAACTAGCACCTTCATAACACAAAGCAGAAGTAAAAGACTTCCCCACGCATTATAAGATAATTATTCCATAGCAAGCTATAGGCTAATTCTTTCCTGAAGAGTTGCGTGGAATATTGCAGCAGCTAATTTCCAGTATGGTGTGGGACTGAATGTTTCTTCCAGGAGATAGATTCACCCGGTTGTGAAGGTTTCCTCTGCCATTTTAAAAATAATACTTGATGAAGTTTTGATTCATGTATGTGATTAATTTATAAAGTGAAACAAAGTGTACTTGTTATATAAACTGCGCAACGACGAGTCCATTGGGGAAAAATAGGAGGTACTAGGAGAACCACATGTGAAAACCATATGGAAGGGTGTTCCAGCAGCTTGGAACCAGATGGAAGAAAACACTGTCCCTGGACACTGTACAGAGTCCTACTGATAACACATGATAAATCATTCACTGAGTGTAAGCAGGAGAGTGAACATCACCACATACCAAGCTGTGCAGGGACAACAGGACCAAGAGCTGGAGAACCGGAGAGAAAAGGACAGCACTTCATGCTCAGATGCTACCCTGTGTGTAGATCTAATGAAAGCTACTATCAGCAGACACAGCCAGAACAAAAGAAAAAGCACAGCAGCAGTATTTGAATGCACCAGAAAACCTGTAAAAGAGCTGATTTTGCAATAACTGGAAATTGAACATCATAGATACTGGAAAATTGACAAGACATTCACCCCTATAAAAAGGACACAAATTTTGTCCTGTACCAACTTCTCTTTGTGACCTTTGATAAGTCATTTAAGGTCCTCCTAAGTAGAAGGACATCCTCCCATTCACTCCAAACACTGCTCACTGGCTGCTTTCTCAGCCACACTTCATTTCCCAGGGAGGGGGAAATCTCTTCTACGATCCTATGAGTTTGAACTGTGGATTCCTAGTAAGGACAACTGCTCCTGACACAAGAGAAATCCAGATTTGACCAGGTCTGATGAGAGGACAGCAGAAGACACAGCAGTGACTCTCAGAGGGAGGCTGGATAGAAGGGGGCTGTGCCTAACATTCAATAACTCATTTATAGTCATGAGTATGAAAAAGCACAGATTTTTACGGTGATTCTGCTAGAGATAAATGGGCCATTACATGGATGTGGAACTGCAGATCTCAGACTAAAAACTTGTTAAAGTTTTACATTCATCTCAACTATCAAATTCTGGTTATGGCCTGGAAGGTCACTCCTGGCAGTGACTACTCTTCTCTTGCCAGTCTTTTCATTTCTGCTTTCACAGGGAATTTTCCTATCTTGATGGAAGGGAGCCTTACAATAAGCACGATTATTTTGTGCTCTCAGTAGTTGCCATGTACAAAGTATCTGTAGAGGCACAAAATGACTTCCTGCCTTAAGAAGGGCCTGAAATCTCTCTTCCAAGTGCAGTTATCGTTGTATTTTTTTTAATGGTACAAGCCTGTGAAACAGACCCAGGAGCAGGATGAGACGTTTTGAACAGAGACATGCAGACAAGGAAGCTGACCAGAACACATGTATGCAGGACCACCGAGGATGGCCCTAAATTAGACCACCCAGTCACTTCATTGGCCCCATTTTGAGGAGCCAGAATCTCAGAGCTCAAAAGGGTGTCCTCTCCCGGGTTCCTTGGCCTGTGTTTTAGACCATCACGTATCACCAGTCACTTCCTGCTGCTGACCTCTTTGAGTAAATCATCCTCCTCAGCCTCCCTCCCTCCTGGCAATATCCTGTTCCTTTCTCAAAGAAAACCTCCCACTCACAATCCCAAGGTTTGATATCAATCTTAAATAAATGCCTCTCTAGACTCAGCTGCATTCCCCAAGCCACCTTTATGTCATGGCTCTCTAGAACGGCTGCAGTTCAAGAAGCTTGTGCAGAAGCCTCTGATGCCTTTTTAATTTCAATTGTTCCCTAGCGTCCTCTTTCTTTCACTTTTTTTTTTTTTTTTCTTATAGAGAAGAAATTATCTTCAGGAGAATATAAACTGCAATATACACGTGTGCTTATTGTTACTTGGAAAGGGAAAAAATGAAAGCCCCAGAACAAGACATATTTCCATATGAAATATAGTAAAAAGAGAATCTGTAAGTGAGGTTCTGCCCCAACACCTTCCTCCTCTGGTTTCCCTCACTTCATGGTTTGGGAGAGAAAGCTTGTCAATATATCTACCCATCAAAGTCCCATCTTCAGCATCCAGAAGCTGAATCCCTCTGACTGTTCCATTATTTCATCGCTTTCATAACCTTTTCTGTTAACACATTTCCATCCACCCTCAAATCCTTATGCTCAGTGCTTTTCAGGTTGTAATCATTTCCATAAATGGAAGACACTCAAAAGCAATGAAATTTGCCTGCTTGTATTTCACGTTTACACGGTTAAATGTGGTACTGCTGCTTACCTGCTCACCCACACTTCATTTTACTTTGCTCTACACTCAGCCATCCTTGCCTTTACAGACTACCAGAATGCTCCTGATCAGCTATACAGAATGTGTTTCAGTGAGGATCTCTTTCTCCCTTGAGAGAAATTCCTTGGGTCTCTCCAGACTCACATCTCTCTCTCTCTCTCTCTCTCTCTCTTTTTTTTTTTTTTTTAATGTAAGAGAATCAACTAATTCATTAGCAGTTCACTTGATTAATGAGCCAGTGACCATGCAGCTATGAACGAGCAGAATTCCAAGTCAGAGAAAAATAGCTGGAGAAAAAGCAAAGAAAATATGTTTTAGTCAGAAAAACAAAATAGGTGAATAAGATGGCATGGCAGGCTCCTAAAATGCCCTCAGAGTTCTTAGAGTAATCTTATTCCAGTGCACACATCCCTCAGATGCCCTGCCCCTCTCCTTATCATCCAACTCACTCAACCATGTCACTGACATATGTACTTAGCAGCAGTTATCGTCAGTGGCACATAAATAAATGGCAGGTATCAAAGAATCAAGGTCGTCAACTCGTCATGAATATTTCAGAGAGAAGCAACATGAAAAGCCCGAGTGTCCCAGCCTCTCACATTTCCAACAGAAGGAAAAAAATACAAACCACACGCAGGCAGGCATACGCGCACACACACACTGGGTCTGCTGGCTTGGCCATCACACGCACGTAGTTCATTTCAAGGCAATACCACATATGTTGCGAGACAATCTGTCACATTTTAAAAATATATAAATATATATTGTACATCTCCTCTGTATAATGTGCAAACTCTAAGCGGCTGGCAAGAGGGCAGTGGTGATTTAATGTAAGAAAACTGCGCTTTGCTGAAGGGGCTATGGACTAGATAGCTTGGGCTGTAACAAGAAGCCTCTTTGACAAAGGCGCATAGTGGCATCTTTTCACACAATTATATGTGGGTCACATTAACCTCTGCTGTGCAGAATTCCCTTGAGCTGCTTCTGTCTGCACATCGCTGCAAAGAAACGAAAGCAGCAATTCCTCTCTCCCTCTCTTTTGCTGCATAGGGTGATGCAGCAAAGTGATGGAGAGGGAGAGGGGTTCCCAGCTTATCACAGCGAACAGGTCAGAAAGGGAAAGTGCTTTCTGCTGAATGCAGGGGCAAACTCCACTTAGACCGAGCACTTTCATTAATCAGATGTGTTAATCAGTGGGCAGATCTGAGATCTTGAGCTGTTTAGGGCACTATGATATTTGGATATACAGTTACGTATAGCAGGAGGCATTTTAAGTTTCACTTTCAGCACATGCCAGATGCTGCTGGGAAACTCTTTGAATTCTGCTCTGTGAATGGAGAGATGGATGGATGGAGGCAGGCGAGGCATTTTTTCCACAGACTTTGGAGATACAAATTTTCTCCTGTCAAGTTCAACTCAAATCTGCAAACAGAAATTTCATCAGGGCCCTCAGAATCTATTAAACAAAGCAACGGTTTCTTTCACAAAATCATTTGGCTATTCCACTGTTCTGGTTTTTGTTTTGTTTTTCTTTGGTCTGCAGGGTTTTTATTTATGTATCAGACAAATTCTGGGAGCATACATCAAACATTCAAGGAACTTAGTTTCCCACTTTCTTGTGTCCTGAAAGTCAGATTTTTAAAATTATTATTATTATTATTTTCAGGCACCTCACCCTTTTCTTCACGTTACTTACGGATCTAGATGGCTCAGTGTGGCATATGGCAGATCATCTTTATGTTCCATGGAAAAATGGATTTAAATGACAAGCTTTTACAGATATGGGAAAGTCACCATAGAATTCTGCTTTTGTTCATATTAAAATGGGAGCTATTGAGATAAAAGTACAAACTCATGGTGGAAATGAAGAATACATTTCTTGCAGTGACAGCTGATAGTGACACTGTCATTCAACTCCAATTGCTTTGTTAATCTCCCTGCTTTCAATACCAGTGTCCTGTGGGGTTTTGAACGTGCAGAACACAAGAAGCTGGAAAAGTCTCAGAAGATGGCTGGAAACTGAGATAAGGACACAAATTGGAAGCACCTGCCAAGGCACCTAACAGTGAGGATTAGGACTAACAATTTTAAAGGCATTTGAACATTTTTCATATGTTGCAATCAGTGCCAGATCATGGTCTGATATTATACAGTACACAGTGGCACTACAGGAATCAGTCACTGCCACTCACCTTTTACCCTCTGTTGTTCATTTCCACTCCATGCCAAAGAGCTCTTTCCACTCAGTTGTGCCAGTAAAACTGTCTGCATGACCAGGCACTGATCCAGACTGAGCAACTTTTCTTGCTTTAAAAAAATACACAAGATTTTTTTTTTTTTTTTTTTTTTTGATTTTTGGCCAGGTTGGCTTGCTCCTCCCATCTGGTTTCCAACCACAAGAGTCCTTGTGCCAGCAGAGCGGTGCAAACAAAGGGCCAGCAGACAGCAACATCTTAAACCAATACTACCAACAAAATACTCTGCAAGATCAAACCACAGGCTAAATCTCAGCTAAGAGCTTTTCGGGTTCAGAGTGAACACGTCTATTAAGATGAATTAAGCACTTCACAGTGTTCAGAAATGCAGTTTTGAATGCAGCTAAAATCTTTATTTTCAGAACTCTGCTCTGAAACAGAAATGGCTTGAAAGAATCCAGATAGGAAGTCCATTAATTCTGGATTTCTGTAGATGAGGTGTTTTGTGCAACCATTTTGTTTAATAGAAAAACCCTGCACTGCAGTCGCTGCCACTGCGATTCCACTGTACTGCAGAGATACCAGAACTACCTTAACATTAGCTAGTCCAGGTCCCGATAACCATCTAATCTCAACAGAACAGGCTCAGCATGGACTAATTTGTCCTGACAAGATTATTTGCAAATTAGGTGAGGAGGTCAGACGGCTGCCCTATAACCATGTTAAAATGGAGTAAACATTGGCTCCAAGTTTATGCCTTACTTACCTTTTAAATGCTTCTCATGGGGCACTCACTTCATGTACCCCCTCAGTGCCAAGTTTCGCCTTCTCATAGGCCTCTTATCAGCACAGAAAACGCTTAAATGCTCTCAGTCTGACACTGCAGGTGTGTACTGATGCAAGTCAGGAGTCTTAGTGAAAGGGAGACTGGGAAGATGCCTGAGCGATGACATTAAATCACACAGAAACAAGATCACTGGAATTAGACATGTAAAGCCAAGCAGGGTGGGAGTGAGTTTTGCAGAGAAGGGAAGGGAAGGGAAGGGAAGGGAAGGGAAGGGAAGGGAAGGGAAGGGAAGGGAAGGGAAGGGAAGGGAAGGGAAGGGAAGGGAAGGGAAGGGAAGGGAAGGGAAGGGAAGGGAAGGGAAGGGAAGGGAAGGGAAGGGAAGGGAAGGGAAGGGAAGGGAAGAGGGAAGGGGAGGGGAGGTGGGAGGGAAGGGAGGAGGAGAGGAGAGGAGAGGAGAGGAGAGGAGAGGAGAGGAGAGGAGAGGAGAGGAGAGGAGAGGAGAGGAGAGGAGAGGAGAGGAGAGGAGAGGAGAGGAGAGGAGAGAGGAGGGGAGGAGAGGAAAGGAGAGGAGAGGAAAGGAGAGGAGAGGAGAGGAGAGGAGAGGAGAGGAGAGGAGAGGAGAGGAGAGGAGAGGAGAGGAGAGGAGAGGAGAGGAGAGGAGAGGAGAGGAGAGGAGAGGAGAGGAGAGGAGAGGAGAGGAGAGGAGAGGAGGCTCTTGGATGTTTCTCTGTGCATATCTGCTCAAGATGCAAGGGCTGCCCCATCTGGAGGGCTAGGAGAGTCAGATGATGTTACTGTGAGAAGAGTTTTGGATCACAATCAGAACATTCTCCTCTATTATGCTTTGCAAAGGGTCTATCTGTTTTGTCATGAGGAGATGTGAGCTGTTTGTCAGTGAAATGAGCACAGTACTGCGGGATTTCCCACGCAAAATGATTCAAAGCCCACGGACTCACATGAACCCATCCAGATGTCTTAATGGTTTGTCCTGACACGTAGCATGAACATCTCCAAATGACAGAATGAGCTGGAAGAGGGCTTGTTGTTAATTCTAAACATTGTGGGCTATTTGGAAAACACATTTCTGCATTTTTATGCCTAATTTTTGGAAGGAAACTGTTCTTTTAGTTCAAGAAGCACAAACAGAAGCAAGGCTAGCTGACTGGAGCCACTGCAAGCCCTGAAAAAAAAAAAAAAAACAAAAAAAACCACACAAAAAAACCCCCACAAGGTACAAGGATAACATCCTTCTAAACTGTGTGTGTAGAAATGCTGTCCGACCACTCACACTCCGTCCCACTGTAGTCATATCCTACATGTCAACATATGTAGATAGGCAGGATACAAAAGCAGGCATGCAGACTAGACTGACAGAAAAACTTCTGGTGTAACTTTCCAGCAAAGTCACAAGAAAAGAAAGTGCAAGAACTACTTAAAACAAGAATAAGAAATGTCATGTTGCGTCAGACCAAAAATCAACCTAGCTCAGTACCTGATCTCTACCAGAAGGCAGGAGCACTCACTTACAGGAGAAAACAGAAAGTGAGTGCTCACAGGACTGTCCTTTCCTTGTTATAACTGGCTGTTGTTTTAGTAATCTGCTTAAAGACCCTCCTACATCAAGTGGCTAGCAGAGCCACCCTCTATTTACATATCCAAATGTTCTCTGAACATATTTTTGCCTTTAGCCATCATATTTACTTCACAATGATTTCTGCAATTTATTTAGTAACTAATGTCACAAATTGTTTCCTTCTATTTGTTTTAAACTTATTACCTGTAGGGTTCTTCTGGTCCTTCTGACTCCGAAACCTCTTTATGAGAGCTGCTCAGGAAATTTTCCAGTACAATTTAATTGGGAAAGGTCAATTAAGTTTAACTGAAATTTCTCACAAAAAGAAAGTAGAGTTTCAAAAAGAGTATATTCTCAGTTCTTTGATGGACTTTTTTTTGTCCCTTCATTCTATACCTTTATTTTTAGGATTACCACGTGTAATGTGGGGTACCCAGGGTTAATTACATGCTACTCACAATTATTTTATCAGGTATACAAATCTGAACAATTCTATTGCAATATGGAAGACTCTGGTTCTAGTCTACGGTACAAACAATGTAGAGCAGAGTTGAACTTTGGTCTATCTCATGGCCACATGCCATAGGGACTGGCTTATGCTAGAGTGATTTAACTTATTTTTCTAATTTTGAATGACCACAGGTTTATCCTGAAATAGAATAGATACGAAAATACTTTCCCAACTCTGTTCTGTATGCATTTCCTGTTCCTTTCTTCTATCTTGAACTTCCTCATTAAATGCACCTTAATTGTGTATCAGAAATTTCCACTTATTCTTAAGTGAATCACTGAACTGGAATTTGCATAAATAAAACATGTAAATATCTGCAATATAAACACCTAAACTCCCGTAAAAGAAATCCTGCTTTCTATCTTTTCTATGACTCCTTGTGGTTACAATGCAACAACATGCACTCGAATTAGTTCCTTGTCATGCTGGATGCTTTAACAGCACTGAATACTCTCAAAATCCTTAGTTTCAATGGTACTGCCTTCTCCTGGCTTTTCTTCTTTTTCTGTTTCTTTTGAGCAGCCTTGTTTTCCACCATTCACTCCAGCTGGTATCTGATAAATTACCCAGAATTCCTACTAACCAAGTCCTCTTGTCCCGGAATAAAACTGAAGACAGTTAGGACTGAGTTATAATCCTTAGAATCATTCTACAAGCTTTTCAGGTAAAGTATTGAGTTGGTTTCTGTCTGAAAAAATACAACATATGAATAGGCATCCCCACCAGAAGATGACATAACCCAGATGTCATGTTGACTTGACACTGACTTTACAGCACTCTACAGAGAGGAAGAAACTTCCCCTTGATCAGCCAACACCTAGGACCTCTCCTGCCTCACTGAGAACTCAGAAGCTCCCCATCCCACTTACCTCCCTTCAGACAAAATGAAATGTTGTCCCATATACATCATTCATCAAAGCCATGCCTCATAATTAACAGCACCATACAGGGGATTTCAGTAGATACTAAAATCCAAAGATTCAAAGCTTGGACACCGTCTTATTGCAGCTTGGGTAGATAAAAATGTGTCAGGAAGACTTTCACAGACATGTGGCACAGGAATCATTCTGCCTCTAAAAAGGAGCGTAAAGGTGTGTCAAAGCTATGAGGTACTGCAAACCAGGTTCTCACCTCCAACACAGAGGACACTAAAAAGGAGTGTCACCTGTGGGGGATCACCTTTTGGTGTTTTGAAATAACACTGTAGATTGGAAGTGTCCTCACAAAAATTGAAATAACTAGAGCTATAATAAATACAAAGCCCCCAACAAGCAACATGCCAGGAGCAGCCAGGTACACTGTAGGCCTGGTCACACTTTTTCCTTTGGCAGCATCTTCCAGCCCAGCAATAGGAAGAACAGAGAGCTCCCTGTGGAGAGTTATTGTCCAGATCAGAGGTCCAATCCAGACTTCATAGCCAGTAACACAACACTCAGCTGGGAACTCTTTCTCCCTGCTGCGCTGCAGCACAGAATGGCTCACCCCAGCACAGGACCTCAGCCTCCGTCTTACAACTCCACAGCTTCTCTGGAATAATTTTTTGGGGCCTGTGGTTTTCAGCAAAGAGGAATCTAAAGAACAAAACCTTTGTTCATTACATCATGGCTCCAGTAATGTCTAGGAACATTTTTACATTTGATAAAATCTCCCCAGATTACCTTTTGAAAGCCTGCGGTCAAGTCACATGGCTGGAAGCACAAGAATGATGTAAGTAACCACTGAGTAGCCCATAGATCAGTTCTCTCATGATGCTAGCACAGAAGCTTGGGAGAGACATCACTCCTTCAATGGAACATGGAGGATTAGCTGAAGTCAAGGAACAGCTGTGCCTATGGAGAGACAGGAGGAATGGCCTGGAGTTACCTGTGCTTCTTCTCATTTTGCAAGAATTTGGGCCAAGTCGGCTTGCAGTGCCGACTCTCTGCACTAACACTGCCCATCCCTATCTATTCCTCTGTGTCTGTTTTCTCTGGTATTTTGTCCCATCCTGCCTGTGGTTTGGAAGCTCTATGGGGAAAGAAGATGAAAGACCTATCTTTCACTGTGAGTTTGTGGCGTATGAAACTTTGCTCAGTCCTATTTCTTTTAAGCAGAGGTGAGCCTACTTTTAAGTGAGGACTCACATCTGAAGTCTGAATGTAAAGCAGATGGTTGGAGGGCTTCTCTTCCAGACAACTCAATTTGGAAAAAAACAGCAGAGAAAACAGGGAGATGAACAATGCCAAGCTGTGCAGGGAAAACCTGAGGTAAACTTTTCCAACAAACTAATTACTTTAAAGGAAATCGCTGTTTCATACATGTGTGCTATGCCTTCAGGAGAAAAACACTTTCACAATCTATTATTTCCAGGATAAGCCCTGTGCTTTGGTGGGTACTATAATCTACCTTTCAGAGACAAAGCGTGAACCTTCAATCTTCAAGTAAAGCCACGTAAGTACAATTTGTATAGTTAACAATGGAAGGATGGGTGGGAATCATCTTAAAATTCTGACCTCAGGTGACTTCTCTGATGTCAGAAAGTCAGAGACAAATTGAGACATAATAACCAAGAATGCTGATTTCCAGACTGTACTTGCAACCACTAATTTATGCTGCTTCTCATCAGAGCAATGTCACCACAAGACCTTTATTCAACTGAGAAAGCAGAAGTGACAGCAACTCTTTGTAGTGATTGGCCTCCAAGCTTCCCTTGTCACACCATCATTAGTTAGCTGGACTACGTTATTGCAGTTGGGTTATTCCCTTCGCAAATGCATTTGGATGGCTATTTCAAAGATAAATCTCAAAAGAAGATTGAGATGTTTCTCTTAACTAGGTGACTCATCCATTTTTCCTACTTTCTCTTATGGACTTAAGGCCTTTATTTTTGCTTTGAAGACTCAAATCCATTGGAATTCTTGTAGTAAGCAAGAGTCAGGGAGACTACCTGTCCTAAAAAGCTGGCAGTCTAGAACAGGTACCAAGCAAAGAAAAAAAAAAGTATCAGTATTAACATTATTTCCTGTTCTTTATAAATTGAGAAAATAGCCAAGAGGAAATGAAATGACTTGCCTTATATCACTATAGCTGCATCAGAACTCAAAGCCCCGGGTAATGACTCAGCCAGAAGACCACCCTTCCTCTTGAACAGTAGCTGGAGGTCTAAATGCGAGTAGCCTGGCAAAGGAGGCGATATGTTGTTCATATAGCTGAAGATTTCTGGACACCCTGAAGCTTATGGAATCTTTGTCAAAGCAGCTAAAGAGAAATGCTCTTGGTGGGTGGTGTTCCCATTGGCCCATCTGCAAGCTTCAGTGCTAACTTCCTGGTAGGTGCCTCCCTTTCAAACTGGAATCCAATTTACAAAGCCTTTAATTTTAGACTTTCTCATCACTGACTTAATAAAACTAAATGACAGGTAATGGTCCCAGAAGCCAGGAGCTATTAGATCCTTCTCAACACTAATCAGGGCTGATCAGATGCTTGTGCACTCCTTTTCCAGCTCACAAAAGCCCAGCTCCCCAAGGACTCTGCCACTGAGAGGGAAACAGGAAACCAACCCTCTCACAGGCAAGTGAAGAAGGGCAAGAGAAGAAAGAAAGAAAGAAAAAAAGAATCAGGAAAAAACAATGTTAACGTGAACACTTACAACTGCAAACGGGTAGCAGGATCACCATGGATAATGCCTGCTCTCTCCCTGCAGTTCATCTGGGGCCCACGTGCTCGCTCCATTTCCCCACCAGGGCATTGGGGGCTCTCAGAGGTGCTACAGGCATCATGGCTACACGGAGGCATGTAGCAAACCGGCTCTGATTTCTGCCCAAAGGCATCAGTGTCATACCGGTCGGGATGTCAGCTTGGGAGAACGTCAAGGCAGCAGTCACGGTGTGCTGTCACAAAGAGAAATAGATATCATTTCAAACACACAGCTCTGGAGAGAGGAGGGAAAGGCAGAAAAGAGAATCCCATCATGCACTTTTAGTGGGGGGAAGAGAAGAGAAGGAGGCTTAACTCTGCTTTGACCATACTGAAGGAGGCAGAAGGAGAGAATGTACCACATCCTTACAGCCACCATGCCACTAGGCTAGGAGGGGCAGGGGATGCTCCAAAGCAGACACCATTTTTAACCGTTTTATTATTTCCAGCAGGAAACTTTGGTTTCAGTGCAAAGGAGGTGGATAGTGACATGGTGGCAATGAACGGCTCCACCAGCTTTTTTTCCTCTTCAACTTACACCTCTACACACCAGTGATAAAGGAGGCTTAAACCCAACCTCCTTCCTACTTCAATTGTCATAGTAAGAATCAGGCCTTGTAGCAGGCAGCCCTGGCTTATAAACATTGCATGACACCCTTCTCCATAGGACGGAGAGCCATAAGACAGCTGTTACAGTCAGATCTTCCCCTGTTACATGGATCTTTTATGGAGACATTTCATCTACCACATGGGTGAATTAGACTGCACTGTTCCTGCAGCTGTGAAGTTCTCAGGCCTTGTTTTGCAAAGGGAAAACAAGATGGAGACATTTTATCCAGGTGACATAAAGCAGCTGTGGCACAGCCAAGACTGAAAAACAGAGAGTCCAAATCTCCCTCACTGCTACAGGACTGTGCTGGGCAGCTCCTCTCTATTACTTTTCCCTTTCTTTCTATAAATAAAACTTGGAAAAGCAAGTTTTGCTTTTGTTTCACTGCAATTCAGAATGGCACTAGGTCTGCTGCTAATTGTGCCTGCAAAATACATTTCTTTTCTGCTTGGTGACACTTGTCACCCAGTGCATGCAGCTGGAACGGTTCTCTGTTAGAGGGGAGAGAGAGAGTCTTCACTCTAGTTCCTTTCCCAGAACACAAGTATGTAACCGTATTTTCAAAGCAGGAAACATTTTTGAAATAAGGCCTTTTGGTGACACAAAAATGCCAACCAAAGAGCACATGTATTTTAAAGAAAAGACAGTGAATTTTTTAAATTTTGAGAGAAACACAACATTTCCCAGACCAGATTATTCCTCCTTCCCGTTACAGTATTCACTTTCTGCCCACATGCACAGAGGGAGCAGCACCAAGGAGTCTCAGGCTTCATCTTCTAAGGCATCCTAGTGGAAGACTTGGAGACGACACAATGAGCATATCTTATTACCCCCTGATATCTGTGTAACTTTTTTGATATACAAAGTCTGTACCATAGAAAGCCCTGGAGCCTGCTGTAATATAATTAATGTGATAGGAAAACTTGAACTGGAGCACGGCCAGGATTTTCATCACACTCAAGCCCCACTCAGTAACTACTGGACTTTCCATTCCTCTCTCAGCCACCCACCTTATTTGTCTTTGCTTCCCAGCTCCTCTGAAGCACCTTTTAAACCTTATTGACATGTTTGTTATAGTAGCATGATGGATCTATGAAGGACTCTCTGTCTGGAGCAAATGCCTTGCTTGCTGGCTCATCTCTAGCCTGAATCAAGGCTCTCTTATCCTTGCATATGACACTAGCTCATATAGCCTTGAAACCTCTCACTTCCCTATTCCCTTCAGACTTTCTTAAAGTAGTTCCTCCTCCCTCGCTTTTGTCCTTTTCCTCCCAGATTTGGCTTTCTATCTGTCTTTTTCCTCTCAAGTTTAGCATTCTACATAAAATTCTTCCAGCTTTTCTAAACAGTGAGACATTTCCCAAGACCCTGCATTATGCTGCTTACCCTATACTTTTCTCTGTATTTCGGATCTCTCTGATAATAAGGTGCGTAGACTGTATATCACATCACAGCTGCAGAAAGAAAGGGGATATGTACATGTGGCCTCTTCTAAGTGCAAATCATGGGCCTGGAACCTCTGCCAACATCTGCTCTTATTCTGGACAAAGGGAATGGAAGATGTTACAAGTTTTCTAGCTCGTGTAAGGAGGATCTCATGAAGAATTGCAATAGCACACTCCTAACCCACAGGAAACGGATATGGACAGCCTCTTGGAATGAGGTGTAGCACTGACACGGATGCTCCATCTTGCAGCATTTCTTTTTCACTGCACTTTTTAGTAGTAAATAGCAAATAGGATTTGCATTACTTCTTACAACAGTGCGCTGTTGGACAGATGAAAATATCTGTCGCCCATCACAGACAAGATTAGTAAAGGGCTTTTCCACATTTGTATGGACAGTAGAGTGAAGAAGAGAAGCTGGTGTCTAGGATTACACAGTATTTATCCACATATGTTTATTATTTTGAGAAACCATGATCTTTTTTTGCTCTATCTTCTGGTCAACAGTGGGCTACATAAAGCTGTCACCCTCACCAAGGTGCCGGTTCACTTCACCCAAAATCTCCTTCCATAGGCAAGCATAATCTACCCCTTGCTGGTAGTTTTGACTTAATCTGGCCCTGAAGTAACCCAGCTCTTCTCACTAATTATTCTTTTCTGTCCCCTTGATAGGGTTTCTGTTCCTGGTTAGAACACAAATCTAACTGTCCATGTAAAGCTGAACACTTAGATAAATTAATAGGATTGTATAAAAATTTGCTTGGAAAAAGGTTTTATATATCTGTTTTGGACATGATCATATTTTAGGCTAGAACAAAAGTAAGTTCCCAAAGTCTGTATGTCAGTTCATTTTACACAAGACAAGTTGGCCATAGAAGGTTCATTACAGGGCCGCTAATTTCACAACACTCAGATTAAAAATAAGTTCTAGATGCTGGAATTCTTTTGTATCTCTTTTGTATCTGAAATGACCAAAAGCCAGTGTTACCCCTAGATCTGTAACTGCAAGTTACCCACCCTCAGTTTTGTTTTCATGGGATTTCACCACTTCAGATACTTACCTGAGATTTCTCAGCAGTATCTGTGTTGGACCCCTATCAAAAGCACAGGCAAACAGCTCACTGGTGCTGATCTCAAGTCTGAGATGCACTGAAATCCCTGGGTAAGTAAACGGAAGCTCTCATCTCCCAGTATAGACTTTGCAGATAAAAAAACAAGGACAGCAGGATTCCTTTTATGAGCACTATTGATATCTAAAATTCAGGTTAGGTATTTCATCTACTATAGAAAATAATGACTGAAGGGGACATTTCTGTCTTGAGTAGAGAAGAGCTGAGTTGCTGTCTTGATTCTGCTACCACTTCTTTTTTTAGGTGGGGCAAAAGTGTTATGTCTGCAAATGGGACACAACAGCTATGTATCTCACTATCTCTTCCTCACCATTCACTCTCTTGTCTACCCAAGCATTTCACAAAGAGATAGTGAGGTCTAGGTGCAATGGCTTCAGCTTTACAGGAGGGGCAAATAATAAACTACTAATAAACTAAAGAGAGGATCTGTTGGTCCCAACAAACACAGAATGAAAGATGAGACACTGTAACTTGGACAAACATAGAATTACACCTACGTCTATGCCATGGCCCATTTGACTTTAGGAGGGGTGCACAGTATATGCATGAAGCAGCTGGATTCTTGTTTTCCAAGCACAATCCTGAGACTTTTGGAGAGAATATTAGCAGTAGTCATATTAACAGTAATATAATAAACAATTTCACTGGTTGTGATCTCCTTAAACTATTATCTCTTGGAAATCCTCCTTCCCTTCTCCCCTCCTGAGACTTTACTTCTTGAGTTCCCAGGACCATTTAACAAGGCGTAGCTTTCATAGAAGCAGAAGCATGAGCAGATGATCTAGCAAAGCAGATCTTGTAAAAAACAAATTCTCCATGAGCAGAAAACTTAGGATGAGCATGAATACTTGAAACAGCTCTAAACATAGATTTTGAGGTGCACCATTGAAGGAAAGGTGGAGGGCCTGCACTGCTTTCCAACTGGTACCTACCCAGCCACATATACTAAACACACACATTCTTTTCATTGGTTGTTGCCTTTTCAAAATACAACAGTGTCATTGTTCAGATGGCAACTTCACAGCAAAAGGAAATTGTCACATCCCTTGGCTGGAATTGGCTGTAGTTCAGATTTCAAAGCCCAGAGCAAGGTTTTTTCACTGAAGCTTTTCTTCTGGAAGCATGCTGACAAGCAGAGTGGCTTACCCTCAAATGTGCCAGGCCATAATAAAATCACCAGTCATCCAGGATCTTCTCCAGACCAGAAAAAGGTACTGCAAGGGCAGGCAAAACAGATGCCCTGCAAATACCAGAAATCATGTGGTGTTTACTGGGGCTCTCAGCTTTGTTCCTGCCACTCAGCTGGAGCAGCTCCAGGCATTCCAGGTTCACACTGGACTGACTCCAGATTCAACGACAATGTAATAATTTATGTGCATCTCCACTCTTTGGTTTTCAACCCTACAATTAAAAGGATACAGGGACACAGTAATTTCCTTGCTGAATCAGACCTGTGGGCCCGTTAAGGCAGGATCCTGCATTTCCACTGGTAAGTGGGAAGTTGACAGCATAGTTCTCTATGTCCTGGTATTTGGCAAACTGGTGCTTTAAGAAGGACGACAAAGGAAACCTAAATAGTGAGTGGAAAAAAAAAAAAAAAAAAAAAAAAGCCTTGCTGAAAATGCCTTGCAGGGAACTCCTACTGCAGTATTTTGAGGATATTTGTTAAGCGAGCATGGTTCAGTCTGTGTGTATAACTGCTGCTAGGAGGAGAAAAAATGAAGTTCCATTTGATAAAGAATTTTGTGCTTTCATTAATCACTTCTGTTTTGCTTTTGAAAAGAATCCAAACAATCTCATTACGCCCTCCATAACTTTGTTTTGGGTCTGCTGAAATACACTGCAAATGTCTTATACTCTATTAAATACTACTAGAAAAAGAAGCAAAAAGCAGAACACCAGAATACCAGTTGGAAAGAAAAAGAACAACTAAATAAAAACAATGGCTTCAACCCAGTCAGGCACATATTTTATTGTTCCTCTGAAGACAAAATAGAAAAACAAAACACATAAACAAAGAGTCAAATCAACGTGATTTCCTCAACCGTTTTCTTTTTGTCAGTATGTCATTTTCCAATGGAAAACCACACTGCCAAAATGTTACTGACTAATTCTATGTACAAAGTTCCTAGAGAGCATCTCTGTGAGCTATGATAATTAGGACAAGATTTACAAAAAACTACATGGCTGTGAGAAAATTCAATGGTTGCACATGGATAATACGAGGCAATGCAATTCCTACCATTATTTTCACCTTCAGCTTTCAAGATACCGGCTGAGTACAACTTCTGTTTTACTGTGTCAGCCAAGAGATGTAGCTTATTAGAGAGGAAATATGTATATCAAATAGCAGCTGCCATGAAAGCTTTGTTCTCGTTCTGTCTTCTTTAGCTGTTTTCTCTTAAAAAGTCATTAGACTGAAAGCAAATGGTCACTCTTTATGGACTAAAAACATTGTGTATCCTTAGTTCATCAGCAAAGATGAAGACACAAGAACACAAAACATAATGGATATTTATCTTGTCTAGATGCCAATTAAATTTCTATAAAAGAGACCAGAAATTATTCTTACCAGCTCAGGAGAATCCTTTCTGGGGAAGATATTTCAGTGCTAACAGCTTTGATTATATGAAAAATACTTACAGAAGTACTTTCTCAAGGCATCTTGATAATCCATCTGCCAATACCAACCAAACAGAGGAATCTCAGAAGGGAAGGAACAAATGCGTAAGTGTTTGTGCAATATGGTGAGCTCCGGGGCAGCTTGAAAAGCAGTGCTGTGCAGCTGTCCTGCTTAGCAAGATCTTCTCCACAAAATACTACTTCCACAGCTATTTCCTACCAGTGGCAAGTTATTCCTGGCATACAAGAGCAGTGAATTGCTTCCTGGCCCCACACTGGTTCAGCTTCTTGACAGAGGAGAGGTGAGAGGTCATCCTCTCCCTCTCTTCACCATTTTTCCACCCAAAAGCTCTTTTAAAGCATTCCCACCTGCTCCTCTGTGCTCAGACACAAACTTAAGATAGTATAGATAGACAGCAATATACTTGCTATTCCAGCTCCCTAGACATAAATACTCTGCTTGACTCAGGCTGGTGGTGCTGCAGTACAGCGAGGTACTAACACATAAATGTGTCCACTTCTTCCAATGCATTTATTTTCATGTTTTTTTTCAGTCCTTTCAATCCTCTTTGTTTGGTTTGGGTTCTGTTTATAGCTTGGCTGAGAGATACTGTCAGCTGCTTACCTGCACTAACTCAGCCTGTCCATTCCTGTGAATAACCTGGGCAAATCCAATCCAACCCAACGACATGTTCCTCTGCTGGGCTGGGAAATGGCTTTCATATATGACTAAAGGCTAGAAAGGTCCTTATCTCCACACTTCAAAGAGCCTCCTCCCATTTGACAATTTGGTGTCTCCCCATGGATAATTTGAAAATCTTATTCTCAACGGTTTTAAGCCTTTTGATCTTCATAAAAGCCAGGTCACAGAACATCTTATACCGTATGCCTTGAGGAATGCCATAAAGTCTGAGCCATTGCCACATCCAGGCCTCACTACATCTAATCTCACAGTATTTATGAGCTCATATTTTCTTTGAAGGGACACAATCTACTTGAAAATCTTGTATTAAAATCACCAATGTCAGCACCAGTGCCTGCATTTTACATTAGTAAAAGGGGAATAAAATCCATAATCCACTCATTTTTCTCCAGCCAGTCCAACTTTGAAGCCATTTTCGTTTACTCTCCAGTAACAAAAGCAGATGAGGAAATTTCCAGCCAGCTTCGTCCTCTGCAGATACCAGTTCTACGAACATTGTATTGCAAATATTGCAGTGTGTATTTTAATCTCAGTAAAGACAATGTCAGCCTCGTGTCTTCAAAATACATGCATGAAGCTGTTTTAGAAAATCTTTGTAAGACTGTTATAAATTCAGAATATAAGCTTGCTGATGACGTATATTTAAGGAACTCAGAAGATCAAAAGCAGAACAAGAGGGATTTATTTCCACATACTCTTATGACATCTTTTACCCATCTGTCTATATGTTAGCATTTCTGAAAGTGCTTTTCATCACCCTGTTATCTTAGGGCACAATCTCTGTCCAAAGCACTGAACACTCCTGAGGTGCAGAGCGCCCTCAGACTTCAGTGATTACATTGGGAGCCACCAACACTGCACTAATGGCAGCTTTGCCAGGTACAGTCACAGTGTCCCAAATACTGTCAGCAGCTGTCACCAAATGTATCTTTCTGCATTTGCTGATGTAAAGCAAGATATGGAGCTGATCCACATAGGAGAAAGCAGTAACATAGCCTGAACTCAAGACATTACTGAACTCCAGAATTCATAGGTTAAACTGAAGGAATGTGCCACAGATCTAAAATGAGACTTGTAAGATCAAGCTATGCCTCTCTTCCTTCCGAAAAGAACAGTGAATCATGAACACTTGTGGCATTTTTACTGATTAAGTCAAACACAATACAAGTCTTCCTTTTATAGACAATGCCTTGGAGTTAGCTCCCTCATTCCTGCTGGGTCAATACTCGTAGAAACATTAGACTTGATTTGGTTTACAGTGATGCTTCACATTTCATGGAGTATTCTCCATCGCTCATCCACAAAAGTGACAACGAGCAAGTACATCCCAAGTCATGAGGGAAAAGATGATGAATGTTAAGAGAATCTATTGGAATTATGCTGCATTACAGAGTAAGGGAGAAATGCTTCCGATGTCATTAAATTTCTCATTTGTCTAGTGCATTTGTCTAGATCATAAGAATCACATGGGGGAAAAAAACAAACATCTACACAAAATCAATAGGAAAAGAGGAAGGAAAAACTGATAAAATTTACACTACCCAAGAGCTAAGAGCACCCAAAATGGCAAGTTTGACTCTCTTCCACTTTTAAGCGTAGGTTAAGGCAAGTAATCAAATTTTATAGTGCAAAGAATGACAAAATGGGAAATAAATAATGGGAAAAATGAAAAAAATGAAAAAAATGGGAAAAAAATGAAAACAAAATAAATAATCACAGGGTCTATGGGATGATGCTAGGAAAAAAAAAAAAAACATGAAAAGGGCATTCCTCTTGCCAGTTGTCAGAGACATGAAGGCACCTAGTACAACCTTCATCTATAACGGCTCAGATCCGTATCATTAGGAGACAGCTCCAGTGGTTTGAAGCCTAATTTATGATTTTCAGACTGCCAGCTGTGACATAACTCACTGGGCAGCAAGACTGAGGTCAATATATGTTTAAGTTAAAAGGTTTTTTGTAAGCCTGTGGGGTCAATCAGGAAAAGCTGCCATTATTGCATGCGAGGGAAGATGGGGAGAACGGATGGGCTGGCAGGGAGAGAAGTGACCAAGCAGTCAATTCCTGTTAAGTAACTGTTAAGTAAGGCTGTTTTATTGCTAAACAGCAGTCTAGCAATAAAGAACGTCTTGGAGTGTCTGAGCCAAAGGACCTGCATCCCTTGGAAAGAAATATTCTACCAATTCCTCTATTTCTTCTTCCCTGTTATCCTCTAAGAACCTTCTTCTCAAGCACAGTTAGAACTCAGATTCAAGGGCTTCTTTCAGAAAGACAGTTCAAAAAACTACTAAGCCACCTGGACAGAGTTCTTTTGAAACAACCTAACGTCCCTGTGCATGAAGAGCACATTACAGGCCCTGCCCATGCCCTGCACCATGGCTTCATCACCCTGTCCAGCCTGAAAAGTAAGGCCTTCCAGAAACGGAGGTTCCCAATTTTATTTGCACCTACCTTGCAACCACAGTGATGTTGTTTATACTAAGACAATGTTCCTACTTAGTAAGCACCTATATAATCATATTTAGGCTGTAATATTCTTTGTGGACTGTTCAGTAGCAAAAAATCATGGCACCTAGATCAAATGATGTAGCTTGCATCTGCTACTCGAAGAAGAATTCTCTCTGGTGCAGAAGTGGTTAGTTAAATGTTCCCTGGCCAAATCTGAAGCCTGTAATGTGCATTCCTGACCCAAGCCAGGCCTGTATATAAAAGAAGAAAACCAGAATCTGTGGTCAAGCCCCCCTTCCTTAGAAAGCTATGGCACTAGCTGCACATACTCAAGTTGCCAAGCTGAGATCTGGTCAATAAAGACGACTTAGGAGATTGAGCTGGAGTGTCTGCTCTTCTGTCTGCAGCAGTCCAAAGGAACAGAACCCTTTGCTTTATCTGACAAACATTTAAAGGAATAGGGCATAGGACACAGAGGGAAAAGTGCTCTGTTGGAGCACAAAGGGTGGGAGAGGTCAACAAAGTTAAGCAAAAGTTTTGATAGCTTTTACTACTCGCACAGTAATGTCTTGAGAAGACTTCAAAAACAAAGATAATCCAGACCAGTGTATTTATAGGATGACTACGAACAGAGAAAGCATAGAAATCACCTTCCTGTAGACTGTCTACAGTAAGATCTGGGAGCTGGAATAGGCCAGCAGGCTCTGGGTAACATCTTAACTGGCTGACAGCACAAAAAAGCCTGGGAAGCTGCTCTCCAGCCAAGCTGGATTGGGAAGCAGTGTTACTCATCAAGATTGCACCAGTGCTGTTCCAGAGAGCATGGACACGGCCACGGAGTCCAGCTTGGTTTGGCACAAGCAGGTGGCTGCATAAACAGTGGTTAGAACAAGATCCAAAACCAAGCCTATTGCTCCCACAAGTGAAGATGGCATGACACAAAAGGGACAGGCCGCCATGGGCAGCGACTCAAGGCAGGGTGTAACAAAATTAAGTTTCATTTCTAAGGCCAGGCCATGACTGCTGACAGAGCTGGCATGTCCTAAGAAGGCGCTAAAAAGGAAGTCCAGGTTTCACCCATGAGCAGAAATGTATATTGTGACTATTACGAGTTTTCAATTCTAATGCAAGACCTCACTCTGACTCACCACATGAGCTGCAGTTCACACTCAGTTTCAAATTTACTTTCCAGCTTGCTGGAGGGAAAGCATGTTGGCAATCATTTCTTTTCCTTCTCTGATTGAATCTATTGCTTTACAGAACAGAACTGGCTTTTTTTCTTCATACTTGGAGGGTTCTCTGCTCTGTTGTAGGACTGAGAGCATCTTCAAGAAAACCCCTTGTTGCCCACATTCTGCTCTGTTGTTTCTGTTCCAGGTAGCTGGGCCATCTGTGTTACAAAAACCAAAAAAACAAAACAAAACAAAAAACAACAAAACAAAACAAAAAACAATAACAACGACAAAAAACAGCATAAAAGCTATGCTTTTATAAAACTGCTACATATGAAAGAAAAAATACAATAGCACATCCATTTCAGACATAAGCTCTCTCGAGAAACAGGTATGAGTTGTTGGTCAAGGTCTCTGCTTTGAATAACTGAAATGTAAAGCAGCACATGAAGCTCTGGAAGCACTCGATTTCAGCGTGGGACTCAGAACACAGCTCTTGCACATCCACAGTTGAAGATTAGATACATCTACCATCTCTGGGCTGAGTATTTTCGCTAGGTAGCACTTCAGATGGACTTTTGAGAACTACAGCTGTGAGGTGCATACAAGATTCAAGTATTCCCCTCATTATTATTGCAGAGGCCGTAAATGGCAAAAGCAGCTCATGCTTTCTCCTGGTTTCTAACTTGCGGGAAAGCTCGTTATCAGCAGGGCATCCTTGAAACAGCAACCAAGAGCATTAACTTTTAATATTTAATGTATTCCTCAGGCTCTGGGAGAGCAATGTGAGAAATATCCCGTAAAAATCTATTAGTGTTAATAAAATACCACCCAACAGGTTGTCCATTATCAGCAATTAAAGTTTTCAAAGCAGGTCAGATAACTCCCTGGAATGATTTGTGTGGCTTTACATCCGTTCTTCTCTCTCTCTTTTTTTTTTATTTTAGTTATTAAACTTTCTCAACTCTTTTTTTCCTCCCTCCCACGGCACAGACTGAGCCCTAACCGGTGAATTATAGCACTAATGAGGTGTTTATACTCTCTGCCCATCAATCACAGATGTGTGTGAGTGAAAGCGCCAGCCGATAGTCGGGAAGTGCTGCAGCCTTTGCTGCAGCCAACAGAATATTACACTGCAACTAGATAAATCCCTGCTCTCTCTGTTGCTCATACTACAGTGCAAGAGCACATACACTCCATCCGATTTTCCAGCAGTATAAAGAGGAAGACATCACTGTAGCTCACATCTTTAACTTCTTTCTGCCACATTTGCCTCATTTTAACTCTTAACCAGAGCATTGCTTGCCTGCAAAGTGAGAGCCCCAACAACTGAAGGGGCAGATAAATGCAGCACTGTGAGCTAAGGCAACATGCGCCCCTGCCGCTCTGACCCCACAGGTCCCACTGCTGGCATCCCGTCCTACTGCAGCACCCTGAGGGCCCAACACCCAGAGCATAATTAGAAAGTAGTTAATTTAAGACTTAAAAATAAGGGTGTATCCTTAAAAATAAATTTAAAAACAAAATAAACCAAAATGCACTTGGGCTTTTAATAATGAGGCGTTAGCTTTCTCACTGGTAATGAATTCATCTTAAAGAAAATCAAAGCAAATCTAGATGAATAAATACCCATGCTCATACCTTTATGCCTCAAATACCTCTACACCTACACAAACACAACAATAAAGTGAGGCCTCTGTGGCCACAGTTTAGCATAGACTGGCAGCTACGGGAAGATCACAAATATGGTGTTCATGTAGAATTCTTCAAGGTGTGTTCACCTTGTGCCTTGAAGGTCACAGAAAACAGCAGGCTTCAGGCTGATATCCCCCAGTTCTGCACAAGAATAGAAGGGTCTCCTATGTGATCTTTAAGGAGCCATGAGCAAGCAGACAGAGTTAAGGGGACCGAAAGTAGCTGTATCTGTTCTGGTTTGAGAGGGGGATCCTTACAAGCCTGAATTCCCACATTCCCATAAAAATGGGGACATAGGAGCACATGCTGGGGTGCTGCATAGTGGGAACCCTGAGCAGTATGCACAGCAGTAGCAGCCCTCCTCCCAGGAGCTGTGGTTTAAGCCTCACATCAGGGTGGGGTTCTTCCTCATCCTGTTGAAGGATTGGTATGGAGGGCTTCCATATTATCCTGAAAGAAAGCTGTATTTTCACTGGGATGTGGTTGATCTCTGTGGTGCTTTTTGGAGCAGTATCCCCCCACCCTTGGATTTCACACAAATAGCGACCTCTCATCCCATCTCCCCCACTTCCCACTGTATTTATCTCACAGGATCCTGTTCTATCTTTTCCGTTTTATGATCCACTTCCATAAATAAAGCTCCTCTTAGCTCCTGCTCCCTTCACACAGCCCAGGTGCAGACCCACACCATGGGCAGTTCCCTGGTGCTTCTTCCCTCCCCTTGATCTGCAGCTGCTCGCCCATCATCCATTGTCCTTTTGGGGACGTCTTGCTCCCTTTGGGGTGGAGGTTTCTTGCTTTCCCCCAGGTTCATATGTAGGGCAGAGGTTTCTAATTCTTTTCAACCTGTAACCTCCTAGCATTTCTCTAAGGAAGTTATAGTTCCTTGTGCAGCCAATTTGCATCAACTGCCAAAAATCATGCTCTCCGTAGCTATTTGAGACAAACTCTTTCCTAGTTAAGGCTGCCAGAACCAGCCTGCTGATTGAAAAACTTAATGACATTTTCCAGTGGGAATAATAGGTCAGCTACAGGGACAGATCCCCATGGGGACTACCTGCAGACTCTTGGGTGTACTTATCCCATATTCAAGGGCAGCTCACCTTCTGGCAATGTCTGTAAGCACATTGCTCAACAACATTGACAACATCACCCTACAGCCAAACTGCTTCTGGTGCTCAAACACATCTGAATGTAGCTTGGGTGCCTCCCCCTCCCACTCTGTCTGCTATACAGGCTGCTGAATTAGAAATTGGTAGGGATGATAAGGGTGGGGAGGGAGACAAGCAGACACTGGGTTTTGTGGTAAGCAGTGGGGAGGGGGACTTGGCAGCTCAGCAGAGTAGGGCAGGAAGTCTTAATGCTTGGAGCCAGTTGACTAACCTCAGTGATGACCTTCCATCATAGGCGCCAGTGCTCTCACACAGGGGAAAAAATAACAGAACGAAAGAAAGGAACACAGGCTTAGAGAACATGGTGCAAGCAAGCAGTGCAGCACACTGATGAAAGACACTTCATGCTCTGGTTACCTGCAAATATGGGGGAACACTAGGAAGCGGGACAGTGGATTTCCTTCCTGGGTGCACCTCACAGATTTGATTTCTGTTAAGAGTTAAGTTTATATTTATGCACCAAAGCAAGTGGGTGGATTTTCTCAAGAATTTGGCATGTTGAGAAAATGTGGCTTTGAGTGTCCCAAGGGCTACATGTAAATCATGGGGTAGGTGTGTTGTACAGCCTCAGCCCTGAATCACTCAGCCTGGTGACAGGATCAGAGCACACTGTAGCTCCCTGACTCACATGCCCAGGATTCCTTCCTGTGGAAACCAGAGCGTGGGAGGGGAGAAAACAGAAATGGTGCATGGTCACATCTGGGAAGAGAGAAGACAGTATTTGACACAAGAGTTGGGAACACTGAGTATCCCACAGTTCAGCTAAAGCCCCAGGGAGCTACTGGGTGAGAAGTTCCCTTAAAAACTCAAGTTCTGTAACTCCTGTCCTCTTCTGACATCCCAGACACCAAAAGAACAGAGAGAACAGGGATACTTCACTGTATCCATGAATGAAACAATCTCTCTGTATACATTTCACGTATTCTTTCTGTTGCTGAAACTGAGCACTCAAAATATAAGTTGCCTCTGAAATAGTTTATGTATCTCTTTTTCCCCCTTAGTCCCATGTAATGAAATGTATACAGAGAGTTTAGCAAATCTTTTCCTTTCATCACAGATATGCAGTCACCTCTAAGTAGGAAAAATTTATCTGCTTAGCAATCAAACAACATATATGGTGAAAAAATACAAGTATTGATGATGCCTGCGAATGCTCTGAGACAATGTGTGCAAGCACATGCAAGAGAGCCCATGAAGCTCTCCTGGTGGATCCCACTGCCCCCAGCTATCCACCACCTGTCTGCAGAGCAATCCACCTTGTAGCAGTGTCAGCTACAAGAGAGGAACGTGCCTCCATGTACACTGCAGAGCCTGGGAAAGAGGGAGGAGAGAGTGGGCAGTACAGTAGTTTATGGGTAGAACTTTCATGTTTAGGACAATACCAGCAGTCAGCTGAAAATCATTAAGATTGGTCACTTGAATGCTTTTGCAATCCATGCCATGGGCATGAGTCTGAGGCAGCCATGCTGCAGTGATTCATGCAGGGAGCATGTGAAGATCATACATGCAGAGTGGCTCATACAACAGAGCCAGATGTGTAAGGTGTAAAAGAAACAAAAGTCTAATTAAGGTCACCCTTACATACGTCACAAGTGACAGTGGCACTGATACATTCCATATTCATTTTGCACTTGCACTGTAGCCAGGATGGCAAAACATGCACCCTCCAAGGACAACCAAAATCTTTTGGACAGTGCCCAGGAATTCATATGTTGGGTTTACACCAGCAAAGCTAGGTAAAAACAACCCTGCATTGCCACAGCAGTGGGCAAGTATAGAGCCAGCCTGGGCAAGCTGGAGTGAAAGTCATCAATCTGTATAAATTCTGGGGGCAAGACTGAATTTCCTCTCCTTGTTGTATTAGACTATATGGAAATGAGATCCAGGATGGGAGCAGGGAGAAGAGAATGGGGGGGGGAAATCATGCCCCGTAATGTTAAGCCTCAAAAAGGTAGGAATTCAATCCCAGCTAACAGTTTGATTTCACCTTATATTTAATGGAGAAAAAAACACCCATTGATGGAATGGAGTTTCTCTCATCTTGAATTAGGTAGGATACACATTCAACCCAAATACTGTGCTTAAGGCTAAAACAAGGTGAGATGAATCCTGCCCTAGATGTTCTACTCAGATTGCAGCGACAAAGCCAGGAAGAGACTCCAGGATGATGCCCACCTCCTCAGGCCCTCTGTCTTCTGTTTCTGCTGCCTTTTCTCAAGCTGATCTTCCCTCAGTGCCCTGAGAAAGCCAGTCAGCCTGTAAGTGGTGAAGTCTAACCTGCAGAAATAAAGGCAGGAGTTGGGGGAACACAGGGATGAGAAGTGGTTGGTTATTTCAAACAGCCCATTTCAATTGCACAAGACAGGGACAATTTCTCTTTGTACAGCCTCTTTGACATGTTTCTAAGATAGATGAATTATTGGGCCCTGATGATTCTCCAAGGACAGCAGAGCTTTCTTCCCAGCTTCCTCTTGCTAACAGGCACAAGAACTTCAGACCCAAACTCAATCTCTCCTCTACCTTCATGTGCTCTCTTCACCCCAGTGCACACACAGACCCATGGTGAGCAAAGCTCAGCCATTCTGGGATGGAAAACAAAGGCAGCTGCCAGCATGCAGGGCTGCCATCAATTCCTGAGTGCCAGAGGGGTGCAATTCACCTCCTCTGTGCCAGGTTACACCAACTCTGCTATCCGTGGCATCCCTGGCCTCACTCAACAGCTTCCAGCAAACTGCACAGACTTGCACTGATACAATTAGTCCACCTCAGTCCTGGAAAAGGAGAACTCATGAAAAATTGCATTGAAATCCTACCTCTTGCAATGCTTACAACTTCCTTCTTTTCCTCCTTTCTTCATTTTTATTTCTGCAATTATTTCTCCCCCTTCCTTTTCCCACCTCTTCCCCCATTAATAGGGGGGAAAACACAAGAAAGAAAACACAGGCAGCCAAAAGCTCATTAACATACTTGACCTTTTGGAAGAAAATTAATTCCAAATTCGCACATACCGGCTGTGTTGCTTGGTTTTGTCAAAACGGTGGCATCATTAGAGAGGAGAAGAGATGGCTCAAGGGGACGGGATGTCTGCCACCTCAATGGAACTTGCACCGAGTTACTGAGTGCTGGCACAAATAAAGCAATGACATGGGCCATTCTGTCAGCTTTTCACATGAAATTAATCTTCGTTTCATTGGCTGTGTAAATTTTTATCACCATGGAGTAGGGGGTGATGAATATACCAAAGCATCCTGACAGCTATGGCCTGAAAACTCGAGATTGTCTCAGCATCTTAACCGCAGTGGTGCTGGAACAATTCTCTTCCCCTAACATTCTCCCCATGCATGTGCACACGTGTGTGCCTGAGTGCGGGTGTGCGTGGCTGCCGGTCCGTGTGAGCGAGCTGCTGACACTCTTCTTTGATTCAAATGTGCTACAGCCTGGGAAATGCTTGGGGTTTGGATTTCTTGGCTCGAGGGCAATGGCAAACAAATTACTGCCTCTCTCTCTCACTCTCTGAGTCCCAGTCCAAAAGCCAGTGTGGATCCCAGCATGCTTTGCGGGAGTTGGCAGGATTTCCTAACAGATGAACAAAAAGAACAGCTTTGCCTTCTCTTGTGGCTCTGCAGCTTGTTGGTGCTGCTGCTCATACAGCACATGTCATGTCAGCCCAGGTGGAGGCGTGACATTGTTTGCTGCTAGCAAGGATGTGAGAACAACACATCCCTCAGTACTGCCTCATCCCTGGCCCCAGAACAAACACTGTTGAGACACCAACACACACACTCAGCCCCCCTCATTGTACACTCACCCTGATACATAGGCTAAACGCAGACCACCCTCACTGTACACTCAGATGTATTCACATACACAGGCCCAACTTCACCATTCCCCCTGCAGCCAAGCTGTCGGTCAGAGGCAACATACTAGGCAGGAACTGTATGGCTGACACTTCTGGCTTTACCCAGAAAGTCAGGATTTGGTTCCTGGATCATAGAATGGCCTGGGTTGAAAAGAACCCCAATGATCACCCAGTTTCAACCTCCTGCTGTGTGCAGGGTCGCCAACCACCAGATCAGGCTGCCCAGAGCCACATCCAGCCTGGCCTTGAATGTCTCCAGGGCTGGGGCACCCACAACCTCCTTGGGCAATCTGTTCCAGTGCCTCACCACCCTCTGAGTGAAAAACTTCCTCCTAATATTTAACTTAAACCTCCCCTGTCTCAGTTTAAAACCATTCCCGCATGCCGGTTCCCAGAACAACCAACAGTCATTCTGTCCTAAAATGTGCACACACAAAAGTCTGGAGAAACTTGCAGATGCTGCACAATGATGAAGGCACATCCTGACATGTGTACTGAACATCCACATAGACTGGCAGAGTGGAAGGATGCTTATACCTTATAAGAAATCCATCTTCACATGTAGATAGATGCCTTCATACACATTAAGTGTGCACACATAAACATATAGACAGATAGATGTCCACTTTTTTGTTTATTTGAAGATATCCCAGAAATAACCATTATCAATGTCTTAAAAGTAAACATAGGTGGAAACACACAATAGAGGTCAACTGCTATTTTCAGTTTTTATCAATCTTCTGCCATTCCAACAAATTTTGCGCCTGAGTAAATCTGTAACGGGAACCAGAGCTGAGCCTCTCTGAAACTGAACCACGGGTAGCTAAAAAGAAGATACATATAGGTACATATCCATGCACATATAATTCACATCTGTATGCTTTCTCAGGTCACCACTGCACGAACCTCTGATCAACGACCACTGTCACATACTCCTACACTGCTGTCCCTTGCACTAAGAAAATAAATATAAAAGTAAAAAAAATAGTCAAAGCCACTTCAGCTTATTGTTCTTATCTCATCTGTGGCAACCAGATTCCTGTCCTTTTTGTTTTTGTGTTTTTGTTTAAGATGAGAGTCTTAAATCTTGAGCTCTTTCAGCAGCAGTAGAAAGTCCCTGGGGAAGCTCATCCTCCTGGCCCGTGGACAAAGGAAAAGAGTCACAAAGAGCTGGCAAAGAGGAGTGGCCAGGCTCCCAGCCCCTGTCCTGATCCCCATCTGAAAAAGGAAGAGCTCTATGAGGAAAAAGCTCCCTAGGAATACACCACAGCAACACTTATGCTGTGCTCCAGATTTTCTCCCATCTTGAAGATAAACCAAATATGACAACCATGAAGACACATCTGTTAATGCCCACTTTGTAAGTGTTCCAATCTTCCCATTGTTAGTGTTGGCTGAAACCACCATTAGAAACAGAATAGAATCTGATGTTGGGAAAAATTTTAGCTGAACATTTAGACACCAGAATATTGTATTATCCAGATTTGGGTAATCCCATGGCACTAGCAAAATTTGATGTTTGGCCATAAAAATGGGAAAAAAAAAAAAAAAAAAAAAAAAAAAAGCTAATAAAATGTCAGTTTCCTTTATTTTTTTTCCTTAAGATGAAACTTTGCAGTTGTTTATTTCAGCTTTCCATTCACCTGTTTCTGCTCAGGACTTTCTTCCACTTGTAGCTGAGAATGGGGATTCTCCTAACTAGGGTCCAAAAGGAAGCAGTAACAATCAGAAAAAGCATCAAGACCAAATGGTGATACAGGAGATGTCATGACAAAGGAACTAGCACAATGGAAAGGTATTACAAATGAAAATGGAAAGCGCTCACCAAACTCTGAACGTCTAGATTCATAGGGACAACTCCACAAGGAGAAATATCCAACAGAGATACTTCCCCAGTAGCAGTCAGCCCATCAATGAGGTCTAAGAGAGGTGCAGCTAGGCTCCACCCCTTCTTGTTGCACAGCTGAATTGCCTTCACCTGTGCTCCCAGGGCTGACTAGGTCCTTTCCCCAGGTGCTCAATCAGTGGTCCAGGCCAGAACTCAAAGATACCATAATGAACCTAAAAAACCTTTTACTTCACTTCATGCCTTACAAGATAATAGATTTGTAGTAGTCTCTACAGAACTAAAAGTTCTTCCACACACTAGGTGACAAAACTCAGATTTTTTATGATGCAGATGAATCAGACTGAACAAGCTCTCGGTACACAGCTCTTATCTGTGTTGGATACAGTGATAGTACAGGACATTGTAAAAGCACAGTAAGCTTTTCCTTGTAAAGCTGTTCCTTGTGCCAGTGACTATAGATGTCTAACTCATACTCCTTCTGAATGGTGAGATTTGGACAAGGGCTTGTTACCATATGGCTACTGGCTACTACCAAGACAGGACTGGAAGAGAAGGATCCTGGCTGAACCTCTCCAAACATGGGGAAGTAAAATCCTTTCTTCAAAGCCAGAAAGAAGAGCAACGAAGCTCATGATCATGGAATTATGAGAGATCTGGTAGGTCATCTTAACCACCCTGTTCTCTGATAGCTAGATCAGTCCTGGCATCCTAATATGGTCATGAAATTCTTTGAGATCTCTACATTTTAGCACAGGCTGGTAAGAAACAATGCTCACCATTCAGTTTACTTATTTACTATTTTGTTATCAATTCAATTACAGCCAACTGCCCATGGATACCCATGATAGAGGCACTAGACAGCAATGGAAGTTAACCGCATCCTGTGCTGGACTAATAGGAGCACAGCTAGCATATCAACAGAAAATATTAATCCTCTGTAAAATTGTTAGAGCCCATCTGGTCTGTGTCCACTTGTGGGCTCACAAGTGCAAGGAAGATGAACAAATCCAGAAGATGAGGAGGAGGCTGGAGCTCAGGTCCTCTAGAGAGGCTGAAGGAAGGTTTGTCCAACCTGCAGAAGACTTAGGGGGCATCTAATAGCAGCCTGTCAATACCTATGGTGTTATCAAGTAGATATACACAAGCTCTTTGTTAACATCTGTGGCAGAGGAGCAAAAGAAATAAATTAAACGTAAAAATAAAGGTCATGAATTGAAGGAGTGAACATCTTGCTTGGACATAAAGACAAAAAAATTGCATTATCAAAACTCTGACTGCAGGAGGTTTTAAACATCTGATTGGATAAAGCCCCAAGCAAACCTTTCTGAGCACATTGTTGAGCATGCTTGGATCAGGAGCCTGCACTAAATTTCAAGAAGTCCCTTTACACCTGATTTATCCATCTCTTCCTCCACATTCTGCAACACCTTTGTGAGGTGAATAAATGTACCTGTATCCCTGTGTGCATGCTTGCAAGGCAGAGGCTGCGTGTGTACAGATGGCAGTAATGTGTACAGCAGCATGTGCTGTAGTTTGGAGTTTGCATGAGTGTAAATGTGAGTGTGCAAATAAGAGAATTTCTCCCTGTGTATATGTGTAAGCACAAAAAAGGAAAAGTATTTGTGTATGTGTAAGTGTGTCAGTGTACTTACACATCAGAGAAATTGCTGCAGGAGAGAATGTGTGTATGTGCATGCACGTAAGCTCAGGAGAGGAAGAGTATGTTTCCAGCTGCATGGAGATCGCAGAAAAGATCTCTGAGGAAAGCTGCGCTAACAGAGGATCCTTCTCCCTCTTGCCAGTCCGCTGTGGCTTGTTGAAGTAATGCAGTTTTTGAGGAGGGAAGTCTTATATCTTGAGACAAACCACATACCTCCAGGGTGTGCATCCAGCCTGGGAGAGAGTGGAAGTGAGACAAGAGAACAGTCCAAGTCTCTCGGAGGTGTCATTGTGCGCGCTCTGAATGCAATGACTTGGCCCCATTGGAAGCGATGGGGTGAGAAGAATGAGCGAGCTTCCTTGAGAGGGCTTCAGAAATAGAAACAGGACAATCCAAATACACATCCACTTGAAATCAATCCCCATGTGCATTACCAGCGTGTCAAGGATCTTCTAATACGATTGCAGTTGAAAAAGTTGTTCAAAACCATGCTTAAAGAGAAACACGGGTTGCAGTATTAAAGCATAGTGTCAGGATACATGTGTAAAATAAAGTTTGGCATCAAATACTCTTAGCCTAAATATTCACAAAAGGAGGAGCTGGTTAACCTTCAATGCTTTAATAAACCTCTTGCCAACCTGGGTAGGAGCAGAGAAGTAGCACTCCCAGATTCCACAGAGATGAATCACTGAGTAACCTGGGGGACCCTGGTCATGCTGAGGTGAAGGAGAATTGAAACAAATTGTGGAGGAGCACAGAGGCATACTGTGGGAGGAGAAAGAAACAGAGGTGATTGCAGTGCATTCAGCAACACACATCCTGCCGCAGTCTGTGACACACAGTAACGTGAGAGGGATAAATCCCATCCTAAAGCTCCAGCTCCAGACACCTTGTTTGTCTGAGGAATTTGTATTTCAGTCTGATTTGATGGAGGCTGCTGCTTACCAAAGGAGGTTACCAGACAGACCTGGGAGCCTTTTGGAAGTTCTGAATTGTTGCTGTTCATCTGCTGGGTTATGAGCAGCGAGCAGTGTACGCAAACCAGGCAGTTGATGTCGAGCTCATTTCATCGGATGGGATGGGAGAAGGGAGACTCCTGAGTAGGTGATCAGAATAAATGATTTACCAGGGCACTAAAAGATCAAGGCACTTATTTCTAAAAGATCTCAGAGCACCTGAAGCCTAAAGTGTTATGGTGCTTTTAGGTCTACCCTCAGGCTGTCAGCCTTGCTCCAACTTCTTGGAATAAGTAATTTGTGCTGTTCCCCATTAGCCAAGTAGTAGAAAATCTGTTCCAAAAGTTGCTTGCTTACTCCCCCAAGAAAACAGGCATGTGATAAATATCTGCCTCTTAAGAACAAAGAGCCAGGAAGAAGGATAAAATTTCCACATTTTGCAGCGCCAGGAGTATGAAAAAAAGATGAAGGAAAAAAAAAAAAAAGGCACTTGAAAATGCTTTTTCAATGTCAACTCAAATTCTCACTCCCGGTTTCACTTTAACACAACAGAAGGTTCTACACCTTGACTCACTCTTTGGTCCTTCTTGATACCCCCTTCAGTTCACAGCTATTTTTCTGATGATGTGACCACAACACCAAAACCATCTAGTTTCTCCTAATGAACATAAACTGTTAGGCCAAAGGGACAGTAAGTGGGGCCAAATGCTACCCTGTTACGATCACTATGGACTGTGAGCATTTTGTGATTGCAAGAAGTCCCAGCAGGTAGGTAACATGTTGCTCCAAAGCAGGATGGTATGCATTGGGAACGAATTTAATACCTCAGCATTTTAAATGACATTTCTAAATGTTAAACTAAATAGCACTGGAGTGAAAATGGCTGCTTCCATTTGCTGCAAGGCTTTCATAAAACTCCATGTGGCCAGTCACTAGAGGGGCCAGAAAAGCACCTTGTATCAATCAATAGGGGCTGTACAATCATTGTGGACCAGGATTTGATCTACCTTGACTTGTGCAAAGTGTTTGACACCGTCCCACATGACATCCTGGTTGCCAAGTTGGAGAAAAATGGATTTGATGAATAGATCACTTGCTGGATAAGGAATTGGCTGAATGGTCACACTCAGAAAGTTGTGGTCAGTGGCTCAATGTCCAAGTGGATACTGGTGACTAGTGGCTTTCCTTAGTGATTGGTGTGGGGACTGGTGTTATTTAACATCTTTGTAGGAGACATGGGCAGTGGGGTCGAGTGCACCCTAGGCAAATTTGCAGATGACACCAAGTTGTGTGGAGCAGCTGTCACACTAGAGGGAAGGGGTGATACTCAGAAAGACGTGGACAAGCTTGAAAGGTGGACCCGTGCCAAAATCATGAAGTTCAACAAGGCCAAGTGCAAGGTCCTGCACTTGAAGAAGAGATTCACTTTTTCAAAGTCACATTAGTGACCAAAAGCCAACTAAGTTCTGGCTGAAACAAGAGCATATTTTCTATTAATTCAACTGGGCACCACGACTGTGTTCCTGACAAAATCTTCTGTCCACATCCAGGGAACCAGAATTCTGCTTTTGGTTACTGAATGTACATTCTTGGGCTCTGCTAAAGAAGGTTGACCCCTCTCAAGCTGTTCTCAAACCAGCCATTTTCCCAGATAATTTTCTCTGTTGACTGCACCAACAGCATAAATCTCAAAGCAAAGGCCAACCTGAGACCACAATCCCGCTGACTGAGCTCCCTCTAGATGCAGGCGTACTGGAAGAAAGCAGTGACATTCTGCCTATGCTGACGTCCATGAGGGCTTTGGCCACCAGTGTTTCTGCTTCTCACCCTTTGGCTCACATGGAGAAAGGAGGTTTCTGGAGAACCTGTAAGGCCCTTGTGAAAGGCGACCAAGATAAGTGTCTTATGAGGACCTCTCTGGACAATTTTTAGGAATTCACAAATGGAAAACTTGCTCTCTGCTTAAATCCACTTATGGAATTCAGGCTGTAAAGATGTACCATGTGCTAGTAAGGAAGAGGATCTACTCCACTACCAGACAGCCCTTCACTTTAGCTCTTCATTGGCATAATACCCATAATGCAAAGCTATGCCATAAAAAAGTCTGATTTAAGTTATGAAAAGCTGTCAGTGATGAGAAAGGTAAGATTTGCTTTTCAAGTCTTTTCTCTTAAACTGTCATTAAAAATGATTCATGATAAAGACAAAGCCTAAGCAACTACATGGTTAGAACTGAAACCCACCATAAATTCAGGCTTTTCTTTCTGTTCTTACCCTGTTGTGCTGTATCAGGTTACCAGAACAGAATAACTGTATGAAGCCTGAGACAGCCAAGTCTGACAACTGAAACTCAACTGCTACTTGTTTAAAAGGTAAGCGATATCTCGAGAAACACATGTTGGCTGTGTGGTTTAAAACAATGGATCCTTGTAGAAAATAATAAACCCCTAGTTTAAAAAAAAAAATAAATAAATTGTAAAATGACATTTACCATAAGCAGCAGACTGTCAGGACACTGAAACCACGTGCTGCAATACTTTTTCAGCACTGCTCAGGGGGAAATGAGAAGAGAAGAATTGAAGAATTGAGCACTCCTAGAATGCATGAGCTATTGAAAGAGGATGAACAGAGAATGCTTTTCTTCATCATTTCTTTCTCAGAGAGAAAATGAATTAAAATAGAAAGCGAGGATGAGTAAAGGAGCAGGGGGAGGTAGAGAGATGAAAAGACTGGCTTTCCTTCCTTCCTTCCTTCCTTCCTTCCTTCCTTCCTTCCTTCCTTCCTTCCTTCCTTCCTTCCTTCCTTCCTTATCAGAAAACATGAAGTATTTAGTTATATAGCTTAAAATTTTTTATGGAAAACCAAAAAATTATGGAGCTCAAACAAAATCTTCTCATAAATATAGCATCAGTCACAAACAGTAAATAATAATAAAAATAATATAATGTTATATTATGAAAAGTACATCACAGTCGTATACTAGTTAAATGCCACCTGCATATCCAGCACTGCTAAACAACTCTGGATAATGTTAAATAGTTTGGCAAATTGTATTCTGGCAAAAATAAAGATGAGTTTTATTTGCAGCTTAAGGAACATTAAGTCCCAGCAGCACTAAAATGCTGGCTCCTGGACACAGAGCTACTAGGAGGCACCAGGTGAGAAGAGCTGAGGCTGTTAGCTGAAGCACAACATCTGCCTGTCTCGCCCACTGTTTAATCAAAGTCAAACCTCAGTTGTATGAGGTGCAAAACCATTTGCTTTAAGCATCCACTGGTGTGCATACCTGAAAACAAATCCTTTTGCATAAGATAATTGCCACATTTCTGTAAAGGTGGGTAAAGTTCAGATCCACCTCCTAAATTCACAGAGACTCTACACAATGCCCAGTGTGTATACCTGTACAACAGCTCATGGATTTTTCTCCCAGATCCAGCTCTCTGGTTCTCAATTCCTTGTGTTGATACCCTTGCCTTTCTCACTGGGTGCACAGGGCTGGCAGTATCACTGCAGCGTTACTGGCCCTGTTTGCACCAGCTACCACCACTGAGCCACTGTTGCTATAGATACTGCTACAGTAACATTAGAGTTTCCACAAAGATGCTGCAGCAATTTACTCTGGCGATTAAACTGTAGCCACTTATTGCACAGAATAAATAACTGGATAATGGTGAATTATGGGGCTACGACTCCATCGATGGGTTCTGGTGACATCATAAACCACAAGAACCAAGCTCGAGTCATCAGAACTCCTGAGATGGAATTATAAGGTCCATCATTCAAATTGTGCTCTTTAAAGACATTTGATATTATATATGGAGCCAGAAAAATAGAGAGAGGCAGAGACAGCCCACCAGTTTCTTGGACCAGCCATATACTGTCCTGATCATCCTGATCACCACGACCCTGCAGCCAAGACTGGGAACAAACCAAGACTCTCTGCTGGCCAAGAATTTTCTTTTCTCTTAGATGGGCACATGTCCACATTGCCAGCCTGTTGTAAACTACTGACATTGATTTAAATGAGCCAAGGCTCTGGCTGCAAGCCTACTGTACCAGGATAGCATTTACCTGCAGCTGATGGCTGTAGAGGTTGAACAACATTGATTGCTTTGTACGTTCTGGACCATTAGATGTTATTTAAAATACTGATGTATCAGAGAACAGAACAATCTATAAGATTAGCGACAGACGACTTTTCTCACTTGTAAATGTTTGTTTCACTTCAGTGCTTACCAGAAGTCATCTTTAGCAACTAGCAAATGTATAGGGTCTTTTCTTTTCTTTTCTTTTCTTTTCTTTTCTTTTCTTTTCTTTTCTTTTCTTTTCTTTTCTTTTCTTTTCTTTTCTTTTCTTTTCTTTTCTTTTCTTTTCTTTTCTTTTCTTTTCTTTTCTTTTCTTTTCTTTTCTTTTCTTTTTCTTTTCTTTCTTTTCTTCTCCTCTCCTCTCCTCTCCTCTCCTCTCCTCTCCTCTCCTCTCCTCTCCTCTCCTCTCCTCTCCTCTCCTCTCCTCTCGTCCCCTCCCCTCCCCTCCCCTCCCCTCTCATCCTCTCCCCTTCCCTTCCCTTCCCTTCCCTTCCCTTCCCTTCCCTTCCCTTCCCTTCCCTTCCCTTCCCTTCCCTTCCCTTCCCTTCCCTTCCCTTCCCTTCCCTTCCCTTCCCTTCCCTTCCCTTCCCTTCCCTTCCCTTCCCTTCCCTTCCCTTCCCTTCCCTTCCCTTCCCTTCCCTTCCCTTCCCTTCCCTTCCCCTCAGAGAGAGAGAGCCTGATACATTTGCAGCTATTTGTTTCTCTGTTCATTCAACAACACTAAAACATAAAATTGTTCTTGAGGACTCTTTTTCCTATTTGATTGCAAAAAAAGTCCCTGATGGGAAATCACAGTAGAAATGCCAAATCAGCACTGGCTGGGACAGATGAAATGGTGAGTTCTACATCGCTATCTCTCCCTCTCATCACCATTTCTCAAACAGAACTTTAGCATTAGAGAACTTAGTTTCGCTATAGTGATTCCTCTTTAAATATATATGTAAAGGTAGTATTTTAAAAATCACTCATCATTGACCTAAAATGTGATACTATTTGAGGTCAACATTATATTTTCCATTGGGGACAGTTTGACCAATGTTGAGTACTTCTAAAATTTCCACCCATACATACATATTGAGACAGAGGGGGAGAGAGTAGAATGAGATGTGCATCTTAATGTACCATACTAGACATAGAGACAAAACCACATTTTAATAGCTTTCTATACTGATTTCAGAACTATTTATCATGTGACTGCAACAGCACACATTTGCAGACTTTAAAAACTAAAGCTAGGCTTCAAAATGTTGGACTCGATCAAAATCTCATTGCAAATTCACAATGCCTCCAATGAACATAATTGCCCCAATGCAAGTGGGCACTCTCTTCACCTTCTTTTGGATGGGAAGTTCTGCACGTGATCAACTCACAACTGTCCATACGTTTTGCAAGTTGGCTAGAATGACTCCTTGGAGATGCATTTGCCTGCAGCAGATCTAAATTTTCTCCTCTTCATCTACCTTCACTTCACCTTTCCCTGTCACACAAACACACTCATTTAAGTTTTACCTCTCCTGTTTGGCTTTTACCTTCTCTTCTCTACAAGGGACCTCAACTATTCCCAGTATTGCAGCTTATTTTTCCTCTTGGTATTTCCTGGACATTGGCAACTGACAGCAGGGGCTTTAAAGGTGTGTTGAAATCCTGACCTATTTTTCAACACCAGTTTCTTCAGCTGTCTTAAGGGAAGAAAAAGGCAGGGTGTGTGGCTAATAAAAAAGGCTCTACAGTTTCGAAAGTGGAGGAGCTGCCAGTGAGCCTCACCTAAAGCCAATACCCAGTCCTGCCATTCTGCACACACATAACCCAGAGCACCTCAACCTGCTCCCCCAAAATGCTGCCTGTTCTGGAGTGTTCATAAAGATGCTGATGAAATGCTACATATTTCACCAGTTTTAACACAAACATCCTGAAAACTTGAATAGAAAAGCAATCTTTCTTCAGCTGGAACTGTGGTTGCTTAGACCACAGCAAAAAAACAGGAAGGGTTCTGTGATACACAATGGGAACTGTGAACAATGAAAGGTAACGCCTGAAAAAAAAATGACCGTCCTTGAAGAAGCCTACATTATTCAGTTAGTGACCATATCCAATGTAAAAGTGTGCTAGAATTAAAGATTAGTTCACAAGTAATTTTCTGCTTAAAATAATTCTGTCATTAGTATCCTTTGGAAAAAGGAATTTAACAACTTCAACCTATCAGTGTACTCCACAGATATTCAGATTATCGATACATCTATTACAAAGTAAATGCATTGTCAAGATGAGCCAAAGATTATGAGCAACCCTTCTTCCCTCTGAAGTACTCAAGGATGGTGGAACAGTTCTCCTGTGCCACCCTATCCATTAGCCAAAATGTTCCCACCTAAGAAGTTTAACATGACCTGAGGCATAGGTTGCTATTTTCTGTTTTACTCTAAGCTTATTTTTATTGCAGGTCAGTTTCTCTAAAAATCTACACAGTAGGATGATGAATTGCTGTGGTTAATTAGTAGTTTGCTGATTGTGTGTTTAGCAACCAAACAGGAACCAAACAATATAAAACATGGCATACTCTAACTAGAAAATAAAATAATGGAAAGAAAGGATATGAAGCAATGTATTTCACAAAGACAGCACTCAAAGCTCTCAAGCATCACTGCAATAGGTAATATCTCAGCAGCATCGTGGTAATTGTAGTTTTACAAATGGCAGAAATGCAGACAGGGTGACAGTGGACACTCACACTTCACATAAGGAAGAGATGGCCATGTGTGCAGGGTGAGACCTTTGTCTACACCATCTCAGAGCACAGGCTTTGGGATCATTTTTAAAGAGACCCGAATTTTTCTAAGACAACATGATGCCAGGAAGATATAAAGCAGAATCACAGCCCTGGAGTTTAGGACAGCAGACTCTGGCCTTTTCAAGAATCTACCTTGAAGTACTTGAGGGATACAATTCTGGAGAGAAGAGTCTAGGAAACCTGGATGATTTGCAAGGATCCAAGACCCCTCCTCCAAGCGCAAGAATGGTCCATCTTGATAAGCAGTAAACTGAGCAAAGGCAGCAGGAGGCCTGCACAGATGAACATGGAGATTCTGACATAAAATGAGAAGAAAAAAAAAAAGAATACAAGGGGCAGAAGCAGGGAAGAATATACAGCAACATCATTTAAACATGCTGGAAGTAAGCTAGGAGGGTTAATGCCCAACTAAGCCTGAATACAGTGAGAGAAGTGAAGGTCAGCAAGAAGAGCTCCTACAGGTGCATCACTATCAATTGGAAGATTTTGGAAAATGTGGACCCATTGGTAAAAAAGCAGGAGATGTGGTGAAAAGGACACAGAAAAGGCCAGGGTCTTCCTCTCAGTCTCTACTGGTAAATTCTGAGTAATCTGGTGTAGCTGAACCTGCTTGGAGCAGAGTGTCAGACTAGACAACGGTCCCTTCCAACATCAGCTGCTCTGTGATTCTTTGAGAGATGAAAGGAAAAACACCACTTTAAAATCTGAGTGTTCTACTTCTAGCAAGAGAATTAGGACTGAATAAAGGAGACGCTTCCACAGAGAAGGATGCAGGATTTGAAAGATCTGAATCACCTCTTTTCCTTAGTTCCACTTAGATACTCAAGGCACTCAAGCTGACTTGCCTATTTTGCGTACATGGCACATGTGCAGTTGGAAAGGAAGCATGAGAAACTGCAAAATGTGGCATAGCGTTTAAAACACAGGGTCTATTGTCTTACCTGACCGAATCTGCCTTAATCAGGAGCTGGCTCCATTTCACTTCTTGAACACGAGCTCCTGGAGCTGCAAGGCACACAAGGAACTTTAAAACCATGCAAGTTCTAGCCTAACAGAAAGGGAAAAAAAAAAAACAACAAAAAACCCAACAGCAAAATGAGATTGCTCTTTCACGTTAGTTCCTTTGCCCAGGTGACAAGACATTTTCACCTGGCCAGAAAACAGAAGAATAGCAATAGGAAGATCAAATGGAATAGGAGGAAGTGAGAACAATGTAAACTGCCAGTTGTTTTGTGTATGCTTTTTTTTCTCCTCATTTAATTTCAATTTGAGAAGACAGTGAAATGGAAAATGTGCCTCTAGTTATTACCCCTCTGTGCTTCCTAAAAGCCTTTCTCTGAACTTTTAAGTCTCCTCAAGTTTCAGGTCCCCTCTCTCTCTCTCTCTCTATTTTTCTCTCTTTCTCTCTCCCCCTTTTTTTATTTAAACTAATCTAAAAAAGCTATAAAAAGCCTCTGACACTATAAATTTCCTTGTAAACCCTGGTTTTATAGGTTTAATTGCCTCATTTTACTGCCTTGCATGCTTTGTTCCTTCAGTATTTTAGAGAGCTGCCCCAGTATTTAGCAGAAGCAGGCATCTCCGGGAAAGAGAGGCCATCTCTAAGCCCTGTACTAGGATTTGGATGTACTCAGAGCTTTGGCACAGTTAACACCCTATGGAGACTGAGCCTTGAAATGGCTCCACTCAGACTCATGCATGTGGGAAGTTGACCTAGACAAAAATGAAGAAAAACCTCAGCACTGGGAAATTCAAGTGTCACTTGGCATGGGATAAAATCACGCTCACAAGCCTTGAGGGTATGAGAGAAACCACAAAGGATCTTTCACAGGGGAAGGGGCGATGGTAAGGTTCTTCTTGGTATTTCTATTAAATAAATAGTTCATTTTCTGAGTGTTTCCAAAGTATAATGCAAGAATCCCAAAGAATCCCAAGAAAGTAGGAAGGACAATCTTGTAGTCTTGTAGGTGCTGTACACAGAATTGAGAACTTGGTTTAAAGAGCCCCCTGTCTAAACAACTATCCACTTCAAAAGGAAAGACAGGCGTGCATGAAAATCCTATCAGATTTCCCCTTCATTCTTTGTAGTCAGTAGACTTGATCATAATTTTGATCCTAAAAATTTGATGCCCAAGCAATTAGCAAAAATCACCTTTGCTTCGAGCACATGATTTTCGGATTATGCCACTGTCTGCTAGACTGACTTCCACAGACCTTAACAGGACACTGCGCCTGTCCTGTGTCCCACATTGAGTAGTGCAAAGACAACAAATGCATGGAAAATTCAAGTGGGAAACCAAAAGAAACCTTTGTAACTGGAAGGGTGGAAAAGGCTCCAATTTTCCAACATGCTAGCAAGGGCTGGTGCTACTGGGGAGAGCTTCCTGTCAATACCACTACAAGTCGTGGAGGAATTTAGTAGTCTGCCTTAGGGGAACCCAAAGACATCGACAGTCAGAAATGACTCTAGGAGAGTGTTTTGGAGGGCACTTCAGAAAGCTATGCAATCCACTCTTTAGTGTTTTGCACTCTCACTGATTTGCACTTCCCTGATTGCCTAGCTTGGCATTGGCATGATCTTGGTTTACTGCCTGATTCTAGTATCCATGGACATGGTAATCTTTTACCGTAGCTAGCTCAATAATTTCTGAGAAACCTTACGTGCCTATGGGTTCCAACTCTGCAATAGCAAAGCAGAAAAAAAGCATCTGAAAGACAGTCAGTGGGCAGAACACTATGAAAGTTTTATCCTTATCCAAGGAGAATAAAGAATAAGAAAAAGAATTGCAATTGCAGGGCACCAGGAAACCCAGTTTTGAATCCCTCCTCCATGTGAATTTAGAGAATAGATTTAGCCTTGGTCTTCTAAAGACCGACCTCTCAAAAAAATCCATGCTTGATCTCCAGTTTTTTCTGCATAGTAGGACTTCTGAAATATGATCTGATTTTTTTTTGTTCTCCTAATAATTTAGGCTGTGGTACAGACTCCTTCCTTTCTTTATCAGTTCTAGTTCAGGCATGGGAAACAGAAAATACTGGATAGAAGGGAGAAATAAATGAGAAGGCTTTCAAACAGTTTGGTTTTAGCTTAATTGAGGAAATGGTGAAGGGACCCAAATGTGGGTTTTATTGGCAAATGAAGGTTTCTGCTGGTTTTTTTTCCTTGTTTCCTTAAAGAAGCATAGCTTGTGAATCATGATGTGTATGCATCTATCACTACTTTCTGGTTTGCAGTAACTTTAGACAATGCTGAGCATTCTTAACTAAGTATGTCAGAAAGAAGTTTTGAGATTATTAAGTGTCTATAAGTTTCATAAATGCCGGTCAGCCAGTAAAGAAGTAAGATACAAATTTGTTTCCCCATGCGTAATCTAAACCATATAGAAGCTTAAATTTCCTCATGCTGTTCTCCAAGTTACCATCCTCTAAAGCAGTTCTCCCAGACATGGTTAGAGGAGACAGGAACATACACAGTGTGTGAAGAACTGTTACCTTTGGTTTCTTCTGAAAGTGCTTTTTCTGGAAACAGGTAAGAGCAGCAATCAACTCATTTTTTCCAGGCCACTCATGATTTTATAGACCTCTGCTGTATCCCTCCTCAGCTACCTCACAGGCAGAAGATGTCTGGTCTGTTCAATTGTTCTTCGTAAGCACAACACTTTTCGCTCTCCTTTGGATTTCTTTTGTTAGCTGGCTCCTGTGAAGAATAAAGAAGAAACATTCCTTAGTCATGGAAGAACTTAAAAGTAGGTGTTCATATATACGCTATTCCCTGTGAACAAGCAGAGCCTGACAAAACAAATTGCTTGCTGGCAGCAGGGCAGGCAAAAGGAACAACAACAGAAATCTCAAAAGGGAAGGGAAGAGGAGGGAGAGGCACTTAGAGGATCAAATCTAGAGGAAAAGTATGTTAAAAACAAATGAACTGAAGAAAGAACTTGTTGTTGGTGAAGTTGATCCTTCATGCTGCCCTGCTATCTTGTAAAAGGAGTTTTATTTGCCTTTTTGTGGGAGTCCTGGGAGGAAACTATTAAAGGAACAGGCTTTAGGCAGTTTGTGGGGATGTGTATATAGGCATGTGCACAAGTGTGTGTGCGTGTGTGCTTGTGCGTGCATGACTGTGTTTTCTCCCTCCCTTTTACAAGGGCCGGTTAGGTCGCAAGGTTAAAGCCAGGGGGGACTTATTTTGTGTTGTAAGAATTTTTACAAAGTGTAAAGGATCAAAGTAATTAGCTAAGGGTGAGAGCCCAAGACTGTCAGAGAAGTAATGCAGCCTCTGCCCAGAGTCGTGATCGCAGCCGGCCAGACTGAAACTCCAGATACTGGGAATATATTAACCAACAGGTCCAAGCAGCGTGGGGTATGTTGCTAGATATGAGACTTGTAAGAAAGAGGAAAGGCAACACGTTGGATGGAGCAATTGGAAAATGTTCCAGAAGTGTGGCTGAATGAAGCACAGGAGCTTTTAGGTGCGAACATTTTAAAGCCAGCTGTTTGCTGCTTCATGGGCTGCCAAACCACGCTGGCACTCCTTGGGGACTGGGCCACTGCTTCCTGCTCCCAGCTAGCTGGAACTGCTCTCTGGAAGCAAGTCAGGGCTCCCAGTAAGAGCTTTTTCTCTAAGCTTACATCAGTTTTCTCAAGAACGAACCTCTGATGACACAGGTCTTCTGTGTCTATGAAAGTAGCTCTGGTTTTCATTGCTACAACAATGGTGGTATATGTGCACACTATTCGACAGCAAGAAATTCAATTGCTATTAGCATTGCACAATCTATCTGATGACCTACTGTTCCAGGTTTCTCATTTTTCTATTTTCCTCTTGTGGAGAGAAATATCCAAAATTAGGAAATACATTCTTGACACACATTTCTACGTAGAAGTATAGGGATGAGAAAAGACCTTTGGTCAAAGAGACAGTCCCACCTATACACGACTTCCTCAGTTTCAGGAGTGGCTTCTGTGTGCAAAAAAGCCAAATTACAAGGCAAACAAACACGGACTATACCATGGAGAGTCTGCAAGACCGTGGAGCTGCCCTCATTTTTGACTGACAGTAATAAATGAGAAGAATGGATTATGTCCTGTCTTGGAAACAGAGACCAAGGTCTTCCAGCCAGCCACAGGACAGCTTGTTGGTCACTATACACTTCCATCAGCTGGGCCACCAGATCCATCACCACCAAACATCATTCAACAAAAAGCTGATAAGCTGCCACATCCCACCAAGGAGATTCAAGGGGATAGGAAGGAATTACGGAGTGGAACTCCAGATATCTTCTCTGTATCACAGCTAGCAATAAACCATTCGCACTACCCAGGGCACTGGGATAGCAGGAGAAGTTGTCTCTACTCCCCATCTCCCACTGCTGTTTGAAAGAAACATATTTACTTCTGGAAAAACTTCCTTTTTAAAGTACTGCATTAATTTTATTAAATGTTCATCATCTACATTTCACCTTTCCTCCTCAAACTGTGTTCATCTTTGAGAGAGAAAAATAAGCCTTGATGCCTAACCACAAGTTGGCTCGGAGCCGCCTTCTGTCTCCAGCCCCTGTGAGGATGAGTTAGTGCTTTGGAGCTGCTATTGATCTCCAGGCACAAACTGTCTGGCTGCACGGTCCTTGTGTCTCCAACTCCGCACCACTCCTGCCACCTGAGAGCTTCCTTCATTTGGCATCCCCCTGCTTTTAAGCCTATTTGAGATGCAAAATGTACAGCTGGCAGGTGTGGCTCCATGATGGCCCGCAGCCATTTATCACACAGTTCTCAATAAGCTAATAGCCCTAATGTGTGAAAATTGATTTCTGGGGTGAATGCAAAAGTCCCAGTGATTTACACTCTATTTCCAATTGATGAGGCTCAATTGATTTCAACGAGTACTAAAATATTTACCATAGAGAAAGGCAAGGGGGAGGGCTGTGGTGTAGGACTGGGAACAGGGTCATCACTCATGGAGAGGCATCCAGCAGTGCCTGCAAACAGCACCGTCAGCCCATGGAAAGGCCCATCAGGAAATGAGGCTTTAGGTGCACCAGGAAAACTACTGGGTCAGCACTAAGTTACAAGAAGAGGGAAAGCAGTGGCAAAAAAGAAGGAAAAGCCAACATGCTGTAAATACAGACTTCCAGCTTCAGGGTGAGCTAAGATTCACAGTGAAATAGCCATCACTTCAGGAATCCTTTGCCCTTTGCTGCTGTGTGCTGCCAGCATGAGCTCCAGGAGGCCTTGCCCTTTGACTCATACAGCCTCCATGAGCCTCATGACAACACGGCTATGCTCAAGCTTCCCAAACACCTAACCACAACCACTGTCCATTCCGAAAAAACTTCTCCAGGCACAGCTTTTCGTAAGACAGATCTTAGTGCTAACTGCACAGTTTGATGGTCAGGGTGTCAGAGGGCAGCTCCAAGTAGGACACCTCCTCCCACTGCCTAACGCCTAAGTGTCAGTGTCCCCAAACCAACTGCCCCAGCAAAGCAGATCAGTGTGCTCAGGAGAAAGTGGGGAAGGGAATGGAGAGAAACAAAAGCTGGAGCACTCTCGCAGCCCACAAGATCATTTGCTTCTCTTTTCCTCAGCCTCACAGATTTACTACTCTTTTCTCCTATCTCTTCTTCTTCCTGAATCTGAACCACCAAACCTAGCTCTTGACTCCCCGTGATCTTTTCCAAGTCTTCCCCTATTTGTCAATCTGTTCTTCTCCTTCCCTTGTCTCTACAGGGTAAATTTCCCATTTACCAGATCAAAGGTTAACACTTGTCAGAACAAAAGCTGTGATAAGCATCTCAGCAACTAATCATTTCCAAGTTTGGAGCTGCCCTCACATCTTTCTCTTTGTCACTCACAAGAGATTTGGGGCTAGAGGCTTGTGAGAAAATGATGACAAAGAATCTCTTCGCAGTGGGGTCAGACTTAGATCTAGGTGTGAAGCTGCTAACAGTTATCAGGTAGGAGAGGGCGACAGGACTCATCCATTGCACACTGCCCCTGTGGACCCTACCATGGGAATGGAAGTGCTGTCCCTTCCCAGCCTTCAGAATCCTGTCTGCATTGGACTGCACCTGCAAATATAACACTTGGGTCTGTACTTCCAGGTCAGTGCCACCACAAAAAGCCAATATACCACAATTCTTGGGTTTAGTGTGGCATGATCTATTCCAAGATCACCTTTTAGTACGTGGTTGTGTGTATCTCCAAAAGTCTGTCTTTTCTGAATTTTGAAGGCACTGCTGTAAGCAGAACTTCTCTATCACTTGTCATCCAACAACTCATGCTGCTATTCATCCATGATAACAAAATGCTCTGGGGACTATGAAATATCAATAAATAAAGAGAATAAATTCTCATGCTAAAAAGATATATTCTTTCTACAAACCTCCCAGTATAGCAATGTCAGAAGATTAGGAACATGACACACACTGAGCTTAATGTACAGAATGCTATGACATAACCCCTCCAAACCTCCTGCATTAGCTTATTTGGAGATGTAGCACCAGGATCTCAGCTGAAGAAACTCAAGACAGCTTGGTAGAATCACCCAAATGAGAATCTGCTTTAAAAATACTTATTAAATCTTTAAAAGGAGCAGCCACAATTTTAAGCCCTTGGATAACTCAATAGCTAAAGCAAAGCAAGAAGCCAATGGAGCTGTATCAGTCTGTAGCAAGTAACTCACTGAATCTTTACACTTATGATTAAAAATTCTTTACAAACTCCCAGTCTTTTGACCATGAAGGAAATTACTGACCACTACCTACATTATTCACCTGTGCTATTCTGTTCTTCTTGGAAAGCACAAATGAAAACACCAGCCTTGTTTTTTTGGCAGCTTTTTTTTCTGGTCTTAAAGTGCTCTTCAGTCTGAAAGAGCTTAGTTCTGAACATTCAGAACACCTCACTGCCAAGGGAGTCTTTGAACTAATATCAAAACCTTGCCCTTTACTTCTCAGCATTCTGAATGGAAGTACAATTCTTCCCTGGATGTTTTCTTCTCCTCCTAGCACTCTGTGGCTGCTCCTTTAGAAGTTATTTGACCAGGCAAAAGTACCTCTTTCTGTTGTGTTTGCTTTTCTCATTTCATTTGAAATGGCAGAAAAGGAGAAAAAAGGAAGATACTGTTGTTACCATCAACTGAATATTGGTCAGCTACAACAGTGATGAGTTCTGTATAACAGCTAATCTTCTCTATCACCAGATTTTCCAGTTCCCTATTTGAAATAACTCTTCATTTTTTTCTTTCAGTATATACAATCCAGATGATCTCTCCTTTGCCAATCCAGGAGATAAGGATGTGCCAAAAAAAGGAAGAAAACAAATATACATCACCACCCACATATCTAGTGGGCAAAACCAAAACAGTTGCAAGGTTTTCCATTTCTCTGCCAGGCCTACTCTGTGACATCTAAAGACTTCATCAGTTTCTGCTTTCTCCCACCTTTCTGACTTGCTGCAGACCTGCTGCACTCGGATAAACTTGGTGCAATAAGCTCTCACCAGCATAAAGCAGCACTAATTGTTATTCACCTTCACAAAAAGATGACATAGTGTTTCATCAGCAAATGTCCCCAAAGACAATTTAGCTCTCTAGGTGAAAAATGATACTCAAGTGCAAAGTGTTTTTAAAAAATACTGGAAACATATTTTATAAATAATAAAAGAGGAGAAACTTCCATTTTAGCCTATGTCTGTTCCTCTGGCCATCCCTGCTCCCCTTTCTCCTGCTCACTCTGCATAGTTGTATCGAAAATCAGAATTCAGCCTCAGCAAATCCTATTGACTGTCTCCTGTCACTCACCTGATTAAAGGTTCCACTTACATCCAAATGGTTAGAGTCATGACTCCGAGCCATTCATAAAACTCCTATTGAAGGATTAGCTTTCACAAACTTTGCCTTAATGATTATGCATTCTATTGATCAGTGGGGGAAACTATAAAAATTGACACCAGAATAAACTTTGAAGGACTGCTCTCACTCAGCAGAACTAGGATCAATTTGAATCGACCGGGATGATAGGGAAGGGGGGAAAAATAACTGCTCTCCATTAGCTGGGTGTAATTCTGATTAGCTGAATGTTTAGTTTTTGTTTTGTTTTGTTTTGTTTTGTTTTGTTTTGTTTTCTATCTGTCCCTATTTGACTGCTGAAACCCAACAGCATTTTAGTGTGATCCAGATTATCAGACCCCGAGTTTAACTCTCTAAAATGCTCTGGTGTATGCTCATTCCACCTTTGCTCCATAGATAAGCCCTCATTCATGACTATGATGCTGAGATTTTCTTATCTCACTTTAACACAATCCAACATACCCCACAGATTATTTTGTTCACAGAGGGAATATGTATTAGCCATTGATAAAGGAAAAAGACTGTTCATATGACATTTGTTTCTAAAGTCAATCAGGAATTCTTTGTTTTTTTTTTTACTCCTGGAATTCTTTTCCAAACCCTTTTTAACAAGCATAAGTATACTACCAGGTATCCAATTTTGGCTAGCCTGTCCTAAAGAGGAGATGACTGTAGGGAGATACACCCAGAAGTTCAGTGGCTTTCCTAAATATTTCATTTGCAAAAAAAAAATTAAAAAAAAAAAAAAACGGGTAACATTATATTATCTATTGTATATACATATACTATCTATGAAAATACTATCTGTAAAGCTTTCCTCTTTCAAATTTTAGACCCTCATGGATACAATGGAGAAAATAACGCCATTTATCTGTACAGTTTTCCACTGAGCAGACTGTTTTCCAACTGCTAGCCCAAAAATCCAAACATGTACACAACTGACTTTTTCCAAGCAATCGCAGGTTAACTGGGGATACCCAGTTCTAGTTTTGCATCTTTGTACTTTACTGTCTAACCACAATTACCCAATGTCATTTCAACGTAGTCACCTGTTCATCCCACCTGAGCTTTAGGAATTGCCAGTTCACGGTACTGAGTTTGAAACAGCAGTTGTGGAGATGGACACATGAAAATCTCAAGGCATTTCCCCTTCAGTGCATGGAGAGGAGGAACAGTAGCAGCTCCTCAAAAGATTTTACAAAAGCTGCATCCAGAACTTGGCTAACGTTTTCATGTGAGTTGCTGTCCTTTTTCATGAAGGATGGATAAGATCCAGTCCAAGGAAGCAGATGTTTTAAATTACTGAATGAACCTTGTCTAGAGCCTAGCCTTCATGGCCACTGGAGTCCAGCTCGAGTTTATATTACACTAAGAGATTTTCCCAGATTCAATTTCCAGGTGGCCATTGAAATTCTTTTTGGTGGTCTCCTATTTGCAGTGAATTTATTCACAGGATTAGTGACCTGTTTTCTCTTGTTTTGATACTCACACCTACCATTTTACATGGCAACCCAGACAGTTGAGCTAGTCTGTGGGGACAAGTAATCAAAAATGAGAGCTGAAAATGAGCTGATAGACATGGGCAATTTGAAGCACTATGGTACGTCCAAAAAAACAGAGTGGTTAAGACAGAATTTTCCCTAAAGACATTTCTAGTGTTATACAAAATAGGTAACTGTGACTGAGGAGGATTTGTCTCAGCTAGCTGCAGCGGTTAAAAAGCAAGATCTGGCCAAGGTAACTACCCAGGCTCTTTACTGAATTAATGGCACAGGCACCTCTAAGAGGTAGTACAACCCATCTGTTCTAGATGCCTTTTTCTGGGACAAAACTGCTTCCTTTCTAAGCAGCATGCACCAGACACAATATCTGAATAGCAGGTATGATTTAGAAAGAAGAAAAAGTATGGTCAAAGCAAGCCAGAGGTTCGTGTGATGAATACAGACAACATTTTAAAATAATTCTCGGATGTTTTCAAAGACAAAGGCTCAGTGAAAGAACAAAAAAATGCATTCAATAACTCAAATGCCTCAAAGACAATCAGAAATAAAGGTGGTGTTGTGAAAAGGAGGACTGATGCGACTTAAAAACAGTGGGTGGACTACATTGACCAGAATCTACAGCCAGGCATATCCACGTTATCAGTTAAGCACTCAAAAATCGTGGTAGTAACTATTACAACAGACAGCTAGGAAATGTTGTACATCATCTATTTCTGAAAATTTGGAAGCTCTATGGAAGATGTGTCTGCTACTTGTAACTTAATGGATTCAAATGTACCGGAATGCTTTGCAGAAGGATTCAGACTGGATGATGCAACACCTTGATCTTTAATTTTATGAATCTAGGAAAAGAGGCTTATTTTCATGATTAGAAAAGAAAAGCCATGTAAGTAAACATATCTTCTGATATATACAATTTAAGTGAAGGCATAAAATAAAAACTTCATACAGTGTTTAAAAGAAATGCAAACAATAACTATCATAAATAAAAATATTCACAATCTTAACAGTATGCAAGCTGCAAGTAAAGATCAAGTAAATGTCCTAAAGTACGGTCTTTGAATGTTACTTAAATAAGTGGTGTCTAGCATCCATTTTACTCCTAAGCTTTTCTAATAGTTTCTAGAAGCTCTCAAAGTGATGACTTTGGAGTAGTAAACTCTCATTTAGATCAGAAGATTGAAAAAATATGTGGGAAATCATTAGTTTTGCAGCAGACCAAAGAAACATATCTATGGTTGAACTTGAAAAAAAGAAAAAAATGTAATAAAAATAATAATGATAGTACTAACAGGAGTGTTTCATAACGAATGCAAGCTGAGTAAAGATAACTTAATTGCTGATCTAAGGAAAGCAAAAACTATAGCTAAAGTGTTTCGCCACACAGAGCAAAGCAGGTAGAAAAAGATATATGAGGATGATAAACTGATTTGGCAAAATTCACTCAAAATCTATACATAGTCAATAATTCCTTGTGGAAATTATTGGAATATGAGGTTGATAGCATTCAGCAAAAAGACATTAATAGACATTTAAGTGATTAAAATAATTTATTAACAACATAGCTTTAAAATATTATGATGTGACTAAGCTGATTGCATTGGGAGCACTGCTCCATGCAGGCGTAAAGTGTCTGTCAGACTTTTAAAGTCATTCCCAAAAGTTCATCTCATTTGAGCTTAATGCAATCCTGGGGATAGCATGGAAGGGTGCTAACCCCACACATGGCCTACACTGGGTCAGGGCATTTCTTAGGCCTATTTGTTGATAAAAACAAGAAAGGAGTGCTCTAGACATGAGTTTCATGGAAACACTTCTGGGAACCTCAGACACTGACCCCCAAACATATTTTCCTTTACAAATTGTTCCCTGGCTATTTCCTGCTCACATCACAAAGCACTGAAAAGGATCCATCCAATAAAGAGCTGAGATGGTGAAAATAGAACTAAGAGGGAAGCTCACCCTTCTAGACTCTGATCAACACCTCTGGTTGACCTTCTTGGTCGACCATTTTGACCAAGAATGAATGCTGTTGGGAATGATCACAGGGAGGGGTTACATTTGAGCTTCTGGGACATCACCAGAAAGTGGTGTGAGTATTTATCGTTCTAAAGAGCAACATGGTAAAGAGTACATTCCCTTTGCAGTTGCCAGTGATAATGGATGGCTGTGTGAGCTAAAAACCCAGAAGTTAAAAGCTACATTTATTATCACTCTATCTCACACCAGCAAATTTATGATCCCTTCCAGACCTAAAACATCAAAGCAGAGCAGGAGTCAGAGCCTTTTTAGACTGTTATTTTTTTTCTTCTTCTTTTCACATAGATTGCTTTATTTATTTTTTAAAAAGAGGTGGGCATTAAAACCAAAATCTGACCTTTGATCCCCTGAGGCAACTCATTACTTACGAGGGCAAATAGGGAGCTGAAAGTTTTTCCTGCATGAAACCGTAAATAATTCTTACATACATCCACAAATCACTCTAGGTTGGTAAAGTAAATAGTAATTGGTGGGTTTCTCCCTAGAGGCAGGTCTGAAAGAGGTTGTAGATTAGAGTTAGGGATTTTTTGTAAAAAAAAAAAAAAACTTTTAAAACCGCGTCCCCCCCAGCTCAATGTTCCAGATGCTCAGATAATATGAGAAGTTTTGGAGGTTTGTGTATGGTAGAAATGTGGGGAGGGTAAAGTTTGGCTGTTTTTCTTATGTTTAGCAATTTCTCATGTTGGAATTTAAGAGATTCACAACTTCAGGGCAAAGGGGAGTATTAAAAAAATTAAATGCCACATGTGTGCTACAGCCTTTTCCGTGTACAACCCACGTTTCAAGAAGGGACATTCTTCACATCTTCTCCTGAAGAATCAGCCCCACTCATGAGTTTGCAGAAGCAGAAGATTATTGCCTCCTACTCTTCTTTTTTAATGTGAATGACCCACCATAGTTAAACACAGTGCATGTGGAACACACATTATCAACTTACAGTGTTAGATAAACTCTATATGCACCATCTAAAGTCTACCAAAGGTCAAACCCCTTTTCAACTGTTTAAATCGTTATCTAAATGCATTTATTCAGTAGCAGTCATCCACAGAAAATAGAATAGAATATCTGTGCTTTTTACTGGAAGAACTCAGTTGTTACAGCAGACCAGCTAATAGAGTGAGAAGATACACTAATATTATCAACTCCAGTTGACATCTTCCCATGCTGTACCAACCAGACCTGCCTATCAAAAAAATAGGATTACTCAGTGGTGCACCATTACAGTGCAGTGATTTTCTCTGCAGGAAAATTATTTAAGAGCTTGCTGATAGCATGCCAAAGAAAAGCCATCAAACAGAGCAGCTCTGTGCAAAACACTGTTTTCACAGAAAAAAAAAATGCATAGCTGTTACACTTTGATGAGAAAAGTCATAATCATGGAGAATAGCAAGAAAACGAAATAGGAAAGGGGATGTTTTTAAGTGTGACTGACACATTTCTATCTGTATGGACTGACTACAGGCAGACACAATTATTTGCAAGGAGAAAACATGTCCCAAGCGTGATTCTATTTCCAAGAAGAAAACAGGGGCCATAAATACACATTTAATAATTGAAACAAATGGTCTGATTTTCAGCCAGGCTGAGCACAGTGCAACAAAGAAACCTAAAGTGTTGATTAATACATAGGATTTTTCTACCTGGCCTCTGACGTCTTCAAAAACTTCAACGTCCAAAGCTAAAGCCATGTGGAGTTTCGTCTTAGACAAGATTAGGTTTGAAATTTCTTAGGTTTCCTTTCCAGCCTCCTTCAGCCCTGAGACCTGTGGCCTGCATCATGTGCCAAAAGAACTGTTAGAGGCTCTGCTGATATTCCTGAGACATTACCGTAAAACGTGCAAGAGTTGCACTAATCTTCCTTCACAGCCTCTTTCATTTCATACCCCATGTTAGATAAAGCCGGTATATAAAACTGCAATAATTTGAATGACTGAAAATGGGAGTAGCAGAATCACTTGGAATTTCTACCTCTCTGACCTACAGTTTTCCCCAGAAAGGATTTACACCCTGGGGCAGGAATGGCAAAGCCATACCCAGAGCTGGTCCTGAGCTGCTGCAGATTGTATACAGAATTACGAAGGTAAAACAAAGTAAGTGTGGGTGTACTTTAAATAAATTGAGTTGAAACATGTCATCCATTCAGAGGGTGTTTCACAAGGAGTTCAGTCATCTGTTCTGAAATAATGGGAACTCAGGCTTTTATTTTTTAAGTATATAACAAGAAAGTGATTCATTTTTGCTCTCCCAGCAAATCGGGAAATTGTATCTATTCCTAGACACAGAACAGAGGCAAAGGAAGATTAAACACAAATATCACACCAGAAGCCTTTGGCAGAGTAGGAAACCAAACTCACCCCTCCTTTCTGAAACGTACCTCAGCTTCTGAAACATGAGAGCATCACTGCAGCCCTCGTGATCACAGACACACACCTTCCACAGGGCTCAGGAGCACAAGGCAGCAGTCAGTAAAAGATTCCTGCCAGCTTGGGCTTAGGTCCTCTCTGATCTCAGGGAACAGGTTTCTGGTTTCAGAAAGCACTGAGCTGAAGTTTGCTTCCATCAGTTGCAATCTTTTCAATGAAACAGAGAGATTTTTCTCCAGCAAGTAGAGCTATAAATCAGGACATCTCCTGAGGTTCTTTCTTTTGTTTTCCTTCTTTTTTCTCCCCTAGTTAGCGTGCCCTCCCTCCACTTTCCATCCCTCCAGACTTACTTCATAAACATTAGCTTTCAAGCATCTCTTCCCCCAGAGGACATATCATAAACATCATGTTAAATATTTAGAACAGGAAACCACCTCACTTTTCTAGCTACATAAAAGCTATCTTGGGAGGGTGCACTTTCTGTTCTTATGTCTTTTATTTATTTATTTCCTTGTGCACATCATTTCAGTACTCAGGGAGCTTACATTGGCCAGGACATTTGACAACAGTGTTAAGAAGCTTAAGGGGTGTATTCCTGGATGCCTCAGAGATAGCCAGCTCCCCAATGCACTGCGATCCTCACAGTGCCTTTGCGGGCCTCAAATAAGATACAACCATATACATAATTATTATTATTTAGGTTGAAAGAGATCTTCAACATCATCACGTCCAACTGTCAGCCTAACACTGCCAAGTCCCTCACTAAGTCACGTCTCTTAGTTTCATATCCACACATTTTCTCAGTATCTCCGGGGATGGAGACTCCACGACCTCCCTGGGCAGCCTAATCCAGTGCTTGACGACTCTCTCCATGAAAAAATTCTTCCTGATACACAATCTAAATCTTCCCTGGTTCAGTCTGAAGCTGTTTCCTCATTGCCTACCACTTGTCACTTAAGGAAGGACACCAACATCAACACTGTGTAACTACATGGCTTGGAAGAGGGACTCAACAAGGCAAGGACTCTTAGTGGTACACACATCGATGTCGAACATTCCAGCTTGCCCACTCAGCATTTACGGGGCCACTCTCTCTTCCTACTGCTTCTCCTGCAGGCCCATGCACAAGTAGGATAAGTGTCCCACCTGAGTATGTGGCTGTGGCCACAGGGCCAGGCCGGGAACCAGCTGTGGGCTGCTGACTTCTCCACCACCTGCCCCTTCCTCTGCCTGGCACAAGGGAAGGCAGTGCAAGAGTCAGGCAAACCACAAGGCCCTGCTTCAGTCCTGTTTTGAAGATTTAAAAGGTGCAAAGGGGTTGATGTTGGCATTTCAGATGTGGACAAATCTCACCCATTGTACTTAGGTGAATCAAATTCTCAGTGATGTAAACTGAAAATTCTTGCCAAGTATGCACACAAGAGAAAGAAAAACAAAGACTATAAAGATTTATAGATTGCTTTAAAACACATTCACCCTAAACTATGAGCTGCTCCTAAAAGCACTAACAATCTGGCTTAAAAGTGAAGGATTCTGCTGGAATGAATGTTTTAGTGAAGACCAACAGAATTTAAGAGCTAAATTCAGGTTATTAGTTCAGTAACTCAAAACAACAACACTAAAAGTTTAATATCTTTGAATTACATGTTTAAACTAAGAAGGACTTCTTAGGCCCTAGAGACATACAGCACCACAGCGGTCCACTTCTTTATGCTCACACCTAACACATCTCATAGAACTGCATCAGCTGGTTGCTGTCAGATCTGCAGTTGTGGCTGCGTTGAAATATATCCCTTCAAAAAGCAAATCCAGCCACCAGGGTAAACCTTCAGTCATTCACAGGTCTAGATTTCCATGCACAGTTCAGCCAGGGTATGCAAACTCCAAGTTGGCAAAACTGAGCTAAAAATCTCTTTAACAAGAACAAATTCCCTTGCCACAATCCCAGTGTTTCCTGCTTTTAGTTGGGATGAAAACGAGGAGAAATAGCAGTCTCTATGGCACTAAAAGCATGGTCACTTCCACTAAGTCAGAAGTGGGATCATGAATAGAAGTGTGTGAAAATAAAATGACCAAATATCAAAAAATAACAACAGATCATATTTTGCGATCATTTTCTTTCAGGCAGGAAGGCTAAGGCTGGTTCTAATTTGAATCTAACTGTTGGCCAGGCCCTACCTTATATATTATCTTTGGAATGTGAGTCATTTTGTTGGCTTAGTTATTTCTTCTTCTGTAACATGGCACTCCTGACTACAGTGGTATGTGGGAGCTATTTTTATTGGGTAGTAATGAAAGGAAGTGATGGATAGAGCTGGTTGGGAACATTTCAACAAAACATTTTTTCATTTGAATTTCCTAGCTGGTCAAATGAGAAGTTGTTCACACTGAAATGGTTGGTTCCAGTCTTTTTTTTGTTTGAAAACTAGCAAATTCTAATGTTTCTACACCAAAAAAGTTTCAACTGCTTCAGCCAAAATAATTTTGTTTTGAAATTAGAAGAGAAAAATTAAGTAAAAATTGAAAAAAAAAAAAAAAAAAGTTATTTGAGAAAGACCAGGCAGGCCTGATGAAGGAGCCTTTGCAAAGTATGCGAAGCCAAACACGTCCTCTGCATAAATATGAACTTGACTTTTCTCCCTTCCGATATTAAGTTCTTGAATGTTTTCAAGGCTTTGGCTTTTCATCTTACTCGGAACAGTTGCTCCTTTTCTTCATGGCCTCTTCAAGAATTTCAAGAACATCAAAACCCTCCACTGGTTTATTTGGCAGAACAAAAACACTGCATGGGCATGGGTTTGGGAAGGCAGGATCCTTGAAATACTTCCTGGTCAGGGTCATCTTGGTTCTGTAGCATGCGGTCTCTACGTGATGTGGTGTGGTGAAATGCAGATGGTAAACCACATGTTGGAAACCTACCAGTCCCAGGTGCCCACAAAAGCCAAAAATTAAAAGGGTGTATCCTCAATGGATGACCACCCACTCCTGAGACCTTGCCTTTCCCTGTGGGCTTTTCTTAACAGCTTTCAAAAGCACGGACAGCTATATCTTAAGCAAAGCTGGCCAGTGATCTAGGAAACTCTTCAATTATAGATGAGCACCAATAAACAGCCAGTGATTTGCTGGAAATTATGAAGTATAAATAATTGAAAAGCAGGGAGTTGGCCCAGAGGTACCCTTCTCTCTTGCTGATTCGTCTTAATGCATTTCCTTGATGCAACTCCCTGCTGTGTACCTAGCACTGAAGGGAGCTGCAGGATAATGGCCCTTGAAGAATATGCTGACCTGCTGGTGCACAGAGTTATAAATACATGAGCATCTCCCAACTGAAAGGTGTAGCTATGGAAAGGGGGTTAACTCGGTGAACCCAATTCTCACCCTGCTTCCAGTAAGGAAAGCAGAAATTTTATTTGAGTACATAGGGGCTCTCCAGTCCCAATGGAGTACAGTGTCTGAGAGAAGTTTGTGTGAAAGAACTGGAATATTTATTAGCTGCTACTTTCTCATGGTGTCATTAAACAGGAGACTCGATTAGTAGAGTGCAGGAAGCTGCCTCAGTTATTTAATGGGCTAACACTCGGAGTCCTTATTGAGGAGAGAGTTGACTTCAGAGATCACAAGCTTCCAGCCCTGACAACTATGGTCTGCAATGGCTTTTCAAACAGCCACATCCCAAAATGAGGAAAGAAAGCCTTTCTTGGGGCTGCAACATCGGGGCAAGACATGAAACAAACCCAAAAAGCTGAGTCTGCAGCTCAGCTCTCCAGAGGTTTTTCTTTGTGGACAAACAGGATTTCGGCTAGAGCTTATTCTTTATTACAAAAAATAAAAAAAAATAAAATAAAATCCATGAGGATGTACAGAAAGGGCCATCAAGAATATTCATAAAGAATCAGGAGCACCTCTCCAAGCATGGATGAATCTAAGGGAATTTTACTGTTAATACCAATCACTTAACAGCTGTCTTGCATCTTGATGCTTATGCAGCTTTAGTGTTGAATGTAACTGTAGATGTTGTCACAATCTGTATCAAATCTTTCACTCTATAAACACCGAGGTTTCACTTACAACCAGTAGCAATGGTTCCCATTCAGTAACGACACACTGGGTCATAATCATATCTGCTTTCAGGAGCTTTAAATATGCCACATCTTCAATGAAAATCTTTTGGCTCTTGTACTGAAAAGTAAACACCATACTTATCTCAGGTTTGAGAATCAGCTGGGAACAGGGAAAGAAGAGCTGAAAGACAGAAGCAGCCTCCATAAGGAGAAGTTACTAATAAGACTGCTAAGGAAATCAAAAAACTGAAGCACAGGATAGGTCATTTCTAACTAAGATGTCTAAAACCGAGGGGTCTTCTTCATTGCTCATTCTCCTTTATTTTATTTCTAGCCTTTGCAATTGGGCCATTTGCCTCATTGCAAAACAAGCTTCCAAGACTAGTCACATGAACTGCCCTCTGGAAGTGTCTGATTGTCACCACTGATTCACATGAAGTGACACCACTGTGCTCAGACTTTCGCTTCCAAAGTTCAGACTTGTAAAGGAAGGTGACACAAACGGACTGTCTAAATACTCCAAAGACACATTTTCAGTTCTGTCACAACAGGCAGGTCACTGTGAATAATGTGCTTCAGCCTTTGATGGCCAAAAAACTCACATCTACTGAAGAAAAGATGAAAACCAGGAAGATTAAAAAAAAAAAAAAAACACAACAAAAACAAAAACAAAAAACCATAATATTTTCAGGAAGTGAGTGGGAGAGAAGGGTTGGGATGGCTACTGCTTTATTCATGGGTCTACCTGGAACCAAGGAATGCTCAGAAGTGTGGGGGTTTCTGGGGATTCCTCCTGGCAAAAGAAATAGGCTGGTACGTAGGGAGGCAGGGAAAATGTTTTACCTGTTCTTCTGAAGGGCTCACTCATTCATGGCATAATATTCTCTCTCATATGAAGATCATAATGATAATTTTGAAACAGCTGTGTATGGTGAGTTATAAACAGAGGGGTTAGGATCACTTGGTCGTCTTCCAGGTGAAGAAAGAACATGCATGCGGTCTGCACAACTCCCTCCTGCTCCTGTGCAGCATTAGTGTGCGGTATGCAGGAAAGCTGACTGCAAGAAAGCAAACATGAAAAGGAATGGGGCGGCCACAAGAAACATAAAATCCTCCTGGTCTAATGAGGTGGCTGCAGAAGGGAACTTGGAGCTGGCAGTGTCTCCAAGGCCAGCATCAGGGCAGGATGGGCTGATGAAGTCTGAGTAGATGCCACAGTTCATAGCTTTGAAGACCTAAGGAAGCAGCATAAAGGGACATGGAACCAGGGCTCAGTATGCAGATTTTGCTCCATTATGTTTCTGAGCTGTTTTTTCTCTTTTCACTCCCAGCTATGGAAGACGCCAAAGCTGTTAAATATCAAGCATGTATAATGGGAATCCCATAAGCTGGGGGAATGGCCAGGATTCAAAGATATGTCCAGAGCAGAAAAAAAAAAAAAAGAAAAAAAAAAAGAAAGAAAGAAAGAAAAGAAAAATAAGAAAGAGAAAAATAAGCATAGAGATGTGGGTGGAAGCAGGGAGGAGGGGGAGAGCTTAGACCCATGACTTCTCTTTGGTTGCTCTATTTTATTTATTTATTTATTTTTTTGAGGTCACAGCTTAACGACACTAGAGTTTTGTTGCTGTTTATACTACTGTTATTATTTTTTTTTACTTTGGGTCCTGAGAATCTATAATGAACACAGCCCCTTTTAAGATGGATGCTACATCCATCTTAAAATCTGCCCAGAGCTCTCCTGGGGCAATCTCCATGCTCTGCAAGCTATGATTTGGGCAGAGCACAACTCACTCTCAGCCCAGGCCCAAAGGAAGCAGAGGTCCCCCTGGATATTGACACCTCCTCATAGAACCATGGCACTGCAGGAGCCTTGTCCTGACCACTGAACACTGCACACTGCACAGCTTTCCATCAGAGACAGCTCCCTCCTGGACACAAGGCTGTGTCATTAGCATAATGAGAGCAAAAAGCAGCTCCTGGGGGCAGTGGGATGCTTTGTGCTCCCTGTGCTGGGTATCCCAAGCTGGGTATCAAGGCAGGAAGCAGACATGAAATGAGATGAGAGAAGGGTGTGTGATATAGTGCTTTTCAGACGATGCCCCTGACAATTTGGCTAGGATCTCCTTATCACACAGGATTTCATTCAAACCTCAGAGACTACATACAAAATATATAGACCACAGAAAACTGCCTTTTCTATGCGACTTGCATGCTCTTAATATAGGACACAAGATGAAGTGGGAAATACCACCACTGCCCCAAACCACCAGAGCTGCCAGCATTAGATATGCAGGCTATGCATTAAGTACAGAATGCTATGAGGGATAGGAGGGCAGTGGGATCACTAAGGACCTGGCACTCTCACACTGTATCAGCCAGAAGCTACTGGCATTTACACCAAAGGGATCATGAATGCACTCAGTAAGGAACGAAGCATTCCAGCTGAGCTCTCTGATCCCATTCCATTCTGCCACTATCAGTTGGGATCCTTGGCTACCTAATTCTGAAACTACCCCTCAATATATTCCAAATATATTCTTTCTTTCTTTCATTTAGCAATTTCCACAGGCCTTGGAAAAGCAAAGATTGCAGGAGAAATTCCTCTGGAAGAGGTAACAGTAAAATGAGAGAAAAAAGTTCACGGCAAAGAAAGATAAGCTGAAATTACAACAGCTCATGGTCTTCACTCAAGATTGAGCAGAACTGTGCTATTTTTAAGCATTTTCCTTGAAGTAAATACTATTCTCTGCATTTAGAGATGGCAGAACTGAGATACATGGGCAATAAAGTGCTCTGCCCAAGGCTACAGAAAATGGAGGCAGAACTAGGACTCCAACCCTGATGCTGTGTGCTCATCCTAAGGCTCTCCCTTGGAAGTCATAAACTTAATTTTAAGAATCACTATATCTGAAATATACTATGAAATTTTGGCTTGAGGATCTCTTCGGCCACTGTTCACAGGGAAAATAGTTTTGAAACAAGATAAGTTCAGTATTATTATATTAAATATGTATTTATTAATATAATTAAAATGTTTAATTAAAAACAAATAAAAAGCTCTCAGCTTGCAAAAAGCCTGGCATGGCTGTGGATAGGCTGCCAGAAAAGGCAGCAGTTCTTCCCTTCCCATTCCACTTTGCCTGAGTTTGTATAGAAAACGTGCAAAAGGAGGTGGGCAAGAGGAAGAAGAGTTATTTTTATTTCCTCAGCCACTTAGCTAAGAAATGCATCCACAGATGCAGCTTTGCTCAGGTCTGTCAATTCTCTTGAAGAGGCTCCTCCTTCTGCCAGCATTTGTTTCTGCTGGTTTGCTTCATTTGCACAGGTGAACCTGAAGTTCAGTCGCTGCTGAAGCCCTGATGGAGCCATTTGATCTCAGCACAGCTCTGATTAAACAAGCAGCTGTTTTCAGCCCAACAGTCAATGTCGAATCTCAGACTGAGAGACAAGCACACCACAAAACCCCATGGCTTCGGCCCTGCTCCCTGGTCAAGCCCTGAGCATCAGCATTGAGGTTGCATTTCTGGAAGCTTTTCACATCCCACACAGCTAAAGGAGGACAAGTAGAGGTGGGGAATGCCCTCACCATGTACCAAAGAAACCCACTTTGGAGCTGCATCATCTCTTGCACTCTCAGATTCATTACAAAGATTTAAGAAATAAAGAAACAATTTAATAGGATGACAAGATGCAGATAAATCCACTGAAAAAAAAGACAGATATTTAGCAACACAGTAAGAACCATTGCCTCTTCCAAAACCATCTCTCTTCCCTTACTTTCCTGAAACCACTTCCCTCTTTTCAGGCATAAGTCCAGAAGGAGAAAAATGATATTTTTCCCCCTTCTTTTTGATAAAATAATCCATTTTACTGCTTCAGACAAGCTGTTATTCATCTTGAACCTGTCCATCCCTCCCACTGGGAGCTCCAGATTGATTTACCAGCTAATCCAGTTAGCAGCTCCTGCCAGCCACAGCATTCCAACATCCCCTAATACAAAGCAGAGGAAAAATGCATACATACATACGTGGGTGAGACAGAGAACACGCATATGCTAGTACACGCATTGCCTCTGTGTGTGTTTTTAGGTCAGAAAGAGAGAGAAAGCCACCAAGAAGTTATGTTAACTCAAAATTTCTGGCTTCTATAAGAAATAGTGTTGCCAGCATGAGCAGGGGGTTGAAACCAGATTATCAATATGATCCTTTTCAACCCAGGCCATTCTATGATTCTATGGTCATCTCCCTGTACTCAGCCCTGGTGAAGCTGCACCTTTAGTGCTGTGTTCTGTTTTGGGCCCCTCACTTCAAGAAAGACATTGAAGCCCTGGAGTATGTTCACATTAGGGCAGTGGAGCTGTGAGGGGTCCGGAGCGCAAGTGTTATGGGGAGTGAGAGAGGGAACTGGGATGGTTCAGTCTGGAGAAGAGGAGGCTAGGGATGACCTTATCCCTCTCTACAGCTCCTGAAGAGTTTAGGTTAAGTTAGATTGTGGTGAGGTGGGGTATGCCTCTTCTCCCATGCAACTGGTGATGAGAAGGAATGGCCTCAAGTTGCATCAGGTTGGATATTAGGAATAATAACTTCTTCTCCAAAAGAGTGGTTGGGCACTGGGATGGGCTGGTCAGGGAGGTGGCGGAGTCACTGTCCCTGGACAGTGTTGTACTGCCAGACATGGTTTAGTGGGAAATATTGGTGGTAGGTGAACAGTTGGACGAGATGATCTTGGAAGTCTTTTCCAACCTTGGTGATGTTGTGATTCTATGATTCTAAGTTCCTTTTTACTCTTACAAAAGAACAAAACTTCCAAGCTGAGAAGCACTAGCAGAAGCCTTACTCCTGCCCACTAGCAATTTCCTTCCCTTTCCCTGGGGTCCAGCAGTTGGTTATATTACAAAAAAATTCAAGATTCCAGTTCCTTGAAAGTAAGACAGGACAGTTGGCGTGGCTATGAAGAAAAGGTAAATCTATTTGGAAGACCATGTAAGAAGCAGAAGTAAGGACACGTGAAGAGGATGCACATGCAAGACAGGCATGGGCATATCTTTCAGAGATAGCACGCACGTCCATGCTGAGCGTGGGTATGTGTCAAAGGGCCTGGATGCTGTTCCAAGCACAAGGGACTCTGCAAGATGGCTCCAGATCGGTGGGTCACCCATCAGCTGCTAAGTCCTGCCACTCTGGCTTCGCTATTCTTTTACTGAGAATTGCTGTAGCCATACTGGCAAGGTAGAAAAGCAGAGAAGAGCACTGAATGGGAAATGAGCAAGTGTCACGAAACAAAATCAATAGCCTGGAGCCAAAGCTGTTTCTCTCCCTTTCCTGTCTCTGATTTGTGTGCGCGCATGTGTGTGTAACTGCAGGGTGTCTTTACCTCCTCCATTCTCTTTTTTCCCCACCAGTGCAAATGTTGCAGAGCATGATAATGAAAACTGGTGTCCAAGCCACCAGACAAGCCCATCACTGCAATCAGAGCAACTGCGAGAGATTGCAGCCTGCGGGCTCATCAAGCTGTCCTGACACCGGCCAGCCTCATGCACATGAAGATGCCAATCTTGCCTCTCTCCCATTCCTCTTTGGCAGCCTAGTCTCCTCACCCTCCTCCCGCTGCCACGTTCCCCTTCTGCCCTCCCCCTCTGCTCGTCCACACACAGCACCAGGAACGCCAGCCCGGGCCACATCCCAGCCGCTGTCTCTTAACGATTCTGATAGAAAATGCCCAGCAGGCTGAATCTTTCCTAGAAAAGCAAGGGGAGGTCGGAAGGCATATGGTTGCTGTCCTCTGAGCTCCGGGTGACAAGGTCTGTGATGCTGCATCCTTCCCAGGCAGAAAAGGGAAAAAAAGAGAGAGAGAAAGAGAGAAATATCGCCTGCTCGGGCTTTGGTAAATCATAGGCTGCTCGCTGCAGTAAGCAAACCTCCCTGACCCTGTGCCGCACTGCTGGGAACGTATCACACCATGCTGGCAGAACAGAGGCTAGTACTGTCTGAAAACTGGAATTTAAAAGTGCACAGATACTGAAATCCCTCAGTGTCCTTTAGTAGAGTCATGGTTTACCCAACCCTTGGGAGAGAGCAAACATCTGTCTGCCTCCCCTCCTTGGCCTAAAATCATGAGTTTTAGCACATTTAGGGCCAAAGACAGCAGAATATCCCTGTATCTTTGCAACTTCTGCTACCATTACTGGCAGACATTTTGTCCGGTTCTGCTCATATTGAGACTTAAAACCCAGCAGGAACCAACAGTTACCTGGCAGTCCATGCAGTGAGCTGGGCTGAATGTCTGGGCTGTGATTTGTGGAGAAGAGATCACCACCTGTGGGGAGGTGAAGGTTGGCACTGGGCTGCACTCCTCCCAGGGCTCACTCTTCCATCAAACAACTGAATTCAGAGGCTGCAAAGATTCAGGACAATACCATTTCCAAGTGCTTTATAGAAATCATTGCAACAAGCTCTGCCCTACTCATCCATACCATTGGCATGGAGGGAAGTCTGCAATTCCAGACTGCATTTTGACCCTAGCTATAGAGTAAGTATAGGATATTACACTGCAGGACTTCTACAGGGCTGTCTTTCAACAGCAGCATGTTCTCATAAAACACAGAATGGAACTACATGCATTTCCTCAGTAAATGAGCAAAAGGGGTCCTCTTTCATACAAATGAGTTCTCTCAACATACAAATTTACTGATCTCTCCTGCAACATCAACATAAAGCTTCTTTCCAAACCATAGACCTCACCTTTAATAATCAATATTTCCTTTCCACTTGCTTAGTTTTCAAGGTCATATGTTGAACAGATTAATCACACTTTTAGAAATCTCCTCTTCCTAGGCTGATGCTAGCACCAACATTATGAGGAATTTAAAGCAAAAACACACTGAACAGGGCTTGTGTTTGTCTTGCCAATGGAATCCTGGGCCAAAAAAAAGAAACTGCTGTTTGTCCAAAATGAAAAGGGCAAATAAAATTATTTCCAGGCTTTTAAAGAAGCTATTACACATAGCAAAGTAAAACAAAAATTACTTGATGACAGTGGCCTTTTACAGCCTTACAGAGAGCAGGCGCACTACAGTGTAAGCCAAACGCTCTCTATATTCTGCTGCTCTTCCATGTGCTCCTAGGTCTGCTTTAGAAAAATGGCCATTCATGGTCATGGTATTTATTTGTAACACAGAACAACTACCTGTAATCCTAGACACTATCATCTCTATTGACTCCATACAGTATCTTTTAAAAATATTTATCTAAATGGAATTCCAGAATGCATAATACTAGCCTGCATTTGGAAGGCAGTGCTCACTATAAGCAGCATGAAACAGAAGTTCAAGAACTATTTGTTTTCTGTCTTTTAAACACAAAATGTCTCTATTATCAAGATGATTTGTATCCTAAAATCAGAGAAATAGAGTAGTTACACGAGTGCCAGTGAGTACCATCACCTCTAGGAAAGCTATGGCTAACCACAGTGAGATATCTGCCACAAAAGATATATGCTGTAACAATCAGAAAGATCAGCATGATGAAATGGTGATACAAGAGGTGTAATGACAAAGGGACCAGTGCAATAGGAAGATGTTACAAAAGGAAAAGTGCTCACCTGTCTCTGAAGATCTAGGCTCATAATACAATCACAAGGGAAGGATCTGGCAGTCAGCTCTTCAGTGAGGTCTAAGAGAGGTGCAGCCAGTGAAGATGCAGCCTTCACCTATGCTCTCAGGGCTAACCAGGTCCTTTCCTCAGCTCTCAATCAGTGGCTCAGGCCAGGACCAACAACTGCCATACATCTGCTGTAGCTGAGCTTGAGCTACAGTCTCTATGCCTTCATTAGGAATGCATCGGTTTGGACAGCACTGATTCTAGCAGAAGGAAACAAGAGTCTGCCAAGCATAACAGCCCAAGTCTGTTCAGTCTCAGTGTAAGACGGCCCTAGGGTTCAAATATTTCAGCACTGATATAGAATTGAAAGGGAGCTGTTTCCTTGAAATGATTTAAATGGAGATATCCCTACTGAAAATTTTCAGTGAGATTCTTCATGTGAGATTCTACATCTTACCAGGACGATGTCTCTCCAGTTGTCACAGGATTCCTGATTCAGCCTTCATCCTGGAGTCTTTGTGCCCAGCTTTACCATCAACTCTGGAGCACCACTCTACAGCACCACTCCACTGTTGACCATTGTTTTACTTTCAACAGCATTTTTACCCAGTATCACATCTAATAACTCCACTCATCCCCTTTCTTGGAGGCAAATAAAACTTACTGCCTTTCTGTGGCAGAAAGGTACATTACTCACAATGAGCTGACATGAGATGGAGAAGGTCAAACAGTAATGAAGTGGCAGTGGTTTGGAGTAGAACCCAGAAGTCCAGTAGTCCAGACCCCTGTTTAATCTACTAGACTTGGCTATAACTAGTTTTTATGTTTCAGAAGGAAAAGTAGAAGAGGAACGACTGTGACTTATCAAGTGTTTAAAAAGTAGGGGAAAAAAAACAAGCGTGCTAGGCTGTCTGACTATTACAAAATGGTGAGCACTTCTGCATCCATTCCTCTTGCCATGTCACTAAGAATTACAGTCTGCCTTAAATGCCTAAGCACATTGAGAACATATAATAATAATTATAGTGTCAGAATTCCCTTGGAGATCTGAGCAAGATCTTGTTTCCTAAAGTAGCTCAGGGAGAAGAGACCGTGACTACAATTTGCCCATTCTTTCATAAGCACTAAAAATGTGGATGTGTTTTCAATTCACATTGAAGGGGCAGAAAGGAGCCACCTGTACAGTGCTGCTGATAGTCACAACATGTTTGTGACACGGCAGTGAGTGCACGATGGATTCTGACCCTGCTCCATAATGGAGACTCCTAAGATTTGGCAAGAGGAACAAAATTCAAAGTCTAGAATACCTGAATGTGTCTGAACGCTGCGTCTCAACTTGGCAAGACGGTGGCTCATTTCATGCTCAGAGTCTTCCATTTTAATGATTTCTCCATTTTCTGCTCTGCTAGAGTGTGACCACACCACTTGCCAAGGAATTTCAGTTCCCCTTGCTTTCAGAGGGGAATGCAAGTTCTCTGTCCCTCCATGAAGCGCTACTCCCTTGGAGGCTGCCCAAAGAAGCCTTCAAGCCATGCACAGCTCCTGCCTACCAGTGCCAGATCTCTGCATGTTTTCTGGGCCAGGAATGGGTTAAAGCTATCAGGGCAACAACAAAAGCAAAGATCCTGAACATCATTTCATGCAAATGACCTTTCAGTGGCTTCCTGTTCGTTCACTGTGCTCTTGTCTGCCAGGGCCCCAGGGCCTTTAAAACCTGCGGCTAGATTTTAACTCATCTCCCCTTATCTGCTTGACTGACTGTCAGCCTCGCACATCTCCCTGCTTGTGATGAAGGCCTTAATTAGTGCTTGTCTGTTTACCCTTTTCCTATTGCCACCTCTCTTTTCCTCTCCCTCTCGCTATTCTTCTCCTTTCTCTCTCCCTCTCCCGTCAGCCTCGGGCTTGTTTGCTTAGCTGGGCAACTCTTGTTTACTCAGTAGGAAGGTTATAATATATGTAAATAAAGTGAGCCAAAAGTCCATGGAAAATAAAAATATAGATAAAGAAATATCAACACAGAAACATATTTTCGCCTTCACTGTTTAAGCTGGCCTTTCTCTTTTTTCTAGCAAACAAAACATTTTGCTGCCTTCTGAAATCAAAAGCAGTTAGGGAACAGAGCTGCTTTCCCCACACACACCTCCTGTCCTTGTAGACTTATCATGAAACACAGACAGCAATAATCACCTACTGCCCACCTAGCTCAGTGCTTCTGGAGCAGACACTGCCCACTTCCATCATCTCAGGGTTCCTGCTTGGAGAGGGCATCAAGAGCTACTGGCTACCAGTGTGCCGTAAAACTATTCAAAGAAATTGAAAACAGAAGAGAAAAGGCTTGCAAGTCAGGCTGAGCACCAAACTTCCTAGAATTAGCTCTCGTTTATGTTTTTTTTTTTTAGAATCATGCAATCATCTTGCTGCAGAGGTCTGGTCAATACATAACTGCGGTCTGAAGCCCTCAGACAAAATCTCAAGGCAGAGACACATGCATACTTAGAAACCACAGATGCCTTGAAGATTTCTTGAGCAAGCCAAAACACAGCATGGAAGATAAAGCCAATCTCATGCAGCAGTTTACTGTCAGCCTCGGAATCAAAGCCCAAACCTTCTGAACACCAGACTAATTCTTATCCATCAAACTTACCCTCTGTACTGACTGCGCTGTAAAATAACACATTAAAACTTGCCTGCTTCCTACAGCCCTTCAGCAGCCAGGTCTGGAATGTCCTGCCCTCACGTAGTGTCTCTTTGCCCCACGGCCCCAGCCTTCAGATGTCTTCTCCAGGCTTTCTGTTGTTTGGCAACAGCCTTTGGAAAAGCTATGCCAAAGAAGTCCCATCACTAGGACAGCTTACAGTGTGTTTTATTATGTGTCCCCTCATGAAACAGCTCTCCATAGACAAAATGCTGAAAAGCTTTGATGGAAACAAAACAAGTCAGTGCCCTTCTGCAGAGGAAGCAACGACAAAATCAAGAACTGAGGATAGAGTGGCCATGGTTTACACATCTTCCCAATAAGCAGATGACCAGATCTAGCCTGGGTGGTGAGAATTACACCTTATATCCGTGGATAATGGGATGCAGCATGCATTCCTTCAGTGACATCAGACAGCTGGGAAATCTTACCTGCAGAGTTTCTCCCGACACATTCCTCCCTAATAAAAGCTGCTTCATGGCTGTAATATGGCTCATAAAATTTGCTTTGTAGCTAGATGTTTAGCACAACTTCTGCAAGATTTACAGGAAAGCGTGTAGGTGTTAGGATCAAAAGAGGACCCGTAACTGTTCACGCAAACACATGATGTGGGCTGGAGTTCTGAGCTGCTCAGGTTCTTGCCAAAGGAGTTTCAAGACTTATCAAACTTTGCAGGAAGTAGTAAAGCTCAGTGGCTGCCAAAGAGTAAAGGACAGAAGAGAACGGTTCTCCCATTAGCAAGTAAAAGCCTTTAGATTTAATGGAGTGTCGGGCTCACATCATGAGAGAGAGGAAAAAGGGGAACTGGATTGAAGAAAGTAGGGAAGGAAGCACGGAGAAAAGTGGAGATGAAGAGAAATAAAGCAGAGGGAAACCTTTTCTCTCTCTGAGAGTGGATTACCAGGATAGAATCATTCATATTTGGGAATAACTTACACACTGTAGTGGAGTCTGGAATAGACAGAGATGGGGGTTTGAGGTGAGAAAGGGAAAGACAGACAGACAGGAAGACCTTAGCATAAAAGAGAGAAAGGAATGTGGTAATACAGGGATAGATGGAGACAGGGCTGGTGAATGTCCGGAAGACAGTCATAGGCCTGGCCAAACATGTCCTGACCTATACAGTAACTCAGCTCCATACACAAGGCAGACTGCTGGGCCAGATGCCGGGCTGTGCCATGGGCTCCCTGGCACTGCAGGGCTCATCTCGCTCACTGCAGCTTTCTGGGACCTCACTGGGAGTAAGATCCTCATAACAGATCCAGTGAGGTTAACAAGAACAGAGTAGAAATATCAAGGGAAAGAAACCAAGCCAGTAATATCTCTTGTGACAGTTTGTAATATTTGTGGGTTACTTCTTGAAGACTTGACATTTTTATGCCTAAATCTGTCAGTGGATCCACTCCCAGCTATGAACGGCTCATGAATCAGAGATGCAAGGTCATTTTTAATTGGGTTGAGAGATGTTTCAGGGTCAATTTGCAAGTATTTGTAAAAGGTGAAATTTTAGAGACTACTTACTCATTAACAGGGTGTGTGTGCAGGCAAACAATTAACTGCATTTTAAAAGATGATCAGGATTGCTAGCTGCCTGTTGAGGCCTGAGCTTTAAGATCTCCGTTTGTCCCGATAATATCTTCTAAAACCTGAACATTGCAAGAGGTTGCGTCACTCTATGGATTTAAATATTAGTGACACGCTAGGTGAGAAACACCACACCTCAATCCTAGGGTGAACAGAGCAGGGATCCACTCAATAAAGGCAGTTATTTCCTCTTTGCCTCTAAGGTTCAAGGGCTGGAGCTTCCTCATCCTAAATCCCACGTTCTTCAGGTCTAAGAATGCTGAAAGCACTGACATCAAAAGGAAAAAAACAGACAGAAAATAAGTCCTCGTGCATGAGCTCTTTCTCGGGGCTCAACAGGCATGTGATCCTAAAAAATATGTAACTCAGCAGAAACATACCACCAAGCTCTATTTTACAAACACTGAGAACCGACCTGCATGGACCGAGAAAAGATTAGAGGAAAAAGGGAGCAGAAAAGTCCATCCCTCCTCTCTGCTCACCTCCAGGCAGTCAAGGAAGCTGTTATGGGACACGTGAGCAGGATTCACATTGGAGCTCATGTGACAAAATAAATATTGCCTGGCCACAATCTCTTGTCATGGGTTGAGGTAACCAGGAATTTACAGGCAGCCAATAAAGGCTTTCTCCAAGAGTTGCTTTTACATTTTTCTCCATTAAATTAAAGAAATTAATAAATAAATAGATCAATTGTAGCTAAAACACAGTATCAAACAAAAGCAACAAACCCAGCCTGATACAGCTAATTAGGATTAGAAATAACAAGGATTATAAAACAAGGCAGCAGCCCTGAAACCCACCATCCCCTCTCCCTGACAGCTGACAAAACTGTTCTGCCTTCTATTAGGCATCTGCCAATACCTACTGCTTCTGAAGCAGACATCAATGCTTTGCTGACCACGGAGCTACTTTTAGTTACCAGGTACTGCCATACAGCCCAGGAGCTTGTAATTCCCAAGATGACATGCAGTACTTAGCTGTACAGATCAGGGTGGCTGTTGTCCCACTCCTGTCTCCTCTTGTCTGCAAGGAGTTCACAAAAAATGGAAACAAACAAACAAAATAATAAAACCAGCATAACTTTCAGAAATGATGCTCTAGATGAGTTGCCAAGTAAGCCCCACAGAGGATACTTGTTTAAGTGCAAGCTAGGACTTTCATCTTTTATTTCTCCAGAGCTCCTGGATGCAATCCATTTGGTTCTCACTGAATACAGCTTCTTGACATGCAAGTGTCTCATCATTATTACCTGAAAAGAGTTCAGCAGCAGCAGTAACTACTGCCAGCTTCTGCTGGAAAAGAAGAAAAATGAAGGAAAAGAATATTCAGCTGCTCTGAAATATTCCTTTTCTTTTTGACTGCTTCCCTTCCTCATGCAGTAATCTAAAAGATGCCCATTAAGCCCTCGATGCACACTCTCCTATTCAAAAGCTTAAGAAGTTTCAGAACATGTTCTGTTCTTCAAATTTATTCTTGTGGCTAATAAGTACTCCAGATCAAACAACAGAATTTCCACACTCATCAAGTTAGGTTTCCATATACACTAAGTGCAGTTAACAGAAGCCAGGCAAGCTCACCTTAACACTGAGCCAGAACATCACTAAAGAAAGAGACGCTTCATTTATTTTGCCAGTTTTTCCTCTCAAAACATGAATTTCCTCTGTGTTCATATTACTAGGTCTCTATTTACATAGCATTTCTGAATCCTATTGAATAGTGTTTTACTTTTACATTTCTGTTCTACAGCTAGCAATGGTGATGTCTTCTATACTCAATATTCTACAAGGGCTGCTCTGAAAGTAATGCCTCCTCTTTTAGGATTTTGGCCCCTGAAGTCAGAGGCAGATGTGGGTGGCATGGCAGTACGGGTTGAACTTTCCACCAATATCCCATTACATTTTGTTGATGTGTGACAGATGTCAGCAGAGGGGAACTCTGACAGAATGGTATCTGACATGGAAGTGTTCATGAAGCAAATGGGTGGAATTCAGTTCCTCCCTGTGGAAAAAAATGGTACCTGCTGGCATTCACTGATGGTTGCTTAATATTGATGGAGACCAATCAGTGGATGTAGCACAGTGAGGGGTGCGTGGTGCCTTTCAGCAGTAGTGACAGTGGCAGTGGGTCACCTCTGCTGGTGCAGACTTCTACGAGCACAGCACACAGCTCTTGTTCACTGCTGGTGAAAATGAAGAGCTAATGGTAATGACTGTGTTGAAAAACAGTGCTTTGTAGCTGAGAATGTACTCTATTAATTTGTGTTATTGCATTCTTTGTATCTGCTGTAGTTTCTATGGAAATAAATAGGAAGCATTACTTTCAGAGTGACCCACATCATTTCACTAACCTATAGAAATACATCTAATCACAACCATATTCTTTCAGAAGCACTTGGGAATGTGTCAAAGCCCTCATCTCTAATATGTTTGGTCTATTTACTATCATTTAAGAGTTCAGAACTTTCCTATCTTGCCAGCACTCCATTTACAAAGAGAGCATGTTCACAGGCCGTGTTCTCAGACAAAGTAGAGCAGGACAGCACCACTGGATTCATTTAGAAAATTCAAAATAGATTAACACAAAAGCTCTCGCACACAAGACTTGATTAAACTGGGACACTCATTGCTACAGGAGCCACTCTTACATCCATTTCTGCAGTGCTGGTTATTGGCCATTCAGAAATGAAACAAAGCAGCAGTGGTCTCTGGGGCCGTCTCATCGAGTACTTCTGCCCATGTCTTACCCTTAAGACACAAGGGTCTTCCCTCCAAAGCAGTCTAGCAACACGCACAAGTTCGGTATTATTTTTAACATTTAATAACTAAAAAATTGTATTAACACTGCTGGACTGTGAGACAGACTTCTCAAATGGAAAATGTTCTACAGCCCTGTCTTTTAAAGATCAGCCGCAAGCCATTGCCCTGACTCCACAGTCTCCAGCAGAAGAAAAATGCCAATTTTTCTATACTAATTAATGCTCACCAGGGCAAATTAAAGAGGACAGTCATTTCACAATGCACCACTTTGAACTTCTACAGATGTCTGACAGCCATGGAGCCCTTTGCAGACACACAGCCAGCGAGCTCTGCAGTCCCCCTACCAACCAAGCACAAAGTCCAACTGCTGGGTCTTCTCTGGGAGGAGAGACATGATGTAACCAAAGGAAGAAAAGAGTGAGCCTATGAGCGGGCCAGGAATAAAACCTGTATCTATTGATGCTCAGTTTCAGTGTCTCCATGGCAGTGCGATGCCAAGGCTGACATTACAGCATGCATTAACCTTCTGGCTTCTACCCAGCACACCACACAAGGAGAGATAGCCCCATTTGCTATTGCTGGGAATGATCAAGGGCAGAGGGCCTGATGTGAGCAGCACATCTAAACAAGCACCTTGTTGAGTCTGTACTGGTCTTCCACTGCTCCAAGAGAAGGCAATGTGCAAGCAGTGCTGATTGTACCTAGACTTTGTTTTTTGACATGAAAAGAATACAGCTAAATAAAGGCAAAATACTCCTGGATGGTGCCAATTACACAAAGGAAGGCATACCCATCTAGGATCATAGAATCACAGAATGGTTTATGATCTCAAAGTCCATTCTGTCCCAACCTCTGCTGTACCAACCCCTGTCCCAACCCGGCTGGTTGCACCCCACTGCATCAGGCTGCTCCATCCAGCCTGGCCTTGAGCCCCTCCAAAATAGGGCACCCACACTGCTCTGGGCAACCAGATGGCTGTTTCAGATGGCTGTGAAACCTTTGGGGCTTCATAACCTTCTGAAAATTCATCACATTTCTCTTGTGAGTTATGGGAACACTCTCAGAGCAGAAAGCCATGGCACCAAAGCCGCAGCTGATGACTGAAAATCCCACAAACAATTACACGATCTGCAAAACAGAAGGATGTAGCTGGTTGTGACACAGCTTCATTAGCAGGATGAACACCTCTCCCTTTACTAGAAAATCCTTCAGACACATCAGGATGGGACTGTACCCAGCTAATACATTCAATTACTCAGCAGGAAGAGTAGGGTCAGGTCCTAAACTCAAATACATCACGTTTTGTGGGTCCTCTTATCTAATTCTCTATGATATACTGTAAGATAAAACTGTCTGCACAGGCAAAATGATTTCAGAGCACACCTTGACTAAAATTGGTCTAAAAGAAGTTTCTGCACAAATTTCCACAGTGGAAAAAAACTTCTTAATTGTAATGAACCGGAACAAGAAACTGAAAACTGAGAACTACCCCGAACTGATAATCCTGAAGAATGACAGCCTGTTTGGAAGAACGGAAAGTTTTCTATTTACATAACAACAATTATATTTTTATTGGATTTAATATTAATTTAATTGTACAGTACATATGAATGCAGTATGTACACCTCAGAATTAATATTTTACCACATCATAAAAAAAATGAAACGGAACTACTTTCAAAATATGATGTTTCAATACTGTCAATATTTACATTTTGCTACTCGTAACAATTAAGGATTTAAAGTATTTGTGCTTCAATACCTCCACCGAAACTGAATGCTCCCCAGAACCTCTGATTTTCAAAGAACAGCACATTTAATCAACATCTTCCTTCACGAGATATTCTGTCTCCAACACGTTTTAGTTGGGCATTCCCTTTTTTCTCTCTCCTCCTTCTCTCCTCTCTCACACAGCAGTTGCTCCCAAGGAGCAGCCAAGATGCTGACGTTGTTTTGCTTCCACTTTTGTGCCAACCCTGCTGATGCCATTACCTTGGCTTTGGAAATGGAATTTGGGCTTGGAGCCAGCTGGCACTGCCTCAGCAGCATTTTCCTTTCTGGAGGTTGGCGTACACCACACCAAAAAGACACTCTCCTTGATAGGTTGTGCAACACTTTGTGGGAAAGTCAGATTAATGGACAATGTCCCTTTCAAGTTCACAACGGCTCACACTGGAAAATGAATTAAATATTTTCTTCCTGCCACAAGCAATCAAGAATCACAAACTGTCTGCATTCTTTCTGGTTTTGGTTGGGGATGAAGAGAAGGTTTGTTTTTCCTTTTAATTGTTACTTTTTTTTTTGGTGGGGGGGTGGAGAAGGGGAGGGCGAGATCCAAACAAAACCAGAAATACCAATAAACCAACAAAAGCAGAATGTACTGAAAGAAAAGAAATGATTCTGGGGACGAGAGCCCCCATCCACGTAGACCATAACTCACTGCTTGGTAAAAGTCAGCATAATACTTAATCCCTGCTTCGAGGTCAGCAGTGAGGGTAAAGAGAGCATAGGGAATTGCTTCTCTTCCACATGGGGTAAATTCATTTATGAAGAATAATGGCTGCACCAGTTCTGAACACATCCCTCCCCCTATGAATAGCTCTTCCAGTCCAAGCAGCGCTGAGCTTGAAACGCTCCTGGTGCGTTTTCCTTCCCACCTGAATCAATAACAGGGATGAGCTTTCATCAGACAAGCTTCCTTAGATACAGGCAATTCCATCTGTGTATCTGTTTTGTACCAGCTTCTAAAATCTATTAGAGAACAATTTTTCTAATAATTACAGCTAGAATTGAACAGGTGGCAGAGAACTTCTCTGTCCCATGAACAAACAGAGACCCATTTTCTTTCTGAACAAAACTTTTCAGAAGGAAGATGTGTGTTCCAGTAGCAGGTTTAAGGTGGAGGGAAAAACGTAGAAAAGATATATAATATTTAAATTCAAATCCTCATTATCCTTTACTTTTGAAATCTTACTGCTCTATGACTTGCCCTGCTGCCAGGCTTATTGCTGTTGCTTTGTATTTTCTTGAGCACAAACCTCTCCTTTTTTGCTTTGTATTTTCTCTAACACAAACTTCTCCCTTTTGCCACCTTTCTACAGACACCTGGCAGGACAGAAGCTTCAGAGGAGGAGGCAAAGAGACACAGATGTGAACACAACCTTTCTGTTACCACTTTGGGTTATGCTGTGCTGCACCTTTTGCACAAGCTCCACTAAACATTTATTTTCCCAGAGATAGCAGCATTTCAAAATCAGGTGGCCTACATCACCAGTTGGAGAACAACTCTCAGAGGGAGCATAGATGGGTTGCTCCCCTGTACGGGACCTGCACTTCATAGGTAGGAATTTGCTTGGTGTTAGGCTCCTCTAGGTGTATTTTAATGTTGCCCCTTACCCCCACCATACGCTCATGCCAGGCTGTGTGCAGAGTTAATGGATGAGGAAGAAAAGCTGCACCAAAGGAATATCGGTGCAGGAAGCAGCACCAGAAGTTTCACTGAGTGTGATGCACTTGAGTGCAGCTGACAAAGACAACTGCAGGAGACTCCCTCTGATGCTCTCTCCAACTCACCCTACTTCCTAGAGCAGTGAGTGCCCTATCTCTGCACAGCTAGAGGTTTCTGAATGCTATGCCAGAGTCACTCAGGAAGAGCAACAAAAAAATCTGACAATGGGAACAATCTCAGAGAGGGCATCTCAAAAACTGAACACAAGCAGCCATTCACTTTGTGTATGGAAAAGCCCTGCAAATCCAAAAAAAAAAAAAGGACCTCATGCCTCTCCCCACCAGCCTGAGTACATTGGCATGGTTCAAAGCTCTGGCTGTGGCTGAAGTCACTGGTATCTGTTGGCTCACATGCTGCCAGCTATGAAATGTATTTGTTGCTTCTTGTTTCCAGCAGTGTGAAACCACAGCCTGCGTTGCTGGCAACCTGTCTTAAGGGAAGGTGAAATGGATAGAGGAACAAGAGCAAGCTGTCCTCTCCCAGATTCTACAATGCAACATGAGAAAAAAAGAAAAACAATAAAAAAGACAAAAGACAAAGGAAAAACAGAAAAAGATCCCAGGTAAAGAAGGCACAGCCACAAACGGAGGAATTGCACACAGAGAGGATTTGTCAGATGTTGGTCAGCCTAAGATAACTGGCTTTCAATTCCCACTAAGAAGAGTTCTATAACTCCCAAGGGATCCTCTAAACCTCAGATTTACTGAAGAAATATTTAATTGACTAGCAACTACTGGAATCCGAGAGACAGTAAATATAAAGAAGCCGTGTTTAGGAACTCCGTCAATAATAAAATCCATTAAAAAAAAATGTTCTTCAGGATGTAGCCAGTGATCGTATTTGAATAAGCAAATAATTTCACAGGTCATTCTGATGTAAATTGACCAAATTAAACAGTAATTTCAGGATAACTGAATTGCCTTAAACATAGAGGTTTGAACTCACAGAGATGCTATGGGGTCAGAGTAGGTGCTCTCAGCACATGTCAGGATTGGCTTTACCTTACCTATTCTATCACCCTGTGAAAGTAGTATCACGTTTGGTTTAGGTTATGCTCCCTTAAAACATGGATTAAATACATAGCTGCCAGCTTTACTTCTCTTGGCATTTCAAACACAGATAAATTTGCCTTTTAACCTTATCTATGGAAATAATTTCCTACAAAGTTACAACAGTCTCCAATTAGATTTTGATGTCTCCATCTTCATTGTCTGCATTAATTGTACAAAGTAGCATAACATAAAAAACATAAAAACAAAAGAAGTAAACTTACAGAAAAGTTCTGGGTAATCAGATGTGATGCAAGACATTTCTTGTAACCTGCTCCAGTCCATCAGTGCAGATTAACCTCACCTGAGTCCACTTCATGCACTTCATGCAAGGAAGTAGCCTGTCCACCTACAGATTAACATGAGAGACATCAGGACAGCAGGACAAACACCACATTCATCTCCAAACACATTAAGTTCCTAATACCTACTTCGGTTTGGGGGATCCACCTGCCCAACCTCAAGAGAATATCTGCATTTTTCTCATTTTTTAATCACAAGGAGCATGCCTAGTGCTCAGTTTACCAGTAATTATCAGCCCTCACCATCTTTAGCCATCACTGTGGGGCCACCTCCTGCCTATGAAGCAGAGGGTCTACAACATTGCCACCATTACTTTGATTCCACCAGGGTTGCACTTTCCTATGACTCACATTTCTCAGATGAAAGCTTCTGCACCATTTATGTACAGCAGTGCTTGTGTGGGCTGCTTGCACTGCCTTTCTGGAGAAGGTCTAAATTTCCATGTGTGATTTGAACCCCAATACCCAGGAGGTGCCATTCTGTAAATCCATCCCAGGACTCAAGTGTTTGCTCAGCACTGGAAGTCTAGGTCAAACACAGAGCAAAACTGCCTGCTGCCTCATTTCAATATTCAGTGAACACAGCAAAGATTAACATTTCCTCTCTTGAATATCTAAATATTTGCCCATAATCCCCCTGCTAATGAGCAAAGACAAGTGCTGGTAAGTGGCAAGCAGCATTAAGCCTAGAGTCAATCAAATGAGTCCAACAGGCCCTTCAGCACAACCACAAGGCCCGTGCAAGCTGAATTCAAAGCTGGTGGCTTGCAAATGGCCCTTCTCTCCCGCTAACTCTCCCCCCACCACACATTCCTCCCTCTCTTTTCCTCTCCACCCCCTTTTCCGCTCCATAACCCACTCGGGGGCATAAAAAACTGGTACTGAGAAACCTGCCAACTGCTTTAGACTTTGGAACACAGGCTCCGGTCTTGTCAGCTCTGAGCCTTCCACACAATGGAAAACATTACACATTTCGTTAGCTAACGACCGCGCTGCTCATTTACATGTCGTAGGCAAATACTAACAAGGTCGCAGCCAGAAAAGTGCGGTCAGGAGCTGCTACTGCTCCTGGCAAGAGGTTAGTGCCTGGAAAAGGGCTGTACGGGAAGCTCTTTAAACACCTTGGAACATGTGCTAAGCTGCTGAAGTATGAGGTGTGGTGACAGCAAGGTGTTGAAACAGCACTTTTAAAAGCTGCCAGTCATCATTAACACATCTCCGCAGAGTATTGGCAGCCAAGGCAAAGCCAGCACCTAGAGCATCTTCTTGAGGGGTGGGTGGGGAGAAGAGAAGAGGAAAGGAAGCAGGTGTGGGGAAGACAAAGGAAGCACACAAATCATGCAGAAAGGTTTTCCCACTTGTTAGCGTGTTCAGAAATTCCCATCCTCGCTTCTCCTTGGCCTCAAACAACTGGGCAACCTGAGAGGGAAACTGTGAGCCTCCGGGAGGTTCTGACCCTGTCCTCGTTACTTTGGGATCGGGTATTTCTGCTACTTGTGAGTTTCACGAAGCAACCAACACAAAGCTGGGAGCAGCATGAGGAACTGGGAGCTGCTTGGGAGGCAGCAAAGAGTTATCAGCTCAGACAGCCCAGGTCACCGGCAGGAAGTTCTCAGCAGCACATGGCCAGGCTCAGAGCAGTGCAGTTTGGAGGCTAGCATAGATGTGGCTGTACACAACATCTGCTCTGAGGTACATCAAGACCTAGGAAAGGAGTTTCTACTTACCACGTATTCCTCTAGGTAACTGCTACTGGAAGTGCTTTGGAGGAGGAAATCCATGAGCACAGAAGAAACCCACAGCAGCTGCTAGCTGGACATGCAGGGAAACAGAAGTGTTCAGCCCTCCTGTTCTCCTATTATTCATGGGTCACCTGAAAACACACAATCCAAATTCCAGAAGAAAATATACTTGTCACTTCTTTTGTTCAATAGAATTTGTCCAAATTTTATGGATCTTTTCCTGTCAAAGTTTTGACTGATACATTTTTTAGCTGCGTACTTCCTGAGATTAGTTCCAACTTTATGGAGAATTCTCTCTATCTCTGGCTTTATACACCCAGCCACGTTGTAGAAGACTCAAATCACCAATATAAAATCCTGGGCAAAACTGCACCAGTCGTGATCTGTTCCCCAGGATAAAAACTAGAAAATGGAAAAAAGAAGGAAAAAGTAACTAACACTACAAAGCAGCTGGATAGGAAAGCTTGTGTGAAATAAAAGAAAATAGACAAAACTAAACGTAATTCTATTTCTTAAGAGTCTAAAACTATCACGCATCACAATCTTAAATATTTATTTGAAATTATGCACCCTAGTTATTCCATATTCTAAATCTGTGCAGCAGAGAGGCTGTAATTGTAATGGATTTAATAAAAGCTATCATATTCCATAATTCAGCAGGAAAGATTATGCACAGCTCCTAGATGCAACTAAGAATAGCTAAGTTTTTTCTTGCTAGTGATTGCTCTGAGAACTAAAAGAAAGAAAATTATACTTCTCTTTCCTTTTTCTCCCTAAAGTACTCAAGAAGTTCCCCTCTCTTTAATGAGCTTCAGAGCAGTTGATTCGTTAACCCTTAACAAGCACAGGTTCCTCAATATTCAGCAGATTTCACCTCTAGGTTTCCAGGATGTTGTTCTAAGTGAAAAACAGTCCTTGCCTGACTCCCTAAGAAGCAAATATTTTCTGTGATTGGGACCTTTTAAGCCTGTGGACCCACCTTGGGCAATCTTGACATGGGGCAGAGATTTCCAGCACCTTTCCCAAGCAAATGGAGGCAGCTGAAACCCTGCAGCCCACCAGCCAGAGCTGCAGATCCCTCTCCAACCATGGTCTGATGCTTTGCTCAGTCCCAGAGTGATGGTGGATTCAGAAAGGACAGAAATGTCAAAGAGTAATAAGACATGGACTACATGTCTGTGGGGAAACCAGCTGGTATTCAATATGCTGCTCATGCAAAAAAAAAAAAAAAAAAAAAAAAAAAAAAAAAAAAAAAAAAATTGTTGCTTCATTCACTTGCTTTCTTTTATTTTACTAAAACGTAGTAAAACTGAAGCACTAAAAGAAAAGAAAAAGATTGATTTTTAGAGATATTACAGGGGTTAGGTACTTCGTTACTATTAAAAAAAGTCTGAAATGACTTGCTTAAAGACACAGAGGGAATGACTGAAGCACATCACTCAGCATCCAGATTTTCAGCAGAATCACTAAAACTTTTTGATAATTTTTATCTTACCTGTGGATAATCACTACTGGAGAAGAAAGGTGAGGTTAAAAGAAAAAAATAAAACCCTTCTTCAGAGCCAGAGAGATTAAAATCACCATCCAACTTTCTCCTTCTCCTGCTGTCTCCCCTACACTCGCACATGCTCACATACCCATCTCACAAACACGCTCCATCAGCGTGATGGATAGATGCCACACCTGTTCCCAGCCCCTGTAGGGAGGTTTTCCTCATCCATCTTCCAGGCAGGGACTGTCTCTTCATTCTGTGCCTGTGAAGTCCTAAGCACAATGAGGCTGGGCCCTCTAGGCACTATCAGCATAATAAATAATCATAATTCAGGAGTGTGATGTTTTCAGATCCCAAACTTACATTCTTCTGAGCTCCCACCATGCTTACACACATATACACACCCGTCTCTCTTTCTGAATGTGACCTCTGCTCTCATTCAAAGCCAAAACCTGTTTCTGCAGGGCTCAGGTTTGGCAGGGGATTCCCGGACAGCCCGCTCAGGCTGCATGTATTCCTGTGCCGCCAGGTGGGACAGGGTGGCCATCAATCTGTTCACACCTTGTCAGCAAGGGGCCTGCTCCAAACACATCCCTCCTATGGCTCTAGGAAATTGCTGCAGATGATGGCGAGGAGCAGCGGAGTCGTGCACAGCTGAAGAGACATCAAAGAACATCTTGCACCTTACAGTCAGTGCATGACTCTGAAATCTGGGGCAGGGTGAGACTGAGAGGAGTCTTCTGTACCTGTGGTTTTGAACTACCCTATGAATTCTGGGGGTGACTACTCCTGAATCCCAGAATTACCATTTCCCTTTTCTCCCCAAGGACAGATGATAGACCTGATGACTTGAGTGTGGCTCTGCCCCAGAAAGACAAAATCTGTGCCTGCCATGCCTTCATGCCGCTCCACAAGTCTTCCCTTTTCCTCTCCCTCCCCTTAATTGTAGCACTGTCTTCCTCTCCTCATCTGGGCTTTTCTCTGTGTTAAAACTAATCGGTTTACCACATGTTGGAAAGCAGCAAAAGGAAGTGGTGAAGTGACAAATGGGACTGCTCATGCTTTAATTTATTATGACAGTCGTGCCCGGGCCCACAAAGTAAACTGAGTCAACAGAGAAGGACTTTGTGCCAAGTTATTTATCCACTTCTTGAAGTGGGGGATCTCTTTGTCCCAGCCAGCCATGATGCTGGTTAAACTCATCAAATTTATTGATGAACAGAAGCAGCGGGGAATTTTCTCACAAAAATGTTGTTGTTGAAAAACTTGGATTCATCCAAACCGGAACCTTTCTTCTAGGAATGGCTTGGTGTCACTGAGTTTCCAGAGTCAAGAGAAAAAAAAAAAGATTAGGGGGAAAAACACCAAAATAATCAAAACATGCTGGTAGAATATTTACTAAAAAGACATTTGCTTTTTGTTCAAAATAACTTTCTGTCCCATCTAATTAAATTCTGAAAAGTTTCATTTCAATTTTTTTTCTTTTCTTTCTCAAGTTTTTCATGGAGATGTCCAAACAAAACATTTCAACTGAGAAAAACTTACGTATTTTTTTCCTTTTTGTTTGTAAGCACATGGCATTTCTCGGGATTTTCACTCCAGTCAGCACAACACAAGGCTTCAGCATCACTAAATGTCCTAGCCAGCCATAGTCAAGTATGCCTTCTATTAACCCACTGAAAGTGAGCCCAACTACAGGCGGTTGTCCTACATTGCTGGTGGATTATTTGTCCAAAACCTCAGCTGTAGGAAGGCCAGAAGACAAGTTGCTGCCCAGCACATCACTAGCAGATCAAGGCATTTGACAACTTCTGCTAATTTCATTGTGGAAGTTTGCAGAGGCATTTCTATTGTAATTAACTAACTGCCCTGAGTATTGCCAAGGAATCTATTTTTGCCCCACTTTAGCCTTCTGGCTTTTCTCTGATTATTAGCGTAAGTCTATTCCTGGAAGCACTGTCCCTCATGGAGGTAATGGAATGATTTCCTCCTGGCCCAGGTAAGTTCTCAGCTAACTTCAGCACTTCATTTTCAGATACAGCTTTTCAAGGGGAAGGAAAGACTGGACAAGCCTAACAGAGGAGCCAAAGAAATTCTGAAGAACTTTAGAAATCACCTACAAAGAAAGTTAGAAGGAGCTGTGTCTCTGCAGCATGTGTATGGAGCACAAGCCCAGAGCCATGCAGACTTCCACTTGTACCCTGAGCATGCAGAGATGTGCATGACACCCCTTTGAAACACTTCTGTGTCTTTGCTACTGAATAACATTCCAATATCGTGACACAACCTCCAAAGTAGTATTTTAACAACCTGCAGTCAAAACAAGAAACCATTGTTTGCCATCCTGCTTGCACAAGCACCCTCGCTATTGAGCTGGAACGTACCCACATCCGGATAGAGGACACCAGGACTACCAATAAATATTTCATCCAATAGAGGAGAATGGGGCTTTGATCCAGCAGCTATATCAATCAACAGCAGCCGAATATGCCAGCTCAGTCTAGAAGTCTGCAGTTTGACCAGTTTGTGTGGATATACCTCTCACTGCTCCTGCTTCCTAGCCTGAAATGAGGCAAAACCAAGATCCAGGCAGAACCTATGTGCTCCTCCTGTGTCTGCATCTCTGTGACCTTTGAAAGGAGGGGAGTAGTTTGTGTTTGTTGAAGGTTTTGGTTTTAGACTGTCTGTAGATTCAGGCAAATGCTAGTTGAACTCCAGCCATATTTTCAAACATTTCTTCAGATCTGTGACAGCTGGAAACCTGTGGGTATCTGTTGGGAGTGAAGGAAAATGAAAATTGAAATGTTGCTCTTCTGAGATTAGAGGTCAGACATCTTCCATCTGCTGTGGGACAGCTACATCCGTACCAGTAAACTCCACACTTTTTTTTATCATAAATACAAGGAAACTGGCATTTCCAGACTGTGTTTCTTCATCTGACCTGCCAGGATGGCTCCTGTGGGATGCGTCATTATCACCACTGCAGTCACATCAACTCAGAGGAAGCCTCCAATACTGTTGCTGTTCAAACTCTGATGGCTGAAACCTGACCCAGGTGCTGAGGGTCTCCAAGTCTGATAAAGCTCCAGAATGGACTGCTGCCATTCCTTCTCAAGGATGACATGTAACAATTCCCTTTTTCCTAAATACGGGCCTCTCTAAATCTCTCTTTACAATCTGTGCAAGTTACTGACCTCTGGAGGAGATGCTGGACTTTACCAGCTGGTGAACCTGTTGCCCAATCTATTGGCCTGTTCCTCTAGTACATGGCCAAAGTAGAGAAGTTGACCTTTGGTACAGCTTCCTGAAGTTACAGCTCATATGGTAAAAAAGCAGAACGGTAATAAGATTTGCTTCCCTCCAACAATGCTAAAGAGTTATAATTCATAACTTCCAACTGAATTCACTGTACAGCCAAGCGTTTCTAATGAGTCCTCCTAATGATCTCGCTCTAATGTTTGACTTCGTTATGTCACTTTTGCAACAGATAAAGTATAGAAGAATGTGTCCTTCTTTCAGTAAGGATCATTCAACGCTCACCCACCTATTCAGCTGTACTGAGTGGTGGCCCTAGGGAAGCCAGCTCCTTCCCCACCCTCTGCTAGAAGGACATGCCACACAGAAGGATACAACAGAGCTGGGAGGGGAGCATTTCTCAGCTGGTCCTGACCAAGCCTCTTCCTCAGAGGTTTCTTCACTTCAGCTGTCCTAAACACACCCTTCAGATATCCCAGGAAACTTTCAGCTACTCCAGTCCTTGCCTTTCCATTAGGGATGGAGCAGAAATTCATTCATAGCAATTTCCAGCTTTAAAGTGCTGAGAATAAAAGCTCTAGGCTTTTCTTCTTCTTTTTTTCTTTCTTTTTTTTTTCTTTCTTTTCCTTAAAAAAATAAAAAATAAAAAATAAAAGACCATTGTAGGGTTGAGAGATTCAGAATATAAAGATGCTCCTGACATTTTTTTTTGTGCATTATTCAGCCCAATCTGTTTAATGGGTCTTCATCAGTGATTGTGATTGCTGATTCGTGCTGGCGACATCATTCAATTGGACATAGCTTTGAAGCAGAAGAATAATTATTTCCCATCTTCCAAAAGACCATTTAATTCATGCACCCCAATCTCAGGGAATAGATAACCCGTAGCTCTTTTAGTTCATTAACTCTCTGGGGCTGTCATCAAAAGATTGTCAGCTGCTCAGAGGGAGGTTGCACAGTTAGGAATTTACAGAAGAGAAGAGTGGCTGAGAGCCTGCAGCATCCCTTGAACCAAGGATTTGGCATATGTATCCCCTGCTATTTATCCTGTCGCATTCAACAGCTTCCCAGAATGGAAGGAAAAAGAGGAGAGTGGGGGGACTTCAATTACCTTTCTTTATTCTACCAGACCAGAACCAGGTCAGCATGCAATCCAGCAGCAGCTGTCTCAAGGAAAACTCAGTGCCAACACAGGGAAACACAGCAAACCCAGACACCAGCAAAGTGAAAGTGGTGGTGATGTGATCAGAAGTAATGACAGTGCTGGTGTTTGGGATCTAGTAGGATGGGATCAGTGAAAGGACACTTCCACCATGGCTAATAGTGGAACCCAGCATCCAGACAGGCCAGCCTGGAGCCACACCACAGGACGTATCTGAGCTGGCCATCATTAGTGAACACAGAAGTCAAGTAAGATCTGGCAAAAGATTATTTTCTTGTTTCTTTTCTCTTTCCACCAAAAATATCAAGATAGCTTGAAAAAAAGGATGACAACAAATGAACAAAAATGCTGCTTTAACACAGGAACACAAGCTAGATCTGCAAGGAGCCAAGAGCTCTAAACCCAGCTAACAGCACGCTGCAGAGAAGGTGGGGGCCACCATTCCTCCGTGGTGAACAAGGAGCTGAAGCTGCACATGAAGGCATAGCGCTCCCCCAGCTCACCCAGCTGCCCCAGGCAGAGCCAGCACCAATGTTGTGTGTCCTGCACCCGCATCAGCATCCATCTCTCACCTCAGGCACCTCCATCCTCAAATTAACTTCAGGCACTGAGTGCACTTGGAGCTTCTTCTGTAAGATGGTAAATGTGCAGACATTGCAGCCAAAAAACTCCACCTCTTTGAGATTATGAGTGGAAAGAATTTAGCTGAGAGGCTTCAGTAAATCAGCCTGAAGCCTCCTTTCCTCGCTTGTATTATTTATCTCCCTATCCCCTTGACCACATTAAATTCTTAAAGGCATCTTGGCAGTATACAAACACAAAGAGGGAGCTTATTGAAAGTACTAAACATGTCCTAATTGTTTTCTGCTGCACTACTCCACTAAAACTTCTAGCGCCATGAGAGGAGGCAGAGTTAGACAATTACTGAGGCACTTCGAACAACGTCCTTAATGTATGGGAAGTGGTGAAGTTTAGCAATGCCAGGACCTCTTGAATTCAAATCTTTGCTTTGCAATTCATTTTGCCTTTCAAAAAAAGACCTTGTCTCCCCTTCCCCAGCAGCAGTTGGAAGACAATAACCTTGTGTCCCTAATCACAGGATACTGTGAGGTTCTCTTAAACAATACTCATTAAAAAGCTTTGAAAATGATAAAGTGCTAAATAAATATTCAGTTGGACTGCAATTAAATTTTTGGCATGTGGTTTACGTGTAAGTGCAGAAATGCCATCAATAAAAGTCAACGCATTCCTTTTCCCCCCTCTCTCATTCTTACTTTCTTTGACTTTCTTTAACTATTCCCCAGATCTCTGTCAGTGTTTGCTGAATTTTCATAAGGGAAAAAATTACTTCCTAAAATGTTCAAAAGCTTTTCCTTGGTTTGTTATTAGAGCAATTATCTAGCATAACACAGTGAAACAGCACAAAGTATTCTAATGGGAAACAAATGTGCCAAAGAAGTGACCAAACTTGGAATCTTTATTGAAAAATGAGGGGAAAGCGATTAGCTGAAGAGGCAGCAACGGAAAGATTTTCCACCTGGCCTTGGGCAACACATCAAACAGATCTCGAAAGGGTACTATTTATAATTGTTGTCTGGCTGTCTATGGACCCCGGTCTGTCTGTCAGTCTGGTCTGTTGTCTCCTCCACCCCTCCTCTGCCACGTGTCCTGTCTGTGATTTGTTTATACAGCACATTTTCAGTGGGAAGGGGATTGGTAAGCACTGGAACCCACAGCAAGGATTCCGATCTCACAGTCCTATTGCAGTGGAATGACTCCTTGGGCTTCAGTGGAGTCACAGTGCAGTAAACAAGCAGAAAACTTCCCCAGACACTTTTCTGCACATCTGCTCTGTCTCCCTCAGGATACAGAAACTCCTGACCTTTTTGCGTTACTACAAAAGAAGACAGACATGGGCCACTGAATCATATATGAAGTACGATATCTTGTCTGGTCATTTCCTTCAAATAAAATCAGTTCAAACTGGAGGAAAAATGTTGGCAGATCAGGAAGGTCCAATTTCACCTCCACTTAGCTCTGGTATAAACAGCTATGCAATTTGTAGGTCAAAGGCCCATCAATCCCAGGGAGTTTGCTTTGGTATAATTCAAGAAGCAATTACATTTTGCAAATATTGAGATGATTTATAAGAATATCCATACAAGTTTTAGGACCTTTGGCATGACAAACATAGGATGTGAAATAATCATAATAGTAATTTCTCACTACTCTCTAATGGTCGTTTATCATTCGCCTTTAATGGTTTCATTTATTCAGTTTAAATTGGAAAATAAAGGAAACACTGAGTATCTAGATCCTCAGCTAGTATAATTTCTTGCAGTTTAACCAGAGCTCCTGAATTAGAATCCTACAGCTAAGGGACTGCTCTTCCTCTTACTGGTATTTGTAACAAACCCCCCAGCACCAGCACAAATGAAAACAACCAAAACAATGTCAGAGTGACTAGTTTGCAGTTAATACCTATAAGCTGTCTAGGAACTACAAGCAAGGATAACATTAACGGAAAACAGGATCACTGAGTGACAGATCTGTGAGCAAGTAATGGGCAGTACATTGGCAACAAGAACTATTCTTAGCAGGTGCCAAAAGATGGCGGCACACAAAAACCCACAAGCATGACACAGCTTCATTAAACAAACTAGGGACTTTTGAAGTTCATACATGGAAAATAAAGTTTGATTTTATCTCTCCTAGATTCCATTTACCCAAAGATGTCCAAACCTCAAAAGAGGTCAGATGTTCAGTGCAGATTAGCACACAAAGTTGGGTGCGTAATTGAAGTCTATCCAAATTATTCCAGGATCTTGAGGATGAAGGAGGGGAAACCTTGTGAGAAGAGGTAAGAGACACTACCAGAAGCTTTCTGGTACATTCTGCTTTCACTCTGATCATAAATACTGCAAGAACAGCCTTCACTGTGGTATTTTAATGTTTCCAATTTCCAACTTCTCTTAGCTCTACTTAGAGCAACGCAGTTATAAATGCATACAATCTTCAGGTAATAACTCTGCACCTATGTTGGAAGAGTACTGAATAGCAGGAAGCATCTATGTCCTCATTCGCGCTATTTCCCATACACAATGAACCATCCCAAAACAAAGCTTCAGATATGAACAGAATTTCATGGTGGAAAGGAATGGATATATTCAATCTCATGTTCTCCCTCTGATCAACAAGGGGCGAGATGAGGAAAATTCGGGAGTTTTCCTCCTCTATCCTTGCAAAAAGGGGAGCAATTTGCTTCTTACCTACATGTTTACATGCAGTGAAGCTCCCCATATTGTGCTCTCAGAACATCAGTGGGAATGAGGCCCATGCACAGCATTGGATTCTGAGGAACTAACCCACACAGTCTTGCAAATATTCTGGTGGTCAGTGAGAAAATGTTGGTGCCTACAGCAGGGGATATCTTGGAACACACGGATTTCATGTTCTAATTGAAAAGACTATACTCAAAACTTCCAGATTGCAAATGAATTGCCATAAAAAAATGACATTGTTCTGTTCACAGTTTAGTCTCATTAGTTCAGCTTTACACTTCAGCTATACCTGGGGCACTAACTCAGAGGAGGACTCTGATCAGACATGGAGGAACTCCTGAGAGATTTCTGACTTTACCAGTCACTAGATAGAGGAAATGGAAGTGACGTGCCCATGATCTCACAGTAGGACATCAGCAGAACCAAATAGAAGTTCTCCTATTCCCTTGCACATACAACTAGCTGTATGACATCAAGGTGAAAATCTTTACTACAGCAAATCCAGTACTTTATGATACTCTCCTGTAACAAACCTGCTCAGAATTTATCCTTTGTATATCTTCTGAGGGCACATCATTACAGTGGGCATTCAAAGAAAGGAGATTAACTGCAGCTGCCATTTTTATCTCACCTTGGGCAGGACAGCAAGCCCAAAATCCACCCTGACACATACAGTGAGCCAACGACATATACATTATAACTACAGGAATAAATGCAGTGCTCCGTATTATTTGTTGCCCTTCAGAGAAAGATAAAAACTGAAAATTGATCTCAGATCTATAAAATCTCTCTCTGAATAACCCTTGTTCTTCAAGGGGTCAGTCTTTCTGGGTAAGAACTGTCCCATATCTGTTCACAGTCTCCCTTCAGCTATGGTCCAAAGCTTATCTTCATGAATAACCTACAACTTCCTTAATATATTTCTTCCTTCTCTCCCAGACACACCTCTAAGCCCCTTGTCCTTTCCCCCAAACCAAACTCAGCAGCCTCACACATCACATACTGAAATATTTAACCATTCACATCTTCCATTGAAGGGTGGCTACACAGGCAGGGTTTTTCAGGAGACAATGGCCTTATTTTCTCTTCTTCTGACAGAGTTTATAATGGGATATTATATGTTGTGTGAAGCATGATGACTATCAGCAGTATAAAGCCCTGTGGAAACCATAAATTTCAAGCACATCATCTACATTCTTACTTCCAGTTACAGAAATGCATCTATGGCTGTGTAACTGCCTAGGATGCTCAGACTCCCTTAATCAGCTTGCTGACCACTGTGTTTGCTCGGGGGAATAGTTAAACAACAATAAAAAAAATCTTTTGTATTTTCAAAATTGCTTTAAAATGGATGACAATGCTTCCAGAAGACCAATAGCCTTCTCAGACCACAAGAAATGCCATGAAGACAGCCCAACTAATGCTAGTGACCAGTCTGGGGTCTTTCTGAAGGTGAAACAAACATTTCCTACTTGTCTTGTCAAAGATATTGCATATGAAACCTTTTTCCTTGTAGGTCTATTTTTGAAACTCAATCAAAGCCATTACATGTATTTTCCTAAACCAGAGCTGCGCTCATGTCTTCCTAGGCTTGCTATACTGAGGAAATACTCTTTAAGAGTGACATCATACCTACACATTAAGACACTTCACTTCAGTCAGGTAACCTGCATTCAGAACCAAGCCTCACCACAAAATAAATGAGCATGGTTGGCTGAGCCATTTAGCTTCTGTTTTTCTTCAGGCTCCCCCTCTTGTCTATTGGGATTGCATGCTCTGCATGACAAGAAAAATGTTTCCCTCAGTGTTTACTCAGCAGCCAGACTTCATCATGGTAGGGCTGATAGTTACCATCTAAAGAGCTGTTATCTAACCAAACTGTCCCCTACTTGTTCTGGGTAGTGATTTACTGTCTGCGAGGGAAGTTCTGATAGAGCGAACATGTTCTGAACTGACTTCACACGGAGACCACTTCTTCATGTGCTGAAGTCTGACTAGAGCAGGACTGCAGATAGAAACCTTGAGTAGCTAACTGAATAAGTGAGTGAAGGGACAGCATTTCAGTCACCTGTGAATACTTGTCCTCAAAGCCAGTCTCCAGCTCCCTCTCTTGTTTAGAATCATGAGAAGGAACAGCAATGGCTGGGAAATTAATTGAGTTTGTGTCCAGTTCTCCAGTGGTAGCAAACACAGTCCTTCATTACTGCTGTTAAGAACTTAAGGACAGCAAGATTAACATTAAATGCATTAGATTTTATATTAATAAATTAATTAATAGAATATTAAATGTATTCGATGCACAAGATTTTTAATTGTGGGGTTTTTTTGGTATGTTAAATAAATCCAACAGTTTCTATCTTTGAGTTTCAAAGTCTTCACAACATGTACTCCTAACACTTTCATAAGTGGAAGTTTTATTTTTGTTTTCAACTGAAGAGCTACCATCCAGACTAATTCCCTGATAAATATAGTGTCTTCACACCAGGCAGCTACAGGATTCCACCACTGTTAATTTAACAGAGAAAGTTCTAAGAAGCAACACAAGCAGCAAGGATGCTCATGAGAAGCCAATGAGATAAGTACAGCATGAAACCTACAGAAACAGTGGAGAGCTGCCTCCCTAACTGCTCTTTTCAACCCCTTCAACCATCTGAACTCACAGCAGCAGCGATAAATGCTATTTCCATCTTTGATGGAAATGAACCCTGCTGGGTTACATAAACATACATAGCTCAAAAGATGTCACAAGTCTGACCTCTGCCTTTCTTGTTGGATTTCTCAGTATCTGACGCTAGCTGTCGAACAGAATAAATGACGGGATGCACAGAGAGAAACATCAATGAGACCAAAGGAACTCTGACCAAAAAAAAAGAAGACAACAAAGGACTGTGGAAATGATCTAAGGATGTCACTTGACAACGTTAAGATTATTGTCCTGTTCTGTATGTACGTCTGGCTTAGGAAAGCTGGTAATAGTCCATATGTACCCATTGAGATTAGAAGACCAAAAGGAGAGAAATTTTTTTTCAGTTCTTTCCAATAAGAAGAGCAACACCATCATTCTACCAGATAAAATATCTTTTTGTGTAACTCCAATAAAATAATGAAGTTTTATCAGTGTTAAATTTGGTCCAGTTTGTCATGATGCCAAAATAGAAATAAATGTGCTGCTGTTGCTGGCATCTCTGGTGTGAACAGCAAGGTAAATAATGCTCTGATATGGTCTCCTTTTCAGAAAAACATCTGGATTTCTACTGCTTGCAATTTAGCTGCATAGACAATGAAGGCATTATTGTTGCAAAAAGCATTAGAGGTTTCTATAGCGCTGGCCATATTCAAGTGACCTTCAGAAGAACCAATTTTAAAAGGCAGTTTTAGCACACACAAAAAAAGATGAGAGGCACCTCATCACAGCTACTTTCTATGCCACTTACTGGAGTGAGGTTCTGCTACATCAGCTACCAGACGGTTGTATAGGATTTAGTGATGAATATAGTAGGTCCCCAGAGGATTTTATCATTCTTCTACAGAGAAGAAAACAAAGTCTTACAAGTCTTGATGCCAGGAAACATATAAAAAGAACTGATGTGCCAATATGAGGAATGCTGTACAGCTGCCTTATTTGTACAACAGAAACAAATTTCTGGAAGCAGAGTCTCATGGCTTGACTTGCAGAGGGCATTAGGGGATTTCATTCTGCATCAGCTGTTACTACTCCACTGATAGCAGTAACAAGGTCACAGATGATTCTCTAACATTATGAATTCTGTTCTAATTAGGATTGGACTGAGACCACCAATTTGCAGAGCAACATTCTTTCATTCTTATCAGGAGTTGGGTCTGTGCTGAAAATCCCACCCACTAATGAGCAAGCCACTGTGTTTTCAGCTTCCGAGAGCTATATTTTTGTTCCTTCCCTGTGGAATAACATTGAATCAAAGAGCTCTCTCGAACACATCATGTCTGACCCATACTCAACCCATACTCTTGTAAACTTTACAAGAGAAATATGTTTAGTTTCAGCTGTTCTCTTTCTTTTCCATCGTTATTTTGCCTTCTTTGCACAGAGGTCAAAGAATCAGGGCTTCCCATGTGCTAGAGAACATGCTACCGCAATGAGAATACAACTGCTGGCAGCTCTCATCCCCAGGAATGATTCTGCCGTTCATACCCTGGATTAATCCATGACTCAACAGTCTCTAGTGCCTATATGTTCAGCTGCCTCATTTTTCTCACAAGACACTGCTACTTAGTTTCTCAACTAACAGTACTTTACTGCTAACAGTAAAGCTATTAGCACCATCCCCATACTGGTTTCATTTCTGTGGCTTACAGATGTTTCTGACCAAAAAAAAGGACCTTGGGGGACTTGTGTCTAAACTTCCTTTTGGGGTGAGAAAAAAAGAAAAAAAAAAAAGGCTGGCCTGATCTGGACTGCTCTAATTTGATTCCCAAGAAGGGAAATCCCTTTTCATTTCATGCATCCCTCTCGCCCCAAGCAGTGCAGCTGTGCAGTGGGATTAACCCAGGAGGACACAGCCAAGCGCCCTGCATGGGACTGCCCATGGCTTTGCTTTCCCACTGCATCTCTCCCACCAAACACATGATGCTGCTTCTCCCCTCGACACCTCTCAGAGGTCATTATTGGTTGTAGCAAGAAAAGGAAGTGAGTTGTCAGTACTAAAACGTAAACCATCTTAACTTATCACGGTCACAGCGTGTTGTTAAGTCTTCAGCAAGTGTTTTTCAGTTTCACACCAAAGTCGTGAAAGATGTCGTCAGACTTCCACAGCACTTTAAAGGGACTACGAGAAGGACCGCTACATCTACACATTGCTTGTATACTTACTAAACATTTCCTGGTTCTGCTTTTAAATGCAGATTCCTACCAGGATGTAGCTGATGCTATAAAGGCTCATGTTTTTCTTTACATTCTTCTTTCATACATTTTAAGATATCATGTAGGTCCATCAGGTATGTTAGCAGTACACAGAGCCAGATACTTCCCAAAGAATCTACAGATGTCATTAAGAAAAGAATTTTACTCCCCTGTAGAAAATCCAACTCTTATAGTTTTCATAAACATTATTCTAACCTGTGGGGTGCTTTCCCACATCATTTTGCGTCTTCCTTCACAGTTCAGTGAAAATCCTTGTTCCCACAGGAAAGCACTCTTCCCAGAAAAGAATGGTGTCATACTGTGGCTCGAGCAGGGGAAATGTATTCTTCTTTCTGCCTTGGTGGCAGCAGCAGTCACAGCTCCTGGATGCAGGGTGAGGCATGCACAAGTGAAGGAAAAAGCATTTGTCTGTTGAAATTTGGAACATTTGGTAACTGCGGCTTAGCAGGATCAAGGGTGTCATAGAATCACATGGCTGAGTACCACAAACAAGGAATGCAATACTAAGAGAGTAGAAAGCAAAGTGAATTAACCAGCAACGTTTGGCTTAAATTATATTAATGCCACAATGTCAGTCTGACATTTTAAAATATACACAGTCATCTGTTTTGTTATGTCTTTGAAGAAAGCAGAACATGTAGGAACAATAATCGCACCAGGGTCAAGAGTTGAGATTGTTGTCATTCTTTATAGTTTGGCAGTGCAAGAAGCAGCAACCAGGACAGAAGCTTCCCTGTGCTGGGCACGGAACTGGCAAGCAGGGGAGGGGAACAGAACAGAAGGACAGAAGACCAGGTAGGTCTCCTGTACAAGAACTCTCTAATCACTGCACTGTTCACTTGGTTCACTACCATTCCAACACAGAAACGAGAAAAGCACGTCTCTTCCCAGATTAATCTGTTTCATCCATTTTTTTTCCTGTTTCTCCCTCATTGCTACAATACACACAGGGAGCCTTTCTGCTTTAATTGCATTCTAGAGGAAGAAAAAAAAAACAAACAGCATGGAATATTTTGTTTCCATATGTTGCTGTGTTTTCCCCAGTGAGGGGAAAAAAAAATCCACCTTGCGAAAATAACACCTTGTTCCTGCACATATTGGCACTTGCACTGCTTCCGTGTCATGTTTGCTCTGTCAAAACAAGTTTTCCTCGCCCCTCAGGGTCAACCTAGCTTTTGAAAACCAAGCTGTCGTCTCCAGGCATCATCACTAGCAGTAGCCAGATAACAGACTACGAGTTCACATTCCAGAACGGTTATGACTAGTGATGAATGAGCCAGCTCAGAGACAGAAGGAATTTCCTACAGGTTAGACTGACCTTCCAAGAAACACTTTTGTCTGACCTAGTGAAGGCAACAAAGAGGATACGGTAGTGCAGGGGGCAGAAGGAGGAAGAGAGAAAACCCTAGTTACAAGAGAGCGGGACATGATACAGTACATATCATTATTGTTCAATGGATCTGCATCTCTACCCAGAATGTTCCAGGTGCCTTGTCAAACCATAGGTAAAATAATTATATAGTAAAGCAACATAGAGTAATTATGTTCTTTCCACTGTTGTAGAGGAAAATTGAGGTAAATGTGGTAGACTATAGGATGACTTGGAGACACCCAAGGTCGGGCAGGACAGGGCTCTGAGCACCTGAGCATCAGCTGTGGATGTTCCTCTTCATTGCAGGGGAGTTGGACTAGATGGCTTTTAAGGATCCCTTCCAATTCAGATGATTCCATGATTCTATGACAAGGAACAATGTGCTAGACAGCATGACCATTTGCAATTAACTCACTCAAACATCACGAGCAACAAATTGACAAAACATCCCCATCTTCACTGTATTACAGGTGTCATGCTCACCCTGTATTGTCACAATCCTCACCCTGTAGCTATACAGGGGTTTCCAATCCGAGATGGGAATCAGTCTTCACTGCACGGGGAAAGCCAGAACCTACATCCACAGCTACATCTTTCCTGCTGTGACTGCCAGCTCAGACTGCTGTTTGGACACCTTCAGAGTATCTGAAGGCACACCAGACCATCAAGCCAAGAAATCTATTCCAAATGTCGCATTTAAAATAGTCTATTCATATAGTGCTTGTTATGAGATTATGACTAATCCATCAATTGATAGCATCTACATTCCCCAGATCTCAGCTGCAGTCCTAAACCGTTCCGCGGATCTAACGAGCATTAATTTCCCATCGATCACTACCACTTGTGACCACTGGACAAGGATGAGAAATGTAGCCTTTCTCTGTCAGCCAGCCTTGAGTACATTACCAGTTCCACCTCTACCTTACTGTAAACAAAGCCACCACTCAAAGCTCAAGGTGAGTTTACCAGTGACAGAAAGGACAACAGAAGACTTTTTGCCATTTTCTGCAGAGTTCTGATGCAGTAGCCCTGAGAAAAGATTCTACGAAAGATACATTCAGCTCCAAGATACTATCATAAACTCAGGACAAGGTATTCAGAGGGTGTCGATCTGCATAGTTTCACTAATCCTGCATCAGCTAACAGCCTGATTCTTGTCATTCACCAGCTCATTTATTGGAGACAACACCAATGCAGAAGGCAACAGAGAATGAAAAATTACCTTTAGGACTGGTGAGTTTATAATGCTTTGGGACAGACTGCATATTTCCCAAATTAAATTTTCATATTTAACCAAGGAGAGAAATGGAGACTTCAAGGAACATGACTTGCTCCCACCAGCTGTAGAAGCTGTATGTAGCATTTTGAATTTTATATATTTATTTAAAACTTCGGAGAAATTGCAAAAGAGAAAATTAGGAAAATATTTTCATTTACAAAGTACTTTTTTTTTTTTAAACCTTTTATGAATCAATAATTCTTGCTCTTTGCTGAATAGAAACATGCTGAGAAAAAAGTTTGATTGCGCTATTTCAGGATTTCCTCCCACAGAAAGAAAGAGGGAGTGATAAAAAATCTTTGGACTTCAAAAAGCATTACAGTGAAAGTTCAACTCAGTTCCCATTGTTTTCTGACCTGGTGTCTGTAATGACTATTAGAGTTTCATAATACAAAAAAGTCTTTTTTTCAATCACAAAAAGGCAACACAACAAATCAGCAGATTTGCTGCCATGAGAGAATTGTGTCCAATTTGCTGTCATGAGAGAAATGTGACTCGCTGCCTATAGGTCATGAACCTTCTCTTAAAATGAGCAACATAAACAATTTTAAAAAATATTAATGTCTATATAATGATAGTCAGGAAACATCACTAACAACAGTGGTGACATACATCTGTGCTAATTCTACAGTTTTTTGATGCACGCTGGCACTACACAAGGGTATGTTCAACCCCACAGAACAGCCAGCAGAGCATCCTTCCCCACATTGCTCACAGGGCAAGGGGAACAAACGTGTGGGCTGTCATTTGTGCTTATTCTGCCCTGTTCTCTCTGCACTTTGTGCTTCATCACTTGCCACAGTCAACAAATATCCTCTGAAGGATTTCTGCGCACAAGGGAAAGGTTCATTCCAAATCCTGCTGAATGAGGTTACAGCAGGGAGGAGGCATCCATTTTGAAAAAGGACAGATGTTTTGACCCTGAAGCAGCAGTAGCCCTGATCTGAGTCCCTGTGTGCTAGGAACACTGAGTACAGGCATTTCTTACACCAGCAGGTAAGAGGGACTGCGAAGAATGCAATGATGAAACCATGATCCAAAGGGAGAAAAGGGAAAGGATGAAAAGCCAGGATGGTGCCCTTAACCCTAAAAGTCACACTGAATCGCAGTGCTCAGGTCAGCTATGTTAACATCAATTTTTTGAGTACTATAACTATTTCCACTCCTCTTAACTCGCCAACCTTCTCCCCCTCCCTGCACACTACATCACATCGTATGACTAATGAGTTTGACCCTTTTCCAACCCCTATCTGCAGTCTCTCATGGCTCCGTCACTCGGTGCTTCCTGCCTTTATTAAATCAGATGGGCTGTGTGTGCTGTGAGTCCCAGGGCCAGAGGAACACAGAGAGACAGAGAAATGAAGGCCATCTTCTGCAAGCCTCCAGGGCTGTATGCCTTGTGCTTCCTCACTATATTACTTCACGGATGTTCCACTCAATCATTTTTTCTCACTCCCATGATAAAATCACTGCTTCCTCCTACCAGAAAGAAAAGGAAAGAAATACATGCCTCTTCATCATGTCATTCTGCATTGTGCAGGACTGCAGTATGAGCTTTCCAGGATATTTATTATTGCACTGCCTTACTTCAGCAAGGGTGATTCCTGCAGCTTCTGTCCCTTGCCCTACTCCCCATTTCGCTCTTTCCTTGTCTCACCTCCCCGCACCTTTCACCTTTCTATTCCTTCTCCCTGTCTAACTCACTTTGACCATTTCACCCTATCTTAACATCACTTACTCATCTCTCAAAGGGAGACAATTACCAAATCTCCAGCAACCTGAGGATTTCTAACATTTTTACTCGCTGTTTACCTCCCTGTGCTGGGATGGCTAACTCACTCTCCTTTTCTCACTTGTGTTTGGATAGTACCAGGAAAGATGAAGTAGAAGAATTCCAGCTTAATATTTCTCTTGGAAAATCAAATAGAAAGATTCAGCAGGGACAGATCAGTCTATCTCATTTCTCATGTGAGACGGGAGATCTGTCCGAGCCTTGGCAGAACAGCTTACCTGAAACTTCTGCAGAAATGAGTGCCTGAGGACTTGCAGCCCAGGTCTCAAAGAAAGCCCATTGCTTGCACTGCCCCTGTTGGTAGTCTCAATGTTAACGAAGATTTTCAAAATCCATGTATTTCAATTCCAATTTGAACAAAACCAAATAGAGAAACATCAGCACGCTGCACAAAAGTTACTTCTTTCGGCAAGGCTCCAACCTAAGCAGCCCAGTACAATGCCATCATGCGTTGCCAGCAACACTCACCTATTGCCTGTCCTGACAACATCTGGCAGATAAACATACATAAGTGAGAGATTTGTGTCACTTGTTACAGTAAGTGGAACTCAGAAGTAGATCCTGCCTGGAATTGAATGCCACACTTCCTAGGGTGGCGGATGTATAAATACTGCATGTAGAATCAATAAATGATTACTAGCTCTGTTAACAAGTGGCTAATGTCTTGTTACAGACTTTTATAGAGTCCAGTTGGTCAATAGGTTGCATTTAACCAAGACTTATGATCATCTACATCACATAATAACTATGCCTGTAATATGCTTACACAGTCTATTCATCATGCATTAATCCTTTTAAATTTATTTATTAATATGCTCTTATTCTAATGCTTCACCAAATGGAATAACAACAACTGGCAAAAGATGAAGAGCTGTGCGTTGTGGAGCCATGTTTTACCTTCCGTGGAGAACAAACCCACCCCAGAGATTAGACCCGGAGCATTAGCTCAGGCTGGGAGCACGCTTGGAGCCTGTCAGCATTTGATTAGAGGCAACACGGATCAGCTATCCCAGAGCAACAAAGCAGGAAGCACACTGAGACATCAGTAGGGAAAAAGCCATAGACAATGAGAGATTAAACAGTCCAGAAATGAAATGAGTAGAAACTATTGCAAAAATCTCTGCTTAATCTCTTTGGACTAAATGCTCTGTCTACAAAGTCCTTCATTGCAGGTATACAACTCTTCCAGGTGAGGAGTTGTGTAGCCACATAATGCACCCACAGCAGCCCCTTAGAAACAGGAAGCCCCTTAGATTGCACATCTTCAAATGAATTCTTTCATATGCAGAATGCATCCTGTATTATGAGCTCCAGCTTGTGCCTGCTGACTTGCTCTTACATTTGTAAAACGCATGGATGGGATCCCAGTAACATTCTCACAGACAGAACAGAACAGCCTTGAACATCAGTAAGCACCCTTTTACACCAACATTGGTTCCCTCCATATTCTTCTGGGAGCAAAGGCATTAAAGCACAAGACTCCACACCCACTCTCTTCCCTTCCTATTGCCAGAGTGGTGAATGCAAGTGTCAGTTATTGTGTACAGTTGTGAGGAGTGTGAAGCTTTGCCTATCATCTTAAAAATCAAGCAGTTAGAGAGTATTTCAGAAATACTTAATGGGATTTTCCCACCAGTAAACCTTGTGCTCAATGGTACATTTTAATAAGAACAGAATCAAAATCTCATTTATAGACTAAGAAGGTTGAGGGTAACATTAGGGGAGGCTTTGCCAGAGAAAACAGAAGACTTAATAAGAGCCGGGCTCAAGAGTATTAGTAAGAAAAGTTGTGAGCTGCCTACAGGCTTTTTCTCTTCTGGTATCAGAGTGGAAGAAAAGCCCCTGTGGTTGATTCATTATGCTGTTTCATTTCTTCATATATAATTTACATGCAATGTAAATACAGTAAATTATTATTTCTGGATTGCATTCTTGGGCCCTGATCCAAAGCCCACTGAAGCTGAGAGAAAGTCTTCTAGGTTGCAAAAATCAAATGTTATTGAGAAACAGGCTTATTGTCAGCCAACATTCATTAGAAAGGAGTTTATATTCTAGCAAGGGTTAAAGACCCAGGTCCCTGCTCAGCAAAATGTTAAGTACATGCTTAACTTTAAGGTTACACTCAAATCCCAAGTGGATCTAAAGCACATGTTTAATTGCTTTGCTGAATCAAAGCAAGTACAGATTTTTATCTGAATTTAACTGCTACCAGCAGTAATCTGGACTACTGGTAGCTGATACCACAACTAACTTTCTTGGAGACTTTAGGAACTTAGTCTAGATCCATCCAGACGCACACATACAAAAACAGCCCAATCAACCAAATAAATAAAGAAAAAAATAAAATAAAATCACCACCATAACCATTAGGATTGTTTTGCAGATGGGAGGAATGGAAAAAAAAAGGTTCCGTGTCATTTTAGTTCTCAGATGTAGGCTTGCATCTGCTTTTCTTTTATATGAACTTCTGTGTGTATCACTGCTGTTTTGATTCTCTAATCTTGCTGCTCCCAGGGCTCAGTGGGTAAAGCTTTCTGCCTCAGGAGCAGAAAACACTCCTTATTTGGGTGGCAAAGCAAAGCCAAGTGTCTGAAATCTCTGTGCCTTCTGATCCTAATAATCCACTGTTGGAACAAGATGACCTCAAAGGTCTTTCCCATTAAAATCTTACAGACTTAACAGTTCTTTTGGATAAAAAGCAGTAATTCAGATGCTCATGGCCTATCCCTCGCTTTACCTTCACTGTATTTAAGTGCATTAAGGTGGGAGTACCCATGGACAACAGAACCGTCTTCACCTCCCTACTGCAGTCTGACTGCTACAATTTCTCCATCATTCCATTCTTCCCACACTTGAATTTAAAGACAACTTCACAACTTTCCATCCTCTCAACACCTTCTGTCAGGCAACGAAGAGCGAATAGTCCTGTTCCTAAGCTTGGGAACCAAAAGTCTGGCAAGTTTAACTATGGACAAACCTGCTGCTGCTCCAGTTACTGTGCAGGTCCAAACAAGCTTGCCTGTTCCAGGAGAGTAGCCTTTTTAAAATTCATATTTCAAAACTCACAACCCTTGTCACAGAAACTCTCAGCAATTTCCCTGGGATCACACAAAGCACAAGCAAAGCAGTGATAATACCTTGGTCACAAATCCACTAACTTACCCTGGTGCTGAAACATCCAGCTCAGCCACATCCTTGATAACAAACCATTCCCACGAGCTCCTTCTCAGGATAGGAAGGTGTCTCGCAGATCAGCAGCTCCAAAACCTTCCCTTGCATTTCTCCATGTGGAGAATGCTCTCAGAGATATCTTATGCCTTTCTCCCTCTTACTCTGCATATAAACAGCAAGTCTGATGCATAAAGACAGCTGCAAACAAAGGAAAAACTTTACACTGCATGCACAAGATCAGATATCCATCAGTCTTCCTGCTCAGGCCCTCTTGTCACCCTGCAAACTCACAGAGCCCCCAGTGCAAGCACTGTTTCACAGCCTTTCAGCGGCCTTCTGTTGGCCATGGCTGCTGCTGCTTTGGGGGATCTCTTGAGAAGCACTACAGAGTTGTACACTGATTTGTTAATGTCATCAAGAATGAGGAAAGATTGCAGGGGAGAACTCATATATATTGAAAACAGAGAGACAATGCTGACGTGTGCTGGAGGTCTTTCAAGGTTAGCATATGCCACTGGATTAATCCCAGCAGTCTTAAGGTAGAGGTGAGAAATGCTCAAATTATTTGACTAACTTCAAAAGGAAAGATATTTATGCCTCTACCTTTTGGCATCCTTATTCTGTCCCAAGCCAGGAAGAGATAGAAAACTTTCTAGAAAGCCAGCTCCATAGCTCTGACCAATAGGCTCCAAAAAGTGTTGTAATCTTGGCTCACTTAAGCCAATTTCAAGAAAGAAACATCTGTGCTAGACTTACAATAATTGCCTGTCAGGAGCCTCTTTGTTGCAAGGAAAATTTTTTGCTTTTAAGTGGAAAATGGGATAGCAATGGAGAAATACCAAAGCAGCATTTTGCACCAATGAAAACTTCTGACCAAGAGGCAACAGCTAATTCCCTCCCCATTTATCATCATTTTACACAGTCTCCCAGAAACACGTTGCGACTGTCAGTGGTTGCCCACAGAGAATGATTTGTACTGCCCCTCTCCAGATGACCAAGATGTCCTGATTTGCCATGAAGCAGCAGAATTGCATTCAAAATATTTTCAGTGATTTTCTCTTCACTGCTTCTGCGCCAAAGCTGCCCCAGCTGCTACTCCCCAAGAGGAATCAGAGACTTTCAGGACTCTAAGTCCCCACTGTGCCCAATGACATCTGCAGTTAGAAGTTGCACAGGAGCAGCAATACCGTTGGGGTTCAGCTTCCCAAGCCTTGCTCTGCAACGAGCCCACTGCTCAACTTTTTGTAGTAATGGCTTTTGCTCTGACTGCCAGTCAGCAGGGAATGGAACAGCAGGTATTCCCCTTTTCCAGAAATGGAAGATAACACACCATCGCTGAAGGTGCAAGAAGCTCACACTCATAAATGAGGGAAATTAATTCCACAGGATTACGTATGTGCATGGCTTACTTCCCATAATCCCACCCCAAGGAGAGCTTCCCCGCAGCCCCAGAGCCTGTTTTACAGCTCTCTCTGTGCCTTCAGGTGTGGCTGCTGCATTGCTGTGGGGGCCATGGGAAGACTTACAGCTGCATGCAACTGGGGGCTGCAGGCCAGCACAGGGCAGAGCCCCACATGGGGATGCCTACACTGCGTGCTACGCCGCCCGACTATGCAGGCATGCAGGGCAGGACCTGGGTTGTCTGCAACCTGAAGGACAGCCTCATGTTTCTGGGAGCAATGCTACGTGGCATCTCCTAATTAAAAAACACAAATAAAGGACCTTAGCTTTAAATTCAACTGCCTACTGTGTAAATAATGTTCCATCTAGATGCTTTCTAATGAAAGCTAGCAAATCTATTGAGATGGTGGTTTTACAAAACAAAACAGAGAAGAGAAATGAGATGTCTACAGAGGGTTAAGCCCGAAATTGCTGCTGTTTAATGACATGTGTGCAATTTTCCTTTCTTTGGAAATAAATTCTTTCTTTGCTGAAAATTATGAGGAGCATGAAAGTGAAGAGATTACTGAATAAAGAACAAAGATCATCTAAAAATGAGGTGGAAAACATCTCACCTCGATGATATCCTGGAGGCTGGCGGAGCTCCTTCCAAATCCATTCTTCCTCACTTCTCCTCCCTTGGCCACCTCTCCTATACAGGTCAACAGAAACATTGCGTATACCAGTTATTCAAGAAACTGCTTAAACAAGAAAATGCTGGGCTGGAAACATCTCTGGGTAATAGGAATAGGCTGATGGGTTTCTTTCTGGCCATCAGAATGGGCTGGATATGAGTAGTGATTGCAGGGTAACACATACACTTGCTTTCTCTGCTGCTACCTTCTTATTACTGCATTTTTTCCCCTCGTCTGGTGCTCTAATAGTCACTGCTTTCATTAGTTTAGAAATAATATACTGTGTTCTCTAGGTCAGTAATTTTGTGCTTGTTGTCTGTGCTGTCATTAACATCATGCAGCCTCAATAGAAAAAGCTAAGCATCCTTTGCAGTTTGCAGTGAAGATCAGTTAATAAGAACTAAACACCACATGTGGAATCTGAGGTCTTGCCAAGAAGAGATGTTAAATTTCTCCAGCAAATCTTCCTAGTCCATAAACAGCTGAGTTGCCACACCACACAGCAAGACACTAAACCAAGTGGCTATTTGCAGGTATTGTGGTTCCCAAACTCCCCTTACAGCAGCACAGAGGCCATTCACCTCTGAAGGGATCCTGTGCAAAAACCTTGCTCTGAAACCACCACTCTCTAACTCACACTGTCATTTCGTTATGCACTTGGCTCGCACCAAGCCTGCTGGCCGCAGATACATGCCAGCTGCGTAGGAAATTGCAGTGTACTTCTCTCATGCCAGCTTTTAGGTGTTGCAGACTTACTCATGCTCGTACCATCAAGCTGACATGCTCTTGATTTGCCCAGACTCGAGCTGGCATGGCTTGGGGAAAGACATTACTGGTCAGCTCCAGTTGACTCATTCCCAGTGGTTGTGCAGTCAACAGAACTGACATACATCCTACACAGAGCTTAAACTTTGCTTTACCTCTACTGGAATAAAAGTGGTTTCTCATCCCTGTAATTACGTACACTACAGTGATCTTTTCATATTTCTGGAAGATCTGGTTTCTTATGTCATGTATTTTAGCAGCTATCCCATTGTGGGGAGACTCTTATTTCCCTTCAGCATCCTGGCTCCTTAACAAGTGCTTACATATCTAACATTTCCTGACATCACCCTGCATTTTCTCTAGACTCTTCCCATTCTCTAGTACAGGTCTCTTAATCTCACTCCTACATTCTATTCATCACAGAAGTGTTTACGCCCATTAAACCCGCTGGGTACATTAGCCATGGCACACCCATTAGCCACCCAAACCTCAGTGACACCTGAAGCAGCCCCTTGGCAACACCTGCTGCTAATTGGGTCTTCACTACACTACTAGAGAAAGAGAACCTGAACTCACAGCAAGATGGGTCAGCTGCCAGCAGTCATTTTGTCTATGCTGGGAACACCCTCAGTGTCAATTCTTCTGTATCAGATCCCTAATAGCCCATTAGTGGAGAAACAGGCATATCCAGATACCTCACCTCATCATGCTCAGCATGGAAACAAGTGCCCAAACTGTGCTCACACACACACGTACACCCAGTTGAGAGAGCAGGAAAACCTAAATTGTGCCAGTGAGAACTTGGAGCTGATGCTGACCTAGCAATGTCAGTATGTCTGTAGAATCCAATTCAACTATGAGCATCAGCGCTCATGAACGTCAGCTAAAATTAACAGGAGGAAAAAGACTTTGAGTGTATTGCTTGCTAAATTGCATGATGGTGAATTTACATACAATATACAACTATGTAAAATGAAATCAATGTGATTTCTTTTATTTGGAATGAGAGAGCACATTTTGTAAGTTCTGTTACAATAAAACATCTGCTAAGTGAAAGCAAATGGCTCACCTGCAGATCAAATTTGAAAGTGTTTAACCAGTGTTAACAGAAAATTCAAAATCTCACAGCTTGAGAATACAAGAGTTTCACTATGATCAATAAGTCCAAAGAGGCATATTTTATTACTGATATAACTGTCCCAGCACAAACATGCCTTTGCACAAGCTTATGACAGTCTCCCTTCAAAATGAATTAAGGCTAGAAAAGAAAAAAAGTACCCTCGTGGTTACTGCATCCATTTCCTTGGAAGGAATTTGTAAATCCATGAGTCCTGAGACACTCCTATTCTGTACATCTGAGGCTAGAACTTGAGTTGAGAAATGAACTTTAACTGCAGGTACATAATTGCAAAGTTCTTCATCCTGAGGAACTCATATACTTGCACATAGAGCATCTGGTATTGATTTCATATGCCATTGACTGAATCCAGTACAGCGATTCCCTTGTAAACAGCAATCATCTTCTGACATTATCTTCATTAAGTGGGAACAGGAAGGGAGAATAGACAGGAAGAACTAAGAGTCAGATTCTTAAAGTGTTCAAAACCATCAACTCAGCAATGGATTTCAAAGAACTTAGCATCCCTTATAGAAGGGCAGACTTCCAGCAGAGGTCAGATGTTGGCAGACACAGCAGTCACAAAAGCCCACTCACCTGTTCAGATGACCAAGCAGCAGTAAGGACTTCCAAAAAGGTCCATCTCATATCTGTGGCAGTCAAAGAGACATCAGAGGAGGAAACTATTCACTGGCAAGAGGCACAATGATGCAGTTATGGAAGTAATTAAAAGAATCCAAGAAAGAAGACTTAATAAATGATAATAAACTAAAAAGGGATTCCTAACACCAGTACTCTGAATTTTTTATCTGTCATTTCTGAAAACATAAGGAAATAACTAATGGCTCTGTTCTGGGTGCTGGACAATTACATTTCTGACACTTTTTATCCTGTCCTAATCTTCTTTACCTCACTTCATCTCCCAAGTGGTACTAATTCCAGTTTACTCTCGTGCGAGGGACTGACAAACTCAAAGGATTCTGGAAATAGAAAGAATAGAAAGCTATAAGAGTTTTATAGTATCCCAGGTAATTCTTGGAGGAACCGACATCCCGGATGTCTGTCTGCCAGATCAGGTCAGTATCAGCTGTAAAGACCTCAGCAGATAACACTGTAAGACAAATTGATCATAGTGACCAAGGTGAAAGGAAGCATCCCAAGACATGTAACTACAGAGGAGTTAACATCAGAAAAGGTACGTGTGGATTTTTTCAGTTCTCCATGCTGGAGAAATGCAGCTGATACCAACCATTGCCCAAAAGTAACTGAACTATCCATTTGTAATAGAAGTCTTTTTTTTTCAAAAAGATATACTTCTCTATAACATCAGACTTGCAAGGGAACAGTTTCCTTGTCAATTGTCAATACCTCTTCATAATTAGGAAGTATGTCATTCCTGCCCTTGTCTCAAGATTCCACCAACTACAGAGAAGGTCAAGGGGCCAAAGACCATACCTCGGGCACTTCAGGTAGAGGTCTGCAGTTAAAATGAATGCATCTTCTCAAAGCACAGTGCTTTTTGGAGTGCTTAGATGAATCAGGTGAAGAAACTCTTGGAAGTCAATCATCCTTATGTTTGTAAATGCTTTGACTTTGCCATTATTCACCTGACTCTGGTGCTTTGTGCTCTTCTCAATATATCAATATATAAACCCAGGTCACGGACAGATGGGTGTTACAATGCTTCCCCAAATTTTAGTGATTTATTCCCAGTCTCTGAGATATTAATTTAATATATCTTACTTTGTCAATATAATTGTGATGGAATGCCCCTTCAGGTGAGTTGTAAAGGTGAAAAGAAAAACACTCTGTTCAAAGTAGCAAAGAAATGAGGAAAAGCAAACAAGCAAGATGTGTTAGATACTGTCTCAGAAACACCTGCATTTCAACAGTAGTTAAATGGATGTAGAAACAACGTCTATCAGGGCAGGTTTTAATCTCAGACAGCTCTCTCATTGCACATTTCTAACATATTATGATGTGATAGCTCATGCAGACTAACAGAGACCAGGATATGCTTGACATGAAAAGAAACATAGGCAATAAAAATACTTTTCTCACAAATTTTAGAGCAATATGTACCTGGAAAAATCCCATAGAAAGAGAAGTGAAGGTTCCTTATACGCTTTAGCTCAAAGATGATACAAAGATTTTTTGCATACTACAAAAAATTGTTTATACTAGAATACTAAATACAAAATATGGAATAAGCAGAAACAGCAATACAGTTCCGCCATTTTAAAAGCTCACAAGTAAGGAAATACAAATATAGACTAACTACAACTTTCATTATTTTCTGTGGTGTAACCACAGTCTTGAAAGCTCCTGCATTTCTTATCAAATATAGGACTTACCGTACTACTGTTCACATGAAAAGATGTTTATGAAAAGACAGACATGACATGCAATCAGCCTGAGTAAACATTATGGTTCATAGTTTGTATTTTTTGACATTTTGTGCAACTTTACTATTAAATTAATCTTGTTCTATTGCATTTAATGGAGCAATAGTTGGAGCTGAGCTGACAGCTAAGTTGTTACCACCATCAGAGCTTTGTGATCTCAATTTCTTTTCAATTAAGCCTACTTTCTGCAAGCTTCATTGATTTTGGTAGAAGAACTCCCATGTCATACCTTGATGATGACAGCAAATGAGGCCCAATGTCTTTCAGGGAGCTTTTCATCACCTGACAGGTAACTCGTTTTAAACATGTTCTGTGAGAAGCAGATTAAATACCTTAAAACCTCTTTTGGAGACTGTGTCAGCTCCAAGCCCTAAGCACTTTCCAAAAACCTCTGGATCCAAGAAACAGCCATCAAAGCCAACAGCATCTTATAGGAAGAAAACCAGGCCTACCTTTATCTACAAATTTGGCCCTAAAGTTTACCCACCCTGAGTGTCACGCTGGATTAACGATAGCTGACCAAAACCAACGCTCTCTGAAAAAGCCTCATTATAACTTGATTCTTTTTTTCCCAGTAATGGATAGGGAAATGCAGCAAGGGATAAGAGTACAAAATGTAAATGCAGATGTATAGTTCTCCTATTGCCTTCTCCCTCTCTCTTTCACTGTGTATAAATACAGCCTCTCTCTATATAAATATATAACTATGCATCTTTGTGTACTGGAGCCCAGGGCTAATGTTGAGCTGACAATAGTGGCACTAATGCTAATGAATTCTGATTATTCGGATCGGTCATTAAACTAATAAGCCCATCTCCAAATTAGCGTGGCTGCTTCAGCCAGCGAAAATTTAATCAAATCTGCTTCATTATTTCAGACGTGGTGCACTTGGCGAAAGTGACTGCGGGAAAGGAGAATGGGACCCTCATCTGATAATTTTATCACTTGACTACCAGACCATGAAAAAATCGGTGTGATGAATTTTTTTTTCTGGGGGGTGAGGGTGTGGAGCAGAGGGTGGGTGTGCATTCGTGTGCTGCTTCAGCCTTCCCTCATGTTCCCTCCTAATTAAACTAAACCCATCCTCCCTTCCTCTGCCCTGTAACTGTTTTGTTTTTCCACATCTTCCCCACCCCCCTCAATATCTTAGCTCTCTTCTCTTCCTTCCCCCAGGTCCTGCTGTGCCCCATCTCCTAGCCTTTGCACGCATGACCAAGGAACAGAGCTTTCAGCATCTACGACAGAGGTTATACAGCAATAAGTCTATCTCTTTCCCAACCCCAGCCTTCCTGCACACAGATTTGGCGGCCTCTCTTTGCCCTCTCACCCTTATTTTTCCTTTAATTTCTGGGAAAAACAACAACATCAAACACAGATGAAACAAACATATCCCCTGGCAAAGAAAAAAAGGCATTTTTTGTTTCCTTCTTTTGCTTGGATTGCTAGTATTTTCAGTATAATGGGGAACATAGAGCCTATGGACTACACATATTTCTATGTACAGGAGCATAGAGCAAACTAAAGACACAATCCCAGGACATGTAACCAAATACATAAGCACCTACTGAAATGCAAACTCAGAATTACCTCTAGTGGTTGCATTTTGTAGTATTTTTACACCTGTGTATAGATCAGAAGCAAATTTCTTGGCTTCAAGGGCAGTGCTGCAATTTCACCCTGTATCCAAGGACACATTTTGTGGGCAGTCTTCTTCCTCCTGCAGGAGTAACGCTGTTCCAAGAGTAAAGGCAAGCAAGACTCACCTTTTGCATACTTCAAGTCCACTCACACATGCATATAAGGGAAAGGGAATCGTTAATTCTTCCAGTTACTAAAGAGAAACAGAACATTATGCTATTCCCCAAACCAGCTGTAGGTACAAAAACAATACTCCAAAGTCAGAAAGTAAATAAAATATGAAATAAAATCAGATCTCATTAATTTGCAGCATGCTCCATGCTCTTATCTCAGTAACTGTGTTCAGAAAGATAAATCTCACACTCCTTTCAGTAGTGGATAGCCCAACTGGAAGTTAAATAGAGAAATACATCCTGAAAGTAGTAAAGCACCACAATAGCCAGGAGGAGGAAAGGAGTCAAAGCAGAGCGCTGCCTTTTCCAGTAATGAGCAATTGTTCAAAATCCAACAAGACGTGTGAAGAAAGAACAGTCATTTGAAACAGCACTAGCCATTCCTGCTACAGCACAGAGATTTAGCGGCCCTTTGTTGACAGTGGTATCGAAGGCACCTGAAGATCTCTCGTTGTTTCCTGAGGATTCAAATTCTATCAAGATATTTACTCTTAAAAACTTACATTCATTTGTTACATTTCATGTCTCATGACTTTCCAGGTCTAATCTAGCCACCTGCACAGAACTGGTGCTTCCAAAAGGCTACTCCGTGATTTCAATCCTACATCTTCCATTTTAAGATGCAATGAATGCTCCCTATATTATTGCCTGCTTTTATTCATTGATTACACTTGAAATACAGACAGTTCAGTTTAAATTCACAGTTGTTACACATCTATAATTAGGTAAATTGACTTCCGGACCAAGGAAAACTTCTGTGTGATGAATCTTGGCCTGACAAGGCTTAGTGAAGATCTGGAACAGCTAGGTGCACAAGATTGATCTGCAACAGAAATTATTATAACTGAGATCAGACACCGAAGATAAAATTGACTGGCAGCCGACCAGGCTGTCAACAGCATCAAGCACAATTGTACAGATGCTTTCCTACTAAAGGTACCAGAATGATATTATGCCATCAAACATATGAGCTCTAAACACTAACATGAAAGGAGAAAGAAAGGCTATGAATGTAATGCCATCAGCTCAATGAGGCAAACAAAATGCATGCCCTGCTAGTTGAATCTCAGCCTGCTTACTGCTTACCACATGCCAAGCTTCAGCATGTTACATTTTCCTTTTTGCTAAAGTAGACTTTTTCTCAACTTCCACATCTCATCTAGACATCCTTACTTGTACAACACCCAGCCTGTGGACCTCCTAACAAACAGGCATCTCATCTAAATGCTCTTCGGATTTGCACAGTGGGTTCCAAACAGAATGGTCTTACTAGTGCAGACAAGAAGCCAAAGCTCTCAAACAGGACCTCCCTTCAATCTCCCTCCCCTGAGCTCACTGAGACAATAAAGTGGTTCAGAGCAGTTCAGCTCCTCCTCCCTGCTGCCCTGTTAAGCTTTCTGAGCTCACTTATTCAGTAAGACATTTTGATCTAATTTTAGATTGGAAGAACTGAAAAGCTAAGAGAAAATTAGTCTTACTAAGGCTGTATAACGTAGAACTAGGAAAGGAACTGAGACCCTGTGACTTGTCATTTTAGCTGTTAGCCAACTTTTTCTTTCAAGATTCATGTCAATTACACTCAGAGAACTATCTCTCTCACTGACTCATGTAAAAAAATGCCAAGGCGACAGCACAGACTGGTGCCCATGTCCATTAGAAAGAATGTATGGTAATTATGAGAAACAAAGCAAAATGAACTAAGCTAAGAGTGGGAATCATAACAGTATTGACTCCTCGAAGGAGAAACTACAGAAAGACAAGCAAACTCAAAAACAAATGTAGAGAATGATCAGTGCAAAACATTTCTGAATTTTGCGAAAATAGCAGAAGTGAAGCAGAAGTTCACAGTCTGGGATGGGGAAACAGGCTTTGCTGCTTGCTTTGATTAGTTTCATTAAAATACTCACAAATGGGAAAAAAATACTTCTGGGCAGAAGAACCAAGTAAGTGTTAAGTAGGCTGAATCAGAGACAAAATGTCTGCAACACACAGAATCAGAGAAGCAGTTAGGTTGGAAAAGACCACCAAGATCATTTAGTCCAACCATCAACCCATCCTCACCATACCAAGCAATCGTGTCACTCAGTGCCATATTTACCCTTTTCTTGAACACCTCCAGGGACAGTGACTACACTACCTCCATGAGCAGCCTGTGCCAATGCATTACTACTCTTTCCAAGAAGAAATTCCTCCTAATATTCAATTTGAAATTCCATGCAGCTCTCAGCATCAGTGCAGTGTGTGAAAAAACTCATGATTTAGCAAAATAACACAAAGAACATTCTGGATGCTAGTTACTAATAGTAATGATGTTCTATGACCTAGGAATATCTTTTTCAGCCATCACAGTCTTTCCAAGACCTTGTCAGTTCCATCCACCAAAAAATTAAAATAGCATTAGACTGGAGCTATAATCTCAAAAACATGGTGTGCCCAGAATAAGAATTAGAACCTTCCTTTTTCAGTCACCTGAGAGCACAGTTGAACGCATTCAGCAACACACAAAAGATGTAGCATGGACTTCCCAGCACTAGAGGAACCACTGCTAGAAGTGAAGCTCAAGAACTGCCATGCAGCCATGCTCAGCCAGAGATATGCTGCACTCATTATCTCTCACTTTTACCCACTTGTGAGAGGCACACTACAGAAAGGGAGCCAGAAAACACTTCTATAGCCATGACCACAGCAAGGCATCTAGAAATGCGCTTTCCTAAGTGAGGCAGGCTGACCCTGCTATCTCTTCAAACCCACATGGCAGAAACTATTCCTTTTCTTTTTGTCCTGGTGTTGTGACAGCCAGGATACAGTACACAGAGTTGCACACCGATGCACCCGCAAAGCAGGTTTGCAATGAGAGCTCTTGTGTCCTATTGCCTGGAGGAGCCCAGGACATTTAGACTGTCCGCTGAGAGGGCTGGGGAGACCTTTACAAATGACACACCGTTTAGGAGCCCTCAGATCCAAAGAGACAGGTATTCTTGTGGCCTTCTCAACTTCTCAACTCTCTTTTCAGTTGTCAAGACAAAACCCCAATGCAGAGGTGAACTATCCCCTCCTCGCAAAGGCCTTGCAATAGATCTGTGTCAACAGTGATTAGCTGTTGCCTGGCACGTCATCCATTTGCCATTTGTTAGGCCAAACATGCCAACATTGGTAATCTAATCTATGGCCAGCAACAGCCTCTTCCAGGTTAAATGTATTAAAGGAGCCGAGGGAAGCGGGCTTGTTTCACCGGCTGTGGCCTGCAGCTCTCCAGCAGGCCTGACCCCCCTTCCCGCCCCCGTCCCCTGGAGATTGCAGGGGTCAGGACCCGCACAGCATGGAGCTGAGTAAAACACTAACAGAGAGAGATGAGAGGATATTGGAAACATATTTTCAAGGCCTCAGTGCTTTGGAAATCTGAGAAGAACATGAGGCGTTAAGTTAGAGCTTTCACTGCTGGGTTGTGTGCATGTGTGTTTTTTTTAAATAAAACATGTTTCAACAAGAATTTGATAAAGATATCAGTTAGAAGGACAAGGCTGAGGGTTTTAACACAGCAGTAGCAAAAATGTGGTGCTCTATTCATGGGAGAATCCACGTTACAAGACCTCTTAACCTAGAGCTCACATTTTGGGAAGAGGAATTGCTTGATTTTAGAGATATATCAAGTAAATCTTCTCCAGCAAAAATGTTCACTTTAGGCTCTTCCACATATCCAAAATATCCAAAACTCACAGCACTGCTTGGTGGTCTGGCAGGAAGAAATGTTCCTGGAGATTCCTAAAACAGAATTGTACATCTGAAGCTAAGCAAATTGCCATCAGGATTCTCAATTATATTTTTGCCCTGAGAATTAAAGGAACTCTCCTAGAAAGATGCACCTTGTCTGTTTGTAAGATCCTCTTGAGCTCTGTCTCAGACACAGGAACAGATCAAATTCCCTAACAAGAATGAGAAATGAACAGAAGGCTTTAACGCAATGAAATGTATACAGGACCAGTACTAAATGCCAAAGCTAGTCATTGGAACAGCCTAACATCAAATTACAGATGAAAACGCATATGAAAGATTTCCCAGAAAGTTTCTTGCTTTGAAAACAATATTTAGGATGTTTACAAATGACCAAAAAAAAAAAAATAAAAGGATTTCTCTGGCTTTAGTCCATCACAGCAGCCAGGATTATGTTGATTCCCAAAAAGCTCATGGACATGAGCTGCCCATTCTCATTATCATCATTGCTCTTGCTTTTATGGGCAATTTTCACTCCAAACACTAGCTTAGGCCATGCATATTCTCTATCCTGTAACACCTGTGAACCTGGAGATAATTTCATACTCACATAAGAACTCTGTGCATCAAGTATGCAATGCCAATTCTGAATGGAAGACAGCTTTCCTATATAGTGACAAATTCCACAATTACATGATTTGAGAACTCTCTTTCTAGTGTCTCAGCACAAAGTAGCATTTGTTCGTTGGAATTGGTTCTTCCCTTCGGGAAAAAAAAATATATTGATCAAACTAAAACATTTATGGCTAAATGTGGCTTGTTCCTAGATACTGAGAGTTCTGAGATGTTTACTGAAAGCTAACTTCAGGAAGCCAGCTCTTTCTTTGTACTTTGCTTGGCATGAATGTGTATTTTTTACTCAGTTATTTCTTTAGTACTAATTCATTCAACATCAAATAGGCTGCTGACACTACCACCAGAGGGATGGAAGCCAGATACAAAGGTGGAATCAATCAGCAAAGGGAGATGATCAGCACAGACTGTGCTGGCAATTCAGTGCTAAGCAGACAGAGCCTGACACCCAGAAGAAGGCATTTAATACCATGGATGCTAAGTGGAACAGACAGGATACAGCAGCTGCAAGCAAACTTCACTTTCTTTAATGCTGTATTTCTGTTTAACATCCCCTTCAAGAGAAGAATGGACTGGAGGAAATGTCTGTGATCTGCCCTAAGAGATGAGAGGATTGAGTCTTCTGGGGACTGCTAAAGGACAATAGCTGTGGGCAATGAAACATTAAGTGCCAACCCATCCACCAGTTATACTTAGCATACCAGTTGGGTGGCTCGAGCATCCAAAAATCACAACGCAGATTTAAACCTCATTGCTTAGGCCTGCCCTCACAAATGCAAGCATTATGAGAACAACTGTTTTCAAATGAGATCATGCTGTGCTACTTAAATGCTAGAAGAACCACTCTCCAAGTTTTCCACTTTTTGATGCATGCTCAGAAGAACAAAAGGCAAAACTACTTCAAAGAAATAGAAAAGCAATTTACCTTGCTTCTCTTAACTGCTTCCCTCAAATTTGCAATAAAAACTTAAGTCTGAAGGACTTACTTTACCTATATAATCCAATTGCAACACAAACACGTAGCAAGATTCCCTAAGAAAGACCATATTCTCATTTGGGTGTGATTCGAAGACCTGAGAGCTATAGAAAGTAATCTCATTTATATTGAGGATATGGGAGCAACTGCTGCAGAGTCCAGTTGATATGCTCCAACCACCAACCCCTTAAGAACATGTCCTTCTCAGGTCTGGACTCTGGAAAGCACTTCTGTTTTACATCCTCCTCAAAAGATCTGCAAGATCTGGCTACAAAGCTTACTCTCCCTTGCATTTTATTTTTCCCTCAGAAAGAAATGTTAAGAGAGTTCAGGAAATGTTTTCTATTTTGGACAAAGGCACTGTTTTCCCCATTCACAATGTGTATTATCTGTGCAAAGCCAGAGCTGAGTAGGATTGTATTTATAAATATGTTTACTTCAATGAATTTGATGGGATAACTTAACATTTCCTGATCTGGCCCCAGTCCATCCTTCACAATATCATTTTCCTTGCTGCTCTCTGGACGAGGTTTTATGTTTTGTTTTGCTTCTGTTTTTAACTGACAAGGCTCAAACACATGAAATCTGAACCAAACAAATCTGAGATCTACCGGTGCCAAACAGGTTTGGTATCAGATCCATATAAAGACTGACCAAATGTTTACTGACTTCTGCGCATTTTTTTGGACCAGGCCCTGAAACTACAGGCATAGTTGTGTGGGTTGTTCTGTTTTGTTTTGTTTTTTTTGTTTGTTTGTTTTGTTTGTTTTTTTGTTTGTTTCTTTTTATTTATTTATTTATTTATTTATTTATTTATTTATTTATTTAAGAAGGAAGCTGTTTAGGGCTCTTTAGTGCTGTTAAGAAACAGAAAGGGAGCTGCAGTGGTGAATTATTGGCATGACATTACTCTTGGGACCCCAAAAAAGAAATCCTATTAAAAAGAGTCCTTGTGATCTCATCGCTGTGTATTTCATTGCTCTTCAAGAGGTTCTGCTAAAGTCATTCACAGAAAATTTCCCCTGGAAGGGCCCAGGGGAGAAAGAGGTTGGATCACCAGTTGGTCTGTTTAGCATTTACTGCCTCTGAAAGAAAGAGTTTTTTCTACAAGCAGCAACACTGTCAAACGATGCATGGAGATTCCTGGAGGAAAAAGAAAATGTAGCCAGGATGCAATATTTCACAACATTCTCTTTTTATAGGGAGCCCTCAGGTCACGGTACACCTTCACGTATTAGAAGTATACTACTGACATTGTTGCCACTAATAAAAATTACCTTTGGTGTACACAGCTAGCCAAAAGTCATAGTGTGGCATGACAAGGACATCCCCTAAGTGTCTGAAATCCTGCTGTCCACCAGCCCCAAGCAGAGGGCAAAGAGTTATCTCCAGGATGTCACCAACATTTGTTTGAGTTCCCTGACAACTAATGCAGAGGTTTTAATGAAGTTCTTCACAAAAGGGCTCCCTGGATAAAAACCCTCTTCACCACTGATATAATCCCTTGGGATGTTTCCCGTGTTACAGATCCTAATTACTGATTACATTAATTCAGCAATTGTAGGAAATTAATTCTTACCAAGATGTGATCTGGAAGCATTCATCCCTTCTCATTTTTGCTACATTTTCTCACTCTTTTAAGCATATTTTTAATATCTATATTTAACAATTAGGATAATGCCAGAATTTTAGAACTATTCTTACTGCTTGAACAGCCAAACTCAAGTTGGTGGCATTCCAATAGGTGCAGCTAGAAAACAGTGAAGGAAGATGCAATGATAGCCTTACCAGAGCCTATCCCAACACTGCTTCACAGTCTTGCTGTAGAATCTACAGACCCAGGCCCTCCAGAGAACTGCATGTAGGCAATGAAGCACAGCTTGGTGGGTTGGAGCCTCCATATTTAACCAAGATGCCAAGGACAAGATTCAGAGACAAAGACGGGCATATCAGGGTGAAAAAACAAAGAGAAGGGAAAATCTGCTACATTTTGTTGTTAGCAGATATTTGTATTCATGCAGTTATGCTAGCACCAGACCCCTGACAGGAGGCAGAAACTGGATTTCCTCTCTGAAGTATTTGTGCTACAGGAAAGAGTACCAAATCGGGGCCTCGGCTTAGCACCACTGCATGGTCTGAGTGAGATCTAAATGGGGCGCAATGAGGAAACAGGAATGTTTTCAGTTTCACAAGTACAGAACAGGAGCAACAACATAGACCAATGGGGAGAGTTCCTTTGTCCAAAGCAGGGATGGCAGCAAATGACATGCAGGGACTACAGGCAAAGCCAAACCAAACTGGGAGGATTATTCAACAGTGTCACTAATCCTGAATTCTCTCTGCTTTTCCAAAACAGTGAGCTCATTGTTGGCAGCTCTGGTATCTTAATGAGAATAAAGTAGAGAATTCTCAATAATTTTATCTAGATTTATATTCTCTCAGATGAAGATACATTACTTGCGTCTTGAAAATATCAGAAATATCAAGTTGGCTTCCTTGGGTTTACTGGAAGACTGCTTATTTTTGCTGTAGACTTCAGTCTGCTAGTGAAGGAAACATCTAGATACTGTACTGGCTTAGTGGGAAATGTTGGAGATAGGCAGATGGTTGGACTGGATGATCCTAGCGATCTCTTCCAACTTTGGTGCTTCTATGATTCTATGAATGCAGTAGCTACAAAGAAAAATATTATGCTTGTGCTACTAATTGTTATTTTACATATATATACATATGATCAGTACTAGATTTAAGAGCTACACAAAAAGTACAGCCTTACAGACTGATATCAGCATCAGGCATTCCCAGTTGAGATGATTACTCATACTAGACATATTTCATACTTTCTTCATTGTGACATTTTCCACAGGAAAAGTGGTGTTGTAAAGTTCAAAGCTCAACACCATTTGAAGCACAAACGCTGCAAATGACATTTGACAGAAGTGCAAATGAAGCATAAAGTACCAATAAGTTTTCTTTGCTCACCAACAAGTACTGGCAGAGAGCTCCCTTGACCTGACTGCTACTGTGGGATGTTTTCTCCTGCCATAAGCAGGTATCATTAGAAATCTTCAGCTTTACAAATAAATAACTGTCACTGAAATGGTGACATCAAGTGACACAAAATGCTGGAAGCACTTAAGAGCAAAAGGAATTTAGTTAGAAACCATTTAGTGTTCTCTGGTTTCTGTTTTTAGGGAGGTTTTGTTGTTTTGGTGGGTTTTTTTGGTAATATTTAGCACTATTAATATCAACATATCAGACTTAAGTAACCTTTTCTTAAAAATCCTTCTCTTTTCAGTTAGGAATCTAGAGCACAGTGTCTCTGACAAATGCCAGAAGTCTTCCAGTAAAACCCAAGGAAGTAAAATTCATATTTCTGATATTTTCAAGATACAAGAAATATACATGGTTTTTGTTTTGTTTTGTTTTGTTTTGTTTTAATATAAAACAAATACACAGAAAGAAAACACTTCCAGGTTTTCATTATAAAGAAAAATACTAAGGCTAACCTCAATTTAAAAAAAAAGAAAAAAAAAGTCTTGCAGGTCATCTTCAACTACACATCTGTTTCGTGCCTACAGAAGGCCACTATAATAAAAAATCTGTTTTCATGTAACCAGCACCATTTGTTTAGAAACTTGGTCAACCAAACTGTCCTGGATTGTAGCTACAACACCTCTTCCTCTATGGATGTGAGGGGTTGTTCTCTCTTCATTTGGAAGTCCCCGTTTTTCCGCAACATAAAGGAAAGGAAAAGGAAGGGGGAAAATGAAGTATTAAATCTGGGAAATACCAACTGATAAAAAATATCCTCAAAACAGTCAAATCAGATTGATTTTTATCTATGAAACTGTTATTTTAGTGGAGTGCAGGGGGAGGGGGCTGGATCCAGTTGATATTGGAGTTTTGCTTTTGGCTGTGAAGGAGCCTACAGACCCCTCTGAGCAGGAGCTAACAGCAGTTTAGTGTGTTATCAGGGTAATGAAAATTAGGCCTTAGGGTGTTTATCTTCCCCTCCTTTTTCTCTTCTCCTCTCTTCAGAAGAGAAAAATTCCTCAGTGTTGTCAGTCTCAAGGGAGAATGTGGGGAGAGGAAAAAAACAGGAAAAAAAAAAAAAGGGTAAGATTATAGTTCACCTGGGTTATGAAGTCTCTGCAGAACAAAACTCTGTGCTGCTCCATCTTAGGCATTGTCTAAAGGATTTCTTCCTCTGATAATCTGTTCCTTCCGGTGAGAGTGCTCCATACGTGAGCTTTGCCTACAGCTCCCTTCACATCCCATAAGGAAAGACAATATATCCTAAATACCTTCTTGATATATGGCAAATGTCCGCTTTCAATTTCCAATCATTCTCTTCATGTTTGTCCATATGTTGATTGGAATCTACTCCAAGATGATGCGTATTTATTTTCTGGGCTGGATGCAAAGGGGGGAAGCTCACATAAGTTAACTTTCCAGGGAATTGAAGAAATGGCTCTAAATTACAGCTGAATGGAGAGACCTTCCGATACAAATCTTTCCCCAAACTTGGCAGTAAATCACCTGGTAGACATGTCTCATGCAGCTGTAATACAAGCAAGAGGAGAGGATGGTCTTTCTTATCAGGAATAGAAGTTACAAAATGTTACATTGGGAAATAAGTCAGAGAAAGATGATTGAGGAAATAAATGGAAACTTCAATCTGTACAGAACAGTCACTTTGTGAAAGTGTCATGAGCAAGGGAATACGAAGGTTTAAGAAAGAAGGAAGAGTGCCGAATCTCTGTATTTTTAACAAGGCATTTTTTGGCAAAGCTTTTTCATCGTATAGTAGTTTGTCTTTCCCTGCTGCACTGCCTCTTGTCGGAAAAAAGCACCAGACCTATGAACAGTTCTTTACATTTCAAAGCAAAGAATGTGCAAAAAAATTTTGTTCTCCAGTCCCATTGGTGTAAGGAGTTTGATGCTCTTGGGGTTATTTCAGCACGATGCAGTCAAGGGATTTTTGTTGCTTTTTTAAAATGTCTTAAAATGTGGCAGGGATCTTTGCAAACTCCCAGTGCTGACACCATGATACTATATTTAAAGAGAAAGAATTGATATTGAGACATTTATTCCTGATTGGGTTCCATATTGCCTTAAATCTCATTCTGACACAGAATCCCTGATTTTCTACAAAAGTAAACCAACCAGCTCAGTGCAACCAGATTCATGCTGTAAGGAGCCTGAGGTGCAGAACAAGGTTATCCCTACAAACTGAGACAAAGCCAGGCAACAAATTGAAACACAAGATCAGAATCTGAGGAAGTGACGAATGTCATCCTAAACACTGTTTCATTTCAGCTTCACATCCTTTCTTTTTCCAGTGACTCCTGCTCACAGCTGGTCTTATTAGAAACAGTTAGAAGACTTTATTTAAGAAAAACAACTGGAAAAAGACACTGGTTTCTACTTTGTTTCTTTCTCGTAACATGTCTGCCTTTCAAAGATTATAGTCAGAACCTCATTAGCAATTTCCATCCAGTTTAAATTAAAAGCTCATTAAAAAAACCTTAATTTTTTCATTCATTGCTTTCCCAGGAAGCGAGGACAACAGCGTTTCTCTCACAACAGACAGCCGACATCTATGCTTACACAAGAAATAAAACTCATCCTTCCTGACTTTTAAAACTTATTTTGTAAGCGTAAATACTGAAATAACTTAAAATTTGGGAGTATATCCATTTGTTAATTTATTATTTAAAATCAGTCAAGCAATTTTTATAACCCTTTTCATGACCTCTACCTAACAAATGACTTGTTACTAACCCTTCAAACTTTCCACACAATTAAAAAATGATTAAAAGCTGATGAATGGGCTACAATTCAAGAAATTAGGTTGCAATTAAGAAGACATTTAAATGAATGCTTAAAACTACTTGGATTATAATTAGAACCAGATCAACTACGAAGGTCACTCTCAAGTGGTGTTCTTGTGGCATTAGAGATAATTCAGCCAATAAAGTTGAACAGTGAGATTTCAGTGGTCACTGCTGACATGGGATCGTGCATGGCTGAAACCTGCTCATAGGATTAGCTGAGCCCACCAAAGCCAGAGGCTAACCTTAAAAGTGACCTTAAAGCTGCAGTTGTATCAGTGTGGTCCTTTCAGAAGCATTTCTCTCTTGATAGCATCTTCAATGTTTTACCCAGAAATGGTAGAAGAAACATCATGGCATGAGAACAGCAAGAAATACCAGAATCAGTCATCTTTTCTAAATAAGAGTAGTGTTTCCAGTCATGGTGACAGATTTCTTCATCAGCATATGGCTGAAAACAAGGTAATTGTATGTGAAGTACTCGGAATAGATTATTCATGGTCATTCTGCTAATCTCAGACATATTTCAAGGCACTCACAGGAAAGGATTTTCTATCTAGACACCCATTTCAAATGGCTTAAAGCAGTTTGGAAAATCTCAGCCAAGTGCTAATATTTCCTTCTAAATAAGTTACCATCGGTATTTATTCAGTTTATCATTTATGCACATCAATTGCTCTACACAAAGACAGTCATTATTAAATTCAATTCAAGAAAAAAAAAAAAGAGATTCATATAACTAACTTCGGTGGTCACAAATAACTCCAGAAACTAAACACTAAGAAACATTCAAACAGAAAAAAACAATCATTTTTATCATTCATTTTCTTCACAAAAGTAACCAACCCAGTACTGCTATCAAAGCATAAGAACTTCTAGAGATACATCGTGGTCTGTGTTTACCCTAGCAGTCATTTCTTGTGACTTTTCCATCTGGACTGCTGCCACTGACCAAAATATTACCTTTTACTGCACTCATGTTTCCATAATTGTTTCTCCCTCCTAAGTACCAAAAAGAAATGACATCACATTTTTAATTGAACTATTACCCTAGAATACTCATCTTCTGTGAATTCCTTCCATTTTTTATGCTCTGGAGAATGAGTTATGCCTTTCTTTTGTATTTTAAACATTTCCTAGCAAACAGCCAGGCCGTACCAAACAGCAGAAAATACTGCTGTAGCTACTGTCACAGCACATGTGCCTCATCAGGCTCCATAGAAGAGCACATTTTCCAAAGACACTGCATTGGAGTATCTGGGAACATCTTCAACAACAGGGTCCAAAGACCCTGTTGACCATGTTGACATGTCCCCGGAGCCCCAAAATGCTGTGAATCAGCTTTGTATACTCAGATGCCTGCTTCTTAGTAGCAGGAAAAAGTAGGGCTTTGTAGATTTAAAGTGGGCAGAGAAAGTTATATAAAGGAGTTGCAAATCAGACTGAGGTTTTTTTGGGGGAGGCTGAATCTTAAAATGGAATGCAGCAATGTATCTCTACAAACTGGCATGAACAGACATTTTTAGGGAAAGTAGAGACCAGACATCTGGAGTAACTACAGATGCCTCCATTCACTCATCAAATACAGGAGAGAGAGAAGGTATAGTAAAGACAACTCTGCTAGATAATAGGAGATGAGAAATTCAGCAATCCTGTAATATCCCAGACTTCTTCAAATCTGCATCACCAGCATCTCTCTTTCCAAAGGGTTCAATATTCACTGAATTCAGTATAAACTCGTAAAATGCAGATGAGAAAACAAAATAAAATGACCCTTTAAAACCAAATCCACAGCAAAGCCTATGGAGAACTTCCAGCTTCCCCTAGGCCTGAACTGAGCTCACACCATCCCATTGTCCCTTCTGATGTCAAGTTGATGGATTACAACTTCCTAATGCAGGATTGATGCATTATGACATCCTAATGTTGGGACGATTGATTGTGACTCTTTTTTTAAGTATGGCTTACTAGGCAATTATTGACACCATCCATGCATTAGAGCCCTAATTCAGCAAAAAAGGGCTGACAGACCAGTGCTCTGGGAAAAGATTAACCTATTCTAAATTTTATAGATCAGGGTGAGACGGGGCTTGTTCTGGGACAGGGCCACCCTCTCATTACAGGCCTTTGGAGACAGCAGAAACTAGACAGTTTATGCCACATCTTGAAGAAAATTGCTTTATTCCTTCACCTTTAAGTGGATTCAGACACTGCCAGTTGACTTGGGAGTGCTTTGGGGTCAGTGCACACACGCCGGAACATGGAGAGAGAAAAAAAATCCAACTAAAGGAAAGAGAGAGGTAAAAGCCAGTGCTGTCAGCTCCTACCCTCTAACATCTGTGAATAATGGAAGTGCGGAACCAAGGCTGGGAGTGGGGAGGTGAAGGGAGAAAGGGATGGTTGTAACAGTGACAAACAAGTCTAAGGGGACTTCTCTCCTCTCAAATGTCACTGGGGGAAGCAGACAGGAGACGGGGGAGGTAAGGAAGAGAGAAGGTCATGGCTGTAATACCCAGAGTGAGTGGACAATCAAATGTTTGCAGCTGGGCTAGGAAATGGCAATCCAGTTGCAGAGCACATCTGGCTCCCTTGCTGCACACCATGGGGGCCACCTGGTTTTAATCATGCTGGGATCACCTTTGAAAAACAGAACTTAATCATAGGCCTAGTCCTAGCAATAGTGTTACATCCAGACTTCTCTCCAGGGGAGCAGAGGGTGGGAATGGGGGGAGGAGATTAAAAAAAAAAAAAGATTATTCTCTTTTGCTCAATCAAGGCTAGAACTTTGTCAACAATTTCTCTTTGTCAGGTTCAGGGGAGTCCCTTTTTATTCTTTACTTCTTTGCATTTGATTCCTGCTTAGTTTACACTTTCCTTACTCGTAGTTATTCAAGTTAGCTTAGTAGCTACTCAAGTTACTTGATATGCGTACTGCTGAAGAGCAGAGCAAGTAGAGAAGCAGCTATTTAAGGAGTCACTGTCTTTCTGCCCACTTCCTCCCACCAAAGACATAGACAGATGCATCATGTTTGGAACTGCAGAGCTTTACACCTTTCCTGGGCAGTCTTCAGGAATTCACCTATGGGTGCCATGAAGAAAAGCCTTAGCTGGCTGAGAAAAGGCCCAAATAGCAGCATGATTATTGCCTGTAATGGCCACACGTGGTCAAACCAGAAGTCCCCCCCCACCTGACTTTCCTTCCAGTACTGGTAGCAGATATTCAACAGAAAGATAAAAGAAATTTTGCTAACAAGCTGTTTCACCAAATTTTTAATGACTAGCTTTCTCTCCCAGATTAACTATAGTCAATTAACACATATAGATCTTAATAATGTAGTGAAAAAAAATAAAAGAATACATGCTACTTGACCTGAGATATTTCCTTGAACATCTTGGGATGATCAAAACCAATTCAGCTATTGCAAAATATGCACATTATCTGCTCTTCTATTAGCATCTAGAATACACTCACTTCAAGGAAAAACCAACAAATCTACTGCTCTTACTCACCCTCACTTTCTCTGCCTTCCTTACTTGGTAACTTGCTTCCCCATATCTAATCTCTAACATTTCTCATTTCTAGAGAAGAAGCATGTAAGAATACCGGACAGAGTAGAAAACCAGCTTTCACTGTTTTTTGGTAATACCTTTTCATAATAATTTGATAGCATCAGATGAAGGTAGCAGACGTCAGGTTCAGAATAACAAAGGCAGCACCTCTTTAAAGAAAACACTGTTAAATGATGGAAGTCTTTGCCACATGATGTGACAAATTCCAAGAGTTGATATGGACATAGATGATTAAATCAAGTCCCAGAAGGTAAAAACATCCACTGAGAGTCATTAAACACAGAAATTTCACCCTCGTCTCAGGAAATGTCCAGGTCACTGGAGCTGGAGGGGTACTTCTAAGAAGTATCATTCTATAATTTCATTATTGCTATATCCCTGCTTAAGCTTCTGCTTTTCATGACAGAGAAATGGGCTAGATGGATCTTTGATGTGAGCCCAATCACCCTCTAATCACCTAAGCAACTGCCATTTCAAACAAGATGGCAACTGAAGAGCAAAATAAGGAAAGAGAAAATTCAAAGGGAGATCAGGAAGGAGGAAAAAGTGGCAAGATACAGTCTTGAAATAGAAGTTTCCTATGGGCAGAAATCATGGAAGTGGAACCATAGAATCCTCCTACAAAAACCAGACCATTCTTGCTGACCAGTTGTTGAAGTAGCTGTAGGTCAGCCAAGCTCTCAGCCCTACTTCTTTGCCATCACAGAGATGAAAACATATTATTTCAAAGGAACTCCCACTTGAGCCAACTACTGCAGCAAAAAACTGAGAAAGATTCACAGAATCACAGAATCACAGAATTGTAGGGGTTGGAAGGGACCTCTAGAGATCATCGAGACCAACCCCCCTGCCAAAGCAGGCTCCCTACACCAGGTCGCACAGGTAGGCGTCCAGGCGAGACTTGAATATCTCCAGAGAAGGAGACTCCACAACCTCCCTGGGCAGCCTGTTCCAGTGCTCCGTCACCTCACCGTGAAGAAGTTCTTACGCACATTCGTGCAAAACTTCCTATGCTGCAGCTGATGTCCGTTTCCCCTCGTCCTGTCTCCACGTACCACTGAAAAGAGCCTGGCCTCACCACTATGGCCGCCACACCTCAGATATTTATAAACCTGGATCAGGTCCCCTCTCAGTCATCTTTTCTCAAGGCTAAACAGACCCGGTTCACTTAGCCTTTCTTCATAGGGGAGATGCTCCAGGCTCTTCACCATCTTTGGCCCATCACTAGGCCCTTCACTAGGCTCATGGATGTTTTCACAAACAGAAATCCTCCAGTCAGTTCTTCACAATTTAACCTGTACTGTAGGACCAAGGAACACTGGATATGAGTGCACATGAAGACATGACAAGACTCAGGACATGCACTTTAAATATCCTCATAGTGGAAAGGAAACCTCAAACCTTCAGTCCTACCTATGAAATGCTTCAAATAAGTAACCTTTCAATCAGAGTTAAAATCAGATTATGAATAATCTGTGCACTGAAGTTCATTTTGTCACAGATACTGGGGATACATTCACTGAAATGCTTCAGCTACTTCACACTTGTCATGCTGCAAAGCCGCTTTAAACTCAGTTTAACCACACCAACCACAAGATATTTTATATCTCATTAGAAAAATGACTTAATTTCCAGTTATAATCTTGTACAGAAGTTCAAATCTGCAACAGAAACAGAATACCTATTGTAATATAATCTAGAAATGTTATAACAAAAATAAACATAGTCAGAGACTATTTTACAAATGTTAATTATTTCTAGGGAAGAAAATCCTGTCAGGCAGGTATGCGATAGTAACAGCTATCTTATTTTACAGGCAGGGAAACTGAGCCAGAGATTAAGAAGTTAAGTGACTTGCCCAAGGCCATGAAGAGAAGCAATGTTAGGGCAAGGACTTGTAAGCAGGAATTCCCAGCTGCCCTGCAGGCTATAAAGCCCTTTCGGTGTACCTTTTTCACAGTTCCCGAATCAGTTCCAGTCGAGTCCAATGGCTTCTGACGAGATCTTCTGATAACAAGAACTGCCTGAGAGAGAACACATAAGGAGTGTGCCTAAGACTTAAGAAAGTTATCTTGATTTTTAGGAGGTTGACTGCACATTCTCTCTGAGCTTTATCTTGGAAACAGTTCAAGAGAGCACAAAGTACCTCAGCACAGGACGGACAAAAACTATTTTCTCTGAACATGTCTGAAGAAAAGCTTTAGAAACAGCTGAGAAAAGCCACGGTGTTTTGATAGCCAGCATATCATACTAGCCTTTTTTCTGTACTTAAAGTCTTTCCTATCGCAGCTGGTTTTGCACTGGAAAATGATAGGAAAGGAAGACAGTGACTTAGTGCTGTGTGGAAACACAAGGCTTGCTGTGCCACCTGCAGGGCAAGCCTAAAAAAATGCTTCTTGTTAACACTGTCTCAGAAATCAGGAGCCACTGTTATCCAGAACGACGTAACTTTGCAATACATAATTAGCTTGGTGAGCAAGAGCATAAAATGGTCTATAGAAAGAGCCTGTCTAATTCCACTGGGATGTTTCATTCCATTCCTACATGCACTCACCTACCTGGGATATCTCTTTACTATTGAATGAGAGAACCTAAGATAAAGGAACATGGATGGGAATCTAAATCAGTTACAGCTTGCATACAAGATCTGTGGAACCCTCTCCTAACTATATATACCTCCATTTCTTTCTACAATGAGCTGTAGTTCTCACTACATCGATCCACTTTGGATTTAATGCAAATGTCATCATATAGTTAATGAGCAATATTTCTCCAAACATATTCTTCTTTTTTCCCCCCAATGTATTGCTGGACTAAATAAACCAAAATAAAGAGTTCAGAATTCAGCCTAAACATATACCTAAAAGCAATTTGGAAGAAGATGGAAGGTTTGTTGGCATGGTTAAGAACAAAAGTTGCATTTTGGATGAGTCTTGCTTTAAGTTCCTCTTCGGTTGTGAGAACCTACAGTGGAAGGCAGCAGCAGTCAAAGTGGAAGTTCTGTTAAGTCATTGTCCTTTTGTTCGTAGCAATACAGGCTGGACAGGCAGTGCGGAATAATGAAGACCTATGTATTTGGTCCTCTTGCCAACCTATGATTAATCTCCAATATACTGCTTTCTGCAGAATAGTTTTGCATGTCACAGGGGATGGGGTATCTACCACTTTCATTAGGAAACCTTTTACATAGCCTAGTAGATTTGGTCCCTGGGGAGATTTTTTTGTGTGTTTCACTAAGAGTCTAGAAGGTGTTGGTCAGTGATTGATTATTGTTTGTATTGTGGTAGCACCTAGAGGCACCGGCTGAAATTGCAGACCTGTTGTGCTAGGTATGTACGTGTGCAAAGTAAGGAAGAAACAGGTTCTTCCCAGTCACCTTAGAGAAAGAAGAGTAAAGTCCAGCAAAGAGGTACCAAGAATTAAAATGATTTACAAGATCAAGAAGCAACATATAAATTCAATCTGGAAAGGAATTGTTATGAATCTGGGTCTTATGCCTCAATGCAATCCTACAGGCACACCTAAGTACAACATCCACAATCTCAACTTGAGTATCCAGACAAACCTGAGCAACCCATGAAAACCAAAGCCCATCAGGCATGAGAGTTGCTGTACATTGCTCCTCGGTTCCAGCAGAAGCCACCTGAGAAAACAAAGAGAGCTCCAAATACAGTAACAGAAATGAAGGAAAATAAAGGAAATATCGGAGGCTAACCCATTGGAGGAGGTTGCAGGAGGTGGTGATCCTCTTGAATTTCAGTTCAATTCTTTCCTCTACACTTTCAACAGATCCTCTTTTGGATCTTCCCATTTGCTCTCAGATGAGGTTTATTACTGGAGACAAGCACTTAAACCATCATTCCAGAGTTAAAACAAATATTTGTTGTCAGCCTGACTTCAAAAAAGGCAAAGGAATCATGGTTAACACCTTCATTCAGCCAAGTTCTCCATTCAGTTCAGGAATCACCCATCAGCTCTGCAAACTGAACCCAAGATCTCAGTGATTTCATCACCTCGTGAGACTTTCATTCACAAATCACCAGAGAACAGAAATACAGTACTACTTCTGAATAGTAATAATAAAAAAAAATAATACTATTCTGTGGTGTCTGTTAATCTAATGGATGGTCAAGACAGAATTAAAACCTGAGATGCATAAAGAACTGATTTTGTATTTTGTTTCACTATACAAAAATGAAGGGAGAAAAACCAGTTGGGCAGTAGCCCAAACTCTTTTATCCTTTCAGATTTTTTTCAGTGAACTGAAAAACAGAAACAAGTGACATCTTGGGCTCAAGCAAAATATTTGAGTGAAGGAAAAAAAAACTTATAAAATTACACTGAAGTTAATTTCTAATTTCTCATCTGAAACAAAAATACAAAACAATTTTTTCTTCCCAGTGTCCAGGTCAAAGCATTCTGACTGTTCTCAGACCTGGTGGCATAGCATAGAATCTATGCTTCAACTAAAGTATCTCCGTATGAGATAATTCTGTATTTCCTGGTGTGGAAAAGAGAAAGGAAAGAACAGAGGAAAAGAGAGGGAAAGAAGAGAAAAGAGGATTTTGGCCAACAACTGACAGTTTTGGTTGGTGCACATTGTACTTGTCTTTCTCACTATTGATTACAGTACTGAAAAGCAAACAGTTACATTCATAAGATCCTTGTTTTCCTTGAGAACTAAGCACGTATTTGTTGAATTTCTCTCTATTATCTCTAACCAAAGGTTTTTCTAGCTGCTGATGGCACCATGCTAGTCTTGCCCACTGCACTGTCCCTCTGGGGTTGGTATGCACTGGCTGCAGTCTTGCTGGCACTGAACTTCACTGGCTGCTGCCAGGTGTGTCACCAATAGTTCCCCCATTTCCCAAGTGTGCTTTTAGGTATTGGTCCCCAATAACAAAGGAAAACAGAGGACGTGAGAATTTCCTCAAAAGATTAGAGTTCCCTTTCTTGTGTTGGTCTTAGATGAGCCCGGAAAGCACATTGAGGCATACTTTGCAATTTAACCACAAAGTTAAGGCATGCTAGACTGCGGGTTAAGGGCTGGTTTTACTCCCAGTGTCTTTCCTGCTGTAATTTGTCCTACCAGAAGCAGCTCTGGGGAATGTTCTCAGTCACAGCCAACGTCATTTGGATCCTCCTTTCTGATCCTTGAACTCTATTTACGAGGCTGAGAAAAGCTACCAAGAAGTCCACGATAATCCACGGTGTGTCTGAATATCCACAAGAGCCCTCCTCAGTCACGAAGATGACAAATGTGTACCAGCGAGAGTTGTTCCCCACTCCTTCAGTTTCAGCCATTCAAAACGAACATTCAGAGCATCGTGACCCTGCGAAGTCAAACAGCGTGTCCCTTGAGACCATCTCATTTCTCTCTCCCCCTCGCTGCAGCCCCCTCATCAAATAAAGCCAAGAGCATGTGCGTCATTCTGACACATACCCTTCAGGAAGTGATGGGAATAGGATAGATTTTCTTCCTCCTAATGCCCCGACTATGTCCCTACAGCACGAGGTCCCTCATTCCCACAGTAACAGTCCTCCTCTCGCACAGCACCGGCGGGTAACCTGAGCAGCCATGACCAATGGGATGTCGGATTAGCATCGCTCTGTGACACTGTCAGCAGCATTTTGCTGGGCTCTTTAAGAGAATATCCTGCTGTGATTCACAACAAGTCTTGTGTTTGAGAGACACAGAGATCTCACCCAGCAAATTAAAATGCGCTACAGTGAATTTCAGTCTTTCTGCTCAAAGGTCTCCCAGGGAATGACCTAAGTGGTGTATGCTGTATCAAGGGCAAAAGCCACCTGCTCCCAAACCCGTCCCTGAGTCACCACGGCCCACCTGTGACAAAGCAGTGCGTGGCTGGGACCAGGCTGCAGCCCTGAACACTGATCCACAGCTGGGCAAAGGATGAAATAGGTTCATTTTCCTGCAGCAATTTGTCTGAAACTTGTTGGATCACGTATAGGTAACTGTTCAATATATTCTGCATTATTCACTGACATATATTTGTTATCTTAATTACTAATTACAAAGAGTGGCATGACTCATTTCCAAGAAGGGTTAGAGAGACCACTGGTTTTACCAGCCCTGCCAGCTCCATCGCTGAGCTGCTGGTAGCTGCACAAACAGCTGGCTGCGAAGGAATGGCAACAGAGCCTGCTGTCTCAAAGCCTCCTCACTTCAGTACATTTCATCTGCCATATGACAGACGAAGTGTTATGTATCAAGCTGAATGTAATGAGCTGAAACTCACTGAAATATTCATAACATTCTGAGTTTGAAAAAACACTGAACAGTGAATGAAAGAATGCAAGAATTGTTTGTATTTTTGACAGACGAATTCCATCATGCTGGAGAAAAATGCTGCATCCCTAACAAGCAGCAGCATAAGTGCATGGACAGGAGGAAACCCTGCTTTATCAAGGGAGTTGGACCCAATGATCCCCAGAGGTCCCTCGCAACCCCTACGATTCTGTGATTCTCTGACATGAGTACCTTAGTGAGTAGTAATGGTGATAGAAAGACAGTTGGACTAGATGACCTTGTAGGTCCCTTCCAACCTTGCGACTCTACAATAAAGAGAGGAATGTTATTGTTTTCACTCGGACGTGCTAAAGATACAGGCTTTAATATGTCTTTTCCTGCAAAATGAGTTCTGTATTTCCTCTAATATTAGAACTGGTTTTGCATCTCCTTGGGAAGTCAACGCTCACACCAATGCAGCACATGCTAAACCCAACACCGGCCACTGCTCCTCTCTTAACTGAGAACCACGTGGCAGTACACTCCTTGCTTGCCGTAGTTACACTTCCCATGGCAAATGCACTCAAAAAATTACCAGCAAAGCATGCCCTGCTTTGTTTGCAAGAGCCAGTCATATCTAAGCCCCAGGTAATATACCTCCCAACACATTTTGACTACCCCAAAAGAACAAAAACCCTCAGCTGTGCTGCGGCTCCTCCTTTTTTCTCCCCCTGGCCTCCCACATCACAGATGAAAACAAGAGCGCATCTGGCATTTGCCGAGCGTCAGATACTTGGCCGAGACCTCCAGGAACAAACGGGCCCGGCTGCCCTGCTCTGAACTGCTGAGAGGTCTCCAGCACGGCGCGAGGGGTCAGACCTAGGAACTGTCAACAGCTTCCTAATGTATGCTCTTTCTCTGGCAAAGGGGGGTCCCAGGTTTTATAGCCTAATAGATTCGTTAATCGGAACACACACAGGCTGGGAAAGCCACTGTTTGTTTTCTCTGACAGGTTTGGCATTTTCCTCCTGGGAGCCAGGAAGCTTTAAAGGCATAAGACTCTCCTGCTTAAGTGGACAAGAAAACCAGTCTGGACAAAGCGAGACATGTCACTGTGTCTGCTCAATTCCAAGCCAGAAGGTGCCATTTTAGAGACTTTACAACAACATCACTGTCAGTGTAAAGGAAATTAAATTCCTCTCCCTCTCCTCCCCTGATGTCTCCATTTTCTCCATGTTCCCACCTCTGTTGCTGGGACCAGAAACCAGCCACCACAGGCACAGTACATGTAATTACGCTGAGGACAGTGATGTTCAGTCCAGACAGCAGCTCCAGGGAAGCATTTAAAGCAAAGGATAACTATCTGGTACACCAGTGGCAGAGTGCCCACAAACTGTGCCTGTTTGCTCACGACAGTGGTTTGAAACACGGGAACGTGAAATGGCAAACACAGCAAGAAAAGCTCCTGCATGAACTACGCACCCGCCATCCGCACTTCACAAGTTGTGATGGAGGATCTGCCGACACAATTAGGATTTGCTATCAATAACCTGTATATAATCATAAAGGTGGAATTCAAAGTGTTTCCAAGGCTGTGCAGCAATTGAAAACAAAAAGACGCATCTCAAAGCCTGAGTTTAGTTACTACACTTTGAAGACCTGGAAGAGACATGAAAATTGTATGCTAAGGCGTTATGCCATCAAGAAGAAGACGTTAACGGGGGGATTTCAGCAAAAATAAATCTCAGTCTCTTTCCCTTAAGTCTTGCCTGTGACATGGTTCCTGCATCAAGGCCCAACCCTCTCAGTCTGAAGGCAGCCCCATATTCCTGGTACAAAACAAGGGCTGTGGTTTACACACAGGGGCCAGCTCAGCAAGTCCCCCAGGCACTGACACTTCAGCACTTCTGTATCTTACACTGTTTGCCCAAGTGCCTGCTGTAAGGCATTGCCAGACACAGCTCCCACAGACTGGTGGATCTCCATTGTACCTCTCACTGCCAGTGCCCTGGTTCACTGGCACACTCCCTTTCTTCATTCCAGCTATTCCTATGTCCTTCTTCCCCTTGACTAGAAACCAGCAGTCTCCACAAGATCTTCTTGCTCTCATACTCCAGCTACTACAGCACTGCATGGCAGATAAGGCTGAGACCAAGGAAGGCAAAATAACATTTAATCCAGCAGCAATATCTTGCAGGAAGCACAGTCAATCATCATTCTTTTGAATGGGAACTAGCTTCAACTTTGATTTTTAAACACTCCTTACCTCCTCCAAGTCCTGTAGTCACTTCTCCCACTACTGATAAAAGTGACACTTATGTCTTACTGAAGTCAAAGTATGTCCAGTCAAAGTTACAATGAAACACTGTGCTAAAGTGCTTTGCTGAATCGGAGCCATCGTAACTATTCATTAGGCTTTGATCTGGTTAATGTTTGTCCAAATATGGCCCCACAACGGGAAAGCAATGGACCATTATTAAAAGAAGGAAAGACAGCTGGAATTATTTTAGTGTACAGCTACATGCTCAAACATACACCAAGTAACAGACTGAAAAACTGCTCTTACTACTACTCAAATTACCCTTCTCTCAGTACCTGGTTACAAAACTGATAATTAGGGCCTTATTTTTGTTCCCCCTATTTTTTAAAGCACTCAGCACTCACCCAATTTGCACCCAGTTTAACTTTGTAAAAAAAAAAAAAAAAAAAAGAAGAGGAATCTCTGGGCAGATGCAGAGAGGAGAGGTGTTTGTTTGGTGGGAGTCAACACAGACATCACTCAGTCACTGCAGAACTGAAGGAGAAAGACAAGGGAGACTGCTTCCTGCTATACATATGCCACAGAAATGTGATGTGTACAACTGGAATGTAATTAAGTGAACACTTGCTGGTGCTTCTTCACTCATACACACAAGTCTATTATTTCCACTTATTAACCAAAAAGAAAAAAAGAAGGGGAAGGGGAAGGGGAAGGGGAAGGGAAGGGAAGGGGAAGGGAAAAGGAAAGGAAAGAAGGAAAGGAAAGGAAAGGAAAGGAAAGGAAAGGAAAGGAAAGGAAAGGGGAAAGGAAAGGAAAGGAAAGGAAAGGAAAGGAAAGGAAAGGAAAGGAAAGGAAAGGAAAGGAAAGGAAAGGAAAGGAAAGGAAAGGAAAGGAAAGGAAAGGAAAGGAAAGGAAAGGAAAGGAGAAAGGAAAGGAAAGGAAAGGAAAGGAAAGGAAAGGAAGGAAAAGGAAAGGAAAGGAAAGGAAAGGAAAGGAAAGGAAAGGAAAGGAAAGGAAAGGAAAGGAAAGGAAGGAAGGAAAGGAAAGGAAAGGAAAGGAAAGGAAAGGAAAGGAAAGGAAAGGAAAGGAAAGGAAAGGAAAGGAAAGGAAAGGAAAGGAAAGGAAAGGAAAGGAAAGGAAAGGAAAGGAAAGGAAAGGAAAGGAAAGGAAAGGAAAGGGAAAGGAAAGGAAAGGAAAGGAAAGGAAAGGAAAGGAAAGGAAAGGAAAGGAAAGGAAAGGAAAGGAAAGGAAAGGAAGGAAAGGAAAGGAAAGGGAAAGGAAAGGAAAGGAAAGGAAAGGAAAGGAAAGGAAAGGAAAGGAAAGGAAAGGAAAAAGGAAAGGAAAGGAAAGGAAAGGAAAGGAAAGGAAAGGAAAGGAAAGGAAGGAAGGAAAGGAAAGGAAAGGAAAGGAAAGGAAAGGAAAGGAAAGGAAGGAAAGGAAAGGAAAGGAAAGGAAAGGAAAGGAAAGGAAAGGAAGGAAAGGAAAGGAAAGAAAGGAAAGGAAAGGAAAGGAAAGGAAAGGAAAGGAAAGGAACAACTGGCCTGTCCCAATCCAGTTTCATGAAAAGCAGGTTAGCTACCAGAACGTGCAGAAAGTCCTCAGGACTCCACCCATGACAGCAAATTTAAACAAGGCAAGGTCCATCCTCAGCAAAATCAGTGACTTTCTTCCTTTCTGATCTGACATTGCGCTCTGTCTCACGTGACCTAAGACTTCCATCATGTCGTTTGCTTACACACTGTTGATGCGCTAAGGGATGTTCTCTGCTGCCCACTCCTGGCCCCTGGGTCACGTGATGAAGATACCCATGGAGAGGAGCTGGCTCCCCACCTCAGCACATGGGGAGCTCCAGCACATTCATTTGAAGGGCTGCAGCAGTGAAATCATTGTTTTCTGAATCCTCCTGAGCTCCTTTTTGTACAACAGCAGTGCAGGACTTAACCTTTGCCATTGCATAGATAATATATATTCTATTTGGACAGCAGAGGTTTAAGAGATAAGGTAAAAAACTCTGTGGTGTGTTCTGATTAGAAAACCTGAGTACAAGGCTCTCTTGATCTGCTTGGTTAGGCTTCTAGAGACAAAACAGCCATTCAGTGATCTCTCATTCACCCAGTTGATGAAGAGGAGATTTTTAGAGGATTGTGTGTTGGAGCAAAAGCATCTGTGCCTGTGTGGAGATTCCTGCGCTCCACTTCAAATAGGACCCCATATTACTGCTTCACTTCAAGGAAACATAAATATCAGAGGCAAACTGAACAAGAATGTGAATAAAGCAGCTGCTTGCCCTAAGTGTGGCTTGGACAGGAGACATCACCCTGCCCATTTCCTGTTTTCTACTGCTGCAAGAACTCCCATTCCCCTGCCCCAACCCCATCCCAGCAGCAGAACTTCAGAGACATTGCCTTGGGGAGAGGAACTGGCACACACACAAGTAAGGGGCAACTGTGTGGCTGCTCACAGATACAGAGAGACTTCCATTTCACAAAGTGCACTGTGGCATGTGATCCTCTGGCCACAGCTCCTACATGGGGCTGTAAAGTTTGAACTGCCTCTCCAGCTTTGCCACCAGCTGTGAGACATTGGGCCTTCACAGCTGCTAAAGCAGTATGGCACTTCTGACCTCATGTTTCTCAAGCTTGGTGTCCCCATCTCCAGACTGGGGAAAAAAGCATCACTTGTGCCATCCCTGTAAATGCTTCAAAAGCCAGTGACAGGACGTGCTAAGCACCCACACCACTTCACTAAACTTTTGGATCCCACCTCACCAGGAGCAGACTCCAGTCTTCCCCACAAGCGCCTTCTGGCTGCTCCAAAGGGACACCTAGAATCACTGCCCCTGGAGACAACTGGGTTTGTCATCAGATGGAAAGTCCATTCCAGAGGAACATACAAAACTGCTTCACTGGCTTAGTCCCGCAGTTCATGAATTTCAATAAGATTCAGTCTAATCCGGCTCATTTACTGGAGTAGCTTTTTTTAAAGCTTCTTCCCATTCAGATTATAATTCTTCATTTCAAAACAGAGCAATAAAACAAATTGGAAAACCTTTTTCCTCTTTTCTAATGCTATAACTTATGCTAGAAGCCTATTTTTAGAATTCTGACGTGTATATAAAAATATATGTTCCCAGAGGAATTTTGTACCACTATGCAACATGAACTTGTACAAGAACTAATGACATGCCTTGATTTATTGCTTCCCATGCTTTGACTACAGTTTATTTTTTGATGAAAAACAAAATTAAACTAAATCAAATCACAACAAATAAAAGGAGGGTATTTGTACATTTGGCTAAAAATAATTAACTTTTATAAGTCGGACACTGATAAAAGATTTCTATTCTTTATATACAGCTTTTAGACCAAATTCTGGCCTTTTAATGGAGATTTGATTAAAATAAAAATAATAATCAAGCTAAGCCAGTAGTTTTAAAACTCTTTCTAGCTCCTCTTTGTGTTGATAAAAAAGAAGCCCTAACATAAAACTAAGAATTTCCCCTAAGAAACATTCAGGATTCTCAAAGAAACACCATTCGATTACACCTGGACAGATCTGAAGACATTGATAAATGATTTATATATGAAAGTCCTACAGTTTTGTTGCAAAGTATTTTCAAACAATTTACTCTTTAGTCAATTTAGAAGACTGAGGACATCTCAAGGATAAGCTGTAGTTTAAGATCTTGAAAAGAAGTCTTCAATTGAAAAAATGGATGTATGGGGGAGACACATCAACGTTTCTCAGGTCTTGAACAGATTTAGTAAGATGGATGGACAAAGGAAAGAAGGACAGGAACTAAGGAAAGCACTTAATGAAGTCAGGAGAGGCACTCTTGGCCTCCTGGAGGGCTGGTCCTCATAATGGAACACTATCCATCCTTTGGATACTAACAGAAAACGATGGGTGCTGAGCTCAGATGAGAGAGTTTAGTCATTCCTGAGGTTTACATGAACTTCCAGGTGTTTCACTTCTGCTGATTCAAGAAAGAAAGGATCATCTTAATACCTACTAAAATTTGTCTCAGCATTTGCCTCAAATTCACGTATGGAGCTATGGCTCATATGCATTTCTCAAAAAGTTACTTTTGGCTTTATCTGCAAGTACTGCACTACCATTTCATTTAGATCTCACCTGAAGCATGAGTGCTGTGTACTTTCAAAACATGCGCCCTTAACTGAGGTCTAAGAGAAGTGCAGCCAGGCTCTACTCCTTCCTATCACACAGGTAAATTATCTTCACCTTTGCTCTCAGGACTGACCAGGTCTTTCCCCAAGGTACTCAATCAGTTGTTTGGGCCAGGACTCAACAGTTACCATATAGTGTAAAAATATGTGTGAATATCCTTTGCAAAGCTGTTCTTAAAGAACAGCTCTACAAAGTCCCTCTAAATCTTGTATAGAACCTTATGCTCACTTTGCTTCCCTCCCAGGCACAAAAATACAGAATTAAATCCACAACTTATCCATGCTCTCCTCAGTGATGACAGCCATAAAGGTTCCACTTCCCAAAGAGGTAGTGAGACACTGGGCTAATGGGTACTCAAGCCAAGTTCCTATCTCTGCAAAACAGCTGAACTTGTCTCAGACATTCATGTTCACTCTTGCCCATTTGAATCCTCTCCTACAAATGAACAAATCCACTCTGAAGTCCTTATTACCCACTAAGGCCTTTGAAGCAGAGATCTGGAAGTCCCTAGTACTTCACTGGTTTTACCCTAATAACAATATTACCCTGCTAAAGTCTCATGTAAGAGGAGCATCTTTCCATCTTTCTTTATGTAAAACCTCAATTCCAAAGGAATTTGGCAGCCTGTTGAACTCCTCCTCCTTGTCAGGTCTGCAGGTCAAGTACTGCAAGCTGTGACAATGAGGCTGGATTCTGACCATTCTGACCAACAGCTGTTGTCATCCCAGCATCGTCTAAATCATCAAGACGACAATGAACGACTCAAGCAAGGTTTATTTATGGTAGACAAATGTAAAGGAAAATGTAATTCAATGTCACAACATTTGCCACAGCCTGCTAGGCAATCTGATTTCAGAATACATGAAGAATCACCTCAGCTCCAGAGTGTGCTCTCTAACCAGATTCTTCTTTCTCTATCACTCAGGTTGGATTTTTTGGCTTTTTTCCCCCCTTCTTTCTGTTCAAAACTCTTAAAATTCCACCCTTCCTACAAAGCATTTTCTGTCCCTAGGAAAACTTCTGTCATGCAGTGATGTGCACATTACATCTCTTAAATGAATAGCAAACAGAAGCAACTGTCTTTAATGTACCAACAGCAGGATGAAAGAAAGGTGAGGAGCAGGAGGCATCACCAACAGTGAGAATGTTAACCCAAGTCCTTTTCTGCTTTTGTTTCCTCCAGAGGGCCACCACAGAAATCACACACACTGCTTCAGATCGGTGACACCCCGCTATATTGGGGCAATCCTTCCTGAACAGTGTCAGCCATTGCCAGCTGAGCTGTCCCTGCCAACCTCCAGGAGGGACGTGCTTCCAAAGGCCCCAAGCCCTTCAAAGTAGCACACAGAGTTCTGTCAGAAAGATTCTATGAAGAGGAGCCTGTGCTAAGGTGGAGAGGTGTGTAATGCATTGGTTAGTTTTGAGAAGGAATGGCCCTGACATTGAGGCCTTAAAGTGGACATCCAGGAAACCTGCATGACACTGGGCATAAAGCTGCTCTTGCTGGCTGCTCCTCAGCCTTCCCATCGGTGAAATGGCAATGAGAATCCTGCTTTTGTCATTTTAAAGTGTTGTTTTTCCATTTTTGAGATTGCCACTCATTCTGTGTACACACAACAGGGACTCGATCTTATTTATGGCTTCCTGGTTGCCATTGTAATAACTTAAGATTATGGAGTGTCTTAAGATAATTGGGAGACATTTGCCTAGGCTTATCCAAAGTTTGTGGGGACAGCTGATGGCTGCAATTCACAGAGGGCAGTGTAGACTATAAATGTACAGATCCCTTTGTCAGCTCAGCATTTACAGCTGCATCTTAAGAACAGTGAAAATAAGGGACGCAGAAACACTGTGCCATTCAAATTAGAACTGCAAAGTACACTAGCAGAAAAGGCATGCAAAAAAGAAAAAGGAAAGCATAAACTTGCCAGGTGCAAAAATTATTGTACAGATTCACATTCCTGGCATTTTTAGCTCATTTATGTTCCTTTTAAACTATTCTGCAGAGAGATTTTCAAAAGCCTCAAAAGGAGAATGCTGCTCATTCATTTCTCTATGTCATTTCCATATTTATCGATTAACTTTTAGCAGAAACGCTCACTCATCCTATTCAAAATAAAACCTACAGAAATATTTTGTATATACAATACTCTGGGAGTATAACCACTGAATGCCTGAGAAAATCCTTGGCTGGAACAAGTCACCAGTAAAGTTGAGCCACACTGCATTTTTACTAGCAGATCAGGCTCAGGTAAAAGACCTCTGCTGCTTTTCTGCTGGAGTCCATCACTTACCTCTTCCAGCATGACAAAGCCACACTTTTCCAGAGGCCTTCACTTGATATTGCACTGGAAGTCCACCTTTCCGTTCCTCAAGAAATGTATACATGGATAGACTGCATGTTCTTACAACACATCTTGGACAATAAGTATGAATTTAAAAATTAAGGGTAAAGTCCTCAGATACATAAGTCACTCTGAATGTAATGCTTCCTATTTATTTCCATGGAAACTACAACAGCTACAAAGAGCACAATAGCACTATTTGATATAGCAAATTCTCAGCTATAAATACTGTTTTTCAGCATAGACACAACCATTAGCTATATGTTTTCACCAGCAATGAACAAGAGATGCATGCTGTGCTCCTAAAAATCTGCTCCAGTGGATATGACCCACTGCACCATAGCTAGGAAGATGTTGCCCACACAGTCCAAATTTAATTGGCTCTAACACTTGGAAGTCAGAAAACACCAAATCCAGACTATACAGTGGGTGTGATAGGACAGTCTAACCAAGATTGGCAATACGCTCCATTGTCTTCAAACTGCTGTGGGGCCTGGTGATAACATATTACAAAAGAAAGACTGCCTTCCACTCTGGTCTGACTCTGAAGTTTAGGTATTCAGCTTAGTCAGGGTTGTGAAGCCGCAAGTCAAAGCTGATGGTTTGCCCCAGGTTCCAGGAAATCCAACAGGATCATCCCTTTCTTATCCCAACAGACAGAGCACATCACTTTGCCCACTGAGGACTGTATCTTGAATTTTTTCTTTGATGGGGAATTCACATGTCTCCACTTGGTGACATGGATGGTCATTCTGACATTGGCTTGTAGTGGTGACACAACGTCTCAACACTGGTAATGATGTGATCCAGGACACTGTCACCTTCAGCTTTGTACTTGTTCAAAAGATCCCAACAAACTTGCATGCAGTGTTCTTTCTGTTCCTGTGTGAGTATTCATGGGACTCACCTGATGCAAACTTCATGATATTTCAGCGTTGCCACCATTGCAACAAAATGTAACAGAATATTGGTGGGAAAGTTTAGCCCCAACTGCCATACCACAAACATCCACCTCTGATGTTGTGGGTCAACATAATAAAATACGAAGCATTACTTTTGGAGCCTCCTATATCAAGGATCATCATATCACGGAATGAAGGGATTGAAGTTTAAGTTTTTTGTGACTAAGGCTGCAGCAGAACAGGAGACCCACACTGCACTGTCTACTATCCAGAAATCAATCAAGTATAAGCCTTCATAAGCTGTCACCAAATCCTTGGGCCATCTGGCTCTCTGATGCAAGGCAGATGAACTTCCTCCAGGCAACACAACATTCATTTTCACTCTCTCAGCAATATTTGAAATGCAAGGAACAGTACAGCAAGGCTCAATACTGGACCAGACATTCAAACCAGCTCAGGGAAAGAGATCCAAGTGTGCATCACCCAAAATCTGGGTGGATATTACAAAGCCCAGATCCTTTCAAACTCTAGACTCTGCATTACCTACATAACATGACATAAAATCATTAAAACATTGGTTTCAAGTGCTCAAAGAAGTGTGCTAAAATATTTATCTGTTATATTACTTGTTTTTTCATATCTCTTCAGATTCAGAGGAAGACATCGCGAATGCAAAGAATGCCTCAAGTGAACAAGAACTGCAAGAATAGCTGCTGCGTCCCTCCATTAGATATGTTTTGCTACCATAACTATTTTTAATTCTTAACAGTGGAACAAACAAGGCACAGGAAGCAAAAAAGAAGGAATCCCTGGAAAGAAAGATAGGGATCACAATTTTTCTGCACTGAAGTTGGCAGAAATTTTGCTGGAAGAAAAAGGCTCTGGAGCAGAAAAAAAATTGCACTCTCTTTTCAGCCAGTCATTGGTGTTATTATTTCTAAATTCAAAGGAAACATCACTAGGCTCATACACTGCTCTTGGTTATTCCATTATGCATTTTACCATAAATCAACCATCAGCAAACTCAAAACAAGTCATAGCAGTGACTGTACAGCAGCATTGCACAACTACATAAGGAAATGTAGGCACAGACAACCTATTGATGCAACTTCTGTTTTATGCAAATGCCTGACATAGGACACATGCAAAAACTAGGAAAAAAAAAAAAAGTATGATCACAATGCTTCCCTTGTCACTGCAGTGACATTTACTTCCAAACAGCCTTTACAACAGCACCAGAAACTGACTTTGCCCTAGGGTGAGAAGGAAACATCTAATTAAAAAGTCTTAAATTCTGGTTGTCAGGACTTAAACAACGCCTCAGAGTGAGCAGACAAAAGTTCTGCTTCTTTGCAGGAGCCGGAACAAGGATGGACTAGAGAGGAGTGCTGAAAAATAGCAAAAGAGGAAGATATCAAAAAGAAAACAAAAAAATAATTTAGTTAGACTATCCTCAACAAAAGGCCTTGAGTCTTCTTCTTAGGTTCCCCTGATTCAATTCTGGTTGAAATTAAAGTTTCACTGGGCTTTGCATCATGGATGTCTAATTCTTCCTTGATCTTCGTCACCTGAAAGAGGAGTCTGGAGGGTTGTCATTAATGAACATCACAACGACCTGTGTGATAACTAGCGTGATGACATACCAGAGACAGAGAGGGTTGTTCTACTAAGAGTGTCAGCACTCATTTTTTTCCAGTCTCCACTGAAACTTCCACAAATACAAATGCAAAGCCCAAAAATCCTCAGCATTAGCCTGGGATTATTAAGGTCATTTGCAACGCAAACTCTTGTAACTGTGCCCTTCCCTACAAAAGACAGATGCTGAAGATTCAAGACAAGATAGCCACAGACCCATAAGTAGTATCTAATGCTATCATAAAAGTTTATGGGCCACACCCGCTTAAGCCACAGTTCTCCATCTCTATCCAGATCAGCTCCAGGTAGTTAACCTCCCAGTAATCTTCAGATCAGAAGCAGAGTGCTCAGCCACTAGACCATGCTTAAGCTCCCACCCAGATCTGGCGGGTTAATTCGTGACTCCACCATCATTGTCCTGCATCTTCAACTAAACTACTGAGGAGAAAGATCTGTTATCCCACAGCTTACATATCTGGCCTCTGCATAAATCTGCTGGCCGTTTTCTTAAGTACAGTAGCAGGCACAGTAAAAGAAAATTTAAAAATAGCAGGGATTTATTCTGGATGCTGTTAAAAGGGAAACACAACTGCTTAAAGAGCATAGAAAACTGTTAAACAGACTTGAGGCATCAGCACTCAGCCCTCCCAACAAGGTCCAGTCTTATTAAATTTTTTTCCTGTACTTAGGTCATTGGTACATGCATTTCAACATGGAGCTCAAAACTCCTGATACTTTGGCTACCAGCTTCTGAAAGCTGGAGTAGATCAGTTGTAATTGTCCTGTTTATTTATATTCTCTCCTGCATCATCCACTATGAGACACTAGGCTAGGTGGGCCTTAGGACTAATCCAGTATGGGAAATCCCCGTTACGGGAAACCAAGAGACACATGAATATTAAAGATGTGTATTAGAAGATGGAAGCCTGCAGCCAATGAGAGCTTCTCCATTGCAAAGCCTGCCTCTACCCCTCATACGAAAACCTTGCTGGGTTGAGATGTGAACATACTTGCAGAAGAGGGAGCAGCATGAAGTTAAGCACTGTTCACATACTGCCAACCACCTCCGTGCTCCTCCTTCAGTCCACCCCATGCTCAACAGCAAGCCAGAAAAGCCACAACATTCTGGCCAGTATGAATCAGACCATCTCTTATTTCCTTCTCACCACTATTTTTATCTTGTGTGTGTACATACGTGTGTAAATATATATATATATATATATGAAAACAACTTACTCTAGTGCGAAGTCATAGAATCATAGAATTGTTTGAGCTGGAAGAGACCTTTAAAGGCCATATAGTTCAATCCCCCTGAAATGAACAGGGACAACTACAGCTTGATCATGTGCTTAGTGTCTCATCCTGTCTGACCTTGATTGTCTCCAGGGATGGGACAACCATCTCTTCACAAGCAGACCATTCCTGTCTGAGGTTAGGGAACACACTCCTGTACTGCTGAATGCAGTGCTGACTAGGTTTCCTGAAGAAACTCCTCAAGTATTTCCTATAAAGGAGGCTGCCATTATCTGTTGTCTCTAAACAAGCAAAGTCTATCTACTGGACCAGTTACAACATACAAAGCCATAAGAAGCCAAAGGTGCTGTTCTTACAGGACTGAAGTTATAACATACAGCAAAAGGCTTATAAAGTTAACAGGAAGCATTAAGGTGGCATTAATGTGGCTGTCACGTGGACGAACCCAGAAAGGTCACTGTCACTGAGCAATTAGCTAATGGAGCATTGCTAGTTACTGAAGATTGTAAAAACTCAGTAGTCAGATCTATTTAGAATACCTGAGAACAAAAGTTTATCCAGAGTCTACAGAGAAATAAGAAAGCAGGTTTAAGAAGCACTGTTTAATAGAGCACTTCATATGATAAAGAAAAGGGCAATTTATTTCTGTGTTGAGAACTTCTTTTACTTTTAAATCATCAATCACTTTCATCTTTTACAATATTGGCACACAGAAACGCTCCTGAGGATGAAGAAATGTGCTGGGTAATAAACCTGGACTTGCGTCACACTGATTAGAACTAGTCAAGCTTTCTTAGATTTCACTGGAAGGTTTTTCAGTTTCAGAGTCTGAGCATTTCTCACCTCATTACTGCCAGAAGATTCTTCCTTCCTTCTTTCACATGGGCAATTCTTTCTCTTACATCGGTTGGCAGTGGTAAAATACAGTTCTCAGAAATATAAAAACTGAGATACTTAATTAGTATTAAAATTAAACTGCATTGTGTTTTGATTTAAGGAGATGGCTATTTTAAAGCAAAGTTTTCAAAGAAACAGAAGATTCAGTCATCTGATGACTGTAAATCTTCAAATACATTCTCCCACGTTCAGAGAACAAAATGCTTCCTATCTGCCATTAGTTTTCTTTGCATCTTAACACATGAGAAAAACTTGATAAACTAACTATCCCTGCTTCTCATCTCTGTGTGGTTACTGAGTTGAGATACAGACACTTGACCAAGAAAAACAGTTCTAACAGCTGGACTTAGAAAGCACAGAATTCAAACTCCAGTTTAATTTGCTCTCTTTAAACATAGTTAACACAGGTTCTTGTATTCAGATGAGAGCTGGCCAGCTGAACAAGATAGCATGCATTTTAGAGCAACACATAGACAGATGCTCCCAGATTTCTTGGATTTGGGGTAGGGCACACAGGTTACAAGGAGGAAGACTGTAACACCAGCTGAAGAACTCTTGGCTTGCTTTCTTTTTTTACAGGGAAAATAAAAAATGGAGACAGCGAGCAAACAAAAGGTGAAAGTTCATCTCCCCATGAGTGAGGGCCGGAAATCAATGTGCACACTGTATGCTGTTTACTCATCCTTGCATCCAGATGAGAAGGCCATCTGACTCCCTCACGCAGCCGCCTTCCCGATAGCAGCATGGTGCCTGTCCCTCTCTGCTCCAGCACGGCCATTGAAACAAGCCGATACAGACTCGACGGCGCCAGCAAACCCGCAATAACTTGTTCGTTGCCACAGTGCTTCCAGAGCCCATCCCATCACCTATCTCCATTCACACTCCTCCTTATTGCTCACCTGATAACGATAGGCCTGACCATAATTGCTGGGCTGTGCTGCAGAGTGGCAGAGAAGCGGATAACGAGTATCTATCCCTTCTCTCAGCACAAACGTGTAAAAGTTTGTTCAAGGTTTTACGAGGCACGGAGCAAAACAGCTGCTTTCACTGAGAGCTGAGGTGTTAACTGCTGAGGTACAGCAAGATGGCTCCTGCCAGCCCGCAGTGTCTCTCTGGACAGCCCAACACACAGACTTCTGTGTCAGGATGAAACAGGTGTTAGGAAGGAAACTACTTCATAGTGGAAGGTGGGATGGAGGCAGGGATTTCTTGAAGTTTTAAAGGGCTGGGAAAGGTTGCTTTCAATTGAGGCTTCAAACAGAAAATAAAAACTTGGGAAGTTAAGGCTTTCCTTGCCAAGTCTCCAGTTCTCCACCTCTGCCTGGTGTTTCTGGCCCATTTCTAAAACTCCAGGGGGAATTCAACTGACTCCAGATCTATAGCATCTCCTTCCAGGCTGTCAAACTGTGAAAGTGGATTCTGTGATGCAGTTGTGAGTCCTCTAATGACCAAATGGAGATTTCTGACTCGTTTTGTATATAGGCCACAGAACAGCTGTCATGTAGTAAAACGCCTCAGGTGCAGGAGCCAGGCATTAATCGGATGAGAAAGGCATGATTCTGAGCACAGGCTCTTATTAGTGGGCTTTTAATACTCAGTATCCAAATGTACACTCACAGAGGGATATTTCTAATGTTTACTGGACATTTAGTCCTGTCACCTGGGGAAGGCAGGTGTTGCAAGCTCCATTAAGAAAAGCCAAGAGGAGGATTTTCACCTCATTTTGTCAGTATGTAAGGCTTATTCAAAGAAACAGACTAATCCTTGGCCTCTGCTATGGCTGGCTACAAAATCAAAAGGAAGGTGTGTTTTTGACAGTAATGACCAACCGCTGGGTTAAGATCTGTGAGAGGCACCTCACCAGGGCTACCAAACATGTCACTAAGACATTATAAATGGAGGAATCACGTTGGCTAATGCAGGCTTCCAGCTGTGCAAACAAACTCCTCAAAGCTTGCACTGCAAACCCCAAACTAGTTGGGGAAGTACAGCAGAGAACTATTGTCCCAGCAGTTCATTAGGCCCCTTTGTTTTGCAAAGCACCCAAGTCATGAAGGCATGAACCACTCAACTACCACGTGCTATGGCTGCTGGACTTATTGCTGATTTAGGATGGTACAAATATCCCAGTGTCTGCATAAATGGTTTGGGTATCTTGTTTTTCTCTCTCTCTAGAAGTTATGATGTCATGTATAAGACACTATACAGCCTTAAATCACAGCCTGTTGCTGACCTCCTTCAAGGACAAACTTGGTCACACAAACTTGGGACTGTGGAAAATGGTCAAGAGACCAATGGAAGGATTGCAGATGGCATAAATACGAAGAGAAGTGGGAACTTCTGTGCACTGGAGATAGTCTGGAAAAGATGGTGCAAAAGGGACTTTGGGTAGAGGGTAGGAAAGGAGAAAAAAAAAAAAAAAAAAAAAGAAGAAAAGAAAGGGAGGAGCAGTATTAGAACTACCCAGTAATGGGAGTACATAACACCCTAAGACAGATGCCTCAGACCTCAAATAAGCACCAATGCTGCAGGCGTATGAAAGGTCTGCCCTTACCCTGTCATAAACAAGAGCAGTTCTGGACCAAGGCTGGAAAATACCACCTCAGGGCAATAAATCTCCCATTGATAGGGTCTGGCAAACACAAGCTTGAGAAAGGTTGAAGTCAGCTCTGAAGTATATAATGACTCACTTAGGATTGAGGGAATTAGAACGAAAGGCGACACTCAATCTAACAGCGACATTAATAAGTAATCACCGCTGCAAATGTCTGGGCAGTTATAAAACATTGGCAAGACAGACTTTCTCAATCTTAGAAGCCAGGCTCAACTGCATACAGCAAAATGTTCTTTATCAAGTAACCCCAAGGAAAGTCCTCCAAAGGATCTATGCTGATAGACGATCACAGGTATCTGTTACACCTCAGCCCACACCTCCATAAAACCCCATCGTTCTGTAAAGTCAGAACCCTTCCCAGCATCTCCTTCACACTCTTTCTGAAGATGCTTGTCTGTTCTCCCCCTCTTTTATATTTGGTCCCATAAGGGAAAATTATTCCTGGCCAACTCCTGCATTTTGCACTGTACTTTAAACAAACCAAGGTGCTGGAAAGTAACACATAGCATTGGTGTAATCTGAGAAATGAGAATTTTGGTCATTAGAAACTCAGCTAAAACAAATAATAAATATAGTGCGGTGACATTTATGGTGAAAGCCGCCAGAGCTTAGGAGATTTCCCTGCCTGGTGCCATAAAGGCCTTCCCAGCACCAAAGGCATTTAAAGCTAAATTAAAATCCTCATTAGCTGCTCTTGAGTGTATTTGCATTGATGAGGTCCCTAGTGGATGTGGTTTTATGGGCGTGGAGGTAAACCTGTGTGGCGTAACTACAGAGAGAGCTTTCAGCTGCAGTGATGTAACCTGTATGCGATATGTCAGTGATTGAGATATTCCATCGTAAGCCAACCTTCTAAGAGTGCTCCATGCCACAAAACAAAAATAAACAAACACAAAACCCACAAACAATTGTCACTACATTATCTGATTCAAAGAGGAAGATGTCAGTTTAAATACAGGCAAGGATGTTTATCTTCTTGCCCCAATACATGATGATCTCAGAGCTACCGTTAATGTTTACAGTGAAAAAACTGACCAGTACATTTTGTTCAAGTCTAAATGTGAACTGGATACAACCTGTTTGTATGAAAAACACTGGCCATACCTGCCACTGCAGAGTCTCTCACACCATGTTTCCTGGCATCAGCTGGATTTTTAATTTAACTTCATTTAGTTCTTTCTTGTGACAGTCATACATAAAACCTTCAGAAAGACAGACCGGCATATGAAACATATCCAACCAGCTGCAAGTCACAGTTAAAAGAAAATGGGAATTCAAGAAGAGTTCCTGAAGCACCTTTCCAAGAAAAAGAACTCGAGGTGTGAGCTGGGATGAAAAGAGGGAAATGCTGTGAGAGGTATTGCACACGGAGCAGAAACTGTAGGAAAACAAGCCCTTTGGGAACTTCTAGATGTGTGGTTTGATACAAAAAACCAAGATAGCTGTTTAAATGTGGGTGTCTAATTTCATATTAGAGAAGCACTGTATCTCGCACATACATCTCCATTACCATGATGAAATAATCCTCTCAACATCCTGGCCAGGTACTGGAGATGAAACTCCCTGCAGGGGGATATCCAGTTGATGTTATGCTATCTTGCTCAATGAAGTCTGAGTCAAATTATATAGCAGGCACTGTAGTGCTTCTGCAAGAGAAAGCTGATGTTTAAACACAGTTCAGAATAACTACATTATACTAATTCATGATAGTACTTTGAATCCTTGGGATACAGAACTCTGCTTTCTGTCTAAAGAGTCTTTGTACATTTGACAGCTAACGCCAGTTTCCATTCCAGACGTAGCTGCCTTTCTGCAAAGGGTAAGAACCTGTATGCAAACATACATGTGCACGTTCTACATGCACACTACTTCATACTGTCGTAAATGGGTTTGAGGTTTGCAAAATGGTCCCATAAATCATTAATTAATGATAATACAAATATGAATAATGCAAGAGGCAGAAGGGCAAGAGTCACCACTCCATCTTCAACACCATCTCGGATGCTTGGATAAGCAATGTGCCCACAGTAGTCTTCTCTGCCAAGAGCACCATTACATACTGAAATGCTGAAGAATCACAAAAGGGTTGCAGTATGATCCATGGGAGATGGAAGGCCTTCATCAATAGCAGACTAATGCAGACAACTTTAACCCTTTAAACCCTTCTGTCTGTTCAGACTCCCCAGTTCCTGTTTCCTCAGAAGTGGTCCATGGAATTACAAGATACTGCTGCATCCTGCTGTTAGAAACTGAACTGCAACCGGTGAGCAATTCATAAGTTCTCAAAGGGAGTTTTCCAGTCTTATCTTTATTAACTGTGAATTTATCTCTCTTCCCAGATACAATGTTGAGAGAGGAGGTGAGCTGGAGGGGGTCATTCCTGCTGTACAAGGATCAAATGCCATAAACAGCCCAGAGTGTGACTGTGCTTCGCCTGTGCCCTTTTAATTGCCCCCGTTAAAGCACACATTAAACACGCAATCCCTGTGACCAAAGGTAAGAGGGAGTTTGGGTGTAAGCAAGCAATCACTCGATAAGACAACAGCATTTCAAAACACCATAAATTAATTCCCTAGGCTCATTTCCCTAAGAGCGATGGAGATAATAAATCTCATTGTTGGCGTTAAGGGTGACTGAAGAATCTGCTTCATGTGCCTGCCAATACGCTACCGGAGCAATGCCACAGAACTGAGGTTTGCTGGCTTTTTCCAGAGGGGAAGAAAAATGAAGAGAGAAGACATGTAAAATCATGCTGCAGCCTGTGCTGCTGGGGCAGGTTACTTTCACTGGGGAGGAAGAGGAGGGAAAAACAAAGAAAGAAAAAAAAAAAGAAAACAGGAAAAGAATCATCAATGGTTCAAGCAGAGAATCAAGTAGGGAAATTTCACTTTGCAGACTGCAAGAGATGTCCTGAAAAGTGGGACAGAAAATCATCCTTGAAGTCACAAGACATAAATCTGAATTACTGTGGATTAATGAGTCAAGAGAAATAGGTCAGGCAGGGGAATTTAAGGATACACACTGTCCTTGATCCATGTCTGGAGCTGCCCTTGAAGTTTAACAGAAGACCCTTCATGCAATGAAGTTCCAAGAGGTCCATAATTCCTACTCACCCTCCCACACAAAACAGCTCAGAGACTTTTTCTCAAGTGCATGATGACTCTCAAGTATCCAATCTTCATTTCCATCCTTTCAAAATACGTCTGTTGTGCACTGAAAGTCAGTACAGAGCAAGACTGTATGTTACAGCTTAGAAATTAGTCAAATCACCTCCTGTATGTATACATTGAAACCATTTTTCCCCCACATAGGTTAAATAAAATTCAAAAGTTCGCCCAACCAGTACATGTGCTATCTGTATGAAAAGACTCTATCCACCAAAGTAATGACCAGCTCTAACCTCCTTCACAACAGTTTAAACTAAAATCAAGGTAGGTAACAAAAGCCTATATGGTAGCAGGATGGGATGCAATTTCTCCTGAGTTACAATAGTTTACAGTCTGGAGAAGCAGTCAGCTGACACAACGTCTCTCCCTTCAACCCAGCAACATGTTGGCTACACCTGCCTTCACTCCAACAGACCAAACAGTGGACTATATTGGTTCACTGTTCTTAGAGTTGCTCAGAAGTTCTTCTATGTATTCTTATAACTGGAGGACTGGCAGGAAGCAGAAACATACAAGTAAAACACAACTTGAAGACAAAACATAACTGTTCTTTTCACAGTAGGGTCTCCAAAAGTCTGAAAACTGGTCCAGATGAGCACATGAGATCCTCAGAGATGTAACCAATCTGTACTTACTATAGGTCCAGAAATCCTACTAAAGTTGGGAAGTGCCGATGAGAAGCAGCCCTGGCATCCAGACACCAGTGTGTGCACAAACGGACCTCTGCTGCTCTGAGCCCACATCGGCAATAACTTCGTTTTGAAAGTCAGGGAGTTTTTTATTTAGATTATTTATAATATCACTAAGGGCTAAACAGCTTTGCATTTCTGGCAAGTATTTGGATATCTGTGCATAAGGGAATAAATAAAGGAAACCAAAAGGAAAAACAATATATTTTCTGTTTGCATATCCATATATATTAAATACACACGTTTAGGGTCATGTATCTCTCTAACCATATTGTGCATATATGTATATTTCTTAGATAGGCTATGATATGTATATATAGCACAACATACTGAAGATTTTAGAAATAATTTATAAAATTGGCTGTTTTTTCTACTGTTTAGCTTATATGGTACAACACAGTATATTTTAACAACCATGGAAATTGGCCAATTTTCCAATATTTAAATATCTGTGATGGATCATCACAAACATTTTACAAAAGAAACATATGGCTGGTTTTGTATTCTTTCCAAATAAGTTAAATCTAGACTCTCTGGTACATTCATGACCTGCAGAGAATCCTGCGTTTTCATTATTTCAGATGCACTGCTTCTGACTTGGAGCCTTTCACTGAACGTTTGTCAACTAGAACAAAGGCTTAGTAATTTCAGAGGCCTGAATTTAAGGGTAATGAGTAGTTCAGCAAGAGCGTTAAGGCACCATTTATTCAGTTTGAATTGCAAAAATAACACACACATTGCAAAATCTACAGAATATTACTATTATTTAAGGGAATGGGGGAATTCCAAACTGAAAGCTTGAAGTTCTTACCCAAAATTTTGAAAACTGCATTCCAATAGAGAAGTTAATTCAATTTTGAAGGAAGAAGATGTCTTCTAGATAAAAGTTAACTTCATATGAAATTAATGTTCCTCTGAAGGTGCTTCTCACAGAATTTTTTTTTTTCAACCAATGGGCTACTTTCAGTTCTCTGCTAAGGTGGGCAATTCAATGGCAAGACGTTTCTTGGATGCTACAGACCGTAATAATATCAACTCAAGAACACAAATAAAATGAAGATCAGCTTTGGTTCTTCATTTATATTTCCATCTCTGTGCTACCAACTCCTTGGAAGCTCCCTCCAGTTCTTTCCAAAGAACAAAAGCTTACACATCAAAGAGAGCAGAAAAGATGTTCCCCACAAGGGCCCTCCCTGCCGACAGATGTGTCTTTGTGTGTGACATGTTTTGAAGAAGTTTTGAACCTCTTAGCTTTCATGAAAAGTTGAATACAAGACTAGGCAGCATTGAGTGAAGAAGTGTGACTCTGGTATCTGACAAAGGTATGAGTCAAGTACATGATATTACAGAAGGAGGACAAGAGAGAGATCTACAATTGACATATTTCAAAGAATTAATGTAAGAAAACAATGACATGAAAAATTTGGTGTCATTTCAGAATTTCCAAAGACCAAGATGCCAATTAGCACAGGAGGAGTCACACACTCAGCCTCAGTAGTTTTCTCCTTATCACAGGAAGGAAGAGCCTATTTGAAGATGTAAGACAATGTCAGACAATAGGCAGGCAATTCCATAACTGGAAACTCACCAAGTTCAGAGGGAGGACAAAAGTGCACTATAATGTTAATTATATCCACGTGCAGGATAAACAACACAGTAGCCAGTCTTATTCATACACATACAGAAGATTTTCCCTGATACCAATACAACCAGGAATTCAATGACAAAATTTTCGGCTTACTGGATTTTGGATTTCATGTCTGCCTCCACATTTACTATTTATATTTTCTACACCTAAAATGAAACTGTTTCAAACAAAGCTAAAGTTTCAAAGCAGATTCAGATTCTGGATATACTTACCTTCTCTGCATTCATAGTTTGCCTCTAAGACCTTCTAGCACTGCCATCACCCGAATATTTTCCTACAGAAGTCTCGATTTGTGCACAAAAATGCTCAGTTTAGAAGTTTACATACACTTCTTAGATGGATTTTTAGCGAAGAAAAAAGGGAAAAAAAGGAAGAAAAGAGAGACACAGAGAGTAAACACAGACCATAAGCATGCTCTGCACGCGAATGCAGCAGTTACAAGTGACTTAACTGAACCCAAGATCCTGGAATACTTTGAGTTTTCACTCATGAGGACTAGTGAAAGAAGCTGAACTCAACAGAGTAGCAAAAGTCACAGAAAAACACAGTACCTCAGTACCCCTCTCTTCCCAATGAGAAATGAAGCTATGTAATTCAGGCCAGATGCTTTGTAATTCAGGGCTGATATCCATCTGAATTCAAAAATAACCTTTGAATCCATTCACATGGGGCTCAAGAAGGCTGAGAAGTGCTGACCATGGAGGACTGCATCTTTAAGTATATTAAACCCCATGGTAAAGAGGTCCAACGAAAGTCCACTCAAACATAACAAAAATGTGGAATTAATCTTGAAGACCAGGAAGAAAAAAAAGAAAGCAACCAATTAAAAGAAATAGAGAAAAGATTTTGAAATAGCCCTTCCTAAAGCATTATAACTCACTCACAGGAGTAAAATAAGTTCATAGTATCTGGCACTGCACCATGCCTGCAGGGATATACAATGGAACTCTTTGCCCAGGACCAGGTAAAGGACTTAATCTGTCTGAAGAACAAAATTGCAATGAAACATTAAAGTGTATCTGTTCAAAGATTCTTTCTTCTCTGCACATACCAAACTAATTCACCCCATTTGGCCTATTCATCTAATCTCTCCAACATTACTGGAGAACCTGCCAGAAGAACACAGCGCACGTGTTGGAAGTGTATATCTCAATCCACAGATGTGTCTTTAAACATGTTTTACCCTGCATCATCTGCAGTGCTGTGACAGATGCCACCTGATGTGACAGCTACTGGCTGCTCTCCAGCTCCAGTCATCACACCACTCATTACAACTTGTTGCAAGCAAGAGAGCTAAGATGCTGCTGCCTTCCAGTCCAGCTCCACATGGACAATGTGATGTGATTCTCCCTGCCTGCAAACTCCCAGTTCTTTCTTCCTAAGGAGCAGAATTCCAAGAGAAGTTTTGAGGACAGGGGAAGAAGGTTTAATTCTTAAGCAATTACCAAAAGTCTCTCCATAGAGCAGCTAGCACACATAGTGACTCTCAGCCCACAGGCAACACCCTTCTTCTGCAACAGATCCAGTTCAGGGGAAGTGACTGCCAGTATTGATTTACGTATCACCAGCACCTTGAACCTTCAGCTGATGTCAAAATGTACTGCTCTGGGCATTACACAGGGTGTAAGGGAGGAGCAAAGGACAGGAGTGGAGAGGAACAGAAGCTGAAGATCTGTTGAAGGGAACTGGCAGAGATAAGCACCCGGAGCAAATAATGCGCAGTGCAGGACAACTTGTTACCTCTGCTCGCCCACAGCAAAATCCTTCTGTGGGATTGCAGCTGTGCAGATGGAAAACCCACTCACTAAGGTGGGACTAGCATTAGGTGAACAGGTTTGGGCTGCATGCAGCAGAAGCGAGTGTTATGCAAATTGTAGGATAGCCTTTACCTATCAAGTCCTCCAGAATTGATTCAAGAGAGACTAAACTTAGCACATGTGATAATGATCTCAAAACACAAGTTATCACTTCCTGGTTCTGCTCCTCAGACAGAGCACACACAGACCAAAAGACATTGCCAAGGGCTGCGCATGCAGCAAACAATGCAGACAACATTACCAGAGCAACATAATGAGGTTTCCAACTCCTTTTTGTTTGTGCCATAAGCTCATACCGGCAAACAGCCAGGACTGTGGTCACTTGAAAAATAAAGATTCACTAATCCCGTGCCTTAAATAAAACTACACTGATGCAAAGAGATTGTGGAGGCTCTCAATCCCAGGAGTGGAGCATGGCAGGTGGAAGAGGTCCAATGACTCATGGGGGTAGAGAAAGGAGAAATCTATCTGTACCCTGTCAGTTAAATACCAATGTTTTCATCAGAAGGTTGCCTAAATCAAACCACTGTGGAATTATCATCTCACCACGCCATTAACCTTAATATCAGCATCAAACACTCCACTGACTGAAACAGCCATAAAACATGCATGTGAATGTAGAAAACATGCTTATAACATTGCCACCACTTTCACTGTTGAGAGTTTCGGTTTTTACATGCCTAAATGTCAGATGTGAAGTACCACAAGCCATGTTTGCAGCTCACAGGTTACTGCTGTCTGTGGCACCTGTGTCCCTGTTCTCATGAATTCTGCAGGCTTTCTCACATCTCCAACCAAGCGAATGTATGACAGCACCTGGGAGAGGAGAAATCAGGACTACAGGAGCCACACTGCCAAGCCCCCAGGAGATCTAAAATAGTACTGGAACAGTTGGCCTCATCCTGAAATCATGCATTGTGACTACCTTTTTTTTCAGAAAATGTTACAGAAAGAGGGAAATCTTTACAGAGTGCTCAAGCACAGCAGAGAATTCTGGGGCAGAAATAGCAGCAGATGCTGTCACAAACATACATTAGTTTCCTGCAGGACATAAAAATGCATTTGCACAAAGATCAAACAGAAAGGAGAAACAGGATTTAGGATTTGGGTAGCCCAGACAAAAAGTTGCTCAATTGTTTTGACATCGGCCCTGTGTGTTTCAGATCTTACTGCCAACCATGAGCACTGAAATGGCACCTGCTGGGCGATACAGGGCTGCCTGCTGCCCCATGATGTCCGTGGAGACATGGGCTGCAGGAAACAGGGTGGAGGGGTCACGCTGTGGGACTTCTTCTGTGTCCGGCCTCTCAGCAGTCCTGCTAAGCAGGAGCACCACAATACGTTTTGTGCCACCTGAAACAAGCTACTGTTAGTAGGGCCATTTTTGCTAAGGGGCCAGTTAGGCACAGGCATACACATACTGCACCTTCCCTCATCTTCCCACCTTCCCAAAGGGTCCGTTTCATTTCCTAAGGTGCCTAAGAATCGCAGATCAGGCTCACCAACCAATTAGGCAAGTTTCAATGTTCTTGTTCTTTTCCCAGGGAGATATTTTCGCACAGGGGTCACTGGACGAGCGGTGGCGTGCCCTCTGCCCCGCGCTCCCCCCAAAGCCTGGGTGTTCTGGGAATTCAATGGTAAATGACACTACCAGCTGAGACGGAATGGTGTTGGAGCTGCAGCCGCTTCCTGTCTAGCAGGAACCCGAACACGCAGGAATGTGGGAAGACTCCAGCGAGCCTCCTTAAGCGGCCAGAGTGGGCTGGGAACTAGAGAAAAGATAAGGGATGCCCTTTCCTCCTCCACCCACTGCAGCAGATAAGCATCATATGCCTCAGACATCTTGTCCACTGATCTGGGCTTTTCTACTGCGCCTCAGTATCTCTGGCTCTACCTTCCTTCCTTTGCCGCTGAGCACACCCCTGCTTACCGAGCCGCCCGCCCATGGGGACGATAGCCACAAATGGCGACGGGCGTGCGAGGGCTTCGCAGCCAGGAGACACCAGTCTGTCCTGGGGAAGGAACACGGATAAGAGACGCAGGCTCCGCAGAAAGCAAACGTTAGTGTTTGAGGAGACAGGTGTGCTCTGACACACAGAGTCACAGGCTGTTTATTCAGGCACCATCCGCAGGCCAGGCTCTAAAAGCAATTGATTTATAGCCTGTTTGGAAAGCAGCACAATCTCATACAAATAAAAGGCTAAGTAAGATTGCCATGAAATTGCTAGACCTTGCTCAGCATACCGCAGCAATGTGCTACTGCCCATCAGGTGGATGACAGAGGCTGGTGAATGGCAGAGAGACAGGCACCAGCCCATCCCAGCAGCACAGGGTTGCCTTCTTGCTCCACCAAGGGAGGGACAAGTGCCACTTCCATTAGTCGCCGTCAGAATGCAGAACCAGGGCCAGAGGGCAAAGAGGAAGGTTGTAAGATAAAAGTTCAGGAGGCAGCAGAAAGAGCTGATCGCAGATTTCGCATCTTCTTGCCTCTGGAGAGAGGGCACTAAATAACTGACTGCAGCCCTTGAAAACTTCAGGAGAAGATAATGACAATAACGGAGGCTGCATGTTATTCCAGAGCATCCCATGATGCTGGGACAGAAGGCAGCAGCCAGTCAGGCAGTAGGGGAATTTAGGGCCAGCAGGAACTAAAGATAAAGGAGAAAAATTCTTAAAGAATGAATCTGGGGAACTTCAGGTTCTGTGTCCAAACCAAAACAACTTTTCCACCTACTCATCTCACCAGTTACCTCCCCCAGTAAAACTAATACCAGAGTTAGTTGAGATAAAACAGTCCTAAATCTTTGTGGAGATTTGGAGGACTAGAAAAACACTACTTTTTGCACTCTTCTAAGGTTTACTTGATACTTCTTTAAATGTTTGCCAGGGAGCCTGAAAAAAAATTAAAAAGAAAGAATACTGAGTCTCTGGCTTATCATCAGCCTTGCTGCAGGAGCCGGGAGATAAGAGCAGTCAGGACTGGGCCCAGAGAAAAGGCTCAGCCCTGGCACTGAGGTTTTCCTTTTGGAGAGTAATTGCTTGAAAATAGGGAATGCTGCATTGGTTTGAAAGGCAAAAGAGAGAACAGATTCAACAGCACTATAAGGTTTTCCTTCAGATGACAGGAGGATTTTATTTTAATACTGCCTTTCCACACTCCTCCTTGTTTAAGCCTTTCTAGATGAGCAGCTACAGCATTTCAACCAAAGCTCTCAACTACTTTATTCTTCAAAGTTTCATTATTACTAAGGTGGAAAAATTAAGCATTCTGGGCACTACCTTGTATTACGGTCTTGCTTAGTTCTTACTATCCCTTGTCTTGAACTGAACACTCAACAATTATTGCCCAACCTGGTGAATTTCTCCTGCTACAGGCTTCATCTGACATAACATCAGAAAAGCTGAAATATTATGGAAGAGGTGGGTCTTGGGAGCTTTCTCATCTGGTTCTGTAAAGTCATCTTCAGAGAAAGGACAATCTTTATCTGAGCAAGTTCATCCAATCTGCTGTACGAACTGATGCTGACTGATGAAGCATTGCCACTCTTCAGCTCTTCACCCCATGCAGCAGTGTGTCAGTAATGCCCAGGTATTTGAAGTGGTACCAAAAGAGCTCTCCTTCAAGCAAAACCCGAGCCCTTCCAGGACCAGCCAAGTCTGTTCCTAACAAGAATTCAATAATGTATTCATATTTCCACAAGGAGAGCTCACTTACCACTGACTGCACATTTACAGCACTGCCTGGACAATTAGAACAGTCAGTGCTGTGGATGTCAGTGGCATTTTGCTGTCTCTGTCTGCCCCCTCTCCCTTCACATATATATGCACACACACCCTCCTTTGTCAACCTTTCATTTGGTTGTGATTGACAGACTCCTGAATTATGAAAAGGTAGAAAGAGCCTCAGAGAATCACAGAGGTATTTTTATCACAGACTGTGCTCCCCCCCTCATATATATGAGAACAAGAATGCTTTTACACAACAAAAAAAAATCTATAGAGTCCTCGAAGGAACAGTTTCTATACTCTTCTCAGCAGCCTGTCCTCAGTCTAGCTCCCTTTTCAATGGGCTGCTGGCTCCTAGCTGTCTGCTGATAGGAAGGATTAGCTACAGAAATGGCACAGGGATAGAGTCAAAACCAGAGGGGAGCACAGACCTCCAGCCCACCCAAGCAATTTGCTTGCATTCAACCACAGTTCCATAAAAGAAGAAACTGCAGGTGCTGCAAAATTGGCTTTTGTTGTGACTATGCCATCCACCAAAATGCAAGAGTCAAGTGTGCAGAAAAGTATGAAAGGGGTTAAAAATGACGAAATAATAACAACATTATTAATGTACACAAGCTGGCCTCCTTTCCCATCATTTTCAGTTTCAGAGGCTAGGCTTCCATGCCGCTCCTTACAAATATGGAGAGGCATTTTAATCTGTTTTCACACTAAATGCTGTGGGACAGAGTTTTCAAATCCAGATGCAAAGCCAGACTTTGTAACCTGAGTTGGTCATTATTCCCAAAGTGCTGAATATTTCCCCCACTGCCTTCCACATGCTATCTTGAGCTAAGCAACTTCTCAGCTCAATCTGGCGATTCCATTAACTAGAAACTGGAAATAGAACTGAATTCACAGTAAACTGAATGCACAGTTTTCATCACTTGGTGCTTGAAAGGATGCTCAGTAACTAAGGAAAAAAGAGCTTCTTCAGCACCAAACACTCAATGCTCAAGCTGTCAGTCTCCATCTATTCCTTCTGTCTGCAGTTAAGCATATTTAGGCAAAGAAGATGGTCTGAGTTTCCTCTTAGAATGACTTTTTAATGCTCTCTGTCAACAAACTGGGTGGATCCTGAATCTCATAAATACCCTGATCTCTGAATTGAGGTTGTCTATAAGGAAAACGTGTGTCAGATCTGAGGAGAGCTCTGCACTGAAGTTCAATGCAAATATCTCCAGTAGGACTTCATCTTGACCCCCTGCTTAATTTGATGACTGTACACATCCTGCACAGATACCTGTACTAAACTGGCCTAAAATAATGTGAAGAGATAATTAGAGAAAGGACACTTATCTTGTCTTTTCTGCATTCAAAAATCAGTTTAACCTCTTCAGCCAAAATATTTCTCTGCCTTTTGTCCTCCACCCTCTCAGACATGAAGAAAGAAAACTCCATGACATAGGCTCCAAAGAGGGAAAAACAGTTAGCTACAGAGTTCATATAACAGGATACACAGCAATTAAAACTTAATAACATAGGCTTGCGCAATCAAGGCTCAACTACTAGGAGCTACAGTTCCTCTGCATCCCCAGGAGTAGGAACATAAGGCAAGAGGGAGCACAAAATCCCAACGTTCACACTTTAATCAGGACAAAGTGTATCAGCTACCTGTAATAAGCATTTTACTATCTGCAGAGTGCATCCTCTTGTTTAGAAGATGCTTTCAGCCAGGATTACCTTTTGTGGCTGAGAGAGAATTATTTAGAAGCTGGATAATGTATTCATTCACTGTAGAATGTATCTACTTTGGTCTGAGAATGAAGAAAAGATCTTTCAGATGCTGACAGTCCTCTGGTGCCTTCCCACAGCTGCTCCACATTCACCAGGAAAAGAATGCTAATGCATTGGTCAAAGAGAATTATGCCATACTCTTCCTGACACACAAGAAAATACAGGAACAGCACTATGAACATGGTATTTCTGTCTGAATATACAGATATGAGAGTAAATCCACACTACGTTCAGATCTTAGTCCCAAACATCATAGTCAGGTGAGCAGAGACAAATCATTAATAACGTTTCCAAGCCAGACTTTAAGTCACTAGCAAGGCCAGAGACAGAATTTCAGGGTTTTTGACCGAATAAGACAATTTCTTCCCTCCCGTAATGCTGATTGTTCTACACTTGGGACATATAAAAAAGAAAAGAATTGGAAGAGTTTGACCTGTTCACCATGGTGGCCAAGTTTTTAATGAGACCCTCCACAATGCTTTGAAGGAGAGCTCTGACACTGAATGCATGCAGCACCTTGCAAAGGAGCTCATATCCCTAGTAAACATGCTATACTCCATCAATCACTCAAACCTTTACGATGCTTGCTCTGTTATATCCGTACTAATTTTCAAAGCTCGCCATGATCAATCTACACTGCTGAATCAGCTCTCCCTCTGCATCCCAAATAACAAAGGATTTTTCCACTTGACAGGATTATTTGGGGGAAAGAATTTCCAAAATGGCATTTACATGCCTAATTTCTGTTTAAGATCTATGAGGCTTTGGAGCTTATACCTTTGAAATGGCTCCCTTGACTACTGCAGAACAGTTGCTGTATATACACTGTGCAGTTTTATATTTATTTCCCAGCAGTGTAAAAAGTTATCTTCTCACCCATTTTAAGTACATGAACACAAGTAGGCCAAGGCCTGCCTTCCTGTTTTAAGAAGTGAAAGCGCTAGGGCAGACTGCCAGAGGACTTAATATAGTCTTAGATCTAAATTTAACAACAATAACATGGCTCCAGTCTGACCCTACAAAGAAAAGTTTTGGGGAAAGAAAAAAAAAAAAGCAATTCTTCACAAATTAAGAAAACAATAAAGGTCCCTTTCAAGTGTCAAGGAATATTCTTAGCCAGCCTGCAACACCTAAATCAAGAGAGAGGTTGTTAAAATGGCATAATACCAGGAAATTCGCCTACAGGGTCTACTTCCTCCTTGGAGACTATGGCCTAGAGTGCCGGAGTCAATGTGCTCGTGATGGGGGAGGTGGGAGGGACAAACAAGGACCTGACTGAAGTGACTCTACAAAAAAAAAAAAAAAAAAAAAAAAAAAAAAAAAAAAAAAAAAAAAAAAGCCAGAACTGGATATCAACACGGCAGTCTCTAGATCTAAGATGATACAACCAGTCTTCCTGGCCCGAGATTCCGAGTCACATCAATAGCCTCTTTAATCCTTTCCCACCCAACATTTCCTGACACCGACCACAAAAGTCAACAAGTTCAAACCCAGCACAGAAAATTAGCACTTGCACACAATACAGCCGAGTGATAATGCGGCTGTATTTATAGCACAGAGACAACCCCCTCAGAGGAGTTATTAAAGATCCTGGTGGGAAGAAAACACAACTAGAAGAAAGTTATTCAAGTTAAAGATACACCTGAACCCTCCCTTCCTCTCCCACCCCTCTCTGAGGTCACAACATCACAATATAGTCTCCTAAGCGAAGGACGTTCCTCCGGGACACTCTGATAGGGAAAGTGTGAACAACAAAAGCCCATTGTTAGCAGGGAGCCTTGGTGCCACTTAGACCCTCGTTAAGTTCCCTGGGGGATGTGGTTTGCGTTATGCAGGCTTAAAAATAAAAGGCACTAGGACAAGGGACAAACAAATAATGAAGTCATTTCCATTTACCTAAACCAGCAAGGGGGTTGCCAAGCAGGGTAACCGGTTATTGCTGGGTGTTAGCAGCATCTCCACCCTGGGACTCCCACCTCTTCTATTCCACATTTTCCAAACAAATAATTTCACATTCAGTTATTTGAGGAATTCAACTCTGACCCAGAATTTGAGATGGATGACGTCCTCAGACCTATATAATTTCTTACACATCTTTTGAGATTTTCCTTCTAATACCAAAATTGACCCAACTGCCTGGGAATCTATTATAGAATTACAGAATGGCCAGGGTTGGAAGGAACCTCAAGGATCACGAATCTCCAACCCCCCCCCCCACCACAGGCAGGATCACAAATTTCTCCATTTAATACTAGACCAGGCTGCCCAGGGCCCCATCCAATTTGGCCTTGAACACCTCTAGGGATGGGGCATCCACAACCTCTCTGGGCAGCTGTTCCATTTTATAGAAAATATGTACTTAAAGTCTTGTTAACCCCTTTTTGTTCTGCTGTCTTCCTAGGAGATACTGGAAATCTCCCAAGAGTTAAAATCATTTTTCTTAGCATGGAATCCTTTAACTACATATTCAGTGATGAGTACTTGTTGGTTCTTTTTGTCTTCCACTCAGGTATGTACTCTCATCCTCTCAAAAATATTTTATTTACTAAAACACCATCTCTCTACATACGTTATGGAACTTTTTCATTCGATTTCCTATGTATTTATATGGGGATACTGAAGATTAGGCAGAGGTTTAGCCTCTGGCATTCTAACATATCAGCTGTGAGCGTGCAGAGAGTATGGGGGGATGATCAGCATTACAGAATCTACTGATCCTCCCCAGAACAGGAATACACCTTTTAATGGGATTGTGAAGTTCTCACTGCACATTCCTCCTTAGGTCATGGCAAATTTTTACAGGAATACCTCAGCTGCATATTGCCATCAATTTACCTACCCTCCAATTACTATTCCTGATCTATAAGGATGAGCAGTTATATCACCTAATAATGTTCTTGTTACCAAATCTGAAGTGTCCATGACTGATAAATGCCATAACTCTTGGATCTATCAAACTGCCCTACTGACTCTTTCCCATTCACTTGTATTCACTTTTCTGTACAACCCAACAGCATGTTCTCAAAGAGTTTAAATAGGGTCACCCTGGATCCAAGGCTGGAGTAGATGTGTTAATAGCTGATGAGGTGCATTAACCCAACACAAGCATTTCCACTCAGATCAAACCCTTTGAATTAGCAGCATGGCCTCATTTGACTGGAGAGTTCTCTTATGTGAGTGGACCTCACGTTGAGTGCAATACACACGGCATGAACTAATCTTGCATCGAATAAAAGCCTACAGGGTCTGACTGTAGCAGATCAATACAGTCCTCACCTTCCTCCATTAATACAAGGCATTTATGAGTTTAGCAAGGAAAGTCCTCCAGTAAAAGTAAAGGTTGATATAGTCCATATACCCACCTTCACATCACACATATGTCTGGAAGCCCAAGAGGAAGCATTTCTGCCTTCAAAATGATTAGCAAACACCAAAGCAAAAGAAAATAAAGATAATATCAATTTATATTTGATATCTGCTCCAGTTGCACTGAACACTGCTTCAGTTTATACCAGGAGCAATCTCACATATTATAGCATCATGAGTTTCCCCCTAGTCCTGACTTTCTCTAACTATGAAACCTGTAATGTCACTGGAAGCAGCGCACATGTTGCAAGGAGGTCCTAGAGGCATTAATACTATGCTGCTTCTTTCCTGCAACTCACTCTTTGGTGTGGACTGCCAACTGAAATCCTCCCTCATCCACAGCAACTGGCATTGATATGCCCTGAAGTTTTGAACAGAGGAAATCTGAAAGGATGACTCTTCCCTGCAGCCACAGTTCCTTCCACTCCAGGCTTACCTTTTCCCAATCAGGAAACAAGAGAGAGAAGGCAGTATTTGTGTCCAGAGAGTTCAAACTCTCTGAGTTTGATGAACAAAAACCCACCGCTGTGGAGAGCTAAATAACACCTCTCCACCTCAATTCAGTGCAGGTTGCTCCTTCCTCCTGCGGTTTGCATGCTTTACAGTAGGAGACAGGACTTGGGTGCAACCCTGAGACAGCATATAAATTTATCTCCACTCAAAAGGGTACCTGAACAGGTGATACAGACATGCCTTAGTTAACTCACCATTCACTCATAAATAAGTGCAACAAGCGTTTTGAAGATTAGTGTCTTTCTAATAACAAATCCTACTTGTAACTTCATTTTGATGAACCTTGATGTGCTTAGTTCATGTATCATAGAAACTAGCAAAAAAATAAATAAATAAATAAAAATCAAGACTTCAAAATCCCATACAGAGATTCCAAAGTTACCCTTCAATGTCAGTGCAGGCAGCACTCAAAATTTTGTTTTGAACTTCTCTTTCTTACAACACTGGTGCCTGGAGTCATGTGATTACACAAGACTGTCAAATCTCATTCGAAAAAAAAGGAAAGTTTTTAATCCTCATGGTTTCAGGGGACAGTTTGAAGACATAAGACTGAAGAGGAAGAAAAATTAGAAGGCAAACGTAAAAGGCAAATGTAAAAACAACAAATGTGTTCTTAGATTATTTTTTTTAATCTCATCATTTTTAAGCCAGTCTCCATTTTGGAAGGCCTGATTCATGTTTTCAAAGGCTTGTGGCTTTCAAGACTGTAAGGCTGAAACGCTGGAATGGCCCTCTGAATGCTGCAGGTCTAAGCTAGCTGCTGGCTGAGGCTGCAGCTGGAAAGTGTCTGCATGTCAGCTCTGCTGGTAGCAGTGTGCAGTTCAGTACCAAGTCTGTGGGTCTGTGCACTGAAAGAGGTCACTTTACAATATAGTGTGCATGCTGTTTTCCCTGCCCTTAAAACAGAATAAAATGAATGTTCACCACAACTGAATACTTGTGAAGCTTATTTAACATTTGATTTCAGTCCAATCACAAACCACTAGAAAATCCCTCATGCCATGACTGCTGCCATTTGTCTTACGATTGCATATTTTAACGTCTGGTTATTTCCAGCCATAATTGATTATCAGTAATCATGAGAAAGTTGCCTTCTTTAATCCTGAAGTAAAATCATAGAAAGTAGCTGTTCTACCCCAAACCAGTCCTCTTTTCCCAGCAGCATGCTGATATCTACAAGTAGCTGTAGGACACGACTACCATAAAGACAAACAGCAGTCTGTTATTCTATTCTCAGCTCCTTTGTCTTCAACATGTTTTGTGATCCAGAGTGAATCATTTATTTTTCCCTCTCCCTCAGTTTCCCTTTCTGTAAAACAGCATCTTCATCTTGGGTGGGCTGAGAAGTACAGTCTGAGGATACTTCAGTATGCAAATAAAATATTTATAAGTGCTAAGTATTTTGCCATTTACTATTATATTAGTACTAACAGCTGTGTCAGGATTAAGTCTGCATCGCAATTTTCAATTAGAGGAGATTTCATAATGTGAGAACACCACACTGTGACCACTGCCCCTACTCAGCCTATTATTCTAACAAAGGCTGGAGGTTTGTTTTGCCTTTACTCTAAGGCTGCTTTATACATCCTGGCAGTTAAAAAAGAGCTTTCAAGTGTATGTAATACTTCAAGTCCTTTTGGTACTACTCGTAACAAGGTTTTAGAAGGAAGGCACATTGGGCTCCAAGCTTCTGATTAGTCCATAGTGAGGTCTGTGGAGGAGGTGCAAGAAGATAGGAGTTTAAGAACTGACTGCTCACTGGAAACTCAGCTGGCCCTGAAAGGGTTCCTCTTAGTAACAAACAGTTTGTTTCCACCCACCATTTTCAGTTGTTAAACCCAACATCTCAGAGAAAACCCACTCTTTCATTAATTGTAGTCTAGTTCTTATACACGATAGCCACATTCTGCCCACACATGCCGACAAATATAGCCAGGCTTTCAAAGATCCTTACCTGGCACCTATAAACATTTCTTCATATGGCCCTCATGCAAATTTATGAGAAAATAAGCTTGGAAAACACTACTTGGAAAACACTGCAGAACTCCCTTGAAACCCGAGTAAAAGGAAAGGCCATTGCTTACAGACAACTGCCAAAGACAATACAATGAACATGTCTGCATAGGTCCACTGTGGGTACTGCCCAGTCAGAAAGGGAAATAGAAGCCAGGACTTGATAAAGCCACATTACTTTATCTTCCTCTACATTTTCATTTCCTTTGGAAGCAAGCCTCTGAACTTTGAGGTGCGTTCCCAAAGTCAAGAGAGCCTTCTCAGTTTTGCAGTCAGCAACATGGCAGCAATAAGGAGCACTCTGGGTTGGCTGATGATTCACATGCAGTTCCGGATACACAGATCAAATGGGCCACACAATGAAGCACATTTACTAAGGAAATTGACACTGCTTAAAAAGAAACACTTTGCGGAGAGCCAAATAACATCTAAGACTCCTTAACCCAATTAGCCAAACGCTCCTCTGCCACTACAAAGAAAGCACCTCTCAAAATTGAGATGAGCGAGTTTGGGATAGAAAATTATTATCTTGATAAATTGTTGGTATCTTTGCCTGCCAGAGCTATTAGCCAAGAGTCTGCTGAGTCTAGACAAAGGTTTGATTTTGAATTGAAGAAGGGAATCATTTGCAGAGAGTAAAGCAATTTAGGTTTTGAAAAACAACCATGAATTTTTAACTATTAACCCAAAAGAGAGACAAAGAGCCTCCACAGGCACATGAGGCTTTTAAATATTACCCACTGCCACAGGAGGTCATTGAGATTGGAGCGATTTTCAGAACAGAGAGCTTCATTAGGCCAAAACAGTTTGCCTACCAGAGGGCTAAAGGGAAGGAAGACATGAGATTGGTGGGGCTAACAAAGCGAATATTTTGTATTCATGTCATTTGCTGAAGCCATTGGTTCTGCTCCATGTGATACTAACAGGCAGCAGCTGACAGACATGAATGGAGAGAGCAGTAATAAGTATCAAGTACCAGGCTGTCCTTGTTCCCTCCATGACTGCACACAAGACAGGGCTCAGGAAGCTTTTTCTTTTATTGGAACCCCTGAGTGGATTTAGATATTATTTCCCACACAAGAACATCCTCCCTGCCACGTTTCAATAGTAAGGTTGCAAACAGAAGGACTGCACCAGGTTGTAGACACACCCAGCCCAGCTCACACTGGGCACGGTGCAAATGATACGGAGGTAGGGTTGCTCAGCTCTCACAATACCATAAGGGGAAGAGGAGGGTAGGAGCCCTATCACTTAGCACCTCCACCACAGACAGCACTCAGGCTGCAGCAGTGTGGACAGACTGATGGGAAATTCTGTTCTTCCTGCAGAGAATTCCAGTAGGAACTGACTCTTCTGGGACAGTTTCTCAGATTGTTCTATAAGTAAGAGAGAAAAACAGTTTCTACCATTCAGAGCTTTACAAACAAAGCAAATGAAAGCAAGAACATAGCCAAGGAGATGTAGCTGAGATCCTGGGAAGCACCAACCATTGTCTAGCATCAACATGAAGGAGGGAACCTTGTTGCCATCGGATCCACTACTCTCAGTGAACAGTGCACACTGTTACTTATGCAGAAAGGGGTCCCTGAGTGGGATCAGAATGACAGCTGGTGTGGGCCAGGCTCCTATGCAAGGTTTTATGTCTGAGGAAGCCAAATGGGAAAGGGCTCTGTACCGACCTCACATGTTGTATGCTGGAGCCATGTAGGCTTGTAAAATTAGCACATGCCCTTCTGAACAAGTGGTTGTTTTCTTTCAAGCCCCACAGCAAAATGTTAAAGGAGACCGCAGATGAGAGCAGGGCACAAAATAATGGGAAAACAATGGAATAACAAGATAACAGAGCCTCTTTACCTTCTGTGATTCTGTGTCACACAGAGGAGCCTCAAGGCACATGGTTTGATCTCAGTTTCCTAAAGCAAGGATATATTTTGACTCCTTTAGCAGTTGAATAACATACAATTTCTCTACAGCACGTTGACCGATGCTTGACAAAACATCAATCATTTGGCAGTGGGGAAACTGAGGCGCTCAGAAGGGAAGGGACTTCTGTGATGCCACTCAAGAAGGGATGGACTCTACCCACCGACTCTGTCCACTGTACAACAGTGCCTTCTAGTGGATGGACACCATTTGTGCAAGGAGAAAGGGGCCAGGAGTGAGACACTGTAGAAGAAACACAACATCTATTTAGCACAAAACTGCTGAAGACCTGTATCTCAACTACTGTCCTCTAGGAATCGTTCTGCACTGGGCAGTTTTTGTTTCACATATTCAGGCAGATTATTTGAGACAATACGGAGTCATGCTGGCCTTTGAGGATCCCCAGTAATCAAGCATCAGGAAGTCTTCGTTTCATTTGCCTCTAGCATAGCAAGGCACATAGTACTCTAAAGGTCACAATAGTGCAATGGGACAAATACATTTTTCAGAAGGCACAGTCTCTGCTTTTGTGTTCTCATGACAATGATTGTAATGACGCAGCTGGAGTGGGAAATGGCCCAGCATAAATCCATCCTGGCAACAATACTCTGTAACAAAAACTGTAAAAGGAGGCAGGCATGTTTGGGATAAGTTGGAGATAGTCATCTGGTTATTATTCAGAGGCCCCGCTTAGACAGTACACTGAGGAGATCCTGATTGTGTCACCTTGGCCCCATACTGCACATATCCTTTGCTTGAAGAACAATGTAAAACGGAGTCCCTTGGACCATATGAAAATGTGGAAGATAATTCTCAAAACAGGAAATTACACCCCGTAGTGTCTGTCACAGTCACTAATGGGGGCTGCATCACACAACCAAGCAGTTAAAATTACAGCTCAGCCAGCACTGCTGAAGTCAAGAGTTAGAAAGATTAGCATCCGTGGAAGAAAGTGCAAAAGATACTGCCTCAAACGAAGACAAGGAAGAGCTCTGAAAACCACGTCTTGAGATGGCTGAACCAGCAAAGAGAACATACTTATTCCAAATGGGGTTTTCATGCTTATACTGTTGTATAAGCAGCTCGTGTCCACATCCATGCAAGAGAAAGCAAGCCAATAAAGGCAAAGCAGCTGGTCAGGAAAGCTGGTCAGGAATTCATTGATGACGACATCTTCTCTTGAAATAGTCAATTGGCCAAACAGAAATATGATTTTACTCCAAATAAAATAGTAATAATAATAGGCCTCATGTAAATGCAGAGATACTTTATACCAGACCATTTTACTTCCCATTCCATACAGCAGCAAATAGAAACGGTGGGAACAGTATCCACAACAAAAAGGCTTGATCACTTTAACCATCACAAAATATCCAGAACAAGGCAGATTTCTAAATAATTGCATAATACTTGCATTGGAATCCTAACAAAAAGGTTTTATTTCCAGAAGCAACCAAGAACTGTCAGCAAATGAAATAGCACCCATGGAAGACCGAGATCTGGGATGGGAGTATAATACTCCCGAAGATCAGCTCACTTGGGTGTGCAGATTCTGTGAATCAAGTATCTCAAAACTCAGGTCCACAAATCAGAAATTCCCCATTCCCTGAGGAACATGTTACAGGGCAGGGGCTAATCCAGTGTAAAACTGAACCTTTCTCTGTTCAGCAGTGCTCTTGTAGAATCTGAAAAGTATGAGAGTGTGGCTGACTGCAACCACATCCAGAAGAAGTGATTTCTAACGTGACCAGGTGATTTTTTGTGCTCTTGATACCTAAGCAGAAAATAAGAGAAAACACTCCGAAAACATTCCTAAACCATTCAACTGCCATTCCATTCCCTGTCCTAACATAATAAATACAGCTGCTAAACCTTAGGAGACCATGTTACACAGCTTATGAGCTGCCAGTGCCTCAGTCTGACAGAGTCTGTCTCATGAATCACACAAATCTCTATTAGCTTTTCCTTCCCAAGTATTAGTTTATATCGCTTTAATTCCAGTTTATCAGTCTACCGGTGGATGTACTCTAACTGCTATGATATTTCGGCACCAATTCATAGAGATCCTTCTGCTGGCACAGTTTAATAAGCCCATTTTAATATTGCTGCCACATTAACCAAACGGAATATATGCTTTCTACCAAGATGTGAAGTAAAAATAGGAAAATTTGAACATTTGTCCAGTACGAAAAAAATCCTCTCTGCACACCTCCTCTAAAAGCCATTAATTTTGCACTCTTTTTAGACTACAGGATGAACCACAGCGGAAGGTTTCTATGTACCTAACTTTGGCAGTTGTCTGTTGTCCTTGGACTAATTCTTCTGGATTTGCATTTCATGCACAGTATTGTCAGCTCCTGCTCCTTGGCCGGTCCGTTGTGATCCAGAGGAGGTGCTAATCCTCCAGTAATTAGCACCTCATTGGGAGGTCAAGAAGAGGTCATGAAAGTGGGCTTGTTTATTTTTCAGAAGGATTTTGGTTCACTCCTTGTTTTCATTAAAGCTGTGAGATCTTGAGGTGTTCCAGCTCCATGCATGCTTATGCTTTAATAACCTGCCTTTGCTCTAGGCATAGGCACCATCCAGAGCAGCTAATCTCCAGATCAGAAGGGATCCCAGAAGAGTAAAGCAGCAACGATTCTCATTTTGGCACCCTAACATGATGGGTTCCCTGACATATCTGGCTCTTGTTTCTAAGTCTGGCTTTCTCCAATTTCCTATGTACAAACAATGCTTGTGTGAAATCTGTATTTTGCAGTAGACCGAAATACATTCACTTGGTCAAAAGCCTGATGGGATTCGTGACTCTTGTTTGCGAGCAATTGAGAGTCTGCTACGATTTACGCAAGTGAGCCAAATTTTTTAATGAAAATATAATGATTTAAATGAATGGGACAGTTCCACGTAATTTAAATAACCAAAGAAAACTCCATTCAGCTTCAAACCAGGCAGCAAGGTCATCTGAGGAGAACAGCTGTCTTCCTTCAAAAGCTGCTCTCTTTCTCAGCTCTCCTTCCTCAGCTGATATATCTTGGATGAGGAAATCAGGCCCTGGCTGATTACTACTGCCTAACTCTCAAGCACAGCCAGCTCTTCTCCACATCCTCAAAAGGCCCATATGCCTTTTTACTGTTTCTAGAACACTCATCAGTAACATGAGGGCCCTCATTTGCTTTCAGTCGTCACCACTGCCAACAAATACAGTTTCACTGGTATCACACAGTAGATCTCTCAGCAAAACAGGCCATCCCAAACCTAACCAGAAGCCCACAGAGAACATGTGCGTGGCAGATACAAGGTGTATGGAGAGCTCGTAATGGATTGTTAGGGATCTCATTGCTAGCAGAGCATTCAGGGAAACCCCTGGATGCCCCATGGCAAAAGTTCAGGTCTCCTTCTCCATGCCCTTCAGATGAATAGCAATACACCCATGAAAGCTCAGAAGGATAATTTGAACCCTACCAATCTTCCTAAAAAGGGCAATTGCCAGTTTTTAGGGAGGGAATTTGGTTCTGCAGTAGTGCTGATCTGAAAGTTTATATCCACCACTTACAGCTATTCTGCATTTACTAGGTATTCAAAGGAAGGCATTGCAGTCAACACACACAAAGGACATATGAATCCCAGTTGCACTGTGCCTACAGCTCTGCTCTAATCACAGATAGCCCTGCCAGCTTGTATGTCATAATGCAAAAGGGCACTCCTCAGAGGACCTGGGGCATCCACACATCTCTAGTTGTACCTACAGGATGCTTACAAATGCCAGCTAACAGTAAATGAGATGCTCATTTTCATGCAAAGGCCAGGACAATTGCATTCTCTGAGGGGTCAAAACCCTTCTCTATAGCTCCACTTAAATACTCATTCTCTAGAAATTCCTTGTTTCTCCAGAAACTGCAAGCACTTGTTCACTCCTCCACCTAAAAGCTGTCTGTCACAACCACTCTCACTCCCACTCCCCCATCCGTTCTCAAGCTAATCCAAAGAGACTGCAGAGGCAGAAATGCTAGGACTTAAATCAGCACCAGTGATGCCAAGGGAGCCGTTACTGCTAGAATCCACTGTTACTGAGTGGTCTCTATTAAGATCAATGAACTCTTGTGCTAGGCCCAGTACACAAATTATTAGCTAGCAGACACGTTAACTATTACTGCAGTGTCTGTAATGACACAGCATCCGTGGTCACTGGTTTCCATCAGGAAAAAATCAAGCATGCTTAGTATTACCCACATCTTCACAGCAAGTTCCCTCGCTATCTATATGTGAAAATCGTTTTTAAATATACAGTGTATAAAGCACAAACTTAAATTTTATTTTACAGATTTGGACGGTTTTCAATATTTTAGTGTATATGGAATGATCCAAATATGTTTTCAATCTATTTCAACACATTCCATTGTCATATACAAGCCTGTATATTTTACTTATTAGTAAAACTAGCCAAGTATGTGCTATTTTTCAATAGATTTGCTGTATCGCCTCATATATTTTAAAGACATTATTGTGCAGCACTCTTTAGGAAAGATATTACAAACAAAAAGAGATCATTTTTCTCTTATAGAAAGGATGTGGTTTGCTAAATCACTTGGAAGACAGAAGACAACCTGAACTGGACTGCTGTATCACCTGGAACAGACTCTGAGTACAATGCCTGGGAGAAGAACCAGATCAGAGATTTCTGCAGTGTCCAGAATAGTCCATTAATATACTGTCTAATCCCTACAATATTGGAAAAAGCTCTTTTTAGACGTGAGGCTAAGGAGCAGAACAACCTGATCCATCTATCCAAAGTGAAGTACTTAAAAAAACTTGGAAAGATATATGTTAGAGCTGATCTTCCCCATTCTCTTTAAAATTAATAAGCTGGCATCACAGTGTGTCTGATTGAATGAGAACATCTGATGCCAGCACTGCCTAGTGACTTCACAGTCAAATCAAACTTCCCACAGACTTCACGTTCACCAAGCAATGAGAAAATCAGTGGCTTGCTTACTAGTGGGAGAGGACAAGGAAAAAGTTGTTGAGTTGCAAGGGAGAAATGTCTCCAGATCTCACAAAGCCCTCGGCTCAACAAACAACTCTGAATGTTAAACTGAGTCTGGAGGAATAAAGAGCTGGCTCAATCTGTGTATGTTCTTTAGACTTCCAAGAGATTGGTAAAGTGAAATCAGCATGTTTAGTTAGTTGCATCAACGCTTGTTTGAAAAAGATTGCTTATAGGGCACATTTGATATTGCTGGTCATGCTTCACACAGTTAGTGGAATCTTCTCATGTTTTCTCTTTATTCCTAGATGTTTGCAAACATTTCAGTCATAGAACTGGGTTCTTAATCTCTCCTCCAGATGACATTTCAATGCCTGTTTCAAAAAGGTTCTTATGGTTAGAACTCAGCACAGAACTAGGAGAGGTTTGAACTTGACCACTACTGGAAGAGATAGCCCTTGCTGTTTGTATGTGAAACAGTTCCACCACATCTTTGGAAAAAACCCACATGCATCTAACTTTCAAGTATACCATGCCAAACCTAGACAAAAAAAAAAACAGCACTAAAATGATGCAAAAGGTATTTTGCTTGATAGAAAATATTTTTGCCTTTATTTATTTATCTTATCATGAACTGAAGAATGATCCATTACTTTTACTGAACATATCAGAGCACACTCTTGCTGCAGGTCTGAGCACACAATCCAAAGGGAGAAGTCCTACCCAAAATGCCCAGACCTGCCACACAACAGGGAATACAGTTAAGGTTTTAAGCTTCAAATTCTGATATGTCCACGGGAAAGCGTAGGCTCTTCCAAATTTGGAAAATGCTTACAAAAAGCATGAGCACACTGTTGGAAATGACATGCTTTTTGCTGCAAAGACAACTGCCAACACCTTCTATCAAACTGTTGCTTTACCTTTCATTTAGGTCTCACATTATTTTGATACTGGTCACTTGAATGAAAGAGAGCCAAGTTCTTCAAAAGAGCTCACATCTGGGTTTCCATGGTGAACGTTGCATGACTACAGCACCTTACATGGAAAGCTTATCGGGAGGGGGAAGGTGGGGAAAGCCAAAAAAGCTCATAATCCAAACTTATGAACCCTTTTTTGCTTGGTTGCATGAGTGCTGAGCAATTTTGAAAATCTGGTGCTTGTTACTCATTCCATTTCCCTAATTATTCAGCTTCTCTCATCTGAGGGAATAAATGCATTGTGTGTCACCTCCACAGGAAATGATGCAATTTCCTGTGTTCTCCACCACTCAAATAGCCGAAAAACGGGGAGGGATGAGTGGGTAATTCCTCAGTCTACTAAGCCTTCAAAGATGTATCCTCTCCATTAGATTAAAAAATAAAATAATTCTCAAACTCCCTAGAACTTTCAGCGAGTATGTGTTCATAAGGTACAGTAAGACATTCATCTTTCAACTTAGGAAAAAAAAAAAAAAGGCAGATTCTTACATCCAAGACTGAAAGGGAAGCCATCACTGGAAGAAATCCTAGCACAGAGTCATAACCCCAAGGTCTTTGCCACACCAGTTGCATGGCCTTTGGGCTTATAGATTTTAATGAACCGAGACTCGAGTCCTCTTTGGATGTCTGAAAATAACACAAGCTGCTTGTCGTCTTCCAGGCTCTCCTCTGATTTGTTTCCTTCCTCTAAGGCTGACAGGAGTAGAGCTGGCCCGACTGCAAGCCCCAAAGCAATGCAATGACCCACATGATACCTCTGCACTCCAAAGGCAAATGCTCCTGCACCCCAGGGACAAGGGTCATTAGAAATCCAGGAATTATGACTCCTAACAATATCATCTGATTGTGAAATGTGATCAATAAAAGGAGCAAGGATTAAACACTGGAGAAGAGGCATTTTTCTTTTGATTAATCACCTTTTAGTCTCATCTTACAGTTTCCCTGTAGAATTTCCTGATTTGTAAGAATGAGAACATATCCTAGCAATACTGAGGGACTGGTAAGGGAAGTCCATCCATCCTTCTCTTATTCCTGTCTCTTGATTCCTTCATCACATTTTATTTAAATAAGATTTTATATTCTGAATTATAAGTAAGTTCTGACTCTTCAGGAACAAGACAAATTCTGAAAAAATAAGAATGTAAAATAAAATAAATTATGCTGTCCTTACTCTGTTTTCTCTCTTCTGAATATGAGACTAGCACAGATCCTTAAATGATCTGATAGTCACTCCTATAAGGCTATTGATGGCTATAGTCTTTTTTTTTTCCTAGACTTTCAAGTTCCTTTTTCAGTGGTTTTCTCCAAGTGTAGGTGAGACTCCAACATGCCTAGTTTAACCTAAATGGCAGCTCTCCATCTCCTTGCAATGAGTTCTTCCACTCTAACTCTCAGGGAAGGATGACAGCTGTTCCTGCTCCTCCTTCATCATAAGAATGGTTTGTGTTGCAAAAAGATTTGCAGTTTTGTATAGCATGGTTTTACTGCTGCAGGTAGCAGTAAACTTCTACAAGTTAGCATTAACAAGTAACATCCAGGAATATCTTGTTTCATTGGCTTTGTCAGCAGTGTTTGCTGGTCTCTCATTTTATAGTATGTCATCAGCACACAGTCACACTTCTGCTTATCACAGCTGGGATTATACCGTAGCTAACAACTCAACTGTTTTTGTGACTGAACTCATCATTAGCCTAGAAATAAGGCAGTACATACACAGGTTGGATGGCCAGTGCTTGTAACCCAGCATTTCCACTGTGTGAAGCTTTCACACAAATCTTTGCTCTATGCTTTAAGTGTGACCTTGTTTACTTGTCTATTCTCACTGTGGAGCTCATCCAAATGATGGCTGTGCCATGTTTCCTGTACCACTTCAGCTAGTGGCACTTAAAGACTCCATGCATGTGAACTTAAACTAGCTCAACAGCATGAGAAGTATTTGCAGAAATGTCCTCTGTTGAGAGCAAACCTGAAACCTTACTTCAACAAATACATACCCTCAAAATAAGTTGAACTAACTGCTCAAGCACATGAAAACAAAGATTCTTTTTTAAGTATGATGGAGACTTCTCTTTGACAGCAAGTTAAAAATAATTGAAGAATTACACCCCAAAGAGATGTCCTGAGGACATGCTGTTTTCTTCTGGATTCTTTTTTTTTTTTTTTTTTTTTTCATTTATTTATTTACTTGATTTGAACATTTAGAGTTAAAACGTATTAATGTGTTAGCGTGGTCACCAATTTTGTGACTTAAAAGACAGTTTAAAAAATATGAGTTTATTTCCTGGGACCCCTTTGCCAGATAAAGCCCAGGAAAAATAAGTTGAGAAGTTATATCATGTCTATATGGAATCAAAGAATCATAGAATGGTTTGTGTTGGAAGGGACCTTTAAGATCACCTAGTTCCAACCCCCTGCTATAGATAGGGACACCTCCCTCCTGCCCAGGTTGCTCACAGCTCCATTCAGCCTGGCCTTGAATACTTCCAGGGTGGAAGCATCCACAACCTTTAGGCAACCTGTTCCAGTGTCTCACCACTCTCACAGTAAAGAATTTCTTCCTAATGTCTAGTCTAAATCTTGCACTTCCAAGACAAGAGTTGCTTGGCCTTCCACTGCTGATGAAATTCAGAGAGGTTCAAAAAATTCAAAAGCCTACAAAATCTTTAATAAGAAATAAAGGCAAGAAATGGTAAGGGAAAAAAAAATTGAGGGATGCCCCACTTCTGTCTTCTTTCAGCAGAAGTCACCTTCAGAATCTGAATCAACTGTGTAAAACAGACAGAAAATAAACATAAGCCACAAAAACCTCAACCCTCACTGAGACCATTTAGAAGGAGAAACTCACAGGGCTTTTCCATTCCACCTCACCCTGCTCATAAAATATTGATAAGAAACAGCAGTGGCAGTTGTTAGCTGGAGCTAGTAACGGAAGCATGAAAAGCAAAAAATCAATGGGATTTTTTATTTGACAAAGAAAGGAAAAAATGCGTGTGGTGCAACTGCTGCATGTGCCTGGTAACTACTTCTGTTTGCAATGCATATGGATATTATTTGGTGCCTACACATGCACTATAATTCCTCTGAAATCACATTTCTATATCCATTGATAAAACTAACTAAAAGAGGTGATGCACTTTATATATCTGTGCATCTGTACATCTTGAGAAGGGCATGTGTTCAGGCACGGTCATGGGGAGTGTACAGCAGTCAGCTGAGCTGAATGGGATTGTGTTTATGGTTCTGTTTGTGGTAGTTTCTTGTCCTGGGTATAAAGGCACATTTTAATTTTATTGGTTTGCAAAGATACTCAGGAAACCTCAGACATTCTTTGCTCTGCAAGTACAGATAATGAGTTCCCTGATCTCTAAAATGCACACATTCAGCTCTTTCTAGCTAGCTGTCTGCTAAGCCCCAGCTTTCAAAGAGAGTGTTTTTGTCTACTAATATTAAAGCAGAGGTAATTAATAGCTATTTACCATATAAAAATTACTTATTTCAATATGATGGCAAGTGAACCTTCACAGCAGCAATGATATCACTAGCTCAACAAGAACTTGCTTATCTAAAAGGAAGGTCAGAGCACCTTTCATGAGATTTATGTTAAGCATCTTGTATTGCTCACAACTAAATACTGAAGGAGCAGATTCTTTCACTGGCTAACAGAAGAGTGAGGTCTTAGGTTCAGCTACTTCCTGCCTTCACCTCAGTCCAAATTACAGTAATCACAGCCTTACGTTAAAGTTGTTTTCCAGACTGGACTGGCTTGAAGTAGGAAGCTGAACAGAAGGTGTGAATCAGCAGTCCTGTCAAACTGATCTCCTTCAGTTTGGGGAGGGACTTTTTATAAAAGCACTTAGTGACAGAACAAGGAAAAATGGCTTTAAGCTGGAAGAGGGTAGATTTAGACTAGACATTAGGAAGAAATTCTTTACTGTGTGGGTGGTGAGACACTGGAACAACTTGCTCAGAGAGGCTGTGGATGCTCCCACCCTGCTCCTACAACTCAAGGCCAGGCTGAATGGAGCTGTGAGCAACCTGGGCTAGAGGGAGGTGTCTCTGCCTACAGCAGGGGGTTGGAACTAGGTGATCTTAAAGGTCCCTTCCAACCCAAACCATTCTATGATTCTAGAAAATACTTGGATGAATGAACACCAAGAAATTCATTCTAGAGCATGTGTACAGACTCAAGGCATTAGCTAAGGGGAGCAGCTTAAAACAAACAATATTCTGTAATTCAAGACTGCAGAACTGGCTTCTTCTCTTTATTCTGTGGTCAAAGATGCCTTTCAAAGCAGTACTACACAAAATGTGAAGTAAGAAAGAAGAAAAATAAGACGCACGTTGATACAATGACTCAGTTTTTCAATTCTCCATGTTTGGCACTGAACCGTTGGAGGAAATACACAGAGAAGAAAATATTTTATCCTCTGCTTAAAGCCTTGACTCCAAGACCACTGAAGTAAGCAAGGACTCTGGATCAGTTTTGTTATGGGCTATCAACACGGCAAAAAAGAAGAAGCAGTCTTGTTATTTGGAGTCCATTAAAACTGCAGCTTTTCTTTGTTTTTCCAATTCAAGAAACAACAAAATGTTCTTGGTTGCTTTTTTTTTTTTTTTCTTCATAGAAAGAACCTCTCAACAACCAGAACTAAAGTAGGGGTGTTCACTTTAGAAAAACTGTAGGGTATTTTCCTTCTTTAAAGCAGCTAGTAAGATTCAAAGGTACAAGAGAGGCTCAGCATGATGCAAAAGGGAGTTTCATGCTTAAGATGTGAATTACTATTGGCGTGACAAGCTTGGTTTCTTCCACTATAGAAACAGAAGCTGACATAGATAAAAGCAGTATAGAGATCCTGCCCAAGACCCCAGCTCCACATTCTAAGCATAGAAGCTTATCCATCCTTACTCAGCCAAGTATGCACCCAGCTATAAGCACCTGAGTTATCTGAGTGTATTGCTGATTCAGATCCAGGTGCTATAAAGCAAGAACCCTCACAGTACAGTAGAGTACAAAATTGTGTTCATTACAAGAGACATCTATTCAACTCAAGAAATGAACTCAGGAATTAAGGAGCCCTCTGTGATACAATCTCTATAACCTCCAGAGTGTTATGTGGTTGAGCAGGGAGTAGTTTGGTTTAATCCAATACATTTGTAGGATTACATTTACAGCTAGTTAAAGCCAAACTAAGACCACAAAGAGAAGGTCTCACTGCTCCTAAATACACATTCCTGTTGCTTTGTTTCCATCAGCCACTATATAACTAGATAACTCAGCTTTTGGATCTACAAATGAGCATAGCAGGTAAAGAAAATAAATAAATTAAAAAGTAAGGGAGGATGGATCAGAATGCTGATGTGAATACATGCCTATAAGATTGCTAGATGACTCAAAGGAAGGCATGAAAACACTGTACAGTGAAGGAAAATGAGGGAAAGAAGACATCATGAATGCAGTCTTAGGTTCTATCAGCTATGCAACCGCTTTTTTGGTTAGGTGGATATGGGCTGGCTTGGGTATCTCAGAATAGCACTGCACTACAGAGATATATCCAGAGTGACTAGGAAAAGGAGTTGATCAATATGCAGAATTCAAACTCTTGTGCTAAATGTATTTGGTATGCCCTGTAGGACCTGCCAATAGTTCAGGAGTAAATGCCAGATTACCTGAGAAAAAGATGCAATGAACCTGTGCAAGTCATAAATCCTTTAACAAGGAAGACTGAACTGAAACAAAAACAAAAAAAAAACCAACAAAAACCCAACCATGTACAGCATTTTTTAAATTACTTTTTTTTTTTTTTTTTTTTTTTTTAAACCTTGTGCAAGTTTGGCCCAATGTATCTTTGATCTGCAATGGTTTGCTTTCCTACTAAGCTTATCTTAAGGATGCCATATTCTGGAAGTTTGTGTCTGCATGGAGGAGGTCGGCATATTTTGATTGTAAGTCAGAACTGATTGTTCACGAACTTGGGATTTGGAACTTAGGTTTTGAAGCAAATCACTCCAGAGCTTTCACTCGTTTTCAGCTTTCCTTAGTAAAAGTGACGTGCTGTCAAATGAGTTTAAAGGCCTCATACATCAGTTCTATGATTACACTTCGAGAGAAAGAAAGAGGCAGAGAACTTCAGATGCCTAAGCCTTTCACCCATGAAACTGCTCATTGTGCTAATTCATAAAAAGCCTAGATATCAGGACATTAAAATTTAATTTTAGAGTGAAAACATTATTTGAATTCAGTGGCCTGTGATGCATCTATCTATTCAGAACATTCTACCAAGAGAACCTATTAAAGTACTTACTGCAATTATTATTTAATATTGAACATTTTATACCAGCAGTGCCTTGAGACCAAACAAGTCAATGTTGTGTTACATACCACACAAATGTAACATTATTATAACAGTCCAAGGATGATCACTTTAAAGTGATGTATGTGTTGTTTTGTGCAGCACTACAAGACCACAGTGACTTCCATGGTTATGGTCCATCGTCAGGAGGGACTAGGAACATGAGCATGTTGTGATTTCTAATGAGAATAAAGTACTCTACTGAATGAACAATGCCAAAATAAGAAATAAAATAATTCTTTCAACAGAACTAAGGGATTTGTTTTCAAATCCAACTCGGTCACATAATTACTTGAGCTCATTCAAAGATGACAGGTACACACAGGCAGGGATGAGGCTGTATCTCTAGAAGAAATCACACTGTCTTAAATCAGTCATGAAACTGCATCACGAGGTTTCTGGTATGTGGATACTCAAAACCCTTTGACCTGAGCACACCGAGAAAAAGAAAGCCTAAGAACACATTTGAAAATCTGGATCTTTTAGATCTGAAACCTCTATATCAGGATTTGAGGGACAGGATCTGAATTCAAGAGAAATTGGTTGCAACACAACACCCTGGTCAAGGTTGTAGTACTGCTCTTTCATGCTCCTATTACTTGGACTTTCTGAACAAACGACTGTAACCATGGAGTGGGGTTTCTAGAGAGATTGCCAGCTTGCTACTAGGATGTATTAGAGACTGGTGTACCAGTCATCTCTGGTAAAGTTATTTACCCTGAATAACTTCAGGATTAATGAGTAAATGTATCCTAATGTATTCTGAACTCACACCTCCATCTGACACATCAAAAACAACACAAATACATCATTTCTCCTTGTAGGAACTCTGCTCTCAGCAAAGCACAGACTTAGACTTTCCCTGCCTATTTAAAGTCTCAGAAGCTGGAATTATCTATAATTGCATGTAGACACAATTCACAGCTCATAATCCAAATCCAAATTGAGGTCCTAACTGAAACAATTATTTTTACATGTAACAGCAACTTTGTGCAGCATGGAGATTGGGGATTTCTGGGGAGAGGAAGGTTGAGATTTAAAGATGTATTACTGGCACAGATGTTGGCACATTCATCTAAAAAAAGAAAAAAAATGATATATGTGCTTTTGTAAGTGAGAATTTCTAATATATAGCTGATGTTTCATTCTGCCCTTACCAACCTGCATTCTAGAAAAACAAATTATACAGTAACAGAGTTCCTTGAGAGCACAAAGAGAACAAAAGGTTTTGTAAAAAAAAAAAAAAAAAAATTCAACCAAACAACAAAAGATTCCATAATAGCAGGTTGCACCAAGACAAAAAACTGCTCTTCAGGATAAGAACAGATGAAGACTGAGAACCTGGACAAAGTCAGCAGGAAAAATTATATAAATGGAATATTATCAGCGTGCATCAAATAGCCAAAATACTGAACAACAACCTACCTCCTGCAAACAGAACTCTGGGCTTTGTCACAGACATTCGAAAGATGCCACTATCAACAGCAGACCTCATCCTAATGCAGTGCAGTACACTGGAATATTTCTAGCTTAGGACCAAGGTAGAAGTTGTATTCTTAGAAAACAAGGAGTAAAATTACTTATCTACTTAGTTACACCAACCCAAGTCCTTAAGCGGAAAAAACAGAGGACAGATGTTTTGCCATATCTATGAAGTAGGAAAGATCAGTGTCTCCAGTTCCAGCTTTCTTCTCTTCACCTCTCCCTCATGTTTTAAGACTTTACCACCTAAAGGACCACATAGATTTGACCAAAACAGGTGAGACGGTACTCACACAAGCATCTCTACAGACAAGTCCAAGGCAGAATTCACCTCCAGCATGAGCTGTGGGGGTAAGGAGCTAGAAGAGAGTCAGCACTCAGTAAGCTGTTCCGAAGGCACTACTAACCACTGAGCACACACTTGCCTACAGAAGAGCCCAGTAAAAAAGCATTTCAGTAGAGATTGCAGATAGATTGTATCCTGTGCAAGAAAGAAAAACAAACAATATGTATCTGCAATGTCCTTAAAACTATAACTTCCCTACAGATACAAACAGCAGTTTCAATTTTACTATGTGTATCCATATATGTAATGCAGCAGAAGTTTCTATGTAAACAAGCCTTACTAACATCAGATACATTTAAGTCTTAACCACCAAAAGTTTCATGAGGCCTTTGTAAGAAAGAGTGGCATGCACTGTCACCAGCGCTCCTCCTGGTCTTGTATGTACAAATCAGGACTCATCCCATTTCAGGGCACTGAATGTGATCACAGCCTTAACTACCATTCTGTTTAGCCAAAACTTTCATATATTGAAGGCCAGTAAACCTCTGGCTACTAGAAAAACGGAATCTTTGAAAGAAAGAATCAAGAAGTAGCAAGGTAGAAAACAGAAAGTGCAGGAAGAGGAATAAAAGATCGTTAGCAATTCTCACTATTAATTAAACAAAGCTAAGGAGGAAGAGGAACATAGCACTTCAGATAGCTCATCGCCAGGACTGGAGGCAGGGGGGTGGTATTCTCCAAGGCCTTTTGTGGGTTACCACAAAGAGAGTTCACAGATCTTCCACTCACTTACTTAAATATTTGATATGAAATTAAAGCCCTGTTCCAACTTTTATGACCACTGTCTCCCTCATTCTGCCCTCCTCTTATTCCCAGCAGACCTCTCCATCCTTCACATGCCTGTCCTCAGACCAAGACATCAGCACAATTAGCACCAGCCCACTGGCGCCAATTAGCAGCCAATAGTGTCTATATGCTAGGAGGGGGGGATGGAGGAGCGGGTCTTGTGTCTCCAGCCTGCCTTCACACTCAATTAGATTAAGTGGAGTCTCCTGGCTGTGGTTGGTTGGACAGTTGTTGCAGTAATTGTGTCTTCTCTGTTGCTGCAGGCAATCTCCTCCCAGGCTCTCCGATACCCCCTTCACTGACTCCCTGCGTTGTCCACTTACATCAACACGCACTTCTTCAAAGAGGAAAGCCGGGAGGGGAGCGAAAAGGAGCAGAAGGGAGTTAGGGAAAAGAGGGAAAGACCTCAATGTCTAGGTTTAAAACTTTTGAGCCTGAAACTTCAGGGCCGTGTCACTTTGACCTCCCCATCATTGTTCGTGGTGACTGCCACATGCCCCAGCCCGAAGTGGGGACAGAGCAGGGTAGGTCTAGTAAAAAGCCTTGCCAGTGATCCAACTCTCCTGGCATTTCACAGGGCAGCGCCAATGTCTTTGTGGGGAATGAAACACTGATGTTTTTAACTCAGAAATAAGAAATGAGCTGGTGGTTTCTCATTTTTGCTCTTGGATGTTGGCAAATGCTGGGAAATGAGGAGGATAATTGAAGATCAGCTGAAGTTACACTCCTGTAATTCCGGAGCACCGCTCGGCACTACTTCAGCATTTCTCTTTGGTGTAGTTCTCCTTCAGAACAACACTTTGCAGATATCTGATGAGCCTGAAATCCAGAATTTTCAATACAGAGGTAAAAAGAAATCTGTTTTTCTACATATTCCCAGTTAATTTAAGCTGTTTTCTAACACCAAGTTGAGATAGTGCACTACTGTCAGTGCTATAATAGAACTTACTCTGACAGAATACTCTTTGCTTTCATTTTATTTTTAAACTCATGAAGGACAACTGCTACTTAGCACAAATGTAAATATTTGGGCTTCTTTTGTAGATTCAAGTGCCTTCCTGTTTTTAACAGGATAGTCTTATTCTGAATAGGGTTCATTTCTGTTTTGACACCTATTTTAAGATGGGTTGAATTGTGTTCTGGAGCTGCTGATCTTCTCATACTGTCTACAGAAGAATTCCGGTGCCTAGCTTAGATTAGATGGAAGGTCTTCCAATGACTCAACCAAAATGAGAAAAATCTCACCCATAGCATCACATAGCTAATTGTTGTCATTCTGAGTACTGTTATTGACATGCAATTTAAAAGCAATTGGAACATGGAAAACACATATGACTTTCCTAATAAAACACTTGATACAAAGTAGAAGAATCAATTCTCCAGAGTAAGATATTTCACAATGCTAGTGATAAAAGGTATCATCTTAGGGGGAAAAAGGTCCAAAATTTCAACACAAATGTGTGACCAGGACCTGCTCGTGCCTCTATGGTAAATATGTTAAACTGAAGACATAGAGGAGTAGGTTTTCAAGGAGTATAAAGCTATCATTTAATTTCTACACCAGAGGCAGAAGTGCTGCACACATTTGGACAAATCTCTTCACCTCTGTAAGTCACAGATAAAACTTGCTATCCCAGCAGGGGACTATGAAGGCTTATTAGCACAGTACTTCAAATGTACTCTCTCGTGCTTTGTATCAACAATGAAGCTTTTCCCATGAGGTGCTGGCCGAAGGGAAGCTATAGTATTGATGTGGAAGTTTTACCTGTGTTGTATTTGTTGGTGATCTTACATTAGCATAATAGACATTTCTGGACTGAAAATTTTTGCTTAAGTATTTCAGATAAGAGTAAGGAACTGACAGCTAGAAGTAAAAAGAACTATGCCCTTTGTTATAGCTCTGCCTCTTTCCCAAGAGCTTAGGGAGCATTGGCAATGCCTTGAAATTATTGCAAACCTGCACAGACAGAAAGGTGTGCAGAAAGAAAAAACTATTTAACAAGAATACAAGAGAATGCACAGAGTACTCATGAAAGATTAGGTCACCAACAAGGATAGCTGAGTAGTCCAGCACTAATTAGTGAAGTGTCTCAGGAAAGGAAGGCTTAGATCTAAGCAGGTATACATAGTATTCCATCTCCAAAGGACTGGACTTTTTGGAACTACATGATTTTGAAAAATCCTACTGGCACAGTTTGACAATAGTATTCTACCAAATTGAGCATAAGACACATGTTTGAAACTACATTGTGCTGTATTGACAGCAAAGTCTTGGAGTTTCATTTTAGTTTGTTATTTTACAATCTGTATTGAATTTGAACTATGTGACTTATTACATGAATGGTATTCTGCTTATTCACAATGTCAAATGTCATTTTCCCAAGATATTTGGATCAAATTCTGCATTATACACCTGTTCACAAAATCCCCTTCACATCAGTGATATTCTCTATTAACACCAGAAACACACGCACAGAACCCAAACAGTACACTGGGACCATTTCTACAAACAAATGAGCAACTCCAGCTCACAGACTAGATTTTCAAAACTGTGCTTCTACTCCAAAGCTTACCTTGGAAACATATTTTCAGATTCTAGAAAGAGAATATGATAATGAGCATCCAAGACCAAGTCTATCTTGAGTTTCAGCAATCAAGCCAAAAAACAGAGCTAACAATCATCTATATTGAATTACCCTCAACTCAGTTTGCCTGTTTCCTATCCCTGCTCTACTCCCAGGATGTGTTCAAACTATAACTAGGCAGCCTTTGAGCCCACCAGCAACAGCCAAACAATGCCTGGTTCAGGTTTCCTATTTGCACTTCTCTTCCTATCTTTTAACTTGAAGTGGGTGTCTTTCTTTACTTTTACTATTTCCAAGGTATGATTAAACACTCTATATGCCAGAATTACTTTCTCCCTGCCTCTTCCTTTCTCTATACCCAAGATTTCTCTTACAAGCCGTGTCCCATCTTCCATTGATCATGTTCATCAGTGAAATAATTATTTTAGGCTAAAGACTACTCTCCACCTGTTAGAGCATTCTTCATTCTCTTAGCTCTTCTTGTCCATTTCCAGTGTGCTTGCTTTCAACATTTCTTATCTCAGGTCCTTTCCTACCTATTTCTCCACTGCCCTCCATTAAGAAGTCCATTTTTACTCTCTTGCCCTACTCTACTTTCTCTTTTCCTTCCTTTGATCTTTCACTTTCCTACTCCTCCTCCACATAACCTGTCTTACCATCCCTGCATCCTATTCCCTGATTCTTTCACATCTGTCCTCTACTTTGTCTGTTTTCCTCTTGTCCATGAGTGGGTTGTGAAGATTGCTGGCTTTTTGTTGTGATCAGGAAACATTTATTGACATCAGAAACATCCTCATTAGCTCAGGACAGGTGGGAAGCATCTTTGTTTCCTGCAGGCACCATCTCCTGTCTTCTCAGTAACCCAGAATGACAGCCCCACGGCTCTGACGTGGAGATATCTGCTTCTCTCCACCCTTCCGTCTCCACCAGTTAGTAGGGCCCCAGCTCAAACCCCCCCCCAGGTGGAGAGCAGGAAGAGGCTGATGGGCAAAGACGATCCCAATTAAATCCTGTTAAAACTCTTTCCTCTCCTTTTGACTTTGCAGGGTTTGGAAGGTCAGGCTCAAGGGCTAAACATTACAAAGCTCTTGCATCTGACTATTGCAGAATGACAGAAGTCAAGCAATTAAGACTGTGAGCAACAAACAAAGGAAGAGAAAATAAAATGGGCTAAAATTATTATCCACATATAGGCAGTAGAAAAATTCAATTTATACCTTGATTTTTTGAAATGTTGAACGTAGGTCAACTAGAGGTTAAGGACCTAGTTCTGAACTTAAGTACCAAATACTAAGTATGAAAACTGCAGGAGAGCTGAGCACATTTTACAGATTTAAACTGACGTCAAAACAAGACAAGTCACCTCTTTTCAGAAGACTATTTGTCTTTCATTGCATAGCGCACACATTATCTGACAAGGCATTGGGAGGTATATGCTCAAATAACTACATTATTACCTCTAATGACAACTTAATATAAAAATATCTACAGATTTCTTCAAACTACTAGAAATTTCTAATGTTACTTTGGTTCTTAACTGAGGAATAGTACATCAGGGGACTCTGGGCCAATAGTTCCCACTGCAGTCCAACTATTTTCAAGGCAATGCCTGGATAACTGAACTATCTTTGAACATTCTGAGTGGGAAACTGAAGAATATGTGTCAGGCATAGCTCATAAGCAGAATAAATTGCTTTGCACTGTGTTCATGATACCACTGCTACATCAATTTCTCAAGATAGATATAGTTTCATTTAGAAACATATTCACTGTTTGCAGACAATGTTGCAGTGACTAAAATGTACAATTATTCCTTAAGCATGAGACCCTGATCTGGCCCAATTTTCCCACTACCTGCTGATACAACCAATGAAGCAGGACTGCTTTGCTCAGTGCTGCCTCCAATCTAATTTGCAACATTCCTGGAGGTTGCTCTTGAACACTGAAAGCTACGTTTAAGGCAGCTGATTTATCCCATGGATTTTCTTCCTTAGAAAGAAGCTACATGTTGTTTAAAGGATTTAGTGACCCAGATGTGTTCCTGAAAGAGAGCCTACTTCAAAATCTGTTCATAAGAAATGGCATTTTCTTTGGTTTTTCCTCATTTCAGATTATTTGGAACCAAACCTATGGATCAAGGGAAGACAGCAGAATTAAACTCTCAGTTTCATCTGCCCATTCAGTCATAAGTAAAGAGGTATTTATTCCATACTTATAACTGCCTTCATTCCCAACCATCAGGCTGTAACCTGCTGCTCATCTCCCCCACTATGAACCAGGGCATCAACTTTGCTTCTGAATCAGGAACCACGAGGAAGATTACTCTTGTGTACCTAAATGTACTGCAAGAATATCTCAGACACATCTTGTCAGCACTTAAACATCCATGACAGGCTTCCCACAACATTTTCCAGGTGAGCACCCTCGCTCCTTCTACCGTGTCACACGCTCATCATTCACCACTCACACACGGCAGGAGCAGCCTGTTGACATGGTTTCTCTCACTCTTCCTGGCCCCTGCAGCTGACCTCCCGTCTCCCTGGCTAGATCAAATCCAGGAGATGGTACTTAGAGCTGGGTCACTGGATGGTGTTAAAAGCCTTTCTCTTCTTCTCTCAGCAACCAAAGTTGGAAGGTGGCAAGTGGGAGAGGAAACACTTCAAGTTGATTTTCCTTCAGGTGATGCTTCTTGTCAGATTGGAAGGGCTCCCAGATACAGGCGAGGGACAGGAAGAATTGGCACAACTGCAGATTCGTGTTTTTGGAGGTTTAGGAACCACAGTTAGATGTACAGAGACAGTAACCATATTACCAATTTTTTCTCTCTCTCAACAAGGCATACAGCAAAGGCAATGAAAAATGCTGTGTGAAAGACCCTATCTCTAACTTACTGGTCTATCACCGCCTACTTAAGAATTTGACAAAACACATTTGCAATTCAAACCAAACAGTGCCCGTTTGTATTTGAAACAAACTAGTCAAGTATCTCATTTCAATTTCAAAGGGATGTTGTGTCAAATTGAAAAGCTACTCTTGAGCTTTCTATGCAGAGAAAAGGGCTAGGGCATCAATGCAAAGATTCAGACTCCCACTATTATGACCTGAGCGTACTAATGAATCTTACCGTCTCTGGACAGCCTCACTTAGGATCTGCATCTATACACTCTCTGCACCTTGGTCCTGGAGCTTCACGTAAGCCTAGACTCACACTCCATGCCTGGACTATGGTATAGAAATACCTGTGGCCCTCCTGTCTTTGTTGGTCTTGATTCACTGGCTGGACTTCCCTCTTTAGCCTCAAACACTACTCACCACCCTGTACTTGCCTGATTTGGAAATTAATCTGTCAATGGAAGGTGTTATTATCAACAACCCAGTCAACAGCCCTCTGGTACAGTGGGACTGTGGTCACTGGCCCTGCTCACCCTTAGCTCCTAACTAATCTTCCCCAAGGGGAAACACCCTTACTCTTGTGTTGCTCCCTTATAACAAACAGCCTCCCTTTTCCATGTTTATTCTATTATTGTTCAATACAACTGCATAAACAAAACTAGGACAAAACTTAATGTGACACTCCATCTCCTACTTTACCTAATAATCTTCTCCAAAGCCTATTCTATACTGGTTACCTTTACCTTAGAAAAATCCTACCAATAACTTTACATTGTACCATTGGGAAATAATATCAGTGGAAGGTGATCTAGAAGTATTAGGGCCCCTCACTACAAGACACCAAGGCCCTGGAGGGTGCCCAGAGAAGGGCAACAGAGCTGTGAGGGTTCTGGAGCATGCACATAGCAATTGAACAAATCAATACAATGGGAAAGGTATTATAGCAGAGATGCGCTGACAGAAGTATCAGGACAATAGAAAGGTGCTCTAAAGGAAGGGAAGAAGATTGTTCACCTGTATCAGAAGATTCCAAGTTTACAGCAAAAAAGCTCCACCAAAGAGGGACGTCCAGAGAAAAATCCTTCCTCTGTGACAGTCAGCCCTTAAATGAAACCTAAGAGAGGCACAGCCAGGCTCCACCCCTTCCTATCACACAGCTGAATTGCCTTCACCTGTGCTCCCAGGGCTGACCTGTTCTTTTTCCCCTGGTGCTCAATCAGTGGTTCAGGCCGAGACTCAACAACTCCCGTACAACACGTCTTATAGGGAATAGCCGAGAGAATTGGGATGCTTCAGTCTGGAGAAGAGGAGGCTCAGGGGTGACCTTATCACTCTCTATGAGAGACCTGAAAGGAGGTAGTAGCAAAGTGGACATCCAACTCTTCTCTCAGGTAACAGCCATAGGATAAAAGGGAATGGCCTCAAGTTGTGCAAAGGAAGGGTCAGACTGAGTATTAGAAACTACTTCTTCCCAGAAAGAGTGGTGATGCACTGGCACAGGCTGCCCAGGGAAGCAGTAGAGGCAACGCTTGTGGAGGTGTTGCAGAACCATGGAGATGTGGTGCTGAGGCACACCTTCAGTGGTCATGGTTGTGATGTGCTGACAGATGGACTTGATGATCTTTGAGGTTTTTTTCCAGCCTTACTGATTCTATGATCCTGTAAATGTAATAGCACCACTCAGATACAAATAATCTTCTGTCTGAACAGAACAGGCCTTGCATCCCTGTAATGACTGGTGATTCAACCATTCTGTAGTCATTTCCATCTTCTTTGACTGGTGATACATTGCATTGCATTGTAAAATGACTGATGAGCCCATAGAAAAATCCCACAACTCAGCTTCACGTAGCAAAGAATCAAGCAGAGTGAGTCAAATTTGAATGGACAAATTAATCTCCTCTTTCAAACTTCACTTAAGAAACACACAGTTCTCACCACAGAAGTGATTCTCTCCTGCACAGTATGAGGTTACTTATATCCACATGTAGTAAGTTACAATGGTAAGGCTTTCATACTCTCATCTTGCTCACTTGAAAAAGATCGTCAGATACAGATTCTCCAGTGGCCAGTGACAGCACTGAGGGCCAGCTCTGCAATCTGGCCATGCAGGAACTTATACAGGAGCTTGCAGTCATATAAATGAGCTGAACGACAGTGACCACGTCTAAATGGGTGGCTATAAAATCACAGCTACTCAATTCAAGGAACAATTCTACACTTAATACAATTCCATCGCATATACTCTCTAGCTAACTCATTCTGTGATAATGAGCACAGTATCTTAAAATACAAGGCAGGATGTTAGGATATTTTGTCAAAAAGACTGAAAATACCATCACATTATGGAACAATTTCAGAGCTGAATGCACTGCTAAGGTACTTTTTTCCTTTATTTTTATTTATTTATTTTTTAAACTTTTCTTTGGCCACCATAGGTAGAACCATTTCCCTTCATACAACAGAAGGTGAGTCAGCAACTGATCCTCATGTGAGCTGAAGTTCATACCCACAAGCTCTACATCACATAAGCCCCCTAACCACAACTTACACATTCACAAGTCTTCTGCTAGCTTTCTTTAACTGTGCATGTTGCTGCTGCTTGCTCTCCATGCAAAACACCCGTTTGTAACCACTGAAAGAATCTGCACTAAAAGTATTCTTCCCTTTCCCAGAAATGGTAATCAAACAACGTTTCTGTGGAAGCCATCTCTTTAAACGAGGCTTCCTCTCTATTCAAGATGATGTGGTTGGGATGCTTCATCCAGTCCATTGATCTCAGCACTTTATAGCACAAGCCATAAAGCATATTGGCAAGTGAGCAAAGTTGCAAACAGAAGTGTGTCAGCGTCCAGCATGTCAGATCCTTAGTGGGTTGGCATAAACAAGGAGGGTAAAAATATCCCATCATTGCAGCAGGCATAGAGATTTCTCAAGTGGCTTTTTTTAATAGGTCATGTGCCCCATTCAGCAGCTCCAGCTGATGCTTCCAAAAGAAACCCATTAACAGCCTCCCCTATGTGCTCCTTATTGTTTGCACAGCTTTAATGGCCCCATCTGGCATCATCTTAAAACCTCCTGGTCAGAAGCAAACAGCAGCTTCTGGTTGCAGTGGTACAGCAAGTTGCACTTTTCGATCTTCTTTCTTTACTGTCAAGATCCTACTTTCAGAATAAATTTATTTTCCAGACAAGGCAAAAGTTTGAAGGTGTGTAAGCACCTGTAGTCTGAGTTAATTTCTCTTCCTTAACAATACATTCATGTCTGCACACCTGGTGTATGGGCCTCCTTATCTGTTGTGGTATCTATCTGTACTACTCCTGAGAGACTCCATGGACAAAGAGAAGACAATCAAAGCATGTCCACAGTGAAGAGCAATGGAGAGGCCAGCCTCTGAAACTCCAGCACCTGGACAGGGCAGATTTCTGTTACAAGATATATCACCTCCCAGAAAAACTTGAACATCTGTGTATCATCTATTTTACTTACTGAAGACGACTCCCCAGATATGACACTATGATATCCCCAGGATAGAAAGCGGTCAGGTTACTCTAGGGAGCTCCCAATGTTGTTTTATTTAGGCAGATCCCAGCTAGCATGGACAACAGCAGTGGTAAAGATAAGCTGGACAGGCTTCAACACAACTGGGAAAAGCAGAGTGAGTATCCAATAGCACCTGCTGTGTTTGCCAACACAAACCAGTGTGACTGTCTCACTGATTTATTTGACTGCACTGACATGCTCTAACCTGGGAGAAGTACCTCCACTTGGGAGGTCCCAAGATCACTCTCGGGCTTTCAGATAAACACCAGTTTATCGGTAAGAGATGCTGTTTGGATATTCTTCAGAAGGCCACATCCTCTCTAGGTCTGACCCTAGCTTGTCGTTACAGGAGCCAGGCACGTGTTTTTGAGGTAAGCCCCAGCCTAGCCAAGCTTTTAAAAGGATGCATATTCCTACCCTACATGGGTATGAAATCTCTTGGAAAGCCTTTAGGCCGCAGGCACCTTCTGAAAAACAGCTTCACGCCATTAGGAGGTTCCCAGTGTGCTTCTGGGAAGCAGAGCCAGACAGTGGGGTTATTATGAGAGCAAGAGCCGAGGCAGGAAGCTGACAGAGTTTGTTTTTGGCCCTCTCCCCTTTCTTCTAAAAAACAGTGCTGCTGAGCGCTAGCTGAAAGGCCAGAGACAGTCTGCAGTCGGCTGCTCTTTACTAAACAAAAGTTTACTTTCATCCGCTGCGCCGCAGCCGCTGGAGTCACTTCCTCCTTCCTCCGGCCTTTCTTCAAGGCGAGAAAACAGTCGGCTCTTTCACCACGTTAAGAAACCCATTACAATCAATTTAGCCAGCTCACAGACAGACTCCGTGTCTACTGTATTCTGTTACCCGTGGCCGGGAGGGGGGGGGAGAAGACCTGCTGCCCAACCTCCCCTCGCGCTGCCTTCCGTAATGGAACGATGCCGGCGCCACCAGCTCTTGGAATCACGCTAACAAATGAAGCTGTCATCAAACACCTCTTGGGGCAACAGGGGAGGGTGCGTTCTTGCGGTGGAGTTGCCTTCGCTGCAGTGGTCCTGCTGGCTAATTGCTCAGCGTGGAGAGCACACACTTAAAGCGCTATCGTCCTCGTCAATAATGGGGTATTAGGTGCCTCCTGCTCAGCGCGGCATTGATCTGTTCCAGCTTTCCCCTCTTGTTGTGTTGGTGGGTTGTGTGTGGTTCCCCCCCTCCCTTTTTTTTTTTTTTTTTTCTTTTTAAGTGTTTTCTGAGCCTGTGTTTAGCATGAGTGCTGCTTAAGTGCTAATTGTTACACCACAGATTGATTGGCGACAAGATGGCTTGCCAAGTTTCTTCTCCCATCGCCCCGGGAGGGGTGTGGAGGAAGGACAGAGGGTGGGGGCCAAGAGGTGGGGAGAGAGGGAATCCTTTTGCACTCACCGACTTCCTCTCCCACCGTCTTTCTGAGCTGGAAACTCGTGGCCTTTCAGACCTCCTCTTGCTAATTTCCATTCCTGTTTTGTTGCTTTCCTCCCTGCTGCAGCAACTGTATATACATCTCTCCATTATTTGACATTTCCTTAAGATGCTGTCCTCTGACTTGATGATTAAGAAGAATGCTGTAGTGACAGAACACTAGGCATCTTGCTTTTTCCTTCACAAAAGAAAAAAAATAAAATTAAACCAATAGCAACACAAACCAAAACAACAACTAAAACAAAGCAACCACCTCTGATATCTTCATTCCTTCCGATGGTCCCTTTCTTCGTATGCTTATGGTTCCAGAAACCTGAACGTCTGAGGCCAACAGAGAGATGGAGTGAGAACTGCACAATAAATGGCACAGCAACAACATGACTCTCTAGAATTCTGAAGCATCCTGGCAAGCCCGAGAGCAAAAATTTGAAACTATTGCAGATCTAAACCATGCAGATAGCAGACTCAATACCTACACTATTAGTATTTTTCTACCTGGTGTTAGAAAAGATAAACTCATTTTCTTCCAGTATGTTTAAGGACATATAACCCTACCATACAAGTGCATGAATTCCCTCTGGAAATCTTTAGGCCATAGACACCTTCTGAAAACCTCGGGAAACCTTCTGAAAATCTCACATGAAGAAGTCCACTAAAACCAAAATCCATTACTTCAAACTCTTTTATGTTTTGGTTGGTCACCAAACATTCATAAATTGCTATAGAACACAAAGGAAAAACAGTATCTCTGTGAAATGTATGAATTCATAGTACAATCCCCAATTCATTCACAGGGAAACTGTGGCAGGAATGACAACTAGCAAGCTTAAGGACACAGAGTTCATGTCAGAACTGAAAACAGAACTCAGCATTACCTGAACATGGTATCTGAACAGCAGCCTCTAACACTGCATTTATTACACCCTCACAAACATTTGGGAAAACCAGTATTCCATGGTGTCAAACCTTCGTCAGGTACTTGCTACTGTTGCATACCCCAGCCTTATTCTAAACGTTGGAGCTCAATGAACAGCTTAGTACACACCCTGTATTCAAACACTGCCGTTTTTTCAACTTCCCCAGCAAAGCGTACAGTTGAATATAATCATTTTGATTCCTACACAATGCTAGGTGGTTATGTGGCTGGGCAGCATGATTTTATAACTTATCAAAAAATGAGAAAGTTGTGAACTGGAAAAAAAAAAAAAAAAGAAGGCAATGAAATGTATTAATTCAGCTTTTATTTTGCTCACTACAATAAATTTTGAACATAAGGGTCTGCTTCCCAGACATAACAGTTTGTATCAGTTGAACTAAAATTCTGGATTTGCTTGGGGTTTAACGTTCAAAAGTTCTAACAGAAGGCATAGCCTTAAACTTTGCTTTTTAATTAACATTCATGCTATTAGCACTTCTGTACACTTGAACATGACCAGAAAGCAAATGCAAGCCTCACAAGCACACTTGAGTTGAAGTTTGCTTTTGAATTCAAGCAAATACACACAGGCATTTTTTCTCACTGATTCCTCAAGCTCTGTTAAATACACAGGAGTCTGGCCCTCGGAAGACTGCAAGAAACAGCTTTAGCATTACCAGCAGCAGCTCATGGTCATTCATTGCCCTCAGGAAATTAAGGACAGCCAGGACAAGGATATCCCACAAAAACAAACCTTGCTCCTCAGAGACCAGGTCAAACCAAAGGAATAAAAATGGCCCATTACACCTTACTGACATTACCTTCTAGCAGCACATGCAACTTGCTCAGTTCTGGCTACATCATGGACAACCAGTTAAAATGAGAAGTGAGAAACATTCTTAAAAATTGGCCAAGAGGATGTCAGATGCAGGCAGAGGTTGACATGCAGTAGAGTGAGAAACAGTAAACAATGAACTGGGAAAATTAGAACTTTTCTAATTTCCTATTGGGTATTCTGTAGTCTATTCCCTGCTGACCAGATATATGATAGTAATCATTACTAGCTGATTCTAACCTGATTTTCAAAAGACACCAAATAGATATTTTTTCATCACCTTCAGGAGATCTATGGAGTTTCAGTGCCTTTTAAAGTAGGTCACAAAAATGCACTGAAAACATCTCAGAGAAGCTTCAATGGGAGAAGGTCAGAGGGAAGGAATGAAAATGAGAACCTTCTAAACAACCTTTGCTATGGTAAATTCTCACATTGACAACAGTAAGTCTGACTTCATTTGGTTGCTAAATCCATATGCATACTCCACCTGAAAAGTTCTATTACCACTTGCAAATGTTAACTTCCAAAAAAGCATTTGTTCAGGTCCTCTGTAAGACAACACGTAGCAACACTGTGAAAGAAAGAGCAGAAAGTGCAGTTGGTCAAGTGGGATTCACAGTGAGTTTTAATCACTTGCACATGTAACTGGAACAAACAACCCAACACAGAGAAAGAAACACACACTGGAAAAAAGGACAGTTATGCTTGGTGTGTGCTTGCAAGGAAAACTGTTTTCTGAGTTGCCCTTGTCCAAAAGCCACAGAACAAATCGCTGAGGTTTTCCCCCGCCGCACAAAGTGCCTTTTAGAATCCAAGGTTTTCTCCTGTGGGACAGGAGAGAAAGAAAAGACAACTGGCGTCGAGCTGCATATTGTCTGAAGATGCTGTCAAGAACATCATAAGGAAAGAGCTGTGTCTGAGGTCATCAGATTAGAGAAGGAACAAGGAACCGAGTGGGGGCTGGGAATGGCAAGGGAAGGGGGAGGCAGAGTGACCTGTGTGACCTCTACTGCACTAACTTGATATAACAAATAGTTCTGAAAAACCAAATACTGTTAACCCTTTTAAATTGGGTCATTCCCTGCTGTGGATGGCTCACAGAACAGGATCTTTAACTCCTTCCTCCCCACAGGCTTTCAAACATCTCCAGTTGACAGCACACTGGGACATGTTAAATTTATAGCTCTCACTATCGACAAAACCATTCTAAAAAAAATCCCAGTCTATTTAAATGCACGTATTTCAATGATTTCAACTCCAAATTTTAGCAATTCAAGGCAAAATGCAGCCTTTGCAAACATAAAGGCAATCCCTTCTCATACTGAAAAGCTCGAAGACGAAGGGACATTCTCGAGGTGTACAGAGCACAGTTAGTGACACCAAGTGCAATTCAAGGAGGGGAATATCTTCACAGCCCCAGTCTTGCACTTACAGCGCCTTACTCTTAAAAGATCCCTTTGCAAACCCTTTGCTCACAAATCCAAATGCTACAAGAAATTGTAAGGTATCTTAGACTCTCCGGTTCTATTCCTAGCCACAGATTAAAATGGAAAAAAAGGATCCAGAAGTTTCAGAATCCTAAAAAAACAACTTTAAATTCCAAGTTGGTTTTGAACATGGATAACTATTTCAACAGTGGTTCCAAATTTTCAATTACTATTCCCTTATTCTTATAAAAAATCTTCCTTTTCTTACCCTGCTGTTGCTGTGATAGCCACTTGTTAACATGCACAGCACCATAGCAATGCATACTTTTCCACTTGGGTGCCTGAAGCGAATTTGCAATTTTGAGACACCCACAGCAAAGCCAGTCTGCTTCTATTCTAAGACAGAGGATAGACAGTCTCCCTGTGGCACAGTTGCCATGGAAAGGCCATTCCAGCAGTCAGGGCTGGCAGCACAGCAGCATCTGACTCCTCACAGCCCTAATGGGAAGGAGCCAGTTTGTTGTTGCAAGGGTCTGTGAATGGACAGCAGCATCCTGATCTGCTATCCCCCTCTGCTTAGAGCAGGGCACAGATCAGATGGCTTCCAGAAGTCCCTTCTGACTTGAATTATTCTGTAGTTCTGTGAAGAGATATGGATTGCTTTGAAGAGCTGTTTCTCCTATATCAGATGTCTAGAAATCAAAGATGAGGTCTGTCTTTATAAATAATTTCCTAAGTGTTAACAGGCCAGAAAAATGTGATATTCTCATTCAGTTGTATTTTCCACCACAGTTAACATATAATAAAGTATAGAAATTACTCCTGGAAAGAAAAATGCATCAGATATTGTAGAGAGTGTACAAAAAACCTAAGCAGAACAAAAACCAAGCCATCGTGGATACGATTCTTCCTGTTTCTAAATGCAGAAAAATATTCAAAATCCAGGATTCATTCTCCCTTAATCTGGTAAGTTATGAAGAAGTCTGTTGAGCTTTTTCCACTTCGTTAGAGTTGAGATGAAAATCCAGTCCGTGTCCCATCACTTCATTTCTGTAGGAGAGAAGTAAATTCCTCCCAAACCTCTGACACTTCTTGAACAGTTTGCTTTCAACACAGCACCTCCAGGCACACCAGAGAGACAAGGCACAGGAGCCCTAAACTCTATCTGGCAGGCCAGTAGGAACAAGGGAGATAAGGACAAGGTTGAGAGCCATATCACTGTGCAGCTTCATAACACTTACACTAGTAGTATGAGACTGATAATGAGCAAAAGCTTCTTTGATTCTGTTTGTATACAAATATTTTCCACAATAGCTATCAATATCCAGATGCTTTCCTCTTCTGCCCCAAAGAAAAATTACAAGCTCCAGCATTAGCTGTGCTGTAAAGCTCCATGCCCTGTCCACAGAACATTGGCAGGATAAGATCTATTGAGGAATGGCACTGGCATTCCACCAAGATTGCTATCGTGAGTAAATGGGACATCAATCGGTTGTTAAAAGTAATAACTGACTTTAGAAAGGTGATGTTATTGGATAACGTACTGGCTTGACTGGCTTGAAAAAACTGTCCATGTCTTTTACATAGAATATTCTACATGCAACTTGAATAGTTCACTCTACTGAAATGGTCCCAAGACTTGGGTGTCCAAACACAACCACACTGAAATATTGACTGTACATAGAAAGAATTTTTAAGTTTAACATAGATGTGTGCTACACTTTGGCTCAATCACATCAGGAAGGTGAGTTCAAAAGCAAATTTAGTCATATAGAGGACACTTCAATTTGAATCCAGCAGCTCTGAATTCTTGAGTAAGGAAAAAATGAGGGTACCACAAAAGTGGGAAGAGTCCAACTCCCCAGCAGCAAAGAGGAACTTGGGCAAATACAGTATTCTCACATATTAATGGTTCCCTCCACAGTAACACCTGCTTCAAAGCAGCACATACATCCCATCCTCCATGTCTTTGGACTGTAAAACATCATTTTAACAAAAATCTCAGTAGACTTTATAGTGAGTATACAAGGCTAGATAGCTCACCACTCTAGAGCCCAAGGAAGGGAAGAAGCCCTCAACCCGTGAAGCCATGAAACGATGCACTTTCTTATCTGGTGGGAGACAGTGTTCAGTACTGACAAAGTTCCCCCATCCTCACTACTTCCCTACTCAGTCTATCCGGTATAAAGTCTTAAAGGCAATGAAGACCGTAACTGTATCCAGTGTTTTCACACTGAGAAGGAATAAGCTCCATCTCCACCCCCTCTGAACGTACATGTCCGTTCATTAGCAGAACTGAAAAATACCTGCCCTAGCTGCATAGTCCTAAAATTTTCCCTCTTTGATCTGAAAATGGTCTGAAACTGATCTGAAAATCAGATCTGAAAATGTTTGGTTAAGCCACTCAAGGCATTTACACCTGTACCTCAAGCAATTGCCAGAAATGGGCTAGCCAGAAAAATCATGATCCTGAGAATCCCAAGCGACCTTCTGAAGTAAATAAAGAGCGGATGGAAGGATTAGGGCCTTTCACTGGTAGCATTTCTGTATCATTACTACTGGCAAGATTCTCAATTCTCAGGTATATCATCTCAGGTATGGGTAGTTCCCAGGCTAAATATCATCTGATCCAGACTCCAAGAACAGACTCTGTAATGCAGTTACTCTTCAGCATCAAGTAAGAGGCAGATAGGACCTAGCTACCTTTCACACTGGTACCTACGGCAAGCACAGCAGTGTATCTCATAGCACTCCAGCTGCAAGAAGGGTGAGGAGTTGGTTCTGCATTTCTTCCTCCTGTCCCTTCTTCCTCCTTCCTTTTAAACTCAGCATGTGAGGAGATCTTCTTGGCCCTGCCTTTCTAAATAAAGAAGAAACTTCTCAGCCGCCTATTATGGGACGATTAAGGGGGAAGGGAGAATCTAAAGCAGTCTGATTGAGAATTTACAGGTCGTTGGCTCCCTTTCCCGCTGTCAAAAAGGGGCAACCCTTAATGGGGTGAAACGGCTACAGGAGAGCACAGGGCTCGGTCTGTTCAGCCTCTAATGAGGGGCCATCGGCTCAGCTAGGTCAGCTTGTTAGGAAAGGAAGAACGCCAGCGCAGAGTGAGAGTCAGAGATGGAGACTTACAATAGCTCTTGAGGGGCCATGAGCCTAAGCGCTGGAGCTCCGGGGGAGGGGGCAGCAACCACATCGGCAGACTACTCCTTGCTTCCTGAAATCCCATTACCTTCCTTTTATTTCACGGTAGAGACTGATGGGCAGGGAAAGGGAGGGCGAGATGTCCAGGAGGAAGTCCCACTGTCCAGCGCCTTCCTTCCACAGAGGTCGGGCCCATAGGATCAATTTTTCCCCTGTGTATGTGATTTTCTTGTCTCTCTCTCTCTCGATCTTCCTTTTTTTTTTTTTTTTTTTAAACAAGAATACGGGCGCCAGGCTTACAAGAGGTCCTCAAGAACTGTCAATCAGGGCATGAAATATTCAGAGAGCTTAATCTTCTTAGGGGATCTGTAGAGACCCCCTCATGGGGTCTGAATGCTCTTCATGAACTCGCAAATAATGGGTAAGGGGAGAGTGGAAAATAAACACAGCTGAAAAGAAAGAAAAGAAAGACATCCTTAGACAGACACCCTTATATCTTGGTGAGGGGCATATTATAAGAATTAAAATGGAATAGAAAAGACCTTTTAAGACCCAATTAGTGAAACAGTCTCCCTTCTGACTGGTACTCAGATAACCACCTTTGGGTATTTTTCATCATGGCTGTTTCTTTCTTTTTTTCTCAACAGGTAGTCCAATTCATTGGTATTCCTAGCTAAATCGTGACCTAGTTTTTGACCTTATGCAAATTACTACTTCTCCACTTTCTGTGGCCTGGTCAATATACAGGATTTCTATCAGTCTAGTTGGTTAATGTTTCAGGATCACACAGACTGGCCCAGTGAGTAGCTTGCATAGATTTCCTTTGAGATCTCGAGAATCAAGTGGGAATTTTTCAAGGTGATCACATAGTTCAAGTAATGATGGTCTTCAGTTACTTAATTACCGATCTGCACTGTAGGGACAACAGCATGTACTTATACTAAAGCATCAGTCTCTGACTCAATAAACGTATCTTGAGATGTAACTCAGATATGTTAACAATAAGAGCCCATACACATATCTAAGTTACATTAATTCATTTTAATATAGAACAAGTGCAAGTTTGATCAACTATTTTTTTTTAGATTATTCAGGGGCAGGCTTTTTCCTATCCAAAAGCCTGAAAAAAAAGTGAATTTGGATTTTCCATGTTTCTCTCTCTCTCTTACACATCTTAAGGTAATTCTTTGTGAAGAACAAATACTGCAAGTAAAATATCTTGTACCAAGTTGCAGTCATCACTACGTCTACAGAGTCTCTGAAAACTGAATCTCCTGGTTCTGCTGTTTGAAGAACTATGACTAGCATCTCTAACAAGTCACTGCAGTACCCCATGCTCAGCACCTTCCTCTCTGCTAGCACAGTTGAGACATGAAGAAAAAATGTTATTAAAATGGACAGAGAAACCACCTACGCTTTTTCCTTCCATCAGTGTCTGAAATGCAGAAAATAGCACTATTGATGCTTCTGCGTTTAAAGGCATGTAGGAGATCAGTCTAAGTGTCCCATTAACCACTGAGCTACACAAGAAGTCAAGAAAAAAATATTACTTCTTCTAGATGGTTCAGTAGATCCTAGTTTGGGAAACAGCTGTGTAGCTGTGCCACCTGAATACTTGGGGTTGAAAGGCAAAAGCCATCTCTCATTGACATGTTTTGATGTTGATAGAAAGGAGGAAGTACTTTTCAGGACTTAGCAAGCACAATATACCAGAATGAGCCAGAAAAGGCTTGTTACTTTTCTCCCTCTTCGCCCTCAGAGGGCAATGCTGCCTTTATGGCATCTCACAAAAACTGTGGTGCAGAACTGTGCTCATGCAGTTTAACACCTGGATGGCACAGTGAGGTTGGAAGCATTTGCTTGTTAATTTGAAAAAGTATCATTAGAATAGCTGCAGCTATGCAGATAGAATGAAGTGGAGAAGGAAGAGAAATTCAGTAACCAGCTTGTTCAGCCTGCAGGGGAAAGGTCTATACGGTCGCATTTAGGAAGAGAAGGTGCCAGTGTAGTAGAGAAAGAGAGCAGCACAGAAGTAAAGGCAAGGTACATATTTTCCAGTGGTAAAAACAAATCTAAAGAAAGAGAGAACAGCCTTCTTCCCCCCCTCCTCCTCTCCTCCTGTACCTGAGGTCATGCTGTGACCTTTTAGAAGATGGGATGTAAAAGTGACCTTTGTCAGAGTGTGACAGAGCATCCAGCCCGGGTTTCCGTGCAAAGATGTGGGAAGCCTACAGGCAACTCTTCTTCTTTGGGCAGAGGTCCTGACCCGCAGCAGCACCCTCACAGGGTTGTCAAGGACAGGTTCCCTAACCCCGATTGCTCTGCACAAGGAAACACAGATGAGAAGACAGGCTAGCAGATAAGGAGTCTAGTCTTTAAACTTTCTCAACCTATCTGTAAGTGGTATTGATTGGGAGCTCTGAGACAACACTTCCCTTCCCTGAGTCTCAAAAATAATCTTAAGAAAATGCCACAACCCTTATAAGCTTGAGTGCCTTCAAGAAGGCAGAGGTACACCTGCAGTCCTCTCAAAGACAAAACAAAGGGAAACAGGGCCAGAGTTTCCTTGCTGCTTTACATCCATGGCTTTATAAAAATCACACTACCCAACATGCCTAACTGGGTGTATTGAGGAAGCACCCAACTAAAGAATGGATTTGTGGGCATCCTTCTCCATCTTTTCTCTGAGAATGTGTATTGCTAAATGCTCTACGTCCCTGAGATATACTTGGCCATACCAGGGTAACATTCAAACACTCATTTTCACAATCACAGTTGCTCAAGAAAAAAAGATTCCAGCAACAGGACAAACACCCATTTGTTCCAAGTAGGTTGGTTCTAAACAGCAAGCCAAGCAAACCCTGGAGGATGCAAAGAGAAAACATGCTAGGAGCTGTCTGACACTAGGTCAGCTCCACACGGGACACCACTGCTCTGTTGCCACTCACAAAGACAGGCACTTCCTCCTTTCCTAACCTCATCCTGTCTCTTAGCTAACATATAGCAGACCTTTTGAATAAACAGATCTCTGTTGGACATGCAGTTCAGGTGCTGGCCGCTCCAGCTGTGAATCCCTCATCTCTCTGCTATGTCCTGGAGGCATGAGAGGGCAGAGGAAGCAGGGCAATCTTCAGCCTCCATCTCCTGCTGCCCCACGACCTCTGAGCTACCACTGTTGACCTTGCTGGGGTTGCAAGGGGTTGACTAATTTGGACACGTTCAGGCAGTTGCTGTCATCAGCTTCCTGCTTTGTCGATCAGGGAGGTTTTTTCTATAGGCAGGAGTCAATTATTTGGCAATCTCAGGATGATCGGAAGAGACTATTAGTGTTTGACATTTTAAAGGGAAATGGAAAACAGTCCACCTCTCCCTTTCTGCCAGCTAAACCAAGCACTTCAGATTAAATTTTGCATAGCTCTTTCCGCATACAAATTAGCTCGATAACTGCTGCTTTTCTACTATGTCAGTGGGCCACCTCAGAAAAAAAGGCTTGACCATGACTCCTAATCAACTGTCACAGAACATGGCCATCTGGACTGCAGCAGAGACTCTAGAAGTCTAGAGTGCAGCAAAAATGCTCTCAGTGGAAGACATAAAGAAGGTTGAGCAGAAGATCTGTGTTTGGAAGTACCCACAAATTTGTCAAAGTAAACTGAAACAGAAATTCATGCTGTATGTACAAATTTCATTGCCCTGATCAGACAACATGTGGATGAAATGTGTTTGAAGCTTAAAAACAATATTCCAGAGAAAAATCTGTGTGAAATGGAAGCGTGGTAAATTTGAGAGCTGTTCAATAAATCCTTGCAGTTCACGAGAACAGACTTTGAGTTTTCCAGACTTTTCCAGAAGTTATCCTAAACTTCCCTATGGGATGAGTGATCCACTTCTCTCCAAGATCCCTTTCTAGGGATTTGTTAAACATTTATGCAGAAAATACATCTTATCTTGAAAGTGTGGAAAGCCTGACAATCCAATTGGTAAGATAAGCAGTCAGAAGTCATAAAATAGTAGCCTCTGTTCCAACCATATTTAAGAAATAGCCCTTAAGGAAGAAAAGAATATAGTGGGGCTCTTGGACAACAATTTCCCCACAACTATCAGAACAAAAAAAGTGATGCCTCCTGACTGCTGCAATAGGATTCACGGCTTGGGTGCATATCTCCTATCTTTCTTGACAGCAGAATATGTAGTATGTCTAGATTGCCAGTATTGTTTTGCAGGCATATGCAGAAATCCCAGCCAGAATCAAACCCTCATCATACTCAATGCTGTACAAATTTGCAGAAGAATTCTGACTTACTTCTTTAATACTACAGATTAAAGTTTGAACAGTGGATTTTCTATTTCCAGAGCCTTAGATAGATTGACACCAGTAAACTCTGAAAATCGGTAAATATTAACAACTTGCTCACACTGCATCCCAAAAAGAGAGCTGAAGCTGAATTTCATACTTCTCCATAAGAACTGATACAGGAAAGCTACTGCTTCAAAGCAGTTTGAAGGCCAGTTAGCTGCCATGGCTTACATTCTGTAAAACAGAGAGAGGAAGAAAACTTTAAAGTTTCAAGATATCCAGGTTCTCCGCTGTTACAAGCGCAGTCACCTTTCTCTTGAGGAATAACACATGATGGAGTCTAATGAGAAGCCTGTTGGTGGCAGATTGCCCTCTCTCCAGCACATTATTACTGCCAGTATCCAGTTGGACCAAGTCCCCCTGGGACTGTCCAGGATTTGTCTGTATGCAGACAGCTCTGATGTGGCAGCAGGGCAGACTCTAAGCGGTGGTGTGATTTAATAAACAGACACTTAAGGCAGTTTACGCTGGAGTCAGCCCACTTTGGATGGCCTTCTCTGCTAATTTAACACTGGCTGCAGCCCCCAAGCTGGCGTCTCCCTGCTCATTAGGGAAAAGGGGTGCACATGCATGCGTGTGGGGGAGGAATTCTTGCTTCACATCGGTGTTTGAGAGACTTTATTATACAGGGCAGCTCATTTCACTCACTACACTGCAGAGATTTTTTATATGGAGAGAGGGGAGGTAGGATGCCAGTTAAGATGCTTCCCTGTTGTTATTTTCATTAACTTTCTTCCTTCTTGTTTTGGTTGGGGGGGATGTGGCAAAAAAGGACAATAATTGCCATTTGCCGCAGACTTTGAGGAGTCCTCAGCCATTACAGATTAAATTGCATTCCGTACAAGTGTCCATCAGGCCCCAGCTCTAGACTCCAGGCTAGTTAGAGGGCAGCGGACTCAGCTGCAAGAACATTTTGCTCCACTTCTGATCTGTCCTAATTATAAAAAGGATGCTCTCTCCTTTAACCCCTACAATTCTACTTCCTATTAGTATGGTACAATCCTTCAGCCAAGTATTCCACTGGTTTACATGAATTACATGGACTGTCAGCAGCAGAGAAGCTAAATAGATCCATGCTGCCTGAGCATCTCTTTCCTGTTCTGTAACTCTCTAACCAACGAAGTATTTCAGATTTCAAATACAGTGACAAAATCTGAACGCATTCTGGACATGAAGCATCTGCATTAAAAAGTCAAACTAAAGAGAATACACACAGGTCCAGTTCAAAGCATAAATAGCTTGATACACATGGCTAATTTTAAGTTGATAAGCATCAGTCCATTTAGCAGTACAGTAGCAGGGTGAAGCAGAGTCTACAACACTTTTTTTTCAGAAGATAAGCTTATAGGCCCACGTGGAGCTTATTACGGTTCTGGCAATGCAGCCACCAAGCTAACATATGTCTCAGCAAAACTACACAAGCCATGCTGACAGCACTGCAATGTGGATACATAATAAACATCTGGATTACAACCAGGAAGTAGTAAGTTGTCATTTTCACTCCAGCTGGTAAACAGCTCCCACTTTAAAACCTCTTACAGCAGGATCTTTCCTCATCTTTTGTTACAGAGTAGTGCAACAAGACTAAAAGCAAAGAAGAACACAAGACAGATGCTGGTCACTTCAAGCTCTGCCTTGATGCAGCTCAGACACTGACTTCAGTTAATGCACTCCTGACTCATGCTGGTTTACATGAGACAAGAATATACCTTTGTTTGATCTTGCCCCTCACAACATATGCAATGAAGTTCATGCTTAGCAGATTGCTTTCCTGCACTCCTGCCACCAAGCTCCCATCTTCCTCCCTCTTCCCCCCCCCCCCCAACTAATTCTTATCCAATCTGCTGCTCCTCTCCTGAAGGAGGAACAGAGTTGATAATCTATGTATTTCTGAAAACTGGCATTGTTTTATCATTGCCCAGAGTGCCGTGAACAGCTATGACCACACAGCACCACAAGAAGAGCAAGGCCAGGGCTTAGCACCACGCTTCAGATAAAGATATTCTACAGATTTGCAGGAAAGTACCAATAATGTCATATGGTCTGAACTGCAAAACAGATCATCAACACTCCTTTAGGGAAAGAATTATCCTTCCCCACTACATGAAGTCAGTACTAAAAGCAATATCTCATGGTTGAAATGCAGCATAGTTTAAAACAGACATGAATTCTCCCTTTGCACGCTCCACATGATGATGAATCAACCACATCCTACGGCAGTCTGTTCCAACAGCATCTTACTCAACAAGCTAACATCTTGCTTTTATATTTACAACATCTCTTTGTCCTGAGTAAAAGAAAGTGTGTGGTTTAGAAACATCTTGCTCTGGGGATACTGGCAAAACCAATTTACCCTGACAGGCTGTTAAATGTTGGCTGATAGCATCTACATGGTTATTTTTCTTTTTAGATGGCTCCCTTATTTATGTTAATCACTTTGCCCTTTACTGAAATTTCACTAATTCTTTTCACTCCTTTTGTTTTGGTGAGTCTGTTTGTCTGTTGCTGTTATTTGTTTTCTAATGAATTTACTTCCTGTAAAATATTTCTTAGAATCAACAGCCATCGAGCCATGGGCAGTATCTTTTAAATGCATTAGTGGAAAATGTAAAAAAGAAGCAGAAAGAGAACTTCAGAAAACCAAAAAAGAAAAAGAGGAAAGCAAGCACAATATGTGGCTTCTCCAGCTAGTACTGGACAGCTCCCTCCAAGCGGGCTCCCATACTGTAGGTATAGCAAGCAATACAAGGAGCCTTTAAACACTCTCTTCTGATACAAAATATAACATCAGTTGCTACAGACCCATTTTTCTGTTCCTAACAATGACTATGAATGCAGAACACTGGAACACTGTGCAAAAATCTTGCAGAAAAAAAAATAAATAAAAAAAAAAATCAAGAGAAATGTTCCTTACCAAAAATTTCCCCTTACATTCAGTTGTGGGAGGGCCACATCAGGTTTAATATCCCTGCCAGACAACTTACTTTTATTAAGTTCCTTACCACTGCATTCGTGGCACTTTATTATTTCTTTTTTCTAAATATATTTTCATTGAGCAGTATACTTTGTCCAAATCATTTACTACAATGAAGAGTGTATTCATGGCTTTTGGACTTACCTATCCACATATGTATAACTTAGAAGACAGAGGTGCTGGTCAGAAGCGTGCACATATTTTAGTAGTAGATATCATTGACAAGTCCTTTAACGCATTGTGGGGATCTCTGTTTCTTTAAAATTGTATCTCTGAAAAATAAGAGGTTTGCTACTTTAATGGAGAGAAGAGTGGCATTTTATCTGCAGAACCTCAAAGTAATGACAGTCTATTCAATGTTATAATTTGTTCCAGAAGTTTTTGTTATATGTTGAACTAAGTAAGGGTCAACAATCTGTGCAAATTTCAATCAAGTATTCCATACAGATATGCAGAGAAAGGTCTGAATTCAAACACAAGTATTTTGGCAGAAAAACAGAGGCTCGTTAGCCTTCTTTTTAATGGCAATGGTTTATTGGCAGTTGACAGAGGGTTTGAAAAATACCAACGAACACCTAAAAAGAAATCTTTTAGTGTTCTAGTCAGATAACTGAAGCCAAACAGTCACTGATAAGTTTAAAATCAAGACTATAAAAAAATACTGTAGTTTTCTGAAGACTTGAAGGCATTTCTTTTTAAAAGGTATTTAATCTCCAGATCTAAACTATGGTTGGCAAAAAAAAAAAAAAAAAAAAGAGAAGAAAAAAGAAAGAAGAAAAAAAAAATTGGACCTGAAAAGTTTCTCTATACATACATCTACTACTAATGCCAGCACTACTTACAAACTGCAGCAGCTTACTGCAGGTGAAAGCAGTACAAACTTCCTATTGCAGATATACATAAGTACTTCTTTGTGAAGAGGGAAAAACAATAATTATATCAATGTAATCTTATGTTCAAAATAGATGTTGAACTTCAGTAAGTAACAGTTTAAAAATATCACACACTTAAGTAAAATATTTATAATGGTATGAATTTTATGCATGAATGAAGCTGTAAGGATCCAATGCATGATCAGTGATTGGATGTAAACAAGGTACTGCATTCTACTGAGGCAGTCAGCTGAGCTGCTGCAACTGCTCCTGTGCATGCTTAGTTCATCTTCATTTTTAAAAATAACAAATTGAAATCAATAGCTACTTAATGAGTGTTATTTCATTATACATTGCTGCTAGTGCCAGGAGGTTGGGGGAATGGCAGGTAGAGGGTATGGTTAAGTGAGACGTGTTTACTCAGGGAGTTTCAGAGGTGAAGGAAATGCTAAACAAGACTCCTGCAAGGGAGGTAAACCAACTCTGAAAATTGCCATCTAAATCTAATTAAAACAGGTGAGGATGGTATAAGGAAAGCAGCAAATATTAATTACACAGCAGAATCACCTCACAATCTCTGCCACTGACCCAGAGAGCAAGAAGGTCCCCCAGAGGAAGACTGCAATAATAAGTGCAAAGAGCTCCACCTCAGTGAGTTGAAGAATATATTTTGACCAAAAAACAGGTGTAATTTATTCTCTGAAGCACTGCCATCATTGCCCAATCACATTCTATGAATTCAGGACCTGATTTAAGGGAAATTCCTTCTCCTCATTTTACTCCACAAGCATGTCGGAAAGATAAATGTCTATTCTGTGTGGAAGGAGAGTCCAGTTTAAGAAAAGGAGATAAAAGCCAAGCTTTCAGCCATTTTGTGCAGCAGTTTCCAGTGCCCTCGTACTGAGCTGATCGTGTCAGTATCTCAAGGTCCCCAGAGACGGTAATCTTATGTGTTCAGAGAGGCTTTAGTTCATGCAAGGTCAGAGTAATTGTGCATGATTAATGGTTTATCTCTTCCTGAAAGCCTTACACAAAGGCTCCAAACCAAGTTAGCCGTAATTCCATACTCCTTACAGTCCGCTTAAAGGGGCAGCATCCTATTTCCTGTTGGTGGGGCCAAGCAGGTTGACTTTATCAGAATTGGAAGCGGGCCATGTGGCCTTTCACAAGAGGCCCTTTCCCTGTTCATCTCCCTAGGTAATGTGAATACATTGAAAAAAAAGTCCAAATTCAGTCTAAACCACCCCAAAGTTAAAAACAACAACAACAACAACAAAACAGACTTCTCTGTGACAGCTCCCAAACCTCTTGCTCTGAGATTCTTTGATTTCTACAGAACTGCTCCTTGTCATATTGTCAGAGCAGGGCATATTAGAATCATCTCAGAATGCCATTTTTTCAGCTGCAGCTTTACTTTGTTAAGAAAAGGATCATTTTTAATCAATTACAGCTTTGTGACCATGGGCAGCCACATAAGCTGATTAAATTATGATTTGCAGATAGAGCTCATGCTTACAGATAATTCCTTAGGGATAGCTGCAAATTTAGCCCTTTTTTTTTTTTTTGGTTTGGTTTCACAAAGCATTAAAGAAGCCCGATCGCTTCGAACATGCACCATCTTTTGCTGGAGTAGCTGTCTTCAGACTGCAGAGCATTTGTGAACTGCTATTTAGTTATACACTGTGTAACTGGGCACATAAGTCATATGCTGTTGTGTCTCCTCTGATGTCCAAAGTCCTTTCCACAACACAACAGTGAATAGTTCTGTTCACATACCAAAAATCTCTGTGCTCTCCAGTGACCAGGACATTCATATCAAGCGCAGCATGCCCTGTGGTTTTATATGAATGAAACTCACGCTCATCAGGTTTGTTCACTGACAGCAGATGACAAGAAACCACAAACATGGTTGAATCAAAGCAGCAATATTCAGTCAAATATTTTTGGCAAACACAGTTGCCACCATCTAATCAGACAGCTTTGGTTTAATTGGGAAGCTGAAATATTCCATGTAGATGCCCCCTCCCTGGAGGCATTCAAGGCCAGGCTGGATGGGCCGCTGAGCAATCTAGTCTAATGAGAGGTGTCCCTGCCTATAGCAGGAGGGCTGGAACAAGACGATCTTAAAGGTCCCTTCCAACCTCAACCATTCTATGATTTTATGCCTTGTTGGTGAGAGGAAAAAAAAGCTTGCAGTATAGTTAGAGAATCCCACAAAGAAAAATTCTCCACTAATGGCCACAGAAAGTCAGCTAGCTAGCCAACACAAATGCAACATTGCCAGACAGTCTGACTGCCACATCCTTAGGAATAACTTTTTCTTTCAGAAGGTGGAAGAGCTGAACAATGTCAACAGCTATCTTAAATCTCTTCCTATCTAGTAGGAACAAACTGGCTGAAAACTGTAACCAAGAAGTTAACTTGGAAGAAAAAGTTTTGTTCTCAGAGAAAAGGTAGATTAGACAATGAAACTGGACTACAAAAAAAGGGGATGCTAGCAAGCTGGGAGGAAACTGGCAGATGCAGAATCTCTTAGATTTCCAATGGGAATCAGAGTAAACCTGGCACTTAATGGAACAGACTATACAGTACCAGAATGATACAAGGTAAGTGGAATGTCTCTGATCTTAATTGACTCTAAAAAATATATTTGAAAAATCTCCCAGCGAGAAAGGGAAACGCTTTAATCTAGACAAGCTGTCAAACAACTTCTGCACTTCCACAAGGCTTGGAACAGCACTTACTCACAGAGTCTGGAACTGGGGGAGCACACCTCTCCCTGTAAAAGTAGGAACTGGGGTGGAATTCCAAAACAGTGCCTACATTCCATAGAAGCCACATCCAGGTCATCCTAAGGTATTTACATTTAATTTATTCAAGCATGTAAAGTTTAATGAAATGTGTCCTTGAGCAGTTCAAGTAATATCTGAAACCTGTGAATAACTAGTATTCATTTTGATGTGGTTCTAGAGAAACAGTGGGCAAAGAAGCTATCTTTAAAAGCAGAACTTACTTAACTGCACTATCTAGAACATTGCAAGAAAAGTTTAGAAGTAATCAGAAGGAAATAAGATGTTTAAAACCACCAGTACAGAATGGTCAGGAATAAACTATTCAGTCTATTATGTTACGTATAATGAGGTAACAATTGTGGTGATTATGGGGAAAGTATTAGAGCTGATTTACTTTCACAAATTAAGTAAAAAAGCAAGACTTTTAATTCTTGCCCACTTAATGTTTTAAAAGCATACAGAGGAAATCTATGGTTCTGTGAAAGGAAATCAAACTTAGCTTAAAACCATCACAGTTAGTAGGTAAAGCTATCTAGATAAGTCCTCTTAAATTACTAGCAATTTTCTATCCAACCGACAGGACACTTCACGTGGAGTTCCACAGAGAACCATATTAGCTCCACTTTCATTAGCATAGTAATTAGTATAGATAGCCCTTAGGGTTATGTAGCAACCACTCTGGCAGATATCATTATAAGTCAACAATCTCAATAAACTGGAACAAAATGCAAGAAGAAGAAGAGGAAGACATCCCAAACCAGAGTGCATTGACAGGTGAGGAACAAAAGATACTTCTCCCTGTTTGTACTGGACATCGCTAAAGTTAAGCCAAGACATCCAGTTTTGGCCACATCACTGCAAGAAGTGATATGTGAGACCATCATGACTGGTAAGAAGGTTCAAATACATCACTGGAGGGAAAAGACTGATGAAAATGGACAACTATGTTGCATCTAAAAGAAAGAACAGGAGACGATCGTTCTTTTGCAAGAGACATTGCAGAAGTGACTATAAATAAGATGGTCATTAATTTTTTTTTTTCTGAGTCCACTTGGGGCTAGAACACAATGTGTTCAGTATAGCATAGCTGACAGCAAGAATATTTGGGTTTGATATTACCAAGAGCATCACAATTTTTTAAAAAAGAATGAAATAAAGCAGCTACATACATAGGAAGGAAATAGAATTTCTTTCAAAGGAGGACGTTAGACAGATTCATCTTGGGGGCAGTCTGAGTATGCAATCACAGACATGAGCAAAAGAACCCTCAACTATGGGCCATAAGTTTACTGTGGAGATTTCTACTCACCCAAAAATGCTTGTACAGCTCTGAAAAGGACCAGCCTAGTATCTCAGGATTTAGGCTTGCAGCTAAATATGCACTCTGTGATACAAGATGAGCAAGGTCTGCATGATTACTATAACTGTATCAAGCTGCTACCTGCAGGTCAAAAAGCCTTCCAGGCGAAAGATGCAAACATAATCAAAAGTATCCCGACTGCTACTCCTGATTTTGGCAGGTGAGCTCAACCTGGATAAACTCTGATTCCTGACTGACCCAACAAGTAAGTTCCCTACTTGGACCTGAATTAGCACTGTGGTAAGCCCAGAATACTCAGCAGCAGGCAGGCATTCAAGATTTTGATTTGATTAGCAAGATGCAGGTTTGCAAGATTCACCAAGAATAGGGAATGAAAAATCCTGAATCAGCCTTCAAGTCCTCTGTCAAAGTGCCTAGCAAGTTTTGGATCTGACAGCGCAGAACCTAACAGCACCATACAAGGTCACAGTGCAGCATTTTCTCTAAACATAGTGTTATATCTCAATGTCATAAGGCAGTACTGTCTGGTATGTGGTCAAACCCACAACAAATGGTGACCTGCCATGTCAAATTTCTCTGGTTCGATGGTTATAAAGTTAGTATGTGATGCAGAACAGATTCAAAGAAGAAAGAACTGCTTGCATCTTCAGCACACATTTTCTGAAGCAGACCTGAATTCACATAAGTGGACTACCTCCTATTGTTTGCAAAAGGCTTCTATCCTATTTCCCTTGAACTGTCTCTGCACTGCTCTGAACATTCCCTGAAACAGCAGACAACTCTGGTGTGGGGTGCAATGTCCTCTTCAATACGGCAGCAATATTTCTCTCCAAGCACCTTAAAAAAATACAACAACAACAAAAAAACTACAGTACGGTTACCAACAATTTGAACAACCTACCTCACAATTGCTGTAGAGTCTGGGCCTCAATTTCTTTTTCCTCCTGTCTATTTAGGCTAAAGTAGATTTTTATGCCAGATTAACTAAAGTGCTTCTCTTCTTTGATCTGCAGTTCAGGCCACAGTTCTGACTGGAGAAGGGAAAAATAATTCACCAGGGTGTTCCTAACTTAGCAGCAGCCAAAAATGCTTGGGTTTCCAAGATTTCCCCTATTTCCTTTTCTGAAAGGATATAAGAAAATAGTAACAAGTTAAATATGTTGAAAGAGGTTTGCTATTAATTTCTTTCTCATGCTATAACTTTTTCTACAAATGCCGTTTGAACAAGCATTGACCTCAGAAAAGCCCCAGCGTGCACCCTCAGAAGGTGCATGAAATACTTGAAAATTTCTAAATCACAGTAATTTAAATTAAATTATTAATCACCTCATCCTAACTCTCAGTTTCCCTTTTCTCTTTTATCTCTTCCTGCCATCGTTTGGGCAGGTGGCCTTTGCAGACCACTCTCCAGCAGACCTAGTATGACCCACATGGCAGTGGGTTATAACCCAAGCAACGTGAATCATGAACCACAGCACCACTTGTTATACAACTTCCCCAACACCTATTTAGTCCAACAAATAACACTTTGAAATCAGCTGAACTCCTCGTGTAAATTTAATTTTAGAACTAACAGTCAGAATAACAGACATCAGATTTTATTTTATTTTTTTAAGATTTCTCAGCTCACATCTCATAACTTCTGTAAGAAGGGAAAATGCAAGAAAGGTTAACTCAATCTGGTGCAGAAGAGAACATATGCCAGGGGACTTACCACATTCCTCAGTTCTTACACTGAGCTCCAAACTTTTATTGACTAGATAGCATTCAGCAGTCTCTATGCCTTTAAAAACAGTAATAATAGTTGTAACTACAGTTGAAATGAAATGTTTCTAAGTTGAAATCTCAAGTCCTTCAGAAAATAGGAATAAAGTCATACAAAGAGGCTAGATTTAGGGTCTTCCTGCTACTGAGCTAGGTTATTCTAGTATGATGGTAATATCTGCTTACTCACAATAAAGTTAGCATTAAAGTCTGCATAATTCAGACAGACATAAACAACACCAGGTACTTAAATAACACTTAGCCTGGTGTAAATTATATCACACGTGAAACCGTCAGCTCTGTCTTTCAGCGGAGCAGTTGCTAAAAAATGACTCTCCAGTGACACCAGAAGATTTGGAAACAGCCCATTAGCACTCTGTAGAAAAAAAAAAAAAAAAAAAAAAAAAGGACTAAGTCATGCCCCAAAACATCCAGCTCATACAGTTACAGAGCCATTCAACTAAATTCTGTGCTTTTTAGAATCATCATGGAGTGAGAATTTGATAAAGGTAGGTGGCAAATGTTGAGGAAGAAAAGTAGCTATGCTTAAAAGGAGCAGGTGAACTTTGTCAATGCCACACTGTTCTTCAGAATCAAAAACCCATTTCTCTTCTGTAGCACTACAACTCCTTTTCTCCCACTGTTTTTCCAGTTTCTCTCTATTTAGAGTTATAGAACTCCTCCATTTGTAGTTTAGCCAGCCATCAAGCTCAGCCAAAACATGTATTCCAAATATTCTTGTCTTTCCTGTGAAATGGCTCAACTGTTTCTGAACCAGTCCTGACATAACCCCACCTTTTCTTTTCTCTCAAATAAAAGCTGTGTTCTACACTGGGACAAACTGATTTCAACCATGCAGGTTGTTACTCTGTACTGGAAAGTGCATTATATGAACCAATGTTAAAAATCTACAACTCTATATAGTAGAGCCCAAGTCTGGGACTCCATTCAGGATATCAGAAAGTGATGAGCAAAATGGATTAAGCAAAGCAGTACTTTTCTAGTAGCTAAAAACAGGAAACATTGTCTCCAAGCATATGCAACACTGACACACTAGCCAGAGTTTGACAGGTATGATTTCGATAGGACAGCAAGCACTGCACAAACACATTTAATGTTTTGCCTTAATATATAGTACAGAAAGGAATCTGCTAACAAGAACATAGGAAACTCCTTACAAATTGGTAGTGTTGGCAATTTCCTGCAATAACTTAGAAGATTTTCACTTCCTTGGTTGGGTTGATCTCTCATATCCTTAGGTTGAAATTCAAGAGCCTGAAGTCCTGACACAGAATCCAGTGATTAATAGTACAGACCGTACATTAAAAAACCCATCATGTATGTCTATTAGGTATAACAAAAATTCTTTCCAGACAGATTTTTGATTTAAAGACATTTTCAGAGAATTTGTTACTGGGGAAGAAGCATAGAAAACTGACTCTGTTCAAGTAAACCTACCTATAACAGTCAAAGAGAGCAATGTTCAAGTGCAAAGAAGGAGCTGAGGAAAGATTTAGGATTTAGGGTGGGATTTTCAAAATCAGTGGAATGATAAGAGGCCTGTGGAATGTTTTTTTGGAGACAAAAAGTATTTAGGTATCTTGCTCCTGTGTCAGCTTCTAAGGTATTAAATTATTTATCCACCATTTGTAAAATTTCTCTGCATAACCCAAACCTACTAAGCACTTAAAAAATTCTAATGCTAGTTTCTCGCACTAGAAAAGGTTAAGTCCAGCTGTCCAACTGGATGAGTCCTATATGGTTAGCAAAGAGCACACCATTTTCGAAAGAATTCACTATGCAATTGTGGGTTAGTGCTGTGCTGTTCTGAAAATGTACTCATTTTACTCTCTTGCCAAAACGTTGAATGTGACATACTGAAAACATTCTATAGGCAAACATTTGTAGATCCTCCTCTGACCTTCTCCAAAATCCATATATTACTGACTGGAGTTAAAAAATAATGCATTTGGATTAGCAGATTTTTGCAGGAACCTACTTCCATTCTTTTTTTTTTTCTTCTTAATTTTATTTTGTGAGCACAGTCGATTTTCACAAGAGAGATGCTTCTGTATTTAAAAATAGAATATATGGCTGCTACATATTACAGATGAGGAAAACAGGAGGAGAAAGAAGTGAGGAAAACACCCTGAAATCTCTGCTGTGAACCAGATGCTTCCACCTCACAGCTTGACATGAACCACACGGTTTGATGTCCAAGGGGCAGCATGTCATGCTTTAGTGTTATATTTTTCTCCCCCATAGCAGTGAGTTGCATTACAATCTGTAAAGTAAGAAACACACATACACCATTATAAATAGCTACGGAATGCCCCAGAGTGACTGCAACAGAGCTGGATCTGCACTCTGAGCCCCTCAAGGAAATTTCAGCTGTGGCTTAACTCCAGGGACATCGCTTATCCTATCAGCTGAATATCTATGAGACAGGTAGATGTGGGCCTTCACACAAGATGTGACAAGGTGTACAGCAGCTTCAGCAAATCCACATTTGCTGCGATAAGGCTTTAGGGGACTTCAGTCTCTGAAAACAGCAGTCATCTCTGCACCATCTAATTTCCCAAAGTCTGTCTCCTATAGAAAATCATCCTTCTCATCCAAGGGAGGAAGCTGTAGCAGAGGCCCCAGCTCAAGAAATCATCTTGAAAATAAATACAATGCAGAGCTTCTTCTCTAGCTTATGCAATGTGGTTCTTGCATACTTCCCAAAGGAAATACTCACAGTTCCCATGGGTAACCCAAGATGCGTTTATAGCATCTATCTTGCTCCACTTACATTAAGAAGAAGCCATCAGCATAGCACACAGCCACCAACTGCAGGACACTGCTCTGCACAGCTGCTGCATGCCCCTGGAGTTGTGTCGATTCACAGCCAGGCATGCTGTATCCATAGACCCAACCCTAATTCTTTCCGAGTGCTAACATAGCCTGAGGAGCTCTGCACTTTTCACCAACTAGTAAAGTAGGAAAATACATCTATCCTGTGGGAAGTCCTCTGATTTCCTTTTCCTCAGTTTCTCCATTTCAATTTCTAACACATACTACAGTCACTAGAATGGAACAAAGTTCAATTCTTTCTCTCTGGTGTTTGTGTCAGCAAGCATCTCGTCCTGCAGAATCAGCCTAGGAACTCCTCTCAGGTCTTTCCTGGTTTTGTGGGTGACAATGGCTATTGAAAACCGGGGAAAACCAAGAACTGGAGAACACTCCCAGCATCTGAAAATCGTTCTCACATAACTGGGTCTGAGATGGACAAGATTTTCTTTCTGTATTTCTCTTTTTTCTCTCCACAAGTCCACTTAGCTCAGAGCTTTTATTATTTGCTTCAAGAACCTGTGTGGATTGATGCTCTGCCTCACTGAAGGATTCCAATAACTTGTTCACATGCCAGATTTGGTATGCAGCCTCAGGCTATAGGCTTCAGGCAGCCCAACTTTTATCAGGCTTTACCATCAGGCCTTACCTGCAATGGAAAAAAAAGAGCTATGCAGATGCTATCTTCCTTCATAAAGGACAGTGCAGGACCAGATTGTGCCAGCAAAGCATTATGCCCCTGAGAACAATTCCTCCTACAATGCAAAAAATATACATAGGTTCTGCTGCGCCAGGCCCAGCACAAGAAGGACACAGACAGAAGGGGACTGGGCTGTGCCATGCTCTGTCTCTGGCCTCTTGAAACATGAGCAGAGAACAGGTTCCTCTGGTCACCCAGGAACAAAACAAGGAATAGCCAGAAACTCTCTACTTCGGAGCAGATTTGCATTCTGCTGCATTTCAGTTCTTAAACCAGCTCACATGTTCACATTCAAGACAGAAGCCGCTGTCAGCCCACAGACAGGAGCCTATCCACATCCATACCTGGGCAATCACTCCACAGACGGCACAGCACTCATGCCTCCACGTGTGTATTAAAGTGCTGCAGCCAGCTAATTCTTTACAGCTTGCACTTCTTAGCCCTCGTTATGGCAGACAGTTGGGCGCCCCTGTACAGTTAAAGATCACAGGCCTTGATAACCTGGCTCTTTGATTTATGACAGCCCAGACCTTAGTGATCACCTAATGAGGGGAACCTGGAGTGTCAACCTGTTTATTAAATACCCAGAACCAGCTGTAGACCCAGACAAGGAAGTAAGTTAATCATATTTCTCATTTATTTTGCGTATCCCTCCCATTCCCTAGCTCTCCCCATTCTCTCCTCCGTTCTGCCTGGCTCCCTCTTTTCATCTCAGAAGGGGAGGGATTTCGGACAGGTCATTTACGGAGACTGTCAGGGGGCCGAAATGTTTGCGATTTCCTACTGATTTCTTAGGTGTTTAGAAGTTAATAATATTCAGCACCTCATGATTCTTTCCTAGATGTCAAACAAAGACATGAAAGGCAAGGAATCCAAGAGAAAAGGAGGGGGAAGGAGGGAAAGGGATGGAGAAGCAGGGACAGCAAGAGAGCAACTTTCCCCACAGTTTTAAAGAAATCTGTATCTAAGGAAGTCTGGCATTAGTCTTAATACACAAATATATATATATTATACATCACGTTAACATTGTGTAAACACTCCTCTGTCGCCTTGAGTGAACAAAATCTAAAGCTCCAAAAGCAAAGATTCAACCTGTAATTACTTCAGACTTATGCGATTTCCCTTCTGCCCCTGTTAAGGGCTTCTACTTGCCTAATCCAGTGAAAATGTTATTTCATACTTTAATCCTTTTGAAGAAACTTACAAATGACAAGACTTCTTAAAAATCACAGAATCCATCCAACTCAAAAATCCAAGGAGAAACTTTATCAGATATTCTAACAATATCAGAAACCTGGACAACAGAATTAGGGCTCAGAGAAAATCCAATCCTATTTATATTAATATATTATTAACATTATAATCACTAAAAATATAATAAAGCTCTGCCATCACTCATTCAAATATTTTCATTTCCCTTTGACCACAGCAGATCTCTTTTCTGAACCAGAAGAGCTTTCATCAAGAAAGTATGTCTTATCAGTGAGCGCAGGTTCTAGAGATGAAACTGCCCCCAACAACTGTGAATGTGCCTCTGAATGAGCTCTCTCTTACATCTAGATAGCTGAACCCAAAATACACAGGGAACATATGTCTTCATTTGTAAGCAACTCAGAGAAGTGAAGAAACCGCTGATAACTGATCTTACCCCATAGAGGACAATGAGTCAGACGAAACACCCTGCACTAACCTCAGAAAAGATGAACTAGCTGATAGACAGCACCAGAAAACCAAACGCTTAGTGTTCTTCAACAACTGTTTCCTACGTTTTACTCCATCTAAGCCAGTAGAACACTACTTGAACAGCAATCAGAACTTTTCTGAAAAGCTGAAGTACATTTCTGCTTGCTAGCCTAGAGATACCAGGGATGGATATCACAGAGGGTAATTCCTACAACCAAAAGAAATAGTTAAAAATCTACGGCCTAGCTGTCAGGGAAAGAGGTATTGCTTGCTTCTCCTCTTATCTCAGAGTCCAACAGAAAAGATGGCTAGGGGATAAACCTATGCTTTCGAGTTGCAAATGTCAGATACCTATCTTCGCTTCTGGCTCAGCAATAATCAGATTTGTTTCCTAGGCCTGGGCTGGTCTTACAGGAGTTGCTGCTGCTCATACCTCTGCTTCTAACAGAAGCTAGGACAGCAGTAGTTGGCTTTTCAGGAAACAAGAAATGGGCCTGAATACTACCTTCTTGCTGATTAGGATTTTGATCCTTCTAATAGTGCCTTCAAGTCTTCAAGCAACAACCTTTCCCATCCTTTCACAGCCGCATCAGTGAAAGACAGGTCCTTCATGGCTGAACTAAGTGAGAGAAAAAACTATTATAATTCCTTGTAGTTTGAAGCTGCTGAAGAAACAAAACCTCCTTATGTACCCATCCTGAATCCCAACCCTCAGCACATTGCTTCCAGCAGTGAAGCTTATCAGAAATTGTTGCCTTGGTGTTCCAGGCTCAACATCTGCAGAATTACCTTAAGACTCTGTTTACAGAGAGTCCACATTGAAACACAGCACTTTCAAGCGTATCAGACACCTGATCTCAGCTGAACACTGCCATTTCAGCCCATATATTTCAATGTTGCAACCTCTCCTCTCACATGAGGCAGCATTTAAGGTTATAGGCAGCTCTCATCTTGGTATGCATCTGCGTTTCCTTCTGCACCTTGCCAGGCCTGCAGTCACATCACGAGCTACCTTTTGGAGTTCAGCATCTCTCCTTTGTTAGAGGACAGGCTCACCAATTGGCCCCACTGCCTGCTCTCACTGGAGTGTTTCAAGCTGTCTAACTACTTCATCCCTGTACCAAGGATTTGCCTAAAGCTTCCCCACATCTCTCTCACACTCACAGCTCAGAAAAACCCATAGGGGCAGCCCAGACTGTGCTTTCTCTGGTGTTTTGTCCAGCTTATTTGGAAATGACGGGGAAGTGCTTCCAGTAGCTGCAGAATAGCCTGATTTCTAGCTTCAGAAACCTTAATGCTTTGCTTGGTTTCCTTTTATCTGCCTCTTTATCTGTTTAAATTTAGCCTGGTTTCTATATGCTGCTTCCCAAGTCTGAGCCAATATCAGTTACCCAGCACCCAAGGGGGTGCCACGTTCCTTCTTCCTTCAGCTTCACTCATTCTCTCAGGAACTGAGGCTCCCTTGACCCAAAACAGCTATCCTGCTGGCAGCTGCTGCTACCGGAGGTAAGATATCTTCAAGGCATGATAACAAGGAGTGCTGCAGAAAATAGAAGCACATCCTAAAGGCTGCCTGTGTCTATGCAATACATTTATTTAATTGATATGCTCTCAGCTTTCCTTAATAGAAATAGTCAGAAGCACCAAGCAAAATTGCCTCTTGCTATTTACAGGGTCCCCCAGAGCAGGCAGGTAGCAGATGTGGATGGGAGGAAATTGCTAACTACCCTTATTGTGTGGAAATGAGCCTGCGAGCACTTGCAGGAGAAATATCTCAAGGTTCAACTAAGAAGTAATAACATGGGCTTTGCAGCAAGCGGTTAAAGTGGGAAACAGGAGCAAAACAAGTCTGTGTTGAGAAAGGACTTGAAAGGAAGAGAATGTACTAAGTGGCTGCTTGCATCAAGAGGCAGGCCTTGGGGGTGGCTCTCCAGCTGGGGATTGAAGAGGGGACAGAATAAGACAGAATAAGTTGTTTTCCTTCCCTCTGCAGCCCCTGCAGCCAGCGTGACTGACACCTGTCATTCATTGCCTGTCTGTTGTGCTCTCTTTCACTCAGACGCCCTCGCTGGCATTGAAAAGAGCAGGATGTGTAAGGAAGCCACTCCAGGCAGCTGCCTTGGCCGCTCTCTCAGTCCTCAAGGCAAGAAGGAGAGAGAGCAAGCAACACACGGAGCTGTCAGTGGCCTGTTGTCAGCCGGACAGTCACAGCTCTGAAAGGCCTGTCAGATCGGGATGGCTCCAGCGGGTCAGCAGGGACGTGCCTCCCCCTCCTCTCTGCTATGCTCTCTGCCTTTAATGTTTCTGACTTCGGTGCAGCTGCAGGGGAATGAAAGGAGCCTTGTGGCTATGCAGCTCATGCTCTTCCCCTATCACAGACCCACCTTAAAGGAGGAGACCAGTCTAAATCTTACCCACATCCACATCAGTTTACAGCAAATCCCTGCCACTACTCTGCTGCATGGTGGAGTCTTCTGCGCAACGTGCTCCACAGATCAACATCCCTGTTGGTTTAAATCCCTCAGCAGGTCTGCCAGGAGAAAGGATTTTCCATCCTAGATGAGGAACTGTTTCCACAGTTCTCCAGCAGATGGATCTGTGGGGGCAAGACAAAGAGCTGGATCTTTACAACTGGGCATGGAGGAAGCTGGTTAAAAATCCTCATATTCTCTTTTCTCCTTCTGCCAACAGAATAGCAATCTGTTACTGTCCTTTCAAAATAACAGAGTATTACCTTCTATGAAAGCCCTCAGGGCCAGCCATGACTGTGGAATTGCAGTAGGAAAAAGAACTGCAGTGGTGTGGCTCTTTCATGACTTGCCGTGGATAAGTTGAAGCTTTCCATGCCACGTGGCTAACCTGGGCATTAAGTCTGTAAGGACTCATGGTGGCAGAGACCTGAAGGTTCTTACAGAGCTTTAGCAACAAACAGAACATTCTCCCTTACCCTCAAAGCCTCCAGTTACACAGAGAGATGAATCTTTGAAAAAATTGCTTTAGCTACTCTGGCACAAAAGTCCATTGGCCCATTGTTTCCCATTCTTTTTTTTAATTTTCCCTGCACTTCTATCAACTCATACTTCCTTTACCCTTCCTCTTACTCCAAAAACATTGCTGTTTTTGCCTTTTCACACTGCCTGATTTTGACCACTTTGTCCTCACTACTAAATCCCCTCTGCTACAGAGGGAAGGCAGGAATACCATCTTCATCTCTCTTCACTGTTGGTTTTGTTAATGCACAACAAATGCAAAGTATAAGTAGGCCATTCTGGGTTTCAAGCAAGTCAGTAATTTCAATTTAATAAATGCCTTTTGTCTTTATGTTTACTCATAATTTTGTCAGGCAGCATTTTCAGAAATGCCCATAACACTGTCACCTTCAGCAAGACAGAGATGGGCTCCAAGATAAGATGGACTCCCAAAGACCAACTCCACAAAGCTATGTAGGCAGCCTAGGACACACACCTTGGACCAACCTTCTTCTCTTACTATTCACTTTGAAGTCAAGAGGAGACAGGTCTAACTTATTTGGTGCTTTTGTAAAATCAGCAGGCATTTCAGATACCTACAAAGCTCTGTAAATCTGGCCTCGAGGCTCCGACCCTCCAAAAAGGCATTTAAAGCTCCCAGCCTCCACTGCCTTCAGTAGAAAGTAGGCACCTTAATACATTTGTAAATCCAGTGCTCATGCCTAAATCACCTTTGAAAATGGCACACAGTGAAAGTCAATACCACACAACAGCACACGGGGCAGAGGTCCCTAAGCTGCTAAATCCACCACACAGTAGAGCAGAAGGCTGCCTGGGTGCCCTGCAGTCCAGAAGCAGCCCAGCTACATTAGTAGGTTGCTGCATTCCCACTAATAAGCCCCACCTGGTGAAGACATGCCCTGAGGCCTCTATGTCACTTAGGTGCTTTTAAAATGTTGTCCTTCCACTAAATCCAGCTCCCAATCAGTCTAATGGCAATTCCACCCCTTTGGCTCCACTTCTCAAGCATTTATGTCACTGGAATTTGCTCACACAAGCATGTCAGTTGTTTTTCTCCTGTAAATATAGATATCCACATATAAATCACAGTATTTGCTCACGAAACTTCCCCAACAAACTTGTATATAGAAACACAATTACTTGAGGGAGTCCTGACAAGCAAAAATTCAATGCAAGATTGCTAGGCAGCTCATAAATTTGGCTCACTTCTGCCATTCTCCCTCAGTCAGGAAGGAACCTAGCTATTTTTAAATCTGGATTCATGTATGTAGCCAAATATAATGTTCTTTCTTCTATGAAAGAGAACAGGAAAAGATTTTAAATGTCCTAACATTTCCTAGGCTAGCTTATCTCTGTCACTCTCCCTAGGAGGGACCCACTGTCTGCCTTCCTTGTCTGTTTAGACTACCTTTTTTAAAAAAAAAAAACAAAACAACGCCACAGCCATCTTTTATTGCACAGTAGTACAAGGCCTGGTGCAATGAGACCAGCCTACTCAGGGTACTGCTGTCATAGGAAGAGTAAGTCTGTGCTGGGAGCATATATGGCGACATATAGATCCTCATTTCCCTAAGGGATTAACATGCAGGTCTGTGCCAAGAAAGCATGCCAAAATGTCACAAGAAATAAATAAATAAAGCCAAGAAATAGAGATAACACTTTCTCAGATATGGGAAGCTTACATCTATCCACATATAATTTCCTGGGACCCCAGCACGGTATTCTTCTTCGGTGGAACTGTTCCCAGGCTTAAGTATAAACAAGTACTTTTGTACTTTTCTGGATCGCAGCCCGTGCTGTCTGGCAGAGTGATAACTCCCAAAGCTGATGAGCTTGGTGCAAATGCCTAGACACTAAGGCAGCCAGACACAGGCCTTTCAAAACACATCATTATTAAACAGAGGTGTGGGTGGGAGGAGAATTCAGATCAGAAAGACACACCCAAGGTTACCACATTGTGTTCTAATTTTAACACTTCTTATGACCCAGCAGCAGTACCTCTCTGGCTGTAGCTCATAATACCTACAAATCCAGGAAGCCATTATGATTCTCCAGGGTCAAAGGTTGCTGGCATTGTAATTTGCTTCCTCCTTTGGAGATTTAATTTTGGAAATGTTTTTAATTGCCATTGTACATGACATTGTCTCTCAGATAACCAAGGAATGATTTTTCTATTTGTCCACTATGACTCAACCAATCAAAAGAAAAAAAAAAACAACAACAATACTCTTTGGGACAATGATTTAATAGCAACACAGCCTTTGCAGAGTGGCTGTTCAACAGTCTCAGCACTCAGCTCCAAAAATAGGAGGGTGGTGCCTCTCATACCTAGGGTGTAAGGATTAAGTACACTGACACGCTGTCAGTCTTGAAGTTCATTGTAAACAGTCTCAGCCGTCAAGATCTCCCCTCCAATTAGGGACTGTTCCACACTCATGGAGATAAAACTTTTCAGCAGCCTTGAGCAGCGCTGGCTACTTGGCTCCTCACTGCTCCACCCTCTGGTCCTTAATCTTCATATGTGCCAGGTCTGTCCAGGCTCTTCTCCCCAAAAATCTCCCTGGTTTTCTTTTGGCCCTGCTTCCTTCCCATGTTAATATTCCATTACTTGTTCTGTGAACTCCTTCTTCCTCCCTTTTCTTGGCTGTTGTTAATAGCCTGACCATAATACTCACTTCCATTTATGCTTGTAACACTTGAGGACCTTTCAGCAATGCCTTCTTAAAGTCTCTTAAAGAACTGCAATGCGGCTGATGCTACACAAGTAAAAAATAGAATAGATAAAATGTCATCCAAAAGAAAAGCATCTCACACTTAACATAATCCAAAGCTGCAGAAGCTGTTTAGTTTCTCATTCTGCCCTGGTTTCTTACATCAGTAACTCGATCATTTTTGCTATTAGTGATTCTTCTTTCATGGCAGCAATGGACAGTAGAGGATGCACTGTGCAAGCGCCCAGAAAGTTACAGGTTCCATCCCAGGGAGCTACAAGGCCATGGAGACAAAATACAAAAAGAAAATAAGAGTGAAAGTGACTCATCCAAGTCCTAAGGTATGGCTGTGGCTGATCCAAGAACAGAAGCTGCTTTTCTAACCTTCCTAGTTAGTGTGGTAGGCTGCAGTTACTACAGAAACTCTCTGGATAAGGCTTAAACTACTCTGACAATTTGTTTTCGAAATACAAGAACAAACAATGCATCTGACTCACTCCATGGCTCCGCTTCCTTGATATGTGAGAAGCTCTTTTTCATTCATAATACTCTTGTTCATCTTTATTTGGAAGACAAAAACATTACAGAAGAGAAGAGTGTTTGCAGTAGGTTGGAGCCCAGCACCTAGTACGTTGGAGTGCGAATCTTCCAATGGGCACAGAAGGTGCAGTTATAATGCTATTTGTAAAGAGAGGTCAGGATATAATAGACCTGAGCAAATATGAGTCAAAAAAAAAAAAAAAAAAAAAAAAAAAAAAAAAAAAAAAAAGCATTCGATACAATTTAAAGAGATTTACGTCTTTCTGCATCTGTAACATTTTTGTTCCACCCTCCGTCAGGAATTAATGCTTTACTTAAAGAAAATGCTGCACTCCTTTCAGGCTTTCAAGTGCTAAGGACTAAATCCTTTCAGACCCTCCTCCTCCCCCAACAAAATCAGCCTTTAGGATTAACAGCTTACCCCCAACAGTCCGCCCAGTTGCGCTGCTGGCAAGGAGGAGGACTGTAAGGGAATTAAAGCACTTTCAGCCCTGTTGACACCATGAACCAAAGAGGAGGGGCGGGGTGGGCTGAAAAGGAAGTGTTACAAGTCAGACCCTGCTGGAGAAAGCGTGAACAAGCCAATTAAATCCTGACACTTCTGGACAAAGAGGTCTCTTAGGAAGAAAGAGATTAGCACCTCCTGTTCATCAACAAACAGCAGCCAGCCCGGGCCGACTGCAGGCGCTGCGGCTGCAGAAGCTTTCCAGGGGCTGCGAATGTATCTCAAATAGCGATGCGAATGAAAGCCTGCCCTGCTGTCGTCGTGGGATGTATTTGGAGGAATGGGGATCTGGATCAGTGTTCAGGCCCTTGGTGGATCTAGGGACAATCAGAAAATAAAAAGCTTGTTCAGAAATCACCATGATGCACGCAGTAAGGTTGTGCTGGATCTGGAATGACAGAAGGGCCTCGCAAACCTGCATGTTGGGCTTTTAAAGGCTTCAGTTTTAAAGCAAAAACAAAACAAAAATTCAATGGCAGGAGGTGTAGCATTCCTACAAGAAGAAAAATATGCAAACCAAGGCATATAAAATGTCTGTTAAGGCATTGTAAATGAGGCTACAGAAGAACTAGAAACTAAGCTTCTTGGACATGCTTCGTTTCTGATTGTGCTTTCATTCTGAGAGTACAATTCCCAGTTATCATTCACTTGACAGCAACTGTTGTTCACCGGTGCAGCTCCACTTTCTTTTACAAACTGCTGTACTTTCTACTTATTTAGATAATAACAGTTTCAAATATAGCCTGAAGTTTGACAAGGTCGAGTAAAGCCTATGTCCAGGCTCTGAGGTGAATGATTCTATGTTTACCTAACCAAGGCAAGCTGCCAGAACATAAGCAGGTGATGTGGTTATTGGAACAGGAAATACATACTTATTTTTAATAGCAAATAGTGTGCTAACAACCTATCTTTAAAAAACATGATCACTTGGAGAATTCTCATTTCTCTTGCTTGCCTTTTAGTTTTATACTCACCACGAGATACTGAATGCCATCGATACCAGTAAGATTTTAGGAATCTTTTCCTTTCAATCAATTAGTTACCACAGAACACACGCATATCTATAGGAATCATTGCCCAAGTAAGACTGTTTACAAATCAGGTCCAAAATTCATATATAGGTCAGTTGAGGTATTTTAATACAACTGACTTTTGCTTAAATCAGCAACAAAATTATCTTCAGTGAATTATCTTCATGTGTCCTGGGTTCAGATACCGCATGTGTATGGCTGTAACTGTGCTGTCTCTGATATAGGTCTCAGTTGAATCTTCTACAACCTGAGTTAAAAGGACATGTACCATTTGATGGTTTCCTTGAACCTCTCCACACCTCATTCCCTTGCTCTTGACATAATGCCAGTGAAAGCACAAGGATGGAGAGCTAGGTTATTAATGTGAGTAGTCAAGAGGAAGTGAGAAGCCTGAACTACCAACTACTAATGAGAGCTGATCAAATGCTTGACATTTTTTGTGGCTATTCAACTCATGAATTCATTTTGCCTGTGTTCTTGTTCCTTTGGGGTTCACTTTCCACAAACAGCCCAGCCAACAAGTTTCTTGGCAGGAAAAATCTCAGAAGCAGCCAAGTCCTGAAGAAACATTAAGAGAAAACTTGTGGAAAAGGGATTTTTAGGTTCTCTTACTCAAATTTCATCCAAGGAATTGGTTCTGTTGTATGTGTTCACCTTGCCAGGGTACAGAAAGATGCTACATGATCAAACGATCCAGGAAAAAAAAATGACCAAATGAGTTCACTTCTGAACTTTAAATATTCACACCCAGATCCTTTAACTTCCCTACTGTGACAGCAGCTGTAACCAGCAGGAATGGCACATCACTGAGTAGTTATCCAGGCCTGAAATGCTGAAATGTATGTTCTGCAGTATGGACTGAGACAGTCTTCATTTGTATTTTAATTGCTTGTGCCATCTTACAATTCTGCCTTTGGCAATGAAAGACAGTAGACCTTTCCTTTTACACCTTGGGAGATTTTCTGAAGTAGTTCTCCTTACAAAGACTTGCAACTACATTCTGGTAACACACCTAGAACAAAAAAACCTTCTTCACAATTTGGCTGCTCGTACTTGGCCAACTTCAGAGAAGTACCTTAATTGTAGATAACTTTAGTGACCTTAGGCAGAGAATAAATATATTGTACATGCCCAAGCTGAGATCTTTCTATTTCTAAGTTCTCTGAACATAAAAACTATCCTTCAGTCAAATGGACACACATTGAGTTAGGTGAGCATATTGAAAAGAAAGCATCCTTTAGTATGTATGCAACTGTAAAGTACGTTTACGTCTTTCAGTTGAATCAGTGGCTTTCTATATCAGAGATCATTAAGGAAAAGTGAGTTAGGTTGGTCTGTTTGGTATTTTGATTTAAAACCTTCCAAGTCTTTCTCCTTAGGGCGTGTGATCACTGGGTCTCACTGTGTTCGGTTCTTTTCCCTTCTCCTCTTGCATTTAATCACAACATTACTAATGAAAACAAAAAAGAAACTCTAGCTGCGCCTTGCATGATTTAGGGACCAAGTAAACAGTACTTAACAGTTCTAATTGAAGGTCAGTAAATCCCCAAGAGATTAAATGAATCCTGCAGCGAGATGTGTAAATCTCACTGCCTTTTACTGTGTCCCAGCCAAGACCTTGCGCTCAGTTGTGCAAGACTTAATAAACGTGGTATGCACTTAATCAAAACCATTTTGCCACCAAAGGGGCAGTGAGTGTAAATCACAATTACTCTTGGCACTAAACCATTGGCACAAAGAGGCCCACCGATGCCAAATATCATCAGGGCTGACTTCTAGCGCCTAGTTAGCTGTCTGGCACTGCTTGCAGGTCTAAATGCCCATTTTGCTTCTCAGCAGGGGGAAACCCAGATGGGGAAAATAAAACACTAGAAAGGATAGTGAATGTATAGGCGTTTTGCTTCTCTCCATCTCACACTCTGCTTGCCCTCTGCCAGCTCTCACCCCAATTTAGTAACTATTAATAAGCTGAAGCATGGAGTTTTGGCAACAGCATAACTATTTGCAGTTAAACTTTCGTAGATTTAACAAACCCATCAAAGTTTATGTTCCAAATTGTATTTCCAGGTTTAATGGCTGGTGCATGGAGAATATTCTTGAAAATCTTTGTGATTTTGATTTCTTTTTCAGCAGTCAGAATTCAGAATGGGCAAAGGAAGACTGACCCACCAATAGCTCACAATGGCCACCTTTGACCTTTTACCAGTGCCAAGATCAGCTACTGAAATATAATTCTGAGGCAAAGATGCTTGGTTTCTTAAGAGTGTAAGTTACAAAAGTAGATAAGGACAAAAAAAATGGAGGATACTCTGCTTCAGTGCTGAAGACCAAAACATCTACAGAAAGGAAAATAATTTTTTACTTATATTTTATTTACAATAAAGGAGAAAGTCAAGCAAGGAAAATACACGAGAATTCCAAACAAAGCTATAGAGGAACGTATCAGCTGTAAGAAATCAAACGTCCTTCGTGTTCAAGAAACTGAACTGGAAACGTAAGTGAGCTCTAATAGCACTATGAAGAAAGAAAGCATTTGCAGTTCATCTGCTCAACTAATAATTCTGGTGTTATCTCAAAAGCTTGAATCTCTTGGCACTTTGATATCCTAGGGTGCTGATCAAGATCTCTGGATCTGTTCTAGTAACTCAGCATTTTTTTTTTTTTTCATGGCACTGCAGGTGACATACATGTCACCTAGCTTTCCAAGTCTTGAAATTAAGCAATAATTTCAAGCTATCCACTGTGAAACAGGGGTCTAGAGGTATCTGAGGAGTGGCTTTTGAAAGTAGTTCAGTGTTTCTTTCTGTAATTCATAAAGGAGCCTAAGGTAAACATTTGAGGCAGACTAAAACTGAGATGTGCACAGATCCCCACACAGCCTATTTCTTCCCGTGTACAACACTAAGATCAACAATAGGTTCATAGATCTTGATTATAGGCTCAAGACCAGAAGTTCCTAAACTAAAGATTACAAGATAAGGGTCGTTATATATAGGTGTTGTCAAAGAATCAGAAGAAATGCAACATTTTATGCCAGCATTTGACATTGTGAGCATTTTTGAACAGGGGCTTACAACCTAAAATATACGTGACACTGTTCTGCACAAAACCACAGCAAGGGATACTTGGAAGTGTTTTGTAATTCAAGATAAACTAACAAAGACGACATCATGTCTCAGAAGAAATAAATTAATGCCATACATTTGCTAGATTTCATGCCTGTGCTGCACCTTGTCCCTAGGGGAATATGACAGGTATCATCTGTTACAGCTTTATGCAAATCCTTCGCCTGTCTAATAACGTCTTCTATGTTGAATAGAGAGAAATCTTTTATGTTTAAGCAGCAGGAGAGAGAAAGTTCTTCACATACAGTATTGGGCCTAACCAGGATACATCTAAAGAACTGAAGGCATCTGTGCTTTCCAGACAACCAGAGACAGCACTGCAAGGCAATTTCCTCCTCTCAGGTCCTGCCCTCGTACTTTCCAATTCTGCAAAGTTCTTTTCCACTGACAGTAATTGCAGAACAGCAGCTAATTTACACAAGTAGCTTACTGAAATTAGAAGTAAATGTATTGTCCAGAACTGTAGTTGGTAGACTGGGACAATAAGATCATATTCCTATCAGCCAGCAGCAAATAGCTAAAAGTGCACAAACTTCCCTTACTTTTCTGCTTTCACTTCTTTTCTTGCCACCTGACTCATTCTATTGCTTTCTCTCTCTTTCATCTCTCGAGCACAATCACATGCTATTGCCTTCACGCCTTTTTATTCTTCACCATTTCTTCCTCTAAGCTTCACTATTTTTCCTTAAGATATCTTCACATTCCCCCCCACTCCCCATCTTCCATCTGACTTTTCCTGTACTGTTCTTATTGCCCGTTCTTTTACATAGAAGTTTCCCTTCCCTCCCCCTTCTACCATTTCCCCCCCCTTTCTCTTTCTCCCTCCCCATTATTTCACTTTTCCCGTCTACCTTTTTACTCTCTCCTCTCCTCCCCCAGTGTGCCTGGAGCTCAAGCAGAAAGTCGGCTGGAGCCTTAATTGCTGCTCCCCTGGCTGACGTCAATTGGAGATGACATCTCCTGAACACAGAGCTGCAGCCGTCTTTTTGCATATTCCCTCTGTCTGGGTGCATCAGGATAGATGTCACAACCAGAAAGCTAGAAGCCATCGAAGAATCAGGGAGCCACAGAGATCATTGTGAAGCTAGCATGAAACATTGAAGAGGTTGGTAAACCTCGCTCCCACAACGGGTTCTTCCAGGCTTTCTGCACTGTTGGTCTCAGGCTCAGAGCATTTACAGGAACTGACATTTCAGAAGTTGCATAGCCATGTTACACCAGGGCTTTTAAACAAAACAAATGTTTGTGTTCAACTCCATTATGGCTCCGTGGCTCCCTGTGGGAGGGTGACTTTCCAGTAATTGAGCAAAGATGGTATTTCATAGCATGGGGGAAACTGAGCAGTTGCAGTGTTTTAGACCCAGTCTTCGACTGTGAAAATTAGGTGCTCACAACATGGAGAAAAGGAACTATGTAGGCAGCTCTGTCAATGCATTCAGTGTGAAGACCTGACGCAGAAGCTTCTGTGCATGTTTTCCCAACAAGATGCACGCTGTTTGCACCTCAGCTCTCACATCCACACGGATTTCCTCCAATCTCTTAAGTGCAGTTACTACAGTGCATCTTGCTCTTCCTTCTCTAGTCTTATAGTTTTCTCTTCAGATCCTTAAATCCAATTTAATCCTGTAAATACACTTTTCCCAGATCAGCAGAGATCTACTCGAACTACATAAATGTTAAGTGTTGCTTTGGTTCACATCAGCATACTGGAGAGAATTTCCAACAGAGGCTGGAAGTTTTCCCACAGAAACTCCCCCTGTAGCTCATGTAAAATAGCACTTGAGCTTTGACCCTCAGAAATATTAGGGCTAGCACTCTAAACTGTACAGGAGAATACAAATAGTAAGGAAATATGGATGTCGAGTCTGAATAGGAGCATTTCTTGATCATTGTTTGCTCACATACATGAGCAAGCACACTAGATGTTGTCATTTTTGTACACTAAAGAAGCAATCGAAAGTGCTAGTAAAGAATATTTTCTCAGTATGAGAAAAACCTTTGTAGCATTTATAGATTCTATATCCTATTTCAAGGCTTTGTCTTATTTTCACAGAATTGTTTGAGTTGGAAGGGACCCATAGTGGCCATCTGGTCCAACCTCCCTGCAACGAACGGGAACACTTTTAGCATGATCAGTTGCTCAGGGATGTGGCATCCATCACCTCTGGGCAACCTGTGCCAGGGCCTCACCACCCATATCATAAAGATCTTGTTCCTTATATTCAGTTTAAATCTCCTCTCTTTTCCTTTGAAACCATTTCCCTTCATCCTGCCAAAGCAGATCCTGCTGAAGAGTCTGTCCCTTTCTTTCTTATAAGCCCCCTTCAGATAATGAAAGGAAATTTAAAACTTACTGACATATATTCGATTTCCATTGCTGCTGTGAGACTACTAGGTATCATCTACTAACCATGTGGGCTGAACAGACAGCTGCTGTTCGAATCTTCCATCTTATTTGCATTTCAGAACTCAAGTTCAACACTTAAAGGCCTGTCCTGCCTACAATAACATAAGCTGAACCTCTTTCAAATTTTTAATATACGGCACCTGCAATCATGCAGATAAACACATAACATGCACTCTCAAGTGCATCAGCAACTGCATGTGGTTCACATTACACAAGAGTCAAGAGTAACGTTTAGAGCAAGAAATTTGTTTTATTTGGTGCCTCTGAGAGATTTGTTTTAAGGTTTTACCTGAAGCAGACAGTAAATGTCATGTTAAAAGAAAAACCCCCAAAAAACTATAATTTCACTTTTTTTTTTTTAATTAAAAACGAGTGTCAAAACATCCATATTTCAACTAACCACCAGGCTGCAAGATTTGCTTTCATGATTTTTTATGATTTTTAATGTTCATGTTTTAATCCTCTTTCCCATGCTATTTTATTAACCAGAGGCAATATGGTTAAGATGCGGACCGCGCCATGCAACATCACTAAACACATACATATCAGAAAGGGCTTCACAGAGCACGGTAAGTATCCTTAGCACCACACTACATATGAAAACACTGAGACACCAGAACGGGAAATCAATGTGCTGTATGACCATAGGCAAGTTAAGAACTCACGTTTCCTGGCTCACAAGTCAGCATTAGTTCTCATCATATTGGCACTGAAAATTGCTTCATTGCACCGAGACTTGGGACCAAGGCAGTGCTCTGACTCATCTAAGCTTTCAATTTCTGCCTGCCACTACAGTTTACAAGCACAGCTTTATAATAAAAATTAGACAAATTAAGTTAAAATATTTGAGTTATCTGAAGTGTACCTACCTTATCTAGCTATTAACTAGCTGTTCTCTACTCTTGCTCTGTTCTGATCAATTTCAGATGGATTTTATTATGAATAATAAAAAGCAGCAGCAAATTTATGCAGTTCTGTGCTATTTAACAGGTTTAGAACCTGTAAGATTTTATAAAAAGAAAGAAAAAAACCTATGAAACCAGCTACCTGAAGCCCAGACACGTCAGCGAAGCAGGAAGGAAAAAGAAAAATAACTGGGAGCTACAGCAAATCAGCAACTCCAACATAAGCACGTAAAGAAAGACTTAAGAAAGGAGAAGAAGAAAGGTACTTACTGCATATCAGCTCCACATTGTTCCATGCAGCCTTCCAAGTCATGCATCTAACATTTCTCCTTCCAAAGAGAATGAAGACTCAGAGCTCCTGCTGGGATAAGGGTGGTGGGTGGCATTTAGCATCTCAGACTGCTGGCTGGGAATGCTATGAGATTGAAACAGAATGGAAGTTACAGACAGACTCCATATTTGCTTCATGCTAAGATTTTCTGGGTAATCATGCCTAACAGTTCTGGGCAGAACTGTTTCCTTCGTTGCCTCTTACATAGTAACCTGGGTGTTGCTCTGGAGCACACACTTCAGACCGTGTTGACTTGAATCACATATTCACAAGGCCAGGTTGGATGGGGCCCTGGGCAGCCTGGTCTAGTATTAAATGGGGAGTTTGGTGGCTCTGCATGTGGCAAGGGGGTTGGAGATTCATGATCTTTGAGGTACCTTCCAACCCTGGCCATTGTGTGATTGTGTGTGAAGAGGAACACTGTGATTGTAATCTGAAGGTACATAGCCCCAGTTCTGTACTCAAAGAACTTGGCACAGTTACTGGAAAAGCCTGATTTTGAAAGATGCAGCCACTCTTCAGTGTTTTCCAACTCTGCCACTAATGCCACTGAAACTGAAAGTTTGGGAGCAAAGGTGAAATTTAAAAACTTGGTCATATGAGTATGTAAAGCAATCCTGCCTTCCCATTGTAAACAGACGTATGGGACAAGGGCTTTCTGATTCCAAGAAGTGTCCACTGACACACTACCAAGCAGACAGAGAAGGATTTCCATCGCTTGCTTAAATGAGTAGAATAGAAACAAACATGAAAACCAGAACAAAGAATCTCTGAATGAGTCACTATCATTTCTTGCAGAGCCCCTCATCTTGGCCTAGGAAAAGCAGCTTCAGTTTCTAGAGAAAAGACAGTCAAGTGAGAAACAAAACCTAAAATACACAAAAAACCCTGTACAAACAATAAGATAAACACTCTCAAGAGACTCTGTGCTGAATCCAAAGGATGGAAGGGCACAAATGAGGGCAGAGAGCGGTCTTCAAACAAAAACAAATGTGTGTATATACATATGCACCCACGTATGTTATACAGAGATATCATCAGTGTAAACAAAACAAAAATGAGTATTTCATCCATACTGAAACCCGGTCTTTTATGATAATCTGATACTTCACCTGATAACACAGAGGCACTTGTTTCAGGCTGGGACCATATGAACCCTAACACACTTTAGAAAGCTACAACTAGACAATAGAACTAAAGCAAACAAGAAAAGGTGAGAAAACTGTTTTCCTGATCTAGTAAAAAGCCTCAGGTTCATAGAATAGAATCATAGAATAACCTGAGTTGGAACGGGTTCTTTTTCCACTCCAGTCCTAACAAAAGATGGACAGATTAGATTACATTTTTACAGAATTTTGTAAGTCATCAAAAGAAAAAAAAAAAACAACAACTTTGCTTAGATCAGTTAAATTATACACTGGAAATTCTTAAGCGTTGCATTTACGAGCTGGCTTGATAAAATCATGATACAAGTTAACTAAACTTTCAAAGTAACACCTCATTTTGTATTAGCAGCATTTTATTTTGGAAACACTGAAACATGATTTTACTGATCAGCTAGAGCTAAATATAAGATCATGGAGAAAGGATCAGTGTGAACAATTTTAAAACTTCTTCCTTTGAACAAGAATGGCTACATTCAAGAAACAATAATTTGCTTTAGTAGTTTTGCTTTATAGACTACTAACATCAGAAACAGTCAGGAAATTTGACTTTTATATCTTCTTTTAAGATACAACATCTGTATCAAAATGATTAGATGGAGCTGACAAGAAGTTAGAGTAGCCAACCAGAATGAAGGTTGCCAATCTTTATGTGTGCAGAACAGCATGTGATCCTTTAATCCACTACCTATGAGACTAGCATGGAGCTCTGCAGCTTAATGTTCTGAATTGATTTTTTTTTAATTTTTTTTTTTTTTTTAACATTTTGCTTGCAGAAATCTAAACCAAATAAATCCAGAGCAATATTTTGCTAACAGTACTCATGAAATTGAAGAGCCATCCTTATTCACCTCAACTGCTTTTAATCCTTGAGCCTCAAAGGGATAATTTAAATATTAGTTATTTATCTTATTTCACTGCTGGTCATTAGTCAAACATTTTGGTAGGTATATGCATCCTACATCTAGAGTCTTCATCTTGTGCGGAGGTGAGGGTCAGAATCAGAATCTTCTCCCAGGTAACAGCAAGATGTAATGGCTTCAAGCTGTACTGGGGAGGATCATATTGGACATTAGGAGAAACCTCTTTTCCAAAAGAACCAGCTGCCCAGGAAGGTGGCGGAGTCACCATCCTTGAAGATTGTACGGAAAGGTGATGGCAAATTAGTTCTAAATTACCCAAAAAAGGGTAATGGCCACAATCTAGCTAAAGAAAAAAAGATTTGCTCACCCATTCCAAGGATCAAGGCTCATCAAATACTCCAAAAGAAGGGATCTCCAGGTAAAGAACCCTCCCTTATGGCAGCCAGCCCTTAAATGAGGCTTAGGGTTCCACCCCTTCCAGTCATACAGATGAATTGCATTCACCTGTGCTCTCAGGGCTGGTCATGCCCCTTCACCAGGGCTCAATCATAAGATCAATCTATGACTTAGCAATTCCCATACAGAGGCATTCAAGCAGGAGGTGGATGTAGTACTTAGGGAAACGTGGGCATACTGGTAGGTGTGTGATTGAACTAGATGATTGTAGGTCTTTTCCAAACTTAATGATTCTATGATTCTATCACTATGGTTTCACAAACTGGTATGGAATTCCTATGCAAAGTCTAAATAAAACTATGCTATCCTTTTCCTCCTTTCTCCATCTTCTTCACCTTGTCTCCCTATTACTTTTCTTTCACCCAGCATGGATGTTAAAGCAGCAGATGGAGTAGGGGAATTCATACGGACCACAGCTAATGCCAACCTGAACCTCCCCAGCACAACTTTAGGCCATTCTCTCTCATCCTGTCACAGTTACCTGGGAGCAGAGGCTGATCTCTACCTCGCCACAACCTCCTTTCAGACAGTTGAGGAGAGCAGTAAGGTCTCCCCTGAACCTCCTCTTCTCCAGATTGAACAGTCCTAGTTCCCTCAGCCACTCCCCGTGAGATTTTCCTCCAGACCCCTCACATCTCCATTGCCATTCTCTGGACATACTCCAGCACATCAGTGCCTTTCTTGTAGTGAGGGGCTCAACAGTGAACACAGTACTTGAGGTGCACCCTCACCTCTCAGGATACGGCTCCTCATGGCTTGTGCTAGTCTAGGCCAGGACCTCAGCATGAGATGCCAGAACGGACCCTTCTTCCCCACCAGCATTAGGCTCAGCTACAGAAACTAAGCAGTAGTGACAGTAATAAGTCATCAAATGGAATATTTTAGAATCAATAGTATGAAGGAAAAATATCCTCAGGTGAGGTAAGAAGAGGAAGATATTATTGAAGTAAGTCACTGTAGTATCACTGACAGTTCAAAGACTTAAAGTAAAGATTTGTGTATTCAGGAAGGGAGAGTAGGGAGCTGCATACAATAAAGCCTACAAGTGTCTCAGAAATAAAATTAGGTAATTTGTTCAGTCAACTCAGTAAGGCTGGAAGGCCAAGACCACACAAAGGGATGTTTGTCTGGGATTCGAGCTCAAAAATCCTTGCTTACAATAATAACAAAAGACAACATGTTGGTTTAAGAAAGTACCCTTACTCTCCCTCTGCAACAAACCTCTCCAATCATCACTGACATGATAGCACTGAGCAGGATTTGTAGCTTGATGACAGGCAGAAGTTATGTTTCTGAAACCCTCAGAAGGAGGAGGAAAGAATGAAATAAAGAAATCTTTCAGAAAGTAGAGAAAATGTATCTGAAAAGCCATGTTTTAGTTAGCCTAATGTTATTTCTTTTACCAAGATCTGACAGGGTGTTAGAGTGAATCCTCCCGTGCAAACACTCAACCGTATTTCTTCAACAGCAAAAAAAAATCCCAGTGGATTGTAGCAGTTGCTGTACTTAGTCAAAACTATAGTCTGCCTAATGCAGACTGTGACCTTTAGTAGTATCCAGTATCTACGGAAAGAGAAGAAATGTACAATTCATTAGATAAAATTACCAGATTTGAAGTGACTCAAAATAGCAAATGCTCAGGCAGTGCTAATGCATTGCTATGTTAAAATTCCTTGGGTTTAATTATGTTTATCTTGATTGTACTGAGCACCTTCAGCTTAGCAGAGATGGGGATATATTAACAGTTAAACGTGCCACTAAGTATCAAGTGCTTGTACAATTAAGGAAGGTTGTGCCATGATGTATTTGAGCACATGGTTAAACTCAGCTTCTGTGTTTGCAACACGCTTGAAAGCGAAGCAAAGCTGCCCATAACCATCAGTACACTCTGTGACTCTCAACTCTCCGTTCCTGTTCCCTTCTAATGCAGACCTGACCATCACAAAGTGACACTCCTCTGAGGGAAGAGCAGAAGGGTGTAGCATGAATCCTAAAGCTGTTCCTTTGAACACAGATCCCCAGGGAACGCAATCTTAACTGACTTTCACTCTCTAGGGGTGCCTGCACCTGTGGCTCTGAGAGAAGCTATGAAACAAAGTCACAGAGTAGTATTAACATTAAGTGTTAAGGGGAGTGTTAAATGCACATCCATTAAATCATCCCTGATAGAACACACAGATTACTAAGACCTGTACTTAGATACCCACACATCTGTCTACTTGCAAGCTATAAAATCTTATTCCCTGAGGTGAGTTTCTAAAATCTCACTCATGTCCAGCAAAAGCAACACTGTATTATCCTCAGATATTGAACTCCTGGCTTCTTGAGCAGATTTTAGGAATTTCCACTTTTTCCTGTATTTTGCAATGGGATTCAGATAGTCCTCAAGAAGTTTCACCTGGTGTGAAATAGTTTATTATGTCTCCATCCACCGGGATCATAGAAAATATCGATCTTCTATACATCCCATTCCTCTCATTCTCTTTCACTCCCCTCTTAACCCCTCCCTGTCTCCTCTCAGCTCTCTCTGTCCCAGACAGAGCAGCTAAAGACGTTAACCGACAGACACAAAAGGCGGCAGAAATCAAATAAAAGGCAAATGCAGCAGCCGCAGGTCAGTCTTGTATAAATATTTATGCTGGAGGAAGACTCAGTGCCTGAGTAATGACCTTGTGGCTGGTATTAATAGAGATAATGTGAGTCTGTAAAGACATGCTGCCAGAGAGGGGGAGAGTTTGGAGGGTCATAAATCTCTGCATCAGGCTGCAATGCTAGCTGACCTTTACTCTGCTCTCTCTCCTGCCTTCCATCGTTCTTTTCTTTCTTTTAATAAAAGAAAGATTGGTAGAGCGCATTAGTGAAGAAAAGAGAACCAAAATCCAAAGCTCTCACTCAAAACAATTTGTATTAAAGTCAGATTTTTACAGAAGCAAAAATCTGAGTGATGAATCCTACTCGTGCACAAGTTCTCCTACAGTGCACATAGAGACCAGCACGGACCCTTCCACATGCATACCTTTGTGTTGCTCACACACTGTACACAGAAGCACACTTCCCATGACTTGTCAGAATGTATGCACATACATATTTGTATCTGTTGTTGTATACATATGTATATAAATACACCCTGGTACCACATACAGACTTACTCAAGACATTAAGGCACTCTCATATACATAAAATAAACAAGACAGAGAAAGGAAAACTGCAAAGAACAGCTTTGGTGAAAATGTAAGGCTGTGCTGATAGAGCTACAGTCTCTCCTGAGTTTCTGCCGCGTACAGACCTGCAATAGGGAGTTTTCAGGAGTTATGGCTGCAAGAGTTCCTCTACTAACTGCAGAATATTTCTGAAGCAATTGTTTTCAGCAGTGGTAGCAACTGGGGACAAAAGCTGTAGTGTAAAGCTCATTAGAATGAAAAGTAAAGTCACTTCTCCCGTGAACAATGGAAGACAAAAAAGTAAATCTCAATAAGGAGTGGGTCCTTGTGCCTGGATGACTGCAAGAGGAACAGACCAGCACATGGCCATTAAGTACGCTGTTAGTGGTGTTGCTGGATATCAGCACTCACAGCTTTCATTGATATTTCCTATCCCAATTTCAGAGATTGAAAGAAATTGAAGAACACGTACACACAGAACTGAGATGAAAATCTGACCACGGTAGGTAGGCTGACCACTACAGTAGAACAAAAAAGGAGAGATAGGAGAAAGGTTTTGATTCAGAACACAGCACATGAACATTAAGCACTGCTATCCCTTATTAAGGGCTACCCCTACTGCCACCAAAGTTGTAGAGGAAAATTCCAAATGATTATAAAGTGACTAAGACTGAGCTCCAGAACAGCCACAATTCCCTCTTGGGTGAGCATTATCGGGCCATTAGTCTCAAGTCCCTGTAAGATTAACCCATGGCTTTTGTCATGCATCATGGTATCTGTACATTAGTCAGGCCTCCAGAAAAAAATGCTATGGAAAGCAGCAGCATTCAAACTAAAATTTAGGGACTAAGAGATGGAAGAGGGGAAAATAGTTGCTTTGTGGTTTTTGCTGGCTTTCCTCTGTAACACTTGAGTAAAAAGAAAGCAAAAACCACAGCAAATGTGTACAAAGTTCCATTTGGTAGGCACTTAGTCTTTAATATAGATTTATGTCTTTTGGTATTTTTCCTTGTGGAAAAAAAAAAAAAAGGAAAAAACAAATAAAACAGCCTGCCTTTATTAATATTTGATGAAAAAAGTCATTTGTTACAAACAGACTCCACAACCTTCTTAGTTCAAACATCTAAATGACAACTTGGTTATTTTATAGTTCATTGACTCAGAGTTGGAACTAGGTTCTTATGTGTTATAAAGTAAGATACAAAATGTATGATGTGATGTGGGGATGCACCACATAATGTTGTCAGCGTGGAGTTACGCAGCTAGAAACCTTTGAGACTCAGAAGCATTACTGGACCAAGAGAACGGGTTCTGAAATGTCATTTTGAGGCCCATCAGTTACCTGAGAAAATGTTTTAAGATGAAGACAGGCTGAAAAGATGCCACAAACTTCCTCAGAGAAGTAACAGAAGGTAGACAAAGCCATGAGTTTCACTGTGGTCAGACATTAGAACTGGAATTAGACTTGCACATGCTTCATGCGAGAACATTGAAGAACTACCACTCATGTTACTGACACTGCTTCCATCACCAACACAACATTTCACCCAGACGTCACCTTATCCTGGTTCTGCGGTGTTTGTAATATTGGTGTTTGCTTCAGTCTCCTCACAGGCCACCTCCGGGACCCTTTTCTTGAATTTTTGTTCATTTCTACAGTACACAAGAGCTTTTGATCATTATTCCACTACATACAGGCATGTGTTTGATGCATACAGAAATCTTAAGCTATCATAGCACAACAGTGTTCACAAGTACCCAGAATATAATAAGCTGTTGTGAAGTATCTCTCTGCTTTTTTTTTTTTTTTTTTGGTAAAATCTTGTAACAAAATCCACAAAACAAAGTACATGAGCAGTCTTTCCATTCCCCATTTAATTCTACCTGAGCTTCATTGAAAGTTTAACACTGAAAACAATAACCATTTCCAACAGCCTTGTCCCTTCTGAAAGGATAATCTGTCACCAGATCCTTGGTCCATATTTCACTACTTGCATCATTTGGAATCCTGGCTTGTTTTTCCCTACAAGGCATTCATTCCATGTATGACTTGTTTTGATTTTTGAGCTATGCTGTGATTACCCTGCAGGACAGAATTTGCAAGATCTTCCCTAATACATGCAGACATTCTTAGCCCAGGGATATTGCAAGAAGATACTACCTACATAGATGTCTGTGAAAAATCTGGTCTTTTGGTTGTTATATAATATATGGTTAATGCCTAATTAGCCCGTTCATGGATAATTCATGATTAGTTTCTAACAAAAGCAAGAACAAACAAGAGCTGTATGTTAAAGCTCTTAAATCACAGAACTAGACACGTCACACAAAAAGGAGAATGTATGATTTATTCAGGAAGGCAAATGTGGAGCCAGGCGACCACTGGGCAGCACAAAGCACCTCCACTCCAAAGAACTAAGCTTGTCAGTCACCCAAGATATGCAGTAGTAAATTCCTGATTAACAGACTTGTGTATACGGCAACTTCAGAAGATATAGGTTTGTGGCTTAGTTCTGTCTCTTCTAAATAGGTCTACATAAAAGAGAACAGGATTCTAATGGGTGAACAAAGCAGCCCCAAGACATTTGACTTAGAAGCTGACACACCAGTACATCTTAATGGATAATTTAGGGACTCTATTCTCAGAAGTACTTCCGACATTTTTTGTCTGAAAAGAAGCTGAACACGGTCAGTAAGCCTGCTGCACACTGCTATGCATGCAGCAAGATAAAGACTTGAGCACATCATCCAGGACAAGGAACACCAGTGGATGCACACTCCCCTCTCCAAACATTACATTCTCTCTCATCGACATTGTTTCCCTGTGTAATTACAAGTTAATTGTAGCAAACACAGAAAAGACAGCCCGTAACAGCGGACCATTCTGTACTTTGCACAAATATTTAATGAAACTGGAATTGCTCTCAGTGGAGGAATTTCAGGAGCCACCTCAAACCTTGAGATAAGACTGTGATTCTGAAATTCATGTGCAAATTTTCCTATGCCTAGCTCAAGTCAGGTTCTGAGCAGTGGAACAAATACCTTCTGAGCTTCATAATTTCTGAACCATGCTTTTGTTTGGACACATTAATTTTTTAAATGGCTGTTTGTGCACGTATTGCTGAGGTTGCCTCTCTCCTATGCAGCTATTTGCAAAGAAATCATTTCTCAAGCAAAGGAAAAGAGCCACCTCTGAAGACCAAGAAAGGTTTTTCTAAAAAGTTCAGGTAATAGTATTACAGAACAGTTAACTTGTTAAAAAAAAAAAAAACAAAAAACAAAAAACAAAAAAACACCACATAAAACCACATCAGGAAGTTGAAATGCCATAGTACATACTACAGAACACAAAAACACACTCAAAGTCCCCAAGCAAATAAGCAGAAAGAAAGAAAGAAAGAAACAGAAGAAATTTGTGCAAGAATCACCCTGTAGGCAGAAGCACCTCCACATAAAGTGGTTGCTGAGCAATTTCAAACAATGAATACATTCCTGAAATATGTCTACTTGTGCATAATTCATTAACAGAAACAAGTACTAAATCCATTGGATAAATTGTGGACTATGAATCGTTTGCCCTGCTCTAATTATAATTCCATTTCAGCCTACTAATGGTACCATAAACAATTTGAGTTTCACTCTTGTGGTTTATTGCCTCATTAGCTCTCCTTTGAAGTAATTAATGCTTTGTCAATTTACCTGAATAGAGCTCCCATGGTGGCTATGGGTCAGATCCAACCAATTTTGTGCACCCAACAGACCTAGAACTTCTGCTCAAGTGGAGGACTTCAAAATCTTTGGGACAAAGGCTGTTTTCTTGTTCATACAACACCCACCATAACATGTTATACGTACATCATTGATTACTATTTTTGAATGCTTCAGTAAGAAACACTTAAAGCTAGATATTAATGACTGTATTTATAGGACAATGATTTCAGGATTAATTACTGAGGGGACTTTCACAATTCAGCCAGCACTTTGCAGTGATATAGTTTTCTCTCATAAACTTTCTTGTGTAAACAATGGGCACTAGATCCTGGATTGGTTAGTCCAAAGTTAATAATGAAAAAAAAACAAAAAAAAACAAAAAAAAACCCAACAACAATCTAATCTTTCCCCATTCCTCTTTTACTCATCTAGCCAGAAAGCTTGAGAGAGGAGAATCTTAGGCTTAGCACAAACTACCCTTTTGAAAACTTAGCAAGCCCCATCATTGGATTCAAAAAACTGGACCACACGTGAGAAATTCAATAAACATCATTTGTCAGAAGCCTTTGTTGGCTCACAGCTGTATTTATTTATAGGCTCCCTTGTTATTTATAGGCTCTTGCGCTCTATATAAAAGCTTTGCAAAGGAAAAGTGGTCATGATGCAGGGGGAAGGGAAGGCCAACTGTTTTACTGCTTATACCAACACCAGAGTCTCCTTTCTAAGGAGAACAAACAGCTGAACGTCTACTTCATTTCCCATCCCCTTCATGTGGGCAGTGGAGCCAATAATTGTCAAAGCCAAGTCAAACTACTTTCAATTGAGTTACAAAAACATTTTATGAACTACGCTGGTTTAAGAGTTTCCAAGCTTGGCATGCTGCAGACCCATACAAAAGGTAAATAAGCTCTGTACGTGTTACCTACCATGGTATCTTCTCACTCAATATACAGGAACCTCTGTACTACAGCCATTTCTCCTGCCACTCAGTTTACCAAACCTTCCATCAGGCAATATAGAGAATATAAAGATCAGCTGAGTTTATCTTGCTAAGGATGAAGAAGTACATTTCTGTGCTGACTCCTCATTATCCTTTTTGAATCTGATCTTTGGATTCAAGTTTTCGAACACTCTTTCAACACATCCTCTCAATATCGAGAGTCTGCATTACTCTTACTTCCAGATTTTTTTTAATTACATTCTTGTGTTTATAATACCTACTAAAGATCGAAGTTACAGAACAATTCAAATCTACTGAATCTCCTACATAGAACTGATGCTACTTAAATTAGTGCAATCTGAACTTTAAAATTAGATTATAACAACCACCCTTGACTGGAGAGTTTTATTCTCCCTATAAAATTCAGATCCAAATTCTCAAGTTTCAAGTTCAAATAATTTTTCTAGTTTTATAAGATGTTTTAACGAAGGACCAGAGTTCAATTTTGTTGTGGAGGGTTTGTTTACTTTTTAGTGGAGAATCTAGAGTAACAATTATGAAAGTAAATATGGCAGATGTTACACTTCTGAAAAATTACCCATTTAAAACAACATTTCAGGGCTCATAAAATCACAGCTGAAAATAACAGCGGGTAAGGATGACAATGCAAAATAAGTGCTTATGCCTCCATAGTTTTATTAAGAACATTTGTTTTCCTCGCTGACTCATATTAGCTGCTGTTTCAGATCAACCTTGTACAATTAAAAAAAATAAATGACTTTCAAGCAATTCTTTATATAAGAAGTAGACAGTAGAGTTTAAGCAAAGCAGAAGCTCAAATAAATAGGTCATATTATGAATGCTTATGAGGACTTCACAAAACAGTCAAATTATACCTCCAAAGTGAACCTATGTTTCCTAGTTAGGATTTTTTTTAAAATCCATTTTACAAAATAATAATAAAAAGAAGAAACATTTATGATGTTCAAAGATTTACTTCTTTTTTGGAAGAGGAATGGGGAAAGAGTCCAAAGAAGACCTGAAATTCTACTGGAGCTTTGAGAATGCTCCAGTGATGTTTTCACATTTTCCTGGTCTAGAGGGAGGTATCCCTGCCTATAGCAGGAGGTTTGGAACTGAATGATCTTAAAGATCCCTTCCAACCCAAACTATTTCATCATCTTGTGGTTCTATAAGTTGTGACCCCCTATTAGAGCATAAAAGAGATGATATGAAGCAACATTTTTACATATTGGGTTGCTAGCCTAATGAAAAGAATACAGGACAAACCAAAAAAAAAACCAAGATAATCAGCCACAAGTTCCTATGAACTGTATTCATTATACAGGAATGCTCACTTCCAAAACCCAGAAAGCTGCATATGGACAACTAGTAATTCAGACTAATCAATGACATTTTGAAATTGAAAGAATTAGGAAGAATTATTAAGTGTTCCTTTGAGTAAAATAATAATTTCATAATAACAGAACTTCTAAATATATGGAACCATAAAAAATAACGGCACTTGAGTGCAAAGCTCCAGCTCTGAAAAAACAAACAAACAAACAAATATATATATATATATATATATATATATATATATATATACTAACACTACAGTAGTAATTAGACAGATCAACACAATGGGAAAAGGTGTTTCACCAGAGGTGAAATGACAAGAAGGCCAGCGTGATAGAAAGGTGCTATAAAGGAAGGAAAGAAGATTGCTCACCTGTATCAGAAGATTCCAGATTCACAGGGGAAAGCTCCACCAAGGAGAGATCTCCAGAAAGATACCATTTCCAGGGCAGTCAGCCCTTCAGTGAGGTGTAACAGAGGTATAGCTAGGCTCCATCCCTTCCTATCACACAGCTGAATTGCCTTCACCTGTGCTCCCCAGGTGCTCAATCAATGGTTCAAGCTGTGACTCAACAGTCACCATACAGCTAGATAGATTAATATTAAATTCAAAGGACATTTCTATCCTTCCAAACTGGTGGGCATATCTATCTCTGAATATAACATTTGATATTTTTTCAAAGTAAAGGTATTATAAGATGCTGTATACATTGCTTGTTTGCTTCAATAGGGTTGTTAGTAAGATTTCTGAACATGCACACCTTAAAGTGGTAAGAATGCTATGAAAACTTACAATAAGGAGACAAAGGGGGGGGGGAATAATCAGCTACTAGGCTGAACAGGAGAAATATATGCATAGTTCATTGCATGTTCTGGAGTACCTGTGAGACTGAGAGATACTAGTGTATCTTTTTGAATTCGTAATAACAAGTAACAAATTCTGCCCTATCATTTGTGATGTGTAGGGTAAAGAGTTAAAGAGTTTCACACTGCTGGTTCTCTGTCAAGCTTTACATTCAGACCTTACTTCAGATCATCAGTAACAGCTGCCAACTTCTACTGTTTCCTTGCAAGTCTACATGCACTTCCAGCATACTTGCAACTGGAGATCCAGCAAGAACTTAAAATCTAGACCCACTTAAAACTTCCCTGGTACAAATTAACACAGTCTTATTATATTTATAATTTATTATATCTGACAGGGAACTGAAATTAATATATATATTACTAATATAATAACTAACTAATCAAACAATAAATCCATTTGGGATTTCCACTAAAGATTATGAAGTTGTTTGAGAAATGAAGAGGCTAAAATAAAATTTCCACATTGCTGCCCTACCAAATACATTAAATTGTGAATGTTCTGGTCTTTCTGTTCTTTTATGAAGCACACAAGTTGTGGCAGGAAGAACATAGCTCTGGTTCAAAATATGCTCCTCAAGCTGTACCTTGCAGGATCAGTGAGAAAACAGCAATTGTGTTGCATGACTGTACCCAGACATCTTATTTTAACAGTGAAGGAATGTCAGTGTCATAAAACAAGAAAATTTTGTACATTCATCCATAGTTGTATTGCCAGTAGGACTAGTAGGCTGGTGGCTTGTACTGTAACATTCGTGTTCCTTGCCTATGAACTGTTCCCATTTGAAAGGTCAGTAAGTATCCCTGATGTAGCTGCTTATTGCTCTCAAAAAAGAAAATATGTAAAAAACTGTGGTTGGAAATACTCTAATGTCAAAATCTAGTGTTATTCTCAGTGGGGAAAGTCAGATGAGCTACTCCTGTGAGCCAGATTCTGGTGTTAGTCTCACAAGGGACACACATAGCAACTCTACTGAAGTAGCCAGCAACACTCCAGATGTATCCTGATGGGACAAAGGTCAAAGACCTGCTTTCTTGCTAAGAAACTCTTTTGCCTTACTTTGTGTACATCCCACTGAATTAGAATTACATCTCCCTGCCTTTCCCTTCCCATTGGTTTCCATGAAAACAGAATCTTTGTTCCCTAAGAACTGTGGCCAAAATATGTGAAGGCTTGTTCTTCTGGGAACTTAGTGGCAGTTCCTGCATTCCCCGCTGCTTGTATCCGTTGGCAGAAATTGGCAGCAACACACAAATATTCTTTGGTTGGGATGTGGGACGGCAGAAGCAATGTTTGAAGAAATATTGGCTGGTAAACCTTCATGCTATTTTTGGCAGGTGTGCATTTTGCTGAAACAAAAGGCTTAAGCAGGCTCTCCTGGAGCAGCATGGCCTGTGATGTTATATGGTGAGTGAAATATCAGAAGGCCTGGGTGTGTTTGCTCAACTGTAAGGAGGGACTCATTTTACAATGGCTGATTCTGGGCTTGCAAACAGCATGACAGAGAGTTCTGCATGAGGGGTTATAAAGCAAACACATTCTCTCAATGAATTATTGAATCCAAGGCATTTGTAACCATGTCCAACAGAAAGGGAACGCCTGTATTGAAGCTATATTACAAACATGGCTATCCCAACTTCAACATCCTAATCTACATTCACTGCTGAAAATGCCATGCAAGATCTCTCTGCAGTACAAATTCTGTGCCCAGAATGTCTGTCCTAGAATGAGTGTGGCACTTCAGCTCACCATTTCTCTTTCATGCTTCCCAGTATGATTCTTTATACAAGTTTAAACAGTCAGAGCCTGAATTAGATTTTGCACACCTGCAAAACGAATGCATAAATTCACAGTTCCAGAAATTCAAAAGTCAGATCTTAAGGCCAAAGAGACAAACAAAAATCAACCTGTAACTATGAATTTTGGTAAGAATGAAAAGATGCAGGGGCTGTTTCTGTTTGTCTTCTGTTTTCTTAGCCACTATCACCCTTAAGGATCACACTTTTAAGTTATTCTCTACAATCATGAAGACTAGAAATTTGACTCTTTAGTTTGATGAGATTTTAATGAAATTCCAGGATACAACACACCCCAAATACTGAAAGATTTCATAACAGTGAGGCAGATGCAAATCTAACATTACCTTCTCTTGTCAAGACAGTAGGGATGATAGTAGCTCATGTACACTTAATTTTATTTGGTCTGTATACACTGCAGGGTAATCAAATCATTCCAGATTCACATCTGGCATCAGATGGAAGTTATAGACTGAGGTCTGAGTCTGAAGCATCAGCAGTAACCTTGTTACCTAACTTTGTCATCTTCTCACTTAAATGAGAAGGAAGGAAGCAAGTAGGGGAAGGAAGGAAGCAAGTAGGAGAAGGAAGAAAACAAGGGGACAGCAATGCAAGGGAAGCTGGAAATTAAGGTGGATGGTATTAGTGTACTATAGTTTCTATAGCACTTTCTAGTTCCTATAGCTATTCTACCCCACCAGACAAATCAAACACCTTAGTTAAGGAACTGAATTCTCCAGTAAAACTTACAAGGGCAAAAGGAGGTAGAATACTAGAATACAAGAGCTCGAGCTCTTGAGTAAATTTAAGCCACATGCAGCTGCTAATGGATTTTTAGCCAATTTTAGCCACTAGAGGAGATCTTATTTTAATGACAGCAATGCCTAGTCATGTATTTTGTCACAAATTCACTTACTTGACAAATGAACACTATTTTCTGAAACGTTTCTTTTCTCTCCCAGAGTTAGTGGATGGAGACCTGGAGAGTACTTAGCATGGTTATTATCTAGAGCATCAGATGCTATCAGAAATTACACTCACGTGTATACTGGTTTCTGAACCTCCATACCTTGTGCTAATTACATTTGGAATCCTCAACGCTCACTTGCCATCATCTGGCCCAATTTCAAGACTCATTTTTCACTGAAAATTAACAACAAAAAGTCCATGTAACGAGGCAAAAGAACTGAATGGGGAGAAACAATCAAACAAAGGGAGGGCAAGACAATCAGCAGGATCTTTCATTTGGAAGTAAAAATTTCCTAACAGAAAACAAATTGATGCTGATGTTAAAAACAAAAACAAAAACAACTTTTTATATTCAGCTGATTTCTCTGAACCATAGGAAACTTGTCCTTTCTAAGTAAGTACACATTCTGTCCTAGCTATCTCCAAATCACTAGCTGTAGTGTTTTTCTCAAGCAGCTGGTGTGAAAAATTAGAGAAGCGTATCTACTTTGCAAACTATTGCTTCAACCAACATTCACAAGAACTTGCTTGCAATACTACATAGCATAACAAATATCTACCAATACTACAAATTAAGCTGTATTCAAAGGAGGATGCACTACACAATCAGAGTCTGTGCAATGACTTCTAAATTTTGAGACACACGCAAAGCAAAAAAAGCAAAAAAATATAGGGCAACCAAACCAAGTGAGAAAAGGGGCAAGCGGAGAACGACTCAGCTATGCTTTGGGGAAGAAGACATACTAGAATACCATAAGAATTTCTCCAACCATTCATGCATCCTCTAGCACACCACACAACATATTTTAACATATTGTTGTGGCAGTCACTATTAGTATTTCTATTAAAAAACTCACATCGTCTTTGCACGTATTTCTTCTTTTTCAGCACATTACTTCTAAGCTAGCACTTGTTGCTGGAAGAAAGCAGATGAAGGAGTTCATTTACTATCATGTCAAGCCAGACTTGCATACGATTTCTGGCAAATGTTCCTTAACAAGAGTGTCCAATGAAGCTGATCCAACGACAGAATGAACTCACAAACAGTATCATAACACCTCAAGTCAGAGCCAGAATCCTCTTTGTCTAAAAAGATCAAGCTCTTTTTGTTTGAAGAAAAGGCTTATGCATACATTTTCAAAAGTAGCAAAGCAATTAGAACACAAGTTCCTTTGAATTAATCAATCCACACGATGCAAGCCAGTTCTTCTGCATCTTTTCCCTAAAGCTAGCCACAGTGTTGCTTATTATTAGCTAAGTGATGTCCTTTTAGACATACATTTGAAGCAATCCTCCCCTTCTGGGTTTGTTTATAAGGATCAGGCCCTTAGAAGAGAGCAAAGCATTTCTCTTGGGATACTGAGAGTTGATTCTGTGAGCAGAGAGCTGTTAAAAGAAACAAGGGAGCAACAAGACAAAGAGCAAGTCTCTTGGCAACCCTTGACTTTAACCTCTACTAGCATTTGCTCTGCCAGAGGCAAGGTGGCAATCATACTATTTCCTCACCTTGCAGGGGTGTTGAGCTAGTTACCTAATGTCTTCATTGTACAAAATAAATGCTGACTATTATTTTTGGCATATTATGTACTACCAAGTCCCTCTGCTCAGTAGGATAGGCAATCCTAGGTGGGAAATTGCAAAAGTAACAGCTAAAAGCTTATTCACTTTAGTTCCCTCAATGTTTTGGTTTTCAGCTGTCAAATTGCTTTATAAGAAGCAGTTCATCTAAGCAACCATTTACAATTTGGTTTTGTTTGCTTCTTAACCTGGAAACGGGTGTCTCTTGTCTTTATTTCATTTCCAAGTCAAGCCTGAAAAGAAAAATGCTTGCAGAAAATCCTATAATTACCGGATCTGATTTTCATTTGAACTTTGATTCTTTTGTATAGTACCAACAACCTTCCAAATTCAATGAAACCAGTGTAATTACAATTTATATGGAAGAACAAGTGGGAAAGTTTTGGAAGGGTATATATGTGATAGACTCTACAAGAAAAATGTATTTATAGGATAGCTACACAGTCATTAGGTCCACAATATTTGAACCAGCTTTCCTGAGGAACCCAGACTCTATTTGGGCATTAAAGTAAGGGGCTAGCTATTCTAAATTCCCTAGCTTCCACCATGCTGAGCAATTTTGATTATCTGGCCATAAAAATGTCTCCGTGAGAACTGCTGGGTGCCAAGCACTTTTGGAAATCTGGGCTCAATTGTGGGCTCCGAGCATTTAGGAAACCACTAGCTCCAAATGTAAACAGCAGTTCTATGAAGCAGTGAGTGAGGGTCATGTAAGAAGCATACACAGACTTCCAAGTACGTACATTTTCTCAGTTTCCCTTAAATGCTGTAATCTATACCCTCCTCCTGCATGATACCATATAAATAGACATAATCATGTTGCAAATCTTTCTACTGAAATAAAAACAAACTTCAAAATTAAGTTAAAACCTGTTGTAAATATTTTCTACTTCAGTGCCTAGTCTCTCAGGAAAAATACTATGATGCTCCTTAAAAATTTTCCATCTTCTTCAAAATGATGCAGTGTTGGTGCCATCAGAGAATGAACTGTATTAATGTGACAGGAGGAACCATAAATTCAGTAAGAGTTGGACTGTGATGGACAGAATCCATCACATTTCTGGAAGTGACAGTATTCTCCCAATCCCACTGGAAAAGGAACAACAAACACAACCCAAATCCACAGGATAGGAATTGTGTGATTGGAATTAACAGACGCTATTTCCCTAACTCGTACCAGTAAGTACATGTTTACAATACCAACACCTTCTGCTTGAATTTGCTCTGCAGATGAAGTTCCAGGTCGGTCTAGGTATCTATTCACAACAATTCACATTTTCTGAATAGAGGTGTTGCCAGCTGTTTCAGTATTGACATTTAAAGATTCTATTGGCAACACTCATTCTCTCCCTCCTGTGGTCTCAGGACACGCACTGCAACTTCCTGCTTCATGCTTTTGGGGAAGATTGTGTAAAACACTGCTGTTGTGAGGCCTATTGATACAAGTACTCCAAAGCTTCTGTGAGTTTATCCTAGGATTGCACTTCCCAGGCCATTCTGTGATGTTTGGAGAATGCTAGTATATCCCCAAGAAGAAGACACAAGGGAAGTTCAGCAGTATTTACTACCCTTTGGAAAGTACCCTTTGCAAACACATGTGCCAGAAATTCCTTGTAAGAAAAAAGTTACAAGGACTTTTGCTCCTTTACTCTGTACATGTGTTTGTTCCATCAGTGTGCATCTAGCTTCACTCATAAGGTTCTTCTGGCATTGGGAGCTCCTGAAATTGACGAACAAAGCATTTCATGTGACCCACAAATCAACCGGATACAAATTTTTGAGTCGTCCAGGAGAAACTTCTCAGAAAACCATTTGTAAGCAACCTACAGGCTGAAATACGGTTATATGTGACATTTCTTGAATAATTTCCAATGACATGTGTAATTGTATAAATGCTTATGGAGCATTTGCAGTCAAAGTTTGCCACCACGAGCACTTTATTTTGCTTGCAAATAGTTTTTTTCCACCTCAATCTTGCAGTTGTATTACAATAACGTACGTAGCTTCGTCACTTTTAATCATTTACAAGCAAGTGAAAAATTCCAACCAATTCAGAACGCTGCAAGATAAACAGTCACTGTGGCTTTATGAAAAGTATGGTTTCTGCTAATCCTACATGCCAGTTACTTTCATTCTGTAAAAAGAAAAGGGGTTGGAACTGTTGCACAGTGCCCGAAGGGATTCTGCAGCTTTGTGTAGATGCTGCTAATCTCAATAGTTGGGCCAGAATCACAAAAAGAAATCAAACGCCCCACACAGACAGAGCTTCATTAAACATTAAATTAAACTGGCATCAATGAGAAAAGCATTGGTTAGTAATTTAATGAGAAAGATGGACACACAGAAAGCAAGGTAAAACAGGAAGACAAAGACATGAGTGGGGAAAGAAAGGAAGAGTGGCATAAAACATTTTCTTCAATTGCTTTCCATGCTCTTCAGAAGGGAATACACAATTCAATGAAGTAACATTTGAACAAAGAGGGTATTTTTGTTCCAATAAACGCTTCATTTCCTTCAAATCTGGATGGCAATGCTTCCTCTTTCAAAAGTGCCTCCTATTGATTCATAATAGTTAATCCCCTCATTTTTAGGTGACTCTTGTCTTTGCAGAGGAAAAAAAATCAGAAAAAGGGGTTTTGTTTCTTACTTTGTTTCCCTCCCTGTTCTCTGAGAGCTTATGGAAAACACTTTTCTATTTGTAACAGGATTCCTACCTACTGCAATTTAAATGTGCTAATGGAAATGCTGGGGGGAAAAAAAATCACACAATTTTTACACGTAGAACTGTTTCTAAATTAAAACAATGAAACTTCTGTTGTGAAAGCTTTGGCTGAGGTTTGTTTGCTTCCCTCTTCTCCAGCCTTGAGCCCCCTCCCCTGCCTCTCTCCCCTCCTCTTCAGGTGCTTAAGAAATCAAGTGGCTGTTCTGTGCTTCCATGTAGCAGTTTGCAACGCAAATGGATTACACAGTGCAGATTATGCCCTTTAGGCCTTTGCAGCACATTTCCTTTTTCCTTTTTATGGTATAAATCACACATTTCTTCCAAGTGCAACCATCACTAAGCTACACCAAACCCTCCTGATCTGCAGCAGTCAGAAAATCATGCTCATACACCAAAAGAGGACTGGCACACTGCACCCAGTGGCTTTAATTAGGATGAGGAAACTGTCTGAAGTTCAAGTGCGCAAAGCAGGTGGAAGTTTTCTCTTCCTAACTGTTCACAGTAACTTCTGTCGGATAGAAAGGGCTCCTAAACAGCAATATGCAGGGAGATTCTGCAATGAATCTGAATGTGCTCTGTGATCAATTGCAAGCACGCTCAGGCAGATCGGGATGCAGGGAACATATGTGGATCAACCACACGGCGCCGCTCAGCCTGCAGCACAGCACGGAGGCCACGTCTGTGGAACCCGTGGACATTCAGCAAAGACAGCAAAACTGGAATTGCTGAATGTCAGGAAATCCTGGGAAAACAGGCAAAGCATGGAGTTCCTTTCTATTATAAACAACATTTCTGGGCAAGTCATGTTTGTAGGCTGCACTTGCCCAGCTACAAGTCATAAATGATCGCAACTTGTCAGAAGGAGCACTTTGCAACCCAGGAATTAATAGCCCTTGTGTACAACACTTCCTTTTGGATCAAATGCACTTGCAATCTGCTCCATTTTGCACAAAGGGGCAGATTTTCAGACAGGCTTAGCTGATATTTAGGCTACAGAATTACAAGACAGATTTTATGAATGAATGTCTTTGGACATGTCCTGGATGGAGAAAATGCAGTGAATCCATCATATATGAACCAAGGTGAGAATGGAAACCTTGTGAACATCTGCTTTCCTAACACTGGGTTGCAGTCAGGAAGATACTTTGGTTTGGTCTAAGGAAAACAAATTATTTTGAATTAGTCCTGGCTAGAATTAGTTCATTTTCCAACTTCTCCTGGACGAGATTTTTCAAGATAAATCATCAGCATGAACTGATTTTATAAATTAATTGTTAGCAGAGATTATCTTTTCCTACTTCATTGTGTTACATCACACTGCAAGTCCTGCAGAAGTTAAAAATTGAGAAATAGCTCTTCTAACTGCTGTGTATTCTTTCAGTGCAGCATTAGCTACTTGGCTTCACCCTAGAAGGAGCTACACTTTAGAAGCAATTACTAGAAGGTACCCTACATAATTCCAGTCTATGCAGGGTGGCTATGGTTCTATCACAAGTCAAAGGCATATATATGCAGAATCTTTTCGTTTTTAAAATTTGGGACCACTAGACAAAACAGTGGGTTCTATTGGTAACATTTTTTTGTTTTTCAACAGCCAGTACAATCATGTCCATATCTCTAAAACCAATCACATGCACAGGAAAATGATACAGTTATTAAAATGTCCTGTTATTGAGTTGCTTGATTTCATTTAATGTTGTTTGATTGTTATGCCAAGAGAACAAGGGCTGCAGTTATCCACCCTATGCACATTTTCTTCCTGGACACGTTAAGCCAGAGTCATAATCTTGAGAATGGTTTGGATTTTTAAAATTATATTAATGCTCATTAATAATAAATGCTATGGAATTATAGGCAATATTAATTAGAGGCTCATTGTGGGCACAAAAGAGACACATGCTATAAAGGATTTGCTATATTTATGTACAGACACTTCTGATGGGCAAAGATGAAGCGCAAGGCTATTTCAGCACCCACAGAAGATAAAGATGTTCACACACGAGTGTATGTGCCTGTATCAGAGGTATGGAAGCAATTAGTGCCAGTTGGGTGCCCATCAGCACAGCCATTAAGAGACCTTTGAGGGCATCGTCTGAGCCCTTTACAGCACCAGTTTCACTGCTGAAAAATATAAGTTACCCCAAACCACTAGAGGCCTTTCATATGCAATCATATGGTTTCAGTGTGTGAGACTCCATTTTGTTCCCAATTTCAGTCCTGCAACATAGAGTACACTACACTGCTTATTTTTCATTAATTACGCACCGTAAAATAGAGTTTAATCTCACCAACAAAAATTAAAATGTAAATTTAAGATTACAATTGAATGCGAAAAAATAAACGGTGGTTCTTAAACAGTTGTGCTACTTCTTGTGAGAGGCTTCACTGCCTTTTCTCACACAGTGCTGACAAACTTTGCAGAGTATTTGAAATTAAAAGAAAGGCGAACTGTGAGTTTGTTTTAAATGGGCCACAAAATATTTCAATATATGCTGAAGTGTTTTTTTCCCCTGCTCTCCTCAAAAGACAGAAAAACAGTTTCAACCTGCCCGAAATATCCATGAATTTATAAGCATTCTTACGCACATGGGATCCTATTTGGTCTCAATTGCTTTTCAAAGGGAGCAACCTCATCTGCACTGAGTAATTAGCTGCCAGCAAACAGCCACGATGGATTGGTAGTGTATATTTACTTCTGTCTCCTTTCAGATGCCGCAAACATTGGAGGTACTTTTGCATTCGATTTCCTCTGTCACTTGCTTTTAACCTGAGAAAGGAATACGAGCCCTTCTCTGCTGTGTACTTTCGTGATCTGAGATATACGGATGGAGAGGGTCTGTTTAATAGGAAATTATTTCCCAGTGTTTTCTGCCCTGCTTGGATTTCCTTTCTTTTTAGTATTTTTAGATGCCAAGATTAAAAAAAAAAGAAAAAAGAAAAAGAAACGGAAAAAAGACAAAACAAAACACACACACACTTGATTTATTTGTATTGTAAGACAATCCACCAAATAAAGCATGGATCACTGGGAGACTTTCTTCAATGAAAGGTCCAGTTGAACTGGTTCACTTTTAATTTAATGAATGGCTCTTTCCTTCAGACAAGGGGAAAGCCACAGACGTTTACAAAGACACAAAAGCCAACTCTAGGCTGTTTTATGTTAATTTCTTTTCTTAAAACATTTGTTTTTAACTTGAAATGTTCGAGGCAGAACTTGCAGATACAAATCCTTCCCCCTACAGAAACAAAAGTGTTTATATAGCCCATGGTAAATAAACTCTAATTAAATGTATCCATCAACCCCAGTTCTTTTATTTCACTTATTAGTTGTATTCAGAATCTAAGATGATGTTTGATGGAGACTGAAAATTAAATCTTTATCTCATATTGAATTTCATTTTTCTTTAGAATGTTACACTCTTTTCTTCTTTAGGAAGATATCATTCCCCATACTTGCAGCTTCCTACCACCAACTCCATGGCAATTTTCTGCCCTGTTTGGAAGTATTTGGACAGAAAACGTAATTACCCGATGTCATCATTTGCTGCCTCCAGTTCAGCCCAACTGGTAATTATTGTGTATTTCTACAAAGGACTGCTTCCTCTTTTCTTCCTTCCTCACTCCCTCAAAATGAAAATGCAAACAGCATAACAAAAAAAAAAAAAAAAAAAAAAAAAAAAAAAGAGGGGGGAGGCAGGGGGGGAAGAAGAAGAAACAAGAAACATGCCATCTAATATAGAGCAGAATCCTTTTTATTGTTTTTTACAGAGGTTTACGGGGAAAAGAAGAGGGAAAAAAACATATTTTGTTTTTCTCTGTGTGTCTTTGTAGTGGTTTGTTCTTGTTGTAGAAATAAAGTATTACAAATAGAAACCAGAGAGAGGTCTTGGGGGAAGAAAGGGGGGAGAAGAAAGCTCGTTTAGTTTCCCTTTTTCATTTCCTTTGCTGGAATAGTGGCTCGGAACATCTGAAGACAAAAAGGATTTCCAACGTGGGTTTGTTTGTGGCTGCACGAGCGCTCCGCGCGACGCCGGTCCGGGAGTCGGTGGGGTCACAGCGCCCCCTGGCGGCCCTGAAGGCGTCACTGCATCCGGAGCGCCGCTGCTCTGAGCTGGGAGGGGGGGAGTGAGAGACGAGCTGCTTCATAAGAAAAACCCTCTTCTTCCCCTTAAGCCCACGTTAGACGGGGTCTGATTTTGGCTCTGTGGGTCTCAGCTGCTCTGTGTGTGTGTGAGCACAGAGAGCTGCTCAGAGTTGTTCAACATCTTCACGAACTGGTTCATTCTCCTGATAGTTTCACCATTATTACCAAAGGCTGCTCATACTCTTTTTAGCTCTTTCCTTCAGTGGTGCCAATAAACTCAACCAGGGAGAGAGTTCACCAAATACACAAACATCTGTCATACTGCTATACAATCATTCTAAAACTTGTGCTGACTGCAGAACTGATAGTCATGCACTGATCTCATTATTTTTATTAGAAAACCAATTCTTTTAGTTTTGATTTGAAAGTGGTGAAATAGAGTTCCTTTGTGCAATAAAAATATCCAAAGCCTGGAAGACTGTAAGGATCCCATCTTTGCTTCATTAGGACATAATTCACTATATATGATATCGCAGGGGATGCAAGACAAAGCTGGTCATGGTATTCTGAGACATGAAGGTCGTTTGGTACAGCTTTTTGTTTATTTGATAGAAATTGAGATATAATGAAGAAAGACTTCATTGCAGTGTTTTAAGATACCAATCACAAATGCAGCCCAATATACTCTTCACTTATTGTTGTTATATAATTTCAGTGTTATTGTCTCCAGCGTTCTTAATATCGTGTAAACTCTTCCATTCCACATCATATATATATTTTTTTTCCCTAGTAACTATTCAGTAGAGGATCACTTCAGCAGGAATTACGACTATGTAATTTTTTTGGTATTATTTTAACCACAAGTGCATATACAGAAATGCACTGTCAGTGGTAAAGAGAATACCAGGTTCGGCCATAGAGTTGCACAGTCAGATATTTCCTGTGATTTTGATCATTCTGGCAGCTTTTTTTTTCCTCTCTAACACATAATTAATGTGTTTTTCTTTAGGTAGGTCTGATACTTTAAAGTTTGTTTGATATTTCAAAATGCTTATGTAAAATTTATAAAGTCTCAGAATGGAAACAACAAATATTGTACATCCTTAGTAGCGTCAATCTAAACAGGACAAGTCAGTGCAAAACATCCATCTGCACTTACAGTAATGCTTTTTCAGTAGCACGTAGGAGTCTAAACAAGGTTTAATATATAATCAATGGATGTGTCTGCCTTGCAAGCAATTTGTTAAGTTCAGAATGTAGAAATACGTTCTGCACATATGAAAGTGTTTCAAATTCTGCAGACAAAATCACAGAGTAGAAAGAAACTGCTAACCCAGATCAAAGCCAGTACAGCTTGACTGCCGTGTAAATACACATACACAAAATTAACCACCTTGAGAATACTACCTGAATTCTTCTTCCACGCTAAGCAAGGAGCAAGCACTCCGTCTTCAGCTTTTGCAGAACTAAAACCTCAATTTCTTGCATGCTTTTTCCAACTTACTGCAACAGCATCTGGCTCTGACCTAATCAATGAGATAACAGATCTTGTTCTGATCAGATTCCCTCCCTCCTACCATCCGAGCACTCAGCTTTCACGCAAGTTCCCTTAAATCTGCTGTGAGGCAAAAAACTGACCCTGGTGACACTAAATTGGTTAGAAGCAGAATGAAACACAGAACCTTAGGAATTATTTGTACAAAAGGACTGAATGAAAGATAGTGCTCCACCAGGAGAAGGAATTCTTAAATCTCCAGCAGTCATTTGCAAACCAAACTTTCCTTAAAGACAGCTGGAAAGTACAGGAGATCTTTCTCAGAAATTCTTCTCACATTTAGATGCTGTTTTCCCAGTGGCTGATATTCGAGGTGGCACAACGTTATGGACAATTTTTGAGACACTGAAGACAATTTTTCAAGGTTATGACCCAAACAAATAAAAGCCAGGAAGCGCAGCCTTAGGACTAATACCACGTTCTTACCTCTCTCGTCATTGTGCTTCGTCCCACAGAATCACCCTTTGGTTGTGTGAGGCAAGTAGGAAATAGCAGCCTTAACTTACATGTCTGGGACTCTTTCAGCTCTGTCCAAAACCTTATTGTTACCCAGGCACAAATGAATCCTTTTCTATTTTTGGGTCTGTGCTGTGCATGCATAAACACAATATTCCCTAATTATGGAAGTAATGAAAAGACCCGACTAGTGGCTTTTTTGCATGGTTTTAAGAAAAGAGAAATCATTGTTATTGCTGCAGCAAGAACGTGGAATGATAAGAACAGCAATTGCTATCAAAGAAAAACAGGTGATTTTCTGTCATTAATACTGCACAGTGCCTCATACTATTTAACATCAGTAGCATTTTGGTTTGCATTATATACCAAGGGTCCCAATTCTCTAAGGATTTTTGCACAGGAATACATTTCATGAAACATCCAAGTACATCTGAAGCATTTAGTCCAGAAAATAAATCAACTAAAAAGAAAAAAGGAAAAAAAAGGCAAAAAACAAAGAGAACATGAAAGAAAAAAGGGAATTGATAGCTTGAATCTACCGCTATTAGTTTAGTGCTTACTACTTCAATAACGCTGTGTGATGAAAAACTGAACATACAGGTTTTCTCCGTGTTGATTCTCTTCAAGTTCTTTTGCATATTTTCTCCAGCAAAATGTTTAAACTTTAACAGTATTTCAGCATTCAAACCATGATATATGTGCATGTAAAACTTCGGAGCGTGTACATAGTTATTCATTAAAGCAAGCTTTATGGTACTTGCAGTTTATTTCTGCATTTTTAAGGTGCATGCAAAAAAAAAAAAAAAAAAAAGCATTTCAGTTGGATTTCATTGAATGTGTCAGATACCTTGACATTTTAGCTACTTTAATGTTGTTTTTTTTTTTTTTAGCTACAAAAAGAAGTTCTTGAAAGAGGTTTGCTGGGGAGGGGGAAACCCTTTTAGAAGAAGGCTTGGGGCCAGGAGGGTGCAATGGGTGAAAAGACTTTATTTTCTTCAGCTCAAATTCCAAAGGAGGAAGACAGGGAGAAATAGGAACTGAAACTAATTTACCTGCATTCCTTTGTCACTGCTTGGCCCTTGACTAGTAAATGATTCCTTTCACTAGCCAATAAAACCAAATCAAAAGCAGGCTTAGAGAGCAGAGGGGGAAAGGGGGGTGGAAATAAAATAGAAGAGAGAATCAACTTAAACTCCAACACACACACACACACACACACACACACACACACAAAGAAGAAGAAGAAGAAAAGAAGAAAAGGAAGAAAGCAAACTCACTGCTCGTAGTTTCCAAAAGCTCTGAGGAACTGTGTGCCTGACTCCTTCTGCCAACTTCTCAGCATCAGCACAGCACAATGTCCTCTAAAAAAATATCCTCTACCTGCTGTCTTGCAGCATTACCTGAGGTTATTCCACTGTTACCCAGGATGGATTGAGTTGCTTTTGTCTCCTTGTAAAGCTGGCCCCATAAGCCCAGCCAATTTAGATCCAGTGGAAGGATTACACAACTCCTTCAGAGATGAAGGGTATCCAAGAACAGCTTTGCTCTGCACAAACGTGGTGCCCAGACAGTGTGCCCCTAAGATCTGGTGAATGTTCCATTCAAAGAAGTGCTGCATGCCAACATGACAGAGGCATGGAAAAGTCTGAAAAGCAGTGTGTCTGGTACTGATGGACACTACAAAAACATACCTAGCAGTAGCTTCTGCTCCTTTACATTCTAGGGAAGACAAATATTCAGGCAATGATGCAGGGTGTATTGACATAGTCAATGTGTCCACACATTACAGGCACATAGAGGTCAACTAAAACATACTTAATTTATTGAACTTAACTTTTGCCATATTAATTACTTCTAACAAATCTAGAATCAAAGAACGGTTTGTGTTGGAAGGGACAGACGAGCTGACTCCATCAAAAACAAACAAGTGATATTTTTTTTCTTGAAATGACCATATCATCTTTTTAGCTTCAAAAAGGTTTTCCCAGAGCTGAGTAGATAGTATTTTTCACAGTTGGACTCTAGATATTTCTTCTTCCATCCCTCTTTTAACTAGAAAGAACAACTGGGTAGCAGTCAGACAGACATGTAGGCTGGTAAAAACAATAATAGAGATAAAAAAATATCCAAACACTGATCTTTCAGCTGTAAACAAGTCTCTGCAAGTGTTACTAAAAAAGTCCAATAAAAGTCACGAGCTACGGTCATCAATGGAAATACAGATGATCTACCAGGATGGGTTAGGCTTTATTCTTCCCAAAGTCAGCTTATGTAAAAATTCAAGTTTTTATTTTCAAGTATTATCTGTTTACAGAGAAAAGAGGCAGAGGGTATGACCTTCTCTTGTCAGACTGAAACAGAGAACATCACCAAGAGCTCTAGAACCCTATGCTTGTGTTCTACACAGCAGCAAAGCCTGAATCAGAGGCAGCATGAACCACACAAAGCCACATGGTCAGGAGCAGAAGTGAAATTAGACTCACGCAAATTCATGAAGAGTTCCAAAAAGAATATTCGGATCTTAAAGTTACAGCAATCTAACACATGTGTCATGGTTTTATATTTTTTTTTGTTTTGGTTTGGTTCTCAGTATTCCGCATCAATACATCATGTAGTATACTGGGAGTTAAAGTGTTAATGCTCCAATTCCAGGCACCTATCCCTATACGTTACAGAAGTCATGGGATCTGGCCCTTCCGGGTGGGGCGGTCTCTTACTGCCTGGCAGTGGGTGCTGGAGGGTGCTTTCCTGGCCGTTCCAAGCTTTTCAGGTTTGAATCGGTATCGGGAACTCTCCCTCTCTCTCTCTCCTGTTTTATTTGATTTATTAGTCTCAATTTCAATCAGATTGTATTATATTGTGTTATCTTGCATTCCGATATCATAATTAGTAAAATAAGTTTTCCTCCATAGATTGTTGCCGCTGTTTTTTTGTTTTCCTCCCTTCCTTCCCATTTTGTGGGCTGGGAAGGGGAGGGCAGGGGCCTACCGCCCCCCTGTCACAGGTGTAGATTGATCTCGTTAACTCCGTGACACACATGAGATACCTCTTGTTCCCTTTGGTATCTTACTTATGAAGTATGTCATTCCCAGGCCTGAAGAAAGGAAAGTAGTGAAGCAAAAGGATTTGTCCTGTGCCGTATGCAGAGCTAGAGGTTAGCCAGGATCCAATACTACAGTTCCTGAGTCTCAAACTTGTACTCATTCCTTCAGATAAAGTTTCTCACAATTAGAAAAGAACCATCGTCTCCAAGAGCCTCAAGTTCTGCGATGTTTCAGCCAAGCTCTTTATAGACAGTACTGAAAAACTAAAATAAGGACTTGAACGTCTATTTCACATGTAAATGATTTTCAGAAAATGAGTCTGAAACAATTTGTACAATACATACGCATGGATGATTGAACTGAACTTGCTAGCATGCAACAGACAGTGCAGTAACATTTAATGAGCATTTCTTTCCTTCTTTTTCTATCATTTTTTTCCTCCACTTACAGTTTTTAGAGTTGAAGCTAATCCACAGAGGGGAAGGAACTTCATAAAACAACTCTAACTTGAGGTATCACTTTTCCACATTCTTTGAATGGAGTTTGTTTCAACTACAGAATCAACAAAGACAAATGGGAATCCCTTGATGCTGTGCTCTCAGACGTACAGGTTCTAGAAGCATGCTCATGGGGTCAGCAACAGCCACTAGCAATAGTGCTCCAGTCATATGTTATCAGCTTCTCAGAGAGCTCTGAATGATGTGCACACAGTCCTGTCCTGACTCTTCCTCAGTCTGACTCATTACCAGAATCTTTCAGAAAAACTGCTGAGAGTTACTATCCAGCTCACACTGAATTTCAGTGAAAGAGAAGCCTTTATTTCCTTGTGAAACCCTGGCATGCATGTTCTAGGGAACCATTCATGCTTGGGAAAGCAACTTTCCCTGCAGCCCAGGGGGCAGCACAAAGGAAGCTGTGCCTGAACTCCCCACTTAGGTCTATGGGCAGACACCATGAGCTAGCAAGCTCTGATGAAACAAGTAGTTAAATATTAGTCAGGAGAAATGTTAGTGAAATAGATCATAATTACCCAAAGATGTCAGGTCTAACAGTCATAAAATATCAGAGAGAGTGCAGTGACATTTGTGTGCAGATTTATTTTGACAGAGACATCTACCAGCTTTTACCTCTGCATTCAGTAAGACTTCAAATCTCAGAAGCAGAAGCTGTGACACGGTGATAGCCTCAGCCAAATCGCACCGAAGAAAGTCTGCATTTCAGAAGTGCCATATTGAGATTGGACTTAATTTAGAGGGGGAGTTTCAGTGTCTTTATCCCCTAGCCCTAGTATCAATCTCAACCTTTTAACCACACATTGCAGGTTGTCTGAGGTCAATTAAGAGAACAACAAAACAGCAAAAGGAGGTTAAAACAAAAGAAATTGTGTAGAAGATAAGTAGACCTCTTCCTGGTGGTGGAAAGAAATGCATCACAGAAATCTTAGCTTTGTCAGCGTGGATGCTAATAAACTAACAAAGATTCTTTGTTTTGTCGGAAAACCCACATCAGACTTAACACATCACACATTCAGACACATCTGGAGGAATAACAATAAGAAGCAACCGAAATAAAAAGTTTAGTCCATAGGACCATCAGTCTGCCAGAAAGGGGGTGATAGAAGCTAGGTTTAAAGGAAAGGCACTAACTTCATAGCACAGTTGGATAATGTGAAGGGCTGAAGGCATTGCATATGACATAAAAATCCAGTGGAGACAACAGGAACATCTGAGACACTCCAGAAAAAGAAGATGGCTAGAGATGGATTATACAAGAAACGGGCAAAGCAGCCAAAAAGTCTTTATGAGAAATAACCAGCTATTGTATGCATAGAAGCGCATTGCCCAGGCAACCAAATTCAAACCAGACTAAAATGTCACCAAATGAAGTGTGGTAGCAACACACATTGGTCACTCTGAAAGTAATGCTTCCTATATATTTCCATGGAAACTAGAGTAGATACAAAGAATGCAATAACACTGTTGGATAGACCATATTCTCAGCTATAAAACGTTACTTTTCAACATAGTCATCACTATTAGCTCTGCTTTTTCACCAGCAATGAACAAGAGCTGTATGCTGCACCAGAGGAGGTGATCCACTACCACTGTTGCCTCTGCTGAATGCACCATACACTCCTCATATCCATGGGTTGGTATCCAAAAGTTTTAAGCGAGCATCAGTGAATGTCAATGGGTGGTACTTTTTTTTTTTTTTCACATGGAGAAAATCTGTTCCACACCTTTGCTTCATGTATACTTCCATGTCAGACACTACTGTGTCAAACTGCCCCTCTGCTGCCACCTGTCACCAGAATGTAGTGGGGTACTGAGGGGAAGGTTCAGCCTTTACTGCCATACAGACATCTGCCTCTGATCTCATGGGTCAACATAATAAAAATAGGAGACATTACTTCTGGAGCAGCCTTTGTACAAGAAGTTATGGCCCCTGACCTGAAGTATTTGTATTTACTGAAATTAGGAATTCACAAATGTTGAGTCGGTAGTGTTGTTCAATGCTCTATTTTTTTTTTTTTCCGTTGTTTCATTTTTTTGTTTGCATTCCTGTATCTCTCAAACGTGACACCAATAATTTATGAGCACTTTTACTCATATGGCAGTATAAACATATACTGCTTTCTGTATCCTTGGTTACAAACTGGTAAGGCAAACTGATCATACATCAGTTCCAGCAGTAGGAACTTCAGCATATTTAAGGTATCTCATTTTTCTCACTTAATTCTGCAAATTTTGTAAGACTAGCAAATTACAATGATAAATTGTTGTGTGGAATAATCTTCCTTGCTCTCCCTAATCTCTTTGTCTCCACAGAGTCTATAATTTAATGGAGCAGGATGCTTCAAGATGTTGCCAAGGCCATTATCTCTAGTTGTATTAATAAACTTGCCCTCAGGACACACCCATATTAACACTACCACATGCACAGAGTATAAGACCTGCTTGACACAGAAGGCACACAAAATGCCTTAGCACCCACAGGCAACATCTCAAAGTACTATGCAACAGAACTGGGCAGGGCATTGCAAACACAGACATACGCGCATGCAAAAAAACCCTTTCAGATGCACAAGAAAGCAGGTTGTGCAACTTATTTGCCAAGCTGTAAGTTTCCTCAAGCAAACAAGTCAGCAGGAAACTCCTCAAACAAGCCAGAGCTGGCCACACAGAATATGTCTACTGCGAAATAACCCCTCCCTTTAGTTGTTAGCTTCCATAATGGGACAAACCCTGGCCAGAGGGCTTGAGGAATAGGAAGGCAGTAACAGAAGATTTCAAGATCTAGCCCATGAAATATCATAGGGAAGAGTGCCTACCAGAGCACAGAAACAAAACAAATCAACAACAACAGAAAACAAAAACCAAGTCTGTTACCAGTAACAACTCTTGCAGTAGATATTTGGATCTAAAAGCATAAAACAGTGCAGTGAGACAGTCTTCCCAAAAAAAGTATAGAACTTCTTTGTCAACTGTGACTTCTCTCAGGAATATGCAAATGCACTACAGATTAATATTGTTATACGTACAATCATCTTAAGTGGGCATTGAAGTAAACACTGAGTGTTCCTGGTACGTTGTGTCTGATCTGCTTGCCACCAGCATGCTTTCTGGTACCACAGAAGAAAGAGATGACGTTGGTCAACTATAATCAAACCTACAAGGGGAAAACAATTGATTTCTTTCATGCATTTTTGACCCATGTTGCAGTTTGAATTTTTATTCTCTGAAAACACTACAAAAAACAGATTCAACCACCATGATGCCTTTCTAGCATATTCCCACTTTATCCTACCATATTTACAGACACATATATTAAGCCAGCCTTGGCTTTAGCTAAGAGCAGGCTGATTTGCAAACACTCAAGATCTTCCAGCTTCTTTCCTTATTTTTCTAATAGTCAAGTCAGTTCCCCATGCTGGGCTATTAAACATACCCACTAATTCATGTCAGGACACCTTACTTCTTTTTGATGCCTTCTGCAGTGTGTGGTCTACTAAACCAGTGGAGGAGACAACAATGATTTTTCACAACTTCTTCATGTTCCCTTCACAGAGCATCTTCTGCCATTTGAGTAGACCGTAGTAACCCAGTGTAACAGAAGCGAAAGAAGATATCAGGCAGTTTTTCACATTCACAGTATGAATTCAGCAATGACAGTGACCTCTCTGCCATCTTACATCTCTGTGCTTCTTTCATTTTGTCTCTGGCTGTTTCATCTCTGTACACTTTAGCATCCAGTCATCCATTCTACCCTTCATTTCCAAGATGCTGTCCACTTAAGAACACCTACTAGCAATGATGAAAGAAAGGTGCTGTGAATCTCAAGATAGACTAACAGAAAGACATGCTGATGTCACCCTTCTCCTTGAGCTGTAAGATTTAGCCTGGTTTATTACTAATACATAAGTCCCATACTTATGTCTCCCACTGCCTTCACTTTATCCTATAATAGACAGAGCTGCAGATAAATTTTTTTCCTCTCAGAAATCCATCACACTAGACACTGAAGAGTTGGGGCAAGGAAATACATTAAAATAAATGAGTTTTGTTCTTTGTTTCTATCTGGCAAAGGAAGTATTCTCCATACCATGCCATTTCAAGGCCTTTCTGTGAAAATCCTTCCTCTTCTTTAAATAACAAGGGGTAGCAGTCAAGGGAAAGCATGGGCTACTTGATCCATTGTTTGGCCCCCAGCCAGGTACTGCTGGCCCCTCTTTCCCTCTCTGCCACCCGTTTTTCTATCGTTCCTGTAATTTGGGGAGATTAAGATGTATAGCCTGTAAATTGGCTAAACTTTTCCAGGCTGCTTTAATGAGACTTCATATAATAGAGTTGGCTTTTTTTCCCCCTTTTTTTTTTCTCTTTTTCTTAATATTTTCCTTAACGTGACCCATATGGAAATAAAAAGATATATTTTTTAATGTATGCTAGATTATGGCCGACATTTTCCCCAAATTAAAATCCATGCTTCAGCAGCAGCATACATTTTCAATGATGTCAAATATATTTTTTCAGCCAACTGGCTGGGGTCACCGTTATAACTCAAAGTTTAAGTGTGCTGGATAATCAGTAGAACATGTGAGCCTCTGTGGGGCACTGTGGTTGCCTCGGCACAGCAGCACTCTCCTGCTAAGGAGCACACTGGACCTATTCTACTCTCAGGCAATCAGAGAGGCAGCACAGGGTAGTGCAAAGCTCTGCCTCCAATGGGCTGACAACCACACGGCTCACAACAGGAACCATGTGGCACCAGGCTACATCAACATCAAGATCCCCCAGCAGAGATCACCAGAATGCAAAGATCACCAGTATGCAAGCATCGTGCTCAGCAACAGACTAAACTTATAGACCAAGCTAATAATGCCAGGCATCTCCCTCTTGACAGATGAGGTGCCCTTCACTTCAAGTGAGGTGCCCTTCACTTCAAGGCTTGTCAGCCATTGGTGTTACCATTCAGTTGGAAATAATTCCCAATGGAAGCAGCCAACAACTGTTCTTAGTATTGTTACAGCATGTACACTACTAAGTACTGACTTCTCTGATATTTCTCACCTTAAAAATACAAATAAAGTTGGAAAATTGGTTACAGGTTAGAAAACGCTTGGTCCCAACTAATAATGTTCCTTAAAAGAACACATGTTGCCTGCAATTATGCAGTATTTAAGTGAAATTCTTTTAACATATCTGGGTAGTCTAAATTCAAACAAACTGGAAAAATATTTACCAAATGTAAGAGCAAAAGAGGAAACTGTAATGATTTTGCTACGGATATTGATTTTTCTATTTAAACTGCTTTTTTCATTAGAAAAGCATTTAATAACAAAGCCTCGTTGATTTGAGAACACAGATGAAACATCAGGCTTTCAGTGATTTTGCTTTAATATTTTCACATTATATCTTGCCATCAAAGATTGCATTATAATCCTGTCCAGTCAAAAATTCCAGTTTCCAACAAAAGGATGTTCATTCAGCTTTCCAAAACAATGTGTTCTGACTAATTTCAGAGCTCACACAAGAACACAATGATGTTTTAGGATAGAAAACAAAGACCTTGTCCATAGCAAAGAGTGCTGTGTGGATGTTTCCATTGGCTGGTGTAGAGACAGTTGCCCCAGTAACCCCAGAATGGATGCATTTCAAATAGGGAAAACCCACCATTTCACTTACAGTGTTTATTTTGAAGAGTGGAAAATTCTTATCAACTATAGCAACAAATGCTTCTCTCATAATGGAAGTGACCCCACTCAGAAGATTAAGCGTGTCAGCTCTGTTGGGTTATTTACAGTGACAAGCCCTCTGCAGTTAATGCATAAACACCCACCAAAACTTGACAGGCAGTTGAAGTGGCAGATAATTTAGGCATGAGGGATGATGTTACCTCAGCCCGGATTTGAAGAGGTTATGTGATATGTGCCAGGCTTTTCCTGACAATACATTTGTTGTCACACCTGCCTTGCCCAACCCCTACAACTTAGCATCAGTGCTGTGTTTCTCCCACATGACATCTGCTGAGTAATGTTTCATCGCGTGAAATATTCATTTCTCACCTGTGTCTCACAGGCAAGGAGCCCCCTGCAGCCCTGCTCTACTGCTGCGCAGCCCCACAAAAAGTGAGCTACCACAAGGCAGCTGCAGCAGGAGCATTCAGTGGAGCTCAACCAGGTAGGGGACCTGCCAGCCCTTCAGGCAGGGAGGTGCCATCAAGAGCTGTAGCCTGTTGATACAAGCTGAGGGAGGAAAACAGAGAGTTAGGTAAAGGACTTGGGGGTACTGTTGGATGGCAGCTGGATGTGAGCCAGCACTGTGTCCTCACAGCCCAGAGAGCCAACTGTATCCTGGGCTGCATCCAAAGCAGCACAGCCAGCAGGACGAGGGAGGGGATCTGCCCCTCTGCTGTGTGCTGTGAGACCTCAGCTGCAGTGCTGCATCCAGATGTGGAGTGCTCAGTGCAGGACAGACATGGGGTTGCTGGAGCACAGCCAGAGAGGGGCCACTAAAAATGAATGGAACACCTCCCTATTAGGACAGGCTGACAGCTGGTGCTGGAGAAGAGAAGGCTCAAGGGAGACCTAAGAGCTGCCTTCAGTATCTAAAGGGAGTGTAAGAAGGAAGGGGACAGTTTTGCAGGATCTGTTGTGAAATGACAAGGGGAAGTGGTTTCAAACTAAAAGAAGGGAGATTTAGACTGGATATAATGTAAAGGTTTTTTTGTGATAAAGGTGGTGAGGCACTGGCACAAGTTGCCCAAAGAGGTTATGAGTGCCTCGTCCCTGCAGACTCCTTGAGGTCAGGCTGGATGGGGCTCTGAGCACCTGATCAGCTGCAGGTGTCTCCGTTTATTGAAAGGCAGTTGGATTAGATGGCCTTTAAGGGATTCTTCCAGCTTAAACAGCCCTATGATACCATGATTCTATAATTCTATGATTCTGAAGCAGTTTTGTACCACGACACTGAACACATGAAGTGAAACTGGGAAGTAAAACATTACGTCATGGGTATCTGACCTCTTGGCATGCCTGGGCCACACTGAGTGAAGAGGCTGCATAGTTGCTCCAAAAATAATGCCTTCTATTTGTTTCCATGGAAACTAAAGCCGGTGAAAAGAGAATAACATTATTTGATAGGGCACATTCTCAGCTACAGAACACTGTTTTTCAACATATTCACCACCTTTATCTATGCATTTTTGCCAGGAGTGAATAAAAGTCTGAATATCATGGTTCCATGTCAGATGCCATTTTGTCAGATTGCCCTTCTGCTGCCACCTGCCACATGGCAACAAAACACAACAGGATTGGTAGGAAGGCTCAGCCTCTACTGTCACATCATCAACATTCACCTCTGATACTGTGGGCCAACATAAATAAAATAGGATACATTGCTTTCAGAGCAACTCTTATAAAATATATAATATAGTTAATGTGTATAAATAACAAAACTTATTTTAATAGTATTTTTTTATTAAAAAATAAAGAAAAGAGAAGAACAAAAACATAAAACTAGTCAGACATTTCACCTTGCTTTTGTGAATTAATGCTTCAGATTGGTTCAATGGAAGAGGTTGCAATTCTTGGTGAGTTCTCAAGGTGCTCATCAGAGATTTCTGATGAAATTTTATTCTTCCTGTGTTCCATCCTTGACAATAATTGTTCATAAAAGGACATATGCCACAAAGCGATGACATGAATAAGACATGATTTTGAAGTGAATGATATTTTCTCTGGTAAGACAGGTCTTATTAAAGTCTGATAGAGAGACCCAATCAGATTTTTGAGTTGGATACCTGAAAGCCAGGAAGCAGTGTTCCAACCAGTTGTCTGGATGAGCTGATGTAGAAGAGTAAGAATGGTTGACATGGATTATGATGCAAAAACATTGTTCTCAATATTATCAAACAAAAATACTTTGAAAGGCCCAGAATATGGCTGCTGCTCAGCAGAAGAACGATGCTACCTATCAGCTGAAATATGTTTTTGCTATCTTAGCTATATATGAGTAACCCTGGGACTTAATCAATCTCTGGAAGTCACAATTGCAAAGAACAAAATCCATTTTTGGATTTTGCAAAGAACACAATCCTTTTTTTGTATCATAATATCAAACTCTTGTACTTTGCTAAATGAAATCTAGTATGCTACCATGAAGCAGATTTCTGAGACTCCTTCAGTTGTGAGTGGGCTGGAGGGAGTTCCCTAACACATCCAACCACTAGATTTCAACTTATTTCACTTTGTGTGATATTTGGAAGTGAGCTTCCTGAAGCAATACGGGGAAAGAGATGCTGTAAGCATGAGGATAGAGTACAGTTTTGTTAACATATCTGATTTTTGAGTCACCCATTTGGCTGCAGAAATATGTAACTTCTGCTGATATTCAGAGCCAACTGCAAATAGTAGTACCCGTATGAAAGAATTCCCACTTCCGATCGATAATTTTTTTCAGTATGTACAGTACTGCCTTCCTCACCACTGGGTATGTTATTTTGCATTGCTACAGATTGTCACTGAATATTGAGATTAAAGAGTTTTCAGTGACAGAGAATGGTTACATCTGTAGAATTGGGTCCAAGATGGAATACAGCAATGGGCAGAAACAGCAATCATTCACAATTTAAATAGAGCATTGATATGTATGTTATTCTGGTCATCAAACTGTTTTGCGCTGTGCAATAGTAGCAAAGACATCAGCTAAATCTCCACATTCCATAAATAAAACAAGAAATTCCTTCTGAACTTAAAAAAAAATACTTCATACTATTTTTCTCAAATCATATATAGCTGTTTGTTATGTATCTCCAGGCTCCACTTGGAAAGTGAAGGATGGAATAGAACTAAAAGCCAAAGAATGGTACCTCTGAATTGACAAAGATTAAGGTATACCAGAAATCTCATGAAAAGAATGTGAGTTATGTGAGTTCTAGAGAGTGCTCTCAACCAAAGATGTCCAGAGAAATACCAAAGTCATCCAAGTGGAATAGAGAAAACGTGAAGAGGAGGTAAGATTTTTTTAAGAGATTTGGAGATGCTGAACAAGATAAAACTCCAATGGTAATGGGGAAAAAAAAAGAAAAAGAGAGAGAGAGATCAAAGTTTTTGTTTTTGCCATCAGCAATAGATATTACCCTAGTTTGGCTAATGATATGTAGAGAAAGGTACAGAGGACTTCTGAAAACTCAGACATGAGAACTGAATTTCTGCGCTCTTTAAAGGTTGCCCAGGCAATGGATGGATCAAAATCATATCTACTGTCTGACACAGCTGTGTTCAGCCATACACCCATGTCTAAGAAACTTTCATCCAGCTGCCAGGACATCCATAGTGTGAAAGCAAGTAGCATAGGCTCATGCCACCTGCCAGCTCCACACCACTGTAGAACAAGTGCTGCAGAGCCATTGCAGCACAATGCACTTGTTTCCTGTTTAGATACTCTACAGTGTACCTGTAAAATTATTTCCAATGGTCATCCAACACTAGTAAGTGTTTTGTTTTTTCAAAAAAAAATGATCTAATATTCATTATGGCACTTCAGAAATGAAAATAGCTGAAGCCAAGCTAGAAAAAGGCTATATTAAATGAACAAATATCATTTCTACCAGACAACTGTAATAACTTCTAGTTACAGGGCTGTGGAGAAACTGACAGCATCATTTCTTTCGGATACGATGATGTCACAGGGCACAACTACGGTCTGTTGACTGAAGGAGATTTTGTATTCCCATGTATCTTATCATCAGCACTTTCCAATCAATTTTATCCTTTTGAGGAAGGGAAGTGAGAGTTGGAGGTTGGATTTTTATTAGACACAGCTGGTCTGAGGGACGTCATTCGTTCCTAAAGCAAGGGCTGTCTTTCATGAAGCTGTTAGCAATAGGGGCAGACGGTGGGCAGGGGAATCACTAGAAGTAGTTTCAACAGCCGGGGGTCAAATTATAGAGAAAAGTGGAGAGAAGTGAAATTTATAATCTATAATTTGAAACCAAAATAAGAATGAGACAAGCTTATTTGAAGGACTGAAAGGAAAAGGATGTGATATATGGCCTGATACTGCCAAGCAAAATGAACACTGCCATTGCACTATTACTTTGTGGACAATCCAAAAAACCAAAAGGACCAATTAAGGCTGTCTCCGTGGAAATCTAATTAGGTCGTACAAACAATCCCCTTTGTTAATATGACCCTTAAACTGTACATGGACACTTTAAGAAGTCTGTAGCAGATATACAAAGATTGCGATCCATGAAGGGAATAAGAATTGAATTATCAAGGAGTAACAGATTAGGAACTGCTATAGAGAAAAGTCTACAAAGAAAGGAACTAAAGAATTGGGAGTGGAACATGAGAGCCAAATGATTCCCCAGATATTAGATTGTCCTGTTATGGGAGGGCTCTGAATCTTCTTTGCTTGCTTTAACTTAAGGGAGTGGAAAAGAGCAATTGGTAGGAAACAACATATTTTGGGAAAAAAATGAAAGCACTTCCAAATATAACAATGTGGGAAATACCATGTTAAAACTATGTGCTTGCCTGGATAGAGTCCTGACATCAGTAATTGCACATAACATCCTCATGAAGGAGTTATAAAGGAAGCATCAGTCTAAATTAAAAATAGACCAGTGGGACTACTTCTGGCTTCAGGAGATCATACAAGAAATGTGCCAATAGTATGTGGATCCTTACCCACTGCCAACTGTACTGGTTAAGATAACAGCAGCACAGTGGGACCTATCCATCCTCATACTGAAATTGTAGTCCATCTTTACTCTCATTTGCTTCTTTTCATTTCAGGCTCCCAGGTAGCAGATAATTTTCACACCTAATGATCCTATTAAGTCCTAATAATGTGGCTTCCTCCATGACAGAGAACTCCACACCTGCACTTATGATAACTAAATGCAAAGCAAAATTTCTTTGAACATAACCTAGAATGTTGAAACAATAGTGGACTTAAACATAGTGAGATACTGTATAGGCTATTGATGTTCAAGTTATATAGCACAGTATCTACAGAGAGGGAATATAATACAGGAATCATTTCAGAAAGCATACATTGAATCATAGAATCATAGAATAGCTCAGGTTGGAAAAGACCATAAAGATCATCAGTGGTACAGTTTATAACATACTTGGGATGCACTGCTCTTTGTAACCAGTGAGGGTGCAGTATTCACAGTACTTGAGCCATGTAACTAGCCCACTTCGGGTAAATTTACAGATGGGATATTCACAAAAGGAGAGTTATGAGCTATTTGCAATGAAGAATAATACACCCCAACATTTACAAGTAACAATGCAGAATGTAATATTTCAGAATGGCACAATCACTTACAAATAGCTCACTACTATAAAGGACCTAATTCAGAACTTAAAGTCATAGAGAGTCTTCCTATAGACTTCAAGTCCTCTGATTCAGATCCCCAAAGAGTCAAAACATGAGAAATTCTTTAGGCACTTCAGTAGGCATATGCATTCTAACCCAGCAATGCAGAGGTCCTACTGTCTTTATTGATAGTATGTGAACTATTTAGTACCCATACGAGAGAGGAAATACAGTGCTTTGTTTATTCTGTATTGAATAACTTCCTGATGATTGTGTACAAGGAACTTATAGTTCAGCCCACATTAAAACAACATCACTCTCTGCCCAATTCCTTCACTCATCATCAAGGAACGTTGCAAGTCTATCTGTCCTGATGGAGATGGATTAGAAGAACTGTTAGGATTATTTTCTACCTTGCTGTCTGTGATTCTCTCAACTTGTTACCTTCAATAGATTTCACCAGTATCTTTTGCCTTACACCTAAAAGCAAAGATTGAATGCTGCCATTCTCAGGAGGAGGCTGTGAATTTTAGAAGCAGCTCTGAAAATGGCATCAGTAATGGTAGGTACATGAGGCAGAATTTCTTTAAACTTAACTATTTCTGGGCAATGTTTTATAGAAAAATGTCCTAATTATGGAGTATTTTCTTTATTCACAATCTGTCATTTATATATACAAAAGAAGGAAAGAATTTTATGAGAGTTCAACTTGCCATAACTGAACTGCATTTCATTTTGGGTTGAGAGGGAACTTGTTTACAGTAGATTTTTGCCTGTTGCAAATAAAACAGCAAAAGTTTACTAGCAGGGGTTTATAGAAGGCCAAAATTATAAGGACAAAAGTTATTTCTAAGCATTTATTAAAATGAAGCCATATATGTGCCAATTATATTCAGACACCCTGTATATCAGCAGGTGCCATCACACATAGGAAACTGCAGGCAATGATTTGGTAGCACACTAACTGAATTGATACGGTATTTTGCTAGCCCCTATGACATCATCATTGCTGGATGGCTCTTTAGAATAAATAACCTCTTCCACATGTCCCTAAGCACGTGGCTCCTGAAATAAATTTCAGTTGCTGTAAGGCTCAAGGACGTCCTAAATCACCTTGGGTTAATAAGTAGCAGAAATAGAGGAGGAGGGGATCCCAGTTTTGTTTTCGTTATTCCATCAGAAATATTTCAGATGAAGTCATTGGTAAATGCACTAGATAAAATGCAGGTAATTGAGAAATAAAAATGTGAGGGTGGGAGTAGTGCTCATGTCGGATGTACACATGAAAAGCTGTGGGGCACAGTGAGGCAATTCGTGTATTCCAGAGCTTTTCTTGGAATCATGGCAGCTTTCAAGACAGGATGAGGTTCAATAACTGTTTAAAGTGCATCTCTTTGTCAGGCATCTCTGTGAGATTTGTGCTAAGAGAAATTCTTTAGAATAGAGAGAAAGTTGAATTCTGCTGTTTGGACCTAATCCACAACTCTGGAATGTAAACTTCAATCTCACGCTGTCTCTCTGAACAGATAAAACTGAGAAGGTCTGAATAGATGTGCTATGGTTAAAAAATAAAGAGCTGCTGATTTAATTAGAAGTTTCAAGATTAGTTCTCTTTCAGAAACTAGCATGAAGATAAGCCCTTGCTGAGTTTATGCTGATGTCTTCTGAAAGAGTTCAGTTGATTTATTCCAATGCTGTCTTTGCTTACCGGTCTGTACAGCAGAGACAACTGTCTCTTGAGATAACTTGTGGCACAATTCATATAGCACGACCTATCTCGGCAACAAAAGATGGGACTATCCAAGATACTCAGCTTTCTTTTCACCAAATTTCTGGAATTTTTGGATGTGGTTTCTAGCCATGCACATGTGATGCACCATACAGAATAATAAGGTTGGACTCTCTAAAAGTTTGTGAAGTTTGAATTTGAACGTGACTACTGATCAAAGTCTTTTACTACTCCTCATAGCAGCACAAAATAGATCTCTTCCCAGTTAAATCCAGAACTTTTGGACGTTAAAAAGAGATTCTTCGGTAGAATTTCTAGAAACTTTCTGCTCTCAAGAAATTCTAGCAATTTATTGCTTATAGTCATGTTCACTTTAAATATTGAATCTGAATTGCAGAGTTCTATATGTTGGTTAGAACCTGGAAAGCTACAAATCTGATTCTCTTTACTGCAGTACTCTTAGGTCCAGAAGAAGTCTTAAAATGCATAGATAGAGGTGCCTTCAGGCTGGAAGAACAGTCTTTTCTTTTGGAATTGGCTTTATGCTTGGCCAGAGAACCAAATGTTTTAGGACAGAAGAGGAGGTAAATCCTCTTTAACCTGGAAAGAGTTGTTTTGAGATGATGGACCTCATTTTGCTAATAAGATTGATTTTGTGAAGTTCAAGGATGATGAACATGTTGTCAGGAGTCACTGTTTATAACTGTGTAACCTGCTGCTATAATTGATCAAATTGAAGTGAACCTTATGGCATTCATGTTTTCCCAAAATGAGTTAAAACCTTGCTGTACAAGGAGGGATGAAAATGCATTTATTTATATCCAGGCATGTATATCCTTACTGCATTTTAAATGTTATTTCATGCTATTGCAATGACATAAAATTAAAACCGTTGGATGGTACATGGCTGGGTATTTACACTTAATTTGTTTGCTCCCATGCCATATTTTCTCTGTCCTGCATACACAGTAATTTTAGAAGTTTGACAGGACTCACCAGAAGAGTAGGGAGATCTGCAGTAGCATTCACTTGTTTTGTGTATCCTTCTGCTGCCTTCCTAACAGATGATGATTTCCCTAAGTTGACCTCACATAGACATTGCACTTGGTTCAGTGTCGTAAGCATCCTGAATGTTACCTCATCACCTGCAGAAGAGGTAACTTTACATAAGGTCAGTCTTGGCTTCTCAACAGTTTCCCCCCTGTCTCTCAACATCTGTAGTGGAATACTACCATATGACTTCAGTCTGCCCAGGAAAGTGGTTAGCTGCACAGGAGCAAAGACACACAAACTGTTTGGTCAGTAAGCAAGAAGAAAGGGGCGAGTATAATCACACAGGTGTTGGTAAATTGTAGGTACACACAGAATGTACAAAGATAAGGGATTCTCTGAGTGTGTGGGAGGGAGAGGCTGGGAATTAGATCTGGGACAGAGTGATGATGTTTTCCAAATATAAGGTTTTTCTTGTCCTCCCATCCACATTATGATTTTTTCTCCTTAGACCAGATAATAACAAAATATATAAGCATAAAAGCTTGACCTGAGTAGTGTTTTTCAAGAGCTGTAAGGGGTCCATTTACAAGGAATTGCCACCTCTGGTAAACAGAACAAACAAAAAAAAGATAAGAAAAGAAGCAGTGTATCTGCTTTCTATAGAAGAAATTTGTTGAGCTTGCAAATGCAGTGGAAGAAGTATCCAGAATCAGGTTTTCCCTTTCTTTTTATGTGTTGTACTCTTACACTGAGCTGAAACCAAGTTTGACATGAAAGTAATACATGCAATACTGCACACCTCAAAGCAGTTTGGAGAGTGAAGTTCCAAGTCCTTTTTCTGTTGTTACGCTGTTGAGCACAATGTCATTTTTGTTTTGGTAGGAGATAAATAAGGCAAAAAAAACCACCACCACTTACTACACGAAATGTTGAGCAGTTCTTTGATTGGCATCAGTTGGCAGATCAAGTGCTGTACAGCTGAACAGAACTTCGAAGCTGTGACAAGCAATCTTTTAGTGAGAAAAATATAGAAGTCCGCTTGCATCCCTTTATGTACATCCCTGCCATTGCATAGCAGTTCCCCACAGTGCAATATTTTCCCTTCTCCTTTGTTCAACACTGTCTTAAACAATACAAACAGCATGGTTTCACAAATTCCTTGCAAAGTCCACTCATCTGACATTTCATCCCACCACTACTCACTAAACAGCTCCAGAGGAGCTGAGGCAATATCTTCCATGACTTGTTGGTTGGATGCTGGTGTGTTCCACTTACCCACTGCTTCCAGGGCAGCTGTCAAAGGTAGAAGCAGTCAGAAAGCAGTGAAGGAGAAACTGGAGGGGAGCACCTGGCGTGCTGAGATCACACTAGTAATAGCTGGTTTAAAATTTCTGTCAGTGATGGGCGGTTGAGAGACACTTGACATTTTTATCACAGGATAGTGGAGCACATGGTAATTTCACTGTTAAATACATGGTGGCATGTGCTTGCATTTTACTGGTGTTTTTCTATCTATTTGAGCACTTATCTGCCACATTTCCCTGAATGCAATGACTTGTTTCATGAAATTGCTTTGCACTTGTTGTCTTTCAGCCCTCATGCCACATTGCAATAGAAATTCAGTAGGAAGGAATTCCATTTTATATCCCATCTCTAAGAGCATACTCTCAGAGACTGGATGTTTTAAAATATGCGAATAATGTAGGATTTTGAGGAACAGTCCATTGAGTAGCCATCTCAGAGGAAAAAAAAAGCTTTCTTTCAGGTACTTAGGCCTTCAGTGAGCATTTCATCAATTATTTGCTACACGGAAATAGTTCTCCCTGATCCTGAATCTAAATCCCCCCATCCTCTGCCTCATCCCCTACATTTATAGAGCATCCCCATATTTACAGATTTTGTCAAAGTGACATTGCACTGTTACTGTTTCCATCACAAAGTAGGTATTGCCATAATGCAGCCTTTCAGCTTCACGTAGGAACAGCACTGCCTGAGAAAACTGTTTGCCATTGTTTCTATACGTATTCATATTGTGTACCTTATGGACTATGTAATGGGATATCTATCAGTGACAAAGTGGTGCTTTGGATGTCCTCATCAGAACTAGGCAGAGGTTTCATCTTCACGTTTTAAAAGCTCCCAGCTTGGTTGGATCTGTATTATAAAGATTCCAAGCTACATTCTACTGTCATAACATGCTTGAAACGATACATGCAACATACCTACACTTGACATTAAATCTCACGAGGCAGAGGGACCTTGACAATCATTTCCCAGAAGCACTAAAAGATACACGCATCAGGCCAGATTTTGGTAAGACTTAACTCATTCCACAACCAGTCAGGGTCCCATGCAGTAAATTTTAAGTATGCCCTTTAAGATTACTCTCAAGATTATTAGCACGTGAAAAAGCCTGCATGCGTTTCCATGCATGCTGCCTAATGCATTGAAGCAACCAAGTCAGTAGATGACCGGTGTGTGCTCTCTGACCTCCCAAGAAGAGAACCCAACTGAGTCTCTGACAAGCCTTGTCCTTCACACCCTTGAGACCTTGCTATAAGCACTGTTCCTGCAGAGCAGTCAGGGCAGCAAGAGGAAGGCTAGGACAGAGGACAGCAAATCCAGGGAAGTTTAGTTTAGCAGGCTATAAATCCCCCTTCCCCTCCTCCCCTCTTTATTGCCTGTCTTTGGAAAACACAATCCGATATAAACCAGAGAGAGTGGAAGCAGGGCAATAAAACTGTACGGCAGGAGCACCGAGTGTCGCAGGGGTGTTATATTACTGGCATTCCAAGTGGCTGATGTCAGGCAGTGAGCACAAGGGCCCACAAGCCACCAAGGCAATGAGATTTCCCAACTGTCCATTGCAGCCCTCTGACATCCCTTCTGCTCAGATCTGTTCTTGGCTGTTGTGCCATTCATCTCTTCTGCCCTTTGCTACTTCTGTGTCCTTGAATTATGGCTTGAAGGGCTGGGCTGCAGTGTTTTGAGTCAAGATTTTCTTGAAACACCTAGTGTGATCCCTGGTCCATTTGTCGCATGATCAGCAATGACAATCAGACAAAGATTATTTCTTAAAATTCACATGGCTGACTTAAAGTCTATTTACACATTTACTTATTATTTGAAAAATAATTTGCATGAATCTAACTCATTTTATACAGGGCCAAAAATGATTAGCTGTTCTGAGTGCATTAGACAAGCTCTTTAATAGCTTTCACAGGACAGGCTCCTTTCAGCTATCTACAAGGCAGCAAAATTTGTGCAGTGAAAGAAGACAGTGTTTCCAATTGTCTTTGACAAAGTTTGCTGTGAAAAATTGAAGAAAGATGTTTAACCACAAGCATGAGGTATAAGTATTGCTCAGAAACCCAGACCTATTTATATTCGTAAGAACTTGCACCAGTCTGGGTTCTTGGGGTTAGGTTTTTCTCTTCAATTGTCTGACAGTTAGGTCTTTGCTATTAGCTAACTGGCAAAGCTCCCCTTATAACTGCTAGAATGTAGGAAATATCTCTAAAAAACAATTCATCCTGCTTTTTTTTCAGAATATGGTTGCACAATCAAAATAAGGCCTTCCTAAGTCAGATGCAGCCATTCTTCTGTAACTAATCTTTTTCCCATTTCTTGTTGTTACTGTTGTTCAGATTTGGTTTTGGTTGGATCAGTTTCTTGACACAATTCGTTACGCAGCTGTGTGAAAGCCTGCTGGCACAAGGAAGATGGCAAAGTGTGCAGCTAGAGACAAGGGAATACAAGGTGAACTTTATTGTGGACAGCTTGCTCTTGAGTTGACATAAAGCAATCGTATAATGGCAGCCTCAAAGATGCATAACAGGGTGGTTTTGTTATGATAGAATCAGTAAAGTTAGAAAAGATCTCTAAGACATCTAGTCCAACCATCAACTCATCTTCTAGGGCTGCCTGTCTCTTTCCATTGACTAGGCGTAGACTGCAAAGTTAGACTAGAAACCTAACATTGGACAGTGAGGGTAGCTGAAGTAACTGCCACCATTATTCATCATTTGAAGTATATCCCAGTTCTGAGGAGTGCTCAGCAGCACCGGTAGTCTCATAAAAACAGAAAACTGAATGTATGTTCAGATGCCTCTTCCCTGCTCTAGGTTCTGAGCCATCTTATAAATATGACCTATGCACTCTATGGTAATTTATGAACATGTCAGGAAAAAATAAGCAAATTAACTTTTGGAGTGAACTAATTAAAGTGTAGTAAATCCCTATGTAGACACTCTTCCTTAGTATTGAAGAGAACCTAATTCAGGCCAGCTTAATTTATTTTGAATTGAAGTAAAACAAATCAAATAAAGGTTACTTTAATCCTAAATGAGAGTGCCTGTGCAGGCGGGTGGAGGGGGCTTAACGCTATTCAGAATTTAATAGTATTTGATAGCAATTACTTATAACAGAATAATCTCCTTTATGAGTTTTTGGACCCTCCTCTAGCATTCAGTCATATTGTGCTATTGTTTGTTAAATTATACTGAATAAAGATAACACTGAGAGTTAACATCCAGAGGGTTTTGCATACACAGGATGTGGAGGTTTACAATGACCAAGGCAGCAGGAAAAGGACATTTGATCATCTCATTGTTGTTGAATCTCTATTGGTTTTTACATTATTTGTATTTGTGCATTTCTGCAAGTCTGTGTGGCACTAGTTTTTAGTTCTGAGCATTTTGGTACAAATGAACGCACCGCTTTTAATGAAAAGCTTTTAGATTAATGGTTGAGTTTCCTGATATACAGATGAGGGAAAGTCCTCTTCCGTTCACTTCTCCATATCCATGTATATTTAATGAACTGAATATAATCCTATTTTGTACTAATATATAACACTTAATCCTGTCATCTCCAAATGCCTTTTCAATGTCAATGAACAAAGCTCCCCCACTGATCCTGGGAAAATTAGGTAAGTGCCACTGTCCCAATTTTACAGATAGGAAATACAGGATCCTAAGAAGTGAATCGACTTGGCTGTGGTCACACACGAGGAGAGAATGACTACATGGAATAAAGCAAATGCATCTAAATCCCTGCCTTGTGACTCAGTCACAAGACTGTCCTTTCCTATTGTTTTATAATAAGCTTTTATTCCTCTATCTCCCTTTCCAGAAATTCTGCTGTCAATAAAAGCCTTCTAGCGGTAGCCACATTGTCTGGCGCTATCTGGTATGAAAGATAGAGAAGTTACTGGTCATATGGTTTAGGGCTGCCCTGGCCCTTCAGTGTGGTGGGCTCTTTCTGCTCCTAATCCATTGTATTAGCTTCTGGCAATTCAAGCACCGTCTACTGAATTGCTAGGGGTGAAAGGTCAATGCATTAAGCATAGCAGATTAATACACTGCAGTAAATCCCAGAACCAGCACTTTAAGGAGCCAGTAATATTTCACACGTGATTGTTCTACCAATTGATTGCACCATCTTGTGAGTGCGTGTGTGTGTGTATTTCTTTTACTCCATTTACGAGCTTTCCCAAGCTCCCCTGTTTAGTGGAGATTGCTGTGTCCCACACTGGTTGCACTTTGATCAGGGAAATTCAATACCTGAGGTCTGTGCTTTATAGGAAAGCAAGGTCCAGATTAAGGGAATTAGCCACAGTATATCACAACTAATAAAAGAGTGATTGAGCCCCACCACAGTGCTGCCTCAGGGGACAGGAGGAAAAAGGGGAGGGGGGCACTGTTAGCAGAGAAGGGGGAGAAAGGCTCACAGATAAAGCCATGTCCATAATTAGAAATGAACAAACCTGCTATCGGATCACACCTCTTACAGTCCTAGGAACCAAAGCAAAAATATGCAACAAAATCTTTCAGCTACAGCCATTGCTTTCCTTTTTTTTTCTTTTTTTTTTTTCCTGATACATGTACAATTCTTTCATTTTTCTTCTGTTAACATTCTCCATTCCCAGTTTTATAGTACAACGAAGTACTTTTTAGAAAATATACGGAGAAATAAATTGCATATTGATTCCACAGGCTTTTTGTGCACCTGACATGCTGATTAAATAACTCTCTGCTCCAGGAGATGCTGTTTCAGACACTTACAAAAGCAGGACTGGAAGCTGCCAACACTGAATGTTAGGGTTTCTCTCCAGAGGAACCTGAATGCATATTTATGAAGACCTATTTGTTTTCATGATGAATTAGATGAGAATCATTAATCTTCTTTGTAATGCTTGAAAATCGGATCTGAGTAGATAGTTTGCCCCATAGCTTTGGCTGGGCTAATTTTTTCTGAATGATTTCCCAGTAATGTGCCTAGACAGTCTAACATCCACATAACTAAATCAAGAGATAATAGTATTTGTTATTTTATAGACAGTGATTGAGGAAAGTGATGAGCCTGCTATCAAAGAGAATCAGATGGCTGCATTATCACCATTACTCAGTAGCAAAAATGTTGTGTGAACTATTTTTGCTTAGGATATGCACTTATTTTCTTCAGATGGGAACAAAATCCTCTTTCCTTGCCTATTTTTTTTTCCTGAGCTCTTAATTTTCCTTTTTTTTTTTTTTTCCACTCCTTACTCAAGCAAGTCTGTAGAAGAACAACAGCATATAATTACTGTGTCTGGCATGTCTGTTGCTGTAAATGTCTGTGACTCAGTATGCTGCTGGTGTACTGATACATGGGCAATCTCAGTTCATTCCTGAAGTCTGGGTACCTTTTTCCATTATATTTATTTGAAGAGCAAATATAGAAAAATAACTAATTTTATGGTATCAGTTTACATTTAGACATCTGTTTTCAAATTAGACATTAGCAATTCTTAATTTAAATTTACCCCTGTGGAGCAAAACCACGTAAGTACACTCTTCATTTGATCCTAGTGTGCTTTAGGATCTTACTTAAGAGTTAAATACAGAGTCACAATAACAAATTATTAGCGTTATGAAAGAAGGAATGTATTAATTGTACTTAATGTCTTACAGTGTTTTATGATTTCTAAGAGCTGAATTAATATCAATACCCTGTCCAGTGACAAATTCGTCTCTTGTACTAAATACCTTAATTACTAAACTCTTTACCATTATAATATGAACAGTGGCGAATACTGAAGCCAAAGGAAGAGTGAGTTGAACTGTGTATTAGTTAGATTATTGTATACAGTATTACTAAGCAATATATGAATAGTATAAAGGAGGTGTATACATAAATACATATTCTGTATAATTGGACTAGCTTGCATGAAATCCCTATTCGTTTTCCAGATAATGCATTTTTCAGTCATATGGGCAACAGTTTTGATTAATCATAGCAGAGCACTGAATTATTGTTATTATTTTTAAGAACTTCTGACCATGCACACCACTTGAAAAGCATAAGAAAATAATTTTTCTCCCCTCATGCCTAACTGCTAATTGAGTTTGTCACAGGTTTTCAGAAGAACAGAAAGTCAAATTTTTCTAGGACCAAGGCTTCTTACTTCCCCAGAATAATTAAGATCAGAAAGGACCTCAAAGATGACCTCGTCTAAGTATCAACCCATTACCACCATGCTCACTAAACCACATCACTCAGTGTTACATCTACCCTTTCCTTGAAAACCTCTGATGACAGTGACATTTCCCTGGGCAGTCTGCCCCAAGTCTGTAGCAATGAAGGAGGTTGTTGTGACTTAGTCTTTGAAGCTCATACAATTGATCTTTGCTTTTCATGAACCCATGCTGGATGGGCCTGCTCCCCCAGTAGTCCCGTATATGCCATGTGATCACACCCAAGATGATCTGCTTCATAGCCTTCCCTGATTCTGAGATCAGGCTCACAGTCCTGTAGTTCCTCCGATTCTCATTCTAACCCTTCCTGTAGGTGGGCTCACAGTCATCTAGAACCTCCCCGGTTGCCAAGCTGCTTTCCAGCATTTCTCAGCAGTCCTGTCATCTTTCTCAGTACCCACAGGTGGATCTCATCCGACCAATGGACTTGGAGCAGCAGTACTACCTGTTTTGTCCTGTATTGAGGAGCTTCTATTCTGCTCTCCACTTCCATCTTCCAGTCCATGGAGCTGAGTTATTCTGAAGATAACTCATCTAAATATTTAAGAGAGCAGTAAAGAAGGCATTGAGAATCTTAGCCTCTTCCTCATTGTCTGTGGTAATGTTCCCCGCTGAATCCAATAAAGGATGGAGATTCTCCTTGGCCCTTCTCTTTCTGTTAATAGATTTGTAAAAACATTTTTTATTATCTTTAAAAGTAGTGGCCAAATTAAGCTCTTTCTGGGCTTTTGCCTTACTGATTTTCTCTCTGCATATCCAGGCAATCTTGTACTCTTCCCAAGTTCCTGACTCTTCTTCCAAAGACAGTAAACTCTTCTTTTCCCAGAATCCCAGCACAATTCTCTGTTAAACAAAGACAGCCTACTCCCAACAGCAGCTCATCTTACTGTACAAGACGACAGCCTGTTTATGCACCTTTAAGATTTCCTTCCTGAGGAATGTCCAGCCTTCCTGGACCCTTTTGCATTTCAGGACAGACTCTCAAGGGATTCTCCTTACCTAAAAATAAAGTCCACTCTGCCAAAGTCCAAGGTAACAGTTTTGCTAACCCCCCTCCTGACTTCACTAAGAATAGAGATATCTACTATTCTGTGGTCAAACTGCTCAAGACAGCTTCTGACCATCACACCTCCCACCAGTCCTTTCCTGTTCATAAACAGCAGATCTGATGGGGTGCATTCTCTTGTAGGCTCTCTTACTAGCTGTGTGTAGAAGTTATCTTCCACACTGTCCTAGACTGTTTCCTCTCTGCTGGATTGTATTTCCAGCAATTGTCAGGTAAGTTGAAGTGCCCCATAAGCACAAGGGCTAACAATTGTGTGACTTCTACCAGCTGCTCACAGAATGTTTCCTCAGTCTCTTCATCCTGGTTGAGTGGTCTATAACAGACTCCCACCAGGATGTCAGCCTTGTTGGCCTTCCTCTGGATCCCACAAAGACTCAACCCTATTATTCTCAGCACTGATCTCTATAACATTAAATCACTCCCTGACATAGAGAGAGACCACCCCTCTTTCCTTGCTTATCCCTTCTGGAGAGCTTATAGCCATCCATTGCAGCACCCCAGTCATGTGAGCAATCACACCATGCTTTGGTGATGGCTACAGAATTACAGTTCTTCTGTCACACAATGGCTTCCAGCTCCTCCTGCTTGTTGCCCATGCTGCGTGCACTGGTGTAAATGCAGTTCAGCTGGGCTATCAGTCCTGCCCCTAACCCTGGCATTCTGTTCCTAGGCTTGTCTCTAGCAAGCCTGGCTTTATCCTTTTTCCTCTTCAAACCTAGGTTAAAGCTCCCTTGATGAGCTCCACTAGCTCCTGTGCTAGAATGCTCTCCTCCCTCATCAGCAGCAGTCCTGATGCTGAATAAACTGCCCCATGATCAGAAAAAAAAAAACCTCCATAGGCACCAGCCTCCTTGGCACATTTGTTGACCAGGTGGGTTTTCCTGTTCTTTCCATGTTTTTCCCTGCTACTGAAGGGGTACACCACCTGAGTTCCCATTCCTTCCAGATGCTGCCCCAGTGTCCATCCACTTTTGATGACCCTCGGTCTTCTCCCCACAACTTCATCTCCACCACTAGGAACAACTGGAATTGGGTAATAATTGGAGGACCACACCTGGCCAGGGAGGCTTCCTAGTAATGCCCCTGACCTGGGCCCCAGAGAGGCTGCAAACTTCCGAGTGAGTGGAGTCTAGTTGACATACTGGGCTCTCTGCTGCCTTCACAAAGGAGTCCTCTATGGCAATTATCTTCTTTTGCTGTCAGAGGCAGTGTTGAGGTACGAACATAACTGGTTCACCCTACTTTTGCTTTCTGTCATGGGAATCTTCATGACAGATATGATATTGGTGCTTATCGTGCTTTCTCTTAAGAACAGATGTGTTATCAGCTTTGATATAATTTCAAGTAGTGATACAAAAATCAAGAGAAAATAATGTCAAATTCAAATTCGTGCATGTTGTGAAAACTTGTCAATGTTTCACGGACAAATGGTTGGTAGATGAGCTCAACTAATTTTGGTTAAATATCTGTTCCTAGAAGCACAATTTCCTGCCATAGTTGAACCAGCTCCTTGAAACTAAAATTAAGAAAAAAAAATTAGATATACTAATTAAGAGAGGAAGTCACAGCTGCACAATATAGCAGGCCTGCCTATGTAAAAGTGAACCCATCTTAATTTGAGACATAAATTAAAAAACTCATAAGAACAAAATTATTTCTAAAATGACATTGGAAACAACAGCATATATAAACTCACAGTTTTATAATTATCTGCTTTTGAGATCTTTAACCTAAATTTTGTGAGGAAATGACTTAGGTAATTTTCTTATGTAGACTGTCACCTCTCAGTAGCTAGAGACCAATTCCAGTGGCAGAATGTCTATGGCAGCACAACTTTGAACCCTATCTTGCTGAAGGTGGCCATTTTAGCAGTAATGATAAGCAGTTTTCTCTATGCTAATCCTTATGATTCTGTTCTTGGTTAGTACAAGCTGGTTTAGATTATCCACAGTAATTGTTTTATTATTCATCAAGAATAAAAAAAAAAAGGAAAAAGAACCTGGATCACTATACTGGGATGATAATAGCAGGGTGGCAAGACTTCTGCTACAGAGAATGAAAAGGAGCCCAAATGCAGCAGCCACAGATGCAGAAATGAAGGAAAAGAGCTGCTTACCTTTGGAAGGCCTCAGATACACAGGGATCTCCAGCAAGACACCTGTGTGTCCACTGCCAACCCTTAAACGAGGTGTGGGAAGGGGTACATCCTGGCTCCAACACTTCCATCACTCAGGTACACTGCATGCAGCTGAGCTCCCCTGGTTGGCCCTGCCTTCCCACAAGGTATACTCAATCACTGCTTCAGGCTGTAACTTAGCATTTCCACTACAGAAACAGAAAATATAAGGCCCGAGTGCCGTATCTAATAGAATGAGAAAGATAACACTCGCTAGTTCCTAACTAAATATTAAATGAAATAACTTAAATAAAAATTATTTTCGTTTTACATTCATTCAGTAAAAGATCATCAAAAGATGTTTTCCAGTTTTTCTGATTTTTTTTTTCCCAATTTGTTAATGATGTACACAGTGAGGACTGAATTTCTACTTAACTATTATTTTTTTCTTTCCTGCTTCTATTCAAGTCAGTGGTAAAATTTGGATAGATTTGATGTATGATCAAGGCAGGAGCTGATATAAAGTCTGCTGAAGATTCTCATCAATATTCTCAGTCTTTGAAGAAGTATCCCAGATGAGTGTAAATGTGAAGCAGTTCAGTGGGATTATTTAGAATAACCCCAAACAAGTTTTTAACTGTAACTTAACACTGTTTTATAAAGCGGCAGGAAATGAAGACACTGTTGATGGTCAGAGCTCAGGAAATTGATTAAAACTCTCAATCTCTGCTTTTGAGATCCATCCCCAAAAGCAGTGGATGATAAAATACCAGTGAGCAAGGCCAGCCCTCACCAACTGCCTAATAATGTTTTGCCAGATGAACAGATTGGTTATCAGAGCAGCACGGTATAAATGATATGCCAATAACCATATGTTGGAATTCTGACAAGGCCAGTTCCTTCCTCACATCCTAAGACAGGAATTTTGACCTGTGATCCCTGCTGAGAATATGATATAATGCATATAAAATAGAACTAATTGTAAGTAGTTTCATTGGTTAGTTGCTAGACAGTAAAAGAGCTCTGTAAAGATAACCTGAGCTGCACTGAACAGTTGCTGCATGTTGCTGTATAAGAGCCATGAAGACAAAACATTAAAATTATGCTTCAGTCATCTCTGTGTAGTCATGAAAGATACCTTTATGAGACTTACACATCCACTCAGCAGATATTCCCATTTCCACGTAGACTTTGCATTCCAGCACACTCTAAGTCCAGCCTCAATTATCCAATAAAATACATCTTTCATTTGAACACTTTTTATCATTTATGTCAATGCGTCTTACTAAGGAAGCTCATTTGTCCTTATTCCTTAGAAAGGGAAGAAAGGGGCAGTGATACACTGACGGTCTCAAAACAGTTTATTGGCAGAACCAGCAGTAAATGCAATCACTTTCCGACTCAGTGCCCTTGCACTGAACTACACTCTATAGTCTAATGTTCTGTAGCACCCACAATTGTGGACAACAGTCTAGTTATCAAAACAGTAATTATCTAGTATTATGCGTACCGGTAATGTAGTGCTTACAAAGCGTTCAGCTTTCCTAAGAAAAGAGACTCTAGCAGATATTAGGTATAATACCTACTGTACCCCAACTACATAATATTATAGTTGCCATCCTGCCCTCCTTACCAATCATTCATTATTAAGACATTTTACTGAAGTACAACTTTAACGGGGGAGTAAGGAAGATTCTGACCTCATCAGTGCTAATGTTACTCTTTTATTTTCTTCAAAGTGCTGTATTAAAGTAGGAACATCATCTATTCCAGTCTTTTTCCTTATAGCAAGTTGTTAGTCTGAGCTACTTCTTCCCTTTACATGCACACCAGGTGTGGTTCTTTTCTGTATTCATAGAAAACTGTGAACACTTGTCACTGCTTCAACTCAGTGGAGTCCTTTTATGTGTATAATAAGGAGTTTTTTCATTCTGTACTTGAGTTGGCATCGTTTTGCCCTCCTACAGTTAACATCTACCACATCACAGGGGATACTAATCACAAGCTTGCTCCATATTAACAAATTAATAACTAAGCCATTAGGCCTCTTGTTTTCCCGAAGTGAAGAAGAATAGAACATCCAGGGCTGGGATTGAAAGAAGGCAAACAAAATGCTTCCCTGGTCAGCTTGGAACAGGGGATATTTTGTATTCTTGTTTTCAGAGAACATCTCAGAAAATATTCAAAATTTTTTCAACATTTCCCTATTTAATAACAACAGTGTGCAAGGAGGTTCCTTGGCAATCGCAATAAAGTAAAGGTTTGGGAAACTGTCAGATCTTCTACCATAGAGATGACTATCATTTTATCCTGGCAACTTCTTGTTCTAGGCTGCCACATTTGGCATGGCTTCTGATTACCATTATGTGCTAATAGACACCATGCATAACATTTTCTAGCCAGGTTGCTGTGATGAAAAGCCTTCTACATGCATATTCTGGCTGATCTCCTTTTGCTCCAGGGTAATCCTAATAAATGAAGTTCTGCAGTCAGGAGCAGATGTTGGTATACACACATTCAGAAAGGGTAGGTGTATTACTAAAGATAACATGGAAATGACACAGTAAACTATCTATCTAAGTATCCTGATGCCTTCAGTACTGATTTCTCCTACAATTGAGAAGCTATGTACATAAAACCTCTTATAACCTTGTATTAATTAACTATTCTGTATTCTTCAATTTTTTTTTTTTTTTTTTTTTTTTTTGCTGCTACTGTGCCAATAAGAATGCATGTGAATATCCACAGATAGGTTTAAGATCTCCTGGTTTTCCTATGTCTTGAGGACAGATAGGATAGCAGACTTTAAGAGAAGATAGGAGACTCATCACAAAGGGATGAAATTTGCTTGTTTTGTCCTAAGTATTTTTGGTCTTATGGAAGGAGGGCTGGTTTGAACTGGAGCTTGAGGTGCCAGTGACTACAATAGCATTAGTAGGGGGGAAAAAGTTTTGTCACATGTGTTCCATGTACCTAAACTTGCCATGATATCAGCTGGAGAAATACAGTCTTCTATTGCATTGTATAAATAAGGAAAATAATTATAGGGAAATCTCGCCTAGCTGTAGGCATAGAATGCCCTAAAGCGGCAGTAGAAGTACAATAGGAATGTACAGAGAAGACTGAAGGAGATGCCAAGCACCAGGTGTGGAACATCAGAGGATCTGGGCAAACCTCAAAATCTGACAAATTTGGAACAACTAGCACCTCACCTTTCTTTCCTCAGAAGGGGCTGTGACATCCCTGCTTACTTCGTCATCGAGCTGGGCAGTTCTACAGGGTCTCCGTTCCAAGGTGATTGCCTACAAGGAAGTTCTTTTCAGTGAGCCCTCAAGGCCTAGCTGAGATAAAGTGAATGCTTATCCCTTTCTTATGATTCTCCTGTCTAATTTTCCAGTAGGCACTCGAAAAAATATTTTCACCACCCTAGAGGCACGTTCCTAATTTACTTCCTGCTCTGCACCGTCTTACTCTTTTTTTTTTTTATTTTTCACTTATTTTGAGGGTAGGGGACTGGGTTTTTATAGTGGCCATGTTAATCGTATCCCTGGTGGCCACGAAGGAGTTTAATAAAAGGGGTGGGTGGCTGGTTTAATTATTTTTTCCATCTGTATTAGTAGAAGAGTGTTTTAAATCAATACAGCTTCTTGAAGCAGAGGGGTTGTGAGGGTAACGTTGTTTCCCTTCTTTTTTCACCTATCACCCTTCTTCCCCACCTCCTGGTTTATTTCCAGCTATGGAGACAAGTGACTTAATAAACTCTTATTTATTTGTTAAAGATGTCTCTTCCCAGTGCTTTCTTTCCTGCGGGGGAGATGAGTGTCAATAAAATATTTCCAAAGGTACCTACTTAACAGTTTAGTGAGTTTCCTCATAGCCGATGCATCAGCTTCGAGCCTAAGTCCTTTCTGTACAGCATGAGCACAGTTCAAGCCAGCACTGAGGCTTATTTTGTTTAACAAGGCTCTGGTTTAGCTCAGGTTTCTACCACACAAATTTGCTAAGAAGGACTGAGACCTTAATTTTAAACAACTTTGTGGAACAGTTGCTGGGCAGGGAGTCTTGCAGGTTAAGCACTGGGATTGAAGGCCTTAGGCAACAGATCTCAATATCAGATGGGCCAACCAAGTTTTTTTTAATGTTTCAAGGTAAGAGTGATTTTATTATTTTGGGTTTTGTTTTTTTACTACATTAGTATCTTTGGAGGAGACTGTAAAAAAATCAGGTTCTTGCTGCTCCGAATAGACTTTTTCCACCATTGACACATTCGTTCATTTTTATAAGAACTGGCATTAATTTTATTTTCATGCTCAACATTCAGTCTGCCATGCTGAGTGCTCTATCCAGTAACATTCTGCTTTCTTCATAGAGTTCAGTACAGATTACTTTATACATACTTCATACTAATACTTTGTATTATTAAAAATAACATTTTTTTTTCCTCCAATACTCTATAGTTAGAAATTACTACTGTGCAACCTTCATTAAGGGAATACAGGCACTACAGCATAGCGGCCCAGACAAGTTTACCATTCCAACTTTAGGAGCAATTTATTTAGTATCATGCCATTGGCGTTTTATAATCTTACCCTATTGCATCAATCTTAAAGCCACAGGTGAAACTCCAACCTTTGGGTCCTATTCTTCCTTGGGAGAAACCATCAAGGTTGATAGATAAGAAGTGGAGGTTGACAAGAATCAGAATTTGGTGTTTGTGTGGTAACTTCCATTTAGAGAAAGTGCACACAGTCATAGGTTCATCAGTCCTCCAGCGATCAGGCCCATCCAGTTCTTCAGAATAACACAAACTAGCACAGTGCTGCTCTTAGATGGGAACTCCCACCTGTAGCAGGTTTCAGAGCAAATTCTGGTTTTTCAAACACTGGTGTTGAACCTGGCACAGCTGTTAAGCCTGAATTTTGTTTATGCTTATTTTGCATCTGGCTTCCTGCTATTCCTGTCTGAAGCAGAAGAGTACTCCAGTATCATTCCAAAAGGAAGGAGCTTTGTGGTTCTCTGCTTCCCCCAGGTGGAGGCAGGTGGAGGTATCTGTGCTAGCAATTGGATTTTAAGACCGGCACAGCCTTTGTGATCGAGAGGGCACGTAGGGCTAAGAGCAAGACTCTCAGTTTTACAGAAACAGGATAGGTACAACGTTGCTGATGATTTTCCTGGGCAAAGAAGTGAATAAATCACTATAGGTAGTCGCTGAGACAATATATGGAAAATAAATTAGCCCCTGAACAGAAGACTAGGAGTACAGGTGGAGGCAAGTATGTGAGAATGCTTAAATTGTCTAAGAGGTAGAAAAAGATTGGAATGACTGAGATATGGGATAAGATACAGATTGACACAATCTGTATATAATTCTGTACGAGCTGGAGACAACCTGGTCTCCATGGACCAAAAATGCTACCTCCTCAACACAGGATGAGCTCAGCATTATCTCACTGTAGGTATACATTATTTCTGAAAGAGTTTTAAGACTGTCTTCACCATTTAGATGAACTCAGAGAGAACAAATTATTCAGAGAGAGAGAAAAACTAATGGGACAGGTGAGAAGACTTGGAACATCAGAGAAAAGAGGCAGCAAAAGACCTTAGGTGATTGGCTTCTTTTCAATTTTTAAAGTTGGCTTATTTGTTTAGGCCTGGATTTACAGTGGCTCATACAAATAGGGACCCTTTATCATCTCGCTTTGTAGGACAATCCAGTTAAGAGTGCTTTGGCACACATACTTTCAATGCCTGTAGTACGGAGGTCACACTATGCAGCTCGCCTTGCAGATTAGTTCATTCAACTTGTGGAAAGATGGAGAAGTGTTGAATCTCCACTGGACAAAAAATGAAAGAAAAAGCCTGGAAGAGAAAGTTAAAAGATATTTCAGAAGTGTGACCACTGAGAATTGACAGAAGTATCTGCTAGAGATGTGTAGAGCATAGTGCCACACGAAGATACTGACCTTGCGATGAACTGAAAGAATGCAGAGGAGACTTGGGAAATAATCCTTTTTTTGCCAACTCAGTTGTCTAATCACAGGAAGTCACCGAACAGAGATGAATAAACGCATGATAAAATCAAGAGAGTGGATGGCAGAGCTTGATTGTTCGCCAGCAGCAACAGGCAAATGTGTAAAACTTGGAGACAGATAATTGTAATTGAGATTCGGTCCCACAGCAACAGTTATGTGGATGCAAATTAAAGAACAGAGATTGCTAACTTGAAAAGCTAGAAAAATATACGAAGATACTTCCTAGGAACTATGGATGAAATAACCAATTACTTAAAAGTTTTAAGTTACACTATTCAGTGTTATAGGTATGGGAGCTAACTGAGACTGAAGGATGATCCCATTTTGCCACTCTGCTTTAAGAAAGTTGAATCACATGAGCTTGACATTGACTTAATTGACTTCAGACAAGGGAATTTGAACAGTAGTCCAAGAAACTATTAGTTCTTACTCATCCACAGCATTCCTCAAAATAAATCTAGCTGACTCGTATTGTTCAGCATGACAGCAGCATTGAAGTTATGCCACGATTGAATTTGAGATACTGAAAAAATCGTCTCAAGGCTGATGATAAAACTAAGTGGGAACTGGCATATTCAAAGTAGTTGAAACAGTTCCAATCCTAGCTTCCCTGTAGCTAAGGTGTGATACAGTTGGTTTAGGACACCAGCTTAGTGATAAATAGTAAATAGTGCTGCATGCTGTGACTTGGAAATCTCGGTATGTCTTTGATAAATATCTTGAACATACAGGCTGCCTGTAGAGCTGGGAAGTAGTTAGCACTCAGATAGAAAGTTATTCAGTCCTGTTCTGACTGTTATTTATCATAGAAGTTGGAGGGCGGGAAAAAATGGATATAGTGGCCACTATATTCTGAGTTCAGACCATTTAAAAAGGCCTCAGCTGCAAAAAGAGCTGCAAGATTTTTTCTTCCAACAGCTTCTCAGACAGCCTTTTGTACAATGGCACCTTACAGTTCCTAGTTTCATCACTGTCCCACACTGGGGGATTTTTGTTTACACAGATCTGTGAAAATCAAATCCTGGGCCATAGGCTCACCAGTGTGACATGGGTTATTCTGAAACAAGCAAGGATGTACAGTACAGGAATCTGAAATCAGCATCTTCCCATACCATTCATGACATCTTTCTTTCTCAGTGAAGCCTTCACTGATTTCAAGGACAGTCTTGACTGTGTAATAAGCACTTCAAGCTTTGGCCCATAGCAGTAGTCATAAACTTTTACTGTTCATTTTTGAAGAGTCTGATCCTTCATTCGCTAGTGTTAATAGAGAAATTCTTATTTGACGTCATTTGGGAGGAGCAGATCCCAAGGCGCTTGTTCTCAGGAATATCAAAGCAACTATTTTGTAAGTGAATTAAAATGCAGTATCCTTATGTTTGCCAGGACTATAAATCTCAGCATCGCAGATCAAATCCTATTTGCATTAAATATTCCAAGCACGACCTGGGACAATCAGAAAGTTGGTGAATAACGATCTTTTCAAACTTTTCAGAAGCAAGATTGCTCAGTCAAATTACCTAAAATTACTTTTTAGTGGCTGAAACACAACATGATTTAGATTTAAATCTTAGTTACAACAAAGCTTGGGGTTTCCCTGTATTTTCTCAAGGATGTCTGAAGACAGAATGCCTCCTGAATGAGCTATTCCCTACACTATCCAGAAGGTGATTGGACAATTGACACGAGCATCCTTCTGGGGGGGCAAAACTGGTAAATCTTTTTAGTTTAGTTATCTTGCTGCAATGTTGTCATGGAGGAAAACAAATGAAGAATAAAGGAGAGAGCAGAGGAAACAGTAAATTCACAGTTATTTCAGTTGTCAGAGGCAGAAATGCAAAATAATATTAAATTATCTCTCATCACATGGAATTTCAGAAAAAAATGCTAGGATATTCAGAATAATTTTTAATGCAATACTTTTAGAATGCTTTCTATTCAGTCTAGCAGCGCATATTCCCCTTTAATTTTGTTCAGTTAATGGCTAGAACATTTCTGACCCTATAAATTCAATAGAATGCTTTATATCTTTATTTTAAGAAGTTTGTTGTTGTTATTGTTTTGCTTGTCACACCATGGGCAATTTGGCTATCTTGAGTGGCTTGCACTATTTACTTACCACGAAAATCTTAGGGCATATGTGTGTTCATGTGTACACACATTTATATTATAAGAGAAACAAACGAGTTCCTTTTCTGTTTTTCTCCAAATTTTCTTTCCAAGGAAGGCAACTATTTCTAGGTTTTTATAAGCTGATGGAAGAGGCTTGTCAAATAGTCTTTATGAGAGAAGAAACAGGAAGATGGCTTGGTTTGCAGACAGAGGGTTATTGGGCAATTATGTTTTTTATAGAGCTGTTGTAGGACAAATCACGGGCCTGCTTTTGCCTTTGATGCTACAAGGCAGACGGCCCAATAAAGATCAGAACAAGGGAGGGCAAAGGGGGTCAGGGACAGAGCCTTCCCTTGGGGTCCCGCTTCTTCCTCTTAGCTCAGAAACCAGACACCTCTTCCAGATGCACTGTGGCTGCTCATCATGAGGTTTCATTGTGACCCTGCTGATAGGCTGTGCTATGAAAACTAGGGACTCCTTCAGAAAGTTTTCACCCTGTACAATCTCATAATCATGAGACTACAGCTCTCTACTGTGTTCTCTCAGAACCAAGCACGTGGTTTGTTACTGCATCAAAAAAGCCATTACACAAACAGTAAGGAAACATATTCCAACTGTATGAAAAATAATCATCTTACATGCAGTTGTATGACTGGCATAATGTCTCCCTGCATGTACTCTTTTTTTTTTTTTTTTTTTTTTTAAATCTTGATTTCCTTTTGTGTTGCCTGAACAGATTCCCCAGTCATTCTTTAACTTTGTACAGTTAGGAAGAACTTTCATCAGGGCTAGCTAGTCTCAGTTTTTAGTTTTGAGTTTATCTCCCCTTCATCTTCACATTTCATACTAGTCCTTCTCAGATAAAGAATCTTTGCTTAGGTAAACTAGAAATTAATTTCTATGTGCCAATTCTTTTATATAAGAACAGCATTTATTTTCACCTTGGGGATATATCCTGTGCCCAAATGGAACACATTGGGAAAACAAAATCTCTGAAGACGGTATTTCACCCTGTACCTACTCACACAAACATCACAACTATCATTTATAGATACGCCAGCTGGGCAGTTCAATAGACAGCAGAAAATAAACTTGAGAAGAAGGAAGCAGTTGTATGTGTAATATCATACTTCTCTCATTATTTTTAGCAGTGCATGATACAAACCTGAGCCACCTCTGTTATGATTTAGTTTCCTCTGAGGCACTAGGATGACATCAGTAATGTAGAGGTTGTGTTCACATGAACTTATGACTAGAGGTGGCACTGAGAATTTTCTGCCTTGCTCTCAGACAAGTAATTGGGATGTGTCAGGTGCAAAGGAGGGAAAACTAAATCCTTGGTGTTTGACTAACCAAAGCAGTATATATGCAGGTAACACCCAGGAAATGCTTTGAGTAATAAATATGTTTAAATAAAATTGTTTCATAGAGATAAGACTGTGGCTTAATTATGAGACAGTTCCTGTACTGATATTTGCAGTAGGTTTCTAAATGTATTTTGATCACTTCCACCATTTTTTGTTTAACTCGTGAGGAAAATATGCTTAAATACTGAGAAGAGAAAGAAGAGTGTACAGATAGGACAATGAGAATCATGCAACTATACACAGCATGTGTTACATTTAGGAAAATGGAAATACTCAGAGTAGGGCATTTTGACCCTTGACTTCCTCTGCACAGAATATTGACCTCCTCACCACTCGTGCTATCACTAAATGATCTGTTTAGTATGAACTGAACTCAGCCCTCACACGCTACCAGTCAGCTTTGTGTTAATAAATCCTTCTAGACACCCTCCCCCACTCCAGAACATGATTTGCCACTGTGCTGGTTGAATGCCAGTGGGAAGGGCAGAAAAAAAGTGTTATTTAATGAAACACTGCTATCTGCTGTGTAGTTTAGTTGCTAAATGCTTGTTCTTTTGAAGAGAAAATAAAACTGTCATAATAGTTTTGGAATATCAGAGAAATTATTTAGGTAATACATAAATGGTGTACGGAGCCCTCAGTTCTGCTTACTGTACTTCTCATTTTTAGTATGATTAGTTTTCCTGCTTGATAAACCTGTAACCTATCTATTTCCTTTCTCTGCCATCACTCACGGTTAGGCTTTTTCTGACTAGTCTACTGCTTCTCTGCGAGACGTCCTTCAAACGATAGTTTGTCTATGGCCAATTCCACATTTAAACTACATAAAATTTACAAGACTGGCTGATGTTCACTACTGTTATCCAAAGCTCAGCATCAAAAGTCTCATTCTGTGTCCTGACTATCTAAGAAAGATTTGATTTGTAGCACTGGCCCTACCTTCAGGTTCAGACAGAGCCCTGTGGAGCATCAGGGCTCTACAGGATGCAGTGTGTCCATAATCCTACTTCAAAACGCAAGATGTAAGGAAAAACGCCTGAGAAAGCAAAGTTTTTGGGCCCCAGAAAGCCCTTCGTAATGTGACTATTGGAAGTCTGAAAGTCTTGAAGATGAATGAATACAGAGCTTAAATCTTTACTTCCTAGAGCTGAGAAATCCCCGTGTAACCCATTGCCTGAGCAGCAGGTCTCTGACAACATGAAGAATTCCAAGAACTGTCCCTTAGGCCTCTTCCAACGCAATCATGGGCAAGAGTCAGACAGAAGCACCAAGCACCATGTTTAAGACATCTTGAAGACATAAAGAAACTGTAACTGCATACTCCCTGCCTTCCTATCTGCCTCTGCCCCCAAGTCACATTTGGCTCTGTAATTCACCTGCCTTTGGAAATCTGCAAAATCTCACCTGTGACAGCTCTGCTGACAAACAGGGGAGATCAGAGACTTTCATCTGGATGATGAACTGCCAGCCTGTCAGAACGGTGGAGGATCTGTACTGTGCTGAGACAGGTCAGAGCTGCCGTAGGGGGTCTCCGCATTCTGACCTTGGAAGGGTTTGAGGAGGACTTTCAGCTGTACCCGTTCTCAACTCTCAGGGCCTATAGGGCAGTAAGCATGGGCGTTCTTGTGAGAAACATGGATGTACTGATAACCAAAAATCTACATCCTCCAGTGCACACATGGATTGGAGAACCTTAGAGAGATTGAGACGATCAACCTCCATTTCTCAAATGAGGGCATCCCACAGTGGATGATTAATTCGCAAATAAGTTCTAGAAACTGATAATGAGGTAATTACATGTAAAATTAGGTCTTTTAAGTAGCTAAGTATGAAGCCTAGAGCATGGTATTATTTACCCACAGTTCTTACCCAGCCTAATTTAATCAATTTGTAGTTGTTTGCTTTAGCAAGATCAACAGCGGCATCTTGAGTTCTTCAGCCTGGTTCTGCCTCCCTACGTGCAATAATGATATTAAAAGAAAGTACTCTGCTAGGTACTGACCCATGATGAGAGAAAGTATCAAAAAGTTCTTGACTTTTTATTTCAAGTAATGTTGTCCATCCGCTTTCTCCTGCACTAATTGCCCTCAGCACAGTGACCTAGATAACCACACACCTGGTTCTAGGTTACAGCTTGCTGCTTTTGAAACATTTATTGGAGCAAGTAGAAGAGTGAGTAGGAGAAAGATGATAGCAGTAAAAGAGGGGAGGGAGTAAGAGCACTGGTGTTTTTTTTTTTTTTTTTTTTTAAATCACTGCATTGTTGCAGCATTTAATTTTTGTTTATGATCTCAGTATTGTGGCTAACAATTCATTTGGTCCATTATCTCCATCTAAATTTAGAAGGTGAGGAATAATTCAGTCTGCCTAGCTGCATTCACCACTTCCATTAAAAAGGGACTTGTTCTTGATCAGAATAAATTGCTTGTGCAATTTACACAAGGAGCTGAAAATGAGGAAATCCTAGACCAGATTTAGAAACCAATGAAATGCACAGTACTGAGATTTTTAGACAATGGATTAACAAGTCTTTCAGAAGTGTCCTCCGTCTGTACTTTTAAGCATCTGTATGCATTTTAAAATGATCTGGCTGAAACTAACATTTTCTGATTACCCTCAATCAAAAGGGTATTGCTTCTCATTTTTAAGCCTCTATTCTTTAGTAGCACACTTGTATAGTTAGCAAGACAAAAGAACAGAGCTGCAACCTGCTGGAAGCAAAATACATACACATTAAATACCATACCCTTCATTATCCCAGGCCAAGAATTAATATTAAGAAATTGTTTTTATTATTATACATGGCTGCAACTCAGCACCTTCTAAATAAGGAAGGAAAAAAAAAAACACTCAGTACTCACATAAAATGTTTTTAGTTGAAACAGAATGAAACAATTATCTCTAGCAGATGCAGCCACTGAGAATTGTCATATACTTTTAATTGAGCTACTTCCAAGAGGTCTCTGGAATAGGAGCTCTAGAATACTGCTCTACATGACACCACACATGTAAAAGCAGCACATGGATACTTCAGAAATTTCTCAACATGTCCTCTTCCAGCTTCAGTGGCCTATGAAAATGGAAGGATCTCATCTGAACATTTTGCTAACTACCTGCGAGGATGCATTCTGATTTGGGTTCTCTCCATGATCATTACTGGAATCAGTTCACTGAATAGCTCATTGCTGAGTATTAGGATAGAGAAACAGTTAACCATTCAGTATTTCTTGGCTGGAAAAAGCTAAACTACCAATTGAGAGGAGATTTTCACAGCCTCTAGCTCCATTAGAAAACACAGTATCTCCAAAAATTAAACCCTTCGGTAATTAAATTTTTTTTTTTTGGTCTGACAGCTAAATCCAAACAAAAAAGCAGGTTCAGATTACATTAAATTACTCGTCTTGCTACTAATACAAGGTAGAAAGTTCTATGCAGTATTAAAAAAAAAAAACATTCAACTCAAAAACAGATCTCACAATTTCTTGGAGGAGAAATAAAGTGAACATTTATAGGAGAAACAAAGAAACCAGAAGTTACATGCATAAAAAGTACTTGCTATTGCTCGTTTATTTGTTTATTTGTTACATCCACCAAGGATTTAGAAGGCCCACTTTCATTATCCCTTTCTATCTGAAGTAATCTGAACCCACATCTGATCTCACTCAACTGAATGGTTTGAGTGGTGGGCTAAGCTAGATTTTCTTGTGCCTAGGCTGAATTCACATATATTTATTGTGTATACAAATACACACATCTATATTTAAAGAACAGAACCGAACTACAGTGATCAAGAACATCTCTAACCCCAAACATTCAATAGCTTTGTCTCAGTGCTTTCATAAGGAAGATAAAAAAATATAGGCTCAAGAAGTGAATGAATGCCTTTAAGCCACATTATTGTCATAAGGATAAAGTCTTCATCAAATGGCCAACTCTATTTCAAAGCCTCCCTTCAGCTGATGTTATTTCATTATCTCATAATTATATTTTGTCAACACATAGGAACTGTCTAGTGAAAGTAACCCAATTTTAACCAATTATAGATACATTTTGCTGCACATATCTTGAATGTAATACTTCAGCATCAACTTAGAAACAGGGGAAGTGGGAGAGGTGGCTTTCATTCAGGTAAAAGCCTGTAATAGAAGCTTTTGTCATCCATTTGTAACATCAGTTCTCAAAGGGAAGGAGTTTTAATGAGATTCTTTTATGCTTGTTCTGTTTCCTTTAACCTTTCCATTTAAGTCACCATCCGTGGGGTTATTTAAAAGAGCATAAGCCATGTAACACTTGGAGGCATGGTTGAATGGTAGACTTGGCAGTGCTAGGTTAACAGTTGTGCTTGATGATCTTAGAAGTCTTTTCCAATCTAAATGATTCTATGATTCTATCATAACCTGAGCTATGATTCTATGATTAGCATCCACTAACGACCATTGTAACAGACAGGATGCTGGAACAGATGCAAGTGTGATCAAGCTTGCCTCCATTTGTGTCCAAATCCCCATATCTCCAGTGAGAGGGTTTAAAACACTTACCAAATTTAAATAGTTTTGATCACAGAAGTTATTGGGCTGGGTTGCATGAAAGCTCTCCACAGAAAGACAATGACTTTGTTCATCTAGAGTGAAATTGGGAGGCCTCTCTTCCAATGAAATGCGAGTGGTATGGTTCTTTTTCTCTCTCACTCCCTATACCTAAGACACTGAACTGTTAAGATCAGTTGCCTCAGGTTAGAATGTTTCTCAGTGACATAACAGGATACTCTTCTCCTGGGGAAAGTACCGTGTCTAACTAGTTAGTACCTCCTTGCTTTTGGTGATTTATTTATAATGGCAGATGCCGGAATTCCCCTTTCAAGCTTTCCATAGTAGGAAAGAAAAACTCCCCCCTCCCAGTACTGTTTAACACTTTCTAAGTGTACACTTGCTTACTCGTAGCAATCTAGCATTAACAACTGTAAATGTAAATATTTTCTCCCTTCCCATTTCCACAAATGTACAAAGAAAGTTCACAAGCTGTAACTTATTACGTGCATGTCAAGTTAGATGGACCAACAATAAAATTCCAAAACCAGGACACAGCAAGGTGTTCTGGTCAATTGTTGATTGCAGAGTGGATATTATGATGGTGGAAAGTAAGCCTGAAAAAGAAAAAAATCTCAGAACTGCTTTTTTGGACAACGGACTGGGGGGCGAGGGGGGGGGGTGTCAAAAAACATGGAGATATGGAACTGAGGGATATGATTTAGCCATCGTGGTGGGGATGGGCTGACATTTGGACTTGGAGATCTTAGAAGCCTTTTCCAATCTTAATGGTTCCATGTTTCTATGATGCTGCACACACACCATGTGTGTCAGATGCCATTCTGTCAGATTGTCTCTCTGCTGCCATCTGTCACACAGCAACAAAATGTAGTGGAATATTGGTGGGAAGGTTTAAATTCCATTGCCATATCACCAACATCTCCCTCTGAGGTCTTGGGCCAATAAAATGAGAAACATGACTTCTGAAGCAACCCTTGTAGAATCTCTGTTGCATTTTAAGCCATCTCTGCTGCTTTCCTGGTATAAAACATACTTGCAGAACTGGCAGAAAGAGCCCAGAGAGAGAGTGCTACTTGAGAGGTCTTCTTCCACATCATCCAGTCCTTAAAATTAGCTCACTGAAATGTTAGAGAGATGGAACATAAGCACAACACTAGAAAGGATGATGTGAAAGTGCTGGGCTGGTTCTACACTAGTGGTATGAAGGGGGCTTTAACAAGCAGGTATAGTTAAAATGGAATAATGTGAACATTAGTATCAAGATCAGTATCTAGCATCAAGGGCTATGTGTAGTATTCCATATTCATTCTCTCCATTACCAAAAGAACAAAAAGTTTACCTAAGCTAATCATAAAACTTTCCCTGTTATTTTCCTTCCTAATTGTCTCTTTAATTCAGATCTTACAGATTTCTCCCACAAACTCTGCAGAAAAGCGAAATTTTATACCTGCAGTGTTGTGGACTCAAGAGAAAAGACAGAAGGGAACATACGGTTTAAACTGTTCAGTCTGCTGCTTTTCCTCTTATCTCCCTCATTCTACCTCTAAGAGATATATACATTACACCACATTATACTCCCTGTTGCTCTGGGAGTAAAACTAAAGTGCATAAGGCAGAAAGTGGGAAGGAAGAAGGAAGGGAAAGAATATGATATTCTTGCCATTAAAAAGGAAGCAGGTTCAAAGCACTGCAGGTTTTACAAGCAAAGCACAATGTTCTGAGTCACTCATATCCTGCTAGCTGTGTACATGATACAGAGCAATCTCTGTGAATGCACTTTGTGGTCATTGTGTTGTGACTGATCTCACTTATCTTGTTTAAGTAATCCAGCTCCTACGTACTTTATTTTCTATCTCAAAGGCTTTTTAACAAGCATCCTTCCGTGTGATTTGCAAATACCTTCCCCAGCCATACTCAGCTGCCAAACAAGTGGTGCTTGCTCAGGTTTGTTCCAGAAAACAGGAAGATCTGCCTTGCTGCCCTGTCATTTAGGGCTCTGTCCCTAAACCCAGGCGCTGACGTGAGTACAACCAACTGAGTTAGAAACTACAGATTGTTTGTCAGAAATTAAAATATATAGGTTAAAAAATATATATCTCAGGAGGGCAGCCAGCCCTCTTTTCTACAAATAAAAACATCAGAGAGGGGCTTTCCTATACTCTTGGTAGAAATAAAGAACTGAAATCCCATTTCACCCTCCTGATCAGGACTGCCTGCCTGTACCTGCTCCTCCTGTCTCTGCTGGTCTGGTGTGTGCGTTTGGAATGAAAGATTTTCCCTGCAAGCCACCCTGAACATCTTCTCTGGCCTGTCTGTCAGACAGCACAGGTTTCTCAGTGGGCCACAGTGATTTACTGTCCGAATAGTTCTGTTCTTTGTCAGAGATTGTGATTGAAAAGTCTTACTTTGCAGCTAAGAAGAACCTCTTCCCCTTTCCCTCATTTTTGCCTTTCTTCAAATATTGTTTTACGAGCCTGTTGCTTGCTATCTGCACAAAATACACAGAAGCTGCACCTCAGGGCATCATTTTCTCACCACCAAGCCAAAGAGTTGCTTCTTTGACGCTCGGTTTGAAAAGCTTGGAAAGACTCCACACAGGGTATTCTACCCTATATCCCCTGGCAATCTACTCCTCTGAGGAAAGTGTCCTACATGGTTCAAACTGGCATTCTTGGGTTTTTTTTTTTTTTTTTTTTTTTTTTTTGCAACTGAAACAAAAGGACACAAGTATTTCATTTTGGAACAAATCTATATGAAGATTCTGGACCTACCCAAAGCATGGAAAGCAATGTTTCTGGAAAGAACAGGAAAAACCCTGATTATTTAAGTCCTAAATGAATGCAGTTGAGAATTTGCACAATCTTTTAAATTAAAAGGAATTGTCCCCAAAAGGATGATATGACAAATCTCCTTACCAGTGGTCTCAATTCTGTACTTAATTAAACTAGTAGCTGAAGTCATAATCAGAATTCCCATCAACTTATTTTAAGGTAACTCTCAGGATTTCTGCTTCTGAGCTGTAAATTCAGGGTCTAGGTTCAGACTTGGATTGCTGTCTCTAAACTCAGCTGGAAGTATGCCAGTCTAGCTCTGGTTTAGATCTTTTAATGCAGATAGATGCTATTCATAACAGTGGGACCTGTTTTTAAACTTCATTTTGTTCTAAATCTAGAAAGCTGGAGAACTAGAGTAACCTTAAAAAAGAAAAAAAAAAAAAAAAAAAAAGAGAACACCATAACTGCTGGATCATCAGTTCAAGAGTTTATGTGAAAGTCTAGCACACACCTGAATTACACCTCCAAGGACTTGTTTCATTTGCACTCTAGTTAGAGTACTATCAGTACACATAAATCCTTAACCTGGTTTGACACTTAGTTTCTCTGATAGATGCAGTAACTCTTTGCAGCATGAATGTCACAGGGCTCTATATTCTTCTCATAGAAACTTGGTTAACTGAAGGATTCTATGAGAAATACTTTTAAATTACCTTGTTAACTAAGAAAACCTGGGAAACATATCAGGAATTTTCACTGGATTTTTCAATCCATCTGTAAGTCTCAGAGTTCTTTCTTTTATCTATCTCCTTAAGAGAGGTTGATGCTCCATACATGGGTGTATTCTCAATGCATTTGAACAATACCCTTAATCACATGCTTAACTTTTTGTTAGTCCTGAAGTGGTCAGGGCTAAATCCTTCCAACTAAAGTACTCTATTCCGTATTTGGACTTCCACGCTGTTTAGGGAACTGTTTTGAATACCTTTTTTGTTTTGGAGCACACAGGCACACAACAAAGATTAAAGACTGAAATAAGAACTGAACTGAATATCAAAACATTTTGTAAAGGGAGAGGACTTAACGTTTATCAAATGCTAAGAAACAGCAACATCAATGGGAATGGGGAAATGCCTATAGCTCACTGCACGTATCGCAGGTTAAACTTCAAATAGTTGGGCACTTTGTTCTATAGAGGTCAACACAGCAATCAGGGAAGGGGATTCTGGACCCCGTGGTATACATACAAAAAAAAAAAAAAAAAAAAAAAAAAAAAGAAAAAGATAGCTATCCTCACTAGCCCACAACTTGAATTACTACCCGTCAAAGTCCCACAGGAATAAGAAAGGTGATGTTTTGACATTGATCTCAAGGAAACCAGAAGACTTAATACTTTGTTTTCATTAAGTTTCTCATCATTGCACTGTTTGCAAAAAGATCCCATTCTGTTTCTAGAAAATCACATACTGAAAATATAACCAAAACCATTAAACAGTATCTCGTCTTAAAATTCCTTCAGCTTTGTAGAAAGATTTTTTTAACAGCTGACATATAGAAACCGTAAAGGCTTTATATCTTTAATTCAAACACACAACTGCAGATCTGACACTTTCAGCTGATGATATTTCAAGCACAAGGCAATGGAGATGTCTATGCTACTCACAATTCCACTCTAAATGGATTCTTTTTTCCTCCCCTTGTTCTACATTGGGGAATGCAAGTGTGCATTTCACTATTTATCTTCATACAGTAAAAACGTGTATTTTACCTTATCATTTTTCTCAAATGCATGTTATTATCTTGGTGTACACCTGAACAGCCATTTGACAGCCTATCATTTTCACATGTTAGAACACATTTTAAAATGTCTATTAAAAGTGCCTGTTCTTAACACCAACTCCATTCACCCTTCAACAGGGCTGCTTATTAATCATCATTCACATAAAAAGCTGTTTCCTTTGACTGTGCAACACACGCAAAGCAAAGGGCAAAAGATAAAGATGCATGGATTCTTTGAAATTCAGTTAAGTGCAATCGTAGATTGCATGCCATCTCAAGGTGTGATTTTGTTAAATTTCACACATTTAAGCAGAATTATGGGGCATTATATGATAAGTGTTTTAAGTAAATGCAGCACTGCAGTAAGTGACACAGATCATGCAGTTCACTGTGTGACATGGTTACTAAACACCCTGCAGAACTCTTTCCAAGTGTAGAGGTGCTAACGTGACCTTACGTCCAAATTCCAGCTGTAATTTTATTATCTTCCTTAATATGTCATTGAATTTTCAAAGGATACTAAACTATTTTGCAGTCCATCACATTGAATGGCTGCCAGTTTCTGTCCTGAAGATGGCTTTATTTAAGTGGTGGATTAGTGGCACTCCTTGTTTGACCAAAACAAAGCTTAGGTCTTTGCTGAAACAAACTTGTTTCAAATACTCTATTGCACTGTTTAGCTCTTAGAAGGAAAAATAAACTTGGACTTCCCCAGCTGGTTACAGTGGTGTAGTACCAAGAAAAATCAAGATTACCTATCCATGGCATTTGCTCTTTGACTAAAGGCCATCTTGTAATTTGAAATGGGCAAGAATTACTGACATGATATAAAAACTTAACAAAACATCACATGAATAGCTCTCCATTTGTTTTCTCCCTAAAGTTAAGAAGCCTAAACTTGAAGTAATTAAAAAAACAAACAAACAAAAAAAAAAAAAAACCAACGCTTAGACTGAATAAAGTCTCTTTCAAAGTTATATTGAAGCCCATAAACTCTTCTCCAGTTGATTTCAGTGAACTTTGGCTTGTATTCCTTAGCTTCCCGTACAAATTTGGTCTGTCTCACTCAGTTGTAATGTCTTCAATCTAGTTTACAGCTGAAGTAAGAATGAGCACTCACTGTTGTTGTGTATGAGATCAATGAGATGTCTAGCAGTACAAAGGAAAAAAACACCATCTAAAATGCTTATACCTGAAATGCTTTGACTTGGATGAGTGACTTAGTTTCCCAAGATGCAAGGCCAGGAATGAAGACACTCCTTGTGAAGCGATGCACGGGGGAACAGTGTTAGATAAATGCTACTACCAGCCAAGCACAAAGAAGGCCGTTATAGCAATTAGACAGGTCACTACGATGGAAAAGGTGTTACAGCAGAGGTGTGATGATAGAAGTATCACCGTGAAAGAAAGGTGCTATAAAGGAAAGGAAGAAGATTGCTCACCTGTATCAGAAGATTCCGGGTTCATGGGGAAAAGCTTGGATCACCAGAAAGAAATCCTTCCTCAGTGGCAGTTAGCCCTTCAGTGAGGTCTAAGAGAAATGCAGCCAGGCTCCATACCTTCCTATCACACAGCTGAATTGCCTTCACCTGTGCTCCCAGGGCTGATGGCTCCTTTCCCCAAGTGCTCCATCAGTGCTTCAGGCTGGGACTCAGCAGTTCCCATACACCTGTGTAATAAACTCACGATCAAACAAAAAGATTTAAACTTCCACTACAAGAGCTACTGATATTGAAAAGACCTCAAAGAGAAGATCAACAGGGATTTTTTTGTATGGCATTTGGATAGTGTGCTGATACTTATTGTGAAGATTTTGAATAAATTCTACTGTAAATCAAACAAAAATACAGTTCTTTTTTTGATATGTGTAGCAAGGGAGGAAGAAAAAAATGAAAAACAGCCTTTAAAATACACAAGAAGGCAACAGTTCGCCAACTGCTCAAATCTAATAGCTGTAGAGTTGAAAAGTCCTCAGTCACAGATGGCCAGGTTCAAATCAGGATGCAACTGAGATTCAGAAGTTGTCCCACTGTACTGAATGCTGCAAAAAGAGATGGAAGCAACATTTTTATGGGTGGTGTGACTTGTGATTTCTCTCAGTCAGAGTGATCACTGCATTCTGGCACTGAAGAGTCTGCTGCTTACCTCCTCAAAACCTACACATCTATTTCAGAGAAGGGACATTTCAAAACTGCACTGGGAGAGCATTTATTATATGAAGAACAGACTCTTATGTTCTTCATAACGCTTCTCAGTTGAGTAGGCAAGAATGTTTATGGTATGCACAGTTTCATTCCTCCAAGCCAAATTTGAATTTGTTCTGTAAACGCTAAGTATTTGTAGTCTGCCTGGAAGTGTTCAGCATTAGTGATTGTGTTTGAGGGTGCTGTTTTCAGATGTGATATTTCTCACCCTTTCCTAAATCTAAGCAGCATTAGAGAATGAAGCCTTAATTAACAATGGCATCTCTCAGCCATGGTGACTGGTGACTGCCATCTTTGTTCAAAACCAGCATCTCTGGTCCTACTTGACAGCAGGGAAGGAAAGAGAGAGAAAGCCCATGTTTACAAAATTGCAAATCCGTGTTCCATTTTAAAACCTCTTTTATCTGTTAGAACTGAACTGTTCAAGCTTCAGGGACGCTTAATTTTTTAGCCTCTTAATTGTTGAACAAGCACTTCAGCATTTTAGTCTCCTCTGCAGCTTTCACGTTGCCCATGTCAGAAATGATGTCTCTCACCAGCCACGTGCCCACAGGCACAGGCACTGAAGTGTCCAAAATGCCAGCTGCAATTAGGTATTTCTGCTATGAAGTCCCACAGTTTGTGCATGGTCAGAACAACCTCCGTCAATGCAATAGCCTTCCCTTCCCAGCAGTAAGAAAAACAGCTGTTTTTCCCTCCTTTTCCAAGGAGAGTTTTGCTTTCAAGTACTCATACTTTCTACAAATGTAAGTATGAAATACGGAGTATCCACATGTAGATTTAAACAACGTGTGACCCTATTGTGCATCCATCCACTGCTTACTGGGGGCAGAGATACAACTCATCTCATTCCTGTCCTCAGATATCTCTCTAAAATAGTAATCTACTATGTCAGAGGAGTTTACTTCAGCATTGCTTCCCCTTACCAATCTTAATCAGCTTCATAGACAAGGAGTTTGTTTTTACTGTGATCACCCAGCAGAGCTAGTGCAGTCAAGAAGCTGAACTGGATCTGAGTGTTTCCTGCTCACAACACAGAGCTGACGTTAGCTGTCTTAGATTTGTCCATTGCTACTGCATGTAGAGCAAATGCAACTGATGTAGTTTGCCACGAGGTTTGGCCTATAAACTGCCTAAGCTGATAAGGAGCTGACGCAACAGACCCTCCCATTTCAGTATAAATCACTGCTTAAACACTTCTCCCAGTTTTGCAGAGCCAGCAGTCAGAAGTGAGATAATTGTACTTGCAAAGTAAACAGGCTTGATCCGATGTCTTTGCTGCGTGATACAATACAACCTTTCCTTCCATTTCTTTTAATGTAGAATGGCCCTAGAGGCCCTTGTTCTAGTCCTCAGGGTTTATACGGAACTCGTTGTTACTACCTTGGGTGGCTTAATTTATCTGGTTGTAACATTCAGGTAATGCAATACTTCACCCTCCACAAATGGGCTTTTCTTGTTGGAGAGCAAGCAAGTTTAGATAATGTAGGTTTGCTTCCTTCAGGGTTTGGGGAGAAAGACCACTGGGGCAATGCAATCTATTATACGTGTATGTTTATATCTCCTTGTCATGAACTTCTAAGAAAAGGAACTAAGAGGATCACTACTGAGAAGAGCACTGTAATTGTAGCTCCTGAGCACTGCTTGTGAAATTGCCAAGGCAACCGCTCATTCCACAGCAAGGGCAGAGGTAGTTGAGTTAAGATGAGGTTGTTACAAACCCCTGTTGTGCATAATCATATAGTAAGCAACGTTTTTAAAAGGCTCTTGAATAAAATAGGACACTGGGAAAAGGAATGAGAGAAATTAATTTCCTCTATTTTTCTGTTTGCTCACTGATTGCAAGAGAAAATTATATGCATGTCCTGCACCTGAGGACATGGGGGGTTGGCAGGAAAATGCTTTCTTCACAAATATAATGCAGATGTTATGACAGGAAAGGCAATGGGCTAGTTTTATGAAAAGATATAGTTATGTTCCTAACATTTTAAAATGCAAAGCCTGAAGAGAGAAGTGCTCTGATGCTGAAGTTTAAGTCTTTTCCATTTTTATTACAAATTGCATTCCCAGAGAGATGTTCTAAGTCAGCAAGATCTTTTTGCACGTAGAATTTATAGTATGAGATTCACAGATCAGAATCCTAAAGATGGGAAAGGACAGGTCTTTCCTTAGCTCCCTCTGCTCCTACTTGCTTATCTGAGCTGCTGGAAATAGACCAGCAGTACTACGATTCACAGGGCTGGGTGATCAACTGAAGCAGGCAAGTTTTTCTGGTTGAAAAAATTTACAGGCAGATATTTCAGTGATTCAGTCTCTTCTGCTGCCCTAGAAACAGTTAATCAGCATGACTGCAAGGGATGTCCATCCATGGCATACAATGCTACTAAATCAGATTCACCACCAAAGAAAGTGCAGCATATTACTTCACTGAACAGAACATGCAACTTATCACCTTCCAGATCATTGGCTTTTTTCCCTTTTAAATAAAGAAATTATAAAGAATAATTACTGTTTCACAAATGCTTGTTTCCTTTGGTCTTTCCTCTTTCCTGTTTGGAGCCATGTTCAGTTTGTTGGCATCAAGGAGAAAAGGATCAGAATGGAATTACGTTTCTTATCCTGGCAGTGAGTTGTGTTCTCTTCTCCGGTCATCTCCTATTGAATCAGGGCTGGCAATGGTCACTACCCAATAACTGCACTGGGGTTAATTATATATAATTAATGTACTCAAGCCCCACAGGAATGATTCTATATTGAGGGATTTTACATGCATGTAAAAATTCTTTTCCTTTACATTTCCAAAAAGTGGAATTGCTGTGTGTGTTCTTTATCACTAGCCAACAGTATTTTGCACACAAGACCCATTTTCTTGGTGTACAGCCCTTATCTGTTCATGTCAAAATAAAAATCATTCCCACAAAACCAAACACATGAGCATGGCAGATATCAGATGTGAGATTGTCCTATAGCGACACTGTGCTGAGCACCAGTCTCAGTAGGGACTGATTTAAACAGAAAACAAAAACTCTCTCCGTGGATGGCATTTTCAGACCGTGCCATCATACACGGCCAGCAAGCCTACATTTGGCATCTCATCAAGTGCTGCTCCTTATCACCTGAAGCATGTCTGTTAGTATTATTTAATGGAACTTTGGAGTGTACTAGAACCTTAAGGGCCTGCAAATTATTCTGTGTGTTTATGCTACTGTCACCCAAAGAACACATTAATACGTTAAGCACACCTGTAAAAGCACTGCTCTTCCTGTCTCCATCAACACCTATAGCATACTATTAGACAAACACTTCAGTAAAAACCAATAATTTGGTTATCTGTGAATTTTATCCCGGTTAGACATAATGGAGAAATTTTGTGCTTCCTCCAAAGAAACGTTAATGGTCCTGATCATTAAATTATCCTCTGGAGACCTCAGTTTGTACAGTCTCTCTCAGGGCCTTCTGTGTTGCTTATCTTATACTTTAAGTCTTTGTAGAGAAAGAGGACAACTTTTTTGCTGCTTCTAAAAATTCTTCGTAGTGGTAGTGAGCTTATTGTTCTTCCTTTAGTGCCAAAGTTCCTCCTTGATACAGTAAAGCTGAGGCTGGAAATAGGGCTTCATTGGAAGGCCAGTTTTTTGAAATTTTCTTCTGGACAAAGTGTGCTAAGAAGAGCAAAAAAGAGAGAAATCTTACTGTATTCTACTAAGTGTAGAAAGGGGCAAAAAGGCTGTGAACAGTTTGGCATACAGCTCATTTAACCAGGTGCACATATGAGTACAGAGCCCAAAGATGCTCTTTCTGAACTCATCCCACAGTTTTTCCTTATACACCTGAAACCAAATAATTGCAATTAATATACTCTGAAACCAGTATATAAAACCTTCTGGAGGAACAGACTGCCCAAAGAGGTTGTGAATGCCATCTCTCTGGAAGCATTCAAGTATGGGGCTGTGAGCAACCTGGTCTGCTGGGAGGTGTCCCTGCCTATAGCAGGGAGTTGAAACTAAATGATCTTAAAGGCCCCTTCTGACCCAAACCATTCTGTGATTCTCTGAACTGGTGCATTCTGAAAAAACTGTTACTGATAGAAAAACAGGGACTTTAGAAGTGCTTCACTTGCCTGAAATTTTGTGTTAGATTAGTTAGATTTTTGCTTTATTTGTGATTAATGGAACTGATCAGTATTTAAATAGATATCTAGTGACAGACTAACTCTAGAGCTTAGCTGGATGCTTCTTATACTGAAATCAGGCTCCACCTCATTCTTCAACAACTGAATTTCCAACTACCTGTATGCTTGCCCTTCTATATGCTGTTTTTTCTCCTGAAAATATATGAAAACTTCCATCCAAGAAACTGAAAAACAAGTTATTTTGGTTAGAGGAAATTACCTCTTCCATAAATGTGAGATGACTAAAGGAATGGATGTACCTCTCACTTAATATTCTGAGCCTATGGGAGAATAGTTAGTTGATCTGCAGTTCAAGTTCCACCCTCATATTCATGTCCTAAGCCCTTTCTTCATATTTTATGATCCTCAGAGTAAACTGCCCATTTTTCATTGACATACTCTATTCGGCTCCTTTCCTTTCCTTTCCTTTGTTTTAATATAAAAATGAGTCGCAATTCTACTGTCATCCTCTCATTAAAAAAAAAAAAAAGTATATATGTTTCCCATTCCATGCTCCCTTCCCATTCCACTCCCTTCAGCCTGCAGTACCACTTCTTTTCCATGAAGAATTTAGATGTGGGTTTTGCTCAGTTTTGGTGAAGAAGGACGCTTTTATGTTGAGGCAGACACCTGCAGGCCAGGGTATTTAGGTTCTGCCCATAGGGCTTTTCATAAAGTTTTAGCAGTTTATGTAGCAAGTCACTACTTGACTTCTGTGGCACTGCTAAAAAAGATAGGAATAATACTTCAATATTTCAAGCCAAAGCAGAACTATATTGCTTTTTAAAGCATGCTGAAACAGCCTCTTTCCCCTCGAATTGGAAGTGCAATGGAGGCAGTGGTGTGTCAGTGTTGTCTATGTACTCTGTCTCATCTGGATTTTACATATTTATGTTGAGTAGATACAAATACTGGAAATATGACTATAAGCTGTGAAATATTTGCTATTTTGTCCATGAAACCTTTCTGGAGAAGTAATTTTAAGAATCATAAGAGAGTTTTTATGCACCAACAAAGATTTTATCCTTTTCACAGTCCTCATGACCCCCCCAGTATGATTTGTGTGTCCACCTCTTCTTAAGTTTAATGAGGGGTTAATCTGCAGTGACAGGGCTAACTCATATTGTTATGGCTGGTTTTGTTTATTCATATGTGCAAACATAAACTCAAAGCTTGGTGAGATCCACCAGGTAACATCTGTCTTGGAGACATGATGGTTCTCTTTCCACTTTACATTGACTGCAGTCAAGTTCTCTTCTGGTACAACAGAGACAGGACACAGGAGAACGACATTTGCCAGGACTTTCTCCCCAAACAGAAATAATATTAACTGATAACATTTGTATAACAGCTTATTTCCACCATATGAAACTTACTTCATAAGTAAGAAAAGAATGGCATGGGAGTTGGTGCTGCTTGGACTCTCCTGAAACCAAGCTGTAGCTTAGCTGGTTGCTTTCTGTCACACTTTTTGCCACCTCCATCCTATTCACTCTACTCAAATTCCAACCAAAAATGGTGGCTAAATAAGCAGGAGAAGTGGGAAGTGCCTTGAATGATGCCCTAGAAGTCTTGCCTCATTTTACAGGCTTTACAATCTCAACCATAGACACTTGTAAGGCTGCAAAGTGCCTGTTAGTGCCTTAGGCTAAAAGGGCTTCTGGTATTTCGGCTTTGCTCTTGCTCAGAAATCAGGAGCACTCTGTCTCTGAAGGAGAAATGCAGCATTTCCAACCCAGGGAGCATGGAGTGAAAAGCAAACCAAGGTGTTCTGCACATCAGCACAAGGTGCTTTATCTAGCCTGCTGTGCAGGGGGTCTTGTTTATGACAGGGATATTTCGTTACAAAATGAGAACCTGCTTGCCTTCCCATCATTTTGAAAAAATACAGAAAGGGCTTCAGCTTATCAGGACAAAGATGTTACAGACCTGTCTCTCATTTCTCACCTAAAAACTGTGTTCTGATGTCTCTCAAGTCAGCCTTTATCTCCCCAAATATGCTGTAGGAGGAAAAAGTTATTGAACTCCAGGGAGAAACTGGTTTCTTTTCTGAGAGATTTTGTTCCCTTTCTCATTCCCCGTGAATGTCACCGTATCTGCTGTTCGCTGAGCAGGAAATGCATTATTAAAGCAGTTTCTCCTCCATAAACTGCTTTGCATCTGACTGTTTCATTTTAAATCCATCACCACAAAGTCAGGCCACCTTGGGATAACCCAACATGAAATCCGACCTGATGAAAATGGCTCATGCCTCCCGGCCTGCCCTGCAACCTGTGAGAAGGGCTTTTATTATTCATTCAAAACCTGTTTAAATCCCCCCCCCCTTCTTTTTTTTTTTCCTTTTTAACCATTTTAAAAATATTAAAACGCCGCAGCTAAGCTGGGAGATTAAACAAGTTTAAACCTTATCATCGCAGGTGGGATATTAGTTCCAATAAAAGGAGGGGAGATGGCAGGCGGCATGGTAACTGGAGCCCCTTCTACTCAGTAACTAATCACTGAGAAAGCATTTGGTGAAGGAGAGGGAGAGTGGACGAGAGAGTGAGACAAACAATGCACCCAAGCTCCTGGCAACCCTAACTGTTTACCATGGTGATGCACAAAAGGAAGAACGCCATGCGGAGCACAGACCTGGAGCTGTCCCCACAGCGCTCGCCCTGGATTCAAGTGCTCTGAGAGGCTGAAAATGTGACCTTCAGAACATTCTGTTGTTGTGGGGTGAGGCTGCATTTGGTCAACCCTGTACCAAAGCGGGCAGAACGGTGCGGAATATCTACCTGTATGTCTTCTATTACACATTTTTCACTTTTTCTACTTATTATACTTCTTAAGAGGAACCACATTCTGAGTCACTTTAACACAGAATTATCATTTCATTGAAAGTAATTGACAAGAAACATTGGGTTCTGAAATGTGCAAAGGGAGGGATGACTTTTTAGAATATTTTTTTCTTCCCTATGAGAGTAAGATGTACTAACAGGCAACTAACCAGCTGGTCCTGTTGGAAGGCAGCACAGCCTCAGCTTCCCAGCCAGGAGCAGCCTACCACAACAGCTCCAGCATCCCACAGCTGGATCACCCTTCCCTTCTTTTCCCAGGGTTCCTCTGCAGATACAAGCTTGTATCCAGCCTTGTGGTGCAGGAGGACCGTGAGTGGAAGCACAGAAGACAGCGTGAGCCCTAGCAGGCAGCATGGGCACCTTTATTTATCTCTTCAGGAATGTTCAGACAAAAGAATCCTGTAACCCCTAATGAAAGAGTTAAATGGAGGCTTGAGACAGAGTGCAGACACTTCGCCGTTGGAATGGTGAAGTGCCAAGAGAAAGGACACTGATTGCCTGCAAATATTGACCTCATTTTGTCACCAGCATTAAAATCCATACACTTGTTCTGATTCTGGGGCATCTTCCCCTGTGATGCAATAAGAAAAGGTACAATAAAGATTTTGAAGGGTGGCATAAGTGTCCTGAGTGGCAGCAACCATTCAGTATTCTTTCAGGAATTTATTCTGATCATGGTAATATGGGTGAGGAATGTTCTGGCTATGCGAGTCTTAAGTACACAAACTCCAATACATAAAACCCACTATAATCTCAAGTAGCTGGAGACCAAACAGCTAGGAACGACATTACTCCTTTCTCTCTCTGCTGACTGTGACAAAATATTGAAGCAAAAACGAACACCCCCTCCTCTCCATACAAACACACATACTCTGTGAGGACAACTGCCTGAAGGAGAAGCAGAGCTCTGTCAGCCTGGAGCTGGTAAATGTGGGCTGGATAACTTTTGTGTGGCCACCTTTGAGGAAATACCTGGTGTTCGTCTGTTTTAGACACAAACCTTTTCCTAAGAGGAAAAAAAAACCACAAAAACCTGTGCTTTTACCATGTATAAAAGGTACTTAGCTCCTTAGGCAGACGGTGTGATTTGTATAAATTAAATAGCCCTTGGCCACTGCTTATAGTGAGGCAAGTACCAGCCTGAACTATGTACTTAAATTCTTAAATGAGGAAACAAAGGGGGAAAAGTTAATAGAATCCTCAGAGAGCAAGCAAAGAAGATGCAAGAAAAACACCCAGAAGAACTTCTGAACGTTGCATCCAGAATTAGGAGAAAGGATCTGAAAACAGTGCAAAAGGTTCTTTACTGTCTCAGTGGGGCTGCACAGATATCAAGGACTGAAGTGCACAGTTATATATTCGTGGGAAAATCATATATATCCTTGCAGCATTGCTTGAGACAAGAACAAGGAGTGACAATACAACAGTGCTGCACAGCAGCAGGCATGGTGCAGGACCAGCCCCCAGCCTGCGTACAAGCATGCCTGCTGGTGCAGTCACTGCTTATGTTGCCAATGCCTAGTGGTGCTGCAATGCCCCCCTTTCGTTACACGGGTTTTTGCAGGAATTAAGGCACCCTCCCTTCTGATTGAAAGAGCTCTCCAGCGAGGAGCAGGACAAGGTTTATCTCATGGGATTAAAGATTGCCACGAGATTCCTGTAGCACTTAAGAAGTAAACACACAGTGAAGACCCATGTGGGGCACCAAGCATCCCCATCTGCTCTCTCTTGGACTCTCTCTCTTGGACTTTCTACTCATGACGTGACAGTTTGCTACTGGCAGCTTCATAGGATTACCAACCCCACCCCCACTCCCCTTTTTTTTATTGTTTGCTTTGTTGCTTTTTCTAGTTAATCTCCTTTCCTCCAAGTGCAGCCTTTGCAGTCTAGGATGTTTCCTTTTTCTGAAAGTGACACAGTTCCTCCATATTCAGTATTCCTATATGCAGTTTAACTTTAGGCAGGGGATAATCATCATTTCCTATCTCAGCTATATTTATCTCTTCCTATATATTTGTCTCTTCCTGTATGCCAGCAACCTATGATTAGTTTGGGATTTAAAGCATGTTTAAGACTTGATGTTTAAATAATCATTGTCTGCTTTACCATTGTAATGCCACCATCAAAGAGCTGTAAGAAAAACCTCTCAATATGACGTGCATGATTTTAAATCACCTCCACCCTTGATTATTTGATGTTGCCCAGATTGCACTTGGAAAATGCCACCCAGCTCTGGATGCTGCATTTCAAGTACAACAAAAGGAAGGCACTGGTAGCAATTTCTTATTGAAGTGCAATGTCACCCCCTGCAACTCCCTGAAAGGAGGCTGTGGTAAGGCTGGGGTTTAGATCTTTTCCCAGGTAATAGCAATAGGACGAAAGGGGATGTCCTCAAGGTGTGCTGGGGAGGTTCAGGTTGGATATTATGAAGAATTTCTTCTCCTAAAGAGCAGTAATGAATTGGCAGAGGCTGCCCAGGAAGTGGTGGAGTCATCATCCCAGGAGGTATTTAAGGAAGGGGTAAATGTAGTTCTTAGGGACATGGTTTGGTGAGCAACATCACTGGGAGGTGCATGGCTGTACTAGATGATCTTAGAGGTCTTTTCCAACCTGAATAATTCTTTGATTCATTAAAATCCAGGAATTTCAGAGATGCTCCACAAGCATCTCAAACATCCACAATCGTGCCTTCTGCACTCATGATGTGGTCCCATGATTCTAAGACAGCTGCGTCCTCAGTGAAAGAGTCCTTTAATTTTCTGTCTGCTTCAATATAAGTACCACAGACCTTTCTCAAATCTCATCCGCGTGCAAAATTGCAGTCCCTTGTCAGATCGAATGCCAAGTCCATCCTTATCTGAAAGCTGGTTAAGCTTTAACACGAGGGTTCCCATAAGAGGCAGTAGGTTTGGCAGTCAGCAGATGGAGACCCACGTGCCCACCTTCAACCTCAGCCCATGGACTTGCAGGTTAGACCCTGCAAGTGCACAGGCAGCACGAACCCCTTTGGATGCACGCCTATAAGATTTACGCGTGAAACTTCATCCTGCAGCCGCGAGCAGCACCGAGGAGGCACCTCAGGGAGCCGAGTTCCAGCATCCGAAGTTCAGACCCCGCGTGGGTTTGCCGTCAGAAAGCGGGACTTAGGCTGGGCACAGGACGCGCTACGCAGCAGCGCTCCCACCGCCGGCGCTGCGCATCCGCGGTCTGTGGCGCCATCTGCCGGCAGTGTGCGGTGCGCCGCGGGCGCTGAGCCGCCCCTCCGCTGCCTCCGCCGCCGGGCCGCTCCTCCGCCGGCTTCTGTTATTAACATAGAGTGCAAGAGTTTCGTTCCTGCTTAAAATCTGCTTTATTCGTTTTTGGCGAAGCAGAGTAGGCAAGGTTTTGTTTCCCTAGCAGGATAGAAGAACAGAGAATCATAGAGTCGTAGGGGCTGGAGATCATTGAGTCTATCCCCACTGCTAAAGCAGGTCCCTGCTGCAGGTTAAACAGGAAAGCATCCAGATGGGTCTTGGATACCTCCATAGGAGGAGATTCTGCCTCCTCTGGGAAGCTTGTCACCCTTGAAGTCTAGAAGCTCTTTCTCATATTCAGATGGAACATCCTGTGTTCCACTTTGTGCCCACTGCCCCTTGTCCTGGCACACAGCACTACCAGGAAGAGCCCTGACCCCATCCTCTTGACACCATCCCTTAGATATTTATAGGCATTATTGATCAGATTCCCTCTCAGCCTTCTCTTCTCCAGGCTGAACAGCCCCAGGGCTCTCAGCCTTTCCTCATCAGGGAGATACTCCATGCTTCTCATCATCTTCGTGGCCCTCCATTGGGCTTTTCTAGGAGATCCCTGTCATTTTTGAAGTGGCAGAACTGAACACAGTGCTGCAGATGTGGCCTTCCCACGGCAGAGTAGAGGGAGAGGAACACCCCCCTTGACCTGCTGGCCACACTTTTTTAATATGTGTTCCTGTACAAGACAGCTTGTTCTGTACAAGACAGCTGCATGCCCATATAGATGAATGTGGGCAGTTCCTGGGAGGTGACTGTAGATATATGTAAGCATAAGAACACACACAAGAAAGTTAAGTCTCAGATCAGCCCCCAAACTCTCCCAGATAGTGCAAAGCTTTCTTCTTGTTAAAAACTTTGAATGGTGATATATGGTAAGACGCTGTTTGGGCATCCTTTGAACATTCTCTCTGTTGCAACTAAGTCATTTCCATATGAATCCCCTACGCACACATTCCCATTCTCTGTGCCAGTTGCACTGTAATGGCAGGGAAGCATTAGAGGCCCCTATCAAAGATGGAACCTTCCAAAGTCTGAGCAGCAAGGAAGAGCAGGAAGAGTCCTTATCTTCTTCAAGAGTTTTTTGGGCTTTGCTTTGTGAAAGCAAGTGCCTTCCACAGCTCTGAAAAACTTTTCTGTTTGAGCCCATCGAGTGGAATAGCCTGGTGACTACAGCAACTCAGACCCCATGCTCTGTGCATCCTTCAGTCCATGCTGATGTTGTCATATAGAATAATACCTAGCTATAGAGTAATACCTATCTCCTCCCTCTGCAGAAATTAAGTACTGCTAGATGCTTGTTTTTCAGTCTCAGTTCTTCTCTGTATGGTTCCCCCCTCCACCCCTCTTCCCCCCACCTTAATAGAGCAGCACACGTGACTTAACAGAACAACAGAACAGCTTTTGAGGCCTCTTTGCAATTCTACAGGCTTTTGACACATTCCTCAGGAAGCACAAGGCCTCATCTAGCAAATGATAAAGATAAATATCAGCCTGGCAGCTAAAGATGGAGCAAGAGATGAATATAGAACTGGCTTGAGCTTTCTGGAACCTCTTCACAGTCTTCAGCCTCCTCCCCTGGTTCCCATCTTTGGAAAATAAACAGCTCTGATTGTTGCACACTTGAGATTATGAAAACATCAAGTCCATTAGTATTTGGCAAAGTGCTCTCTCATTTCCTTCTGATGTAATAATTGAGAGAGGGAGCAGAGACTGCAAAGATAGCACAAGGCACAAGTTAATGACCTTCTCGCATGTATGTGTGGGCTCTTTTATAGGGAGCCTTTTCCAATCCTCATCTCGCCTCCACTCACAGCGTTTCAGCTGAAACACTGCTTCAATGTGGCTTTTATTATTTGATCTGATGTCCCTTGGCCGGCCTTCAGAGGCAGCTAAATGGCAGGCAGGTGTGGGGGTCTAAGAGACAGAAAGCAAATGGAGCTAATTCTTCATCATGCCGCACAGTCATTGGAGCTTCACTCCAAACAGGAAAACATCACTGCAGCCAAATTCTTCTTGCCTTCTTTGGTTTCTGTGATACATTTAAGTTAAGGTGCATTGAGGAGTCCTGTTTCCCTTTGTGAGAGATTCTCTGGGAGACTGCAGCCCAATAAGATCAGAACACAGATGGAATGACCAAGTGTAGAAAGGAATCAGCTGATGAGAGAAAATTAACTGAAGTCAATCGTTGTCACTATGAAGCATTGGATTGGCCCTCTCACTTATTTGGTTGCCAAATTTAGAGCTTTCCTGTAGGTTCTTAGAGACAAATTAAGCTCAGATAAATTCCAAGGAAGGGTATAGCGTTCCCTACTTGCTTTCAAAAGGCTTACTTTCATCTTTTGAATTGCCTCTAGAAGCTTCTACAGATGCATAGCTTTCTACTGTATTTTAACTGGAACCTATGCCAAAAATGCCATCTCATTTTGACAAAATAAATCTTAATTTGACAACTCAAGTTTTAGGAAAGTGAAGATTACTCTGTCAGAAATGGTCTTAAGTTTGAGTTTTCCACCTAGGAGTGGCAAGTTACAGGGCTTCCTGAGCCAAATGGTTGTAATGTAGTTATTCATTCTCAATCACAGACATCCACAAATCTAGCTGTGTACCAGCTGCCCTTACCCTACAGCAGTGGGCACTTTGGGAAGAGGAAATACACCCAAGATCATGGTAGATTTCTGTGAAGCACTTGCTCCTGTAGATAGGATTTCTCTCAAGATTGACAGTAGTGCTAAAAGGCAAGTCACTTATCTTCTTGGTGCCCAGGGAAGGAATTCTTCCACCTTCCTCAAAATAAGGGTGTGCATACACCTGTTTTATTTGTATCCAAGAATGTTTTAGATAATGAAGTAAGCTAGTTTGTTTGATGTCTCAGGAGGGTTTGGACTGTTGGGTTGGTTTGTTGTTGTTGTTGTTGTTGTTTTGTTTTTTTGTTTTGTTTTGTTTTGTTTTTGCATGTGTGTGTGTGTTTTTGCCAAAGGACTTAGACATTCAGAGGAAAAGAACATCTCTTTCATGCAGCAGCATTAGAAGACCTGACAGGGGCTGAGTTACCACTTTTACTTTCTTCACCTCCAGTTCCTAAAAGAAACTGACAGATGGATTGCAGGATTGATCAGTCCCAAGAGATGCATGATTTTTGAAAAGCCCTTCAGAAGGACCCCCTTCTAATTTCAGGACTACATAACACAATTTTCTTGCCAATATAAGATACCCTCAGCAGTCAATCCGGAAAGATTTTGTGTCATAGAAAAAAAATAGTCTTTTCACAGACCTAGATGCATGCAGTTATTTCCCTTTTCCCTGCAGATTTTCTCCCCACAAGTTTTATACACGCAGAGACATTCTTACCCCTTTCTGCCATAGTTATGTAGCCTCGGTTCTGATTTCATCGATTACGCACACCAACGTCTGCAAAGCTGCCTTAAGTAAGTTGACTCAGTTGGGAATTCAAGGTGATTACATTTTTCTCCTTCAGATACATTGTTTTAGTTAAAAGCCACTCTGGCTGCTCCATAACAAAACCAGACACAGTGGGCCCCATTGTCCAATTCTTGGCCAAGGTAGTGTGTATGGATTAAGTGATGAATTGCAAAAAGAGCCTAAAAGCCAAGCTGTAACTTCACAAAAAGGCCATTAAAGGTGAGCGCTGTCGGTAAAGTGCCCATTTAGAATTGCTTTTATGACCCTCGGTCTTCCCAAGACTTAAACTAGCCACAAATTGTTCAGTCTCCCAGACTCTTGCTGCTGCAAAGTGACAGATTCTCATTTGAACTTGGCTGAGAGACCAGCTTGTGGCTGGGATTGTGGTTCTCTAACTCTGATGTTTCACTCCCAAATGGTGAAAAAATGCAAAACCTTGGTCCTGGTAGGAGACAAGTAATGATTTTAAAGGTGGTGAGGCTTCAAGAAGGAAAAATTAAAAATTAGGGAAAAAAAGTAAGACACCTGCTTTCTGGCTTCTCTTCTCCTTCTGTCCCCTGTCAGTTCTACATGAGAACCATTGCTTCTTCTATACATCCTGGTGTAGGTTATTCAGTAAGTCTATAAAACACTTCAAACTCGATTCTTTGCAGATTTCCAGTGGTTGGAAAGTCCATACTTGGCATTTGAAGGCAAAGTAGGGCTACAGAAGAGGTGTCGAGAAGGAAAGAAAGCATCTTGTCATGGAATTTATAGCTGGTCTTCCTCAGTTCTGTGCCACTAAGAACATCAACAGTTCTTTAGCAACTAATTCTTCACAACAAGCTGCGGGTTTGGTTTCTTTTACTAGACCAAAGTTTCAGTCTGTGGAAGGTGAAGAACAAATGCTTACCCCTACTTTGGTTTTGCTATAGATGATGGTGAGAAAGGAAGCATAAACCCTCTGTTATTCAGGAATTTAGGTTGCCACCACTCATAAGGCCTTCCAGAGTTCCTTAGGAAGTGTAATGCTATAATGGGATGGAAAGCACCTCGATAATAGCAGGGTGGCAAAGTCTTTGGCTACAGCAAATAAGAACAAGGCCAAATGCAGCAGCCACCCTTGCAGAAATGAAGAAAAAGAGCTGCTTCCTACCTTTGGAAGACCTCAAGTACACAGGAATCACCAGCAAGAGACACCTCACTTCCACTGCCAGCCCTTAAATGAGGTCTGACTGTTCCAGTCGCTCAGGTACATTGCGTGCACTCAGCTCCCCAGGGTTGGCCCTGCCTTCCCACCAGGCGCTCAGTCACTGCTTCAGGCCACGACTTAGCACTGCCACTACAAGAAGTCAGTTCCATTTTTTTGTGCCTTGATTTCTACCTTGAGGTTAAAAATATTGCTGGATTAGAATTGAGGCCTGTGATAATCATTCTCTGATTTCAGATTTTCACAACCCTGACTGGAAGGTATTAAAAGGACTGAAGTGTTTGTCAAATAGAACATTGTGTGGTCCAAGATATTTCCCATTCTAAACAGATCCATGTTGACCTCTCCTTTTTCCAAATGTTTTCATGTTTCTTCCAGAAGATTTAAAGCATCTACCACAGCCTGCTATAAAAACACAACACAACTTGAAACCTGGCTACATTTGCAGTCAAATTCAAGCCCAACCTACAGATTCAGTCAAAGAATTGCAACTCAGATCGTGTGTGTCCTAGAAATGGACATGAAGTAAAAGAAAGTACTTGAAGAAGTGAGGTAGCAGGACCACTGGCACTGAAATGCAAGTAAACAGAAGGCTTGTCAGTTTGGAGAAGGAAGAGAAATAATACATTTATGGTAGCTAAAGAGAAGGTGTAGAGAGTTAACAAAGAAAGAACACTCAAAGAACAGGGTATGAGCATCCAAGATGGATGTGCAAGATGTCTCTTCTGCAGGGATTTAGACAAAATGATCAGTCAGCAAATCAATGATTTCACATACCTTTGCTTCAGCTATTTTCTTGATTCCTCCATCAGAATTCGGAGAGAGGTTTCCTAAGTAATTCCATTTGCCAATCCAGGAGATTGTCAAGTACTTTTATAGTGTTGCAGGTAAAGCAATTTGGAGGGCACAGGAGCTACCTGTTTCCTTCCACATTTGTCAACAAATACAAATTCTACAAGCCTGCAGGAGCCCAAGACTTGCCCTCCAGATACCTCTGATTTGGTTTTACATCAGAAGAATTATAGGCAGGCTAAGATGTATGCAGTAGTTGCCCCAACTAAAACAGGCTCTTAACAAGGAAAACAACAAGCTATTAGCAATCTGATACAGTTTTACAATCCCTGTACAGGTCCCTGTGAGAGAACAAGCCTGGTGCATCTTTGGCATATGGCCCACTGAGTAATGCCTCACTGCAGAACAGCAAAAAGAATGCCAAGAGAACGGAAAAGTTTATCAGCATAGGAGAATTTTTCTTCCTTTACAGGCTATTGTGGCTGAAAATGAACTCCATGGATCACAGTTCCTTACACAAGGACAACTTAGAAACCCCAAACAGATTTTTTTGCTTTATTTTCAAATAAAATAACATCAACACATCCAACCACCACAGCCCAAACAAGAAGGTCTCACAGAATGCATATATAGCTTATATAGGTGTGTGCATGTATCTTGTTGTTCCAAAAAGTTTAATCAGTTGTTAGTCCAAAGGCACTTCATTTTTATCTGCTGGGTCTGCCTGGCTGAGTGTAATGGCTCTTTCTACAGCTGTTATCAATAATAAAAGCATTGAAGATGTAACTTCCATAACAGTTTATCTTCTATTTGTTAGAAGGGAAACTCTGTTTTCACTGCACTTTTTGTGCTTGAATTGTCTTGAATGATATGAATCTTATTTAGAGTTTGATCATGAAATTTTTGTAATATCAGATATATTTTTGAAATTCTGTGGCTTTCCCAGTTTAGGATTCTGCTCTGAAGCATTTGCTCTGTAACAAAAAGTGAGATTATTTGAAGACAACAACAAAAATAATGTGATTACTCTTTTTCCTTTTCAGCATAAATAAAAAACTTTATTTTTTTATTTTTTTATTTTTTAAGTTTGCATTGAATAAGGCATTTTAAATGCCCCCAGACAGTGTCTACATTTGTTGAAAGTTTCCAGATAGGTCATAGAAGGACACAAGTTTTTTGTCATTCTAAACAAGTCTGACTTGGAATGCCCCTAACATAACAGGGCTTCTGTCCCTTATATGGCTTTATGCAGAGCCCACAGTATGTGAGAGGTAAAGAATAGCTCCGAGTTGTGTCAAAACACCCTTCTTTTTGGCTCTACCTCAAGCACTCACATTTGATTGTCCATTCTCCATCTGGAGCAGCAGAAGAAATCCCACTGCAGTACTGCACTGTACCACCAATCCAAACCCTTCACCCACCCCTTTTTGTCTTCTGTGGAAAACGAAAGGTACTGGTTTCAACAGTCAGAGCATCTTCCAAGTGTATATTTCATTGGTGGCAATTGAAACTTCTGGGCTTGTTTTGTCACACCACTGTGCTATGGCCCATGTTTGGGCGTTACATAGATCTACTGAGGTACCTTCAGCAACATAGCACAGACTCTGAAAGCTGTCCTGGCAGTGTTTCAGGCTATAAATACAGGTGTTTGCCTGTAAACCAGCTTGTGCAGTGCACACAAGAGGCTGAACTAGCAACATATGGTTAGCTGGTGTATGTCCTCCTGAGCTGTAAGCTCACCTTTGGATTGCAACACATACGCTATATGGCAAAGACTGATACTCTCTAGAAGCTAAATGTGTGCCTGAGTTTCTTTACATATTGGATTAAGAACTGCAGGTGAACCAAAGGTGAAGGAGATGGGAGCAAACCTGACTCTGGCTGTTGCCATCACAGTGCAGTGAATACGTAAAGCTTTAAAAAAATAGGCTGCAGAACAGCAGATTTATTGTAGGTATTTCAATTACTCCCTGAAAGAAGAATGTGCTTCTCTCCTCATGTGGGAACTGAAAGGAACAGTTCACTGACTTCCATGTGATGCTTCGAGACCTGTAATTTGGTGGGCTTGTGAAATGTTAGATGATGGATTTGAAAAGAGGTCTGAAGTAGAGGGTTCTGCCACCTCATTGCAGTGTCTCTACTGAGAAACCAGAGCCCAGACAGTGGGAACAGCTTGAGGAAACAGTCGCTCTCATTCCAGAATCAGCAGCTGGCAGTGTTGTTGAGCATCTGCAGTTTAGCCTGAATCGTATTTCCTGCTTTCTCCAGCCATTGGCTGAATTCATTTCTACAGTCACCAAGGAAGACAGCAGTTCTGAAGGTGTTTCTCCCTCCACAGCACCACATCCCTCAGTAGCATTGCCCTTCCGCCCCAGCTAGCTTTGCTGCCATCTCTCAGCTTTCACTGTACTGGTACTTCTAACTGGGATTCCTGCTTCATACAGGGTGCAGTTTGTAGCCCTTGCCTGCACTTCAGCTGAGAAGAAAAGCCAAATCCATGTGCTGAAACCAGCCAGGAGTCTTATGAATTTGCAGTCATTTGCTCTGATGCAGTAATTTCTACAACAGCAAGTGCCTGCCTACCACTTCCACGGACATCCACGCTCTGCTCAGCCCTAACAAAGCCTGCTCTTTTGGCACAGGGCCTGTGTTTGGGGCTTCGCTTTGACATGTCATAGCCTCACACATTGCTGCGAAGGTGTTGGAAAGGCACCGCAGCCTCTCTCAGCGCGGTGCTCTTTAAACTTTCCACTGATTAGGGGCCTTTTAGCACTCAGCTGGCTTTTCCTAATGGATTTTTCCTTTTCATTGAGACTGTTACTTTTTTTTTTTTTTTTATTGCAGGCATCGCCAAAGTAAACAGTCCTGGAAGGCTGTTTGGAAGGCAGGGGAGAGAAGAAAGAGGGAGAGAACCAGAACTGGTCCAAATGTGTCCAGATAACTGCTCTGTATCCATTGATATGTGTTGGGGGCCAAGAGTGAAAATCTCTGGGAAGACCAGGCTGTTTGTTGAGAGACGGCACAAGAGAAAACTGCAAGGCCTTCCTTTGGACCAGAAATGCTTCACCTTTCGGCCTGCAGCCGGAGTGGGTGTGAGGCTAGCATTAACCAGCCCCCCTCTGATTTATTTGCAAAGTCTTGAAGTCAGAGAGAGTGTGAGCAATTCTAACCTCAGAGATTTCAGGCACATCATTCTTTCACTGCTCTGAAGTAGACAGTTTAAATTTCAGCCAGCTCGCTGTGTGGGAGCCCATGAGGCACTTATCTTCAAAGAGACTCCCTTCCTTCTGTGCTGCCCTGGTCAGAGGAAACCCCACATCTCTTTGTGGAGAAGTTCAGAATTTGTTTCAGGCTGATAATGGAAATTGTGCGCTGCAGCTATGATGTTCCCAGCTGGATAAGCATGCTATTCACTTTTGTGTAGGCCCTGAATGTGCTACAGATGTGTTATGGATGTAATATGGTTATGGCCTGCATTTTTTTTCAATCACTCAAGCAGGGCTTGGGGCTGCAAGGAAAATGCCCTACGTTTTACAGCTCTTTCTCAGGTTCCTTTCTACAAGGTAAGGGAAGAACACATCACATCTTTTGTATATGAAAGCCTTCCTTTCCTGCCCTATGTCTGTATGGCTTCTGTCTGTTTGGCCACTCCTGAATGCCCATTCTGCTTCCTCTTCAGATTAGCAGCTAGGGCTCAGACTTCCTCTCATCAGCTCATACTTGGTTATTGCTGGAAGCTTCTGCTCTGTACCATCATGTAATGCAACGAGGATTTACCACTTTTGCTCTGGTCAGTGATGAGTAAGCTCCCATTGCAGTGGGTTGTTCTGCTCCAAGTTCCTTCTCCCAGCCAGTGCATGGCCCATGGGACGAGTTGGGCTACAGAGCACAGGGCCTGGGCTATGGTTATGATAATGTTTATGGTTAGGATTGGGCTACAGTTCACAAGACCTGCCTGGAGTTCTCTGATACTCAGCGTTAGCCCAGGTCTGCTCTCCCCACAGCACAGCCCCCTGAATGGCCGGGTGACATTGATCCATGCCAGGGCTGGATTCCAGATGGACACCTCCCCACTGTTGGCCTACAGGCATGTTTCACATAGGATTGATGGGCTGTTAATGATGGTGAAATTTCAGCCAACCTTCTTAGTCTGAACTGTGAATGGGGAGGGCTCATTTTTTAATCAGAACCCGATGTACAATAGACACTTCTACCTGCAGCACAGACAGGGGAACGGCTGATCCACCTGAAAGGGGGAAGCGAAGGAGGAGCACCTGCCCATTGCCACCCTATAAGCACAGTGGTGGCTCTCTGTATTTTACAAGACCTTTGCTTGGAGTGTCCAGGATGAAGCTGTTTGGGCAGGAAGGCCTTCACCATCATGAGTAGGCGAGGTTCTCATTTGGCACACTGTGCTGCAGAGGAACCGCGCAGCACCAGGCCACGGCCTGCTCAGTTCCACAAGCAGCTGAGCCTTGTGCCCCTATGGTCGCTCCTCCCATCCCAAAGGCTGTGTCTCCCATCCCAGCAGCTGAGCCCTCTGTCCTAATGGCCGTGCCCTCAAGTCCCATCCTATCAGCTGTGCCTGTGCAGGTCTCACAGGCACTGTGTTGCTTTTTTCCCCATGAAATATCTACAGCAACTTTGAGGTCCTTTGAATGTTTCATCCCAGTTTGTGTTATATGTTAGGTTACATTGCAGTTTAGAGCATGCATTTGGCATTATTTTTTGTCAACTTTTCTTGTCATGCTGTGTGTTTCCTGAATCTGAATTACTGCTGCCATTTTATTGACCACTTGCTCAGCATTCTGGAATCTTTTAGTAAATCTTTGGGGGATGCTTTAGATTTCACCGTCCTGAATAATTTTATATCAGCTTACTATATTGACTGAAGCTTGCAGACTAACGCTCTACATTCTTCTGCCTTGGAGTCTTTCACTTACAGTGAATCTGGGATGCAGACAGCTGTATCAATAGCAGTGTGACTTATGCAGACAAAGCGTAACTAAGCCAACAATTTGCCCAGTACCATACATCTGTTTTGGCAGGCTTAGAAATAGAGTTTAGATCTTTTGTCTCTGCCTTGCTTATTTGCTTATTAAATCTAGAGCTGTTCTTCTGCCTCACTGTGGACTTAATAACTGGAAACACATTGTTTAGGGGGCTGAAATGGTGGATCACAGTTGCACAGAAACTTGGAACAGCAGTTCCATTCCACAGCTGCTTGCCTCAGGCACACTGGGATTACGCATTAATGCTTCGTGCCCCTCATCACCATCAGCACTTTGGTGCCACATGCTTGTGCCTCACTAGCTGTGCTGGTGGTAGTGCCCATGGAACTGAGATAGCATCATTTGCCACTTGCTAAATGTCAAAGAGAGGGGCAGGAGAGGGCAGAGAGCTGTGTGGGACTGTAGGACAGAAGCAGGATGTGTTCTGTATGATGTGAAAGAAAGGAAAGGTGGATGTGTGGCCCAGCGCTCTGTCTTGTCTTATCTTGTCTGATAACTGCAGTGAACAAGATGAAGATACTACTTGGCATAGCAACTTGACAGCTAAGCATTTGTGTACCGAACCACTGTGCTCTCAATACATATAAAATAAGAAAAAAAGAGCAGTTTCTGAGTTTCTCAGCTGTACCAAGATTTTGCTTTCAGGTTTTCCTTTGCAATGACATCGGCTAGAAACAGTGTATGTTCTTTATCTGCTCCTTGGTTCTTACACTGTGGTATTTAGAAAGAACAGAGATCAACAAGTGTTGATCAAAAGCGATGAGAAAAGAATTTCTGTGGAGGATTCTACAGATAAGAATATTGCATATGTAACAGAGGATACCCTAAGTTTTACTGATCAAGAACCTGTAGAGTACAGCAAAGTGTTTGTGTTGCCTATATGGACACATGACTCTGTGATCTGGGTTGCTTTCATAAAAAAACCCAGTGGTGTTCTGGGAGAATGAAGCTTATCTCCCAGTCCCCAACGGGGGTATTCAAAAGTTCGAACATTTTAATGGAACCTTCTCCCTCATATGCTTTTTTGGGGGGATATGTATTTTTTTTTCCCTTCAATATTCTCTCTTCTTCTGGTTAAAATTGTTTAGAGAGGGAATGTTTTGCCACCTCAGTGCAAAAATACACATGTGGAAAAAATGCTGTATGTTTAGGTGAGAGTGCCAGGGAAAGAACGATTCTTTCAAGTGGAAGCAGCATTTCACTGCCTAAAAAATCCCACCATCAAAACCAAAGCCAGTACGAAGTACCAACAGAATGGTGAATCTAGGCTGGAATCAGGTGAGCAACCTGGTGTGCTGGGAGGTGTCCCTACCTACAGCAGGGAGCTGGAAACAGATGATCTTAAAGGTACCTTCCAACCCAAACCATTCTGTGATTCTAAGTGATGGGGAAACCTCCAGTGCCACTGCCAGCAGCAGGAGGGATGTCCAGTCTGCCTCTGCCATAGCTCTGCACTAGAGAACAACACCAGCCCTGATGAGACAAACTACTCTGAAATATGCATTGTTTTCCACCTGGGCTCCATTATTTATGCCCAAAGTCAGCCTGAGAACAGACCCAGCCCTGCTTCACCAGTGCTCCCCTGCATGTTCTTTTTCTGCCCAGCACCGTTGCTGGACAATCCAGGTGTGCGTCATTGCAGCAGAATGTCTTCTCTACGCACTCTCAGCTTTGGAAGCAGGAAAGAAACACAAGGGCAATTACTTCTAACTCCAAAGCGCTGCTTAACCCAGCAGCCAGGAGCACCGTGCACTGCACCTTTCTTTTAGCACTTCCATGGGTCATTACCCTGCCGGGATTAACAGCCTCTCTCCCCACCAGACGTCCCTCACCCCATCACCTGCTTCTCTCGCGCTTGTCTTTTCCCCAGGCACTAATGAAATTACCACTGAAACCGATTACAAGGAGGGGTGGAACGCTCTGACCACTGAACCCGCACCTGTTCGCGTGGTTGACCTTTAATGAGCAGCTCGGTGAGCGCCCGGCTTCATTCAGGGTTGTTTGGGAGAGCGCTGTTAGCAGTCTGCAGTTTTATTTGCCATCAGAACGTGACCCCTGCTGGAAGAACGAGGGCATGGCTTTCGCTTTTTCATGCTGGGGACACCGCTTGGTGCAGAGTGTAATAGACGTGATGAATGGGACAGCCCACAGCTGTCACTGCAGGGAATCGCAGGGAATTGAAAAAAAAGAACACCACCAAATGGTTGGCTTACCAAGGCTGTGTAAAGTATTGCCCCAGTTACAAAGTTTATAAACACACGTTCTTTTTCTCGTTCTTGTGTGTATGTTGCTCTGTAAAGCTGGGCTCGGAGGTTGGAAGCCAATGGTGGGGAGTTCTCCAAAACCTGAGGTGGCTGTGGTGCGTTTCCCAACACTGCTCATGCCCAACCATTTGACACTGCCTTGATGGAGTTATATTTAAATAAAAACAATCAGTAGGGGGGACTGGTAGGTTGGTAAAAGCTGGTAGGACTTCAACATATGTCTTATTTGCTTTGTAAGGAAAATAGATTTCATTTGTGAAGGATCCGGGCCTGCTATCACTGCCATGTGGGTTGGAGCAGCTTTCTGCTGGTGTGCGTTGGTTAAAAGAAGCCAGCTGGAATGAGCATCACTGCCTGCCGGTGTAAATGATGTGTAGCTGACAAATATCTCACAGAAGCAGGTATTTCTGAAACGAATTGTCTGCTGAACCTGTGTGTGTGCAAAGAACCTGTGCATCCACCCATTCCTGGGAAGTGCAGGTGGAAGAGGTGGTGGAGGTGCCGTAAGAGCTGCAAAATGAGATGTCTGGTGTGGAACAGGTGGTAACAGCAGGGCTGTGTGCCCCCACACAGTGCTGGAGCCTAGCAGTGATAACCCCAGATGTAAGCCAGCCTATGTGATGCAAGCAAAGGTAGCCTGTGAATTCAAGCAGGTATTTCCCCAGATTCTTGGTTGCAGAACAGTGAGAGATAAATTCTTGTTCAAAGTCTATGCAGTGAGCTGTGGCTATAATAGATAGTGCCATTCATTTCTGAAACAGCCAATTATTTGAACAACCAATTCTTAAAGAAGAAAAGAAAAAAAAGACTAATACTTATGCAGACATAAGAACATATTTTGTATGCTTATCAAAGTGATACAATATGCTCTTACAGCTTGGTCAGCCCACTGGTTGACCAGTACCCATCCAGAAACACAGCAAGAGCCCTGACCCCCAGCCAGGGAGGTACAACGAAGGGCACTGCTCTGCCTTCAGAGCTGCCCTGCCATGGAAGTGGATGACTTCTTGCTCCATGATTTTGAAGAGCATTACAGGTTTTGTTAAAATACCACTGAGGTTTATATATCCTCTGGAAAACCCAATGGGGATTGCTGCTTTGATACTTGGTAGATGAGTACTAAAATCGGGTCTGCCCACTAAACATTTGTTACTATGTTAAGGTTCAGTTTCAAACAGGGAAGTGGAAGCAGCATCATTTTATACATACAGTTTTGTTGCTAAAGACCAAAGATTTCCTGTTTGGGCTGTTTCCATTTCCACTATAAATAAAGAGACAGAACATAAACCAAATATTTACTTCCATGGCTTCTGATGCTTTCTACACATGCTTAAGCTGTTGTCAGGTGGCCATGAAATTTGCTAAGAATAGAAATGGTGATTGGGAAAAAAAATATTTAATGTCAGCTTTATGTTTAGAAATCTTTCCTTCGTTGGTATCACAGAGCCCGCTCCCACAGTAACATACCCACTTGTCACTGCCTTTTATTTAGTTCTTCCCCACAGTCCCCATGGATCAGCACAGTGGACTGGTAGTTCTTTGTCGTCGTACTTTTTCTTTTGTTAAAGCCAATGAATTGGTCACAAAGCAGTCTCCATTTTTAAAGACACTGCTCCACAGCAGCCCCTCACCTATTCACAGTACTCCAGGGAAGGTGGAAGCGGAGAGATTCCCTAAGAATCCACGTGAGTTCACTCAACGTAACTTTTTTAATAGTGAACCAACAGCAAAGTGAACTAAAATACACAAACTTCCAGAAATTTTTCTGAAAGTTATAAATCTAAGGAACTATTTTTGCATAGGATTTTAAATTTAGAAATTAGTTGCATCAACAGTTAAAGTAGACTGGAAACCAGAACTACTTATGAAATCCCTGTTGGTCACTATAACAGCCATGAAACTGAGTGGCAATTCCCCGATACAGAACTGTGAGTGTGGCATCAGTTTTCCCCATGGAAAATGAACTTCTGAAGTATATTTCACAAGAAAGAGCCACAGGACCAGTTTTAAAAGCATTTTAAAAGCGTTCTGGTGCTCTGGAAGTGGTCTCACCTGATTTTGATGATGGTTGTACCCATCAGCAGCACAGCCTGGCTGTGGGCAGTGGTGCAGCCAGAACTGGTGACGAGGTATGGGGTGGGTGGTAGCCTGCTTTTGTTCTATCTCCAAAGCAAAGCAACGTCATGGCATCTGAAAAGTACCTAAGAAGGTCACAGATCCGTAATTTGAAGTATAGACAATTATGGATTATCTGAAGATTCCACTGAAGTTTTTCCAGACCTGCTCCCACAGGAGATGACACAAAACAGACCTCTCGTTTCATATAAAGGCTTGTTGAGGTGTAGCACCACAGAAGGGCTTGGGTTCTAGTTGTAAGCTGGTCAGATTTTGCACTTCTGAACCTGCTAAATACAGAACGTCTTGGACTGGAAGGGATCTCCTGAAGGCTGCCCAACCATGTCCTGGGTATAACCAGACCAGGCTGCCATGCGCACTGAGACTTCAGCACCTCCAGGATGGGGATTCTACTGCTTCTCTGCACAGCCCGAAGTGGCAGATCTGATCTGGTTTTGTATTTTCTCATCTGGGGCTGCCTGCTCGTCACTTATCTTATTTGCACCCTATGACAGGGGGAGGTTACATGAGTTAGAGGTGCCACTGCTTCTCCTGTTTTGTCTGTAATTCCACCTTCTGCTCCTGTGACACTGGATTACCCAAAGCAACCCATCCCAGCTGGCCGGACTTACAGCTCTTCATCCCAACACTGACATCAGTGGCACCAGTTTTCTTCTACAACAGGCAAGATTGAAGCAAGGTTTTCAGCAGAAGCACAGTTCTATTTGGCATGGCATCAGTCTAAAAGCACTGCTGCACATGAACATGAGCCCCAGTGCAATGAAAAGACAACTGACGAAGCCATGGCTTATGGACATGCAGCCAACCTAGGAGTACAGACCAAGTGCTCAAAAGTAAACTAACACTAAGGGGTCTCTGAATGCATTTCAGTTCCATCACGAGGAACCCATACCTGGTAAAGCAAATCCCTCTGCACCAGCAGTGCTTTAACTTAGGAGCTACAGAAAATACTTACAAGAATGAAACTCCACAGTAGTTTCAGTAATTCAATAATTTATTCATCTAAAAAAGTGTGTAAAAGTATATAGCTCTCATCCACAAGGTATATATGAATGACATTTAAAATGGAGGTCTTTATTATTATTGTTTCTTTTTATCAAAGTCTTTTTTTTTTTTTAGTGTATTGTACCAGCGATATACTGTAGATTTAAAATGAACTTCACTTTTTTTTTTTTTGTTTTCTTTCAAATTGTCGGCTATATATAAAAGAAGCTCACTGCAAAATGCTCAGAGGAAAACAAACAAACAAACAAAAAAAAAACCAAAAAAAAAAAAAAAGAAAAAAGAAAGAAATTCAGAACTCCCCAGAAATGTACAGCTTTTACATTTAAAAAAGGTTCTGAAATATACATACAAGCATGCTGGACATTCCCCGCCCCCCTCCCTCTCCCTTTAGCTCAAACAACTGTAATAATAATTCTGATTTAGGCATGAATTTCCAAAGTTAGAAATAAAAAGAAAAATAAAATAACTTTCTTCACTCTGTAGGAAAGCCAGGGCTTGTACATTTCAGATTAATTCAGTAAAAAACTCACAAGTAAAATAATGCATATTTAAGGGAAATATTATACAGAACTTTTCACACTGAAGTACATAAGATTTTTCTTTAAAATCTATTGCCATTCATTTATTTTGCACAAAAACGTATAAATATGTCACCAGCTTCTCTTAACTTAAAAAAATTAAATAAAAGACACCAGATGAAAACTACTCCTTGCTGCCCTTTTGGATTTTCCATGTCTGCACAGAACCAGGTTTCTGGGGAAGAAATGCCCCTGGATAAAAACAGCCCATTTAAAAAGAACAAACTCAATCATAATCCAAAGTCCCGATGAATCCTGGGAACAAATAACTCCCAAATGGTAAAAGATTACAAATGTCTACTTTACATTTTTCCTCCCCAAGTTAAATTTTTTTTTTTATACAAGTTTACAATCTTCATCTTTTTATGCTCTTCAAAAGGCCTTGAGAATTTTCTCTTCTGATTAAGAAAAAATAGTACTGCAATATTTTAAAGTCAATTTTACACTGTACACACATTAGATACAAATGGTTTGATATCAGATTTTTTTTTTTTTTTTTAAACCTATACATTGCAAAGAGGATGCCCACACGGGAGGTTCGGTGCAGAGAACGACATCATCCATTTACAGGTTACTTCTCTGACTTCACCCTTCCATGACACAAGCGATACTTATATCATTTGCTTTAAACGTTTACATTATCTCAAGAAAAATACTTTTTAAAATCATAGAATTTCATTTTTTTTTTTTTAATTATTATTATTTTTTTTTTTTTCCCCACCAGAACATGAAAGTCTTTTGGAAGAACTTTTACAACGTGTCGGTTTTTCCCCCGCCGATAGATAGCTACGGGTCACAGCGCCTGATCAAAGTGCCCGACCCCTCGCACACAGCAGCCCGTGCCTGCTGCACACTGCAACAGCAAACATCAGAAAACGGAGCTTAAATATAAACCCCTCGGAGCCTGGAATGAAGGAGTCATAAAAATACTTCAATTAGCCATTGACCTTTCAAATGGCGACCATTTTACTCAACAAAGTAACTTTTCCACCGCAGCGGTAGAACTTCAAGTACTAATTTAATGATATAATTTTCTTTTTAAAATTATTTCTTTGAAATAATATTCCTATAGTCAGAAAAAATACACCAGATTTGTAACTGATTTCGTGTAAACAAAAAGCACGTTTTCGGATATGTACATGGAGGAGTCTGCCCAGAATTACAGGGCGACCTGGGTTTCAGTAAATAGCTTTCTAGCATCACTAAATTTACTGGAAATATATTTCAATCATAGCTCTACAATAGATTAATTTACCACTTTCCATTCGCCCTTTAAAGGGCTTTAAAGTATTTTTCCTCCCTACCTCTCAGTTACTCTTCTTCTGTTAGGTAGTGTTATCCTTCATTAAATGCTGGCCTTTCCTTGCTTTAACCAGGCTAAATGCAGTGAGAATTCCTTAAAACACAAGTGTATCCCTATCAGGACATGCTCCCCTTCCCACGTGGGACTTTGATTGTTTTTAGCTTTTTGATTTCTAGGTCAGAAGAGCGAGAGGTATGTAGATAAATAACCCTATGTTGGAACGGAGCTGGGTTTTTAAGATATCCTACTGTTCCTGGTCCTTTATAATTTAATCCCTCCCCTCCCCAAACCTAAAAATAAAATAAATATCTCCAGACCATTCATATCTACATGGACAGGTAACAAATGCATGCATTCATCCCAATCCACTCTGACAGGAACTCCAGGTAGACTGAAAATTGCAATATTTATATGAGACTACGATGGTGTGCATTTTTTTTCCTGCCAAGTCCCAGTTAACGATGATCAAAGAACAAAGAACTTCTGGACAGCCCAAAGCGGTCAGTACACGATGGTTTCACTTGTGGGGCTGAAACTGCTTACAGTTGTTCAGCAGAGTTCCTAATCCAAAAAGATATTGTAGTCTTCCTTAAAAAAAAAAATAATAATAATCTTAAAAAAAAATAATAATCAGACTGACCAGTAGTTACTGGGCTGCCAAACTAACGCCGACTTGAGGTTACTCTGTGTTCACTGTTCTTGGATGTTCCCAGAATTGGACTGAAGCTGCCAGAGATGTTAATGGGTGTTTTACTTTTCAACACTGCAGAATTCACATGTGCTTTTGGAGGAACAGAAGCACAGCACAGGACTGGTCTGAAGAGAAGCAAAACTGTGATCTTTGCAGACTGTGGCACGTTTCTCAGGTTGAGGGGAGAATAAGCCAGAAGAACAAGTGCTTTTCTATCTCTTAAAGTATATTCATGATGGCATTGTACAATTGAGTGAGCACCACAAAGTGGACAGGAAGGCAGGAGCTGCGATCCTGAGTGGCAGGGTTACACGTAAGCCAGGACAGTGCATTATACTGCTCCAAAACGAACCTGTGGAAGAGAAATGAAGGGAAAATGAAACTGGAACTTTACCTCTCATTTTTTTCTGGAAGATTTGACTTAAACTTATCTCTGTTTTTCCTGGTGATGCATTGTGGAAGGGACTATATTAATGCCCGTAGGAAACCGAGCACAAAATGTGTGCAGGTAGGGGTGGGGTAAGTTTTGTTCTTAGTTTATTTGTACTTGACCCACAGTTTGATTCTAGGCCCTTTCCCATTAAACAGCAGAGATTACAGAATCTTCAGAGAAATTTACATTGGACTGAACCTCTGCTGTATTAAAAAATCTGATTCTTGGACATCTCTGAGGATGGAGGTTGCACAGACAGTTCCAGTGTTTGATTTAGAAATTTAGAAAAAAAAAACAAAACTATTTTTCCTTATGTCTGACTAGAATTTCCTATGTTTGAACTTGTGTTTGTTGCATCTCATTCTTTCCTTGTGCATCTCCAAAGCATCACCTTTTTATTTAAGAGGATGCAAATTCAGATCTAGAATATTACTAATACCACCAATGGTATTCAGTTAAGTAGGTTGTTTTTCATCTTTCCTACTGATATTCTCTGCTTGGTAGCAATGTACACATTTGTCCACTGGTATGTTTGACCTCATATTCTGTCTCATAAAAGTTTATTTTCAGTCCGACAGGTGACATAGAGGCTAATAGTCCTCTACTTATCTTCTGCACTAGGATAGACATACAGTGCTGTATTGATTCAGGAAGTGTCTCCTTTATACCCCACCTCCAAAGATAGTGAGTATCAGGAGAGTACCTCTACCTCCTTTGATAACTCAATTTGATTTGGTGAGTAAAAATAATTATTTACACAGGCCAGCTCAGACTGCCAGCTAAACCAAATCGTCTTTGGGAGGTAAACCAAGGTGCCCACCTTGTAAGGCAGAAATTATTCCTCTTCACTGCTTTGCAGAGTAGGATAGAAAAGTGATTAAGCAATCCTCAAAGACCTGTCCTTTTGTTGTGGTCTTGGGATCTGTGGTACATGTTGTTTTGTTTATTAAGTAATGCACGTGTAGGGCATAACAGAGATGTAAACTGTTGATAAGCCCAAAAAAAGTCCCTCTGAAATTTCATTCCTGAGTCCCCCATGAGCCAAGGAATGAAATGCAAAAGCAAGAAGGCGTTACCTCAAGACATCTGATGTAGTTTTAGAGTCAAGGGGGTGAGGAACTCGCTGAGAATTTCTGGCAGGTAGTAGTTCATCTGTCTGCGCTATGGAGATGTGATGATGTAACGAGGCCTGTGAAAGAAAAAAACAAACAAACAACAACAACAACAACAAAAAAAACAATTTAACTCTTCACATAGCAAATATATATGAAAATTCATAGTGAACAAATATATTCTGAACTGTCTCAGGACAGCCGGCAATTCTCTGCAGAACCCACCAGGACCAAATGTATTTTGAAGTTCCATACTGATGGATAAATGAATAAAATGACTTCAAAACTTTGAACAAAATGACTACTTTTTCTGGTTGGAATTAAGGATCTTTAAAAAGCATGCTGAATTCCACTCAGTCAGGGAAGGAGTGATGAAGGAAAACACCTGGAGTATGTCAGTGTTTCTTTTTGCATTTCAACAATACAGCATTCTAATTCTCCAAACTCTCCCATTTAGGAGACCCACCCCAGAGTTCCGGACCCATCACGGACTGAGATGCCCAACCAGATCACAGCACAGCCTTCCTCTTGTTCTCTGCTGCCGTGCTTTCTGAATAGCTCCTGTCTTTCTTTCTGGGGTGAGGTTTGTGCATTAGTTTACACAGGAGCAGAAGAGGGATTTCATATTGATCATGTGCCAGGGGTAGAGGCAACCATGTAAGCCTTTCAAGTGGGTAGCTCAAAACCTCGAGTTTGTGCTCCTCCAGTTATGGCATGCACCTCAGAGGTGGAATGCTTCAGCTCAAAAAGACTTAATCCAAATCAGACAGAGATGACTTAAATCTGTACTTCTCACATGCTGTGCAGGTGTCCTAACTGCAGCGCCATGCAGCACAAAGGAGACAGCACCAGCTGCTCTCTGAGCTGTTACAAGTTACTGCATGAATTCAGCCCCTTGCTTTTATTAAAAATTGTCCAAACCAAAACAGTACATTCCAAGTCAAATTAAACATTTAATTCAGCTTGGATCCAAGAAAGCAACTGCACTGGGTTAAGGGGGAAGGATGGTGACTCCTTCTCCCCAGTACAAAATTCTAGCACAGGCTTATTCATGGAGGAATTCATGGAGTTGCCTAGAGCTCTGCTGTGTTTTTAGAGCTGGAACCAAAACATAGTTTTTGTATTATTGACTCACTCACAAAGAAAGGTAGTTTTAAGTTTAGGATAAAACTTCATCTCTAGCTCCAAAAATACAGTGGCTTATTTTTCATGTCAGTTTGAGATCTCTACTCCACAGGTTTGGAGCAAAGCACATAATTTTGGGAAGTCACCATGAAAACGTGGGGAATTTGGTAGGTGATCTCATTTAACTGAGTACTGCAGCACTTTGCCAGTGGATGCTATACTGAACATAAAGCCCACCATACAAACTGCAACAATCATTCTCAAATCATCAGTGCTAAAATGGCTTTTTGGCATAAGAATTGAGAAATATTGAACAGCTTTATTCTGATAAATAGATATAGATGTATGAGAGAATTTAGCTAAGAGACTTCAAGAAATGCTTTGTATTTGTTAATTAAGCTGAGAATGGATAAAGAAAATGGTACTATCTTAATTAGCTTATATTTTGCTTGCTTGAGTATCCACATGACTCTACTCAAGGCAGATTTTTCACCTTTTTTCCAAGCTCACTAGCTGACATCCCAGTAAGAAACAGCATGTCACTCTACTGGGATGAATGAACGTGTAGCAGTTGAACCAGTTCAGCTCCTGCAAGCAATGCACCAGTACCTCTTGCAAGAAATAGCAACCTTCTAGATTGGCAAATACTACATACACTCTGACACCACAGACAACACCATGCAAATTCTACACCTAGGGGAACAAGATCAGACAGTAGATGCTCTGTCAGGAAGTGCTACTCTCTAACTTTTTAATCTCTGTATTATGTCTGGGTCATGGCAGAATAGGAGGTATGCCTCTCCTGTCTTGGGCTGACTGAAGTTTAGGAAATTAAAATTGGGAAAGACTGGATACAGCTTTGATGATTCTGTATTTAGCAGATGTCAAACTATTCAATTTTCAGGTAATAGAGAGTAAACGCTAATAGCCAGCTGTCTTCAGTGATTTTACATCTATTTTTTAGTTATTTCCAGTACTGTCAATAGAGGTAAACAAAGCTGTCATTTTCAAAGGAAACGTATAGAATCTAAATACAATTTTTCCTCCCCTTCCACCTAGAAAGATCAGCAGGACAGACCTTCAGGAAGAGAGGACACTGGTTTTGTGCCTGAGGACAGGATGACCAGAACCACTGTGGAAGATTCTCAGCTTTGGCAGTTGACACGAAGTATCCAAGAGCAAGAGGCTGCTGCTTCAGTTCTTCAGGGGCTTCTCTGGAAAGGAGACGTTCCCCTTGGCTCTGAAATAAGAATTAAAGGCACATTTGTTGCTTCACGTCATTACATCTCCCTCCAATAACTTTCATCTTGCTTACTAATCATCAGGTTCTGTCTTGGTATTAAGGAGCTGCACTCCAGTTATTTGTGAATCTTTGTGCTTTCCCTTCTCCCTTGCACTTGGGATCTCCAGACTGGTGTTGCAGGATCACCCAACAGCAAGTTGTGTTGAGCTCTGGGGAGCTGGCTGCTACAGAGCAACTCAGAGGTATTGGACAGAAGAAACTGTTTTATATTTGTATTACCAAGTAGAGACGAATTGGAGGAAAAAAAAAACAACTTTCCTATATGCATCATTTATTTATACACTATATTTTGTAGTATTAGTTACTCATATTCTTGCACAGAGACAAAACAGTTACTCAGAGACAGGAGCTAAGCAATTTTAAAAGGCTTTAATACCAATTTTATCAAACTTTGGGTTGCTGCCTATCAGGATATACATCTGTGGTCGTACTTCTGCAGTCTAAAACCAAGACAGATGAACTTCCATACCTGAGGCTGCTGAATATGAACACTTGAGTATGAACCTATTTACCTCTATAGAGAAAGAGATAAAGCCTTACGCATCATGAACTCCATTACCAAACCTACAAGGGGCTCCTTGGGCATCAGAAAAGGTGACTGCCGTTACACAATAAAGTACATCCCTAAAATCAACCTTTCTTATTTTGCTTTCATTTTTTATTTCATAGAGAGGGAGAAAAAAAAAAAGCCTGTTATGTATTTTAGCTAGAAACATATCTCAGAAGAACTGAGGTGGCAGTCCATTTAATCCATACACATCTTTTAAGTCAATAGGTAAAGAAGATTTCACTGAACAGAAGCTGGCTTAATCACAAAGTCTTCCATGCTAGCCTTTCGAGCAGGTCCTTCTCCACCAGTAGTATCTTGCTCAGTAATCAGAGGAAGTTAAACAGTCCATAAAGCCCAGAGAAGGCTGCAGCTCACCTGGCTGTGGGCGGTTGGAAAGCGTAACAGCAGACCTTGAAACTGGCTGCTGAGCAGTCAGGGCTTACACTGTTAAAGTGCAGCAATCAATTATGGGTTACACGGACGAAGGCTCGACCTTCTCTGCCCCACGAGGTAATGATCACACACTGTTGCTTTTTTAAAACCAAAAATTACACGTCAATTACCAGGCACTTGTTAATGGTTAAACCCAATTACTCTGACGGGTTCATCTAGAAATGGCTCGTCCAAGTTTCTAAGTCCTTTGGTCATTAACCTTTCAGTGCTTTTCTTAAGGCACTTGGATGGAATTCCACTGAGAATAAGTTTTTTAAATGCATTCTTCTCTGTGTGGCAGAGAATAGAGATTACTGAACAAGCTAAATAATGCAATGAGTGCTGAGTTGTGATTTATGGTTGGAGGGTTTGGTACCAGAATTCAAAACTTTTAATTTGCTCACATACCAGGTTGGAGTAACCAGAGACAGAAATTAGTTAGCCTTTGAAAAGTGGATTGGTGCATTAACAGAAAGCAAGGTGGTTGTATACTGCGATCACAAAATACAGTACTGGCATTTTTGTGGCTGATGCAAAAGTGATCTTTCACTCACAATCCTCTATTAAGCTGACCACTGAAGCACTTTGGCAGGGATTACAAGGAAAACACAGGGAGGACTTTCACCTTCCAGGCAGTGAAACTGACATTCTGTAATCTTGAAAATCAGTCATCTTCATGGAGTGAGAATTCTTAGGATATTTAAATTTAGAAAAATGACTTTTTTTTTTTTTTAAACAGAAAGCATCATTAGGAACATCATCATTCACTGTCAAATATGTTAGCTGCATGTACACCTTTTTGTAATTCCTTCCATACCAGATGTATGATTTATCTTGATGAGACTGTTTTGAGCCACCAGTGACAGTCACAGATACAGATCCAGTTGCTTAAATTACTGCAGATCACTAAAAGAGAACTTCTAAATGCATGAAGTTTATCCATTTTTTCCAGAAAAGCCTATTTCTTTATTAAAATATTGTGTTACTTATAACAGAAGCAACATGCTGCTGTGAATGCTCTGCTTCTAGAGTAAAACTCCTCTGCAGGAAATTATGAAGCACCTTAAATTTCTCCATATTTTTTAATGGAAAACTGAAGAAGAACTAAGTCTCTTACACAGCTAAATGGCATGAGAAAGAGTTCCATCAAACTAAGGCTGATTCAAAAAGTACCTTGATTTACCAAAAACAATTTGCATTTTAAGTAATCATTGATGTTGGAACCAGCTTTATAAAAGCCACTTCAAACAAAAGTAACTTACAAACACGATGTGCTCTGGGCTAATTTTTACTAAGAAAACAACATTTGCATAAACATGCAGCACCTGTGAAGTTTAAACTGATAGTGTTTTATTAACAGGACAATTATCTCCCTTCTCCCTCCCCGAGAAATTCATGCCATCAGAGCTGGCGTGTCGTCTCCATGCCATAGACTTGTCACTTTGTGGCAGGGATATCCCATTCTCCAGAGAAAAATGGATGAATAGAAATTAATTTCATACAAAGGGATTAAATACAGCTTTGCCACAAGAAAGCAAAGCCTCCTCTCTTTCTCTCAGTTATCCTGTATGTAACAGTTAACTTTAAAGTTGGAGATGTAAATGGTCTTGGCAGAGCCATCTTTTACAGTAGTGTTTAGCCAGTCTCTCCAATTTCATCGTTAATTTCAGCTTAATTAATTTCATTAATTTTGACCAAACAATGCTTGAAAATTGACAGTGGAAAAATAGATTTTGTTGGAGGGTTTGTATCTTTCTGTTTTATTTTAAGTAGCTAGAAGTGCCCCAGCCTTACCCTACTGTGTTGGTAGTGAGATCCCACTCCAATGCCAGATGGGGATCCAGGGGAAGGAACTGGGGAAGAATTTGGTGAAGAGTGAAGGTTCCCTGTTATTAAAATTCTGATGTCATTGTCCATGTCATCTGGGAACGGGAGGTCAAACATATCATCTGGAAAGGAAAGAAAGAAAAAAATCAATTTCAATCTGCTGTGTCCATTTCTATCACAATACTGTTGTAATTTATGGTCATTCTTTTTTTTTTTTTTTAATAGACTCTTGAGACAGATGAAAGCAGTGATAAACATTTTACTATTTTACTGTTGAATCCTTCCTCGTACCTCTGATTGCAACCACAAAGGCTTGGAAGCAGAAGCTGGCTGACATCTATTAAAATCACGTATTTTACCGACAGTCAGAGAGTGAACAAAGTGAAAAAAATTATGCCAATCTAACAAAAATCCAAACTGAGCTTTGTAACAGACAAAATGACACCTCTGCAGTTGCTCACAGAAATCCATCCTGCTCCACGTTCACATGCAATGTACTTTCATGATCATTTCAAATTTCCTACAATTCAGCTTTTAACATTTTGCTTTCATCTCAGAAATTAAATGCGGTTTTATCATCATAGCTTGCTATTTTAATTTGCCTTATGTTAATTTGTGGGAAGGCAGTAAAGATACACAGAAAATGTGTTTGCATTCTGTGAGAAGTACATTCCATTGCTCAGTCATTTGGAACACAAGTTATGATAATATGGGTAATTTACATGACGTGGGGAACACAGAGCAGAAAACTACAAACATCACAGTATAGTTTAAATGTTTTTTTCCTCATCCAGATTTTTTCAGCAAAGATGTTTAAACAGTAATAATGACATCTGAAGTACCTTTTGGGGGGACAGGAAGGGACACTGGGAGCTGTCTGAATTAGAATTGCATCCAGATTTATAGTAAAATGCAGGGACCTTAAATACGAGTAGTACATTTCTACATAATTTAAGAAGTGCCATACAATAAATAATTTCTCTTGAAAAAGAATTTGCTTGACATGAAAATGGAAAGGAATGTGTGTCTTGAATTAATTTATTTCAACCTGAAGCCCTAGTGCTGCAACAGGCAGGTGGTTGTTTTTCTTCATCTTCTGAAGAGAAAGACTGGATTTCAAAAGCAATGAATTAACTCAGTTTATTAACTTCTGTCCTACAACCTCACTGAACAAAACAGAACTAATGTCATGCTCTGCTTAGCCTCCAAAACAGAAATGAGACGCCTAATAGCATAGGAAGCAGTTTAATCATTAAATAGAACAGAGTTAAGAAAATTAAATTTAACACCATTTTGGAAAACGCCAGTTCTTGTACCTGATTCTAATTAGCATCTGAAGCACTAAAGGGCAGGTTAATGCAGGTTAAATATTCCTCAGCACAGCATTCAGTCAGGATTCTGGGGCTTTGAAAGGACAGCTGCTTAAGTATTAAGAGGGGTAACTTCCCTTCTTTGAGGCCCACTGAAATTCCAGGAGGAAGAGATCAAAGCAGATTCTTTCATTAAAAATAGTGTGCCTTTCTACCCCTCTCTACTGTAACTTGCCTCAGTGAAACGTCTTTATTCTAAATGACTAGTAAGTTTAAATTATTTTACAATCATTTTTAAAAACCTATGGCAAAACAGTTAGGAAAATACTTATTATGAAGTATTAATTAATGAGTCTTGGAGATACAGATAAGTATGCTTAAAAATCCACACTGCTAATAATAGAGATCTCACAGTTTGGTTGGTCTATTTTGCATACTTTTACAGGAAGATAAAAATTCTAAAACACCTTCTCTCCTCACGAGCTTTCCACACTATAGACCATGAAGCAAACAACTGCTGTAGATCAACTTGGCCTGACTGAGTCACAAGTTAATCACAATGACAAGAAAAAGCATTTTGTAGTGTGTGCCATTTTGTGTATTGATTGGCCAATACTGCTTTTGGAATAAACCAGTAGGATTCTCTGAACACACAACTCATAAAAACACAGTATACTGTTCTTTATCAAGTAGGCATTGTTTGTGCTCTTTACACTAAATTAGAGTGGTATGGGGTCCATTCAGATCTTACTGCTCATGGGAACAGCTCTGCTTGTGTTCTGAAGAGGACACCAGACACATGCTGACTTACCATTAGTTGGGCTGAACCCATCCTCATTGGGGTAATTTGCTGGTGCTACCTGGATAGTAGCAGAGGTTGGGAAAACCAGGATGTGTGTACAGGAGGCATCCTGAGGGGTATTCAGCTGAGATGACTGCAGGTTCAGTGCAGTACTTCGTCCAAACACTGATCCCATAGTGACAGCATCTTCCAGAAAACAAGCAATGGCAGAGGTATTAATTTGCATCATCTTCAAAATATGCTCTTAATGTCCAATTAAATTTCTAAGAATCGAATCTTGATTTGCATGCTAATAAAAATGTTTAAAGGTTCTTATCTTAAAAAGAATAAATTACCAGAAAAGCCTGAAATTAAGATCACAAGTCATATAGATAACATTTAGCTATGTGAATTCCCATACACTACCCCACCTTTCCTTTCAATTTTGCTGCCCCTTAATCAAAGACTAGCTTGTTAAATGAGCAAGGCAAATTTATTTTGGACAGGCACATCTATAGAACTCCAAATTATGCAAGACACCCCACTTTGGTTGGCATTGAAAGAGACACAACTTGCAATCTACTTTCTCACGTTACAAAACCTCTGTTTTGAAAGTTATTCAACTTGGTATTTTTCAAGCTCATTTAAGCTTTTCAAGCTTTCTGTTCCACATAGTAAACTTTTCTACATAAACTAAAAACCAGAGTAGTTTGTAAGGATATCTCAAAATATATACAAAAAGTAGGTGCTTAAGGAGTACAAAAAATAAGTAAAAGGGAAAAAATGCAGCACGGAAGGGCCTCAAACTTCAAAGCCTTTCAACCGAAGCCTATAGATAGATGCCTACAGAAGAACTATCTAAAAACATTCTTAAGTGTAAGAAATGTCAAGCAGGTTTATTCTTACTCCTACTTCCCTAGCTTCCAACTCTTTCATATGATAGACTGTAACAGTGTCTGCATTCCTCCTTGCAAAATGGTTTCTACAACACTACATTTCAGCTAATGAGAACTGAGTGATTTGGAAACATAACCTCCCCAAGGAAAAGGTCATCAGATTACCAGTGGCACAAAGTAATCTCTTCTCCTAGGAGTTAAGGCACCAGACAACGTAACCCTTCCTGATATTTTGGGAATTCTGCTGGCTCAGCTGATGTTCTACCACATTCAGCCATGCAAGTCTTGTTGGGCTCAAAAGTCTCCCCGAATTGACATGCTTCTTATGTGCTAAGTAAGATGAAAGAAGTTAAAACAGCTGGATAAAATTCACCTGGCATGACGACAAATGACCCCTGTGGCTCCATGGCAACTAAGCAGGCACTGAGGATAGAAGGAGAGTCTGCTGATGAGATGCCACACATGCGGCACACCTCCTTCAGCTGTTTGCTGATTGTCTGCAGGGAACATTCCCCAAGGAGGATACTCCAGTCTGAAATGAAGCAAATTTAGACAGAACTGATCAACTGATTTCTAAAAATCCAGAACTTGCTTGCATAATGTTTCTTTTTTTCAGCGTTTTTATCTACACGGAAATCTTTTTAGGAGCTGCATTCATTCTTTTTTGAAAAAGAACATCTGTTCTCATCTGGCATGCTGCATAATCATAACACCTGAAATGTAAGCAACTAGGTATGAATTCACACACTCAACACAAAAGGAATTTTGTTAAGCCTTGTAATGAATAAAATATGCTAAACAAAACAAAGTGAAAGCTTTGTTAGAAATCTTTCAATACTATGGATATATCTTTAAGAAACTACATTTAGTCACTGAACTGACTTTCAGAAAACAAGAGGAAGAGAGTTGCTCACTGAACACTGAGTTTGTGACCTACTTTCAGCCCACTTACCTCCCATGTATATGAGGGACAACAAATTCCCTTAACAGGGAAGGCAACATCCCTTCTTCCCTACACATACTGGATGGGAGAAGGCATTGAATTGGTGCTTCTTGCCCCTGGAGTAACTCTCTGTGCTTTTAGACTGAATTGTTATTTACTGTGCACTGTTTTTCTACTTTTTTCTCGTCTTATGAAATACAGAATCCCTTACAATAAGCTAAGGAGAGGAATTCACATCACGTTCATTTATTACGATAAAAGGATATTCACTCATAAGTGTCCGTGTTTGCCTGCCTCGTTTCTCTTAATGTTTGAACTAAGGAGATGAGTGAAGATGCAGAGCACCTTCTCAGAATCGCATTTTTTGGCCAATCAGCCAAGAGCTGATTAGTGAGAGGAATCACTGCTGACATGAAGCAAGGCACTTCCTTCCCTTGCTGCATTAAGGGAGCTGAACCTAAAGCACTCCAGAGGTTTCTGTTCCATCTGAGCTGTTAGGAATGCTAAATCTTGGGAACTCTTTGCAGACTGCAGGGAGCCCTGTTAATGCCCATCATCACTTAGTTTTGTATACCACAAAAAAAAAGATTGTTTTTTATTCATTAACCTCATTTGCAAGTATTTCTGTTTGAAGGTGAAGAATCACAACTGAATCCTGTTTCTGTGACAGGGCAACTATTGCTAGGCTGTGGTTGGATCGATGATCTTTAAGGTCTTTTCCAACCTAAGCAATTCTATGATTCTGTGAAATCTTTTCCTAACAAGACCAAACCCACTGCTGGCTTCCACTTGGAAATATCCTCTGCAAATGTTAGTTAGCACTCTACAACTTCCTGAAGGGAGGGAGGTTGTAATGAGGGGTTTGGCCTCTTCTCCCAGGCAACAAGCAGGACCCGAGGAAATGGCTGCGAGTTGTACCAGAGATTGAGGTTAGACATAAGGAAGAACTTTTTCTTTCAGAGAGCGGTCAGGCACTGGAATGGCTGCCCAGGGAGGCGGTGGAGTGTCTGTCCCTGGCAGTGTTCAAGAGGCACCTGGATGAGGAGCTGTGAGATCTGGTTTAGTGCTTGTAATAGCAATGGTGATGGAAGGACGGTTGGACTAGATGATCTTGCAGGTCGTTTCCAACCTTGTGATTCTATGATTCTATTCTATGATTCTATGTTGATCTACACAACATCTACAAGATGTGTGAGAGTAGCATCAGGCCCAGTGTATAAACATGGAGAGATTGCAGCAAATGCTTATAAAAAGCACTACAAAAATCCAGTGCCAGGATTGGATTATCAATCTAAATTTCCCAGCTTTAAAGGTTGGTGATCAACTCTGTAAATCACCCTGCTTTGCAAAACAACCAAGACCACTGGCAGTGAGAGTGCTGGCATCACAGACCTTTTAGCTCCCCATGGCCGAGGCGGCCGAGCCGTCCTATGACAACTCTCCAAGGCAGTGATGTCATCTGTACAATACCAATACACCATTCCCACAGCTTCTGCAGACCGATTTTACGTGCAGACAACTTGCTCCTCCTTGACCTGTAGAATAACAGAGAAAAAAAACAATATGAGTTACAGAGAATCAAAGATAACATTCAGATTTCTACTGTACACAGTTATGTCACTGCTTAACATCTGTAGGAGTTCTTGCAGCTCTGTAGAGTGCCTACCTTACCTTCCTCATATGAAGCAGAAAATCTGTCTGCTTCCAGTACTGGTATTGCAATGGCAGTGAGAGGTGTCAATATGCTGAGCAACGTACAAATTGTTCTTGAAGGTAAGATTTGAAGGTAGCATTTGTGAAACAGGTGTAATACAGCAACAACTTCTCTCTCTCTGGTCTGTACGTTTATACTATAAAATGTCAATTTAAACGTGATCACTGCTAACATTACCATGATCACAACAGGAAATACCACTAGAATGGGATGTGCAAGAAAGAAACGCAGTGAGGGATGATGGTGAGGTTTGATAACTACAGAACTAGATTTAATGCAAAAAAAATCAAGGTTTCTACCTGTTTGGTAAATCAATATTAACTATGCAGGTTTCCAGCAATTCACCATGAAGATCTGTGCAGGATGCCAGAAGCCAGCGCTGATCATGAGACAAACAATAGCCAACAAAAAGCACGTTGTATTTCTGACTGGCCTCTCCAAATGTTTCTCCCAGCTCTGTCTGTTTGTCCTTGATGGGTGCCAGTATGAAAGGAGGTGAGTATAGCTGGATTGGGCTGGGCCTCTGCAATAAAGTCATCATCACAATCAGCAGATAAATAACTATTTTGTGCAAGAAGCATACAACACAGATTGGCAGCAAGTACAGAAATATGAGTTTGAAACAATGGATAGGTTGATGACATTCGTAGTCAAAAGAGATTCTGGAAAAAGGGGCGATGTAGACAAATCATTCCTGCTAGTTAAGACTGATGTAATTCAAAACTTGCTTATCTAAGGATTTCTTTTTATACATAGGGAAACTATGGAATGAAGCAGCCTTTGCACAAGCTGCTATCAATCTCCAAGGCAAGGAGGACCTGAAACCTGTACTTCTACATATTATTTGCTAAAATTGATGGCATCTTCTCACTTTTGTCCATTCACATACTAACTGCAGAACTACGGATGCAATTTGATGTGAGGTATTATGGAGTTAAAAACAGTAAAGGCAGAGCTCAAACTATTTCTTTCTATCTGGGCATTAGGTATATCATACATGAACGTTAGGCATGATGTCTGAAATTCACTAAGTCTCTTTTATCTCAGTTTCCTTTCAGAAATACTTTGGTCTTTGATACAGCTGAACATTGGCCTGCTAATTAATCAGATCCTCTGTATGCATTACACTGCTTATCTTTAAGAAATAAGCCACCAGCAGCCCCTCAGAAAACTAACCTGTAGGAGTCTGTAAGAAATCAAGGCCATTTCATAATGTTTAATGATAAGAGGAAGCAAATTAGTATTGTAAATAATACCACATACAGTTCTCCTACTGAGCCTGATAGCAGTAAATCATTAAATCTTCCTTTTTTTCATCTAATCATAGAAGGCTTAGACTAAAAGGGACCTCCTGCTCAAAGCAGGGACAATTAGATAAGGTTACCCAGGGCTCTGGCCAGGCAAATTGCCTGAGCAACCTGTTCCAGTGTTGGATCACCACTGCAAGGACTGAGCATTTTAGGGTTAGGGTTTTTATTTGAACTGAATTTCCTGTATTTCAGTTTGTGCTGCCACTTCAGCCCCCTCAGCCTCTCCTCAGATGTCAGATGCTCCAGTCCTTTCATCATCTCTGTGGCCCTTTGCTGGATTGGCTTCAGACCCAGTACTACAGGTGTGGTCCCAGCAGTACTGAGGAGAGGGAATAACCACCTCCCTGACTCAGCTGCCAGCACCCTTGCTAATGCAGCACGGGGTGCTGCTGGCTTGCTTTGCTGTAAGGGCACATTGCTGGCTTACGTTCAGCTTAAATAAATGGGGCCCCAGGTCATCTTCTGCACAGTTGCTTTCCAGATGCTGGGCCCTGAACCTGTCTTTGCTTTACAACACCACTTTGCTTTACAACACCATGGGCCTGACAAGACATAATTAACAATTTAGAAATAGCCAGGGCATTTTCCTAAATTTTCAGGCAAAGTTTGGCAGTTTGGAGTGCAGATGGAGAGCAAACGCATGGAAAATGGAGAGAGGAGACATCTCATAATGATGCTAAATGCAAGCAGCTGCTCACGAAAACATTTACCGTCCTATTCCTCTGGCTTTTTTTCTGAAGAGACCTTCAGAAATTTAAATATGAAATACAAAATGCAAAGTGCCAGGTAGTCAGCTCATAAAAATAAAGTTTACGCAGTTTTCCTGGACACATTGTGGGGTATCATTTCTGCTTATGTCATTTTGTAGAAGTGTACCTTGGCAACAGCACAGGAGCATTCATTAAAGGGAGGGAGACACTTTCAGGGCTCTTGCAAGTTTATTGCCCTTTCCCTTACACACTGATGTCTGACCACTGCAATTTGCTGCAAAATTCATCCTGTGGAACAGGCATCCTTTCGATGGCAGAATGAGGTCAGAGTGCAAAGAGGATACGCCTGGGGTGCTGCTGCTTTCAGACATCTCCACTGACTGCTTCTGGCTTCATATCAGTAATGAAACATACTCATATTTTGGTTTTATGATTATTTTGAAACTAGGTTTTTAAACTCTAAGAAGCACATCTTGACCCCAAGGTAAGTGCTTAAGTGTTGTGCTGGCTCATTAAATTAGATGAATCAGTTATTGTTATCTTTCGAAGAATGAGAAATATTCACAGAAAGTAGGATGGGTTATTATCCTTTTGAAATCCCTGATATCCCACAAACAGGGCTTGAATATTTACAGTTAAAAAAAGCAGATGAAAGATAAGCCCACTGAAGTAGGGGGATTTCTCCATTACATTAGAGAATTAGTACAATATACATAATAATGCACAGCAAATTATTTCATATATATGCATACATATACAAATGATAGATATAAATACTTTCTTGTAGGTCTAATACAGACAAAAATTACAAAATATCTCAGAATCCCAAAGAACATATATTTTCTCTTTCTTTACTCAAAGTTACACTTCAACCTCTTTAATTCAAAACCTTAAGCTTGACATTTTTTGAAAGCAAATAGTCTGGGATTTCTTACTAATTTCTATTTAGCATTATCTTACCTTTTCCCTTTGAAAAAATACTTTTTTCTTGTTAAGTGGTTACAATTTATTAGCAAGCTTTTATTCTCTTGACACTAATACTGACCTCTGGATTTTTGAGGGTCATCTCGATGCTGGCAGCTGGCCCAAAGCCTGTGAGAGACTTGATATGAATCTGTGTGGGCAATGGCCTCCTGCATTGGCAGTACACTGAAAATGCCAAAGACTTCAAGTGCTGAATGTAGAAAACCTGTTCGTCCTTCATTGTCTGCAGCATGTACTGGCAAGGCACAATCTATGTAATCCATATAAACAATAAATAAAACATGATTAAACGTCTTCAAAGAGCTGTTCATTAATACCAACCTCACCCAGACTAACACATCCATCAGTCCATGATACTTTATATCCATGATCATTTATTTTCATTATTGTGCCAGTTGTTTCTCACCAGGGCTGCCACCTTTTTGGAGGAATGATGGCACCAGTCACTGGCTGTGTTCTGCCATGCAGAGGTGCTGTTTCCATTACAGTGATATATTTTAAGGTTGTGAAATTTTAGCTAAGAACCAAGATTTGTTTGCTGTTCATACGTGGAACAGCACTACAGTATTGTTACTACCGTAGAGAGCAGAACTTAAATTACAAGGTTTTCTGTGGTTTGAGAACCTTTTAGTAGCTGGGTTTTCCAACACTGTGAATTATAATACATATGTATACATAATTTGTTTTGGTACATTTTGAAAGAAATTTTGAAACAGCATGCAGCTCTTGTTCATTGCTGGTGAAAATGCAAAGCTAATGGCAGTGGCTGTGTTGAAAATGAGTGTTTTGCAGCTGAGAATGTGCTGAATCAAATAGCATTACTGTGCTCTTTGTATCTTCTGTAGTTTCCATAGAAATAAGTAAGAGGCATTACTTTTGGAGCGATCTAAGTACATGCCATGTACAGCTGTGAGAATATTGGGCTGGTGAATACATCCCCTAGTAAAAATTGCCTACTGTTTTGACTTCAGATTTGTAAAATGCCACATATTTTGGGAAACAAACAGTAAGTGCCCAGGCAATGAACAGCACGTATCAGGAGTCTGCAATTCATCAGTTGTCCTACACAGACTATGATACAACTTCAGATGCAGGTTACATATTCTTGTTTTTTTCGGTTATTGCAGTGTCAATAGCTATCAGTATTTTTAGCATCTTCATCTCTGTATCAATTAAATTGCCAAAAGACTGCCACAACTTGCAATTGTGACTGATTTTCAGTTCATCCCCACACACAAAGTGTTTTGGTGACAGTTTCCCCTCATCCCAACCAAAACAGTCAAAAATGACAAATATCTGCCCAATATTATGCCCAATTTGAGATGCTCCTGATTCATCCTTTCATTAAAATGAAATATTTTTAAGGCAAGTTGAGCATAAGTGAAAAAGGCATTCAAAAACTCTTCACATGCTGCTTCTTGCATGTGCAGCAACACGCATGCACAGCTCATAATTTCTAGCTTCCCATTCTCCTCTGCAGTTATTTAGGCTGAACTTCTAGCCGTGAAAAAAGAGGCATGGCAAAATGTAGCCAGTCTGGGCAATAGGCCAAGCTCTGTTTCTGACTACACAAATTCAATTCTTGAGTAATTCCATAGTAAGTAATTATTATTATACGCCAAGTTACATGGTAAATTATTTTTAAGAAGCAGATAATAACAATACTACAGTTAAATTATGCATTAAATATCTGGTTGCACATACCTCTTTTGGATTAAACAATATAATTCAGAGTGAATATAAGAAGCAAACAATTTAACATGCAAAGAAATTAGAGGAGAAGATGGACTTTTTTCCCTTGGCAATGGCTACTCAAGTTGCAAGTTAAATAACAGACATCCCTCTTCAGAAAGCATCTACTGCATGTGATTGCTGGAGCCACGCAACACATTTGTTGCAGGGATACAGTGGCTGCTTTAAATTATCTCATCATCAAAACAAGTACAAGCTTTGTGCTTCTAACTATGTAATTTGTAACTAGTTCTGAGATTTTATACATTATCTTGCATTTTGTCTCCTTCAGTACAACAAAAATAAAAATATGCTGTGGTAGAATGACTCCCACATACGAAGATGCAGAATGAGGTAGAATTACCTGGAGAATGAAAGAATTCCTCATATTCTCAGGCAAGTTATCCAGCATTTCTGTGTAGCATCTCATCAAACTCAATAGCCAAAAGTTGGTTGAGGCCGATTCCTCATCGGCGGTGTAGGTAAAAGGATCCACCATGTAGATGACAACTGCTGGAGGATAGGCATTGCTGTCTGCAGACTCCGGTTCAGTGGGAATCCCTATTCTCTCTCTCTCTGTAACACTAGAGATATGTGTGTTGTTACATTCAAAGGTATATTAGAGTTGTTAAGTATGGTTTTTGGAGTAAAAGCTTGTGAGGTGGAAGCAGGGGAATAGTAAGTGATTCTTGTGTTCAGAAACAAAACTAAAAACAACAACAGTGATTGAGGAAGGATGGCTTTTACTCACAGACACTTCATTCAAAGCACTCTTTGGAAATGATACATTAAAGACACCATGAATTCTAATACAAAATCATTTAATGCAATTAGTATAGGTTAGGTCTGAGGAATATGGAAAAGCTAAGTATTAAGTCAGATAAGTGAGTTATCTTACGTTTGTGCTTGCCTCGGTTTTGGTGCTGGTTTGGGGTTTTCTTTTGTGAGAGAAGGAATTGAGAACTGAGCACCAAAGAAATATTCATGGAGACTGAAGTCCTCTAATTAGTTACAGAAAAGGTTCCCTTGGCAATGGAGGGAGCAACTGAACGTTTTTAACTTTGTAAAATATTCCTCCATGCCTCAACCATGACGGGGAGGCTCAACATCTGTAACTGATAAAAGCAGCTCAGACTCATTCTGTCAGAAACCCCACTGCAATTGATAGAGGTATTTTGCATAGATCCAGTGAACAGATGTCTTAAGAATAACCCAAACTAGTACAGGATGTGGGCTTTTCACTTAAGATACAGGAACTCCACAACATTCATCATAACTATTAGTAATATGCATTATTACTTGCGTAATGAAAAACATGTTCACTCAGGAAGTCACATAAGACGTTAAAAAACATTTTTCCTGATTTTTATGTTTGATGGATGACTATAATAAGGTCCTCATTTTCAAGTAACAGGAATACAACCCTTCTTTCAGATGGGTTTCGCAATGTATCTGCACATAAAGCACTTGCAATACAAGATATTTAGGGAAAAAAAACAACACTACGGATCTTGTTTTGTTTCTGTTAATATTATAGGCACGATAGAGTTGCCCATCTAAGAGGTGTTAGGTGCCACATGAGATATCCTGCAATACCAGACAGTAGAGAGATGGAGCTAGCAGAAACAGCACAGAACTTAAGGCACCTTGTGTTTCTCTTGAAGTACAAACACAGTCCAGGTGGGGTACCCTAGGGCATCTCAAACAGAACCACAGGAGCCATTTTCACGTAGCTGACTCAAGCTTCATTTCTTATATCAAAAAAAGGAAGTTTATTTTTTCCGACTTCTCTCATCAGTAACAAGGGTAGATTAGGTTGGGTACAAGGAAAAAGCCCTTTACAGTGAGGGTGGTGAGGCGCTGGCACAGGGAGGCGGTGGATGCCCCGTTCCTGCAGACACCCAAGGTCAGGCTGGACAGGGCTCTGAGCACCAGATTGATCTGTAGGTGTTCCTGTTCACTTCAGGGGAGTTGGACTGGAAGTCCCTTCCAACCCTAAAGATACTATGGTGCTATGACTAGAAATGAATAAAAAAGAGCCCTGTTTCATTTACATCTGGACAGCAGTACTGCACGCATCCAAGGCTCTTTCAAGGACTTAGATAAAGATTATGAGATGTATAAAAGCAGGAAAACATTGGTTTTATTTGTATTTTGAGTAATTTGAGCACTTACCCTTCCTGTCCTTCTTGTTGCTGCTGTGATAAGCTTTGACCTGCTTCCGTGTCTCCTCCAGGACCCGTGCTTCCTTGTGAGCGATCTGCTGCACTTCCCCCAGTGCTGGTGTTTTGCCCTGAACCAATGTTCCCACTGAACCCTGGGGTGGGGGTAGCGCTCATCTGGTTAACGCCGGGTGTTGCAGAAGATGCTGACAGCTGTGGCACAGAGGATCCAGAGGACGAACTACTTCCTGCAGGAAGACTAGTGGTCCCACTGTTGGGTGTGGAGTTAAAAGAACTGCCTGTCGGTGGTGCCCCAGAAGTGGAAAGACACGTTGAGTTTGAGGGTACAGGTCCAGTGCTCCCAGGTATTGTCTGCGTCTGGCTTGCAGGCGCTGGGGTTTGGTACTTCGGTGGTAGCAACAGGCTGCTGTCAAGCTGCAGAGTGGCTAAGTAAGGTGCTGAAATGGCATATAAAAAGGAAAGGAGATTAGTGACAGTCTTAGATAAAAGTGAGCTGGATTAACCATAAACTCATACAACTTCTTCTATGTCTTTAGAGTATTCTAAGAATGTACAAAAGCTAAGTGAATATAATCTCCATTATAAATATTTAGCTTGGAGTCCATTCTTCAGAGTTTCAGTTCAACTGATGTGAATCAGATGTCTGCAGAGGCAGGACTGACTTTGCAAAGCTTTGTGGATCAAAGTTGGTACTGACATGTTATTACCTCCGGTTTGACTACGTTAGGATAACACCCTTACTTGGTGTTTGGCTCTGCCATCTATTACAGGTTATTTTCATCAGACTGAAGATCTAAAAGCTACAATACTTGAGCAACAATAACATCAAATTTTAATGTAGTGATTTCTGCTCTTGAGCATCAGAAAAAGATGTCACAGTGATCACTTCAAAACGCTGTGCACATCCTGTATGTGTCTACATGTAAGCCTCGAGTTCTTATGTTAAGGAGTAACTTCTCCCTCTCAGCTTTGTGGTAAATTAAAACTAAAAGCAGAATGGATATAGAAACTTGATTATTTGAGATAAACAAGCCCTATCATGCTCTGCCAAACTTTCCTCAAAGGATGGGATGAGGCAATCAGCAGTCTGTGGAACTGAGCAGATAATTCTCATCTCCGTATGCTTTCACAAACTTCCTTTTTCCAACACCAGGTCACCAGTGCTCTCAGTAAGCAGACTTAAGCACAGTCAGTCCTTTCCCAGAACGAAGGGAGTAAGAGCTGTTCAAGAAACCATTCACAATTCCAGCTTTTTAAAACAAAAGGTGGTTTGAGCATTTCAGCTCAAGTTTAGATGTATGTGCCTGGTGCACTATGATCACTGCCTATCTTCTACCCAGCACTGTCTCAGCAGAACTATTGCCAGCAACACCTTGGACTGGGTCCCTGTCTCAGGCTAAGATCTTATTTCTCAGTCAAGTATACCATACGTGTTACACTGCCTTCTGGAATGGAAGAAGACAAAAACTGGGAGCAACACAGATGTTAGATGAAGCCAGGGACTGCTCAGCCAGGACCTGTTTTCTGATAACCCAGCAAACTTCTACATTCTTTCTACTTCATTCCACAATCTGTCACCCAAAAGCACGTTTGATATTATGTTATAAAAGCACAACCAGAACAGGTAGCCATAAAACACCTCTTTTTTAGTCTTTTAGAATGTACCAGTACGTTTCAGGAAGGAAATAAGCCTACATGTGGTCCAGAGGAGACAATGCCTTCTCACAAAGCTGTTCAAAGTATCTCACTTATAAAGGATGCTGTAGGCTCTTTTTTTTTCCACCTGCCTTAACTCATTCTTCTTTTGCAGTTTTAGTGATCTCGTCTTTAATTTAAATAAATCTTATGTTTGAAGACACCATGCATATCCCTCTACAGTGATATATTCCAGATACATAGATATATCAGATATATAGCATATAACTGAGATCAATTCAGCCAGGTATGGAACATCTTTGACACACAATGTCTTACACCAAACTGACTTCTTAGAAAAAGTAATAATTTGCTTTTGAATCTTTAACATGACCACGGGACAGATAAATAAGAGCAAACTTTCTGAATAGGCAAACTTAACCAAGAAGCAATTAAGGAAAGATATAACACGATCATATGCTATTTCTAAGCAGGTCTCAATCCATATCTCAAGAGAACCTCCCTTGCTTCCAACAGCTGCAAGTACCCTCTAGAATACCTTCAGCCAACCAAAAGAGCCTTGCTAGCACCCTGGCACACTTACCTAGGTGATGCCGGCAAACTTGAGCGTAAAGTTTGAGCCTGGAATGATTGTCGCACTCCTCAGTGCCCCAGGGCTGGTTAAACCATTCGCTCACCAGCTCATCCGTCAGCTTTTGTGCCACAGTCTTTCCCACCCGCATGATCCCATCGCGTAACACTTTGCAGATCGGTTTGTGCTGGCCAAGCCTACACATCTGGTGAGGAAAGAAGAAATACTTGTCAGTAGATGCTGAGCACCCGAAGGAGTTGTGCAGGGTGGTTTGTAGCTTAAGCTCTGTATGACCAGCTCACTTATGGTGACGTCCTATTAAACATAAAACCCAAAGATAATTCAACAAAGGGTTGAACTGAAGGTTACAAAGCAATCTTGTCATTCAATAGTATGCAGTGACCATGATTAAACAAAGAAAAAGCAAACAGCTGCTTTCATCCACCCCTTACCCTGTAGATTTGATTGAGTCTCAGTGTGAGGTTGCAACGGTATCAATACTGGTACTGCACCCTCTGAAAATTTCAATCAAATAAGGTATGTTCCCAAGCCATGCTCCCCATCCCATTCACTGCACTGGTACAGAGGCCAGCAAAGCACAGGAGATTAATACATTACATACAAAATATTCTTCTGCTGATTATAATGAGCTACTGCTGATTGTAGGGAGTTCCTGCTGCATTGATATTCCAGCACCCTGTATGAAGCAGTGGTTTTAGCTTTTTATAGTTTGTTCATCTCAATGATGTTTGAGGAATGTCTTAAGCAGATTTAGCTTATCCAGACAAGCTACCAAAAATACTCAGTTGATACTATTGACACACCAACCACCACTGCACATGGCTGTATTACAGGATTACATTTCCTTTTCATAATGGAATTAAAATCCTAACAGTATAACTCAATTAGGCATTCTTGACTCTGAAAGTGCAGAAAGTCCTCAAAGAAAATAAATCTGTATACAAACAATTGTTTAACAACTGCGGATGTTTCGCAGGGAACATTCAGCAAAGCAGAAATGATGCATAAATAAGAAACAACTCAGCAAAGTTTTTCTCTCCAACCTCGTATACAGCACTCAAGTCCCTGAAGAAAGTTTTGGCTCCATCGAGCAAGGCCTCATTTTCTGGACACACCACAATATAGGCGACATCCCGATGGCCCCCGTATGGGTCTAGCAACAGCCTCTCCCAGAATGGCAAGGAGAATGGAGAGATTGTCAGGAAGTCCTTGTCATATCCCACCAGTAAAGTTGGGATTGGAAGAGGCTCAGGAGATTCCTCGGAGCCTTAGGAACAAAAAAAAGAGAAAAAGAAGATGATGTTAAAATAACTGGTTTAACTGCAGTGGGTTCTCTGACGAAATACTGGAAATCACTAATCCCTTGGTACATTTTACACCATACTCTACACGTACTGCCCCTCCTGAGTCTTAATATTGCTGACTTAGAAGAGTTTTTCACTTTGTCATAACCACACTTCACCAGTGCCTATTCAACCAAAAGCAGTAACATGAGTACAATAAAATCTGATTTTATGGAGCAGTCTCCAGCTGGAGGTGCAGAATTACCAAATAAAACGGTTAGCCAAAAATTATTCCAAGGGCATATATTAGTAAGCAAAGTTATCCTAATTCAAAAAATTGCCTTCTGTTCCTCTCCATACTGAGGCACCCTGCTGACAGCTCAGAGGTCTATCATCGAGTTCAGCATACTATCCTCCAGTCACTGCTCATTAGAAAAGGTACTATTGAAAAAATCCAAACAAAAATAAGCTGATAGTTTCTGCAGAGTATAAACCAACTTTATTAAAAAGTCAACATTCAATAAAGATTGCTGAATCTGTATCAAATACTCTGCTACTTACTATATAGCAATTCTAGTTTTGAACTCTGATAATAGTTGGTAGATCCTAACTAACTCTTAAATTTACAAATGCTGGATAAAAGATTAGATTAGAAATACTCTTCATAAAGCAAAGCAGCTTTAGACAGGAACTGCAGTTACACAGAATTGTCCTAGCCTCAAAGGGAAGCAACAATACATCACACATTAGCAGAGGGAACATGAGACACAACAGAACAGAGGAAAAAAACCACCTAAGCAAGACTGTGTCAGTTAAAACTGAAATAAGCTGCAAGGAGGAAATGCCCATCTAAAGGTCGGTCATTATTATCCAAACATGTACATACAAAACCTGTTTTGTAATGCGTATTTTTGAGAAGTATGAATTGCAACTTGGAAGTACTTCAACTGCCATATCTTAGTAAATAGGAAACCTTAGAAGGAGCATACCTCTATGGAGACACTATGCATTTTTAGTATCTGGAGGATTTGAGCGTTGGCTCAGGAACCTCCTCTGCCTTTATTATCTGGTACAATTTTAACAGCTTCCTCTCTTTGTGTTATGTATATACAGTGCAAGCCAAAATATAGACTCAGCTTGATTCTCACCCAGCAGCTCTGCACAGTGTAAATGTTTATTGTCTTGAAGGACAAAACCTCCACTGCAGTATTCAAGCAATCTACTGCAGATGTCACTTAAGACCATTAAAATCTAACCAGAGCCTGCTGGTCACAATGTTTTTTCCAGAACAAAGTGTACACACATTGCTAGAAAACTATACTTCCATTTTAACTGTTAAGCATATCACACAGTATTCATACCATAGGTTCCTCGTCCCGCCATCTTATGGAACTGCTGCCATGTGAGTGGTCCCTGCACGTGCTGGATGTTCTCCCAGGTCCTTCCTGTTCGCTTCTTCTGGATGGCATCCTGGAGAAAGGGCTGCAGTGACAGCAGCATACGCACCACATCCTGGGAGGAGAGCATGCTGATGTCCAACACTGCAAAAGACAACGGAGCGCCCATCATTTCCAGCAAGGAACAGAAAGATTTTTTTTTTGAGGTGACAGCATTTTTTTCATTTATTGTTCCTTTGTACTGCTCTTCACAGTACCCATAAAAGCTGAATAACTCTAATTAGCTTAATGGAATTTAATTTGGTGCTTTATGAAGCCATTACGGAAATAAAGCTGTCCTAATAGTCCTTTTCACATACCTTTCATGTTAGTCAACACTGCCTGTCTCCACTTCAGCTTTGTGAACGATGCAAGTTCTGAGATTTAGATCACTATGCCTAAATGCTAAGGACAACTGGACTGCTATGGTTTTCTAAGTCATTTGTAAAGCTTCCAAAAACCTACTTTGATTCTAGAATGTTTCCCCAGTTCATTTCCCACATAAAGTTAAATCACTATTGTCAAACACACTTCTACATTTCAAAGAAATCTGTCTGGATCCATACCATTGCTGTGAGGCCAAGAATGCACAGTGGCACTTCTTACTAGGGCTTCATCCACTTTCCCTCCAGTGGGGTTATCAACGTACTGCCTGCCTTGCTCAAGGGCATTGAAGCATTCTATCCAGGAATCGTTGCTGTCTGCCTGCAGTCTGTCATAACTCCAGTTCATACATGGGAGCGTCTGACGATTATTGGAGGACATGTAATCCAAGCAGCTCAGAGATGTGAAAGGCTGCGTGTGCTGATTCTGGAGGAGGAGAAGGAGGCTCATGGGAGGTTCCTGGGTCCTTCTGGCTCCCTCTCCCATCTGAGAGATCAAATTACTCTGACATATCATCAGTCGTCTCTCTGCGGCTTGGCCAATGTCCGAGGTCTTGCCAAAAATATCCAACTCATCCTCAATGAAGAGCCCAGAGTTGTAACCTAGTTTACGGTTCATAATAGCACTAAAGCCACAGGTGCAACGGTACTGATCCTCATTAGATGAATCTGGGATGTACAATCCGACATCCGCACCTTTAATATTCATGTTACAGGCGCATATACAACAACTATCGAAGTTACGATCTTTGAAGATGTTCAGCACAGAGTCTGAAAGAATCAACGTCACGTAGAGGCTGTGGGCTTCTGGGATGGGCTGAACAGTGGCTGGTTCCACAGAATTAAGCGGCCGTGTTGTAGAAGGGGTAGAAGCAGGCGAACCTTGATCTGTGCTGTCATATTTTACAGATCCTTGACCGCTCGCAGTCCCCCCACCTCTGGGAGTCCTTGGGGTCCTGGGGGTGCGCGGGGTAGGGACAGAGAAGCGGGGAGTTGCTGGTGATGGCAGAACTCCTGCTCCACTGTTGCTGGCCGGAGCAGTGCTATTCAGCGTCACTGGTGTGTTCATCTGAGGAGTGTTCATCTGAAGATAGTCTTGGTCAGCCAAACTCCCAACACTAGGCACATTGCTACAAGGAATACAAGAAAAACAGTCACACGCAACAATCTGGTTGGTTGTGAAGACTGATTTCATCAAAACTTATTTTTACATACAGAAAGTCGATGAAAACCCAAAGGGTTCACTGTAACTGCAGTAAAGGAACACCGTCAGACATTGTGCTCATAACCTTTTATTCTTATGTCTCTTTCAGCTAAAACTGTAATCCTCGCCTGTTTCTTATCAGTATGATAAAAGGGGATCACATCAGGTACTTAACCCTGTTAAAGATTATTCTCATGGGATAAAACTCAAATGCTGTAGATAAATTATTAAGTTTTCAGGATATTTGTTTACTCTTCTAGGGAAAAAGAGAAAAAATACTATGTTTTGTTATTGTTTTAAGCACAATTATATGTAAAAAGATGTACATCAGTGGAAATTAAGGAAGTATTTCAGAGTCATGGAAATGTTGCCTTATTTTTGAAATAGTTTGCAGAAGTAATGCAGCATGTGGCATTTATATAAGGTATTGCCCAGTGGGGGTACGTAACTGATAATAGCATTTCAGGTACTATAAATGCAAATGCCCATTCCAAACTACAGTCTACAGCACAAAATGACACATCCCATTACAAACCTTCAATCCAGTAAAGCTAAGAATCATGTTTTTGGGTTACCTCTTGTCATCAATGATATTTATTACTCTTGTCATTTGCTGCCAAACTTAAGCGACAAGAGCACAGTTTGTATATTGCCCTGACATCCACTTTCTCTCTGCAGTGACTCTTTATATCAACTAGCAGGTAACACAGAGCCAATCAGAACAAAAATCTTTGCTTAACTCTTTCCAAGTTCCTAATAATTTGTTCATTTTTCTTGTAATGTCTTCATTACATATTAGGGCAAGGAAAAATTCTAAGGATGCAGTATGTCTCTGGATAGAAGAATGAAAACAGATCTTCTTTTCACGTCTGTTTTCAGTGGTATTTTATGAGTTATTTAAAAGAAGTACCACTGTAATGTTCTCATGTCATTAGCAACTTGAAAAGGAAAACAGTAAAGACCAGATTTCTTAGATCATTTTATTACCTTGAACAGGTGCATGTCCAACTCCAAGCAAGAGGAAAAAAAATGAACAAAGGTTTGAAGGAGCCCTGAATCTGAAGTGTACTGAATGCCTCAGACTAACAAAAAAAGATGACCTAGAAACCTTGATTGGCAATCACCACTCTGTTGGAAGCCTGCAGTAAAAATTTTCACTCTAATTGGATTATATTGAAAACGAAAGGTTTTTTCCCTCAACAAATACCTGAAATTAATAACCAGCTCAGGCTGGTGAATCAGCCGCTATTACGAAAAAACCCTGAGAATGAGATTGCTCCCCAGGCACTACCAAGACTTTACAATTTCTTTTTTGCAATTCTTTTGAGAACACTGAAGGATCCTTTGGAGCTGGAAAAGAACTGACTTAAAGGATTTATAGACTGATTTAAAGACACAGGCTACTTCCTCTAGAAAGCAGCGCAGTGCAAGCAAGGAGACCTTTGTACCACACCATGCCTTTTAGAAGATTTTATAAACTTAACGGTGGAAATTCTTGATAGCTTTGAAGATCTCCAGCAAAGAATTTCTTCCACAAACATTTCTAATTTCTGAGAACTGAGTAAGGAACAGAAGCTTTTATGTTAAATAACAGTGACTGCTTACAGGTCACAGCACTCTGGAAAGAGATGCGGTATCTTGTCTTTTGGCATTTAGAAAGAGGAAGATAAACTGCATCTGATCATTTTATTTCCTAACTTTACATTGCATTACAGTATTTTCCTGAATTACAGTATTTACCAGAAATTGCAGTTAATTCTTGTTCATTTATAAGAGTGCAGTGAACAAATACTGTCCTAACAATTTCCAGAAAATGTTCTTAATTCAAATGTTCACACAATCACCATTTTTTGATTTGATAGAATGACAGGTTTGAAAGGTTTAAAACACAATTGCAGGCTATTTTATGGTGCTGGTGCTTAGCTAAATACTCATTAATATACTCAAGAGATTTAAATAGTAAGCTATTTGAAATGTGGGGATGACAAACTCAGTAATTCCCAACAACGTAGTACTTACTTGTAGCCATCTCTAATGAAAGTGGCTGGTGGCAAAGGAAGTTGTTCAATTTTAGGAGGAACAGCCCAAGAAGGCCTGAAAACGCAGGCATCTGGTATCTTCAGAGGTAAGAGGCACTGACTTGGCAGTATCTTCAGTGGAGCAAATACAGAGGAGCCCACAAAAGGTTGAAATGATGGAACTTTGTGCACATACGAAAAATCCTGTAACATCCAAGTGACATTGTTTACAACACCATGGTAAGGTTGAACTTCACATTTACACAACTATTTTTCCTTAAAACTTGCTGTACTGTTTGAACCCTCTGTAATCGTATTTTTCCCCATCATTAAGTATGTTTATTCATTCTACGAAACATTCAAGAGCTGATCCCTTCAAGGAAACTCAGCTGAGGCTCCTTGGTACACTATGATACTGTACGGCTTTAACTAACGCCAGGTAGACTACACTCACTAAGGACGAGATACATTTGAAAAGCAAATGGTGCACTGAAATATTCACGTTATCTAACTTAAGGCATCTACTTTATGCACTTAAGAAGCTGATCTTTTCAAGACTTCCACACTCACAATGGAGAGGCTGAGTCATATTGTGAAGAAAATTTATTTGCCTTCAAATCAGCCTTTTGGAACAACCCCCACATTGGGAATTAATATAATCCAACCAGCAACAGTGCACTCTTCACACTAGCACCACTTCCAGTATTGGTCAGAAATAATCAACTAAACATTATATTAAATATGAATATAAATGAAGTTCAGTTAAACTGGACTTCCAGTGACTGTTATGCTTGTTTGCAGACAATGATGACAACGACTTGAGCCAATTTCTAAAGCTATGCCATGTTTCCTTCAGAAGAAAAGAACTAGTCCTTTGGACGCACTACTGCAAAGTAAAAATAATTATTAAAGTAACAGCAGTCTCTCAGAATTCCAGCATTTAACATCTCATTAGATATTTCCATTTTTCCCTTACACCTTGTACAGCGTTGAGATGAGCAATGTGTGGATTACTATCTCCAGCTGCTGAATAGTCAGCAGAAGAAATCTACTTACATGTTCTCAAAATGATCAGCAATGGGTTTAGGTGCTTGTTTCCCCCACTGGTGTATATGAGGAGGTGTGACACACTTAAAAGCAGAGTAAACTGTGCTTGTTGGAGATGTTATCAGGCAGAAATAAAATGTATAGTTCAATACTCCTAAAACTGTTGTGAGGGAGACTGAAGCACTTCCAACAACAATGACACCCTAAAATCTGTTCCCACTCAAAAGCTTTCAGCTGACCAAATCACAATACAGATTTTATTTCCAGGGACAAATTATTCTAGTTTTAGAAAGTAGTTTATTTGGAAAACAGAATAAAACAAAGCAAGGTCTGTTACAAACCCTGCTATTAACTTTAAACTTCTATAATTGTATACAAATCTGTAGACACCCAAACTGTACAAAGATAGTGGACAACAGTAAAGCCTTTAGGAACAAGCTTTTTCTCATCATGCCTTCAAGTTATCAAGTCAGGACAGAAGGAAGAAGAGGTCTTGCAATAACAAAGCAGACTTTCCAGGTAGCTGGCTGTCTTCACGAGGGGGACACTACAACTCACTTTCTCACACTTCTGACTGGTCACAATTTGTTTCTATGCAGAGACATAATACAGCAATCTTACTTCCAAACAAGGACATACCTGAATGCAGAAAGTCACCCTGTGGTTCACCTGTGCTTTACTTTCAGCCTGCCTAAGTTATACCAGAGGTGCTATGCAAGAAAAATTAATCATTCACAGCTGACTAAATCATAGAGACTTAGGCAATTACGTTTCAGTATTCTCACTTAGTTATAGCCACTTCTAGTCCATTCAACTAGAAGCTCTGTGCATGTGCACCTCACTCAGCACTGCCAATAACTAAAGCAAGTCCTCAGCTACTGCCAGCACGCAGGGGGAGCTGCTGCTGAGGAAAGAAATGGCTGCAGAAACAGAAGGAGATATGGGACAGGCTGGGCCTGAAGGAGAGGAATCAGGTTATAAAATCAGAAGTTAGGGAATACCAGGAAGACAGTTCTTGTGTGTATCTCCCTACTGAATAGCTGTGAACAAACAAGCTTGCACTGCTGCAGAACAAGGAAAAACGCACTTCTAAATTAAAAAACTCTCAGCCTATATGCATGGAAATATGATACAGATAACTTCTGATAAAAAATTGGCCAAAGAAGTTAAGAAATGCAGAATGCACACAATCAGGCAGAATGATTTTAACCTACCTGTTGACCTGCGCTAAGGATGGAACAATGAAATACAAATCAATGTAGACCAGGTGCTTATGTTAAGTCTTTTCATGTGATGCTATGGAAAAATGGATACATCTGGATATGTAAAGCAGGGGAGGTGAGTACTAGTACCCCACAGCAGAGTCCCCATTTAAAAATACTTCTTTACTCAGATATACTATAGGACTCAATAGAGGAGTAACTATGTGACATTACCTGACCTGTGTTATACAGAAAGTCAGATAAGAATGGTCCCATCTGGCCTTAAAACTTGTGAAGTAACATCAGCTGAAGAAGAAACAGAGCAAGTTCAACCCCTGGGCTTTCTCAGTGATTTTCAACCCTAACCAAAAAAGGCAACATTTCAGAGAGAAAAAGGCAGCCTTTCTACATGCATGATTTTATCCTAGCTGCATCCCCAGAGACTGGCAGCAAGGAGTGGCTATACATAAAAGATACAGAAAAATTATCTGAAGAAACAAACCATTTAAAAGCTACGTAGTCACAAGTACCATGTTTTTCAAATAAGTTCACTCTTTCTGTTAGGCATAGGGCTCATTTCACATACAATACTGTTTGCTTCCTGAGAGCACCCAAAAGCATTACAAACATAAAATTACACCTATTACATGAGAAGAAAAGTGCCTATAGTTAAAATCAGAGAAACAATTACAAGCTCTTTTACTAGAGAAGTTTTTGGGCTTTTTTCCAACTAAAGACCGATACAAACTTTATATGGCTCTATTTCCCACTTGTTAAAGTAGCCTGCAAGGCACACTACAGGTGACTTCTTTATAAAAATCTGAACATATGAAGGTGAGATTATGAAAACATCCCATGTGTGGTATGTTACCTTAATTTCTTCAGGTTTAGGGCTACCTAATCCATCTTCCACCTCCATTTTGAACTCAGCAAGCTGTGTTGGGACCATGCTGACCATGGGACTTTCCATCATTCCCAAGGTGGTTACCGTCTCTGAACTTATTCCATCTTTATAACTCATTACTGGGGAGAAGGCAGGGTGTTGTTCTAAAGAAGGTGGTGTTGGGAACATCCTTTGGAGATCTGCCACAGCTAAATATGATGAAAAAGCGCACCGTTAATCATTACAATACCAACTCTCAAGAAAGCCCAATAAAACAGAAGTGGTTACTCATTACCAGCTCTTGTTCTGTAGGTTAAAACCTAGTAAAGATTCTATAGACTTAGTACAGTTCTGACACCTATATAACTCTAGGCTTAGAAGTTAAACCCTAGGGATACATTCCAAAAATTCCTAGGGATGCTTTACAAACTTGATGTTCAGCAGAAACAGCAAATTGGTAGACACACAACTTTAAACACAGGTTTTTTAACAAAAAAACCACATATATATATATATATATTCTTAACAGAAAAGATTAAGTGATGTGAATGGAAAGTTCACCCCAAGAACTGCTACTAAGGAGACAGAATAGTTTCTTCTCCCTTTAGGGCTGATACTGAATCTCAAAGCAGAGTCTTTTGGAATAAGCATGCACTTAGCTGTGTTTTTCCACTGACATACAGTCACTGCAGTCTCATTTGGTCCATAGCAACATAACTCCTGACAAAAAAGATAGGCTACCGTTGCTAACACAAACATTTCTGTCTGGAAAATACTCAATTGTGGAAATCAAAACCAGTGAAACATAGTCTGAAAAAGTAACTGGAAATAACAAATAAAGCGATGAAATTAAAATTAGATGGAGTATATGAGTACATACACCAAGAGCAAACAGAGTGTTTTTGTAGGATGCTCCAACCACATGTCCTGTCTCCGCTCTTAACAGAACCAAAAAATCTTAATTTTGTTCTTTTGTGCAAAGAGATGAGACAGCCAGACTCCTATTTAATTCTTCAGACAAAGTGGAACAGTTTGAATGGGTGAAGTGCCCCCAGAAATAGAGTTTTGATGGAAACAGCAGTGAATGCTGAACCCAACTGTTCCACAGCCTGGAGCAGCAGAGCAAATTAATTGGCAATGGCTTATTCCTACTCAGTTTCTTTTTTCTTTCTCAGTCTTACTGTGAATGAAGACTTGAAAACAACTTAGTGTTGTCCTGATAAAGGATTAGTAAATGTTGAAAACAGCTTCAGTGGAATGGAAAAAAAAATTTTCCATCCAATGCTAGCACGAAGTACAATCTTCAGGATGCCACTTGGGTGAAGTGTTGCCTCTTTCTCAAAGAGAAGTGTGCTTCAGGAAGCAGAGAAATGGGACAGGAAAAAGGATTAAAACACAATGTAGTCGGTAGGACTTTATTATGGTGTACAACACATCTCATTTCCCTGTAGATACTGCTGTGCCTGGACAGCTGGTGTCGAGGGGAGAGAGCTACAGAACAGTATGTAACTTATTTCATGCAGCTCTGTAGTATATGTTTCACTCATATTTGAGCCCCAGTTAGCAGAATTCTGCAGTGCAGAGTCATAAAAAAGTTTAATTACAAAAAATTCCCAAACCCTACAGCAACAGGCTAACTATCATTATTCATTTTCATATGTGTCATGCTTGAAAAAGCTTTGCATATTTTAAAAAGCTATGGATCAACTAAACCTGTCAAAATCCAATCTCTGTATACCCCAGACTTGTACATTTGAGTAAATCAGTACAGCTTTTATGGGTGCATAAAATTCTGACTCATCTCCTTCACACCGTTGTTTTTTTTTTCCCCTCAATTTGTTCTCATTACCAGATAAAGTTAATGAGAAAGCATTAAGGAATGATTTGCAGAGAGATTTGATTTCTGCTTGTAGAGGCCACAATAATCAAGCATTCTTCCTTCTTCCTGCTAAGTAATCCGTAATTCATTATCTGACTGGTTGGTATCACACCAGAAACTCTCATCTTCCTCTTTCCACACATGCAAACACTTACATATATAAAAACCTCAGGAGAAATGCTACCTACGTAAATAATGCAAGAAAACCCATACATCTCAAGAGAGTAAAAGCTATAGTTTTCAAAAGCTGTTGGCACAGTCCTTACAAAAGAGCCCTATTGTTTTAATTTGCATAGTACTTTTTAGTATACAGTTCTATTTCTGCATTCCCTGCATTTACCCTGGTTTGTGATATGTATGTAACACCTGCACAAGCATCATTTCTACCACTAACATCCCCAAGAGGTTTACAATGTGTCTTCAGTTAGAAGCCAGTATTTCTACTGTATTCCAGGTTCCTCCACACCTAAATTAAATCCTGAAGGTGATTTTAGTCTGAATTCATTCTACATCAAATGCATACCACATGTTGCACGGCACACCTTACATTCTGAATAATTGTATAAGGAATGATTTATGCTAAAAGATGAGGTACTGCTGAAAATGAATAAAGGAGATTAAATATTGGTTTGAGAATACAAGGGTAGTTTCTAAATGGAGATTTTTAACAGCTCCCTTCTGTGTTTGTACTGTAAAACAACACTGTCAGAAGCAGAGCATCTCAAATCTCTGTAGGCACATTAAAAATGTATGTCTGTATTACCATCCAGTGTTTTCATTAAAATACTCCTACCCTATTTTACTGTTAGCATCTAGCAATCACAGAACAAAATAAGCACACTGGCTTTGAGTTCTGAGTAAGTGACACTGCAAACCTTCTACCAAAAAGGCAGCATGGTAGCTAACCAGGAGATTTTAACTGTCAAAAAAGTGGTAATCAGTTGCTGCTGCTTACTTGGTGGGTAAGGTACTGCTGTTCTACCATCCTTCCCCACTGGGCGCTCCTCAGATCCCACCGCAGGCATTTTTGATGACCGAAGAGCTGGCGATACAGCCTAAAAGCAGAATAATTACATACCATACTGAAAACCATACGAAATAGTAGAAATCAAAAGCTGTTAAGAACCAAAAACTCTCTGAATGAGATTTAACAAAAAACACCTTAAGTGCAGTTTCTGTGAAACCGCAGAACAGGAAGAAGTGTAAATAAACTGGTGTACTTGGAAAGTAGTGCCAAAACCAGACGTTAGAGGCTTAAGCCATGTTATCTACCATCAGTCCATTTAGGATCCCGCTTCGTAACATCATGCCCATATTAGATTAAGCTTACAAAGAATCCTGATTACTTTTTTCTGGTAATTGATGTAAATCTGCTTTTCCCTCTGTATTTCCTGATTTCCTTTTGTATTTGCTAATTTCCTTCCTCTTTGCAAAGCATAAGCTGCTTACAGGCATAGAAAGGAACATGCTTCCAAGAGTTACTTACACAAAGTTGAATTTATTTTGATTTGGGCACATTCTCAAACAAGGTAAAAGAACAAATCATCGGATAATGAAACTAGGATCTTTTCCACAGCTCTAAGAAACACAAAATACTGACAAAAACTGAAGACACTAGATTAGACTTAATACAGTTAAGAGGCAACTACACTGCTTTACCTCAGGAAGCAATCTTACAGCTTGTCCCTGCATGACTATGACAGCAAGTTAGCTGCATTTTCCTCAGAGTATACTGGTTCCCCAAGTGACTGAAAAACCATCAGATGAGACAAGCTTTGATGTTACCTAAGAGATCTTCTAATATTCCCAAACTGTACACAACCATTTATCTTCCTTATAGAATCTCCTTAAAGGATTCCTCCGCTTGCTTTCAATTCTTCCTGGTTAAAAAAAAACACAACAAAACAAGCTTGCCTGCCTGGAAACAGTTTGTCCTATCTTTCAGGGGCAATTGCTCCACGCTAGGACTGCAGCACCCTTCTGCTGTTTTATTTTTCCTTTTGTCAGGATTTAAGTCTGCGGAACACTCAGTCAAACAAAGACTTACACCAAGCTCATCTTCATCTGAGTTATCAAAGATGTTATCTAGATCATGGAGTGATGGTGCGAGATCTGTCACCTGTGTGAGGCTACCAGAGCCTACGCGGCCTGCAGCATTGTCCTGCCGGGTATCTATCAGGAAGAGAGGAAATAATCAGTGAAAAACAGGAGCAAATTTTAAATCTCACTCTAAATAAAGAACCAAGAATCACTGATGACCCTTTTCTACGACGTAGCCCACAAATAGCCTCGCAGCAAGTTTTAAGCAGTGACAAAGAGTCAATTGGGAATAGCTACAAATGTAGTTATGGTTGAGCATTATTATTCTAAAAATTATTATATTGTTATAAAAAGGATAACTGGAATCAAGCTCCGTATCAGAAGCCGTTCGTAACTCTCATGCTATAGTAAAGCATTCAGTGTATGATCTTCTCCTTTGAAATTTAATGGTGTGCCTTTGAGTATTTTTGTTTTACAGAGTGCTTTTACTCACCAGCCTTAGGAGCAGAACTGAAAATAGACATGGCATCTTTTCCATCAGGAACTGGTGTAGAATGACCTGTTGTGGGGATTTCCTTGGTTCCAATTCCATCTTCTGACTATACGAAAATGCAGAGATTTTTTTAATGGATGTTAATTTAAGCTATGTAAGAACAAATGTTGTACTATTGGTTTTCCTATGTCAAGCTAAACTCAGAGCTCTCAATTCAATATTTTATGAAGCACAGAACGTTTTAAGAAGGGAAGAGAACACACTGGTCTGCTGTTTATCTGCATATCAGGAAAAACATGACGTAGTAATGATTATGATGTACAAAGGACTCCATACACATCAGTTAACTTCAACAGGCAGGTATTTAGCTACCTCAATTTCTCTAGAAAATAGATCTTCTAGAATGTTAAGCATGGTCACTACCTACAAGTACAAATGAGTGCATAGTCTGAGAATGAAACAGCTCCATAATGGATAAGATATGTAAGAAATACCATGTTTATGGGGCAAGTGATGGCCAGTGAATAGTGATCAAGTTGTTTTGGAAGATGACCTGTCAGGAAACGTTCAAACTGCTACTACATCCCCATCACAAAATAAAAAGCTAAACTAATTTTGGACAAGGGAAGAAGGATGGATTTGGGCTGAAGAGATCTAAGCTTTGCAGTGAGGTTATATGTCAAGCTGAAGAAAGAAAGAAAAATGCCCAGCAAATCTTTTTGTCTCTACAAGTGAATATAAGGCTTGAAGTATTTTACTTCTTGCCTTAAATCTGGAACACACCGTTGGTCAAGTTGAATATATTATACAAAGAGGATGCGTTCCCTGCAGCAGCAGTTTTCATACAGAAAAAGGTTCAGAGGGATGGCAGCAAATAGAGGTTCAAAAATACCGTACTTAAATGAACTTTCTTTCCTGTGCACCTGTACAGGAAAGAAATGCATAACTCCTTTAAGTTTGAGCTGTGCAATGGCTCTGTCCTCCTGAGAGCTGCACGACAAACACTGTGCTATGTTATCATCATCCCAATAAGAACATTAATTATAAAGACTTTGGATTTCCATGTTACCTTGTTCTTTTTCAGCAGATCTTTTTCAGCCACAAGTTTGCATTTTTTATTGCCAGTGAAGCTGTACTTTATATCACCATCTTCAAAAGTGTAAGGATCACTAGCATCTCCTAAACCTTCTCCTGGTTGTTGTATTAGAGGCAAGGGGTCAAGGTAGCTCAGTGTCTGCACTGGTTTCTGTTCTTCCAAAATCTTAAACCGTTTATTAGGTTGTGCTAAGAGCCTGAAAGCAAAAATAAGCAAGTAAACAAATCCATCACAAAACAAAACATGCGTATCTTTTACAGCAGACAAAAATAACAGCTACCTTTTCACTGCAGTACTTTCTGAGTTCACTTCCATCTTGACATCATCTCTCTCACATGGAAGACCTGGTGGCCTGAATTCTGGATCATCACTTGATGGGACACTATAGGTCCTCCACATATCTAGTGACTCATTGTTCTGAATTATCCCACAATATAATGCTGTTTCACTAACCTCTGCCATCAGAGGTAACCTCTGTCCAACAAGAACTGTCCTCTCATCTAAGCTGGGCAACGGCTGAAGCTCCAGCCCACTGCCATAGAGTGCTGGGTTTACAGGTACAGAAGGCGGGTCCAGATTCTCTGCTTCCTGACCTCTCGGCTGGGGGCTAAGTGTGGGAGGCAGAGGGGAAGAAGGGGAATGGGGTGAATCCATAGGATTCATATTAATTTGCTTGCTTGGATTTCTAGCAGGTATAGATAGCGGCTTCTCGTATTTTCTGGAATTTGGGACTTCTAAAGAGGGTTCCATTCCTGCTAATCCCAGTTTCTGCCCTGATGTGTCCTGCTCCACGCACAGCTCTTCAGTCACAGAGGGCCGATGGTGAAAGGGCATCATGGGCCTTTTTTGCAGTTTCTCTCCCTTGTCCTGTCTTTCTGTTGCTTTGTGCTTTGAAGAGGCAGGAGGTGGCAACGATGAAGATGATGATGTTCCCACACTGAATCCTGGTTGATTTATCATTGGGGGGCGGCCGGAACCAGCAGCACAACGCTGTTTGAAAACCTTGTGCCTGAAAACAGAGGCAAAAGCAAGTCACTGCATGGTTCATCCTATTATCTGCTCTAATGGAAAGAATCCCAAAGAAATCTTATGTCTATTGTTGGTCTTTTAAGAGATTCTGGAAATGCCACATGCTCTGCACTAGGCAGTGCCCAACATGGCTGCAGTATGTCTGACCTACAAAATGGAGAATGGGAGTCCCCAAAAAACAGAATTCAAAGCAAACGAGATCTAATATTTATATAAAGCTTAACACTGCTTATATGGAAGTTAATGTAACAAAATAAAATAAATCAGCCTACTGTTGTTTTCATTACCCTGAAGAAGTACAGCCTTTCAAGTGAAATGACTGCTGGGGAACTGAACCACTACTCTTGTATGCTCCCAAAATACAGATCTGAATTGGTTTGGTTATGTTCACTGAGGCAAAATACAGCAAAATGCTTTCGTGTCAGTTTCCTCCAGACAAGGTTAAAAAGAAAAAAGAGAAAAAAAGTGGCATAACTAGTCCAAAAACAAGCAACTAAGATTTGATGTATGAATAAATATTTGAAAGCTTTCAAAACCAGAAATCCACTAACATGAAAACTTATTACAATGTTGAGATAAACTATCTTATCTGAAATAAAATGGACTACTGGACGGAGGAAAACTAATTCTGCTTCTCTGACTTAGTTAGGAAAACATCCAAGTTTTGCAGAGCAGCTGTCACAGGTACAAATACAACTACTTGTACTGCATCTTGTTCCTGTAACCATCTCACACTGCGTGGTGTTGTCCTGGCTTTATTTGTATTTGTTTTATTGGTGTTATCAGGAAGTATTACAAGTTCTTTGCCACCACAAATCATCCTTAGCACAGCATCCACGTGGACCTAATGCCCTAGTAACTGCAGGTGTGCCTGCATGGGCTTACAACATCTCAGTGCACTCGTTCTCCATCATTCACCACACCAACATGACTACAGAACTTGACTGACACCAGACAGTCTGTTTTCCAAGACAGAAGCTTGGGTCTATAGAAGACTGAATTTGATGCTGAGTATCAAAGAACCCCATATATGAGATCTTCACATTTTTACTCACATTTATGCCGTGCTCACAACGGGCACAGTGATGACTAAGGCAATTATACTGATATGACAGTATCTGTCCAGCTTCTTCACCTACACAGAAGTCGCATGGCACACATTTATTGTTGTTTGAAACTGCTTGAAATTGCAAATGCAGCTCAACCTCTCTACAGATTCAGATCTCCTTTTTCCACTATTGGTTCCCTAAGATTTCCAGGCAAGGCTTGACTTCAGTTTTCTATACAGAACACTTGGCATCCTGACAAAACATTCATTTGTTCCACATTCCTGAGTATACAACAGCCAACAAATAATCAGAGTAAGAGTAAGGCTGCAGAGGACCAACATTTTCACTTCAGACAGCACAGGCTGCACAGACTCAACTCTGCCTCCCGTGTGACACACAAACTCTTTGTATTCCTTCGTCTCTTCTTCCAAACACACGAATAAGAAACTAGTTTGTAAGAAGTCAAGCACAAGGCACAGGGACGCAATCAGGCTTTCTCATTTTCTGAACAACAACCTCCCAGTGATCTATGGAGTGCTATATTCCCAAATATTCTGTGTGGCCAAATCTGCACAGAAAGCCCTGCACAGACTACTGTGACAGGTCAAATATTTCAGAATTTGGTTAGACAACTGTTATCATTAACTATAGCATTATTCTCAAGCTTGCCTCACTTTTGAAAGAAAAGGAAAAAAGAAAATCAGCTATGTCTCCATCAGCCAAAAGAGTGGAGAATCATTTCAGCCATATCATCAGCTCTTGACTATAAATTCTGGCAAAACCCCCTCTTGTAGTATTAAAACAAAACAAAAAAGCAAACAAAAAAAAAGCAAAAAAAAAAAAAAACAGAAATAAACCCAAGCATGATACCACAGGGGCTGGGTTAGCATGGCAGTGTTTCTATTTGAGCACATGAATGTCATTTACATCTCTGAATACTTAAAAATAACTTCATTAGGTCATATAAACATTTTTACAAGTCTAATAAATAGATGGTGACCTCAGGATTTAGGAATTTCAGTAGAAACTGTTTCACAGGAATGTTCTACCAGAAGCTGGTTTTCTGGCCATCTCGGGCACAGAACATCACCTCTGACAATTCTATGAAGCATTTAGTAGAAGTGGTGCTGCTGTTTGCCTCTCCTGTGTGAGTAGCATAAGAACTTCCAGTATTCAAAAATGACAGATAATTGAATAAACTTCTGAAGTGCTCCTTTACTGTGCTGTGATTTCTTTTTCATCCATTCACAGCAGTGACCGTGCTGCAAAGCTGCTCCATTGTCTTGGTGCCTTTTTGGTGTCTGGTGAGTCATGGCAGACTGACTGGGGGTATACAGAGAGAAAGTGATTCTTTGGGAAATTTTTCATCTTTCTCCAAAGGAGTTCCTCAAATCAGGATGCACTGAAACTCAGGCAAGACACAAACTCATTCACTGATCTGTAACAAATGTTTACTAATTCTGAGCCAACTCTGCATAAGTTGCCATCTGAGTTTCTGCTCCTCTTCATTATAATTTTAGCACTCCAAATTTTGGAGCTTTGAAGCTCACATCTCTGAAAAGCCTGAAGGATGGGTTGATTACAAATGAGAAATGTTTGAGTGATTCTAGACCTCGATCTCTAAGCTGGGATCATTTTTCCACTTAAGTTGCCTGCGACAAGTAGACAATGATAAGAGATGCTTTTAATCACCTGAATGTGATTGATGTGCAGTTTTAGAGTTTCCTCTTTTCTCAGCTAAAACATAACTCACTTCTTAAAGGGTACCTCTATCTAACTGAACAGTGCTCTTTCAGCATGAGAAACGCTTCCTGTCTTTGAAGCTCACCTGGAACAAGAACAACTGACTCTTTGGACTGGATCCACAAAATCCCAAGAAACAGTATTGTTAGGAACTTCCTCTTCCAGATTTGCAGTTGTAATCTGACTCCTCCTAAGGAATGAACAATTGCTTTAGTAATTATTACTCTGTGTAAAACAAAACCTTAAATAAACAAGCATGTGTAAATTCACATCTGTTAGTCTCAAATAAAATTTCTTTCTACTACTTCCCCTTTGAAATATAATTCTTTTTTTAACAGTATTTCCTTCTAATATGTCTAAAAACTTTTATGGGAGGATGGTACCAGCTCCACATCAGATAGATGTTTGTCTGGCATTTGAGAACAGAAAATAAGATTCAAGCCATTTAGATTGAATCTGAAAATTCATCTGACATATTCAGATATGAAACTGCATGGAAACAATAAAAAAATAAGGATTTCAAGGCATCTCGTGCCATGAATGTATTTTAAGTAATAAAGTAAAAATTTAAGTAATAAAGACCTGCAATGCTAAAAACAACCCATATCCTTAACACTAGGAATTTTAGTCCAGTTTCTTAAATATTACTCTTGGAATTCTAAATATCAAATACACCCTCTTGGTTCTTCAGTCACCCAACTTTCAGTCTAGTAACTACAAGTGGAACTAGAAACTGCAGTCTCTGAATCTGAAAACACCTCGCTAGAGGCACCTTGTATAGATTTTTAACCTCAGAGTCTGACACAGTTAAGATACATGACTGCAAACGCAACCTGAATAGTGTTAAACAGTTTTCTGCTGAACACAGTAACAAATTTTTTTTGATAATGCTGCATTGCAATATTAGCTTTGAATAGTGGCAAAAATAATTCTATCAGGAATAATACCTAAGGCAAAATTATTATTTTAACTATGTATTGTATGGTATTAATAACAACTGCTGCCTTACTTGGACTGTGACCTGTTGAGAATGCATTCCTTCCAGACACGGTGAACCATACGATTGTGAAATTTTGGAGTTATCTTGCTTGATTTCTTTGGACTGTGTACACTAACTGTTCCCTCCTGTACAGCTGAATGGCTGATACTGCTCTGAGAGCATCCACTTTCTCCTACAAGACAAATTAAGCAGCTGTTATTTGAAAGCACGAATCATTTTTTATACTCAAAACCTCAATGATAATGAAAGAATATGACTTCTTTACGTTACACCTGAACTGAATTACCAAAATCAAAACTTGCTTCAGTGAAGTCTTACAGTTTAAATGTACACTATTACAGACCAGTTTAACAGCTGATTGTTCATACATACAATTAACATAACATGTGAGGTTCTTAGCTGTACCGTGTACGACAAAATCGAGTGCACCCTCAGCAAGTTTGCTGATGACACCAAGCTGAGTGGTGCAGTTGACATGGTGGAAGGAAGGGATGCCATCCAGAGGGACTTCAACAGACTTGAAACGTGGGCCTGGGTGAATCTAATGAGGTTCAAGACAGCAAAGTGCAAGGTTTTGCACTTGGGAACAAGGAATCCTAGGCATCCATACAGACTGGAAGGAAAGTCCTTGAGAGCAGCCTGGCAGGGAAGGACCTGGGGGTCTTGATAAATGAAAAACTGAACATGAGCCAGCAGTGTGCTCTTGCAGCCCAGAAAGCAAATGGGATCCTGGGCTCCATCAGCAGAGGGGTGGCCAGCAGGGGCAGGGAGCTGATCGTCCCCCTCTACTTTGCTCTTGTAAGTCCCCATCTGCAGCACTGCGTCCAGGTCTGCAGTACAAGCCCCCAGTACAAGAAGGACAAAGAGCTGTTGGAGAGGGTCCAGAGGAGCCACAAAGATGATCAGGGGCTCCAGCACCTCCACTACAAAGACAGGCTGAGGGAGCTGGGCTTGTTCAGCCTGGAGAAGAGAAGGCTGTGGGGTGACCTTAGTGCAGCCTGCAGTACCTAAAGGGAGCCTACAGACAAGAGGGAAGTCAGGTCTTGGAAAGGGTAGATAACAGCAGGACAAGGGGAAATGATTGGAAGTTGAGGGAGGGAAGATTGAGGTTGGATGTCAGGGGGAAGTTCTTTACAGAGAGAGTGGTGAGGTGCTGGAACAGCTGCCCAGAGAGGCTGTGGATGCCCCGTCCATCCCTGGAGGTGTTCAAGGCCAGGCTGGATGGGGCCCTGGGCAGCCTGGGCTGGTATCAAATGTGGAAGTTGGTGGCCCTGTGTGTGGCAGGGGTTGGAGATTCATGATCCTTGAGGTCCCTTCCAATCCTGGCCATCCTGCGATTCTGTGTGATTAGCATCATATTTCATAGAAATGAAAATATTACTCAACACATTAATCTGAAATTCCTATTTACACTCTGCACTTCTTTCTGTCTGTGAGACAGAAACCTCATCAGCTGTTGTATAAGAAGATGTTTCTTTTTCTACTACGCAGTAGGGTTTTGTTCAGATTAACTGAAATCCAAGTCATCTTTAAAAGCAGAACCTGGAACAGCAGAGGGAGCTTTAGGCTCATTTGGCTCAGTCGCTGAGCACTGCTGCGCTCTGGATGGAAAAGTAAGGATATGCTGCATCTTAACAAGGTCAAATCAGTGTACTGAACACTCTGTCCTTCTGCCTGACACAGTTTAGAAAGCCTTAAGAATGAAACACTGGAAGTATTCACTGCCATACATTCTACATCCAACAAGGCAGTTCTGCTGACTTCTATTAAGTGACGTTCAAAACCAAGCTTCTACAATTGCACACAAGCTGCCTAACCCCGTATCTTCTTCCATTCTTCACACTTACAGTTACTTTCTCCACCTAGAACTTTCCTTCTCTTTTCACATAGAATTTCAACAAAAAAGAGGCAATCAAAAGTATATTCCTACACATACTGAGGTCAGTGACTAACGATCTGTAACTGTAACTGGCTTTCAAATGTTCAAAACTGCTTGTGAATTCAATTCTTGGTAATAAAAACCATAAAAATCAGATCAAAACTTCAGGAATTATCACATGTGCTCCTTTTCAGAGGAAGATGTGTGTAAGTAAACAAACATAATGCACACACGTACACATTCCATAAGCTAATAGCAGGATGGACATAACCGCCAACGTGAAAGAAGTGATGGAGAATGAAGAATTGGAGGTAAGGCAGGATAACCAAGGGCCAACCAGAGCTTTGACATTGCCTTTCAGTGCATTAACTATTTTCTTCCCAAATTCTACACCTGAAAAAATCCCATTCTATAGTTCCAGTGGAAAATTGTTTCTTTACATACATTAGAGACAACCACAGAAAGTGTGGCTGGAAGAGATCTGAAGAGATCATGAAGCCCATCCCCTCCTTTGTCCCTGATTAACTGCAATCTTATTTCAGACAAAATATTTGACTAGCCCACTCCGAGAGAGAGAGAGAGACAGAGAGAGAGAGGGAGGGAGGGGCGGAGGGAGGAAGGAAGGAAAGGAGTGAGGTAAAGGAGGAAGGAAGGGAGGAAGGGAGGAAAGAAGGAGAGAGAAAGAGAGAGAGAAGGAAAGGAAAAAAAAGAAAAACCAAGCCACCCACCTCTCTGCCAATGGTAGCTTCCCACCAGCCAATTATTCTAACACTTCATTATCTTCACTCAGAGAAAGTTTTTTCCCAATGTTTAACCTAGATTTGCTTCGCTCTAGTTTAGATTCATTACATACTGGTTGCAGAGGAAAGATTATTACTTTTCTTCTTTTATGTCTCTGAAGACTGTTAGACTGTCTCTCCTTCAGATTTCTCTTCTCTAGACTAAAACGCCTCAATTCTTTCCATCTTTCCCTGTGGGCCCTGTTTGCAAAAATCTATCATCATTTACACTGCACTTTTCTGGACTCCATTCAATTTGTCCACATCTTTGCTTAATAACAGTGCTCAGAACTGGATGTGGAACTACACCCATGATTTTTACCAGCATGGAGCAGAACTGAAGGATTATTCACATGCTTCAGATTAACCCAGTTTATGTACCCATTTACCAGTTCTGCACAGCATGACATGTTTTTCTGATTCATTTCTCCAGTTTGTCAAGATCTTTTAAAATGGTAAATGATACAAAATAATGGAATCCTTTCATTATTCTCTGGGGAAGCACCAGTTTCATACTGCTCTCTTAAACAACAGCAGAGATCAAACAGAAATTGTGGCTGCCAGATTGAACAATATTAACATTTTTTTTAGACTTTAATAGTTATGAACACTGTAAAACAGAATTCCCTTGTGATATTATACAAGTTTAAAAGGGATCTGAAAATTTTAAAAATACAATGGCAATTTTTCACATGCCTTCAAAGTGCTTTTTTGAACAATATTCACTGAGTTCTTTTTGCTGTATCTGATAATTCACTTTTTTCCTCCCTTTACCATCTTAGACGCCCGCACGCAAAAATGCATTTCTCTCCTCTATGGCTAAGACTCCTCTGTTCCACCATCCTCATCTGAAACTGCGATTCACAATTAGTTACAGTAAAACCCCTCCAACAGTGCTAAGGTCTCATTCATATTCTAGATGACAACAGGCAGTATATATACATTTAATTTCTGAGGAGCAACCCAATACACCCATTTGTTGCTGAAGAGGTGAGATACTGAGGATCTCATCATGGCCTTCCAATATTTGAAGGGAGCATATAAACAGGAGGGGGAACGGCTGTCTGTGAGGGTGGATGGTGATAGGACAAGGGGAATGGTTTCAAACTGAGACAGGGGAGGTTTAGGTTGGATATTAGGAGGAAGTTTTTCACACAGAGGGTGGTGAGGCACTGGAACAGGTTGCCCAAGGAGGCTGTGGATGCCCCATCCCTGCAGGCATTCAAGGCCAGGCTGGATGTGGCTCTGGGCAGCCTGGGCTGCTGGTTGGTGACCTGCACACAGCAGGGGTTGGAACTGGGTGAGCATTGTGGGCCTTTTGAACCCAGGCCATTCTGTGATTCTATGATCTTGTTTCCCATCTATCAAGCATGAAGATGACTTCTGAGATAAGAACCTCCATGGATCCAGTCACACAGCAGGGCACATTCTATGCAGATAGAAGAGGTAGTGGAGCAGCAGGCACTGCGCAGCACCCTGTGTGCTGGGCGCAGAGCAAGGAAGCTCATGTCAGCCCTCGTTTGAGAGGCCAGCTCCTCATCACCAAGTCTGGAGACATATCCACTTCTTTTGAATGGCCCCTAACTAAAACCCAATGGTGGCAGGTAAAAAGAGTAGCTCATATTTGCATATTATTATTATACAAACATGACTAATTAGTTAAATGCAGTATTTCTAGCTTTGTACAAAAACAACTACGTACTGCTGTATGTTCACTATACCCTTGTACAAGAGTAAATCAACACTCTCATCCCAATGCAAAAAAAACACCACTTCAGAACCATACACAAAATCCACCTATAATAGTGGCATAATCTAGTCTGCCATGTATTTGCAATACTGCACAGAAAGTAAAGCTGGACAGAATTCACAAAGTTTCATTTAAAAGTGTGTCCTCTTCAGAAGGGTTTAGAAGATCAGTTGTCATGTATCACAGACCTACGGAAAAAGCTTTCTCTTAAGTCTCAGTCTATTTCCTGTCTTTAATCTGCTACTGTTCACACATTTATCTTTGCACACGCAAAGATGAAATAGCAACTCTAGGCTTTTAGGGTCACTGCTTACCCATAACAGCCTGCTCTGGAGAAGTGGGTGGAGTGAGAGGCATTCCACAGGTACTAGAAGGATCTTTCACGCTTCCAAGCCCCTGCTGCCCCACATTGATATGGCCTCCAGCACTGGCAGCGTTCTGTGACATGGGGATGTCACTCTGGGAGATGAGAACAAAGGCTGAAGGATACACCATCCTTACACCACCTATAACGAAACGGAAAAACAAAAGTCTTAACCATAACATATAATATTCAGCAGCCCTAGCCGCTTCCACTCGTTTTCAATGTCAATTAGGCAAAACTTGTCTGAAATACAAAGAGCTAAGGAATTTTACATACTAATAAACATTCAACCCTATATAACCAGTAAGGGATGAAACAGGAGCTTGATAATGTGAATAATAGCATATGGGATAGAGGGAGTAAAGAAGCTTGAGGCAAGATAACTAGTCAGATGTTCCAGCGTCAAGAGAGCTACAAGAGAAGATAGGAAAATTATAATAGCTGTTTCTGATTAATTAGATTTTTTTTTAAAGCATGAGGAAGAAAATAATGCTTCAGGCAGAATACTGAAACTTACCAACAATGACTTCAACTGCCACAGGGAAATCGTTGTCATATCCCAGCTCTTCTTCCTCTTTCATCCCTTCTTTTTTCTTCAGCACCATAGGGTAAAAATACTGCCATTCCTCCATCAGCTTACGAGTTGCTGGGTCTGACATCTTATATGACTGACCCGTGAGTGTACCATTCAAACCATAAGGACTGACCAAAACTGCAAAATAAGAATAACAGTGCTTGCATACATACATTTCAATTACCTGTCAGCCATTCTCTGCCTAACTTGGCTCACTATTCCATTTGCATGCTGATTTAAGGATCTGTCTTCAAGGAAAAACCACTAGAAAATCAGACAAGGGTGGGAATTTAAGGCTTCAATACACTGCACTAGCTTCTTGTAAGGCTATCCTTACTGAGCTAAAAACAGACCTTGTCGCAGTTTAGATTAATAATATCTATAACAAATTTATCTAAGTGTTCTGGAACAACACTCACTGGTAAAGGGATGACCATACATGGAAGACAGACATTTAACAATACTTTTACCAGTAACACGTGGTACTAAGGCTTTCTCAGTGTTAAAAAGGATAGAGAACTCGAAGAAGACTACAGTTGTGACAAATAAGGATAACGAGTTGCTCAACAGAAGTACTTCCATTTGAACTTCATTTTGCTTTTAGTTACATTTGATTTAAGACAGCAAGGAACTTAGTTTGCTGGAATGAAATCTTAAGTGGTCTAAGAGTCTATGTTCTGTCAAAACTTCGTATCTTGTAGTGAAATATTTTTCAACCAAGTTTCTTCAAACACTCATTTTCTAGTCTCTGGGTGTTGCTTCATTTCAGTGCTTAATTTTATAAAGATCTCTTGCTTTAATTACTTTGAAATCATAATTTCAGTCTATAATGACTCAATGACTGAAATACTCTAAATTTTAGAGGTAGAGCATTGCACTGCAATTGCATCATTTTAGCAGCTTTCACTTAATTCTGTAAAACCCTGATTCCATGATTCTACAATTCGAATTGCTTACATGGGCAAATACATAGCCACAGATGCTTCAACATTTCATTCTTTCTGGTGCATTTTCAACCCTACTTAATATTTGTATAGCTTTACTATCTGAGTTACAGGTTTGAAGTCACTGATGCAGACACCACTCAAGAAGAAGTACATTCATTTTTTAAAATAACATGTAGTTCACCTTTAAAAAAAATAAATTGCTACACATGCGTACTTTCAGAGATAACGCTCATAAACAGAAAGCTCTAGAAAACTTGCACAACGTTTATGTCTAGCTATAGTTTTGAGGTCCTATCAACATTTTCCTTTATGTTCCTACTTTCCTGAATAGAAACGGAGCTGTTGGAAGAGTTACTTATTTTAATTCATCTCTGAAGATAACATCACCAGGAGGAGGTTCCTTCCTCCCACGCAGGAGTGAGATTTAAATGGAGCACATTCCCACCTCCCTTACCTTGGAACGGCGATGGAGAGGACTGGGCCATATGGATATGCTCCTCATTGATCAGGTAGATTGGCTGGTGCTGAGCAATCTCCACACTGGTGCACACATTGCTTTCCCCATGAAGAAAGAATGTGAAGGCACACGACAAATGCTCACTGGAGATGGGGGAGACAAAAGAGGAAGGAATTTATTAACGTTAGAGAACTTATAGGTGTTAGTGATTTCATAGCCTTAAGAAGCTAAAATACACTCTTGTCACTTGTGGCCACCGACTACAGGTTCATCACCTGACTGATGACCAGGTACAACAGCAGCACCCGTTGCTAAACAACTATTTAGTAGGGCTGGCACCCATCTCAAAGATTTGTTTCAGTTAGTTAGATCTCTACAAACAAAAGGGATTATCTGGAGCTCAAGAGATGAAGAGCGTTCAGTAACATTCAGCATTCACCAACTAGGAAAGGAACAGGAAAGGTGCCTGATCAACACCTTGTGAGACCCTACTGGAGAGAAAATAAGAGCACATGAATATTACAAGAAGCTGACAATGGTTTAAGATGAACTGTGGTTTTGCCACTGACTAATGCACTTAAATTGAAGTGGATGGTATTTAAAACTTTTGACTTCATTCTATTTATAAAACAACCTCCCATCACTGTTAACCCTTGCCACAAAGTCACAAAAAAATAAAACACGTTTCACGTTTTTTATGTATCATTTTAATCACCTAAAATTTGCCAAAGCTGAAGAGGCAATTAGGCAGTGACTCTTCAGCCCAGCACAGAGCTGCACACAGCGTGTGAGTTGCTGCTGGCCTTGGCACTGGGCCGGCCATGATGCAGCCTGCATTAACTACCCTCACCAGAAAGATTCACAGCCAACAGCAGCAATTCCACTGGAGTGTTTAAGACAACCACGTGCTCAACTACTGCCAGTTATGTTTAAACAAAGGCACCGATGGTCTAGGACAGGAAGCTGTATTAATCTCACTAAATCTCTGAATGATTCCACGCGTCATGTAGAACAAGATATTGCCCTTAACTTGAGCCTCCAACACTGCCACAGAAACAGAAAATGGTCAGCTAAGAAAATCCAGAGAAAAGGTTACTTATATTACAGATGGGCGCTATCATTCTGTCCTTAGAACTACTTTGTAGCAACCAATTAACACTGTGAAATGAAAGGTTTTATTAGATTTTCATTTTCACAAGGGAAAGAAATTTCAGGTCGTTGAGCTCTGTCATCAATGTTGTAGAAGTAAATTGCTCGTTAATTTACACGGCAAGCGGCAGGTGAGGAACAGAATGGCTACAGGTGTTTCTGTCCATCTTGCCCCACGTAAAAGGAAAAACAGAAATGAGAACGGATTGTGAGCATCCATGACACAAACAAAGAACGATCAGCTATTTAATCAAAATCCTTTACTTCCTTGACATAGGACAAATATAAAGAAGACTCTAATAAATAAAAAAAAGGATGAGAAATCTGGTCTAAGATCAAGCGGGGATAATCCCAGCAGAGAAATCTGTGTGCAGCACGTCAGCCTCTCTAAAGGAGAGAGCAAAGCTGTTTAAGTCGTCATTTTCTGCTCCTGTCTTTAGGATATTACACAGAAATCCTCCCGATTCTGCAAGCTTCCTGCAGTACTGGACTGCAACAGTCCTGCCTGCCTTCCATAGAACAGAGGGAAAAGACACAGGACCCTTTCAAGTGGTCTGGTGTGAACAAATCACATGCAGTCCTACACAAAATTCACAGCTAACCACAAATGCTGTCAGAATAAGAGAGAGACAACATCAAGAGTTTAAAAAACAAAAGAAGTTTGTTTTTGCAGGGAAGTTTTTGCATCCCAGTGACTTTTCCCACAGAGATCAGCTAACACCAAAATTAATCATTACGTTTAGAAAATCAAAAGGGAAAATAAATAAAGAGTATTAAGTCCACTTTAATTTCCTGAAAATATGACCCAAAAATAATTGCAATGACCATGACCAGCATTAAGTAGTTGACCAGTGCAGGACGATCACCAGCCCCTCAGCACACTGATGTCCTCATGCTCCGTGCCTTCCTGTGCCCCCCAGCCTTCCTGCCCCTGGGCTGCAGGACAACGCACAGTTATGGGATGCTGTGCTCCCTCGGTGTCAAGGCTTTAAGCTCAGCTTTCAGGACCAAAAGTAACAATGATCAAGGCCTGGGGACTTCCTACATTCCCAGTAAGCTTATGGCAGACTCTGAGTAAAACACTTACTTTAGTAACAAATACAAATTTTATTTCAAGCAAACAGCATCAGAGCACTGTGATGTCCTCCAGTCAGGAACGCGCGCTCCAGCCAGTGCCATTCCTGGCTTCAGCGCGTCTCACACAATTCCTCAAATGCCAAGCTGCAGAAATCACTCCTGCTGCAGATGCGAGACGTCGCTGAGCAGGATTCACACAAAGCTCACTGAGCTACACACAGCCTTCGGGAGCAGCCCCTCAGATGCATTACACATCAGAGCTGCACGAGTGGCTCCGGAGCTCAGCGGGGCCTTACAGCACTGTGTTCCAATGCCCTGTGCCTGTGACAGAGCCTCAGTTCTCACAGAGCTGGCAGAGGCACGGAGGAGTGGCTGAACGTGAGATGCAGATCAGACTGCTCCTGACACCGGGCAGCACAATGTTCAGATAGATATTCTATATTTTATTTAAATCTATCTCAACTCTGTTCAAAACCCAAAGCCAAGAGGCTTTTGAAAACCCACTCTACTATCTCAACAGATTTTTGAACTTACTCATTCCTGCACATTCTCTTTCTTATCTCCCTGACACTCCGAGCATCAGAAACCACCAGAGGCACATGAGATGGCTTCCCAGCGGTTCCTGCTCCACAAAGCCTGCTGGGCCCCACATGGTGCCAGCTCACAGCAAGCAGTCACAGACGTGCTATGAAACCTGAACTGCTGCACCAAACATGTTCTTTGCGTGAATTAATGATGACAGAAGGACGATGACCAGCTTTAGAACTGCTTGTGAGCCTGTGCTGCTGCCCAGATGAAAGGATGAAGGGATGGCCTCCAAGCTGTGGCTATGTGAGCAGCCTGCCCGAGGCCCTGATCCCCCAGCACAGGGTCCAAAACAGAAAGCTGACAACAACTTAAGCGTCTGATGGATTAAAAAAAACCACACAATTGCAAGTATTTAAACTTATTTAAGCCCTGGGCACAGTGTGAAGTCAAAATGCTTAGTGACTACCCATGAGCTTCGCACACCTTGGCAGGATGCATTCAGCCAACCACCACTGAGGGTGTGAGCTGCAATTCCTGCTGGCTGTGCTCAGGCACAGTCAGTGCCTCCAGAGACAGCAGTCATTGTTGTAGTCCTGCATCACAAAATTTCAATACAGGTTTCCATAAGACCTATGTTTTTTATTCTACCTTTGTAACAAACACACCTTAAAGGAATGCCAATAGTGCCTGTGTTATCCTATGCAGGCTCTGTGGTCTCCCTGCAGAAACTTCTCCCTCCCTTCCAGCTGTCTGACAGCCTGCACGGTTAATGTGTGCCATTCCCAAATGGGTGCTTGGCGTTACTTCCAGCTAGAGCTGCATTCAGACCAACCTCTAAAAACACTGAGCACTGCAGCCTTGAGCCAGCAAATTCTTTAGCATACACTTTAAGGACTATTTCTATTATATTTACTGAGGGACAGACCTGCTAAAATTAAAATAATCAGTTAAATAGGAGGCTTCTATTAATAGAAATACAAGGAAAAAATACCACACTCCAGTTCCACAGTGACAGTTATTCCACGTCAATTCACTTAATTGTGCTTCGAACCTGTTCCTGTGTTTAGTTTCTAACATTTAAGAGCAAGGAAGTTGATAAGCAAAAGCCCCAAAGAGAAACAGCGATGCCATATAATCTTGTGTAACACAAGCAAATGTCTGCGCTCTTCTCCTCAGTGTTATCAGCTCTTCTGTGTTTTTTTTCCTCAGTTTGTCATACAAAGGAAACAAGATGCATAACACAGAAAATCCTTTCAATAAGGAGCATTTGCATGAATCAGACCTTCAATCTGGCACCGCATCACCACAACTGACAACAACCGTCTTTCAGATTTTTTCCCCTGGGCCTTCATTACCTTAAATAACCTTGGAGATAGCCAGAAAGGTAACCGAGTTGCTTGTTCATGTAATATTTAGGACCTCCCATAATCTTTCTGAGCAGCAATCCCTAGGTTACTATAAAGGACTTAAAGGGAAATACATGAAGTTAAATTTATGTACGTATAAAAATCAGACAAGGACTATGAAAACACAACCAGGTTTAAACTACACAATGCTGGCACAGAAAGAACATCTGACGGATTTATTGTCTTGCTCCTCCTCTATATTGTAGGTTTATATAAATATCCAATGAAAGCTCAGCTGGTCTGCATTCAAACTTTAGGAGAGCTTATTTCCACACAATTAATCTCTAGATCTAAGGGAAGAAAATGCTAAAGAATTGCATTTTATAACTGAGTTCTGAATGCACGTACCAAATGGGAACATGTACATGAGGAACAGACCAAGCACTCTGACAAATGTTATTATCTCTCTCACTCTAAATTAAGACTGCACGTATTACTTGTTCCAAAATCCTCTTGTTACCAGTACAGTTCTTGAAATTGTTGTCCATCATCATAAATGTAACCTCAGACTTTGGTATGCTTTTGCTTTCTTGGAGTACACTTAAAACTTTCCCTTCCTACAATAGCCACCAGCACACCGAGCTCGAGCTCCTTCCACACTGCCAGTAACCTCCTGGTTCTCTTCTTTCATTTGTAAGCCATTATTAAAACCACTGTCTGCGTATAATTAATTTTATGAAGAATAATCTCTATTGCTTTTCCAGTACCCCTTAAAATCACGTAATAAAGTCTGATCTTGGAAAGATACAGCAATAAGCCCCACACGTTAGGAAAACATGCCATCACAATGAGACTAATCACTTGCTTGAAGAGGACTATAAAAAAAGGATGGCATGTACATACCCTGCACCAATATGCACAGCAGGGAGAACACAAAGGCACTGGTTGCTTTGGATCTGCTCGTGCTGTAGGACAGCTCTTGGTGGGTTACAGGGGTGGTATGGGCAGGAGATGGCAGCACCCCGACACTCCACAGCCTGCAACACCCACCAAAGAGCAGCAGAAAGCTAATGTTACCCACACGGATGGGCTGACCACAGCCCTAGGGCTGGGGCTGCCCAAGAACCCCTTCTGCTGCTATCAGGGTTGGCTGACTGTGGGCCAGTGCTTGGGACTGCTGCCTGGCTGCTCCAGTGTGAGGCAGAGCATGCACATGGCACTCCTTGTGCTCACCAACAACCCATGACATACTCTGCCTACCAGCTGGACTGTGGATGTTGCCCATCTGAAATAAGATCGAGTATGTTATTGGGAAGTACAGCGTGAGTAGTTTGCAACATGCAAACATTTAAGAAACGTGGTATAATTAGCACCAGGTTTTTTTTTTTTTTTTTTTTGCAAAAACCACAATCAAACCAGAACAGAAAGCACTCCTAGCCATGAGACAAGCAGAGTTTTTGGATGCAGCAGCTCCCAGTGAGCGGCTGGCAGCACAGGGCTCTGCAGCAGGCAGGACTCACACAGCTGCTGCGTGCCATGGCCTTGAGTGCTGCCCAGCTGCAGCCCACAGCGTGTCTTGTGCTCTCCTGGAAGAAGGGAAACTGACATTGAGAGAACTCTGGATACACAGGGAAAACAATGAACATGTCTGTAGCTGTTTTAGCTGCTTCTGCCCACAGTCACAAGTCTTCATATTGCAAAGAGTTCTTAGTCTTTGCAGGAGGCCCACTTGCAGATTGGGTCATGCTGCTCCAGCAGCTGCTCTCTCTCTTTCTCTCTGGAGGCAGGAGGAACATACAGTACTGCAATACCCAGAACTGCCCGGGCCTTCTCATGATCAGACTTCAGACATCATAATGTTGTCTCACATGTTCTGTTGCTATTTTTTTTTTAATGCCTGAGATATATTTAATGTTTGCATTACAGATTCACTATCTCAACACCTCTTCGGTTGTCACCAGCACCTCTCAGCAAGGCTCACGCCGCTCACTCTCACCCTCATCCTCTCACCAGCCCCTGCTCCCTCCTCCCACAACATGGGGGGAGCACAGGGGATCTGTTCTCTGAATGACAACATCAATCTGCAGCACGACAAGGCTACGGCGGTACGAGTGCTGGCCCACGTTGGGGGAACTGCTGCACATCCCATTAGCCAACACTTGGAGGAGTAATTACATTGCAGTCTTTACGTACAAGATGTACTTCAAGTCTTTGCTGGAGGAAAGGTCATGTCCAACGCACATAACCTTTTCTATACACAGCATAAACTGCTCTGTGCTCTCCACGCTGGCTGGTTATGAGGTCAGAGATTAAGACAGTCCCATTCTTTTTTTTTTTTTTTTTAATGCCCTTAATAAGGATGGACTGAGCTACACACAGAGCAGCACTTCTGCGCCCTATAAGCACTGTACTGCCACACTACAGCAGCTCAGGAGGGAAGTTTTCACCCTTTTGGACAGAAAATCACCAGGCTTTTGCCATACAAATTCCACACAGAGGAACTTGTTCTGCCACAGTAGTTCTCCCTTAAAACTATACTTATATAGAAATAAGCAAATTTTTAACAATGCATTAAAACAGTTTATCATTTAGCTTACTTATTATGAATGGATTGCTTAACCTCTCTAAGTAGCATGCCCAGCCCACTGCACTGGGGCCACACACAACCGAAGTAGCAGAGTTACTCCTTTTCACCAATGAAGGATGAAACAGCATAAATACATTGAGCTCTTGTGCCATGGGGATAGGGGGCAAGGACAGGCAGCAGGGGAAGGCAGGTCAGTGCACCTGCTGACAGACACCAACCTGTTAGAAGTCAGAGAAACAGTTACACTATAGCTAAATACTGATATTTAACTTAAATCCACTTTGCATTTAAGCTTTAGGCTCTGGTGACTACTGAATGCATTTTGTTTTTATTTGTGTTGCAGTTCAGAATAGGGCCGACTTAGAACCAACACTATTTCCAAGTATTTACTATTGCAATATCAAAAAATGATCTTGTTAGTTATCACGTTCATTATGAATACCAATTCATTGTGACCAACTTTGTCACTTTTTATGACGGTGTAACTGCATCTGTGGACAAGGGAAGGACAAGGGAAGAGCCAGGGATGTAATCTCTCTGGATTTCAGAAAGCCTTTCATGCGGTACCCCAAAACGTCCTTCTCTCCAAATTGGAAAGATATAGATTTGACAGCTGGACTGTTCAATGGATGAGAAACTGGCTTTAAGACCATAACCAGGGAGTGGTGGTCAGTGGCTCAGTGTCTGGCACTGAGGTGATGAGGTACTGGCATAGGTTGCTCAGAGGGGCAGTGGATGCTCCGTCCTTGGAGACACCCAAGGTCAGGCTGGATGGGGCTCTGAGCACCTATTGAGCCATAGGTGTCCCTGTTCATTGCAGAGGGGTTGGACCAGATGACCTTTAAGGGCCTCTTCCAACTCTTCCAACACTTCTATTGCAGGAAAGAATACAGTCTTTACAGCAAAATCCAAAAATATCGTAAGGAAAAAGAAAAAAAAAGCCACCAAGGTGATTAAAGAGATATCCATGTTGATGCTTATTTTCATTGGAAATTATAAACTTCCTTAGGAAAAAATGTGTGTGCCCTTAACAATGTCAGGAATTTGCTCTTAACTGTACCACTCTCAGCAGATATTTTGAAAACAAAAGCACAGTTGTTAATAGCTACAAAATGAACTATGTTAACCAGAGAGTTGTCAGAAAGGACACAGTCTTTTTGCCCTAGCACACTCAAAGAACAACAGGAAAAACTGCATTGAAAATTTCTAAAATCACTGCTGCCATCATTCTTCTGATGTGTCTCATTACCACCCCACCTCCCTCGTGATTCAATGGATTTAGAGACAGAGCATGAAACAGATTCCACTGGAAAATTCATTTCCACAGCAGATCTACTGCTCCAGATAGTGGGACTGCAGCTGGACAAGCACATATATCCAAAATGACACACAGTCCTAGGGTGCTGAGCTACATGTTAGGTTACACCTAACTCAAAAAAGCAATCTGTGCTGTGCTCTTGGCATTTCATCCAATAAAAGTGGGCATAAAATCACCTCTGAATTGTTATGAGCAGTTCTGCTCTGCAGACCAGGACTGAAAAACATCCTTCTGAGTATTAATAACCTAAAATCAAGAACAAGCCTGACTAATGCTGATGGAGACCGGCCAACCAACTGCTCCATTCTTTTTCAGCCTAAGGCATAAACCGACCTTTTCTCAGCAGCTCAGTGCTGCGAAGTTGAAAGCCCGGATCTCCCTAAATTACTCTTTCCTTGCTAATTTTATCGCAGATCACGCAGCTCTCAATCACTCGGTCTCAGCAAGCGAGTGGCATTAGAATCATCAACCAGCAGGTTTGTAACGGGATTCATTGTGGTGTCCCAGAGCCACAGGGAAGCTGAAACCTTGAGAAGAGGTGGCTGCCCTCCATCCCCCACAAAGGTGCTGCCAGCAGCAGTACAGAAGCTCCACAACACCTCCACAGCAGCCTCACGCTGCCTAGGACTACCAGTATTACTGCTGCTCTGGGAGTAAAGCCCTGCGTTACTCTTTTTTGTTAAGCATGTCCTTGTTGCACAGACCCACCCCAAGGCACACGTACATCTGCCACCATATTTTGCTCTTTATTCCACAAGATTCACGTTTCTGAAATAGTTTTTATTATATGGGATAATACAGAATATCTTCCAAAAGAAAAAGGGCTTTATATATATATATATATATAAATATATGTATACGTATATGTATGTATGTATGTACGTATATATATATATATTCTGTATATTCTTGGTATACATACACCAAAAATCACTCAAATTCTATCTCAATGGTTTTGTCAAAGTTTGCTTTGAAAGCTGCAAATTTCAGGTGTTCAATGTTTATCTCAACAGCAATTTGTTACAAAATGATCACTCACAATGTCTCTGTAATTGGAAAAAATACTGTGATGCAGATAAACACTACTGTATGCGTTTTAGGGGGTACTGTATAATTATCATAGAATCACAGAATGGTTGGGGTTGGAAGGGACCTTTAAGATCAGGTAGCTCCAATCCCCTCCCACCAGACCAGGCTGCTCGCAGACCCATCCATCCCGGCCTTGAATGTAAAGACTGAAATCCCACGTTATTTTTTGTATCAACACACGGCCTTCTTCATACAAGTAACAGTTCTCTGCTTTTCACTACCCAAGAAAACATTTCTCAGTGTGGGAACAGCCAGCACAGTGCTGTTCAGAGCAGGCCACGAGGACAAAAAGAAAGAACAAATCCAGCTGTCAGCCACTCCAAAACAAACCTCAGCACAACGCACGCCGTGTATGGGGCAGTAACACCCAAACAGCAGGTGATGCTCAGCTTGCTGTCAGCACGAGGGCGATGCGAAGCAGACTGAAAGCTCTGCCACTCCAGCGCGTGTTTCAAGAGACGGACGTGTCCAGCTGCAAATGGACTGTTTTCCATATCCTCCAAGATAAGAATGTTATACAGAAATCCTAAAAGTAGGCCTCAAAATAATGAAATCTGAGATCTCATAAAAGAAGACAAATGTTCCCAATAAGAATGGAAACTAATTTTCTAAAAAGCATGCTCTCTTCTTTGTCACTGCTTTTGGACTAATTTAAGCAGTGCTGGCACAGTAATATCAATCCATAGTATTTTACAAGCTAATAGACGCTACAATTAATTTGCTGTATCTCAATTTAAATTACTTTTTCAATCAGTCACAGATACGCTCTCCAGACTTGCACGCAGGCTCTGCCCCCAGTGAAGACAGCAGAGCCCAGAAATGCAGCACGTTTTGATGTCTGAGTTACAACACAAACAGCACCAGGCACCGCTGCCCCTTGCAGCAAGGCTCCTGAGCAGATGCTTCGTTTTGCTGCCTGCTAATGTAGGTTAATGCATCCTTCCTGCCCTCACCCCCATGAAAGCTGAACGCTATTATCCAAAGTAGCATTATATTAGATTAAGGTCATTCAGACAGGATTCTTGAACAAATATGGCAAACTGGAAGGGAAAGAAGGGACATGAGCCTGTACTTGGTTGTCATCAATGCCACCGAAGATGAAATTACATTTATCAGTCTCACTGACAGAAAGTACATCAAACAAGGCTAGTTGGTTCCCTCTACACAAAAAGAAAAACAAATAAAACAAAACACAAAACAAACAACAACAACAAAAACAGGAAAAAAATCTTATTCTTAAAATCTAAAAATGACCAATACACTTCTGATTTCTCACTTCAACAGTATGAAGCAGAAGTAAATGAACTGCATCACCACTTCTGCACCACATTCACACAAAAAACAAAACCAACAATGAAGCCATCTGCTATGAAATCCATGCACCCACTTCCCAGCGCCGGCTGCTGCTGCTCTTCCAGCAGGGGAAAGCTGGCACTGAGCTCCCCACACACAGCCCGGCTCCTCCTGACCACCTCCAAGCAATTTAGCAGTGACAACTGGAAATAGGATTTGCAAACGTGGGAAGACGTGACTCCCCTCTGTGGTGGTTTCTCTCCCTAAACAAATTTGCTGATGCCTTTACATAATTATAAAGCTACAACACTAAGCCTGCGTTTTAAATTACAGAGCACGAAGCAATATGAAACTTGACAGAGAGCTTTAATATTCCTAGGACTTGCAGCTAACCTCTTAAATTTCGCCAGAGGACAGCACTGCTAGAGAATGAATGCCTTTTTTGTCCCCTAACAGGGAACAAAAAACCCAGCTACACTCAGACTGAACTGAGCCAATAAAAAAAAAAATCCCCAGCAAAGTACTTAAATCCCTCTGCACTTCTTAGCACACCTCATCAAGGAGCTCAGTGCTCTTCTCGAAGAAGGATGTGATGCCCTTCACACTGCTGCTGAAGAGCACGAGGCTTAATGAGCTGCACTAAAAGGGCCCGAAGTTTGGGGAGGGCTGAACCCCCACTCGGTTCCCAACACGGCTTCAGAGAAACTGATCATCCTTCACTGCGTTATCTGCAGAAGGGGCTGCATGGGATGTAAACACCTACTGATACACATGAGGCTCAGTGCTGTCAGCCTGCTAACAGCTGTCCTTCAAGGAGATGGTTGTGCAAAATTATTTCATACGCAACCATTATGCAGTATGCTCACAATTCATGGAATAAATTTTATGATCCAAAACCATATTAAACAACAAGCAGAAAATGCTAAAGCCATGAGAAATGCATTAATTTGTTCATTGCCATGTGCTTGTGATCTTTCCGCTTTCAGAGTACATTTTAATTGACTAGTTTAGAGACCAATTAATCCCTTTATATTTAAGTCAATCACTGAATCCTCTCCAAATAATTTAGCTTCTCCATGCTCTCTCCCACTCGATGTCCCTGGGGAGCGAATGCAGCTGAAACAGGTGGCACACAAATCATGTTTAGCAATAGAGAAAGAACCGCATTAACAGGGATACAAAGCATTAAAACGAAAGCCTTAGAATTTAGTCAACCGTATTCCCTGCCCGGTTTCTACCTCTCTCACTCCCAATCAAATCCCTCATTTTTTCTTTCTTAAGTGACGATTTCATTAGTTCTAGTGTTTTTCTCCATGGCACCTGGTCTTCCCCTCTTCCATCTTTTGTACATTTAAACTACTGCTAAATTGGCTTGTATTATCTGCAAAAGGTAACACCTTGCTTGCCATCTCATTTCTTAACTTAAAAACCCCCGATTTCAACTTCTTTAATAACCACCTTCCTTCTAGGATTACCCTTCCATAATCAGAATTGCTTTTCTTCATGCTTTTCTTGCCAAGCACACACCCCTAGCTTAACAAAATCAGTCCCACCACTTCACTTCATGGTGCTTCACAAACACCAAGACTTGAGAATCATTTGGTATTAAAGAGAGGAGGAGTTGGATCTGTCATCCAAGGACATCATTACACAGATCGGTAACCATTAGCAGACAGCACCCGTATCCTGTAAGTTGGTTTTGGAGAAGGCAAATATATAGATACATATATGTAGGGTTTTTTGCCTATTAAAATGACTCAAAATCTCACTCATATTAGAACTGGACAGGACGTTGGCTTTCCCTGAATATAACACAATAAATGGTAACAGAACGAACATGGGATTTCTTTGCTACATTTGAAAATGGGTCACAGTGTTCACCAGTGCTATCAGCTGCCCAGGTAGGCCAAGAAACTGAAAAGGAGAAATATTTCAAACAAACCACAGTTAAAAACACCTCCTAGAAGTATGCAAAGGTCAAATAAAGAGAATTTAAACAGATTAAGGATATCATTTCCATACATCAGTCCAAGATTTGTAACATTTTTAACAGCTACACAGATGTGTGACAAACAGATCACCCGAGAACTGTTCTACAAACACAAGGAAATAAGGCGAGAAGGCAAAACTGTTCTGCTGTATTAACTGCTACACTTGCTGCTCCCTGTTGCACCAGGTAATCTCATAACACCAGTCACTTCCCCCTTAGTTTCTCCCTTGTATGAAGAACAACTTTCTGTCTGAAAAAACAAGCAGCACAGCCACACAAAGAACTTCTGTGGTGATACTTTACACGCACGCCAGGCACAGCAGCTATAGGCCTTACCAGAAGTATGGACAGAACTGCAGAGTGCTTAACCAAAGCAGGGCTCTGCTGGACAGCACGGCGAAGCAGTGACCCCAGAGGAGCCCCACACCATTTATTGGCCCTCAGCCTTCAGCTGCAAACAGGTTCTGAACCTCCCGTTGTGAAATGCAAACCTCTGTGCGAGCCATAAGCAGGCTTCCTCACTGCCTGCACGCTGCTGGCTGAGGATGGCAGGATTGACAACAGTCCAAAAAGGGCAATAGAGGTAAAACACCAACTGGAAGAGCCAGCCTGAGCCGTCATTTACCACGCAGGAAGCTCTGCTCCTGCCCAGACACAGGCATCGTGTGCAGATGTGCACAGCTGCAGCTCTGAGATCCTCATGAAGCAGCATGCATGGAGGATGCCCTCATCTCCAAACCAGCCTCAGGTAGCACCCTGAAAGGCAATCCAAATGGAAAGGCTGACATCCACATGCTGGTAGTGTGTGTTATTGGAAGGAAAGGTAGCTACACTGCCACAGACCTATGAAGCACTTAGATTGCACAAAGTTTATGAAAGCCTTCTGAAAACCCCAAGGACTTCATTATTTCCAACAAGTCATTGAAATTTGGCAAGACCTTCTCAAGGTCAAAACATCCATTTTGTGCATTCAATTAAATCCTACTGAATTCTGATTGAATTACAGGGTGAAGAAAAAATAAATAATTGCTTCCCAATTCCGATTCTTCTTTCCACCTTCCTGTCTCCCCATCCCACAGGTACAACTTGACAGCCTGCCAAAATCTCTGACCATTTCAACTCAAGTCCCTGTTAGAGCTATTACCATTGCCATCCTGTTCTGGAAGAATCCAAGCACAGAGAACACAGGTGTCACCAGTAAATGTGGGAGAAGAGAACTGAGTTAGACTGAAATCACATCCATACCCCTCAGTATAATTTGTGGCTTTGGGATGCGAGATCCTCTACTCTTGTTTTTTAAGCTTCTGGCTTTTGCAAGCCCCAAAGCCTCACCGCCTGCAAAGTGAAGAAGCCATGCTTACTCTGACAGACACAAAGGTTTTGCTCCCAGAGCCCCTCCAAAAGAACTCGCAAAGCTGTAGTGTGGGGCTGGCTGCTGGCCCTGTTTGTAGCCCTCTTGCTTGTTAGGACTCTACAGCTCAGGAAAGCTCTTTGCTCCTCATCCAGAATTCCTGTAGTGGTGCAGAGCTGCTCCATGCCCTGCACACTGCAATCAGCCCAGCCCCACGCCTCCCTGCACATCCATGGAAGGACCTATCGGTGGAAAACAGACATTTCTCGGTAACATTCAGCTGCTCTTTTTCACCCCTCACACCTGCAGGCAGCCACTGCAATACTGGGCTCACGTGCTGTTTGAAAGAGACAAGTCGTTTCCTTTTGAAAACATTCTGGTCAGTGGTAGTGCTGTTCATGAATCTGATTTCTATCAGGAAAAACAAGGCACACAAGAAAGCTTCTGAAGCTGTAAGCACAATAGTGCTGTTTCCAGAGACTTCGCGCTTCCTTCACACACCTGAATACCTGTCTGCACACACACCTTTATCAAGCTCCCTTCTTCCAGCACAATCAACCACTGCGTGAGAGACACTCAAGTATTCTAGCAGTAAGGGCACGCAAATACGTGTGGGCAGGAGAGCAAAGTCAGAGCAAAGAGGGTAACCTGGGGCTTGAGAACTGGAAATACCGTTACTTAAGGATGGCAATGGACAACTGTACCAAAAGTTCCTAATGCACTTCTTTGCTGCATCCTAATTTCTCCGACCTTATTGCTGTGACAATGACAGAACCAGCCCGTGGAAGAATCCTCACCTATAGGAAGGCAGGAAACAAGTCCTAACCGGCACTTCACGTTTTAGATTTAAACTCTAGAGTAAGAGGTAGTGGCTTGTCCTCAATCGGCACAGAACGAAGCCGTAAAGTGCTGCTTACCAATACTGCAAGTTCCTTCTGCTCTCACCCTGAGGGGTAACAGAGGTACTCCTGCCCACGTGAATCTTTTATTCTTCCATTTCCTCAGGATGGAGAAAAGCTTACCAAACGCCCTCGTACAAAGCTCCTAGGAGCATTCAGCCCGGAGATGGAACCAACAGTGACTGGAAAATACTCAAACTCTCTTCATCCACAATCTATGTATCCACTCACGAAATGACTCTGATATGAAAATGAGATCTGTGTGCGCGCTTCAAATTTAAAGCAGTTCACTGAAGGAAATGGATGTGGGATGGCCTGCACAAAATACATGAGCAAGGAACTGTCATAATCTTCTGGGTGACGCAGTCAGATGTATGACCTACCTGAATTAGGGCAGTGGGCATCCTACTGAGGCTAGAGCTGTTGGAAATTGTTACACTGGGTGCTTTTCAGGATTGGGCTATAGTATTTGTCTTGTGCACATAATTAACAGACTCCTCCAAATGGCTGACTGCTCTTTTTAATGTTTTTGTATTACCAACACATAATAATAACGTATACTTAATAAAGATTGGGCTTTATGATCTTTTGGAAAACAGCTGGGAAGCACAAGCTGATTTCACAGAAGAGCAATAACCTTCAGAACATCTGAAATTCAACAAAATGCCTTGGGGAGTGCTCTGAACAGCACTCTGAATTAAGAAAATATTTTCATTTATTTAAATTTTATCTTTCTTATTTTTTCCCCATTTTTCTTAATTAAACATATTAATCAGAAAGAGAAGGAAAATAGTAAGTATTTAAGATACAATTCTAATTTCTTATTCTGTACAGTGAACAGTGGTTTCCGAGACCTTGATTCTAAGGCTAGCCTGGCAGGTCTCCACAGAGAACTACTGCTCCAAGCCCTGAAATTCTCTTCCTACCCTTACCCTGCATCCTGTCAGAACAAATCCAACACATTTATCACCTGCTTTTAAGATATCTCTTCGCATGTGAGATAAAAACAGAATTCCGTTGTACAGAGAAGACTGGAGCCAACCATTCACCTGGTCAAACACAGAGCACGTGGACTTCAGTTGTGCAGAGGTCCTATGCTCTTTAATTCCACCCAAAACATTACCTTTTATTATTTCTTTAATGCATACGCAGAGTGTAGATAGACATCATCAGACTTAAATAGCTTTAAATATCTTTAATCTTTGGGCTGAACTGTAAAATATATTATTCCTTCATTTTAATGCAACAAGATCTTCCTAGCATCAGAATTAGCTACAAGCAGATTCTGAGATCACCTTCCTGCATTCCTTCCTTCTTCCCAGCTGAGTGCAAAACAGAATAATGGACTTTGAATGTTGTTTCAAATCAGATTGGATCTTCCCCCCTCTAGGTGGAAAATGGAAGCGTTTTTTTTTTTAACTTCCCACCACATCCTCCACGCACTCCCATGTTACTGAAGGAAAGGCTGGGGAGTGAGAGTGTGTGTGTGTGTGTGTCTGTCTGTCCCTGCTGTGCCAGCAAGGCGAGCACATGCAATAGCAATGGCAGGAGAGGCAGCATCCTCCAGCCAAGGGCAGGGGCACAGCTGAGAGGGACATGTGGGAAGCAGAAGTGTCCCAGTCCATGTGTGCATGCTGAGTGCAAGCCATTTGAGAGCTGCAAAACGTGCACACCTACTACAGGAATGCAGTCAGGCTGACAAGTTTCAGGAACTCACGGTGCATTGTGCAGATCGAAAATGCACTGCTATATCACAGGGTAATACTGGTAGGCACGTTTATGGATAATATTTTTAGGTATGAATATTATGAACGCAGATTCCAAGCGGATTGACTGCTTATTGGTAATGTATTTCCAAAGAAAATCATACGGGTACTTTATGTCCAAGAGCAGAAAACAGATGAGATGTCAGAAGCGATAAAAGATTTTCCTGCATCCCTGATGAGGACTCAGCTTGCTTGACACAGCACTCAGACATTTATGTCTTATTTCATTATCTCTCCAATAAGAGCAGACTAAGCTAAGCATTGCCCTGGTACTGCTCCTGTCCTCTTTGACAAGGGAGATGAAATAAACAATTCCAATGCAATACCTCCTATGTCACTGAAGAAATTCATTTTCTGTACTTTAAACTACACAGGAGTAGAAGAAACAGAATGTTATTTTAAGAGCAGTTTTTATCTCCCTGTAAGCCCATCATCACTTTAAATAAAACTTTCACACTGCCCTATGTCAGCAGTTAGCAGAAAACACATCTCACTCCAACATACCCCAACATTACATCTCCTCACATACCTACAAGGAACAGAGAATGATTATTTACCATTACTAGTACCCTTAATTTCCTACACTTTGCAATAAATTGACAGAATGAAATAATGATGAAAAATAACACCACAGATTAAGGGAAGATGCTGAAGGTTGGTGAAGTTAAAGAAAGTGCCTGAGCAACTGGCTGAAGAAGTGCTGGATCTGTGAATCAAATTTCTACCCATCACAGAGAAAACAGTCAATATATGAATGAATTCAAACTTTCTGCAAGACAGAGGACTGATGATTCAATGGGTGAGAGACTTGAAGGGCGTGTGGGATGACAGCACAGTCAAGAGCCTGGAGCAGGGCAGCAATCTCAATTCACATCACCATGTAACCTTTCGGTCCAACCAGCGAAGTGTGCAAGGATCCAAGGCCACAAGTTTCCTGTGCATTCTGTGTGCTCCTTTTTCCATTTTTTAAGATGCTGTTAGTTAAGACAGAGATGCAAAAGAACACTTTTGTCCTAAAATTAGGCTGAAAATTAGTGTTCCAAGTATTAAGAGTCTTTGCCGGCGAATCCAACAGGAATTGTGAACATCTGATATTCTGACATTCAGCAACTTGCAATGAGTATCAGTAATGAGACAATTTGTTTTGTCAGTGTGCATGCATTATACCAAAATGAGTAACATTATGCAAAAAAGCTGCACATTTGTACCTCACGTAAGTACAGCTTTCAGAAAGTATCTGCTTAGAGGAAGAAAAGGATAAAAACCAAAATAGATTTGCGACTATATATATTTACATATTCATATGTGACAATTACTTTTGTCGCACATGTAGTCAGTTTCAAAATGAGACCTGTATGGATCTTCTGCTGCTTTATTGCAGCTGGGGAAGCTGAGAGGCTGGTGGTGAAGGGGCTGGAAACAGGCAAGTACAGGTGCTGTGTACCCTTCCAGGAGGAGTTTCTGTATCCAGAGATGGGACAAGATACTCTTCTTATTTCAGGCTCAGTGGAGGACTATTCATGTGATTAAATAAAAGCTCTTCTTTATGGCACTTCTATAAACACCCTGAAAAGAGTTATGGAATTGAAAACAGCTCATCTCACCCAGTACATCTAGTCAGCTCACCTGATCCATTTCACTGATTTCTTCTGGGGGGAAAGAAAAAAAGAACCAAGATAACAAACGTGAATATTTATCTTAAGCTGAAGAATGTGGAATATTGAGATAAGATTTTCAGGTGTAAAAACACTTCAAAGCATCTGCTGGTACGACGAGGGAAGCTCCAATCCCCCTCAGACCTCACCATGCTGGCTAAAGCCCCGCTGTACACAAAATACACGGAAGCAAGGCGTTACTCTTTGCTAGCATTAATTATTTCTCTTGAGAACTGCTTTACACCATTTCAATGAAATAATTCCTGCACATTTCAGCTGTATGAGGATCAGCTGGGCCTGCTGGTTCATTTCTTCACACAGTGAGCAGAGAAAGATTTTTCCAGCAGTTCTGGTCAAATCACTACAGTCAACATTTAGTGGTGGCTATGCTGAGGTGCACACACCAAAAACCAATCTCTGTCATTACGTATGAGTAGCAGCTGCTGGAAACAAGGCAAGCATGCACATCTACTACCAAATGTCTGTAAAAGCATACATACAGTTATCATACAGAGTACGTGTGAACTGTAAGCATGAGGTCATCTCAGTGTAAGGACAGACTGTATTTCACAGCCAGTGACACGGCTGTTGGGATGTTCAGAGAAAAATATCTTCTTGCAGTACGAAGATATGTAATGACTTAAAGAAAGGATGGGTAGTGGGAATATTAGCAGTGACAGTGAAAGCAGCACCTCACAGCAAGTTCTGTAGGTAATTACTGATGCCTACACGTGAACCAATACAGATTGGATTTCTTATTGCTCCATTTTTTTCTTAGCAAACAATGCTAAGATTCTCGAAGTACCTAAAACACAGCTCACGAGGACTTTGCCATTAACCATGCCTTCCCTTGCAGCCTGTGCTTCCATAACATAACAAAGGCTGATCCAAGTGAGCCCTATGTTTTCCATTTCTAAAACTCACTTCATAAAGCAGAAAGGATTTCAATTTTCCAGCAGCCACAGCAATTCAAAGGTGCAGACAAAAAAAAGAAATCTGTTTGGAGAGACACCAAATTTTAACGTGAGATTTTGAAAGAAATCTAAATCTGAGAAAATTATTTAAAATAGAGACACACAAGGCAGCCTGTCTCTGTGAAAACTGTGTCGATTTAATATCGAGGCAAGAGACTGCCATCAAATGGTTTTAGCAGGCTCTGCTTTCCTTGTGCTTGGATCAATTCATGAGCTGAGTATGAGAGAAGACTTCCTTTAGGGTTGAAAGGGTAATTTAGTTTCTATGGTCCATTAATTCCCTGGCTTCTTTCCCCAGACTGCTCATTAGCACGAAGTGCAGTGATGAGTTTCAGAACATGGAAATTGAAACAGTATCTACAAAATTCCTTCATATAACGATTACAAAACATCTATCAGAATTAAGAAAGCTTTGAAATTTTCTGACCTGGAATTCATTCTGGTGGCCTGCACCAATAACCACATTTACCTTTAAAAATGATTCAAAGTCAATTAATTACATTATTCATGGCTTCTCACAGTTATTTGCCAGCATTTAAGCCAACAGCCTCCAAACAAACCAGTTTTACTTCTGCTATACCAGTAACAAATGGAGGTGACGCATTACTCTTCATCACATAAGTTAAACACATAATTATGACCAAACCACAAGTCTTCAGTATTATCTGATCCTATCAAATGCTGCACACACAGAGGAACACACAGGCAAGTTTAGGAACAAAGAATTCCTTTGGTCAACAGCATAGATGTGTTAGGAGCAGAAAGAAAAAGATTTAAGATTACACTTCATGTGCTCCCATCCTGTACCTTAGGGCACGGTGCTTCATTTCTCAAACCAGGAGTACAAACCTGAGGAATGAGTAATTCTCTTGTTAGGGTCCACGCTCAATTTCAATACTCTAAGCAGATTTTCAGCAGAAAAAAAATACCTAAGTAAAGACATGCACTCACATTCAAAGAAATGCTTCACAGGATTTGGCTTCATTGCAAATACCTGACAAGCAAACACAAACGTTGCCTCGATTCCCGCAGCCTGTGATGATGGCAGCAGGCACGTGCTTGTAACCAACTCCTCTTGACAGAGGCAAGGAAAAATTCTTTAATGACAAGTACACCTCGCCAGTGCCCAGCACTAGGACCTCGTAGGACTGAAGCAGCTCTAGCCATTGCACAGGGCAGGGCCTCGCAGGGCTGCCTTGTGCTCAGCTGTACTGAAGTGCAGAAGAGAGAACGCACTACAAAGTAGGAGCAGAACAAACTCCACGTCACTTTCCCATGCCTACATTATATTTCAGTTGTAACACATTTGGGCAAAGTATCACATGCGTGGTCCCAGCAAGCCTTACACTGCTGCTGGGACACAGCCAGCACAGCTCCTAGCAGCAGGGCAATGCAGCACTGCGGGTTTCCTATAAGGCTGCAGTGTTTCTTCTTCTGTCATCCCAGAGGCAGATGCTGAAGAGGTTGCTGCACTCCAATGGGTGAGCCCACACAGGGGCGTCGCAGCAGATGAAGAAGTAATACTGTGGTACATCTGCTTTGGAAAAAGCAGACAAAATATGAACTTCACATGGGAATAACTTATTCCATTGGAAAGGAATCAGACCACCTGCATTCCTTTCTGAGTTGCAACAACAAACGCCCTCCCAGTATTAAAACGATGTGGGCAGAACAGCTCAGCTAACATTTTTCAGCCATTAGCAAATGTTTTCATAACGCTACTGTTGAAAGGCAAAATTGTATCAAGAAAGGTTTTTAAATGCATCTAAAAAAGCTGCTACCTACTATGAAGATAGGACAGACCGAGCTGCAAACAAAAAACATCCAAGTATTGAATTAAATTATAAATCACCCCGCCACAAAAATTCAAATCTAAAATTGGGCTCCTAAAAATGACATTTTTGAAGTGTTTCCTGAAAGACAAATTGTACCACATGCATTTTGCCAACAAAATGATCACATGAAATGGGATTTTAAGTAGAGAAACAGTGATATAATAGAACAGTGATGAGGAGATCGAGATGTTTTTAATTTGTACACAAAGATACAGCCACACATTTTTGGTACGTACAAAATGTAAGGGCTCACAGGGCAGACACACGGTGTGCTTCTTAACCTCACTGATGTTGGAGAAGTTTCAAGATTAGCTGGACTGCTCTGCACATGGAAGTCCAAAGCTGAACCAGGCAGCTGATACGCCAGTCAAAGCATTTTTGGTGCATCACATAATTTTATGCTCCAAAGCGAGCTAATAACTACTTTAGGAAATAGTCCAAAAAAGTTACTCGATTTAAAACGGAGAATGCAGTCCCACATTCAGACCAGAAAGTAGCCCTGGCAGCCTGCTTGACTGGGAAAAGAATTTCTTTGAAGCTGTTCATGCGTTTGGAATGTAGAAATACAGATTGTATCCTAATTCAGCCAGACAAGGAAGTAAGGACATTACAATCATGTGGTTACAATGGCTCCAATGGAATGCCATGCTCTGAAGTCCTGTGCAGCTCCAGTGTTTTAATAAGAACCTGAAGGAACCAAACTGCCGACGAAGGAGTCAGGGCGGCGTTAAACCCAGCACCGCACCACGTTCTACATGCTGCTGTAACTGAAATACTCAACTGCTTTTCTCACCTCACTGTTTACCCCAGCTCAGGATTACTGATACAGGGCAACACTGGTCCAGCAGGCTCACACTACTTTCCCAGCACTGCCAGATGCAGGCATCGTTTCATTCCTCAAACGCACCTTTATTTTATGGGTAATCCCAGTTCCCATGAAAAGAAGTAGTTCTCAACTGTTCAGCACAGCTTGATCCTTAAGCGATGCTGTTTGGCTTAGGAATTCTACACTGACTGCTCGGATTTAGGTTTTTATATGAAGAACACCACCAGCAGTACAAATCTACCTACAGATACACACAAGGATGAGAGGAGAACACATGTATTGCAGCAATCCCACAAGCAGCGTCCAGTTTTGAACCATTTCTACAGTTTATTTTAAACTAATAAACAAACAAAGCCAAAGACCAAGGGCTTACTAAGAAAGATGATCACACAGATGTGTCATCTGTACTCAGGCAGAAGTTCAATTTGATCACAGCCATTCTCTGGTGCATCTCGTGGCTGAACACACCGTGATCCCAGGAAATCCCTTCTACTTCACTGGCAGCACGGATAAAAGCTGCTCACATAGGGTCAGCTTTGCACAGTCAGCAAAAAGAAAAGTAAAAACAGCTTCCCACTCCCACTTCTCCAGGGAAGGCTGAATATTAGGCTATTAGGCAGTCAGATACATTATTTTATAGCTAGCAAAGCCCCTGGGTAATGAAGAATGAGTGCAACTGCCACAGGCAGCTTTACAGGAAATTGTGTGAAACAATGACAGATGCTCCAGAATTGTTTCAAAACAAAGGCAGCCTAAAGAGCTCTGGATCAGCTGAGGTGGTTTCCCTTCCTCCCAGACTACATTCTCCACTGTACAGACAGAACACAAAGACAAATTTTAGTTCAAAATTATACGCACACACGCATGCAAACTTAAAAGCTTCTGCCAATAAGTAACTAACAAATGTCTGCTGACATTGCCATTCTCAAGAACAGAAGAACCTTCCCCTTTTAACACAAATTGTGTCAAAGAAAGCAAGATAATAGGAATAAGTGACAAAAGTCCTGTTTTACCATAAAGCTTTCCACAAAACTAAGTCTAATTCCTTTTTTCAGGGGGAATGAGAGCACTAAGCCTCCCCACGCCTGGGTTGCATCAACAGCCTGTGCTCATTGCTAAACATGGAACTCAGAGCACCAAATCACTTTGGAACTCTGTTTTAAAAGCTTTTCGAAGTTGCTCTAAGACAGAAAAGAACACCGAGCAGCATCTTGAATTGAAGAACCCATTTATGCCTCATACCAATTGGAAGGAGCATGGAGTAGGTGTCCAAACACGTCTGCAAACCCTACAGGCAGCTACCTGCCTATTAAATCATGGAAATACTGTAATTGCCCCCAAATGAAGTTTCTCAAGGTTTTTAAATACAAGGAAAAATGACCCTACGGATTTGGAGGCAGAAGAGCTGAGCCTTTCTCACAGATCAGCTGCTGATCTGCTCACTCTTAGCAGCCCGACGTGCAGCTATTAGCTTGTAGGGCCATTATGCTGCTTAACAAACAGGGCTCACTCTCTTCCAGTAGTTCCATGCATCTAATCTTGTCTTTCTTAACATATGTTTACATTTTCAGAATACTTTTTCCTATAAAACGTTTTAATCTATCTGCTTTAATATGCTACCCATGCAATATATAACAACTAATTTGACTGGCGTTTATAGACGCTTGTATAATCAGCAATATTTAAAAGTTTAGCAGTAAAGTCACAAAATTAACTTCATACTTGAGGAAACCAAGTGCTGGAATTTCAGTAAGGTATGCATCTGCAAAGTGCAAAACAGGTGGAACTGCTGGAGCACTGCAAAGCAGCCAGGCACCTGCATCCAGCTGTGCTCCTGTAGATGCTCACTGGGGCTTTCAGCAAACTCTGCTATTTTAAAGACAATTTGGTCAAACTTTAGACTCCATTAGGAAAGGAAGGCTTGGTTCTCTAAAAGAAGCCTGAATTTTCTGAATGTGTAACAACCAGTTCAAAACACTCTTAATGTGAGACAAAGTGAAGAAAGACTGCTGACATGGGTGGAGAGTGACACAAAAAGGGGGAATGGTTTCAAACTGAGACAGGGGAGGTTTAGGTTGGATATTAGGAGGAAGTTTTTCACACAGAGGGTGGTGAGGCACTGGAACAGGTTGCCCAAGGAGGCTGTGGATGCCCCATCCCTGCAGGCATTCAAGGCCAGGCTGGATGTGGCTCTGGGCAGCCTGGGCTGCTGGTTGGTGACCTGCACACAGCAGGGGTTGGAACTGGGTGAGCACTGTGGGCCTTTGCAACCCAGGCCAGTCTGTGATTCCACGATCAAGTACTGCTTCCCACAGAAGTTATAAAAGGAAAAAGAGGTGTAACCAGTTATTCTTCAGTTCAAGCTCCTCAGCTCTGTGTCAGGGGAAGCGTACATCCAGCTTCATTAACACAACCTGCAACAAAACTGGGAGAGGGGAGCAAAGCCCACAGGACAGCAGCAGCTGCAGCACGCTGTCAGGAAGCACCAGGCAGCCTGCCATAAAGCACTGCAACCCCTACACTGCTCACACCGTACCAGAAACAGATTCTAAACTAAGTGTGAGGTTTGATGAAGTTGCTCCATCCGTTCTCCAGGAATGCTGGAGTTTTCTTCTGTAATGCTGCTCAAATGACAGCGCTGCACTGTATGAAGTTACTCTTAAAAACATACAGCAGTCAAAAGTACTTCCACAAGAATGCACCACTCCACTAAGACAGTCAGTCTCAACACAGTGCTTTAGTTTTCAACTGAAAGGTTTAATTAAACGGAATCACTGAGCTAACCCTCTTACTCCCACATCTGCTACAACAACATATTGTGAAAGGGCTGACTAATTTATTTCCAACTCTAAATAACTCATCTCACTCACACAAAACAGCGACTTAAAATTTGAAACATTAAATACATTTTTGAGTATTTTTGTACTAGACACATCCAAAATACAACTCCAAACGCCACGAATGCTACACAAAGGGAAAATGGAACACAGCTGAAATTAGCAGTGTTTGTGTGGCACGGCTGTGAACGTTCACACGGGTTGCTTTTAGGAAGATTAAGCACAACAGAAAATTGCCATACTTACATATTAAGAAAACGCTCCCTGTAACAGAAGATAAATATAGTCCCATTAACTGTATCACTGTCATCTCTTCTAAAGAGAAGTAGAAGCAATGAATGGGGGTGGGGATAGTTAAACCCAATGCTAGTACAATTCCTTCATCAACTGTCTTACAATATTTAACTCCTTAAATTAGAATGAAATTCTTCTATCCCAACTTCCATCAGCAAGATGTTTATTTCTCTATTTTTATGATCACTCCTTTACTTCCTTCATTTACACACACAGCACAGCTACATCAGCATCACTCCTGAGCTCACTTCTGTTGCTGGGACTGCTTCAGGTACTGAGACACGGCCCGTCTTCATTTTGTGTATAGAAAGAAACATCACAATTGTTAGGGCTAAAGGAGAAGGAGAAGAAACAATAACAAGTTTTGCCATTGCAATGACACTGAAAAATGTGCAAAAATAGATGAAGGCAAAGAATTACAGAACATGTTCAGAGTTAGTGGAACTTCGTTAGAAAGACAAAAAAGGTGCAGGAGTCCAAAACAAATTTACAGATAGATATCCTTCTGTATAATCTATATTTAGATGATATATATAAATATTCTTTTTTAGGAACTTTGGCTTAGACCAAGGTATTACCAGCCAGGAAAGAATCTATGGAAAACACTTCCACAGAAATATGTCTGTTTAGAAAAAAAAATCCCCCCCAGAAACAAACAAAACAACCAGCACAACACTGAGAATTTGAATATGTATGAAGAACAAACAGAAGAAACTGTGTCAGCAGCCCATAAAAGCAGAAAGCGCTCTTGTAACAACAGGCGTCCTTCTGAATCTTCTCAACCTGAAGAAATGCCAGCAGGAACAAGAAATGCACCCAAAGTTAATTACAAAGAAAAGTACAGAATGGCATCCACACAAGAAGCAGTAAATACATACGGAGCCCTCCCTGCAAAGGTGATAACTAAAGGAGAGAGAAGAGACATCTACTGAAACAAAGGGACGGATCAGAAGGGAACCAGCTGGTTACACTGCCTACTTGGTGCTTTCAGTAGGAGACAGAACTACACTGTGAAAAATAAAGTTAAAAAAAAAAACAAAAAAAAAAACCAACAGATTTTTTTTTTCCATTTATTGCAGATTATTGTAGATTAACTACAGTATTAATTAGCAACAAATATCTGTCCGTGCTAAATTTCTGTGTGCTCAAACTCAATTAAACTCACATCAGAAAAATCCACCAACAGTTACTAAACACAAAAATATGTCAAGTTGTACTGCCAAGATCAGCAGGAAGCTGACCAAGTGCACAGAAAAATCACTGTATTCCTGGCATGACCTTATGGTCTTCCCCTAAGCTGCTTCACTTCTGACAACTGCTGGAGACGATTTTTACATTAAGGACAGCTCGAGAAGAGTAGCTGGGCGTATTTCTTTAAAAGAAACTAAGAGCATATAATGGCAGGCTATACCTGCAATACCCAGAGTGACTGTATCACACTGCTTGTTAACTCACTCTGGTGGATGTCACATCTCTCTCGTGGCTGTGCCCAGCGTAGGCAAGACCTGAAACACTTCAGGCAGCATCTCTGCTCCCTCCTAAATTAAATCTTTTTTTAGGAATTGGATGCGACAGTAAATCATTCAACTACATCTCCCTGTGATAGAGAAATGTTCTTCAAAAAATCAGATCAAAAATATAGTTTAGGCAGAGCTGTGTGTGTTTCTGCCTAACATGAGGAGTAGTAAGAAGGTAATTCCATGCATTACAAATCCAATTCCATAAATTAGATTGTCAGATTCATTTTAAGATCTTTCCTCAGATTTTCTCTATCATCTTCGGTGGGGATTTTCTCTCTAGTCAACAGATGGAAGTTATATCATTAAATGCATTGATATCATCATCCAAAAACGCTTGCAGCTCCTCTAGTCATGAACAGTTGGTAACAAGAAGAGATTAAAAAGAGGAATTAAAAAAGAAGTCAGAAAATTCCCTTATCTGGTGGGAAATTCCATCTACCTTGCAATACCATCTTGTCCTTCCACGATCCTTCTCCTAGGAGCTCTGCCATGAGTGCTGCTGGGGCAGAAATTGCTTGGCATTAAGCCTTTTACTCGCCCTTCCATGTCACAAATCCTAGGAGCCCACACCTCCTGGCAGGAACTCCCACATCCCATGGAACACTCCACCAACAGAGGAAGATGAAAGCTGAAAATCAGTTGGTGGCACTGAGACTGAACAAACAGGGGGAGTGCAACTGTTCTCCATGCAGGTTTCAATGTATGCCTAAATATCCTGGTATTGGTGGCTTGTCTGTCCAGTAACGCACTGCAGAACTCAAAGGTGGCAGTTGTTATAGAATGCACCTCAAATTGCTTTTCAGTCCAAACCTGAGCCTGTTCTCCGAAATCCACTGAGAGCTTAAGGCAGAAGTCAAGGAGGAAAGATGAGGAAAAAAGGAGGAAGTCTACTTGTGCAGGAAGAAAATATCTTCAGAAGTCAGACACTGAGGAGGATCACACAGACATTATTAAATCCAACAGCACATGAGGTTTTGTTCTGATAAATTATCAAAGACCCAAAGGAATTGCTACGTGAGTGTTTGAGACCACCATATCTTCCACCTGCAGTTCCCTGCACAGATGAACCCTGACCAAGTCATCAGCTGAAGCAACCCCACACAACTCCAGTTTCTACAGCAGCTCTGTGGAGAAGAACCTGGGGGTCTTGATAAATGAAAAACTGAACATGAGCCAGCAGTGTGCTCTTGCAGCTCGGAAAGCAAATGGGATCCTGGGCTCCATCAGAACAGGGGTGCCCAGCAGGGACAGGGAGCTGATTGTCCCCCTCTGCTCTGCTCTTGTGAGGCCCCATCTGCAGCACTGCCCCCAGTACAAGAAGGACAAAGAGCTGTTGGAGAGGGTCCAGAGGAGCCACAAAGATGATCAGGCTGAGGGAGCTGGGCTTGTTCAGCCTGGAGAAGAGAAGGCTGTGGGGTGACCTCAGTGCAGCCTTCAGTACCTAAAGGGAGCCTACAGACAGGAGGGGGGTCAGCTCTTGGAAAGGGGAGATAACAGCAGGACAAGGGGAAATGGTTGGAAGTTGAGGGAGGGGAGATTTAGGTTGGATGTCACAGGTAGAGTGCTGAGGTGCTGGAGCAGCTGTCCACAGAGGCTGTGGATGCCCCATCCCTGGAAGCGTTCAAGGCCAGGCTGGATGGGGCCCTGGGCAGCCTGGGCTGGTATGAAATGGGGAGGTTGGTGGCTCTGCATGTGGCAGGGGGTTGGAGATTTGTGATCCCTGAGGTCCCTTCCAACCCTGGCCTTTCTGCGATTCTGTGATTCTAGTTTCAAGACTTAGAGTGACTCCTTCCTATCCAATACAAACACTTTGGAATAGACATCAGCTCTTCCAAAAGCAGTACATTAAATCCTGAAAAACAGTACCCAGATCCAAGCACTGTAACGACACAGCTGCAGAGGTATAATCGAGACAAAGGAGTTTGGAGCACACGCTTTACCACAAGTGCTAGCCATGGCTGGATCCCTGCTGCAAGGACAAAACGTGAGGTCAGTAGATGGCAGTATGAAGCACATTATGGGTAAAGAGGATCGGTTTGCTGAGCTCTTTGCCACTTGGCAAAAAACATTTTTCCTTCATGGTAACTCATTCTCGGCTTTATTATCAAGAGTAAAATCCAGCGAGACTAAATGCAGAGTGACTTACTACAGCTATTTTTATGTTTACTGATTTTTAGGAAAGAAAACAAACACAGCATCTGCTGTGACTGTCAGAGAAAAGGAGGATAGTCTATGCTGTAAGTCAGAAGCAAGAATGCCATGCAGGTGGAGTTATCCAAAGAGAGAGCCCGGCACACAGCAGCTCCTCTTTCCTTCTTCAAAGCTCTGCACTGTTTGCTCACTTGTTCAGGGTTTCTCAATTCTGTAAACAAACGCTCTCAGAACATCCAAAGCTGCATCAAAGTAAGAGCACTTGGAAGCTGCCCAGGATTTGTGCTTGACAAACCACCAGCTCCACGCACTGCCTTCCTCTAGCCTTAGGCTGAGAACTGGTTTTACTTCTCTGGAGTTCAGTCAGACAGACAAACTCCAAGCAGGACGACAGGAAGCTTCTCCACAGGAAAGGACAACGGGCAAAACTCCTCAACAATGTACCCCTAAATCTATTTGACATAGCTGTATCACATAGGCAGCTCATTGTATTGCCTGCAGAAACCACACCTTCCCCACCATCTGCACCACTCTACAGAAGGAAAAGCTAGACCTCTTTCACTTTGTGACTGATCAAACACAAAAGTAAAAATCTACTCCCCAGTCCATACCTGCTACAATGCACTTGGACAAAACATCCAAAAATAATGAGCAGTTGGTTCTTAATACACTGACCTGCTAACCAAGTTCATCCCACCAAGCACAACTGCTCCAGTTGCAGCTCTTCCCTTTCTGGACTGGTTTAAAAGATAAAAATTACTGAGCTCAGAACTGAGTTCAGCTACAGCAATAGGACAAAGAACAACCCTCAGGAGCAAACATAAGGGGAGAGGTGAGGAGAGTTGACTCAAAACACCCAGCAAGCATTATTTCTGTACTTACAGCAGTGGACTGGTGACATACTCTAATTTTGCTTTACTCAGTTGCCAGGGAAGTGGAAGCTAACAAAGCTCATTAATGATGATATATTTTAAGAAGCATCCACTCTAATTACTGTACATCAGCAGATTGGTCCTGTGCAATGTTCGTTTTAGTCATGAAAAGGATGGCCTACAGCTCGTTATTAGAAGTAAGGACAGCTTTAGATTACTAGCTTTACACAGAAGAATAATAGAGCCTTATTTATATTATGATATAGCCAGTGTTCGTTCAAGTTCCCCATCTCCTAAACTAACAGTAAATTAAAACTACAGAGAAGCTACTTGAGAAGAGTGCCACAACCTTGAACCTGGAAATTTAATAAGCCAAAACATTAAAGGGATTCCAAAGAGCGTAATTCAGCTTTCTCTTCTTTATAAATGGCTCCAGCCAACTATTTTTCAAAAAGATAAGCATTTCCAAAACTTTTTTTGATCAGTCACAGAATAGACCGTTTATATCGCATCGCCACGTGATTTCCTAACCAGCAACGTGACTGCACAACATCAGCCTGGCAGCCTCCTCTGCACTGTTTCCTCCTGCTGAGCACGGACGACAGCGACGCGTTGCAGCACCTGGAGCACAGAGCACAGCCCGGCACCCTGCCTGCTCCCGGCCTGTGCAGGGGAACTCCTCAGCTGTACACAGGCAAACCTGGGAGGTTTGGGGAAAGGATTTAAGGAAAGAAGAGGAGGAGAGAGACTGAAATTGTCATTTTGGCCAGCAGCAACATGGAAGATGGCAGAAGTGTCATTAATAGCTGGAGGTTTGCTAGCAGATAGATTAACTAAGGATGCGATGGCTCCATACTGGCAATAAGGGGAAAAAAAACCAAACAATCAAACCCACAGTAGTTCAGTTTCATTTCAGTCCGTGTCTTCAGGCATTAAAGGTTAGCAAAGAAAATCTAAGCAAATGTAAGTCTCAAGGAGCACTTTCAGAAATGAATAACCTAGATAAGTTCCTTCTGAAATAAAGCTGTAGTTCAAAACCTGTTGCTCAACATTAACTTAATTTTACAAAGGTATAAAAGCATCATGAAAATAAACGAAAAGTAATATTGGAATTTCTTCATTTGAATTTTTCTTTGTTTTTGGGGAAAGATCGAAGATTTTTGGCTTTAGTCATCAGCTCCATTTGGGAACACGAAGAAGCATATTTCATCCTGAATTGGACTCAACACAAATCCATACAGTGCCACTGTTTTCCCAGAACTCTAAAGGCCACCTGCTGCCTGCAAGGATTTTAGATCAGTCTAAGCACAAAATGCAGCTTGATATTCAGTCCTTCAAGAAAGCTGACGCCTCTCGTGCAAGTTTTTGGAATGCAGGAAGCAGAGCTATAGCAGTAACTACAATTAGAGTTACAACAAAGTAAGTATTCAAAACTAAGGCCCTCTAAATATCTACAAAAGCCCTTAAGTCAATTCATTACTGATACAGTAAGTGACAACACTTGTGTTTGGCAGACAGTGCAACTGGGAGCCCTGACAAATCTAATTAACAGCACATCAGGGGCACTTCGTTTATCCTTTATATACAGTGCCAATAGCAAACGCATAATGAGAAAAGGAGCTTAAACATTAGTGGGACTTCGCTAATTGGTCACCAAGTCCTTGTTAAGCCAGGCTTCATATATAATTATTGAAGTTCCAAACAATCCATGAAGATACAAAGTCACTTCTAAACTAGATAAATATAAATAGCTAAAAAGAAGCAGAAAACGGAAGTACATAACCAAGCTTTTCTTTAACAACTTGCTGTTTGTATACCCCAGACACAAACATTTCAAATCTTCAAATAATTATTTCTTGAAAAGTGATCAAGTGTGAAAAATAGTACAGTGTCTCAATTATATTGAATTATGCAAATATTTGGTGTGCACGTAGGCATGCCAATAGCCTTACACGTGTAAGCATTTGAATATGAAATAAATGCTGCCTGCAAATAAGAAGCTCAAGACAAAGTTGTACAGAATCCCAGAGTAAATGATGAGAAGAGCAGTTTTATACACGTCTGTTCATTTGTATTCATTACATCAGTAAAATGATCCTTATCTCCAAGATCCTAGATGTAATGGATACTCATTACAGACTTCTGTGGGTTCCAGTTTATGTCACCATATACCCAAAGACAGCAAAAATAGTGACCTCAAGTGTGCAAGTGGCTGCTGATGGAAATACCTCCCACGGCACGCGCCGCCCATTTCCTGGCTTCCTCAAAATCCTTACAACAGTAGTTGAAAACGTATGAAAATGCATGCTCCATCATGCTTAGTGACAGCACCTCGAATTTTTCAACTTCCTCAAAGTACAGCCCAAGAGAGGGGGCTGTCCTGAGAGACAAGAGCTTGTTCTTACCCTCTGCTGTTGTGAGGAAGAACTCTGCTAACGTCTCATTGTGAAGTGGCAAACACTGCCCAGTAGTGCACTGCGTTGGAAAGGCACTGGAGCTTACAAAAACCCTCTGGGGGGAGGTTCCACCACTTCTGCTGCTTGCACCCCTCCCTCCCACCAAATGCCCACCTTTTACAGTTTCTGCATGAATTCAGGGACAGACAACTACTGTGGTACGTGAGCACAATCAGCTTTGTTTGGCAAGCAAGCAGCAGTCCCATTTTGACATAATGCCGCATCCATACAAAGAGGCTGGTGCAATAATATAACCCCTGCTATCAAGACAGGGGTAAGTTTGCAAAGGTGGAACAAATGGCACATCTAACAACAGCCTACCCACTCCATCTCAGTGTCTGGCTCAGCTCCAAGCCTTCAGCAAACAATTGTGTAAGACATTCTGCAGCACCAATTGAATTAGCTGAAGTGGATACACACAGCATAGTAGAAGCACTGCTCCTGTGACATCTTCCAGTGACCCCACGTAGGGAGTCCCTCTGATATTCCTGGGACTTTATCTTCACTGGCAAGGGTCAATAAATCTGAAGAATTGGTGCCTGGGGTTACTTTGCCACTGTCTTTTTAATGCTCTTACCCCAGGAAAGGGAGTTGAAAAGGTTGGGTCAACCCGGGAAGGAAGCAGCCCTCAGCAATACTTGCTACAAGTGCATCCATCTAGCCCCTGGTTTCATTTACTGCAGGACATTCATAAAACCTACCAGTTGTGGCCACGTGCCACAGCATACGGAGAGCACAAGCCAGGCAGGATATTTCATCTGCTCTATGAAAATTTTACAGCACGGTGACGGTCCTTTCCAGCTTTTTCAAAACACTGTTTTATTATTTTCATTACTGAATGAAAAAATACCAAGCCACTGAATAGAGAATACCCCTACTTAATTCGGAGCTCATCTAGGACTTTACCGTGGCAATAAAGCACCTCAGGGCCTGCAGTCCCCACTTTTCCTGCACAGTGTGCTGACATCCTCAAGAGTTTTACATACAGGATTCTTAAAATTTGGCACCAACACCCCAAGGTTACCAGTAGTATAGAGCAGGTCGTAAGAATTTAAACAGGTTTGAATGCTGTTTTTCCAAATTATCTTAATAACATCCTTAAGTACTTCTAAATTATTAATGTTTTACTGTCTCCATAAAAGCATTCATTGTATTTACAAATTGTATCACATTAATGCACTTTAGTGTAGTTTAATTATATTAAATTGCTCTAAAGCATCAGAAGTTTAAGCACACTGATATCAGCAACATCGGGTCTTGCAAAAAGAAAAAGCACTGAAAACAGTGAAGTTTACAATCCGTATTTTGTACCAATTCCTTCAGCTAACCATGAACACAGATTGCATTCCCACGGCTGCATTACCCAAGGCTGGGAGGTAAAATCAGCTTTAGTACACAAGGCTGCTGGTTCGGATGAAACAAACACACACCAGAGCTTGCTGCTGAAACCGTAAGACTGAGAAAAAACCTCAGAGATTAACATTACTTTTCAGAATTTAAACCTCAGAGGTATAAAAACCTCTGGCTGGGAACTAAGCTTCTTCTCCAACTACAATAGCAAAGCCTATTTTTTCAAGTATGGGAATAATTTTTGAAAAATATGCAGTATTTCTCACTACTCAGTATTTCTACTGTTTTTATTTAAGAAGTTGGGAATAAATCATACCTGATTGAGAATTAAATCAGATTGTTCTCCTTGCAAGTCTTTCCTCAGTCACGAGGCTACTGGTTGGCTACAGCATGCCATACGCTGTAAATTACTGCAGTACCACTGCTTTCAAGAACATGATCACATCACTGAAATCTTTTTTACACTGCTAAAATACAAGTACAGAAATAAGATTTCTGATACAAGATCAGAAATAAGAATCAAAACAATTTAAATGGCTTGATTCATGCTCTCACAGCACTGCATGTGCACAATCAATTACCATTCCTCAGCTGAGGAATCCAAATCCCATTAAAAAACTGTAACTAGATCAGTTAAACTTGTTCTGCCGTGCTCCTACTGAAGGATGCCATTATTTAATGAATCACCTTGCTAACATTTGCCAGAAGGCATTACCTGTTCAATGCCACACACCACAGCCCAACCTGGGCAGCAGACGCAGCACCGGTGCTGCTCACTTCCAGGCCCTCCTGGCCCTGCACTACAGCTTTCCCCAGAGCCCACTAAACCTGATGCCTTCAGATGAAGAACTGACAGACACGAGTTCCTAGCATGGCAAAAAGAGAATGCAGCTTGCAGCCTTACCTGGAAACGATGCTCAGTGCCAGCAGAGGCATCGCTGATCAGATGTTCCTTGGCTAAGTCCTACTCCCAGCAAACCCAAGGCACCGATGATTTTCAAGATCTCAAAGCAGTGCTTGAAGTGCCTGCAGCACAGCCCTCCAAGGCACTCCTCTACACCCCACTCTGATGCTTGCAAAAAGCAGAGGTGTGGATGCATTGACTGAACTCTGCTAAACCTGGAAATTCCAAGGGCTCAGACCTAAGGGGAAAGAGCTGACGTGAAAGCTTAGGATAGCTTATCTACTGGGACACTGTCAGCTTGTAATTCAGAGACTTCTACCAGCACCATAGGAGGATCAACTGCTACATGGAACAGTACCAAAAATTTGACTGGAAACTGAGATTTAAGAACTGTAGTATCTCACAGCAGCCAAGCTGCACTTTGCTCTTCCACCTGCACTGCTTCAAGCGCATGAAAGGCACTGTGGCTACTGAAACATCACTGACCATTCTTATTACTAGGAGAGAGCTGAAAAAGTTCTTCTTGTAATGAGAGAAGTACTTCCAAGTACTTTACTGACTAAGCTTTTCTTGCTTTTTTTTCTTTTTAAGAGAAGAAACCTCAAACTTGGAGAAGAGGAGCGGACCCACCAGCTACGCAAGTCATTTAAAAAATAGTTCAACTTACATTAAGTTGCTCATGCAATTCAATATAAACTGATTTCTTTCTCAATTTTCTACCACACATCAACAAAACAGACGTTGAAATTACACTAGTTAAAACCTCGAAAGAAGGATGGTGAGATTTTTCCCCCTCAGTAATGTGCGCAAGATTTGTAGCAGTGCTTCCACAATCCGAAATCCCCTCACAAAACTTGGGAAGTGACTGCGAACACAGCGGGAAGCATTATCAATTCCTTCTATCATTTGTGATGATAAATAAGCAAGGTTAGCGTTCTTCAGCGGTCGCTTGGAAACATATTTCAGACACACAGTGCTGTAGAGCAGACAATAAACCACGCAGCGTTGTTCAGCAAGCAACACGTACTACTCACTAGTGCTACCAACAAAGAGGGTGCTTGGGAAAGAAAACCCACAAGCACCGAGCTACATCTCCTGTCAAAAGCATCTGGTTCCCTCGCAAGCACAACCATCGCATACGGATCTGTAACTCCCTCTGCTGTTCCCTCACGTCTGAGCAGAGCAGAATTCATCAGGCACACTGTTCCTCACGCTGCCCAAGGTCACCCATTGTTCCCAGGCCTCCTTTTCACATCCCAGGACTAAGTGGGTCACGGCCACTGCCACGCTCCACTTCATCTTTGACTTCATTCTAAACTCACACATCTCCCCACCCTTCTCCCTTAATGCCATTCACAAAATCACAGGCACTGAATGGAGCTGCATGAGCTCTGCTCTTCCCTGGGTGCTCATACCCAGCCATCGCAGTGAGTACTCTGCTGAGATGAACTTGGTGCTCCAGGATTTCCAAAATTGGAGACGACTGACTTTGCCTAAAACCAGACTGCAGAACCGCCTGCATTTCTTTGTCTGAACAACATCTGATCAGTTTTCCATGCATTTGGAAAGGGGAAAAATATACATGTGTACATACACCTTGTTCCAGCCAAGGACAACACTGTATACGTTTTCAATGTGATTACATGGTCCCAAACTCCAACCTAATCATACAGACCCCAATTTATTTCTGGTATTTTATACATTTACATGGGTTTAGTTACTGTATTTTACAACTTTCTGTATCCATGAAGGCTTCACCACCAGCAGTGCTGGAACACCCACCCCCCTGCAGCTGGCCTGCTCATCCTACAGCTCCTCACTGTGCTATCTGAATGAATTTAAGTGGAAGAAACGTTAATACTTTTACGTAAAGATAGTTTACTGTGCTTACTAAGAGAAAGAGATTAAATGAAAAGTCAGGACAAATACATCCTCAAAGCCTCCTATTACTCCTATTACTGCCACTGTCTGAACCAGATCCTACTGCCATCTTCTGCAGTCTGTACCCCACCTCTCAGTAAGATCAGACAATTCCAATGACATAGACGCAACAGAAAAATTACCAAGCTCAGACAACCCAAAAGCTATCTCCAACTGGGCCATAAATGCTCTTAAAAAAAAAAAAAAACAACGACACACAACTCTGTATATCCATTGGATCGATAACGACAATTAGTTTCACTAATTAAAGCCCAACAACAACTACTGTGTTCTTGAAATCAAGCGTCTACTCATTAAGCCTAAAACTCCCTATAAAAGTGCCATTTTGTATACAGTAATAATTTAAATATCACTTCAGTGTTCAACACTAATTTCTGTAATTCTGTCTTCTCTAGAACAGGTTACGTGCATACTGTACGCACACTGCAAACCGAGGGATCTGCAGATCCCTGCACTGTATCAGCAATTTGGTGTCACATACATGTAAATAAGGCACAGAACCTACTACTAGCTTCCCAGAATTCTAAAGCCACCTTCCCCTCTGTGTCAGTGCTGCTGCTGTTTGACAGATGTTGTCTATTGCATCAGACGCTTCAGTTCTCAGACTGTGGCACACCAGGAATAAACACGAGAATCACAGATGCATTTCGTTTGTGCTGTAAGGCTGCAGTGAGGTTGATAAAACAAACAGCTTTTGCTGAAAGGAGCCGTCTCACTTTTCCAGCAATACCAACACCTAGCACCAATCCAGTACCAAACCACTGCCATCGTCCAGAAAATTAGATATTGCTGCGATCAGAAAAGAAGCAGAGAAAACACGAGGGGGCAGTGGGTTATGTCCGGCCAGGACATAGGAAGACATGGGCAAAACTGGCTATTTCAACAGCTTCTTGCCATTAGCTGAGAGTGAAGTCACAGAAGTTACACTTACAGCACAACTCTGCTTAACTGCAAAGAGTCCAAGCGGTACAAAAGAGACATTCCTACACTAAGTTGAAGCTTTCCGTTTTTACAAAGATGATAAATTCACGTCTAATTACTACACTGTAATCTTAATCTTAAAAACAACTTCTGTTTCCACGTCCATGGTTAACACAATCTGTCACAGAATGCAGGCAATGCTTTGTAATATTCCATTCTAGCACTGTAGTAAAATAGCTAGGAGACCAGGCAGAGGGCATATGAGCTACAGACCGATTTCCACCTGTACCTACAGCTGTCCTCAGACACACTGCTGTGATTTGCTACACTGAAAGAAGTTGCCACCCCACTTCATCTCCACTTGCTCATTACCTTCAAACCTCCCAGCATAACTGCATGTTTAGTCACTTCCTAACCCAGTTCTGTCAAAATGATTCCCGTTAGAAAATCTGTGTTTCAGCTTAACTCAGATTATTCTTGACACTATAAATGCAAGTACCAGAAGATCTGAGAACATTGTAACCTTTAACGCTGGGAGAGGAAATAGCAGTGAGCAAGTGCAGACAGTTACTCCTTCCCATGCTTCTCCTGCTGCAAGAGAAGCACATCCGTCAGCCAAAGTCAGCCTGCCCCATCACTGAAAGCTGTATATCAAGGCTGGCAACTTTCAATAAACTTACACTTAATTTACTGCTTAAAATTTCAGGTTGAGGGAAGGTGTCCAGAAATTCAAATCACTTGTTGCAAATACCTGGAATGCTGCTGGGTAATGAGTGTAGCAGGTGGACACTTAAAAAAATAGCCAGAAAATAAAGTGAAATCAAGAGTCAAACACTATGCTCACCTTCTCATCTCAAATTATCATCACCAACACTTCTGAAATTACTTCATTACTTCCCACGTATTACTGATGTGAACAGTGTTTATGTTTTTACTTGATAAGTAAGGCAAAAACAATCCACAAAAGGCAGCATCAACTTATTGGCATGTGAAATAAAACACTGACAAGAACAGTATTGTTATAAAGATCACCTCACCTTTTGTTAACAGGCTTCTCATCCTTGTCATAAGGTCTGATGAACCATTTTCCAATTCTCACAAAGTTTTTATCCATCAAGCACCTAGAAAATAATTACATCAACAATTACTAGTTACATCCTAAGACATAATTAAAAGCAGCCTTTGAAGACAGTAAATAGAAGGAGATTAAACAGCTGGTCTTCCCTCAAAACCAACTCACTCAGCAGCTCCGGGTTCAGAGCTCCATGTAAATTCCCTGCTCCCCATTTTCCCACACTGGTCACAGCAGTCAGTGTCCAGTCCCACGACACAGGCACTAATGCAGATATTCAGTCAAAGATGAGGGCAGAATGTGAATCTCTCCTCTTTCACACCATTTTTTTGCTGAATGATCCATTGCCTTATTTTTCTAACCCCCCCCTTCTTGAATACAGATTATTTGCAGGATGTGTTCTGTGTTTCTCTGAGACTTAATGACAAAGAACACACGTTCCTGTATTTGTCATATGAAAACGACAGTATAAACTAACAACAGAATATGAATGACAGGAAATTATATTAACCCAAAATTAACAATGAACCATTTTCTGTTCACATGACCCACAGCATTATTTCAGGTGTTGTAACTACGATAGTGCTTTTTCTCTCAGAAAACCTCTCTCCAGGAAAACATACTCCAGAAACGGTGGGCTCTATGGCTTTAAAAAATGTAGGGAGAATCCAAAGTGATCAATAATCAGTTTAGGCTGACAAGCTGAAGATGTGCACGATGACTTCTTATGTCCACCCGTACTGAAAAATCCCACTTGCAATGTGCCAAAACAATTTAAACACACTTTGTACATTAAATGTGCAGTTGAGCAAACTGCCTGAGGGATCACAAATTTGTTACAAAGGCTTATCTTTCAATAAGGTAAATATTAGGTTTTGAAAGCAATGACAAACTGATTGTTTGTTGCTACTGGTTCATATTACAATATGATTACAAATGACAGGCCATGTACACGCTTTCTCTATGTTTCACATCTAAATAGCATTCCATTAGTTGGATGGAAAAAGGATACTTCTCCATTCTTCAACATTTTCCAACCATTTATTTTTCTGGCAGTTGTTGCAGACAAACCAAAAACAATCACACCTCGTGTTCTGAAAAAGCACATTCTTTCTTTAGAAAAACTATATTTTGTTGTATATTTTAAAAGCACACCTCAACCAGACAGGAAATGGACAACAATGCAGATACCAACGTGTTCATTCTTCTGTAAAAACTTGGCAGGGTTTTCCGAAATTAAAACCAGGCTGAAGAATATTCTAAACACACCATTTCTCTATTCAAGTAAAAATAATCCAGGTCAATTGAGTATTTCAATATCTTAAAGTGAATTTGGAAGCTAAATCACCAAAGATCTAAAGACACTGCTCTTGTGCTGGCAGAAAAGAAGAAATTCTTCAGTGTTTCCCCAGGAAAGAGCTGCTGTCTGAAAGCCTTTCACTGTCACCACACTTCATAAAAACAAAGGAAGTAGAGTTTATATCAGATGCCTTAAGAAAAGAATCCGTACTAGCAAGAAGTACAATTTTAAACTCCCCCCACATACACATTTCATGCCACATCATCACGTCTCAGGACAGCAGGCTTAACTGCCCCAAACAAAAGTTAATTTCCCAGAAAGAAGTCTTCGTGAGCAGAGCTGGCCTTAAGAACGAGCCATCCCTCACACGCTGGGCTGAATCTCAGCTCGTTCAAGGCATAATCCTATAAAAGCATGATTGCAGAGGCACAGATCTCAAAGATTCGGCCGAGTGAACAATTAATGACAGCACTGAATTAGGTTTTGCTCCATAAGCACGCAGCAGTAACTGGAGTCCTTAACACTAAAGCCATAACAATGAACTTGAGTGAAAAAAAAAAAAAACACTGGTCATAAACCCCAGATGAGTATACACTTTAAAGCAGTTATTTAATCACATGGAAACATAAAACACTCGGAACTCTTCTGCTTGCTCCTCTCGTTAAGACTGAGTGCTGTTTTCTTCTTAAGCAGCACAGCTATTAAAACACCGCGCTGCCACTTGACCTCCTGTACTCTTGATTTCACTTTTCTAAGATAAAATGATCCGATGAGGGCATACAAATGATTATAAAATAGTACTGAATACTACCAGTAATATTTCCTCAGATCTTCTCAACATTTTCTGAGCAGGAAGGCAGTGAGCTGCTGGGGACAGCAGGCAGCACCACCGTGCCGCCCAGGGCCATGGAGGTCCAGGCCCATGGCTGACAGCAGCCTGCAGTGCTTCTGCACACTCTAACGTAGCCAACAGAGGCTCAGCTCTGGGAATCTTTATTTGTATTTCCTGCTGATAACAGGAGCTTCTGATTGCTAGTTTGGGTATTTAGTAAACGAAAATAAAGCCTCCTCCTCTTCCCTATCTCAGCCTCCTCCCAGTCCTCCCCAGGAGCCATGGCTTCACCTGGGCACAAGGCTCAGAAATCTGTGTCTTGGTTTATTTAAAATACATTCAGGCTGGAAGTAAGATAGCTAATGGATAGATATTTGATTACTTGCCCTCTCGGTCACCTTGACAACAGGTGCATTATAAACCTTATTGCTAAAGGCGTCCAAGCCCAGAGCGGGCTGCACCATGAGCAGGTCACCATGCTGGGCCCCAGCCCCCTGGAGCGTCCTTCCACAGAGATATTCGAGACCCATCTGGACTCCCACTGGTGTGACCTATCGTAGGGGATCTGCTTTAGCAGGAAAGATGGATTCGATGATCTCTTGAGGTCCCTTCCAACCCCTGTGCTTCTGTGAGCAGCTGTGGCCCAGGGAGAGGAGCAAGGCAGCCTCAGCCATAGGGCAAGAGGCCAAGTCTGGGGCTCTGGGCACCCAGAGATGCTCCGAGTAGCACCCAAGGGTGTGTGCTGACCAACAGAATGCGCCAACAACCACTACTGACAAAAAGAGTGCCCCAGGGATTTTCTCTCAGCCGAGACAGAAACGATATTACTAGCTCTGCCAACCCATCCCAGTACAGTTGGCTGCTGCTGCTGATGTTTCTTTCATAAATTCATACTTCACGAGCTTCAAGTGTTCCAAGAAATAAGAATATCCATTAGGAGCCTTACTTTAAAGACCGCTGGATGGGTACCAGAGATCAATAAGCATGTGTAAAATGCATTTTTCACTTACACTCTGCAAAGTGACAACAGAACTAGTGACCATTCCAAGCTGAGAATGGAATTCCTGTGTTTCTATTCACCGGGTTTTTATTCACTTTGAGCAGTCTGCTACTTATATTAAAATCCCCCAAAAGAGCAATGAAGCAGGAGATAAGTAGTACAACGTCTGGTCGCTGTACCTGTGTATGCATGTAGGAGTTAATGTGCTATGGGCACAAACAGGTACTGATTGTCAAGGGGACACGGTTACTGTGCTCATGGAAATACAGCCTCAGGAACATAATGCAAATCTGATTACTAGTAAGCAGATCAAAGCAAACAGGATGCTAAATGAGACAAGATGAAAGTGTTTTCAATTAGCTTACTTTCCAAGAAAAATATGTCTTGCTACATCCTGCAAATAAACTGTAACACAGTGGAACAAGAAAGATGAATTCTATTTTATTATTCAAAAAATGTGGGAAAAGTTTAATGACACAATCCTGAGAAGATCTAAAAATACATAAAGTTCATGAAATATAACATAGGAAGATGGTGAAGACCTGAAGAACTGGAACAACAGAGAGGGAATGAAATGCACTAGTCTGGCTGCAGTGTCAAACACTGAAGGACTAACAAAGAAGCTTGTCTTCAGCATGCTTAAGAGCTGCTAGCTGGCTTAAGAAGAAAAAGCTTCAAGTGTATTACCTAATGATACAATAACTCCGCAGCCAAACTATATACATATGATGAAGACAAAAGAAAGCAGTGCTAGATTACATTAGGGCAGCCAGAGACAGAATTGTGAAGCTTCCCTCTGAATATAGTGTACAAATTGAGCCAAGTTGTAACATGCACGTCCTGATTGGAAGAATGGAGTTAAGGTCTTTTAGTAACAACTGTTAAAATATGTACTATTTAATCTCAAAAGGGGCTAGGGGCCAGATATAATTACGCTCTGCAAGCACTCCACTCCATAAACTTTTTAACCTTCCTGAAACAGCTCCCCAGCATGAACACAAGCAGAAAAACATCATATTACTTGCTGTACGAGTATTTAGTCTGCGCAGTCCTTTATGATGCATTACCAGATTAAATGACTTCAGAAATCCATTTCTCTCTCACATTTTTGTAGTGAAGTTGTACCTCTAAAAAAATCTATTTTAAGATCGATAATATAAATGGTACATAAATATCCTGAATTTCGTTCAATGTAAAAATGAAACATTTGAGTGCAACAAAGTGTTTCTTACCTTTCCAGGAGGTTATGAATTGCTTTGAAGAGCAGGGTCCTACACTCATAGGAAAGACCATTCTCCCACAGTCCTTCTTCCACCACTACAAAAAAACAAACACCAACATGCTCAGAACAGAAGACAGACATTTGCATTAAACATAACTCCAACAGTTCTAATTCCCCATGGCAGCACGTTTTGTGAAGTTATTTCAACTATTGAGCATAATGCCAAAGGAGATGTAAATGTACCTAGCTAAAGACAACAACTTCGAATTTAAATGGTGAGGGGGTGAAAAACAAAGCCAACAAGAACTGCATAAAGCAAGCATTTGTTGGTAGGAAAGGATTCAATATTAAATGCAGGGGGTGAAGAATTCATGATCATACTTTGCCACAACTGCTGACAGACCCTTTAGAATTTCTGTGCCAATAGAGACAACAAGACACAAAGTGAACCGTTAAAGTTTTAAAGTCTATTTACACAACTTAAAAGCATTGAAGAACTCTACTGAATTTTCAGTCACGCTCAAGTGAAGTTCCTCCCCTCCAGTGACTGATAATATTGCAGTGAAAATGCACAGCAGTTTTTTCTTCCAAAATAAAATCTGAAAACCTCATCTCACGACTGCAGAGGTTTATGGGAGTAGAAAACACCACTGATATCTCACAGCCGAGTGCAGCATAAACTCTTACTGGAATGAGAACATGAAGGACACACAAACCTCAGCAATACCTGCTGTCCTTATGGCACTACTGCTGAATTCTAGAACTACCAAGAGTAAAGGGCAGTCTGTACCAGAATCTGCACCTCCTGACTGCAAAAGGATTTCATCTCTGCTAGAGTAAACATGAACCATGAAATAACCTTGTCAAGGAAAATGGATTTGTTCTGTCATCTCAACTGAATGGGAGTGCTCTGTAGATCTTTCAAACTGCGAACAAAATTCGGCACCATGTTAAGGACTGAATCCTTAACAGTCCTTGGCCAACTGAAAGGATGGAACTTTCCAACAGCACATCTACCATGCAGAGATCATCATCTAAGTATAGCTTACTCTAAACTCATATTTAAATAAAGTACCTAAGGAGTTTTTCCTCTATAAAAGCTATGATTATTGCCAACAGTCTCCAAAATGCAGCTTCAAAGCCCCCAATCACATCAACGTTCAGTATTCTGCTTCCCACAGCACACAGCTCAAACAGGAGGCAGGTGACTGCAAAGATGGGATGTTATGATGAGTGTGTGTTGGTAACGGCATCTCTCTCCTTGTACAGACTGTATGACCAAGGCCTTAGCACCCTCATCACCCTGCTGAATACTGCAGTTGCTATCTCAGAAGAAAGCAGAGACAGACTTGTGCTTCTGGGCAGAAGCACAGCCGAACCTCTTTCCCTCAGAGCCCCTTACCTCCTGCAGAGGCTCACTAACACCAGACGTGTAGCATGCCAGAGATGTTTACAAGACAGATCCTCACATTTCACTTTTAAAGCAGTATTCTTAAGGATCTTCAGCATGTCCACACATTCTGAGAACCACTGATTATAGCTCCTGAAACCCAAGAAACTGAGTTTCTATATGGAACAGCTACTGTATGGCGCTGCACTTCAAAACTGAATGGCTCTAAAGTGAACCATCTAAGAAGTTACATGGTAAAGCATGAGAGATACCACAATCTGATTTCATTTCTATGCAAATCCGTGTTTCAATAAGTTCAGTTTTTTAAACACTATCAGGAAATTATTAGAATCTGTAACAACAGGCAAAATAAACTTTCTGTTACATAGCACTGAGCAGTACTCAAGTTTGACACTGATCTCATCAGAGTATCTATGCCAGAAACAAGCATTGTATCTGCATTAAGAACTTCATGCAAAATGAGACAAGAATCTATTCCATACTTTCCCAGGGAACTTCTTGCAGCCAGTTCTGATGTTCCCAATCACTATCCCTCTTTTTTTTCCTCCCCAGTCCAAGGTACACACAACAGTCTGAATGCAACTCAAAGAATAGCTCTTCCCACCTCTCAAAATTGCTTTCTGCTAGTTGGATGTTGCCACTGTATCCAAAAGAATTAAGATCAGATTGCACTGCTTTGTGCTTTCCAAGACAAAACTGATGTAACCCTACAGAACATCACTACCAACTCATGAGGTGCTTGACGTTACCGGTGTTCTTTTGCCCCATTGTGTCTGCTACAGCTTCTCTGCAGTCCTGTCCCTCTTTTACCACATCTCTTCACAGGGACCTGGCTGTGTTCCTGTTACACTATGCTCAGGAGAAGGCAGGGCAGCACACCCATAGCCCAGGAACAGGAGGATAAGGCAATGCCATGAGGACAACCAGCATGAAAGCCCAGGGGCCAAGCCTTCCAATGAATGAGGCTGGCTGGGAAGCAGCTATGGAGTGGCACAGTGTTCACTGGTGAGTCTGAAATGGCATCATCCCTTACCACTTTGTTTTGCAGACCAATCATGTAAATTTTTCTCCAAGCATATCATGATGTCTTTATAGACATTTTGCTTTAAAGAATACTGCTTTTGATTCTCAGGCACATTAATGCATTGTGCATCTTGCAATGAATACCTCCTCAACCTACTGAAAACGTTCATCTCAAGCAAGAAGTGCACGTGTCTGTCACCATACAAACAGGGGCTGGTGGGATCAGATCTCCAGCACGGCATTTCTTCTCTGCTCTCTGGCTTCCTGATCCACTCTTCATCACAAGGCCTTAAACAACTGCAACAGATCACAACTCCAAATTGCGAATGGAGAGCAGTGATAAACTTGGCAAAGCGCTCTGGCTTCCACTATCTGCACCATTTGCAAGGTTTCTCACGCTGTAACAATATCTTTAGATTTTAGAAGCTGAACGTTAAATTCCTTACGCAGATTGAAGACTAGGAAATAATTGTTGCTCTGTCTACACAATGATTTGTAAGGCTCCTGACACTCCGCTTTCAACCTGAGCCCCCAGGAGTCTCTCAGCACTGCCTGGCACCATTCTCAGGCTCACAGCAAACAGAGCGCAGGTGCTGCACCAGTTCAGAAACAAATCTGCACCAAGCACCCAGGTCCTGTCCTAAACGTACATTCTGTTACCAGAGCCGAAACGTTTCTCATCAGAGGCAGCCAGTAAGACACTACACAACAGCTGTGATAGCCATCTTATAAAAAAATATAAAAAGAAATTCGGGCAGGAGCCAAGCAAAGTCTGGATAAGGGAAAAAGCACAAGAGAGCAGGTGCCTACTGCCCTGCTGCCTCTGCCACAGAAAGGAGAGTTTGGAGAAGCAGCAAATCCACGTGGGACAAAACTGCCCAGAAGCTGCTTCAGAAGGCAGCACTCACAGAGCTAGGCTGGTGGAACCACGCAGTCTGCAGCTCTCCGCGTGTTGCTCCTTCCAGCTCCAGTGACCAACACTGGCATCACCTTAAACATCTCATTTCTCCAGCAGCTTTAAAAATACTAGAGCATCAGAATAATAGCTAGTGTCCAGCCTTCACAATAGCATAAAATTACCTCCTTATTACAGAATTAAATATCTACATTGTTTTTAGAGCCTACATTACCCAGGACCTGGGTAGATAGAGCCATTGCTGACCTGTTATACAGACAAGCACCTGCTGCACGTGTTTGGTTGAAGTGAAATCAGTTCCCAAAATAAGCCACTAAATCTATTATTACTCAGTCTCTAAAAATCTGGATTCTGAGGAAAAAAGATACTACGACGCTATCTCTGCCATTTACTTGGTGTCTATAAGCTGCCCCTACTATATTATTCTCACTATACGCTCTTAAAATTCAGCGGAGAAAAAAAAAGCTAAAGAAGCATATGGATCCTAAGAGAAGTGTGAATTTTTCAGCTTCTTAAAAGAAGTGATTTGAGATGGCCTGTTTCCTACGAGAACATTCTGTTCATATCCAAAGAGGCCTCGTTGCTGCAATCCATAAAAGCGACAAAAATGAAAATGTAAACAGCCATTAGAACTCTCATATGAAAGTTGAATTTTCTGTGATGTTTTGTTAACTGTTACAATGGCAAAAAAAAATAATTCTGTGTAAAATGGCAGAGCGCTGTGGAGGAAGAAGAAAAGCTTCAGCAGAGCACCTGCTGATCCCCATCCTCCAGGACACAAGTGCTTACAGGAAGGTCAGAAACCTCCTTCCTCTACCTGAAAGAAAATACAATACGCTGCTTCCCAAATGCAAACAGAGGTTCCATAGAGAACGGACTTCTCATTTTCTCCTTACCAAGTCATTAACGAGAAAACCCAAAAAGCAACAAGGCACATTTTGACATTCATCATAAGGGATGAGGATTGAGCTGCTCAATATCTGCCACTCGGTGCAGAATGGGAACTCATCAGCAGTCTTCGCATAATGCTCTTAAATATGTTTGTTATCACTTTGTTTCCATTAGCTCCAAAAATGAAACAGGACATTTGTTCTGATTATTAAATTTACCCTTACAGTTCAGATATCTAATTAAAAGCAACCGCAGTGATTTAGATTCGTACCATAAATACGTATAACTTAAACATACATTAATGAGCAACTTAGTGCATTTGGAGCCTCTTATTTTCAGATTCCAGACATTAAGGTCTTCAAAGCATCCAGCGATTTTTCTGAAGCCAGCCACGCTCTCAAAAAAGAGCCATTATAAAAATTTCAAGGAGAAAAGTCACAGCAAAATATCAAAGCAAATACTTCAATAATTTTAGGTCTCCCAGCAGAGACACTGCAAAGATAATAAGAACTCTGTTCTGCTTCAGTGACCAAACTGACATATTTTACTTAAAAGAAACAGAGGAAGGAAGGAGAGAAAGCAAGTCGAGACTGCGCTGGCACGGCACAGATAGTTATACCTTTAAGAAACTCAGCCACCCACATTTTAATAATTCAGGTCACACCGCCTTATGCAGTTTAAAAGTAGAATTAGTTTCAAAGAACACATATTTCCTCAGAGCTATGTTACATATTTCCTTTTAATGTATCGTATTGCAGCAACAGCTGAAACGAACGTCTAGACATCAAAAACAGTCTTTATTCCCACCTACTGCTTTTTTACCTCAGGCATCAAAACTAATGAAACCTATTATCCAGAACACTGAGCTCAGTAACCACATTGGCCACTGCAAATATGAAAAAACACTCTGGGACAGGGCCAGTTATTCAGCCATTAAAATTACTGAAAATCAATTTCTTGCTGCACGCTGCAGAAATACTGATAGATGAAAGCAGGACGCGTGGGATAGGAGATTACTTGGAGGGAAGATTACTGTGTCAAACTGCTGGGGACGGGGAGCTACTCAGCTACTTGGGATCGCTGTTCAGAGCAGTGCACGTTCCTTGGTACTCTGGTATTTTGTCTGTGCACCATGAAATACGAAGAGCACGGCTTTTCTCCCACACATGGACGCAGTTTTTAACAACACGTTGCCAAACAATTCAAACAAAATCAGAAATTCAATTACTAAAACCAAGCATTTCATTTTTCATTTTAATTTTTATTAACTGTGGTCTTCAAACAATATTTCAGAGAGCAACCAGCATTTCTTCTAAAGAATTGAGTTAAAAGAGTAACAGAGCGATGCGATGGTACATTAATTTTGAAAAACTATATTACTCCCATAAAAATCCAATTAAATGCAACGCTATTGATTGATCATTGTTATACTGCCATTGATCACCTTGTAAAATCTGTGTCTGAAGTCATTAGAGATTAAATTGACTTATTGCTAAATCAGATTCAACCCACTTAGAGATCTAATTTCCTTGCACTGCTTATGATCGTAGGGAAATTGTACTGCTCCCTCCAACAGGATGGGGAATCCATCTTGGCACAGCCTGCAGTCAATTCATCAGCCAAAGAGAACCAACGCAGATGAAATGCTCACCACAATGATCAATTTGTCTCAATCTATTTACAAACAGACCTTATCTGTAGCTCTGCAAATGCACGGGGTCCATCCAAGGAGCGCTCAGACCGGAGGTGCCAGTCAGGCATTCGTAACCACACGAGCACTGCCCTGCAGTCCAGGGAGATGGGAAGCCACAGCCCAAATCTGCACTGCAATGGCCCACAAGTTGCTATGTAAAAATGACAATTTTCTAGCAGAGCCAACAATCACAAAAAGAAAATTGGTGCAACAGCTGCTGGACATCATAGGAACACTACGGCGTTTTAGTTGTTGCACACTGAAACAGAAATTAGCATAATAACTGCCTATTGAAAAAAAACAGATGGTAGGTAAGCATCTGCACTTAGACTGTGTTAGTGCTACTTCCAGCAACACTTTCTTCATTTCCCCACTTTTTTTTTTTTTTTTTTTTTTTAAAGCTATTGATTAAATCTTAAATCATCCCCTCCTCTTCTCCCACATCCTCATGGTTCCTCCACACCTGCATGGGCTTCTCTGTTTTTGTTTGTTTGGTCAGACATCACAGATCAGATAATCAGGAGATGCTCAGCATCATGGTTACCAGCGTAGCATTTCACAGCCCCAGGAACAAACTGCACACCTAGAACACCCAGTACCTGCAAGTTCTATAGATGGCCATTTCTAAATATTGTAAAAAATGAAGGCTAATATCCGACTTCTCCAAATCCAAAGTTATTATCCGTGCAGTCAGTATAAATGTTTCAGTTTTCCATGTAGGAATGCAAAACGAGCTGTGCTGCTCACTTCCGAGAAGTGCTTCAGTTCCATTTGCTGCGTGGTTTGGCTCTGAATGCCTTTCACAGTCACCAGCACTGTCCCAAGGAGCAGTACAAGGAACACAAACAGCACAGTTTTTAAGCTGTTCACACTGCTCAGTGTAAAACCTGCTCTCACGCTCCATAGAACTCCAGCAAATCCCTGATCTAAAAGGTTTTGTTTACTTCCTCCTCCTTTTTTGTTTTGGGTAGTTTAACTTCCAAACTACCTCATATTTGTCATCAAGGCCCTTTTCGAGAGACAAAAAGCCAAAAACCCAATTCCCAGTGTGACCATAGTGAAGATGGCCTACAAGGACGGAGGGATGCCCGGTGCCCTGGCTGTGAGTGTCATACACACAGAGAATCATCAAGGTTGGAAAAGACTTGTAAGATCAACAAGTCCAACCTAGCACCAGTATTTCCCACTAAACCACATCCCTCAGTACAACATCTCAACGTTTCCTGAACACCTCCAGGGACGGTGACTCCACCCCCTCCCTGGGCAGCCCATTTCAGTGCCTGACCGCTCCTTGGTTCTGGGCAGCTTCCCACATCTCCTCCCGTACCTCTGAACTTTTCACTTTCCATTACATCTACTTTCCCTCTGCAGCATTTCATCACAAGATCATTAAAAAGTAGTTTATCAGAGAATCCCAGAAGCAAGCCAAGCCTCCCAGAAAGTCTCTACACCCTCCAAATCTCTCATTTTTTCCTTTCTTTGCTCCCATTTTCCTCCTCCTTGGCTCCCGTTTTCAGTGACTTCCAGCAGCCCTCATTCCCCAAACTGGCTGCAACTCCCCCACGTCTGCCTTTTGATCTTTCCAGGTTCAAAGAAAATAAAACTACCAAATTATATCTGCACCAGTGAACCCTTCCTCCCTGCACTTTTCAAAGGGAACGGGGGCCTTTCTTTCTCTTTTCTCAAGATATTTTTACACTGCCCATACGCCCAGCAGAGAGGCTCTGCTGGATGCAAAGGGAGCACAAGGGCAGAGGGGCTGCAGAAGGGCCAAGCACCTGCACAAGAACACCAAGGTGTTCCTAAAAAAATAAAATAAAATACACGTATATAACTTCATGTTAATCCCTGCCTGGAAAGGGAAGGGAACCACAAGGCTGCCATCCCCAAAAAGTCACCACACAACTCAAGCCACAGGATCCCATTTGGAACCACAGCCCTGTCAAACACAAACCACTCACATCCAGCTCCCCTGGGCACAACCCCATCAGTGCTCCCAGTGCCACCCATGGGGTCCATGCAGGGCTGCCCCTGGCTAAGGGCACTGCACACGTGGCCATGAGGACACAGAAGCATGAGCTGCTGGGTATGGTTGGAGAGAGAACAGCCGCTTTGTGCAGCCCTTCAGTTTTACACATTGCTGGGGCTCACGTATTCCTGCTGCACAACTACTGCGTTTGCAGACAAGAAAATGTATCACCACCTTCAAGGAAGGCAGCTTGCTGCTTATGTTTGTTTTCAGCTTTACAACACACTTACAGGCTGCCACAGGTTTAACTGATAATTTACAGTCATGGAAAGAAAGACGGGCAGCCCGATGAAACCATCGGTGCTGGGTGCCCCTACTGCTCTCTGAACCTGGAGATGCTGTGACATTCCCATCCCAGCTGCATACTTTTATTCAACCAGTATGGGGATTTCAATTATCCAAAATTTGAGTTCACTCTTTTGCCTAAAAATTGAAGCTGGGCCTATTCTTTTCTCATTTCACACTTCCTGCAAGAGCTGAAGTGCTTACAGCCTGTATTACTACTTCCTTTCTTTTCCTTTATGCTTTTAATCTGATGCTAACAGAACTCACAACTTCCATTGGAAAGCCTTTTCTGTAACACCATGCTATTAGAAAACTACATTTTGATTTAATTAAGGAATACAGGAGGCTGTTATAGAGTATTCTCCCATTTTAATGACAAATCATGTCATGTAGACACGTAACTGGTGGCTGCAGGAGAGAACTGCAGCATGAATCCCACGGTACACAGAACATCCCTGCTAAGTCTCTCTCCTATTTTCAAAACAACATGCTGAAACATCTGCTTCTTGCTTACACACCACCTGAAAACAGTGTTGTGAAGCTCATTTTGCTGTTTCTCCTATCTAGCTTCTGGAGCTCACTACAATACTTTACACAGTGAAGCACAAAATTGGCTTTCAAATTTGTTTACCGAAAAACTTGAAGGAAAAGTTGAAGCAATTTCATTTTAAAAAGCACAGCCAAGCACAGCAAGAGCAGCACATCTCCAGAACACTGCCTGCCCCTCCTGAGTACACCAACCGACAACGATAAGTGAGAACAAATTTAGCCCTGCTGGCACTGTCTGCAGTTGTTGTTTTGTTCATTTGTTTAAAGAAGCAAAGCTCCAGAACCAACTGTAAGGTTCCAGAGTCCCAGCTTTTGCTCTTCAACTCCTCAGCACAGCTGTGCCCGGGCTCCCCCAGTCCTTCACAGCCTCACAGAGCAGAACACAGCTGTCTGTGCATGTGGGGAGGGACTGCCCCAACCACAGCTGCCAGGAACCCCCAGAGAAATGAGCCTTGCATCCCTGCCCTCATCCATTCTATTCTGTTTTTTTCCAAGCACTTGAGCTGGGAAATCTACAGATGCTCTTCCTGATGGAGATGGAAAAGCAAACTGTGTATGTGCACGTTTCTGTTCTTAAACAGAAAAGATTATGGGAAAACAAAAGCAACCGAAGAAAAGATGGCATAACTTAGCTCCAATGCAGAATAATAGGAAAAAAAACACAACAGAAGTTACTGTAGATTGAAGTCATTCTGGAAACACACAGATCCTTTGAAATACTCATAGTTGCAAACTAAGCATCAAGATTTTACAGACCACTGAGCAGGTAACTTATTTAGCAATTACTTATGTATAGCCAGGCCTGTCCTACGAACATCTCTGCAACTCATACAGGAGTTGAGAAAGGTGCCCCAGTGAGTGCAGATACAGGCAGAAACTGCCAGGGAAGGAGGAAGGATGACTCTGGGTTCAACCGAAAATGTGATGCAGCTTTTGACTCACCTTTGTACTTGGAACTGCTTTTAAAAAGTCAGTTTCATTAAATTTGAGAAAGCATCCACCAAAAAAAAAAAAAACAAACAAACAAAAAAAACACCCAAAACAACAAAATCCTTTTACAGGGATTTCCTGTATTCCTTGCTGGAGTTATTTCCCATGTTTCCATTGGGGCCATCTCCCCCACTGTCAATTCTGCAATGCAAATGTAAGATGCTGTTCACTTCACAGTCTGTTGCCATGGATATTAATGTGATGTCATAAATTGTTAAATCTTCATTGCAGAAACAAGATGAACGGGCTTGTGAGCTGTGAAGAATAGGAACTCGTCGAAGAAAGCCTACTTAAGAACAAGCAACTCCCATACAAATCTCAAACAGAAAAAAGGCACCAATTTATGCCTCAACTGAGAATTGCTGAATGCTTCCCTACATTAAAGACTATTACTTCATTAAAGACTACATCCATTTCATCTTACTGGACTGCTACCTGCACAGAGGGACCTCCCAGCACCAAATACAGCAGGATTGGAGCTCATCTTGTCATCGTGACTAAGAATACCTCAGATGTTCCTGAGCTCACACCCCAGTGGCACATAGTGGCCAACCATCCAGCAAAGCCTATGCAACTCCTTCCTCCTCCTTTTATTTAAGCTACTTTTTGGCTCACTCATTACAGTTACAGTATAAAATGAGCCACATCAGAAGCATGGAAATTGCAAGGACTTCACGTCTGCAAAAATCAGGGTTGCGCATTACCCTTGCATTATCACACACACGTTTCTAAATTTTTGCTCTTCAAGGACTCCAGGAACAGAGAGAAAATTTGTCTTTGTTTTATTAAAACAGCAGTTAAGATTAGAAGTTAATCTACTTTATCTGTATATACGTGCAAAGACAGAAGGAAAGAATAATTTAGCTTAGAGAGAAGCACAGTGCAGTACAAAGCACACCCAGACTTCACAGGCAATTTACATCCTTTAGGATGAAGGGAAACCAGGATTGTTCTCATTTTCAATTAGTCAAACCCTCGTTTAATCTTTTTCCCAAACAGTTTAGCTTTTCTCCAAGTGGTTTTGATTAAGCCAAGACAAAGCACACAGCAACTGGGGAACAAGCAGGCACTTCTGCCCATGGAGACCTGCCAGCAATACTGCACATGGGATGTAGGCCCCTTGCATGGCTCAGGATGCAGCCCACAGCCCTTCTGGTGCCACCTCAGCCCCCAGGACAGAGAAGAGCCACCCAAGGATGCAGTGGCACTTCTGCACATCGAGCTGTTGAGCTGCCAGCCCAAGCCTACACACAGCGCTCCCTGCCCTGCTGGGAAACCCAGGGCCCCTCAGTGCTCCTCTCCTCAGCTCAGACAAGAGGAGCTTCAGAACAGTCCTACTTCTCTTAAGTCTTAGGGAATTTTTTATCCAAGTCTATGAATTCAATATGAGAAAATCTTACACTTACTCTGGTAAACCGTTAAAGTGCTCCCACGCTCTTCAAACTTACTTGAATTCCACATGAAAATCCATGCCCTTCCTTGCAGATTGGCCATCCAATATTTATACAGGTTCAGAAAACAGGACAGATCTGATCCTTCATGATTTAAGATTGTTTTCCCTAGTCTTATCTGTAGCTTCTGCTTTCCTGTTCAATCTAATGAGGAGCCTTAACCCTTTCCCTGAAGTCTCCTGTGCACTTTGCTCTCCATCATTATTCATTAAATACTTTTTTGTTCCTAGGCCCCCAGCACTTATGGGGAAAGGAGAACATGCAAAGAGGGGCAATATATAAAGAAGTTCTTGCTATTCAAATCTCTCTAAACCTCAAATGGCTACTGAATAGCTGAATAAAAGTACTAAGAAATCTTCTTTCTTGACATCTTAAAACTGGGAAAGTTATTCCACAGCTAAGGCTCCCCTGGACTCTCAAAGATATTTTAACACCTCACCTTACCTGGCCATGTCACTTGTTAGCAATAGAACACACAAAGAGCAGCAAACTCTTGGATCCAGCAGGGAGCACAGCCCATGCAGCAAGGTGTGCCTCAACCCTGCTGCAGTGCTCTGAACGGGGCAAACGCATGCTGTATTCCTGCTCCTGTTTTTAATGCAGCAGCTCGAGGGCAGAACAGCACAAACTGCCATCTCTTTAGTAGATGGAGCACTCTGGAAATTGAAAGCAATGGATAGATGCTAAGTGTCCCACAGAGGAATATAACCAAGGAAAAGAGGGCTGGCCTTGGAGCCCTGCCTTCCACCCACCAGCCTGGTGACCGTTTAGTGAAATCAAGGGTGCAGACCCACATCATTTTCTTGCTTTCAAGCTAGTCTTCACTGGGACATCAGGACTTTTTTACTTGGATTCCTAGGTGCTGTACATGGTTACCCAAGTAGTGCCACCAACCCCAGGCAGAGCTCAGCCACACTGGTAAGCTCCAAATAGCTCAGCAACAGCTACTGCAACAGGGAACAATATGAGAACAGATCCTCCCTCAAGGAGAAGCCTATTCCTCGTGTGATGCCACATACTTAAAGTCCAAGGTCAAAGGTAATACAGAGCAGGCAGGCTTACATGGCAGTCTCCAAGCTCATAGGAACACAATGTAGACTGTGTGCTGAAACACCAGGAGCAAATGGATCTGAGTCAGATGAACTTAGGGCGATCCCTGCTCGTGGCAGTGCTCCAGGGTCCCATCGCACACATGAACACAACACTATTTTTTTTTTCCCCACCAAGAAAAAAAGTTTTATTTTAATTAATAAAAATGCACTCCTATTTAAAAAGCATAGCTATATAGAGACTATAATTCCTTCCACCTCATTAATGTTTTCCCAGCATTTTGATAAACAACCGCCACATTTATGCATCCTCAAGGAAAGACCTCAGCTGTCAAGCAGAAGGAGCGAGGCACGGCACTGCCTGCAGAGACTTCGCTGCCATCAGAGCTGATACGGTGGTCCCAGCAGTCCCTTCGTGCCCATGCAGCCCATGTCGCTGCACATCAGCTCACACTGCGGCTCGGGGCTGCATCCTTCTGTGCTTGCCGTGGGCTGCAGCCTCTTTTCACCAGCGTCAGCCCAACCCTGCTGGGTGCTCCAGGAATTTCACAAGCAATTCGGACAGGGAATCTGTGGGATCGTTTCCAAATGTGGGACAAAATAAAAATAAAAAGAATAATCCGAATGTCTTAACTGACGTCTAGATACTGTAATGGATGTAATTTTTCTTTTCTGTCAAGGATTTTAATGACAAAGAAATAAATACATCTTCAGCTATGTACCCAACAGACTGCCTATGTGAATATACCTGCTCTTCACATAGGCAAAACTCAGCTGAATTTATGTTAAAAAAAAAAAAAAGGATAAATCATTCACTCCAGAACATGCCTACAGCTAACCTCAAATTCTCACCTACTAATTTCAGAAGCAGAAAAGCCACCGCCAAGCTGACACTGCCACGTTATGGTCATAATGAGCAACTCCTACCAGGTACATGCTGCTATCTCTGCTAAATAACACTCCCAGAGCTCTGTTTAACTGTAAATTAACAAGGAGAAGTCCCCATCTGAAACCCAACGTCAGGCTGGCAGCCCCGCTCCGCTGGATCTGCCTTGGCCAACACACTGCTCTGCCTCGTAACGTTGAAACAAGCTGACAGCAATGGAGGCTGACAGCTGAAAAGCACCGCGAGGCCAAGCTCTGCTTCCTTCTCCCCCAAGGAGAGTCTAAAGGAACCAGAAACGTACCCTGCTTGGATATTTCCTACAGTACATACTCTCTATTCTGGTCCAAAGCAATTATCAAACATAACCAACAGATCAATCAATGATTAACACCACTGATAATTACACTTATTCTGTTACTCCTTCCTTGTGTGTCTGAGATCTACACAGCCTTTGTCTCTGAGCAGAGAACCTTACAATGGTTCCAGATAGCAGTCTGCTGGAAAAAAAAAAAATCAAGTCATTCAGATTTCTGCATCGCAGTGATGACTCCTTCCCACAAACTCAATTCTACAAATGTGTGAAGACATTACGAACATTCTGCAGAAAGGATATTGAGAAGCAAAATCTTTATTTTACACATAAGCAATACCTAAGGTAAGGTTTTTAATCATTATCATCATCACATCGAAGCATCAGCACATTCAAATGGTCAACATGCAGCTTTTTCTTAAAATTATTGAGGAACTCTATAGAGGAAAGATCTAAAATAACCGCACCTCTTCTACCCTAGTTAAGAAAGCAAACAAAGTCTCTACTGCCAACATCATTCCTGCATTCCTCAAACTGATTCTCAGCCCCAGCACTGGTGGGCTTTATCAGAAAGGAGTTAAGATCAGGGCAGTTAAGATCATTCTGGACAGTTATGTATATTTATGCAATATTTAAGTCACCCAAATTACTGACCTTACCAGGACTGTGTTACAAAACACATGAAGTTCCTGCCTTTAAGCATGAGAAATAATTTCACTAAATCTGGTGATCACTTTCAAGTCAATACCAAAAGAGAGACAGACAAATTACTTAACAAGTACTTAATTTCCTCTAGAATAACTTTCAGCATGAAGTAAGACTCATGCTGCGATAGGAAAACAAGTTTGATAAAGCAGCATTTTATACCTAAAATTCTCCAAATCCCTGACAAATTTGCAATGAGTTCTCAGCAAATCTGTAAGGCAATGTATACTTGATGTTCTCACTACTGTCATCTTTTGCATTTCACAAGAACTGCTTTGTACGTCTTTTCTTTTGACAAGGTGTCATAGGAATGATATATTTATTCTGTATTTAAGAAAAATCTCCCCCTCTCATCTCACTCTTGGTCTCCATATATTTTAAAATGCCTTCTAACACACCATCAGTTACAAATTAGCCCAAAAGACTTAAAAGCTGCTGCACTGCTTGTTCCACTGCACGCTGCCAACATTAGCTCAAGACATCTCCGGCGGATGCACTTTGCAAATACACGTGTGCAGAAACCTTGTAAGCCATCCTCACAGACTTTACTGCATTGGAAATGCTAAGGCCCTAATCACAGAATTAGGATAGCAGCTCCTTACCATTCCAGAAGCATGAGGCCATGCCCTCTCCTGCCCCACATGCCCAGCCGAGGACAACTTAAACCAGCACTAACATAGAGATGTTAATTCACACCAGAGATGTTTAGGGGAAAAAGCACAGCTGTACGAACAGTAATATTTGGAAGATAATTGAGGAGGCAGATGCTTATGAAATACAAATGGCTGAAACCCCCACTTTAGCCTTTAAAGATGCCCACACGTACCCCATTTCTGTTTCAGGATTCCAGGTTCGTGCCTTCCAGCACGAGTTCCACTGAGAACAGCACACAGTGCTCATGTCTGTTAGCAGGAGACACTGCCCTGACACCAAGTGATGACTGGATAGGATGCCAAAAGCAAGGCCCTGACAAGATTAATGCAAGTAGCTTTGAACTTACTGCTTACTTAATTCTCAGCAACTCTTACAAGTCATCAACTCAAAACAGCAGCGACACATTTCTGTAACAAGCACAGCCAAACCATCTGCACTGCGACATGGGTATTTTTGAGATGACCAACCCCATTATAACTCATTATGAAATGAGGAAGGGATTAAGTCTGAGTTTAAGTGATGTGCTTCAGCACAATTGTTTTTATATGCTTTTATATGCTTTGCTAAATGTTCTAAAAGGAACACTTTGAAGCAGAGGTACCCGGGATGCTGATGTATAGGAACAGGTGTACTAAAAAGCTCATTTACAAGCGAGTTGCAGAAACTGATTTACATGAGCTTAACTAAGAGGAAAAATGAATTACCTTTTAGTTTAGTTTATTTTTACACTATAAATCAAGAAAGAAGTGGAAGTGACAGACATCATCCTATAGCTCTTTATTAAACAGGTGTATGTATGTGTGTATACACACACATCTAAGCAAAAAAGGTCTCTTACTCTTCACTGCTTTTAAAGATACTGAAACAATTTTCAAATAGATTCAAAAAGATATTACAGAAAGCTCTATAAACACTTAAATTCTGAAAACATACATGATGTACTCATACAGCTGAGGAATGATACCTTCAAAACTCCGAGATATTCACATCAAACGTTGTGTGCTGGAACCTTGGAACGCACAAAGGCTTTTCAGTGGAAGCTGTTAATTCAGTACTGGCTGCCTGCCCAGTGGATACCAGAATACATTCTAATCCAAACAACAGAATGGGAGGGAGGGAAGAAGCTCAAAAGCAATTTCAAATCTATCAAGATTGAAATATTACCTCAATACAATAACAACATTTTCACTTTGGGAGTTCTGCCAAAAAAGAATAGTTGCCCTACAGCAACTGTTGCTCTTTGGTATGTTATTTTTAACATACCTTATGGATGCTAGCTGTCTTTCGAGCAGTGAGAGATGGAAGCTAGAATAGGGAGATTCAGCATCTGCAAGAACCATGGGCGAATATGTCAGGAAGATCCCACCTGCAGATCCCTGACAAGAAGCATCCTTCCATCAGCCAAAAAGCTTCTGCCATTCCATTCTCAAGATTGACTCAAGAATTAGAGTAAGAATACAGTCCCACTCGCTAGCTCACCGCCTTGAAACAAGCGGAGTCAATTTAACAACCACCAGTCATACAAACTCAGCACCTGAAGCTAAATAGTAAATTGGAGAGATACTCAATCCAGAGAATTGAATATTGGTATCTGCTCTCCACGCAGAACACAGCAGCATATGCTGTAAGCCCCCCCAATGGGCACGAGCACTGGATGCTGTCACACAAGACCACACAAAGTGCCAACAGCAAAATGCACTGCAAGGAAAAGGTTCATTTAACAATAAAACTAAATGCTGTTGCAATTGTATTTACAAGCAACAATTCTTATTTTCAACTCCCAGTTTGATTAAGTTTAACTAGTTATCATTTTTTGATAGCTAAATTAGCAGGGGAAAAAAAGCAACAGAACTAAGAGAAAAGGTTTAAGATAAGCATGCTGTTGTAGCATGTGCGTTTATCTTTTCTTGAGCATTAGAGAGGTTTTGCTGTTCATGGATCAGTTATTTATAGCTCATCTGGGCAGCATCCACATCTTTAATTCTGTAACAGCTTTCCTTGCCTTTTGAATTAAAAATTGAACTTTACTCCAACTAATTCTCAAGGGGAAAGCATTAAATGTGCCACATCCTGTTCTTTGTTTCAAGGCAGCAGTGTGAAATAATGTAAAGAGCTGGCACAGCCCTGATGATTACTGCATATTTCATTAAGACTCCACCACTCTGTCCCACTTAAAGGCCGACTGCCTGCTTTTGGCCATACGGAGTTAGTTAAGCAGGCCCTGGGATTACTACTTAGAAAAATCTACAGCACATACCAATTGAAGACAATTCTTAGTACTATGATTATTGAAGTTGCTTTTTTTCTTTTTTTAATGCCTTAAGAGGTAATCAACCATATCTTGAATGTCAAAAGGCCCGACTTCTCAAAATGCATTAAGGAGATGCAACTGATTATAAGCAGGGCTCACAACAAGCGACCAGAATAAATATAGCTGACAGGCTATATTTATTTTTGAACATCTTTTTAACTAATTAACTTAAAATCAGAAATCAGTTGCCTTTAGTAGGGTCGAAACACTGACTAAGATGATTCACACACTCCCAGCAGCTTGTCTTAACCACAAGCTCCTGCAAACCTGGTTACTCTCGCTGTCCATCTCCTCAGTAAAGCTTTCCAGCAATTTAAATGTGCTGAATCCCATTTTGGCTCTGCAACACGGACAAATGTTCAGCCCCAGATGAATTTGTGACCAAAACCATTTCACTTGGGGCCCAGGAGAGACCGCCTTACAAACCCAGGCCACGAGGAACGCAGAGCCCAGCCCACAGCAGCCACCATCCCGCCCTCCTCTCCAGACACTACAGGACCGTTTAGTTACACAGTTCCAAACAGACAAAATAATTAGATAATTCGTGTATCGCATTTGGTAAAGGAAGACACAATAACGTAACCTCTGTTGACAATTATATCTGAATTTCCAATGGACTGTCTTGTTCCTGCCACACAGCCATGGGAGCAGCTGTCCCCAGAAGGCTGCCCTGAGCAGGGCCTTCCCTGCTGCTCCCAGCCTCTACATGGAGAGGACACCCATGGGCACGTGCCAGCAGGAACGATTTCTTCTTATCTGGAACCAGAGTGGAAAGGCAGAACGGAGTTGCCAGGGGCTCCTCCATCACAGGAGAGCAGGAGGTCAGCACCCAGACACTGCCCCGCAGGCATGCTGTGCACACACCTCATGCCATGCTACAACTTGGAGAATCTCAGAATGGCTGAGGTTGGAAGGGATCTAGATGATCATCTAGTTCTAGCCCTTCTGCCATGGGCAAGGCTGCCAACAACCAGATCAGGCTGCCCAGGATCCCATCCAACCTGGCTGTGATCATCTCCCAAGATGGGGGGGTATTCTCAGCCTTTCTGGGCAACCCATTCCAGTGCCTCACCACCCTCCAAGTAAAGAATTTCTTCTTAAGCTCTAACCAGTCTCTTCTCTTTCAGTTTGAAGCCATTCTCCCTTGTCCTCTCACTATCAAACTGCGCAAAAAAAAGTCTCTCTCCTGCGTGCAAGCTCCCTTCAAGTGTACTGGAAGGCCATAATGAGGTCTCCCCAGAGCCTTCTCTTCTCCAAGCTGAAGAAGCCTATCTCCCTCAATCGTTTTGAATTTGCCGAAGCCATGCTCACATCTCAGATCACCTCCTCATCTCACACGCGCCTTAACATCTGTTCCAGACGGAACCACTCCATGTTCATCCCAGGCACGGTGAGGCTCACTGGCCTGCAGCTCCCCCAGTTCTTCCCTTCTCCTTTCTTAAAAATATGAGCCATGTTACCCTTTTTCCTGTCACCAGAGGCTTTGCCTGCCAGCCTCGACTTCTTAAATATGATTAAGAGTGCCTTCGCCACCATCAGGATGAGAGCCTGCCATGTGAACTTCCTGTAGCTGAAGCAAGAAGGCCTCATCAACAGGCTCTCCTTGATCAGACAGCTTGCAGACTGAGAAGCCCTTTATTGGTCTGGTCCCACAAGCTCTCAGCCTTATCATGGCAGTCTTTTTTTTTTTTTTTTTTTTTTTTTTTAGAAGAGGTGGCTTTTTGCAATACACCCAGTCTTAAACATAGAGGGCAACTCCCCCATCCTCCTTGCTCCACCTGTCTCTTCTAAAAAGCTCACAGCCTTCAACTGTACTACTCCAGTTGTGCAATGCATCACACTGTGCTTCTGTGATAACAACCAGGTTGCAGATTTCCACATGCACCACAGTTTCCATCTCCTCTTGCTGATTTCTCATGCTGTGTGCATAGAGGCTCTCCATCTGGGCTATCAGTTGTGTTACCTTCTCGACAGAGCCCTCCTAAATTCCTTTTGGACAAACCTGAGGGTTTCCCCCTCCTGCTTTCCTGGCTCTTCTGTTACTCAGAAGTGCATCTCCTTCCCCATCACATCTAGCTTAAACTTCTGGTGATCAGCCCAGCCAGCTTGCTGCCTAGAACATCCTTACTCCTTCTGGTTACTTGCTTTCATTTGATGCCCACATGTTCAGTCTATCAAAGGTGCATCCTCGACCACGGTACAAAAACCCTGACACCATCCACGCAGCCATTCATTCAGCTGCTCCGTTCTCTTCCTCCTTCTCAGGTCCCAGTATCCAACCAGGAGGACTGAGGAGAGCACTACCGACTCAACACCTTGCCAAGGGACATAAAGCCTTCAATATTTTGTGACTTTCTAGAGCAGGAGTGGAAAGTAGTCCTCCAGCTTCGTCATTTCCAGTGGCCTCTTCCTGCTGCCCCAAGTGCAGACCCCCAGCAGGCAGCAAACCTCTCTAGAGAAATTATTTGGGCAGCAATGAAGAAGGGAGAGGACAAGGAGAAAACCTCTGACTTCAGGAACCAGTGCAAGGAAAACCCCAGAACAGAACAACATCTAACAGAAGAAAAACACCATCTATAATTGCCTGGATCCACGTAGATGAAAGAAATGTTTTCCTTCTTCTCATTAATTTCAATGTAAATTGCAGCACTTTTGAAAAATTAACATTATAACATCCCAGTAGAGTACTGCTGCATACATTCATCAACATACACAACACAACATCATAATCCAGTAACTTTGATTTAGAAGCAGCCCATTTTCAACAGCTGAAATGAGAATCTGATTATTTAACCACAGAGGATTTCTGCCCCGTTCTCTCTCTGGCAGGTTGTTGGTAATACTAATAGAGGATAATTAAAACTCTTCAGTTGAGAGTTAAACATCTTTACATTCAGTAAGCATTGCATCTCTTTCATCTTGTTCATTCAGGACATTCAGAAGATGCATAAAAGCAAAGACACCTGAATACGTTTCATTTATAAAAAGTCAGGTTTCCTTTCAGTCTCAAAATATGATGCCCAGTGAAATGGATTTTGTGCCAACAACAAGAAGGCGTTCTCCTCAAAATGTGTTAAAACCAAGAGAAGTTGCATTTACCTAAATGCAGTTCAAGGGAGCTCATTTTCAGAGAAGTGGGTGGAGATTTTCTTTCTCCACATTGTTCATCCTATTCAAAATGGCTGGAGAAGAGAAACATCCCCAGAATTATTCCATAAAAATCAAAATACTCAGGAATGATGCTGACAAGTGTCAGGTGTTACAATACCATGCAATTTACATCAGCAAATATGCTACTTTAAATAATCTCCCCAAAGGGAGTTCAGTGCTGTTCTATTACTTGGTGGCTTATTATAGATACTCCCAGTATCATAATGGATATTCAAAAGCAAAAGTAAAGAATTTTATGCAGAAAAACAACACTTACAGCATATGCAAGCAAGCACAGAATTAGCTATACAGATATTTTTTCAAGTTTGACAGTTAAGCCTTCTGTGCTTGTCATGCATATGCCACATTAGAAAAAATAATATTCTTATGTAGTAGTGAACACATGTTTATTTAATGGCATCTGCCCAGAGGGATGATATATTTTCTAGTTAGCATTCCCAGAACTGCTTCTATCAAACCAAATCAAGTATGAAATATCTAGGTTAGAAATTACTCGGAATGGTTTGATTTTCAAAAAACAAAAGAGCTTTAACTTTTTAGAATTAAAAACATTTTTTTTCTTTGCTGCCATTTACTATGCAGCACAATAACCATATCTGAAAGAAAAAAAAATGCAGAATAGGTTATTATAATATTTTTTAAATAATTTTATAACATTCATGATCAGAAAATAAGGATTCAAGCAATACACTGTATTTTTATTCTGCCATCCCCTCAAGTCACATTAGATACCCTGTTTTATCTACATCTTTAAGCCAGAGCCACAAGGAAATAGAAACTAATGCTTCAAATAGAAATGAAAACATTTTTGCTTGCCTTTGTCTTGTACTTAGGAGAGTGAGTTTTTTCTGCATTTGTTTGCTTTGCTTTGTTTTGTTTGGGGGCAGGGCGGTGGTTTTGTTTTTATTAAGCATGTTTGTTCTGTTTTTCCACAAAGCAATGGAATATTTTCTACTCTGAGTATTTGTTCAAGCAAATAAACACAGTTCAGAAAAAAGCTTGTGGTTCCAGACTTATTCCTCTGGCAGATTTAAACAAAAAAAAAAAAAAATGGTAGGAAGCATTGCATAGGGCTCTGTAAATAAATAAAAATGAGAAATCCTTTATTTTATTTGTTTTCCTCTTGTTCATAAAGTTGAGAGTTCAACAAACACTCAAGCTTCCTAAGTCAGCACCACTGCCTGCAAAGACCACTTCATTCACTTGAAACCAAACCAGTGTTTCAGATGTAAGACTGGCACACATCGTGTAAGAGACTGGGAATTAAAGCTGCGACGGAACCACTTCGAATGGGGTCTGGGCCTTAAATAACAAATTCAGATCTGACTGAAACAAGTGACAGGGCCTGAAGAACTACGAACCCCTGCTCATCTTCCACACAGTTCTATCAGCAACAGCATCGCACGTAGCACCCACCCAAGCAAGCTGCTAGGCTGGACAGCTATCTAAAATTTCTGCTTTGTATTTCTGTAATTCATTACAGCCAGCTCCAAACTAGGTAAATGTCCATAACTATTGTTTGTTCTCTTAGCAAATTTAAAGAATCCTCATTTAACAAAATGAAAATGTATCTGAATTCAGATCCGTAATGTTTTTGCACAGAATGTCACCCATTACTTCCATATTTGGATGAAATGAAAGTTAAAGTCAGCAGGCATAAAATGATTTATGTTTACTGTATGAGATTCCTTACAGGAATTCAGACACACCCTAAGCCTAACTACAATCTAGCTGCAACATCAGGCCAGAGGGAAAGCCAGCCTTCAGCTGTATGGCCACAGGCTCCAGTGCCAGCAATCCCTGCTCGGGCTCTTTGTGCAGCAGTGAGAAGCAGCTACACACAGCTCACGGATCAGGAGCCATAGAAAACTCCTGGTGAGTGAAGTCATCAACAAACACACGTATGCACACTGTGGGATAACGGCTGCTCTGAATGTCATCCTGCAAGAGCAGGAGGAATTACGTACCTTGCAAGAGGTGTGCACTGCAATTGGCTTTGATTTAATGCATGCTGGCCCACTGAAGTTCTGACTAAAGCTCCCCGGGACATGCAGATTGAAATTCTGTTAGTAAGCCAGCAGAGTGGTAGGGGAATGCTGGTGGAACCCACCAGATCAACACTGGAATAAAGGGGAGGAAAACGTTACTGCCATCGTGTAAACATCCTGGAAAAGACAAGGCAGTATTTAAGATGGTATCAATGCCTGAACAGACAGGCAGCACTTAATCTATTGCAGGCAAGAGCATAAACATGCTTGTATCACCTCCCCCACTGCATAACAGCGATTTAGTAATGACTGTACACATATTGCCTTGTCTGTGCTTCATTATTTGAGGTGGTGGTGAGGTCTCTACTGGAAGTCCTAACCTTTAATCAGGATGTTATGACCTACTTGTGGATGCACCATTCTGACGCGGTGCTGATTTAAAACAGTTATCAAAAAAATCCATTAACTAGTTTTACCATTGTGAGGTTCTCCTAACATTTTATACTAAAATCACTAAGAAGCAGACCCTTCCTTCAATGGCATAATTTCATCTTCCATATAAAAGCAAACAAGTTACAAGCTACAGAAGCAATAACTGAAAGAAAACAAGCCATTACAAAATTTTTATCTGTAACTGCACACAAGACTGCAGTTTGGGCTTTGGAGGGTATTTCTTTCATAAGCTCTTGTCCCTTAGTTAATTTTTAACCAGACACATTATTCTTCCTAGACTACAAACAAGATGATCATCACGTTTATACATAAATCTCAGAAATGGCAGAGGAAGTGAACCACAGCAACAAGCAAAAAAAAAAAGAAAAAAAGCAACCTTATCTTGCCGAAGAAAAATTGAGAACTTTGTTTCTTACAGATGTACAATAAAACAGATTGCTCAGATCAATTCCCCAGGCTTCCGCCATTTTCCTTCCTTTCCATCTAAGCATCCCTTCCTTCCAGGCACTGTCTGCAGGAGAAAGCAGCTGGGACTCTAATCTGATTTAACTACATCAGTGCAAATATTTCTATGAAGCCAGTTTCCAAGAATACTTCCAGGCCAGATCCCAGGTGTGCTCAGACAGCTGCCAGCAGCCACTGGGGCAGCCCAGAGCTGTGCCTGCAGCTCAGCCCCATGCAGCAGACACCACCAGCCACGTGGGCTGTCCAGACATCACACTGTGCTCAGACCCTAGGAACCCTACATGCAGATGGCTTCAGGGCTGTTCAGAATTTCACCTAACGTGTTTCCAGCAGTTTGGCTTTGAGACAGCTTTCCTCAGACAGCACACACCTTTGACCCAGTAGTGCTGTAGGTACTGAGCTGTAGCTGTGGCTCAGCACCAGGCACACACAGTGGTGATGCTGTGTGCGTGCTGCACCAGCACCTGATGCCCCATTCCCCTCAGATCAGAGGCAGCAGCAGTGCAGCCATGTACCACAGCACAGGCCCACGTGTTCCCCGCACAGCCCTACATTCACGCCTCGTGTTGCACAACCCTACTCTTCTATGCCACTTTCCTCCATTTCTTCTCCACTCCATCAATCCCACTTTCTCTCAGCTTCTGTCAGCATCCACAAGCACGTGGCCACCTTGTGACTGGCAGCCACTAATGGGGACAGATGGGGCAAAGAAGCTCACTGGGGCAACAGGAGATGAATTGCCTCCTGGCAGGAGATCCCACACAGGGCTGGAAGCACATCCTGCAGGAGACAATCTCCTGTCCTGCAGGAGCCATGCACTTCCAGGACCACCTGTGGGAACAGACTTCAGAGAAATCATTTTATGAAACAACACGTTACATAATCAATTATGGTTTAAACAACTCCAGAAATGCTCATGGTGGTACACGAGGGTTCACACGCCATGAACAGCACAGCCCTGTCTAAAAGTCTCAAGTACCTACATATGTAACGTGATAATTACAAACATAGCATCCTGCTTCACCGTTGCCTGAAGGACTTAAAAGCAATTGCATTAACATCTATAAGAGCACATGCAACAGGACGAGGGAAAATAGCTTTAAACTGGAAGAGAGTGGGGTAGATATTAGGAAGAAATTGGAAGAAATTCCTTACTGTGAGGGTGGTGAGACACTGGCACAGGTTGCCCAGTGAGGCTGTGGATGCCCTCTCCCTGGAAGCACTCAAGGCCAGGCTGGATGGAGCTGTGAGCAACCTGGGCTATGGGAAGTGTCCCTGCCTACAGCAGGGGGTTGGAACGAGATGATCTTAAAGGTCCCTTTCAATCCAAGCCATTCTGCGATTCTACTGCAGCACTGCAGTTCTGTTTTGGTGGCAAATGGCCATAAGGCATAAATAACTTTTCCTCCAAATATCCCCAGAGACCCGAAGAGGCCATTTTACGTTACAGTGTTTTGTAGCTCTTTGAGAAAACATCCCCATCCCGCAGGCCAGCAGAGGCCAGCACTCAGCAAGGCAGCAGTGCCCGTGTTTGCTCCCAGTGCCCCCCAGCAGCAGGGCACTGCGCACAGAGTTGCCAGCACAGCAGCAGCCAGCAGCTACGCACTCCGACTGGCAAAGCAGCACTGTGACTTCACAACAATTGTGTGTTTTCTTTGTTCCTTTATCCACTTTATGCTGGAGAAATGGAGGTTTCACGTTATTTCATGCTGCTAATGTAATAAATTCATTATGTGCTATAACATACACTATTTATGTCTGATAGATTCCTGTTTGTTATCCATTAATCTTCCTGAGGTTTCAGGGATGAAACAGAAACAAGCCTCTAAATGGAGGGTGAATGCCCTGATCCTCTCCCATGACCTGGGGAACCTTGTGAGGCAGCCCATCCACCTTTGTGTTCTTACCATACCCCACCCAACTACTATTAGTGCTCCTGTTAGATAACATGGCATCCTACTGCATGGTTTCACCCCTGTAACTATGTTGTTGACTTCTGATCCTTAAGAGAATACCAATTACTGAAAGCAAAAGGAGTGCAGCACAACACTTCCAACATGCATGCAAACACAACGAGCTACGTAAACTACAATTGTAACTGAATATGGTGTCAGCTTGATCAGAGGTTGTTTTGTTTGTTTAACAATAAAATACTTAATCTAATACTTGTTACAAAATACTTAATCTAATAAAGAGGTTTTGTTTTGTCATGTTGTTTTTTTTTTAACCTCATTTGTTTTAGCCTTAACAAGTGTCTCACTTGCTGGAAAACAAAGCATCACATCTACTGACTTACTCTGTTTCTGTAACAGCCCTCCGTTCTGAGGCCTAACCAGCATTTGCTATTACAAGATGATTGCTCCAAAATTTACACTTCTCATGGCTCCAATTCAGAGCCATTCTCCAAATCCAAAGAGCTTAAGAGCTGATATTTATTAGCTGCTATATACCCTTTCCCGGAGAACAAAAAGTAAACTTTGTCATTCAACTGTTGCTTCCTTCCTTCCTATAGAAATACCTGCATTATTATTAACACCTGATATAATACTTAAAGTTGTCATCTAATCTAAATTTGCACCACTGAAGAAAGAACACCAACGAACTCAGAAGCAATTCACACATCCCAGATAAACTTAACTCCTAACTAAAAATAAATCTATTTATGAAATTAATTTTGGTGACTGCCAGGCAAATAAACAGGCAACAATTAGATGTACACTCACAGAAAAAGCCTGCTCCATTCCTGCAGCCAAGTGTACGCCCGGCTCCTATTGTTATTCAGTTTCAAGAAAGCTTCAAGCGATGTTAAATTAGAATAAGAAAATACCTCAAATGTAATCTTCCCCTGTTGCTAGTGCCACTGTTCAAACCCAGCATTTGTGTAGGCACGTGCCGTTCACATCAGCTTAAAGTTACAGGGTATTACTTCAAAGTTTTGCTATCGTATTTCTTTGGTGCTGTCTACTTGTTCTTAACCATCAGTCTTTACAGCCTCTTCTGTAATCCAAGGAAGAGACACCTGAACTATCCCATGGTTCATAAAACCAAGTGCAACAAGCGTCTCAATCCTTAAGAGCAAGACTACCTAAAGCTGACCTACAGAAAGGACAAAGCCAATCACCACCACAAGACTCCCCGTGTCTGTGCAGGATTCCTTGAACCATAAGACCAAGAAGCACCATTACCCAAACTTCCACACCTGGCTTTTCCCTACCTAAGGTTCTGAAAATCAGGCCTGCTCTTTCACATTGACTATTTCCCAGTTTTGTAGTGTTACATTACAGCTCTAGTGAAAAACTGATCCTAAGGAACAGAACAGCTGAGAAAAGCTGAAACCGAGGAAGAATGAAATATCCTGAGTCCTACTGCAAGTAGTGCGTGTGCCTCCCGTGCTCTGTGCTTCTGGCACGGAACCACTTTAAGCACCACCCACAGCATCACCTGCAAGAGTCTTCTGGAGGACAACACACACTGATAAACGTAAATGAAAGATGGCTTCTTTCCCTCCCTAAACACCTTGTAATTATTTTGAAGGTCTTGGAGATGTTCTGTGGGTCACAGCAACAAAGGAAACTTTTTTTTTTTTTTTTTTTTTAATGATTATCACCCACATCCAACTACCAAGCAATCTAATTTGTAACCAAATACATTATACCTATGTAGGCCTATGTTTACATTACCAGCTTCTCACCATCCCTTTCCCATACCACATACTCACATTACTAATTGCAATATTTTCTAACACATCATCCTTTGAATGGCATTAGGACAGGAAAAATGTGATCCTTATCCTTCCTGGAAGGGAGGGAGCATGTATACATGTACGTATTTACTTTTAATTTCTACTTGCAAGGAGTAAGATAAATGAGAAGAAGAACATGGCAGGCCACAGATCACACTGGAAGCTATCTGACAACAAAACCCAACAGCTCTCTGGTTTTTAATCTTTACCCAATACACCAGTCCAGTGTCCTCCAAGGCACCACAGGATGTACACATAATCACAGATCTTAAAAGCTTTAAGATGTTCTTATCTATTTATGGATATGGATTCAGACTTGAATCCAGTTTTATCTGCACATTTTGCACTTTGAAAGCCTACTGCCTAATTAAATCAATCCTGGGCATACCACCTTCAGGAAGTTTTAATTACTGAAAAAGAGGATGGCAGCATCTTCAGATTCTTCCCCATTCCCTGAACAGAGTTGAAATCAACCAACAAGAAATCACACTTCTGGTCACAGCTCCAAGATTCCTTCCACATAACAAATGACCCAAACTGTTTGAGGTTTTCTTAAGGCTTCGCTCCAAAATTTACCCTTTTCATGGCTCCAATTCTCCTGATCCAGCTTCTCCAATATTTTCTCCTGCCTCTCTAAAATAAACACACAGCTCACTAATCAGTGCTCTTGTTTTTGCAATTGCCATGTTACTTCACAGGAAACCTTTCACCTCGCCTGGTGCAGCTTTTGCTCAGTCTTTCCAAAATGTTTGTTTTCAGTAGCTATAGATACAGTTTACACACAAAAATGGATTTAATTTCATCTTTACTCAGCCTCAGCGGTTGCTATTACATTGACCTGACCCCACTCTTACTATTTCCAACATTTGATCAAGCTCAAAAGAAGATATTTAGCAGCCACTCATGTTTGAAGCTTTTTATTTCTTTAAACTTACTGTTCAAAACTACTCTCATGTAAAACAAGTGATTTGGAATATTACATGCTTCACTGCATGACTTAAAACCTAAGAGCCATCTCAAACCACTGTTTTCCACCCAAGCAGCCACAAGATGCTGTCACTGCCTGCAGGTATTTGCTCACTGCTCCCTCCTTCAGCCCATGCCCTCAAGCAAGCTGCAAACACACACCTCTGTCTGAGGCTCCGGGGACTCCAGGAACCTCAGTGTGTGCACTGGGACATTGCCTGTATCCTCCAAGCCAGAGTGAGCTTCTGACAGCAGAGAATCCTTTCAATTCTACTCCAGTCAACCCGTAACACTAATATACAGAGCCTAAGAGGCTTGGGACGGCTCGCTATTTGAAATCAAACTCGCTCCATCTCCACAGCAGCCACCCTGCAATGACCCCCAGCCCTTCTGGAACACAGGTGTTGCTGTGCACCACGTCTGTGCTCCATAGAGGTGAATGCAGAAAACTGTATTGCCGGGACAAAGGCCTACAAGGCAAGGAGAAAAGGCTGAAGATGCATTGGAGGCTTTTCACATTTCAAGACAACAAGAATTTTGAAATAATTACATATATTGGCAGATAGTTCACATCACCATTTCATTAACTTTCAGTGCAAAGCTCTGTATCAAGTGATCTTACAGTAACTAGCACATCATCTCTCCTCAGGTACTCCAGAAGTTGTCTGGTAACAGGCAACAAATTCTGGCTCACAGAAATTAGCAAAAATGTTGTTCAGCACGACAAAGCCAAGGTTTGTGAATTAACACATGCTACTCTTGTGCTTCAACATCTGAATATAAATATGACAGGATGAACTGGCCATCTGAGATAAGACAGGTTAAATACCATTTGTGTCTAATTAGCCACTTCCCCATGCAACTGGTTCTGGCTTCAGAGTATAAAATTGCACGACGGATCTTTATATGATGATAGTTTGGAGGAAATGTTTTCTAAGAGAGGAAGTAGATAACATGCTAAAAAATAGCTTGATTATATCTCACAAAGTATTCACTCCCTCTTATCAACTTCCTCTCATTTTCTAAAACAGAATTTCTAAGTGGAAAACTGATTGCTCAGCATGTCAGCACCCTGCATCTCACACAGGAACATCCTACAGCCACCAGAGCCCACCTGCCTTCCCACAAGGACAAGACCTCTCCAAGTACACACTAGGCAAGCCTTTGGGTAAAGGAGGTAAGTCCTGGGATATCCTGACATTCGAACCACAACGAAGAGGAAGGCTGCTGGAAGCTGAGAACAGCCACTATGGATATTCTTACAGAATAAAAGAAAATGACACCGAGCTCCAACAAAGAAGATGTGCACCTGTGAGGCAAACAACCAGGTAAAATCCATGGAATAGCAGTTCAGTGCTTGAGTGATTCTGTAAGGAAGATTATCAGTGCTCTGGAGTCTTCATTCAGATGTCATTTGTACATCACCTCGAGCCTTGACTACCATTTATCAAGAAATGGTCAACTTGAATAGAAAGCAATACTGCCCCATAAAAAGAAAGAGAGAAACAAGAATAAAGGATTGCATTTGTGGAGAACATCCTTTTGAGGATGTATTATGGAACAGTAACTAAATATTCTTCAGGATAGGAAAAAAAGGTCATAGCACAATGCATCACCATCATTGGCAGAAGGCTCACACTAATCTAAATAACAAAACAGATGTTTCATTCAGAGAACTTCTATTTCTTTAAGACTGAAATACAATGGAAAAAAAAATATTTCTACCTCACAAAACAAATCAGGATGGGAAAAAAATGGGGCTGAGTTTTCCATAGAGCAAAAGCTGCACGGCAGGAAGCACTAACTAGAAAAATCAGATTCCTAATACTCATTCGTTTATTATGGCTAATCTCTCAAGATGAACTCTGTATTAAAAAAAAAAATAATCAAAAGAGAAACCTTCTTCACGTAAACAAGAGCTATATCTACATCCATCCAGGGACTCAAGTCCTCAAGAAAGACAAGCTTCCAACAGTACTGTTAAGCAAAGGAATTGCGGAACAGTTCAGGCTGCAGAGCTCAGGAGGCCACCTGTACCCCCGGTCACAGCAGAGCCACACCTGAGGTTGGGCTGATTTGCTCCAGGAGGGCACAGAGCATCTCCAGCAACAGGGAGGTGCCCACCCCTGCAGACAGCCTGTGCTGGTGTCTGACCAGCCCTGCTGGAAATTACACAACTCTGATCCCTCACTGAAGTTTCACTGTTTGTGGCAACTCGTTTGCTGCATTTGCTCACAATTTGCCTTTAGGAAATCATTCAAATTGCTTTACAACTAACAAAGCAGAGAGTGCTGGTATATTATTCTACATTTCTTCTGTTCCATGAGAAATTTTGGGGCATTCCTTTGAGATAGCGGGACCTGATTCAGCAGAAAATGGCCAGGTGAGCTCAAGGATCACTAAGTTTGTAAAACAACTAAACAAACCAGATAACCAAAACAGTAAGGCCAAACAAGCTCCAGGAAGCCATCTTAGCCCTTGTAAAACCCATGGATCAACACAGACAAGTTTGTTAAGAGTTGTTTTGTCTCCTAACTGTGGAAGGTAGGGATGGACTATAAAACACGGTGAAACAGCACACCCTGTTTGTCCCTATATCCACAGAAATACACACAAACAGCTCAGTAAGCTAACCCTCAGAGCTACAGACCTATTTCAAGAGGGAAAAAATGCTTCAAAATATTAATCAAAAGCAGCTTCCCACATAAATACATGCCACCTTCACACAGCCAAATGTACCACAGCACAGTGCAGTTGAAAATGGCCTCAAGAGAGAACTGAACAAAGTGCATTCATCTGTCCTCAGCAAAGGGAGAAGATGGCCAGGCAGGACGGGGCTCTGAGCACCTGATGGAGCTGTGGATGTCTCTGCTCAGTGCAGGGGAGTTGGACCAGATGGCCTTTAGGGGTTCCTTCCAACTTCACCAGTGCTATGACAATGCTTTGATTGGTTGGAAAAACAAAATCAGCACTTAATCTTATGCAGTTTACCTTCATTAAGAGGTAGCAGATAGAAATTATGCCACATTACAAGCAGCACAGCATTTATTATATCAGTGCAGATTCTACTTGGTAAGAAAGCCAATCAATACGACATCCATATGAGATCCCTCTCCACAAATATTTTGTGCTCAAAGAAATGCAGAGAGCATGCTACCATAATATAAACTACATTTTGTGTGTGTATTAGGACAAAGTCTCGTCCTTACATATGCATGTGCATGCAGATACACAAACAAAATTCTGGGAATTCATTCGAATCACAGAGGTTGTGAAGAAATGACTATCTGTCATATAAAATCTGGAATCTGTTACCAATCCAACTGTTCCACTTAATCAAAAGCAAAGAAACTCATAAGAGCTCTCTTGCTACTTCTGACAGCCAATTTCCAAAAGAAAGAGCAACTGGCTGCTAACAGATCTCAATAACTCACAGGGCTCAAAGAGCTTCAGATTAAAAAAAAACAACACAAGTTGGGAGGGAGGCTTTTCTTTGACAAAAACCAGCAAATAGCCTCTTGCAAGTAGCAAGCACCTGCAGGGCCTGCACACAGCTCTGTGGGGCTGGGGGTGCTGACTGCAGCCCCTGCTTCCCCACGTACCTAATGGCTCAGTGCCCGGCGCTGCTATGGCTGCTCACCCGGAGGGGCACAGCCTGCACCAGGTTGCTCCTGGAGGTCTGTGTTCCGTGTGCAACCGTGCTGAAAGCCACTAATGCAGCGCCTGTCACAAGTTGTCGGAACTGAAGGAAAAAAAAAATAACTGATTTTCTCTGTAAGTTCTGTATTTACGGGGAAAAAATTCTAGTAAATAATCTTTGGTTAATTCTTGAAAGAATAACCGATAAAAATAGCTCTAATCAAAAGTGACAGGCTGTCAGATAAGCTTACAGGCTCCGATTACACAGAAACTGTAAAGGAATTTCTAGAGTGAAATAACTTTCTACAGAACAAGAGAAAATATCTTAAGATATTTGTAATAGAGTATAGCCCTAAAGAAGCACTCAACTTCATTCTTTGTATTAAAAACATGTGCTTCTGCAGAAGAAATGAAAGCCTAACTTGGAAGCGGAAAACCCTGCGAGATCCATTAAGACAATCAGGTACGAAACTGTTGTTTAACACTGACAGTAACACAGATGTTCAAAGCCATTTGAAAATTCTCCAATCGATGTGAGATGTTGATAGGAAAGCCCTACTTCTGCACCCAGCTACCAGCAGCAGCCCAGCTGCCTGAGTAGCCACACAAGTGCTACCAAACAGAAATAGGCAAGGTTTGTGCCCTTTCCCAGCACTGTCACTGCCCTCCCAGACAGCGTCAGGCCCGCACATGGGTGAATCCTGCTGTGGGCTGAGCCTGGCCCAGCCTCCTGCATGCATCTCCAGCCCTGTTAGCAGAGCCCAGGGAAGCATGCAGGGAGCGGTGGGGCACACAGCAGACAAGAGGTCTGCTCTGCACCAAGAAGAATCCCTTGCTGAAACACTTCAAACAAGAACATTTCTACTTTTCGTAAGCACCGCCTGAAGAAAACGAAGCACAAAGAGGCCTAGAAATGCTGGCAGGCAGCGATCGTGTAATGAGCCAAACTGCAACCAGATCAACAACAGTTGGAAGAAGTCTCACTCGCTTTCTTGTAAACAGTAATTCCAGGTTTTGGAAGCAAAAGAAAAAAAACAGGGTAAAAAGCTTCATCAGAAATCTACATACACAATAAGTGAGGAATAATCAGAACATAATAATAAAAGCATAATAAATTAGGAATCTGAGAACAGCTGAAACTCCATTTCAGATCAGTACGGAATGTTTTGCTTTCTTGATTCGTAACTTGATTTAAAACCAGAAATATGCTACTGTTTATTTTCTGGCTCTTCTGCTCATTTTGCTTTCCTTCACTTCTGGGGAAAGATAAGACCTTTGTTTCCAATCCCACAAATCATGAATGACTAAATGAATGCCTGCAGGGTTTCATATTGTGGTTATAGCACTCTGGGCATCTCCTCTGTCATGCAGTGAGAGGACACAGCAGAAGAAAAGCAGAGGCAAGGACAGAGGAGGCCACCACTGCAGGCTGGCAGGTGGAATCACCTTCACTCCTACTGAAAGTCTGCATTTTGCACTTTGTTTTTTTTTAAATAAAGGTATGACAGCTAAATCGTTAGAAATCATTCAGAAATCACTTTCAAAATTACAACTGAGGCAAATTAATGTCACTACTAGAAACTCCTCAGTTAAGCTCGAAATCTGCAGAAGTCAGTGGAGTGGCAGAACTGACAGAGGACATTTCAATCAACACAGGAAAGCCCATTGCTTCCCAAGTTCCATTAGTAGCATGCTAGTCACTGCATTTCACAGATGCTGTACCACTTAACATGAAGCTTTAAGCTTTCAAGAGAGAATTATTTAAATAGAGTAATTACACTGAGTATGAGGGCTGCAGTGCACTACGCTGCAGTCTCTGCTTCTTGAGAAATGAAGGACTTCTGGAGGTTGCTGGAAGAGAAGCTCCAGCCTTAAGAGAGCAAAATAAGCATTCCCTAGAACTGTTCACCACTGCCTGAAAAAGGCAGGAGACCTTTGGATTAACCATTACAAAGCTTACACTCCTGCTAAGATTCCTGTAAGTGATCTTAAGTCACTTCTTCCATGAGTTCAGGCTCCGGTCCCCAAGCAAGCAGCAGAGAACAGGGAAGCCAGCCTGGCATAACAAACTCCTGAACAGCATCTGCTGTGGGAGAAAGAGAAGGAAAGGGGCAGTGCTCAGAAGCACAATGACCAGACAAAACAGGCAGGACAATGAGTGCATGTTGTACAACTCAAGAACTACTGCTTTATCTTCCACCTTCCACGTCATGGAGAGCAATCACACGCAGACCAGCGCTGGTAGGAAATGCAGAGTTCCAAATATTTCTACTCAGTTTTCCCTGCAAAGGTAAAATGCATTCAAGTACTTCCACACCTGTTAACAGATCACCTTCCTATTTTTGAAACAAAGCACAAACACTTTCTCACATCTTAATTATTTTGTTGGGGGAGGAAAAAAGCGGTTCTGAAACCACGAAGCACTAAGCAATGAGACAAAGCTGAAGCAAAACAGTAAAAACCTCCAAGGAGGCACTCCTGGGAGATGGCAGCTGTGCACTCAGCTCACACTGGGTGAACTGAGCAGCACCTCCACCCTCCCCCCGGCTCCCCAGGCTCCCCCCAGCAGTGACTGCTGCTAGAGCCACAATGCGGATGGGTGCATCCAGCACCAGCTTGGGTGACGCACCTACCAAAGGCTGTTCAGCAGAACATTACAGCTCGAGAAGATTATTATTAAGGAGCAATTAATCTGGCACCCTAAGCAACACCTGCTACACAGAATTTAAATACAAAAATTAAACAATTACACTATATGTTAACATTATTATTATATTACAGGCTCAGACATTTTTCAGTTGATTTCTCAAACGATTCAGAGAACTATATGACACTATTTGTGTTACATGCAAATTGCAGGCAACTCCTTGGACCTGGACACTGTTAAAACTCCTATCCCTATATCCTATTCCTTTTACCCTATTCCTCAGTCATCTCACCATTGTTGTTACATGATCAGACACACACCACTCTGAGCACTGAAGTCCCCTTGAACAGCACTATAGCAAACATTTCAGTTTACTGCTCAGCACAACACACAGGATTTCATGAGTACCCGAACACCAAGAATTACAGCTCACCAGGACACAGTCTTATTTTTCTCGTCCAACTGATGTTGTTATTTCTACAGCTACTGAAAGCAATAGATTTTATTCACCTTATTCCCCTCCTCTAAAGCACTAAGCACAGCTAACACGAAACCAAAAATTCAGTTTAAAAGCACCACCTGCCATACAGCGACACTAATAATGAAAGTCTGTCTCACAAACTACTTAATGCTTTCCCTTAGAAGCCCCGCATTTTGAGCTTGAGAGGGCAGGAGCAACTTAGGTCATTAAATGGCTTTATTGTAGAAGGCAAATCCCATCTGGCTGCACTTGGCTTTCCTAACAGCAGGACCAACAAGCACGATACCTGGGTTTTCATAAGAATAATCAGAATACTAAGCTGGCTCCCTTTCAAGTTTTGGTTTGTATTTTTTTTTTTTCCTTCCAGAGTAAAAACAGGGTGGGTATACACACAGATCCCTTCTTTCAACTGTGCTGTATTACAGCTATGACAGAACTACAGGTGTACGGTATTAAAAGCCAAGGGAGGGAGAATTTGAGAAGCAAGTAGGTATTACTTCTTCAGCTGAGTATCAAAAGCTATCCACAAAAAAGGAATTTTTGCTTCTTCTGCTTCCCAATTCTCTGCCTGCATTGTTTGATCACAGGCACACCCAGCAGCCCTTACACACACTGTGCTTTTAACAGCTTGCTGATTTACATTTTAAAGAGTCCACCTACACATGACCAGGATCTGCTAACTCTGAAAGATGATCTAACTGTTTGAATCAAGTGCATGCCTGTTCAAACTGGTCTTTTCTATTTTAATACCGAGGAGCACTTAAATTCCTAATAAGTTATATCACTGTATTTACCAAAGGTAACCTATTCCACTCTTTCCACAAGCATTACTCAATTAGCAGATCTAGACTATATACGCTCAGATAAGACTGAAGGTGCTTCTGCACACACTTTCTTCTCATCAATCCTAAATTCACTTAAGTTCATATTAACCTCTAGTACACTAAAGGATGGCAAAAAATTGAAATAGTGTAATCGATGCATAAAATAATTAGTTTCAACCCTGAATCCCCTACAGCACAGAAGACAAAGGGGTATTTACTGAGCTACATACTGCGTTTTCAGAGGAACAGCCATGCATTTCCTGGAGGGCTTTTCCAAAAGGATGGGGTTCACTCCTCCCTGACACTGACATGTTGGCTGAGACCAGGCTGGACTCCGAAGGCTTTCAACCCAGGTGACTGCTTTACAAGAGTATGTCTGCTTAGATTCCCCTGTCTTCATAGGGCTTGAATGCCAAATCCTCCAGGCACTGAGGCCAAATGCACATCACCACCCCTGCACCAGCACAAACATGGGTTAATATGAAGCTCAGCATCAGCAGTACCTCCAATGCTGATATACATAAAGCTCCATTACAAGTGAGTAGGATTTCAGTTGCGGTGGTTTTCAGGAGAACAGCAGACTTTCAAACACAGCACTCTTCAGCTGGAGCAGGCAATGATGTCTGGTACAAAGATCTGCAGAGTCTGAAAGGCTTTCACGAGCAGAAAACAGGCAGGAGCTCTGGTTTATTATTAGATGGTAACACCCTGAGATGTGACTGTAGATCGTGAAATTGTTTAAGCATTATTTTTTTCCAAGAATTTGTTAATGCAAGAAGAAAGGGGACTTCAGGAAGGAAAAGAACCTGCAGTGATTTGATTTTCTGTTTTCACCATTAAATCAGACATATAGCTCAGGAAATCAAAAACAACCTGAGATAACGACCTCACATATTTGGAACAAAGAAATCTATCATTCTTTCAAAAGATTCTGGTTTCTTGATTGTTAATCTACCCCATTAAAAGAAAAACCTCTTTCACAGACACCTACTGTCTCCACAGAGATGAAGTTTTGAGAAGGGCTCTCATTTATTCCCCCCCCCCATCATAGCCACTTGACTCATGCTAGTGTCTGGAAATGCCTCTTCTCACAAACAAAAATATCACGAGGCTCTGCCTTCCCTCTAAGATGAAGAGAGCACTTCTGTAATCAATTTGAAAATAAATAATGCTACTGTTTTAATGCACCTTCCTCAGTCACACAAGCTCCATAAACCAGAACATCACGTGTAACGCTGAGCCTTAGGCCAGCATGGAAATACGTGCAACAGCATTAAGCAGTAAGAAAAGCACCACGCTTCAAGGGATCAGAGCCAGCATTACGGCCTCTCAGTCATCTAAAAATATGCCTTGCAACTTTGAGAGACGCACTTATCCACACCGGGCTGGAATAAAAGAAGAATAGCAAAATAAGAACAAAAAAAAAAAGCCAAAGCAAAGTCACAGCGCTGGTTACAAGTAAGCGATTCCAGAGCTACACACAGCTCATTATGTATACAAATAAAGCTGGCACGGACTGTCAAGGGAATAACTTCCATATGTTTGCACTTACTGTTCACTCTACTAAACAGATCCCATTAAATCGAACAATTGCTTACTGTCTGCAAGATACATCCCTGAACAGGTGTTGTGATCAAATCTAGCTTTCACCTTTATCGCCCTTGGCTAAGAACACTCCAAACTTCAGTAATTCCATTTAAAATTATGAGCCAAGTTCAGCCCAAGTTAGTCGGCATTACTGAGTCTGAGCTAATGAAGATTCCTTGGAGGTATTTAAGCTGCTACTTTGACTGCATCTTAATTTTCTCAGAGTTTGAACTCAGAACACCTCCTGAAAGGCAGGTAATAAATGTATACTCAATAAACACAAAATAAAACTGCCCTCAGCACTGCAGGGAAATAAACCCTTTCTGTCCAGACCTTCCTCAGACTGGAACTTGAAACAAGTGTGTTTCTGTCACAAAATGGCTGTGATTAAGGCTTTACCATTTAAGACACAGATGAGTATAGAAACCTCTCCCCGCTGGTGTTTCACAGCTCCATCGTGCTGTGTGAGCAGGGTCAGTTGAAGCTGAACACGTGCATGTTGGCTTGCTGGAAATCAACAGGTGAGTTCTGGCAGCTCCACGAGAGCAGAAAGAGGCAACGGCAAGGGAAAACCTAGAAAATGGATGCTATGCAGAGAATCAGTTGTCTTACTTCTCTCCTTTAAAGTGCGAAATGGAATGGAGATGAGGGGGATAAGGAATTCCTGCTACCTCGCAGATTCAAATCTACAAATTACAGAAATATTGAACACTGAGCACATTCAATACAAGCACAGTGATCACACAGCCCAGAGATTATTACAAGTTCCTTAGATCTGTGAAGAAGAACGGCAGCACTTCTTTTTCAGTTCAGGAGGAACGCAGGCCTCCCTGGAAGGCGCTGCAGAGGAGCACCAACCCCTGCTCCCCGGTACAGGACCCACACTGCTTCACTGCAGCTGGCTGGCAGAACCCCTGCACATTTAGATGAAATAAAGCCTTCAGAAAGCAGCCAGGTCTGTGCTCCAGAAATAGACCAAAGCCCCCCACGAGGCACAGAACTCCTGTCTGCAAACACAAACTTGAGAACAGCAGTGGTTCACTCCACGCTGCTGCTGGAGGTGCAGCCCGCCCCAAAGGTTCAGCAGCAAGACAGAATGCAGAGCACGGCCTGCATTGCACAGGAAAGAAGAGAGCGCAGCAAAACCCACAGAATTTTTTTTATTTCTTGCTTTTAAGAAAGAAACAAACCCCAGCCTCTTTGCAATAGATGTTATCCCTCTGTTGAATGACTTCAGACTAGACGGTTATTTCAATGCATTTATCTTATTATCAACACTGATATGTTTTTAAAAAACAGTTTTTGTAACAGTACCTACAAGCTCTGTTAAGTAGGCAGCTTACAACGCTGGCACAAGAAGCCCCTGACAGGACAGAGCACAGCCATGTATCGCTTTGCACTCATTGTTTTCCACTCCACTTTTTTTTCTTGCAACAGTATTTCTTTCTTAAAACATGAACATATTCCCAAAGTATAGTCAATATTTTCACAGCTGATAGAGCGCTTCTCTCTCTCTCACCCTGAGAAATGAAGCTAAATACCGTACAGGACTATAACCTCATAAAAAAAGCCAGTAGGGAACAACAGACTGACAAAACCCAGATTTGCTTTAAGAAACTCCAAGCAGTAAAATGACCAGGAAGGCTTTTTCTAAAGAAGCTTAAGAGGATTGATCAAATTTATGGAAAGAAAAAAAACACACAAATGCTCCAGAGAAACTGCCAGCACTTTCAGGGGGAGAGCAGAGCACGGCCAGAAGCACTGTGGGTTATTTAGTGGGCATCCACCAGCAACGCACTGCGCAGCCCCGACCCCTGCAGTGCTGCTCTCACACCAGCACAGCCACCTACCAGCTCTGGGGATCAGCTGGAAAACCCATTTACTTACTGGTATTTTATCATCAGAGAGGTCAATATTTAGGCTGCGCTAGGAATGCCTTTTAATTTCGGGAGTGTCAAAGAAAGCTGAACAATGTTGAAGCATGCAAACAAATAAAAAAAGGAGCAGTGGGAATGCATGGGGGTATTAAGTGCTCCCAGCTTCCCAACTGTAAATAATCGCCTGCCAGACTCAGCACTTGAAAGCAGCATCTCAAACACCACCCAGCCTTCATCTCTCTTCTGGCATGGGCTGAGGACACATCCATCAGTCTGCTCCAGAAGTGGGAATATTTCACGGTGCCATTCTGGCTGATGACTGAAGCTGCCCGCAAGCTGCAAAGCAGGCAGGACTTCATGGGGCAGCAGCTTCACTGTGCAAAGCAACTCCCAGCTGCGGATACCTTCTCCTCTGCAAGGTATGAGCAAAGAGCACAGCTCACCTGGAACATCAGAGCACACAGCAGCACAGCTGGAAAACCTGGACTGCAGCAAGGACCTTCAGCTACCAGAACCAAACATCAGCACTTGTTACAGCCTCCTTACAAACCCCCTGCTACTACTTCAGGGTTTTTTTTCCTTCAACATTTTTTTCCTCCATCCCTGGAGAAAACAGCCGCACTGCTGCAGGCACTGAGATCTTCAGCAACAAGCTCACTAGTGATGGAGCTGCAAAGTATGTTCTGAAAGTCTAAAGTTATTTTCGGCATTCTGAGTTTTAAGCAGCTCAATCTATATTTTAAAGTTTCCTAATGCTTCATACACATTTTCATTAAAGAGTAAAAGTTTTTTTTTTAAAAAAACAAGGTTAAAAATAGCATAGCTGCATTTGGCTTTGATAATTTTCAAGAACTGTTCAGCTCTACTTGTTTGAGTGCAATCTGCAGCAGCAGCAAAATAATTAAATGGAGACATCAAACCAATCTGAAGAAGGAGGACGTTAACAGAAACCTGAAATGCAGCACCAAACCAAAGAGATGGCTTATGGCTGTGATTCTAAGGGGCTGTGTGTGTCACATCAATACAAAACGCAGGGGCACTAAGGAAGGAAAGCCCCAGGTTCAGAGGGTGGGAAGCAGAGCTGAAGCCCAGTTGTGCTTCCTGCAACCAAGGCAGCGTTGCTCCAAAATATGAAGCCCAACATACCTCCAGCTGCATGTGTTACATGGACATTTTCTACAAAAACTGGCATTACCACTTCTGAACAGAACTTCTGACATTTGTAGGCAACAAAACCAAACCCTTCATTTTTGTTTTGTGCCCAAGAAGTCATACTTCAGAATTTTGACCCCAGACTAAAGAAGAGGAGAGAACCCTATAGTTCTGCTTTCTAGCTTGATTTCTGATATTCCAGTGATTTTCTAGCCTTTATTGGATAAATATTCAACTAGTACACAGTATTATTCATTATATGAAACCATTTCAAATAAAATTAAGAAAACAGATTATTCCATTTTTTTTCCCCAAGAAATATCTTAAAATTACAGAATGCCAACCTACTGAGCATCACAATCCCTGGATCTACTACAGACTTCTTCCAAAATTGCAACTGTTTAGAAGGGTGGATGGTGATAGGACAAGGGGGAATGGTTTTAAACTGAGACAGGGGAGGTTTAGGTTGGATATTAGGAGGAAGTTTTTCACCCAGAGGGTGGTGAGGCACTGGAACAGGTTGCCCAAGGAGGCTGTGGATGCCCCATCCCTGGAGGCATTCAAGGCCAGGCTGGATGTGGCTCTGGGCAGCCTGGGCTGCTGGTTGGTGACCTGCACATAGCAGGGGGTTGGGACTGGATGATCATTGTGAGCCTTTGCAACCCAGCCATTTGAGGATTCTGTGAAATAGGTAAGCAAAACAGCTTTTAAATTGTTTTCTTTTTAACATCATGAATCTTTACAGTGTCAGGAACAGAAATCAACATCATTGTGCAGACACCCTCACTGTAATGTCAAATGTAAACAACAGCAGCAGATGCAGGGAAGCTCAGGTAGCTCAGGGAATTCTTCCTCCAGCAAGTTATCCCCCTATCTGGACTTATCTATATTGTTACCACCTATGATAAAATTCTGCACACAGTACAGTGCCCTGCAATCAGCCCCCTGTATTTACCAACTGTGTCTCAGATTGTACCAGAGCCCTTATGATACCTTTTAAGAGATCAGAATGTTTGAGGTTCAGACTTCCCCACCACGTAACTAAATAGAACAGAGCTGGCATGCCTGAAGATCTCAGACTTCTTAACACTGACACCCAGAAGGAAAGACATTTCAGGGTCTTTGTTTTTCATGAATCTAATTAACACCAATTACCTTCATTTCTTTTTTACCAGGTGACCTTGCAGAGAAAGCTGAGCACAGAAATCCAAAGCAAGATGGCCCAGCAGCAGTTCAGCTGCTCGATCTGGCTCCTGGAGAAGCTTTACTTGACCCCAGGACTGCTAGTTGCTGAAGCAAACTAAACAAACGTGATGCATTTCCGTGATTAGATTGGTGTATAGACCCCAGCCACAAGCTGGCAAGTTTCACAGCTCACACAGAGCATGGCACAGCCACACCAGCCATCCCCACGTCCACCCTGCCCCAGGCTACCGGGGATAAACCAGACATCTCCAAAATAAGAGAACCAGTTCTGAATGCTATCAACACACAACTCCTTCAAAACAAAGGTCTGTTGCTAAAGCTGAATTATTGAGGCTTATTATTCAAAAGCCATATCATAAATTTTCATCAGGAATAAAGCATTATGTTATTCTGTTTTATCAACAGGCTTCTCAACTAGGTTCCAACCTGCTTTGATGGTTACGATAGGTGAACCTGCCTGATGTGTTTCTACAGGAACACGTAGCTGCAGATAAACTCAGCAACAATCTGTTTGCCTAAAGACAAAACCTACTTTTTTTTTTTTTTAAACAGACTGAAGTTACTTTTATGTCACCTGGTTTAGATAAGCTGCTGAAGTTTCGCCTGTTCCAATTTGAACAGCTGCTCCTTGAAGATGAGCGGATGGTGCCAGAAATACTTAATAAATTTCTTAAATGGAAACACTGTTGAATCATTCATTTTTCCTCGCAACAGATTGCGCAAAGCCTTCTCCAGAACCAGCCCTTTAACCAGAAATAGGAATTCTTGTTGAGATTTTCCTGCCCCAGCATAAGTTTCTCCTAGAATCATCCACCTGGCTCATAGCCAAAGCTGTAAAAGGCCTTTATTGAAACCAAATTGTGAGGGATGGGGAAAAAAAGAGGCAGAATTCACGACAACAACCAGAGTTTGTGCAGCTTTTTACCTACGTGCACTGCCAGGATTTTTCCTCTCCCTTGCTCAGAAACCTTGGTTTGGTCCTCACCTTGTTTCTCTCCTGCCTTTGACTGGAGCACTTGCTGCTGACATCACAAAATTGGCAGAAGACAGAGCCTCAGCTCAGACTGAGGGATGACTGCGACGTGTTAGTGCTAGCACAAAGCAACAAGCAGGCTTTGGGGCAGGATCTGATCTTCCCTACAGAACCACTTGTGGCTGAGGCCACGCAGGAGCAGGGGGACCCTGGGATACCTACAGGCAGAGGCAGATCTGGAGGAGTTCCAATGGAGACCATCTCACGGCAGCTGGTGCTAATGCCTGCAACTAATGGAGCTTTAAGAAGTTGGCTTGAGAAGGCTGTAGCATGCAGTGAGGTGAAAATAAGTAAAGAATCTACTTGTTCAAATACAAAGAAAACAACTCCTGTGAAAAGGGATGAACTTAAAAGCCATCAGCTCAAGGTAGAATCAATTAATCACAAGTAACCACTCCTAGTTTCCTCATATTACTACTTTGTTAAGCCGTAGTTCCTCCTTGACTTGCTATTCTACCATTGGCACAAAAACCTTAAGCTGAATTTCATCCAATCTTAAAAAAAAAAAAAACAAAAAACAAACAACTGGTATCTGTAGTTGAAAATATCTGGGATTGTTTGCTCCTCCTCAGCTCTGCTGCCATTTCAAATCCTGAACAAACGATGGAAACAAATGCTGCCAGGCCGAGCACCTCACAAGTGTCAGCGTTACAACACAGCACAGAGAAACGCAAAGATTGCTGCTTCGTAACACAGCAAGCTGCAGGCATGCTTGGGATTCACAGCCCACACGTACACCATGTGTGCACCATCAGAAGTGAACAGTCCTGTATGTTTATGAAGATAGTCACCAATTTTATTCCATTCAGATGCAGTCTTTGTTTTTATACAGAACATAATACACATACTGTTTAATTACCCCAAGTAACCGAAAAAAGATCAGCTTAAGGTTTTCTGGTTCCCCAAACATAATTATGTAGGCAGGAACTAGAAGTCTCAGTAATTCCATAGAGGAAATACATTTCACTGGTCCCATAGTAAGCATCATTTCTGATCAAAGCACCTGAATTTATAATAAAAGCTCTATGTAAAGTTGAAAAGTGTTCTCTGAGTAGAGCAAAAAGGGCCCCTTCCTGAAGGCCCACCAACTACTGCACAGCCACACCGAGTGCCAAGTCTTACAGCACATTTCATCCTGCACATTTTTGTAAGCAAGTCTACAAGAACCCTGAACTACTCAGAAATCTATGGAAGATGATACATTTCAGGTTCCTGTCGGTTACCTGGCTGGATTGCCATAGGCATTCCCTGCCTTCTTGTCTATGATTTGCTATCATTATCAACATCTTTTCTGGTTTCACCAACTCTTTCAGAGCTGTTATCAGCAGCCACTGATGTGATGTATTATAACTCTTCCACAATCCCTCGCTGTGAACAAGAATGACAACGTGCTGCATAAAATGCTCTCAAAAGCCCACATTCAGATCTGAACATATTTGCATTCTTACCAGCAAGCTGTATAAACCAACAAAAAACACTGTACAGTTCAGATCTAAAAATAAAAACAATACTGATTTGCTGACAGCTTTGAAAAGAATACTGTCAGGCTGGCTGACAGTTCTACAACTCCATCCAGCGACTCAATTTTTCTGCCTGATCAGAGATGAGCCTCAGCAGCAGGAGCTCCTGCAGCAGGAGCCAGTGTGCACACAGCCAGCAGCTCACACACACAGGGCCACCCTGCCCTACCTACCTCTGTGCCTCACACCAATCCCTCATTTCCCTCCAGTTATCCTCAATAACAAATGAAATCAGAACAAAGCACGTCTGCATCCAGCAACAGCCTTACACACAGACCCCCTCAAGGTGCTTCTGCTGATGCTTTCCTTCTCTGAGAACATTTTTCCCATTTAACCAATGACAACCTCACACAGCATGCAAAAACAGTTACTGTCACTGCAAAGCTTATGTATTGCAAAGTTTGTTTGGTGTATGTTTTGGTGGGTTTTTCTGGTTTGAGGGAGATTTTCTTTTTAATTTTATTTGGCCATCAGCCTGTTGCTGAATATCTTTCCTAATGAACTCACTTAGTGATGGGAACTCAGTTTATTTTGGGATCTGCTTCAGCTGCTTCCAGCTACCAAGCAGCCGTGACAAAGTACTTCGGGAGCACGGAGCAAAGCAGAAAGATCTGACAACAGAAGAATCCACCTTCAAGGAGACAGTTCTGCTTTATGCAATTTGTGAAGAGCTTCCGGATTGAACCATAGTGACATCAACTTCAAAACATTTTCCACAAAGCAGACATCTGCTTAACGACATAACAACAAACTAACAGAATCCCTTTCATATTTTAGAATGTCTGTTTTATCATAGACATTTCATGTATAACATCTAAATCATCTACTATCTGGCCACAGACAGATACTGCAGATTCATAAAAATATCATCTAATTGCTTCCTCTGTGGCTCTAATTCTGATGACTTCCCACACCAGGACCTCAGCTCAGACCAGAAGTTTTGTTGCTGGTGAAGGCCAGGCACACAAACCTGCTGTATGTTACAGCCACCTTCTGTCCAACGGAGCAGCTCTTGGAGGACGGCGCTGCCATGGCGTAACAGAACGACCTGTGCTGTTCAGAAGGCTGGAAGGCAGTTATGAGTAAACCATAGCAGCAATAAAACCGTTAGCATAAGGATGTGCCTTAAAAACCTCAGAGACGGTACTTCTGCTTTTATAGGTGGGGAAGATCAAACGAATATGAAAATAGTCGGTGCTCCGATGCATTTATAAAAGCCTCTCATGAACATCAGGCGAGCTGGCAGAAATTAGAAAATGCCTTCAGCCAAGTAAAACTGTGCCCTCAATTAACTGAAGCTATAGTAACCATCTGCTTTTTGTTGCCTCTGTACTTACACAATACTATTCAGAGCTATGATGTTCAGAGAAAGCGAGCGCAGGGGTCGGGGGAGGATTATTTACAGCACTTCTACAGTCCCCCTTTCAGTCAGATGTTCTATTTAAATATTCTGGCTGCTTCAGCCGCTGAGTTAAACTGGCTTTTGTAGGCAGAACACAAAAAGCAAACAGGAGAAAAATTCCACGTTCTCCCCCCTTCAGCCAGAACACGCTGACAAGAATGCTGTGTTTAAGCAAAGGCAGAGTAAGCTAAATATCAAGTACACAGCTGCTCATACCTGGCATAAAGCAAAGGAAAGACCACTATGAGTCATCAGATGCAGCTCCTAAATCTGGAAAAAGCCCTTACAAAAATAAACTTCCATAAATAAGGGACCAGCCATAGGAAAACAGGCAATGCAGATAAAAAGATCATTATTTCAAAAAGAGAAAGTGATTACACAGCTTGTAAATAAAGGGGTTTTCACAAGACAGCGACTGAAGGTGTCATTCTCTGCAGACAACTTCTCCTGTGGTTTGCAATGGCCAAGTGTGAGGGCAAAGAGATACTCTACAGTCTGCTTTTCACATACCAAATGCTAAAGGGAGTGGAGGGGAATCACTGCTAACCCAATTAAGACGATCCTTATTCATCCCCATTACCACCAGCAGCTCTCAGCACACATGCAGCACTCCAGGTACTCAAACAAGAACTGAGCAGCTGAAGCCCGCATGGCAGCTCCCCGCACTGCGCAGTGCCACTGCACTCTCCCAATAGATATTTTTATCCTGACCTCAAGCTCTGAGATTAAAGCCATATCTAAGGAGAAATACAATGACTAAAACTTGATGCCACACAGCAGCTTCATTGTAAGCTGCAAAGTATCACCAAAATGCATTAGAAGTACCGACGGAAAGCCACCTTTATGCCCAGATCCCCTTACAACTATTCCAAGCTTGACCTAGTTTATGATCCCACATCTCTCCCTTCCTTACAACAGTGGCCAGAATTTTGCATAAGGTTCATTTTAAAAGCGAGCCATTACATTCAACACAACCAGCATCTCTAAGTATTCCTTGCTTAACATTTTCCCACTGCTAAACATCTACCCGGCGACAAACCAAGTTCAGGTATTTTAAAAGCACACAAACCTACTACACACGGTAAGCATGCAAGAACAAACAGGCAATGAGAGGAGCAGATCGATGCTCTTGGAACTTCTCACACAAGGAGAGAAGCCCAAGTTTTGTAGGAAGGTTGTCAAGCTTCCATCTTCCTCTCAGACTGGCCTTGTATTTCCAAACCTCGCATCTCCAACCAAAATCCATTCAACTCAAGAAAGCCTCTTTTGGATATTTTCTTTCCTTGATGGAAAGGTTATCAGCAAGAAACCAGTTCCTTCTTTCCTTAATCTCAAACCTATACAGCATCCCCCTCCGTCAGAATTCCCAGAACAGACAGCAAGAGACTGACACTCAAAGAACAAGGAAAAAAAATAGCAGGCAAGCAAAGCACATACACCATTAGTGAGCATTAAAGACACCATCAGACTGATAAAACTAATTATATATGCTCAATCTCAGTGCAATTCTTATTTCATCTCTGCAACATTTCACAATGTTTTCTTAGTAGGCTTAATCTAATTTTCCAGAGTCTCATTAGATACTTAAATAATGACATGCACGCTTAATTTGTTAAAAAGAAACAGACTGGATTAAGGTTTGCTTTGACTCATTTGTTAAGCATTAAGCAATTAGACTTTTCTTGTTGTTAGGGAAGGGATAAACAGGTTGCTCATTTGTGATCTGAAGCCAGATGCCACCAAACACACCCTTTAGCCACCAAAACATTCGCTCTGGACACCAGGAGAGACTGCATTCTCACAGAGGTCTACTTGTCAGCTTCTTCCACGCTTGGCAGTGGTACAAGTAGACACTCCTCCAGCACTGCTGACTGAAGAGGGCCTTCCCCCACTATTGTACTCTTAATGAATTACACAACAGACCTAAATCACATTGAAGGAAAAAGGACAGCAAATACATAATCTGTAGCAGAAGTGCTAAGTCACAGCCTGAAGTAGTGATTGAGCACCTGATGGGAAGGCAGGGCCAACCCAAAGGAGCTCAAATGCATGTGATGCACCTGAGTGACCAGAGAGGGGAGGGAGCCAGGATCCACCACCCCCTCCCAGACCTCATTTCAGGGTTGGCAGAGGAGGCAAGGGCATCTTGCTGGAGATCCCTGCCTACCTGAGGCCTTCTGAAGGTGAGCAGCTTTCTTCCTTTGTTCCTACATCCACTGCATGTGGGCTTATCCTCACTTGCTACAACCTGGGACTCCACTACCCCGCTGCTCCTGCTGTGTTTTCCATCACATTATAGCATTACATCATCCAGTAGGTTCTCAGTCATTACAAAAATCTACAACAGTGGTGTCATTCTTTATCGTTCCCATTTGCTTTCTGTGACACTGCAGTTTCTGTGGGTTAATGTCTTACATGCACACACACACACACCGCTCCAAAAGTAATGTCACCTATTTATTTCCATGGAAACTATAACAACTACAAAGAGCACAATAACATCATTTGATAGAGCAAATTCTCAGCTACAAAAGTTTTTGTTTGTTTTTTTTAAAAACACAGGCACAACCATTAGTTATGCAGTTTCACCAGTGATGAACAAGAACTGCGTATTATGCTCCTAAAAATCTGCCCCAGTGGAGGTGACCCCCTGTTCCACAGGGCTATAATGGCATCATGCTAGGAAGACACTGCCCACACAGCACAAAATTCGTCAGCCAGAACAGACGGAAATCAGAAGGCACTGAATCCAATCTGTACTGAGTGTGGTAGAAAAGTCCAGCCAAGACTGGCAATGTTCTCCATGGCCTTCAAACTGCTGTGGGGCATGGTGCAAGAGAAAGGCTGCCATCTTCTCTGGTCTGATTCTAAAGTTCAGCGTAGCCAGCATTGTGATGCAGCAGTCAGAGCTGATGGATTGTCCTGCTGGATTTCCTGGAACCTGGACAAACCCTTTCCTATCCCAACAAGTGCACATCACTTCATGTGCTGAAGGCTGAATCTTGAACTTCAAGGGGGAATTCACCTGTCATCTCTCCACAGACTGTTGCGCTCACTCTGGTTCATAGCAGAAACCTCTTCCAATAACCAAAGCTCCAGGTGTCAGGGTGAGAACATCTCAGGTATTTTGAATGCGACTCAATGTGCATCTTCTTTGTCACCTTCAAGCCAAACCTTTAGTATTGCATTAGACTTAAGACAGACTGTTGCATAAAGGGGATTTTTCAAGGTACTGAGATGCATTAAGGTTTAGGCAGGCCTCTCTAGAAGAATGTCCTTGACACCTAGCTTCAATCAAAGCTAAGATGGCTATAATCTCATGCCCAAAAAAACTGCTGTACCAAAGGTATCCAAACGCCTTACACAAAACCTATAATTCCTTTTCTTTTTTCCCTTCTCTTCCTAAAGGCCTCAGGAGACATCTATTACATCACATCCAGCAAAGATCAGTAAGATTAAGTTCAGCTACCTAAACCCCTACAAGAAAAATTCTAGCATAATCATGACAATGTATGAAAAGCCACGTAAACCAGAATAAACTTAAATGATCACATAATATTCTATCCTCTTCAACAGGAAGAAGTTTGCATACAGCTCATAAATTACCATTCTCAAATGTAAACCAGCTGTTGCAATTAACAAACTGCAACTTATCTCAAAAGTGGCAGTTTTTCCCTTCTGTTCTTGGTATGGACTACTGCAAAAATTAAGATGCATCATCCTCTCCCCCCAGTCCACCTGAGTTCACAGAGACTGCTGGAGAAAAGGAAATACAAGCTGTAGGATGAACTAAGGAATGGCCACAACGCCTAAAGTTCAGCACATACAAATCACACTGCTTAATAAGGGCAGCTGATCCAGGTTGCAAGTCCAGATCAATCCTAAAATAGAGTGTCTAGATACTTCGCATGCTCTGTGCTCTAGGCATTCAGTATTAAGAAGTTGCAGAAATTCAGTCTGCACTGAAGGGGAAGAATTGCATGGAACACTTCTAACAAGTTTTAGCTTGGGAGGGCTTACGCGTTCACATTGCATCGTGCTTCCTGAGAATGTTTGCTCAAGTTGGCATTTTCCATTACTGTTGTGACTCCTGTCACTCCCAGCATTCAGAAAGCAACGTGCTGCAGTCTCGGACACACAGAAAGAAAACAAGACTAAGCTTTCATAGGACACAGCTGATTCGGAAATGACAAAAGACTTGTATAAACTTTAATTTGTTCAAGGAAAGAATAACCTCTCAAAAAATGTAAGTTTAGCGGGAACAGTCTAGATAAAACAAGGAAGTTCACGTGCATTTACACTGCACAGTAGAACAGACCGGTTTGTTATCTGCAGCAACTTTTCCTAAGAAAACATTCACAAGAAGACAAATATTTAATATTACTCAAAAGCAACAGTCACTGCTTAAAGCTGTTCTGTAAGACCAACAGCTCTGCTAGCCAAGCAGTGTTTATAACAAAAACGTGCTTTTTATATCAGACAGTTTGTGCTAACTCTGCAATATTTACAGTTCAGTACACTCTGTACCGCTGGCACTTGCCAGAAATTCAGTACTCCCAAAAGCTTTTTCCTATTTACTTCTTTCAAAATAAAAGAACTAATGACAGTATTTCAAAATTCTCTTCACAAATATTTAACAAGAAATTATTTTGCTGAACAAAAATACAAGGAAATAGTAATGTAAATACAACAATAGTAAAAGAGCTTAAGTTACATAAATCATACATTCTCGTGTTCTAGCTTTAACCCAGAACAGCATGAAGCTGACCACTGCCACATTAGCTGCAAGACCAAATTAAAGAGCTGCTGACATGGAGGCTTCTCTCGTCCTTCCTCACCTCCAACCGACCACAGGACAGCAAACCCCCCCTCCACACTTCAGTTCAGCAGCAGCACACTTTTTTTTGCTATACTCAGTAGATATTGATGACATGTTACTTTAAAAAAGAAGGGAAGCCGATCTTAGGGTGTGTTTGCTCTGCAAGGCTGGGAGCACAGGCCTGCCTCACACACCAGCACAACACTGGCCTTCACAGCACAAGCATACAGGGCACCACCAAGGACACGACATCCACAGCAACGAACCGCCAACCCCCAGTGGCTACGTCTGCTCCTCATACCTAGAACTGTGCCTGAAACATGAGGGCTCCCATCACAGGACTGCCTCCTGCAGACACGGGTGACCCCACGGGCCAGCCCTGCGAAGCGGCCATCAGGAGCTAACAGCATCCACACAGCACACCTGCCACAGACAGGGAGTCTGCTGAGCCCGGTTTAGATCCACACACAGTAAGGCCTTCTGCTCCACCTGAACCCACACAGCAAGTTTCAATTAGTGTGGACTACAGGGCCTCCAAAACCGTCTGCCTTATCCACTGAGCTGCCTTTACTCCGCTGAGTTCCACCACCTGACAAACCGAGCACTCAAAGAATCGGTGCGCAGGGTTGCTGAAGATGCCTTCACCTGGCACACATTGTGCCTTCATCCTCTCAGACACTGCACAGAGCAGGCAAATTCTTTTCTAAGTATCCATTAAATAAATTATCATTACATAAACAGTTACATTTCCACACTACATACATTTGTGGAAATTCCTTCACGCTATGGCCTGCCACAACACCGAACAGAAGCTACAGCATCACTGTAAATTGAAGGAGCTTTTCTAAGTCCACAGTTTCTGTATGTTTTAATTTACTTGCAAAGCTTCTCACTTCTGGCCTACCATAGGGATTTACAACCGGTACACATTACAGAGCATTACAGCAACAGATTAAAAGAATTACTACCAATTGTTTCTATACATAATGACAACTATCGTGCCAAATGAAACTCGAATCTTCCTCACTCCATTTTGTTATAGTGTGTATGTGTGTATGTATATATATATATATATATATATATATATATATATATATACACACACACATATATATATACATATATATATATATATATATACACATACACACACACACACACACACATACATGTGTGTGTGTGTGTGTGTGTATGTATATATATATGCAAAGTATCTCAACTCCTTTGATTCTATTTAAGCTCCACACAGTCACTGGCTTAAAAAAAAAAAAAAAGATACAGTTCATGGGATGTCAGGGTGGTAGATTGTTTGTATTTACAATCACAACCCAGATGTGGCAAACACACTCAGCAGGCCATCTTTCTGGAGTATTACTCTGTAGGAGTCTTTGTGCCATCACCCAGTGGTTTTATCCTGTGGGATTTAGAATGAAGACTTATAGTTGGGCTCAGTGAGCACAAGAAAAGGGGACACACTGTCTGCAATTCCACAGCAGCCCTCCCCACCCTGGTTTGCCCCTGCTACCAGAACAGAAAGAGACAGAACCAAGTACCAAGTGAGCACACCCTAGCATTCATCCATCAGGCATTGCCCTCTTACATCACAGCATGTAAAAGCACCCATAGAACAAAACTCCCTCCTGCCCTTGGTACCACACCCCAGGCACACATCTGGGATAACTCCTTAAGTTCAAGCCCTGAGGAAACTCAGGTTGGGCTTAAGGGGGCAGAAGGGAATTGCTCAATAGGAAACCAGAAAATTTGGTTCAGCTCAGGTACCCTAGGGTCCCTGGTCCCAGCAGCTACAAGTCCTAGAGCACAACCAACCACCTTATCTTCTGGTCTCACAGCAATCAGCCGAAGGGTTTACAAACCACCGCAAAGAACCAGATGAGAGTTAGGATAAAGACACAGGAGATTCATCATTCAGGAGACCTTACACACTGCTTAAGGTGCTATTCTGATGTAATGTCTTTTACCCCTTTTACTTGTACAATTTGTCAACCATTCATAGCATGCAGTGATTCACTATTCACTTTAATTTGTTAATTTAAATGGCTATTGTGATTAAATAGTGACAGTTCTACAAAATCCAGAAATTGAGTTGTCCGGTGTATGAATCAAGCTCCAGAGAAGAAGCACTACTGAAGGTCGTAACACCTGCAGGACAGGTTTCCAAAGCTGTAGTAAAATCTGTGTTTAAACTACTAGTTATGTAGCAGAAGTGTCCATACTAAACACAATTGATGCGAGCAGAAAAATTATCCTATTGTTCAGGAGAGCAGCTGAATAGCACTTATGCCACTGCGTTAGGCTACACATCCATTACTCCCCACTTGAAGTCCCAGGGATTGCTATTTCAGAAGTTCCTACTGCAGGCTGAGCTCTGCTTTGCCCTCATCGCAGTCCCAAGGGGAGACTCTCAGCCCATTAGTTACATAAACTACTTCTGTAGTCTTACTCACCTCAGTAGGTCATCTAAATATATGCACCAAGATTTAAAAACTGCACTGCAATCAAAGCACTTTTTCTAGAACAGAAGAGCTGACAATTTATAGGCTGTTCAGTTTTGCATGCTTTTATCAAGCTAGTTAGTCGAAAGAAAATGCACACATAATTACTTAATCCCATTAAAACAAAGACAAACGACAGTACAAAACTACACAGCTCAGCAGTTTGAGCAGCAAAAGATTCTGAACTAACATAATAATGAATCATGCAGCCTTATCAGTGTGCAGCTCCTTCCCCATTCCTGTTATTTCAGCTAAATCAGCACCATGTTTCTTGCATATACAGTTCAGCCATATGAAGTGCTATCTTTAATAGCAAATGGCTACCGTAGATTTTCCAATGCATGGGTAATCCAAGGTCTCTACTTTCTTGGTAACGAGCACACATCAGTTAAACTAAACACTGAATTCAGATGAAAATACTGAAAAGTCATTTGCTTCTTCTGAGATTGAGGGAGGGGAGCACACACAGGTGGCCTTTCTTCTCCTTTCCTGATTTACCACAGCCCTCCTACAGATCTTTTGTTTGGGCCAGTTTTCAGTTCAGGAACTTATTTTCAACTTCAATTCAGTGTATTAGGGTAACAGATAAAGTAAATTGCACCCAGTTACTGAACACAAAAAGAAAAACATTTTTGAGAGGATTTACACAGGTTTGCATCAGTAACCTTACTAACAGGAACTAATGGGAATAATTAAATTAAAGAAAAATACTTGTAAAAACACACACAAAAAAAGCTGAACCCACAGAGATTCCCATTCAGCTCAAGAATTACCTCCCAAAGGATGTTTTTTTAATTATTATTATTTATTTTCATATAGGCAATAAATAAAATCATTACAATGTTTTTCTTACGTAATATAAAATAACCTGAGCCTTTTGGTTCAGAAGGTACTAAAGCACAGGGTCAGCCAGACAGCAGCCCCACACCCCGACAGGAGCTGCAAGCAAACTCCCTGCAGGGAATGGTCACATTCTGAGGGCTGAGATGCTTTCAGAAACCAGGCAGGGAGGGAGGAGCTACCAGGCTGAGTACTACAGAGCTTTCCTTTTGAAACTAAGCAGCAACAGCCTCACAGGCAAGACATTTTCCTCCCACTTTCCAAGCTTTAACTGCAGCTTCCAACAACAGTAATAGAGCACTTGGTACGGCCTGCTTTAATTTCAGGAGGGTGCCCAGAGGGGTACTGATCAGTCTTTCCAAGCTGCCTGGGAACTGGGCAGTAAGTCCACAGACGTGGGACAGCAGGCAGCTGCCTACAAGTTGCACGTTTCAATGGATCGCTTCTCCCGGGAACCAAATCCCTGCGGAGTGCTCTGTGATGCACTGCTGCTTTGTGCTCTCAGCATTACCTCATCTGTTTACTGGCTCCTGAACAAATTGTTTCCCAAGGAATGGGGAGAAAGCAGATGATTGCAAACTCCTCTGTTCTGACAGAGCTCTGCTGGGCACATGCAGGCAAGGCAGACCTGAGGGCTGGAAGCCCAACACAGAGCGAGGATGCAGAGATGCTTCAACAAAGTACTGCTCTGCATTTGGAGCCCCTCCTGTTACATATCTTCATATTTCACTTACCCAAATCTTTTTTTAACGTTGTATAACTATAAAACTCACTCCTCAAATATACGCTTTCTGCATATGCATTACTGAAATCTCTATAATACAGCTCCCCCACACAAAGCCAATGGTGTCGTTCATTCAATGCAACACAAAGGTCAAGCACAAGAAAATCCAGATCACCAAGAGAACCAACACCTGAGGAGTTCTGCACAGCTCTCCAGCTTGTTCCAACAGTACTGCTACCAGACCACAGAAGATGCAAGTACAAAAACCTGACAGCCTTCAACAAATGTTACACTTAAGCAAAGCCAACAGTACAGTCCTTCTCATGTAAATAAGGAGCCACTAGCCCCATCTATGCAAAATCAGCAAGTCATGAAAACAGGATATTTCAGTAAGCACTCTGGCAACGGGTCCAAGCAAACATACATAACTTTTGTCAAGGAAATATTCCTTTTGATAAGCAGTCTTTTAAAGCAGCACAATTCTCAGGTCCATTCAGGAATAAGGTTAAGCTTTTCATTAATTACCCCAACCCAACGTAGGCCAACATGGTATCCACTGCTTACCTGCAGCAGAGATCTCCAATCAAATACAAAAGCTGTACTTGCTTTATAATCACACTACTTATTTGCACAACATTATCCAAAATAACATTATTTTTGTACAGGACAGAAAAAACGATGGGAAAACATACACACTGGCTCCCCGTTTTGCCTTGTGAAGGAGATGCTGGTAAACGTTGCTGACATATGATACAAAACACTGCAGAGAATAAGTTTCATTGAACTTCCATTCTGCAGTGGGCCAACCAACTCCCAGAACCATAAACACCTAAGACTATAAGCTCCCTTGTTTCCCCCACAGACAAAATAATAATCTTCATACTTCCTATTTCTTCAGAAAGCATTATGGAATATCTTTAAGAATTTCTTTAAGAATTTCAAGTGAAAAATAGAAGCCAAGATACAATGACATTCTCATGATCTAGGATTTGAAGTCTCCCTCGACACTATGAACTCAGTTACGTTACAGAGACAACAGACCAACTCAAACGTCATAGAAATTGAATTGTTTTTAAAGAAAGTTTCAGGAAAAAGGCACTTACCTTCCCAAAAAAGAACATTTCTGTGCAGCTGCACTGCCATTGTAAAACTTTCTGCATGTCAGCAATACATGTAAATGACACAGAAGTGTTCCTTCAGTCCCATCTTTGTTCTACTGCTTGTCACCAACTAGCATCCAACCAAAGAAAAGCTTTTCCCCCTTTCTCCTTTGCTGCTGTGCTCCCTGCACTCACCAAGCCAGCCCTGCTGGACACAGGGTGCATTCCCAAGGATGCACTGGGCCAGAAGCACAGCCCTTGGGAGCCCAAAAGAGGAGGATCTCGTTCCAGCTCACAGAACTGCTCTTATCTTGCATATCAACTCATGCTGTGGCCAGGCACTGTCAAGCTCAGGCTACATGAAACATATTCCCAAATTTCTTTTCCATGTGAAAACATTACCTGCAAGAATCAGCAAAGACTCAGCTGTATCTTTGTTCCCAGACTCAAGGCAACAGCTCTGTTCAGACTGCATCGCCCAAATTCCCACATCTATGATTGCAGCTACCACGACTGCATGCAGTAACCCAGGTGTACTTCCAATAACCCACTGCCCCAGTCACAAAAGCCTCTATGCTGGCCCAGAACGCCTTTTTAATTCTCTAGGAGATGACATCAGCCTTATTCCACGAAGGCACTGCCACAGCATTCCTTCAGGGCACTTACCAACCACTTTTTACTTCTTCCCAATGCTCTATACCTTTGAGCAGTATTTTCAAGTACAGAAATGTACTTGCATTTCTAGTTCCAGAAATAAGACACAACGCAGTCACATTAAGGATGACTGCAGCCATGGAACCAGGCATTACCCCGCAGCTCCTCAGAGCTCTTCTGTTCTATTTGTTCCCTCTGTAGAATCTGTGGAAGCTTTGCCCATTCAAAGCCTTGGTCCTAACTACTAAAATTCCTTAAAAAACCACATTTTAGGATCACTAGACTTGTTTCTACTTCATCAACTATGGACTTTTAACACTTAGTTTCTTCTCCTTTTCTATTTTTCAGATAGTTTGTGACTAACACTCAATCATACAAGTTCCCAAGCAGGCCTTCAGCAGAACACTTCTCTCTGTGGAACTGAAGTCTATTCTTTAAAATAAACAGCTTCCATTAATTTGCCACATAAGGGAGAGACCTTTCTGCACTACCAGAAACATGAGGTGCTAACTTAGCCTGGTTATTAGTTACTACTTACCAACTTAATGTACAAATTTGTACTACTTCCATTTGATCCTTTTGTCCCAATAACTATCCCACAAGCAAAGAGTGCCCTAAGGCTTAGTGAAAACCCAGGAAAAGACTGGCACACAGCACACAAAGAGAAAGCACAGGTAAGGACTGTGAAAGTCTTCTTACAAGAACAGTTACTACAAGACCACAGCTTTTTCCTCCAGTGCTTACCACTCCCAACAGTGGCAGTGGGCCATAAGAGAACACCTGAGTTCCAAAGCACAGGATAAGCACTGGTGCTCTCAGTAGGTCGCCCCGTGGGTGGTGGAGGACAGGCAGGAGCACACTAAGCTGGCTGAGGGCTGCGATGCTCCAAACCTCGTCATGAGCTGCAAGAGAAGTGGATCCAGTGCCTGCTCTTATCAGCCAGTATCTGAGCAGAGTACAAAGACAAGTGCAATCCATGACAGAAGGGTACAACAGTCACTCTTCTGAGAGCAGACAAATTGGGCACAGGTACCTTCATTCAGTGTTATCCTTGCAATGCTTAGCTAAAAGCAGGGAGGAAGGGAAAAGAGGGGAACAGTAAGAACACACAGCTCAGACCAACGTGAATGTAAGAACTTCAGCAGAGTGCCTTTCCTCTATTGCATACTTTTCCTTCAAATTATTTAAAGGTTAAGCGCTGAAAAACAATTTAACATTGTTTCACTAAAGTTCATGCTCTAATTGCCATTACATGAATGAACACACCAGTTTTTTGGTTTGTTTTTGTTGTTCAACAGGAAGCAAATACTCAGCTAGCAACACAACTCCACCCACTTCTCATCCTATAGAAACCCACAACTCTCATGGGCAAGGAACAAAGAATTCAGCCTCATTCTTCAACTATTCCACGTACTGAACTCAACTGCTTTGCATTTGCTCCTCTCTCTATTTCTAAGTAAGTGTATTTTTGCTTTGTATATTTATGGCTTGCTGTTTCAGAAGTGATGTATAACATACAGACATACCATGCCCTGTAGTTTCAAATAAGCTTCAGGAAACAGACCTCATGTTCCAAAGCTTCCCCCCAGTGCACCACACTGCTTCTCACGTTTCATGGCTGATCGCTGACACACTGAACTGTGCAACAAATCTTGCTTTAAAGTTGTTGTATGTACACGTTCAGGTATCCAGTGTACTTTAATACAGATTACCATCAAATCCACAGGTAAGTGAGTGCACATGTATAATTAAGTTCACTTAAAATGAAACAAGTCTTGCCAGTTTGAGAAGAATTTTGCATCAAGATTTATAACCTTTAATAGGGGTGTTAAAGTAAGTAACTTATGTAATGGAAACCATACTTCCCTCAAGAGAAAGTATGGGTTAACTTCACAAAAGTCGTTCTTATGTTTCTATCTGCAATGCAGCAGCGTGCATAAATCACTAAAAGTTCATTAATTATTCCATACATTGCATTACCATAATGGAATTGGATGAGTACACGTTTTTGGGCTGGTGGGTTTTGGTTTTCTTTCTTTCCCTTTTTAAAGGCAGTAATTCATCTATTTTTAAGAAGATTTTTTTCCAGGAAAGTTTACCCAGTGTTCTCAGGATTACTCAGTACAGGAAAATACAAACACCAGTAATGAGCTCTGTTAATGCAGATTTCTCTCCAAGCTAACTTAGATTTACTTCACATAGTTAAGTGACTTCATTTCACTGGAGGAAAAAAAAGAAAAAAGATTCCCTGAAGCAAAAAAAAAAAAAAAAAGAAAAAGAAAAAACCCCATCAACTACAGTGGATATTGCCCAATACATTGCTGAAAAATAAATTCTACTGATTGCATTTTTCCATTTTCCCCCCTCAGGCAACACTTTTAAAAATACAATCTTTTAATGATTGTTTAATTTTCATATAACTAGAATATAAATCCTTTACACACTGCTTTGCTGCAGCTGCAGTATAATGTCTCATTTTTCACGGAAAAAAACTAATTACGTGGTTCACTGAGTTGCCTGTGGTAACACATCAATTTTATTTACATTCAGAAGTTGGACTTCAGTTCGGTCCCAACACTCTTGTTAATTCCAAGCACATTTTATACAACAGCTCTCCCCCGTTCCGTAGTAATACCTCACGCCAGCTTTTATGAAAGGGGTTCCGAGCTCTTATGATCTCGCACTGGATTGCCAGCACTTACTGTGCACTAACAAATTTGCAGCACCAACTCCGTTCCGACCTTAGAAGTGTGCTGTTCCCCACGAACTCCAGCCTCAGTCAGATAGCTCTGCAACAGAATCACGGCTGGCCAGTGCAGAATGCAGCCGGTCGTGTTCCGCAGGAAATGCTCCATCATTTTTCCACAAAGCACACACCAAAACAGTTATGGGCTGCATACAGTGAGTGAAACTTAAAGATTGGTTTCTCAGTTTCGACTACTTCAGTTGGAGGTTATATTTTGAAAGCCAGAGCCCTAAGGAAAGAAAATTGTGATATCCAGTAGAGAACTCATTGGTTTTTCCTTCCATCATCAGTGCCCCTTCTTTAAGCTATTTGTTGTGATATTTGTTGCAATTAACAGTAAAACCTCCAAATTCCCAAATATGGAAAGATTTAAGAATTTAATTCTTGGGACAGCAGGAGTGGAGGAAGCGTTAGGCTAACTTACTCATGGCCCCGAGGTACCTCATTATTCTCAATACATTGCAGACTTATTTAAGATACTGCAGACAGTAAAAAGGGAAAAACGAGGAACACTCGTGGTATGCCATGGACTAGAATTGATAATGAATTAATGGCTGCCATATGCATTCATTTGGTACTATACTACACTGCAATTCACTGCTAGTTTTGAGAGAAGAAATGCTGCAGAAGGAGGATGAAGCACGATCTGACATCGAGGTGGAAGAGCCAGATCTGACTCCTTCACAGAACTCATACGCTGTCTGTGACCACAGACCAAACTGAAAGCAGAAAGAGGGAAGGAGTTGGGGTGCTGGAAAGAATAGTTATTTAAAAAATAAAACAGAATAAAATGAAGACATTTTGCTCAGACACAATAAGGCTCTTGTCAATTTCTTGTATATAAAAGAAGTTGGCACTTTCCCATGAAGCAATTCCTTAATCCCAAACGATGCCATAATAACCTCATTTCAAATGCCTCCTTAAAAGAAAAAGTTTATTTTGTCTAAGCTAAACTTCAACTGGCAATCACCAGGCACCAATTAACAGTGTCAAATACAGGGGTCACGGAACAATTCTGCAAGCAGAGAAAGTAAGGATTTAGAAGCAAATTCAATCTTCTTCTCCAAAACATTTTTTTTTTTTTTTTTTTTTTTCAATTTTAACTTTGCTTTCACACCTCTGGAAATAGTCTATGCTAGGCAATTAAGGAAATGCAAATGGTTTATCGTATTGAAAATCATCAGCCCAGAAACAGACTTCTCAGTAGCTTAATATTCCAACAAAGTCCTCTGTCATATGAACCTACTTGTTAATTCCACTCTCAACTCAAGAACTGGCAATTAACCATTTTCAGATTTAATTTCAAATTATTAATAAGTGGTACTCAGCTGCTTGATATTCATAACTGCTTTTCAAATTGAAAGCCTTCAAAAATATTTCCAAGCCAGCTTCTGTGAGATTCCTTTTATTCTTAGTAAACTGCCTTTCCACTTATTAGCTGTTCTCATTCCAAATAATACTGTGTCTGACAATAGTTATGAGGTTTATGTATTCTGGCGTACAGAAAGCAAGTCACTGTAATGTGTATTTCGTGTGTGTATGTTGTTCAGCTAAGCCCACCAAAGCAGGAAACAAGGAGATAACCTCTCAGTACCTTCAGGAAAGTATCAAAGCCAGCCATAATGCAATTCCAGCAGCCAACACTCCCTTCTTTCCCACTTTCTGTTATTATAAGCTAATAAAACAGTGGAAGATTGAAGAGCACTTTCATTAAAAGCAGTATTATTAATTTGTATACCTATTTCACAGGAAGTAGTGCTTACTCTTGGTTTTATCCATTACTTCATATGTTCAGACAGACAGGAACATCTTATTCAATAATTAACATTTACCACTACACAGCAGCGAAGAACATATTTCATACCTCCTGAAGAGTCCTCCCAGTTCCTTACAACTGCAGTAAACCACAGCACTTTGAAAGAACTCTAAGTGTATGATGGAAACAAAGTAAAGGAGACACGTTACTGCTTCTGTATCCTCTACTACTTTTGCAGAAGCAAAAATACAAAATTAAAGCTCTCCCATTTTTCTAAATCCCTGGTAAATACTGAAAAACATCATCTACTCAAGTCCTCTAAATTAGGTAAATCTTTGATCTGTACATGCTTGCTGATAAAATCAACTTCAAAACCTGGGAATGAGTGCATCACAAACTGTCTTCCTACAGCTGGTGGTTTTGGTCTCAGCACTGATCAGCACACAGGATTACAGCTGGCAGCCCTGGCAAGGATTCTGAACAGGAATAAGATGTCTGAGTAAGGTGTAAGTGAGAGCAAAGAGTGCACTATAACTTTGCCAGAACTTCAAAAAATTACTATTACAGAAATACTACTATGACAGCAAAATGCTGATGCTGTATTCGTTTCCTCTGAACGGACTTCATAAGGTTGAGTGCCTGTTTTGAAGGCCCAGCCAACTGCTGGGCCTGCAGGAACTGCCCAAAGACTCCTCCCAGTGCCCCCAGTTCCTCCCACTGCTCTGTGTAATGCTATAATGGGATGGAAAGTGCCATGACAATAGCAGGCTGGCAAATTCTTTGGTTACAGCAAATGAGAATGAGCCCACATACAGCAGCCTCAGACGTAGAAATGAAGGAAAAGAGCTGTTTACCTTTGGAAGGCCTCAGGTACACAGGGATCTCCAACAAGATACCACTGCCTCTACTGCCAACCCTTACATGAGGGGTAGGAAGGCTGCATCCTGGCTCCAGCCCTTCCATCACTTAGGCACACTGCATGCAGCTGAGCTCCCCTGGTTGGCCCTGCCTTCCCACCAGGTGCTCAATCACTGCTTCAGGCCCTGACTTACTGTCTGACACAGAGGAACAAGTGATGGCAATCCCAAACACCAGGAATCAATATCGTAGGCAACCAAGCTATTAACTGGAAAGTTCTTTAAAGGAAACTGCACCCTATCAAATGCCTAACAGCTTCGCTATTCATTTTCATGATGCTGCCTAACATTCCAACAGAATTCCAGAGTCCATCCCCAGGGGTCATGTTTACAGCCACCAGAACTGTACTCTCAGTAGTGAAGCACATCCTAATCTCTGCCTGATCCCTCACAGCTCAAGCATTCCGTGTCACAGATGGAACAGACAAAGCTGAGCATATCCATAAACTCAAAGAGCACATGACAAATGTATTGACTAAACTGTCAAACAAAGTTCACAATATCACACAAGAACTCTTAGCAAAAAGAAAGCAAGCAACTAACAAAGAAATACTTATCACCTGCTTACAATGCAAGTGTAACATATATATATATATATATATATCAACAGAAGTGAAGTATTAATTCTGTGTTGTGCCATGCAAGTGAGAGCAGAGAGACTTGCCAATCTACACCTTTGCTGCCAAAAAAAAAAAAACAACCCCTGCAAAAAGACATGACCTCTTCTCCATTCTATTTCTTCCGTAGAATTTACAAAAAATATTAATGTGAAAAGGAACAGCAGCTCTAACAGCTGCCAAGCCTCTGCAGGCAGTAATATCATTAACGGCATTTTGTCCTTGGGAAAGCAACACTTCCAGTTAGAGCATTTAGAGCATCTCCAGCTTTTTCAGACTTGTGAGATCACACCGTACCCATCAGCTTCTTTCACCTTTTTTCTTCAAATATTAAACCTAATAAACAACACAGAACACGACAGCTGAGGCTGGCAGGAATAAGCAGCTCAGCACTGAGTGCAAGGCACACCCACAAAAAATGCCTGGTTTCAGCTGTGTGGCCAATCCAGCTGCTTCACTCCATCCATAGCTGTTCTACTTACCGTTACTTTTAGTTAATTTCCCAGGACGGTATTTAATTACTTACACAGTTTTGGAAAGCTGCTCATAAACAATTCCTCACAGTAGCTCCTGTTCATAACTTCTAAGGTTGTCCTCCCTGTGATTACCTCAAATTCTCTTTTTATTAAAAGCAGGCTGTTACCAAAATTATCTATCTTGACTGCTACAAAGATAAGGCAACAAACATGGCTTAGATGCAGAACTAAATCGTGTCTCTGAAAGAAAAATCTTGGTCTAGACAACTCACTTGTTTAACTTAAGCACTAAATGCAGTATGATTTTATTCTTAAGCATGTGAGTGCCTTTTTGGATAACCTATTCTGATTTAGACCTGAATGAATAAACACAGAATTCAAACTGCTGCTGCATTTTTATTCATCTAACCAAAAATTCACTTTCAAAACACAATCCCTAGGCAAAAAGGAACAAATCCAGAACAGCGAGCAACTTCATACTCAGCAAGAATTCATGATCTTATTTACAGCCATTGTTTCCAAGAGGTCATACATAATAACGGCAGGATTTGCAAAGCTGAAATGGTTTGGGTAGAGTATATTCTTCCAATTGCATTTGCAGTTCCACATTTCTGGCTCCTACATGTTTGAGGACAATCACAAAACAAAGCTCTGCTTGCTGAACTAACAAGTTACTGACCACAGTGATAACCCAACCCGTAGGAATGGGACTCAAAGCTACAGCTGGTTACTTTATCTCAAGGCTATAGTAAAAAACATGTTTTGTTATCACAGCTTAACTTACAGACAAGTAAATCAGTGTGCTTCAGCAACTTATTTTCTGCTTGCATGCCCATATGCAAAAGTCCATTTTATTTTCAAGAGCTGAGGAACCTAAACTATATTTTTAAACTAAGTGATTCCAGCTTTCAAATACTTCAGTACCATTGTCTACTTGCACAACAGAAGCCAAAATAACCTTGTTTCTTATGCCTTGCTGCCGCAGGAAACATTAAACAGTGTCCTTTGTCATATTTCAGGGAATCAGTGTACATAAACGTCTCATTCTGGCAGGATCTGATGTTCAATAACTTGTCAATACAGATGTTTGAACAATAAAGAGCCACTGAAGCAAGACAGCCCTATCAGTAGCACTATTGATAACATTTCTTACAATTTACATCACTTTGCACTATTAGCTGGTAAGTGGGTACAAGAGTTTCAATAAATAAAAAGTAAAGCGGTTATATGACTTACACACATTATTAAAAATTCCAAATCCTGCAGTGGAAGGGAGCAGAAAGAAAATTACTTCCCAGATTCCTTGGGGTCACGACAGTTAGTGGGAGCATATTTCTTCTTTTTTTCAATCATAATGTATTTTCCATTCCCCCCAAGTGAGTTATGATTAACGTTCCTTTCTCCATCTCTAAAGCTAACTTCGCACCTTTTCACATCCCACTACATTTTCTTTGAGACATTACTTCACTTTAATTTGTGAGAACATTACAAATTAATATCAATGACAGTGCTATTGTGCAAGGGCAGACATACCTTTCTGTACAGCTAGCTGCAGTGTTCGAGAAATACCCCGAGCTCTCTCATCTACGTGATGCTACTGCTGTTACAGTGCTCCTGCAGCCAATTTGCAGATTTAATTCCACTTAGAAGCTATTGCACTGAGGGCTCCGACCTGGATGCTTCATGTATTTTGGACCAGGTCAAAACACAAAGTGACACTACTCACTACTTGCTATACTCCATCTCCTCCTGCTCCAGCAGGTTCAGCTCCTCATCTGTCTCAGTGTTTCACCACACTTATCACTGGATGCAGCATTACACTGTTGTAACCAAAATGTTAGTTATAAACAAGCTATATCATTTTACAACAGAAATGGAAGCTACAGCCAAACTTCCCTTTAATAAAAAGGTATTTAAGTCCCATACACTGCATTTGAAATATTAAGTAAATTATATTTCACGAAGAGAAAAAACATATTATTAAAGCTTTGCTGGGTGCACAGAAGTATTATCTATGCATTCATTCAAAATAGGAGCCTCATAAAAAATTCACATCAGTGAAATGGCTTAGTGCAGCACTTCAGAGCCACCTCTTTAATTATACATGATCACATGGCTACCTGCATGAAACACTCCTAAAGATACTTAGGAAGCATTTCATACCTGATTTCACAGGCTGCACTATTGATCAAACAACCTGGTATTCATGAAAGCATGAAGTCTGTAACTGTCCAAAGACAGGTGGTGATAAAAGAATATGAACATACTATCTAACCCAGAACCAAAGCAGCATGGGGCAGACGTGGCAGATAACAGTCAACTGAAGCACACTTGACAAACATCATACGGTATACATTTGAACTGGCACACAGGTTTTATCAGCAGGCATCCAGACAGTATTACAGGCTACAATAATGAAAGTTCATTGCATAACTCAAGTAACTGACCCTTGAACTTACTGTTTTACCATTATTATTACTCCAGGATCACTCAACTCTCCTCATTTTCATCTCAGACAAGAATAAGGGAAAGTGTTTATGGAGTCCAGTAAAATACATTTTCAAAGTTAAGAGTTTTCAGGCAACCTACGTCTACTCACAGCAACAATACACTCATGAAAAGACAAAGATGGATGGATCGAGCGGATAAAGTCAAAACCATAATGCATTACATCAGGTGAAGTTAATTTTGTACAATCACTTTATGGCTAGACATTCTGGAGTCAATAAGGACAATCAAGAATAAAACTTACAGTCACATAAACTTATCATTGTCACTTATCCTACCTTGCTCTTCCTTTTACTTACTACACACAATTATTGCAGCCTCCATTTATGCTCAATTCTTACAGCATTATCTGTATCAAGTTTGGGCCTTGTAGAACCCTACCAGTGTGCCTGTGGTGTCATGGAGTCTGCCTAACTCTGCAGGAGAGGTGTTTCACTCTATTGACTATTACCTTATATCAACTTTTTTTTGTTGCTGTTAAATTCCCATTCAAGTAACACTCGATTTTAAGCATACTTGAGATTTCAGGAAAAGTCATGTAACGACATTAGGTATTGTTCTATTATTCCCCTAAGTTCAAGTGCTATTTTGCACTTCATCTGCAGATCAGTTGCACTGGAAAAGTCAAGTGTATCTGTTGCTTTTTTTTCTCTTTAGGTCTCAAAACACAAGTTGTGACAAAATGGTAGCAAGTTAAAGCCTTTAACAACAGCATTCCTTTTTCACCACTAGATGTATAAGCAAAAATCAAGAAACAAAGAGAGACCAACTTACTGTGCAGCTCACGATGTATCACATCTACCAGGTTTGGTTCGTCCCCCCACCAGAATATCCACAGTTCCTTACAATCCGGTTTGACGTCTCGGCGCCACACACAGAGCAAGTTGGCCTGCAAGCAGCGGATGAAGCTGAGCAGAATTGGATCATCCTGTGCTGGGGCTGAGATGATAGGGCCACAGTCCCCATGACCTTCAAAATTGTACCTACGCCATTTGATGCCTGTGAGTTCAGCCTAGGGAAAGGAGAAAAAAAGCCATTAAATCACCTCATTTCAGAACTTGGTTGTATTTATAATATTGTTTCATTTTTGTTGTTAATTCCTAGAATTTAGCTCTAAGCAGCCAAAGCTAAAAACTCCTATTTTCCACTTTCTCTGCCAAGAAAAAAATCAAAACGATTTTAGAAACTGTACTGAATAGAAACCTGGCTTATCCCTGCATTTAAGTTTCTCCCACAATAGACTTATTTCCAGAATTTCTAACCCTACTGTCATCTTACTGTAATCCAACTGGTTAAAAACAAAATAAAAGCCAAGGATGGAGAATAAGGCCCATTCCCCTCTGCCGGTGAAACGATTCCAGCGTCAGCCAGAAGTGGAAGCATCAAAGCCATAAGCAGAAAGCACTACGAGATGTCAGAAAACAGCAGACTTACAGGAAATAGCGAAGAAATTACTTTCATTTGTTGATGTTGGAAGTGTGATATATATACCTTTTATTTTGCTTAGGTGACCAGATGTGAAGCAAGAACAGCTGCCATTTACTTTTTCTCCACCCGAGAACATTGTATTAACCACAAAAGAAGAACAGGAAGATGGCTGCCCAGGCTTCTGGGGAAGAAGTTGTTCTGCAGAGGGCAAACATCTGAAGGAATGCAGGTATTGCACTGCACAGCAAAGTGAAAACAGCTGCCAAAGAGAAAGAAGCCGAAGTACTCAAACCATGGAGGAGCTGGTACCTGGAACCAGGATAGCAGAGCTAGTCCTCTTTTTTTTTTTTTTTTTTCTTTTTTTTTTTTTCTTTTCCCCCTTTTCGCCTTTAATAGCAGAGACTCCAAGCTGTCATACATCTTGTTTCTGAAATCATTGGGTGCTACCTGTCTGTCTCCTGCCCTGCCCATTGCACTCCTCTCCCCCTGCCTGCCAAGACCACAGGCCCAGAGCCTGTCCAAGGCACAAGCAGGACTCTCACCTCCCCCACAGCCAACCCAGCACGAGCACATTACCAAGGAGAAGAGCAGAACATACGCGCTCCATGTTCACAGTGGGCTCGTATTCTAGTTCTTAACCATGTTACCACATTCTCACTGCTGTTATTACCTTTACTGCTTCACTGAAAGCATTCACACCCTTCACTCTGTAGCTCAGAAATAGCCGGTGTGCTCAGTCCCCAAGTGGTCCTACAGGAAAAGCCAGCAGGCCTACACAGCAAGCTGCAGGAGCTCCAAGCCAGCCACTGCTCCTCCAACAGGGCACGTTGCTGCCAGGCAGGAGAGGAAAGGCACAGCGGTGGGAGCACTGCCTGCAGGAGTGGGGTGATGACCCCACACCGAGCTACGTCTGCACAGTAAGCATTCCTCTCCTCTCTCTGGGCACTACCTATGAGAATGTAGACAGAGCTCACAGAATCACCAAGGTTGGAAAAGACTTCTAAGATCATCCAGTCCAACCATCCACTTGTCACCAATGCTTCCCACTAAACCACGTCCCTCAACACAATGTCTAAATGTTTCTTGAACACAAAGAAAAGGGGTCAAGATTTATCCTAAAGAAAACAAAAAGACTGCAAATCACGCAGTGCTCCTCCTTTCACTCTGCGCATGGCAGTTCAGGCTACTGCCTCCAGCACTCCTACAAAAGCCACACTACATTCCCCATATGGAAGGCTCTCCATCTTCAAGTCCACGCACCTACTTCATTGCCCATCCTCAAAGTGCTGGGGAGCAATGGGAGAGCAGGTCAGAAGATATGCACAGCACACACGCCATGTTACTAGCACAAAGAAAGCAAATAGGAGAGCAGGAGGACAAGGAAAAGGCAAGGGCAAAAATCTATTTTTTCCACACTAGGATGCAGTGTAGTGCTGGAATACTTCATACATGACATAATACTCTAAAAGAAAGTACTTACACATGCTTCTCCAAAACGTCTACATCTGTTCTACAGGGATCCCTATCTACAGCATAGAAAAGGAACATGTGGAGTTTCTGAAACAGCACAGCAAATATCATCAGAGATCACAAAGCCTCAGAGATCAGTGCCAGCACAGGGAAGCCAAGGAAAAACCACGTTAAGTGTTTCTATGCTGCCATCCACCAGGAACACACAATAGAAGGATGACAAAAAAAAACAAAAACAAGTTACTCAATAGCAGCACGTTTGGTCAGCACAGCCATAACCAGAGATCAGCTGCAGAAGCAGTGGGCACATTCTTACATACACAGCTTCTGGGTGCCCAGAGAGACCCAGAATAGCACCCAGCACTCTCCATCCATAGCAGAGATGAAATATCTCCAGAAAGAAAAGTGCACAGAAGCCACCAGAGCCCCAACTGATTTAACATCACAGCAACACGCATTGGGAGCAATCCTGCAGGCTGAGAGGTACAGGCAATGACCCAAGCTGGCAATGAGTGCCCACATGAGCAACAAGTCCCAGGAAAAGGCAGAGAAGTTTGGGAGATGCTGAGGTTGGCATCTTAAAGTAATATCTCAGACATCTCCTGGTCAAAGCAGGAAAGCCTGTCTGGTGCATTTATTTGGATGTGTCCTTCTGTTTAAATCTGTACTAGGTGAGCACTGATACTCATCCTCTCAGAACTTCTGGAGTTTGCCCCATGTTAACTACAACTGAATTAAGAAAAAATCTAAATACAGAAGTAGTACACAAGAGAAGATGGCAGCAGGCAGCATACATCTTGTGCCTCTACAGGCAGTTTTCTATTAACACTAACACCACCGAGGTACCTGCACCCTTATTGAGGCTCTTAATATTCACTTATTTAAACCAGCATTAGTCTCCAGTTCTAAGCCCTCCATCTGAGGCTGGGCATTACAACCCAGACCGCCCATGGCTCTGGAGACAGAATGGAAAAACATCCGCGGTCAGCAGTGCAGATGGGGCACGAGGGAAAGGCACAGCTGAGTGCAGCAGGGGGTCCCCTTAGGGACAGCCCTCATCACACAGAGCAGGAATTACACTCTGTGCAGAAGCTGCTGATCGCCTTGGGGCAGCACAAGCGAGCAGTGCTGCCAAAAGCAGGCATGGCCTTCCCATCAGCCTGCGCCTGGCTTCGCCCCATCCTGCTTTACGGCGGTGCTGCTATCTGCATGCGCTCATAACCAGAGGGAGCTGACTAAAAATCAGAAGCATTTATTGAACAGTTTTTCCCCTCCACTCAGATCAGTCCTTAAGCCAGGTTCATTAAATAGCCAGGGAAATGCCTACACCATTAAGACAGGACAGCAGAGAGGGTCAGGGAGGGCAGCGCTGCTGCAGGTTTCAAGCAGCCCAAGGCAGGCACTGATACCAGCAGCCCTGGTTTCTGTCTGAGCACAGAACTGTGAACGTGCAGCATTTTGCTCACAACTGTTTAGAAATGAATGCAGGATAAAGCAAGGATCCTGCCAGGTGATGCAATCTATTGTGTTTCTTGCACCTTCTCCCACATGCAGTTTCAGCTTATTACAGTTGTTATAATTTTCTTAACACTAAAAATCAGGACAAAGAAGGAACTTAGGAATACTTACGATTAACCAATATTGTTAGTAAATCACGTGATATGCAAAAGACTGTTTGCTTTGTAAGGGAACGTATGTTTTGGAGGGCTGTGCTGTAAAGGGTCCAACTCAACCAATTTAAAAAAAATAAAATCAACAGCAGTTGGACACAGAATGAAGAGTTTGTGAGAAGGCTGTTCTGCATGTGCCAGGCCAAGCCTGTAAGGAAACAACGAGATCAGACCTCTGTCTAACAACAACATCCAAATCTTCAACATTCAGCTTGCAACACAGAATTCCCAAGACACCAAAGATCTGGTTCTGATATAACTAAAGGCAGCTATTGGAGTAAGAGTGTCAGCATTCAAACCCAATATTCCACGGAGGCAACTGAACACATTCGAAACATACCCAAGAAATAGGTGGTAATGAGAACACAGCCATGTCAATGCTTTCATTCACTAACATGGCCAGAGCGCCACACACGGCCCTTGGCAAAGCAGGAGAACACAGGCTTCCCTCTTTGTGGGTGACTGCCTTAATCACTGCACTCTGCAGGGCAAAACAGCTTCAAATAGAACAAAAAAAAAAAAAAAAGATACCCCCTATATACACAAGGGAGAAGAGATACAGAAAGCAAATTTACACCTTCTCTGCAGCCATTACTCTGCAGTCCTAAATACAGACAACACCTCCATGCGATCTGCAGCAGCTGAGGGCTGGAGCCATTTTAACTCCAAGACAGCATTCAGCTCTGTAAATCCCTAGTAGAGATAAAACCTAAGCTCTGATTCCTTCCCCTCCCCTCAGGCTTAAATCAGAACAACAGGCAGGCAGGGTCTTCTGCTGATCTCATACTGCTCAGATTGGCAGAGTTTCGGCTGCTAAAAAATCACAATTCCCCAGCAACATTTCACACGGCACAACTTGATTCTGGCACACTCCCAGCAACCCTGAGGATTTAATTAGTGCTGTGTAGCCACTGTGACTATTTTCCTCTTCTGCAGTCCTTGCAGATGGAACACAAACAAAACGATCTTCTGCCACCTCTTTCTCGTGCTCATCGCCATCTAATGCTTTTTCCCACAAGATGTAGATAGTCCAAACCATAAACCAATTCTAAATTAACCTCCCAGAAGACTTAAGAAAGTCCACCTGTTCTATCGCAGAGCTTGGACAGAACGCAGCAAGAGCAGCAGAAGGCTTCCAAAACCTTGCGTTTGGGCACGCTAAGCATACAGCAGAGCTTTCAGATGAAGTTATATAACCACATAGCTTTTTCCACCCATTTGTGCTATACGAAGCAGGAAAAAAAGCCAAGGCAGATTCAAGCCCCAGAATGTGGGAGATCAGCGCTCCAGAGCCTCCAAAGCAGGATGGACGTACAGAAACGGAGACAAAGATCTACAGAACAGGCATGGAAGACCCTCGAAGAGAAGCAGAGCCCAGCCCTCAGCAATGCCCCGACCTCCTTCAGTCCGACTCTGCTCAGGTCATTTCTATCCCTCTCAATTCTCTGATTCAAAGAGGAAAAAGAAAAGGTCACTAAAATACTTCCCAACTACCTGTCTAAATGGCACTTCTACAAACAAGTTACTGTCAGCCTGAGGGACTATAAAAAAAAAATCCTTTTTTGTAAAAAAAAGATGCTAAGGTGTCCAGGGTATCTCAGGATCCTGATTTATTTCCTAGCCTCTTGAGGTGGCTGAAATCTAAACCATTTCTCTAGTCTCAATTTTTGCTTACTTTTATGTCAAACTGCACTTGACGAGTGTTTTTAATCTACAATTTATGCTTTGAATTGGAACACAGAAAATGTAAGTGTCTCAAATATATTTGCCAATTTTATAAGTCGCATCTTAGAGAGCTCCATTCAAGTAAGTAGCTGTGCTGAAGCCACTGGAGACTCATACTAAGGACTACTCACAGGAGGAGAAATCTGCATAAGAAAGCCCTTAGTTCATAGTCCAGGAATTTAAACTGTAGTTAAAGGTGCCATGGGAATTACACCACCATTTTAATTAAATGCTATAAGATCTTGCAGACAGATTCAAGATTAGCACCATCTGTTTTGGTTCTGAGTGTTCCATTTCACTACATCATTCTCACACAGCAACAAAATATCATTTCACACTCTACTCAGCCATTCAAACACCAGATAACATTTAAGTCATCCCCACTATGAAGGGAGGACCGAACAAGGCGATATAGCAACCTGTGCTTATGGGGGGGTGAACAGCACACACTGACAACAACTCCTATCCCCCATTCCCACCTAAATAAAATATTCAGTAACATCTGCTTAAGTCCCTGTCAAGTGGATAGGAAGAACAAAGGCAAAGAAAACACACGTACACCCCAAGGAATGGAGGAGACTGCTTTGCTAAAGGAAACAACTGGGGCAGCAGCACCTCCTCCAGCAAGGAGCCAAGCAGCAGCACACAGCCGTGTGCAGACATTCCCTCCCACCTTTTTTACTTCTGGGTTTTTAACTCTTCCAGTTTAAAAAAAAGACGTAATAATAAAACAAACGTCCTCAACCCCATGCAGTCTCTCAAAATCAGACCATTTACAAAGCTACTTATTACCATTCCCCTTCCATTTGGGAAGAGGAGACAGGTTTGTGCATCCTTCCTGCAGGGCTCATCCCTGCTGCTCCTTTCCCGAGGGAAGCGCACTGTGCTCAATGGGCTGCACTGAGTCCAGAATGGCATCTGCCGGGCACTGACTGGCAGACCAGCCTGAAAAGAACCACATAAACAACGATCTGTACCAAATCTAGTCATGCTTCGAATTCAAAAAAGGAAAAAGACTGGTAGATTAGAAAAAAATAATAGTCTAATACTGAAATGGCATCCTACAGGAATATCACGTTATGCTCGGTGCTCTGAAGAGCAGAACTCAGCTGAGTCCATTTCCTTCAACATGCACCCGCTGGGCAGCAGAACACCACAACAACACATCTGATTTGGTTCCTGCCCTGCCCCAAGGGCACAGTCCAGTGGAGAAGGAACACAGAACAGCCACCAACAATCCTAGAAGAACAAGGATGAACACATCAGCCTCTCTGCCCACCTGTTCTTAAAGCCAGATTGCACCCGAGTGCCCCCACATGCAGCACCAGAGGCCAGCACAGCACCCTGGCCCCACAGCACACAGCCCTGCTCTCTGTACCCCACTGCCACTGCACACAGCTGCCCCAGAGCTGTGTGTGACAAGTGTGCCAGCTCTTATCTCCTCCAGGTAACCAAGATCCTATTATCAGAAGTATTCCTGATAGAGTTCATACCTGGGATCATTTGAGATACTGCATCTTAGTGCTTAAGACCAGAAAAACCAAAATACTTCTAAAAACATCCACACACTCCACACATACCATTATTAAGAGCCACAAACCAACAGTGAGCTATCATGCTTAAGAAGTAAACAGTAGTGACAGGAAGGAAGTTTTTTTCTGTCTCCCAGCTGTCAGCACAATCCCATGTACGAGGGAGAGGAGGCAGCTAGGAAGATTAAGGGATTGTTTCAGAAAACACAAGTCAGAGCAGTCTCAGAAGGAATTTGAGGTGGAAAATATAAAAGGACCCCAGTACAAATGCTCAGGTTTCAGCAGTTCTGGCAGATGTAGGAGCTACCAAAGAAGTTTTGAGTGGCAAGCATAAAAGAATAATCTGATACAAAGGCCCAAATTGCTGATATGTATCCCAAGAGCCATACAATTTCTGGGTTAAGTACCAAAATAAAAGTCTAAAATAAGCCAGCAGAAGGAAGACAAACAGGCACACATACAGGAAGAGCAACAGCACCTTCCTGGAGTCCGATCTCTCAGGCAGCTATAGCCCAGCATCTGCTGAACTGAACTCGTGCTGGAGTGCAAAAATGTGTGAAAATGGAAGGCTAATAAAGCATATGCTAATTGCTAATAAACATTTAAGAAGATTTTTACAAATCAAATAGCTACAGCTCAAGAGAGAAAAGTTCTGCTGCAGATTAACAGCCACTCAAAAGGGAAAAGGAGAGAAGAACACGTTTGCTATTGTAAAAGAGGTCACCTGGAATCAATGTAGAGAAAAGTGTTTCACAAGATTTTCCACAGATACTAAAATGAAGGAGGAGACTAGCAAACTGACAGAATCTGCTTACAAAATTGAGATGGAAGGATAAGAGCCCATTGCAAAGAACTTAAAATTGCACACCATGGAAGAAATCAAGCCAGCATGTGAAATTCAGCATAGATAAACATGACATAAATCAAGGGTGTAGGCACACAAACAAGAAAAACAGAACAAAAGGAATTTGTGCAAGACAACCTTCAGGCTCCATCAAGATCTCCTCAGTGCAGTGAATGGCTTTAGTTAACAAAGCTCCAGCCACGAGCAGACCCAGCAGCACTCAGCACGCAGCTCTCAGCATGGCTCTCCAGCTCCTCTCTGCAGGAAGGCTGCACCATGTTCATCAGACAGATCTGAGAGGATAACGTGTAAACCTGGCCGGTGGCCAAAGGGCAGAGATTCAGCCACTACCTGAAAAGATGCTCTCAAGTCAGAGATACTAAAGATATGACAGCAATATCTTCTCAAGTAAGCGTGCTACTGAAACCCAGGGGGCACACACCTGCACACACCTGTTCCTTCTGCTCCACGGGCCCTTGCAGATCCATGAACTGTAAGCAGCCACGCTAGAGTCATCATCAGCGTGAGAAAGGAAAATTGAAAAGCCCATTTCAACAACAAAACAGGTGCTGAATAGGTAGGAAGACAGCTCTCATTGGATGCTACTGGACAAGATCTACCTATATCCACGGAGAACTTACTGACCCACGTAAAACAAAAGCAGACAAAAGCACTCAAAAACAAGACATGGTGAGTTTTGCTTCTGTTTTGGGTGTTTTTATGCAATAGAGAGGAAGAAGTAGAACGATTACCTATGTCAGAACTGAACAAGGAGCATAAATACAGATACACCACTGTATGCTGCAAAATGTCTGCAAGCAAAATGTCTCCTCTGAGAAGAGACAGAAGGAACTGAATACCCTATTTCAACTTGAACAGCCCTAGGGTTAGGCACTTACTAATGTGTAATCCAGCTCCTCTGACAGCTTGTAAAATTCTCCTTTAGTGGTTCATGTCCTTAAACAAGAACTTGTGGTAACTTCTCCCTAATATTGTGTTCCCTGAACTTCTGCAGGTCAGCCTATGGCTGCAATTACACCGAGCAGGCTAAAGAAACCACAGAGTTCCACAATGCTCCGACCAGCTCCTTCACGAGGGGAATCAACTGTATTTTAACTTCTGACTAGATAGCTGAGAACAGAGAAAATGAAAACCATCACTGAGCTTTTCCATCACTTCTAACAGCACAGAAATCAAACCCACGTGCAATGGACTGGCAAAGAATCCTTCCCCTCACTCTGAACGATCAGGTCTGCAGTCCCCTTCAAAAAGCCATCACCAGCACTAAGGAACTGCCCATGTTCCAAATTAAAAAACAAAACAGAGAAGTTATCCAGTGTATTCAAAAAAGAAAGCAGAACACATGTCAACAGCCACAGAGAGCCAAATTACAAGCAAATACGAAAGTGAAGGATTCTTCTCTCTTCCTTCAACTTTTTATTTTTAACTGAAGGAAGGAAATATCAAACATCAGAGTCTTACAATGGACTATCAGATGTTTCCCAAACAGAGTAATCTAACACATGAGCAGTAAAAAAAAAAAAAAAAAGGGGGGGGGGAGGAGGAGAGGAAATAACAACCAAATTAGAGTAAACTTTGGCCCACTGAGTTCAGGAATGCAATTCCTTTCCTTCCTTTATGCAGAAAATAAAAAAATAAATCTGCACCGGGAGCTCAGAACACTGTCACACACCACCACCAAGCACTATGGCTGTGGGAACAGCAGCTCAGGGATTGCTCCATGCACGAGCAGCACCCACAGCCCGACCCACACTGCACCCTGACAGCCCCGCATGGCACCAACGCCAGCAGGAGCACCAAGCAGAGCCCCTCTTGTTAAGCTGCCTGCCAAAACCCCTTAAAAAAGGAAAACCAGGAAAAATACCCCACACCTCTCTCAAGAACTCTTTTATACAAATCTCCTTAACATAGAAAGTACAGATAAATCCACTACATGACTGGTCATGCAGGTTCCTTTTGCCAGTTTTCTTACTGTCACTCCTGCACACACATGAAGCCAGCACCTCCTCCCAGAAGGAAATTCACAGAACTCAAAATGTTATTTAAAGACAAAATTTGATAATCAGAAACATTGGGCAAACTCAGGATAAGGTAACTTAACCAATTAGCTTCCTCTGTCAGCAAATAAATTGTTTTCTGTATAAAAGTGTTGGCACGGTTACTACAAGGCATTCCTGGAAAGGATTTTATAGCTTCTCCAGAGTCAGCTACAAGTTGTGGAACACAGCAGACATGCAGGAGCTGAGACTTACAAGAACCCACCAGCAAGAGACTGCAGCTATACGAAACAGGCTCAATGCTTCTCAGCAAACCAGAGGCTCCAATGAGGAAAATATCGTGGTTTTATACTGTCTCAAAGTAATACATTACCAAAAAGCAGGAGGTTTTCAATGCCTGGATCAGTAGTACAGAAGAGTTTTCCTATAAATTTTCTTTTCAATCCACTGTCCTGTCAAAATACTGTATTTTGTGGGCAAACACGGCGCTATAAGAACAGTCAACAAGGCAACGTCTGCAGCACAAGTCTCTTAAAACTAAAGGATGAATTAAATAAAGTTGTACTGAATGAGCTTTCAGTCTCCTCTCCACTCCAGCCACTCATACCCAGCTTCAATCTGTGCTGCTGCCTGAACGTGAGGGGTGACAAGGAAATGAGGGGTGCAGTGCTGGGGGGGTGAGAGGGGACAGGAGTTCCGTGATGCAGGTGTACATGGGAGCCGAGTCCTGCCATGGGCAGTAGGGCAGGGAAAGGAACACAGGGAGGGAAAAAGCACCCCTTCTTCCTGTAATGTCTTTGTCTTGTCATAGAAAGCTAAGAGCAGTACACAGCACTGCCACAGGGGCTTATAAAAGAAAGCAGAGGAAAGTTCCTACTGAAAAGTGATACAGAAATGTGTGTTATTTTAAATAAAAACCTTAACTGGTGAGGACTGTCCATTTTTCTCCAGTTTTGTATGATTAAATCCAAACCTTGGCACGGGGACGAGGTATTTGCATGTTTGACCTCGTTGATGTAAATATTGCCCAGAGGCACATTAGGCAGCAGCAGCACCATAAAACTTCCTGTTTCAAAGAAACAAAAGAGAGAATGCCACCAAGCACTCAAATCACATTTCCATACACATTATTGCGATTCTGCTCAGGAAAGTGAACGAAGCCACAAATTAGCAGTGAGTACAGAAGAAGCACACAGCTCACACAGAGACACAGAACAGTAGAGGAACACAGAGATTTCAAAGAGTGTAATGCTATACTGGTCAGCCCCAAAGACACCCCCCTACCCGTGCTACTGGGCTGCCTGCAGGCAGCACACTCACAAGATTAAGAAAACTGCTATGCGGCTCTACAAACCTCTGAGCGTGCAGGCATAAAGTGGTAACATTCCTGCATTAGGAAGGAACAATTAGGAAAAAAAAAAAAAAAAAGCACAATGAGAATTACTTGTTAGTATTGGGTGGCACTGGCCTCTGCAGGAGATAGCACGCAGTCAATGCAGAATGAAAAATAAAAGGCGGAGAAGGAACAGGACCAAAGCCTCTGGAAGCAAAATCACAGTAACCAGAAGAGATGGAGCAGTAAGGGAAGAATGCAGAAGAGCAGAATGGTCCCAGTGACAGGATGAGAGAAAACTGCAGCAGCACTCCTGATGTGAGCAGGGATGTGTTCAGCAGAAGGATGCTGTCCTGACCAAGGAGGTACACATGAGGTGAGCGGGTTCCCTGCAGGGAGCAAGGGAGATAGGAGACAAGGTGGAAAGTTCTCACCCCATAACCAGAAAGCTTATCAAGCAGGCCTAAATGTTTAACTTCTTACAAGCATGCCATTCCAGTCACACTGATACCTCCAAGCATTTACAGAAGAGCTATCTACACCCCCACACCAAAGGGATAATTATGAATACTTAAAAAAAAAAAAAAAAAAAAAAAAAAGAAATCCATAAAAAGTCTCTCCATCCAGTGACCAAAGGCAATTAATTCAGCAGTCAGCAGATACAGCTCACAAAAGTTTCCCCCCTAAAATTCAAAGATTTCCATTTCTATAGATTTCTTCAAGACAATTGCATTGCGAAGAAGGAAAACAATAGCAGAAAGCTTCACATACAGCATTGAAAAGTTCCTCCTTTTAAAAATACTTCCAGATGAGGAAGTGCTCTCAGAAGCAGAGAATGGGGAAAAAAAAAAAAAAAAAGACTCGATCAAAATGTTTTTGATAACTAGGGTTGAGATATCAGTACTGCACAATTACATAGAACAACCCAGAAATACTGTATCTTTTCAGCCAGGATAAGTAAAGTTACAATTTTTGATGAGCAGTTGTTTTTGCTTGTTTTATAACAAACACATCAGCCTAATAATTGAGTATTTTCTTATGTCCACATTCATGGCAGCTCCCTCCCCAGGGCCCAGTGCTGTCACCAGCAGCAGAACGTGGTCATTGGGAAGGCTCACAGCTGCAGGAGATGTGCACGTTCAGAAGCTAAGCAGGATTTCATAGAGCCTCACTCAGAGGCTTCCCATCTGCCGGCCCAGGTCTTTGGTCCCGAGCTGCAAATGTAACTCCTACACACTCGATTTCTGTGTGCTGCACACAGAAAAAGTTACTTACCTAACTCAGTCATTAATTCCACTCCCAAAGGTGAGCAAGTTGGATGTGGCACACTTTGGATGCTGCTCTGTCCCAATCTCTTTAAAAATCTGCATTCATTTTGTTTAAACTCACACCTGAATAGGCTCTGTGGAACTCCTGAACGCTCTCTGACTGCTTTCCAAAAAGATTTTGAAGGGAACTTTTCCACTTCCATCCCATTACCCAATAAAATTCAGGATAAAAGGTAACTAAAGAATCAAATACTGACAGAAAATTCAACAAGTTAAGTCCATTCCTTGAATATATCTATGTAAATTCACACCTACATAAAGCCTAAAGCAGCAATATACAGACCACAACGTGACACAGCCACAGAACAGCCTGCTGCTGGGATAATCCGGTGAGCAGGGCCAGGTTAATTTACTACTGCCTATGGATTTGGTTGTGCAATCAACTGTTTACTATGAAGTCTTTTACTGACAATTACGCAAGGTACCAAAGGGTGCCTCTACAGCACTCTTCAAGATGCCTTGAAAACCCTTAAAGGAGATATTTCAAATGTCATTTCAGACTCCCTTGGATCCTTTCAGTTTCACTACTAAAATGGCAGCAAGTCTCACTGATGGAAGACAACAACTTCTGCTCTGTTTGGGAACTAGAAGCAGAACCCCAGTGACCCTCAGGGTGTATAAATTCGCATTGGAAGGTGAGGTGGAGCAGAGACAAACTCCTGCCAGTCAGACCTCTCCTGTAGCAGGCTCCTGTGTGAAAGCATTTAAACACCTGCTCACAACCTCTTTGACAGTAGATTCTACGAAGCATTATATAAATACGTGTCACTTTCCAAGCACAAAACCAAGTCCTTTCCAGGCTGAAGACTCCTACAGCATCCAGTCTTTCATCACACAAAAGCTGTTCCAAATTTGCAGTCGCTCCTGAACACCCTTGGCTCCATTCTTCCTCCTGGCCCAGCAGACATTATGCAACCTCAGCCCAGTTTTGCAGGGCTGTCTCGTGCCTCCTGATCCACCACTGCAGTAAAGCAAAAGAATCATAGAATCACAGCCTTTATCATCACAGAAATGGCCTGGGTTGAAAAGGACCATAATGATCATCTAGTTTCAATCCCCTGCTGTGTGCAGGGTCACCAACCAGCAGCCCAGGCTGCCCAGAGCCACATCCAGCCTGGCCTTGAATGCCTGCAGGGATGGGGCACCCACAACATTTTCCAGAATGTCTTTGACTGTCCTGATAATATTAGTTTCAATTGGCCATGCAAGCTAAGAGCCCCACGTTCCCTACACGCCTTCACCTCCATACCATCAGCCCTTACTCAGAGGAAAAAAAATAAAATCAAATTAATTTCAGTACAACTACTTTTATGATACAGGATTATTCACAGTCTTATTATTGACAGTCTGCCAGCTGGGCTGAAGTTTCAGTACAAAGGGCATTACTTCAGAACATGTGGCCTCTAACTAGTTATTAGCCAACACTCGGTATTTAAATAAACTGCCCCTAAACAATTGCTTTTTAGGCACTGCTGACAAACAGGCGTTCTTCTCCAGCAGCAGAATTTTGACTACTGCTGCAGAAACAGAGTTAGGACAAATACAACTCCTTCTATTGCTCTGCAGGAGACAACAGATTTCAGACGTGTGCTGTTAATGAGCACGGCCATCAACCTGCCAGGCACCACAGGATGGACAGGTTGCCATCCGAGGCATGTTCTGTGACCCTCATAATGCCTTACTAAGAAACGCTTTATGTTTAGGGCAGACACTGAGGTTTCCTTCTGCCTGCCTGACCAAACAGACACATTCACTTTCCACAATGGCTCTACTTCCTGTGTCAGCACAGCACAACACGGAGAGCAGCCCCTCATGCCATGCCTGAACACCACTGCAGGTGCCAGACATCGCTTCTGGCACCGGCATGATCAGAGCTCGTTTTATAACCTTAAGACAATGGCGTCCCCTCAGGTGACATATTTTAAACTAAGAGCCTCTACGCATTCAGGGCATCACTGACGAAACATAACCAGTTACTAGAAAGCTTTAAAAAAAAATCTTTTTCATGACAGCAAGATACTTTCAAAAATGTTTCCCCAAGAAGATCCAAACAAACAGCAGTGCCTACCATCTCTCTAAAGACCGTCTACAGCTGACAGACAAACAAGCTGGAAATGATGGGTTGCCAAACGCCCCAAAGCCACTGCCAACCTCAGGCACACAGCACAGTCCTGCTCCTCTGGCACAGGAGCTGCTGTTCCTCCTAAGACAAAGGGAATGTTTGTGGGAAGGAACGTTGCTCCAACACAAGCAAACAGAAGTACTATTTCTGAACTGTCATTCTCCAGGCAAGAACATTACTTTTTGATTCAAGCATGAACTGTAACACTCAGTGTCTAATGGCAGAATGGGTTTCAGACAGCTCAGTAATTCACCTCACTCCTACGGGATGAATGAGTTCCCATCAACAGCTGATTCATTTGTGCATGTTTCTGTTCTGTTACACTGGAAGAGTAAATGATGAGCAAAACTTCCTCCAATTAGCAATCCCTACTACTGTACCTTTAGCACTTTGTAAGTTTTTACATGAATATGACAATTTGAGGTTATAAGGTCAGTTCTGTTGGCCACAGACTCCCAGTCCCTATTTCCTTCCTTGGTATCCTTCACTGATACATAAACCATAACAAAATACCAATTCAACTGAAAACAAATCACACCGATAGTTACTGCATTTACATATGTATATAGAAGTATATATAAAATGGATATTTTTCTTTTTTTGCAAGTAGACCATGAAAATAATGAAATCATTACAGTTGGATGCATAATACCACATTACAAGTATGGATACTTTCCACAAAATTACATGAGAAAAGAAGAGATTCACACATTAAACTCATAATTATTATGAAGCCCACCTGTGATCTGATGGGATCACAGCCCTATTTCAAAAGTTCCCATTCCCCTGCCCAGCAGGGAGAAACACAAAGCAGATAGACCAAGCTGCAGTCACTACGAAGTAACCTCATATTATGATGTATGCTAATTGCATGCCAACCTTTTTTTTTTTTTTTTAAACCAAAAGCAGACCTGCAGTTTGCAACCACATAAAGTTACACACCTCAAAAGTAATCAGTTTTCCATGAATAAATGGGGATCTCACAGCTCCTTCCATAAAGCAGAGAGCACTCCGTTCCTCTGTCCATCCGTACAGCCGTTTCCCTCATGCTCACCATTTTTCCTTCACATGTAAGAGCAGGACATTCAAAGTCATTGCAACAGCTCCTGCACCTCTGCACACACAGCACCGCTTCCTACACGCAGTTACGGCTCAGAGAGCACTGCCAAGGAAAAGCCCATGCACAAGGCCAGGTGATGGAACAGTTCATGAGAAAGCCAAAATTAGTCTAGCATTGATTCTCACAGAAGGAGCTCCGGGCTTGTTTCCCAGCAGCTGAGCTCTGAGGGCTCCTGCCCCACATTCTCCATAGATATGGACAAAAAAACAAATAAATGCAACAAAATAACAGAGAAGCAAGCAGACAGAGGCAAAACAACCAACACAGGGCTTTACAGAAAGGTAAAACGACCTCAAACAAAAAGATCATTCACATTTCCAGTCCGTTTTTTTCTTTCCTTTCCTTCTCGCAAGACAGCCAACAGCACCCTCCTCCTTTCTGCTGGAAATGAGATGCCACCAGGAGCCACCTCCAGGGCTCACAAGGGGAAGGACCCAACACCCCCTCCATCCCCACCCCGCACCACGCATTCCCATGCACACACCAAGCCCCCCCCACCCCTCCTGGTTGCCAGGCTCCCCAGCACGGCTTGCCCAGCCGGGGCAGGGGCTGTGGGCAGCAGGTGCACAGCCTGCTGGTAAACTGGCTTCCAATGGACGCTGCCCCTGAGTGGAAACAGTCTTGATACATTTAGACCATGCACCCCGCGCTGGCCAAAACCGATAGCGTAATTCCCGCACCATTAAAGCGAACAATCAATCCAAGTACAAAAGTTGCCAATTACCAACGATACAGAAATACATCATCAATGCTATCCGGCAGACAACAACATCTTCGTTTGTTTCTCTCCAGAGAAGGAATAAACGATTATTTCTGCACCCGCCGTGTCTCGGGGAAGGCTCTGTGCCAGGCGCGGCCGTACCGGGAGCCGACTGAGATCCGCGCAGCGCCCCGCGCCCGCCCGCTGCCGCCTTACCGTGCCGCCGTCATCGCGCACAGAGCAGCCCCGGCCCGGGGGCACCGAGCGGAGCCGCGCACGGAGCGACACGGCCGCGGGGAGCCGCGCCGGGGGAGGGGCCAGCGGAGGAGCAGCCCCACGGCCCGGGCTATAAAGCCCCCGGCAGCCGCACCCGGCGCCAAACCCGCAGCGCCCGGTTCGAGCCGCCGTCCCTGCCCTCCTTTCCCCCCTCCCCACCTCCTCGGGCACTCACCAGCGAGAAGAGGTTGGAGTGGCAGTCCTCCAGGCTGGCCCCGTTCGCCACCCAGTTGGCCGCTGCAGTCATGATCCTCGGCGAGCCCCAGCGCGGGGCATGTCTGGGGAGCGGGGCCCGGCGACGGGGGGAGGCTGCGGGGGCTGCCGGCCGCTGCCCGCTGCCCCGGGAGCTCCGCTGTGCCGGCGGGCGGGGGGCGGCGGCCGCTCAGGCGGCTCCGGCGGGGGCTCGATCCGACGGGGGCCGCTCAGCAGGCGGCGGCGGCGGGGGGCGGCCCTCCCGCGGGCCTCCAGGCCGCCTCAGCGCCGCGGAGGAGGAGGAGGAGAAGGGGAGGAGGGGGTGGGGGGCCCGGGGCCCTTCTTCCGCGTCCAGCGCCGGCCCCCCCGGCCGCGGCGGGGCTCGGGGCTCCTCCCGCGGTCCGGCGGCGATCCCTGCGGGGCGGGGGAGGGCCGAGGGCAGTGGCGGCGGCGGGCGGGGGGCGCTGTGCGGAGCCCGTGTCCCTCCCCGCCCCGCCCGGCCGCCCCTCGCTGCTGCCGCCGCTGGCGGTGGGTGGATGGTGTTTTCCTTCTCCTCCTCCTCCTCCTCCTGCCGCTGCCGCCGCCGCCGCCGCCGCCGCCTTGTTTACGCTCCGTGCGGGTCTCCCGGTGCTGCGGGAGGCGGGCGGCGGCCCGGGCCCGGAGAGGGAGCGCTGTCCGTGCCCGTCCTCGCCCCCCTCCGCCTGGCGCTGCCCGCACGGCGGCCCCGCTCACCCGCTCCTCCTCACACACTCGCCTCTGCCTCTCTCCACTCTGACAGCAATGGCGGCCGCCAGCCGCAGCTCGCTTCGCCATTGGCCGGCGCCTCCCCATGTGACTCGCGGCGGAGGGCGGGGGCAAAGCGTCGGGGCTCCCCCCGGCCCCTCCCTCCTCCGTCGCGAAGAACCTCCGGGCCGCGGGGGGCGCTGCGCGCTGCCGGCCGTCAGCGGGGCCGGGGGGAAGTTGGTGGGCGCCGCCCTGAGAGGGCTGCGGGGCGGGCGGGCGGAGCGCGCTGCGGGTTGGATTCCGTGCCGCCTCTTCCAGCCGGCGGGGTCCGGCAGCGCCTGCGGACTCCGCGAACCGTTTCACAGAGCAGGAACGCATTGGCAGCCCCGATGTGCCGGGTCTGCTGTAATGCTTCATCCGGGCCCTTTGGGAGCTGCCTTCCCGTGCACCTGGGAGCTGCCGGCCCGCACCGTGACTGCCCCGACATTGGGCGGCACTCCAAGCCTGGGGCAGCACGCGTACGGAGATCTGCGTCGTGGGCAAAAAGCTCTCTGTGCCTCGTGGCAGCTTTCCTTATCGTGGGTTTAATCTTACTTAGGCTTTTTTTTTTTTTTTTTCAATTCACTTTGCTTTGCAATAAATTAAGAAGATTAGCATCTATTCTAATGACGGAATGGAGTTTGGATTTACCTCACAGTAACAGATCTCTGACAGAAACATCGCTGCCGTTTACCTAAATTGCGCACGCAGTGTGAGAGACTTTGGGCCCAACGTTCCCACCCAGCCCAACGTTCTCCCCTGGACAAGTGCAATTCATCACATCCTGTTCATGTGGTGTCACAAGCACTGCCACTGCATCACTGTTTCCAAAGACCGTTTCAATATCCATGTTGGATTACAGATGAAAATTGCTTATTTCTTCAAACTTACCAGATGGACACACAAACTCTAGACTTATGCTAGGGAGAGACTTTCACCTTCCTTTGGTTTAGGAGACGAAGAGGTGTTGGGAAAGACCTGAGCTGGTAGGCAGCAAAGCTGACAAAGTACTCAGACTGTTTGAGTAGGTGCTTCCGCATGCTGGGATCCAGAACCAGGAAAGTAGAGTACTTGGGGCCATGTTATCTCTGTTACTTTTAGAAACAACTCTGGCAAACAGAGAACACAATGTGACACTCATTAATACATTAAGCAACATGTATTAACCAAGAAAGGCTGAAAAACCAAAGTTACAGCCTCAGCTATCCATCCCATCATTAAATAACGCCTAGGGTACAACAAACAGTTCTATAAAGAACGTGTTATATTTCAGGAATAAAATAAAACCCCTTATAATAATTTTTCTAAAAATCTTATGAAAATACTTTGAAATTGAGGATCCCATTATTACTTATCCCAGAAATCTAACCACAGTGTGCAGAATTAGACACTGCAGAAGAGTGCATTTGTGTTTCTCCATGTACTGCTCACCCTCCAAACAGTTTACCCATTGGTCAGCATTTCTGCTCTGGATCTTCCAGGTAGAGATGGAATTTGCTCGTGATCTCAAGACAACAAACACTGGAGCCTTACATATTATTCAAATCCATTTTCATGGGGAGAAATTTTAATGTACTCCCACTCTGCTGCTTTTTTTTCAGGGTTCTTATGAAAGCTGGCAACTCTTTAAACTACAAGGCTTTTTGTGTAGCTGCATTACCCTTAATGGGTACAAGGGAACGTTGTGAAGTTGAAGAGCTGCTGCTTGCATTGCAAAGCTTACATTGTTTTAAACTGGAAAAAAAAAAAAAAGATAACATCTCTCTTACTATTTTACCAGTTACTTGACTTCATATTATGTTCAACTGTCACAGACAAGAAATATTTACAGTCCAATCATCCACAGCTCCCAATCAGGAAAGCTCCCATGCTGTCTTCAAACAATAGTGCTACTTAAAACAGAAATTGTTCCACTTGCAAATATCACATACAGGTACAAGTGACACTTGCTCATGCGTCATTATCCTGGATGGTATGTGGTGGAACGTGTTTCCCAGCTCAGGGTATTCAAGTTTTATTCCCTCTTTTCTTTTAGTGCCTTTTAAAAACTCATCAATGAACATAAACTCTAACAACTGGTTTTCCGCTTTAACCAAATAACTGTTTTTCAGTCCCAGCAAGATACAGAAACTTTGTAATTAATTCTGCTGGTGCAATCATTTGCAAGCTGCGGGACTAAACCCTGAAGTTTCCAGGCTCCCAGGGCCCAGCTTGGCCTTCACCACACAAGTTCCATAAGCTCTCAGAACCGGTTACCTGTCCTTACAGACACCTTCCAAAATCACATCGGTAGGCAGGAGTGTTTCATTCTAAAGCAGTTTACCTAGACCTGCAGTAATGATCAAACCTGTTCTTCCAGGAGGACAGCTCAGAGATTCCCAGACTTTGGTTTCGCCAGCAGGTGTTGCTTCTGTTTCAAACTAAACATGGGGGAAGAGACAAAGGTGTCAAGAGGCCAAAGCAAAGCTAGAATTTGTCACGCAATTGCTTGGTTTTATTTTGTCTTAAAGCATGTCAACTTTGCTGTGTTTTTAAGCACCTCCAATCTATGACAAGAACAGTACTTGAGAAACCCAGCTGTCCTGAGTGCTGCGTTGAGGCAGGGCTCTCCTGACTGGCTGTGGGGGGTTGGCACTTCTTACAACAGAAGCAGAACTGGAGGTCAGCCAGCTTTTGTCAGTGTCAAAAAGAAGAAGTGTTTGACATTTCAGTTCAAATGTAACTTATTTCTAGGTAAAACAAAGGCTTAGAAGACCAAGTTGTAAAAGAACTCACCTCTCAGTTGCTGTTGTCTTTACGATCACTATTGCCAAGAGGCAGGCACACATTTCTAAAGGAGAAAGTGCCCTAAACCAAACTGAAATACAACAATGGTGGCTATATTCACGATTCTGTGTAATTCTACTTCTTGTCATTCCCCAGTTTTCTTAGAAATTAGCTTCTTCCCTGGCATCCGGGTACTACAAAGGCACAATCAATACAAATTACTTCAAAAAGGCAATGAAAATCAATAAGAGAAAGATAATCTTGTATTTCTCTGCTCACATTCTATTTTTTAGTCTTACACCATAATAAAGATAAATCTATATGGACTTTGCTTATCTAAAGGACTGTAAAAACTAAGGGTTGCAAGCTTTTCATATGGGTAATTTAAAGTTTATTTTAAAACTGTGTATCCTTGTGTTTGTATCTTAACCTCCATGGAATAAAGTCAGAGCTTGCTCATTTTATCTGGGGGTCTTGAGGAAAAGTTTCAGGTAAAGTGTGATCATTTTTAGTGTTCAGCTGAAAAAGCAGGCAGTTGTTTTTAAAAAAAAATGTTCCTAATTTTTCATTCTGAGACTTCATCTGAGATAGACACCATAGTTATTCACTGGAATAAATTCCAGCTTTTGCAGTGTAAGTAATGATTGTCTCATATTTAATTTAATGTCGTTTTCACATTTTCTCACATTTTCCTTTTCAGACCCCCACAATACCCATTAATGAAAAGGATAGGATGGAAGTGAATGATGAGACCCAAATTATGAACATAATACAAGCCAATGTACCCTACCCTGCCATGAGATGCTCTTAAATAAACTCTACTCAAGATAGTAATTTCATTGAGGAATACTGAAACTCAAAGAATTGTACAAGTTTGTTGTCCATGATTCATGCATTTTGTTATTGCATAGTTTTGCAATACAGAGCAGCCACACAGCAAATTTTGGACATGTTTCCAGTAGGCTCATTGTCTACTTTTTATGAGGTTCATGCATCTCTTGAGCGTTATTTAATTCATTCAATAATTACATTTTTTTGTCCAAGTGGTTATGAATAAGAACATATAATTGTTTTGTTTTTAAACCCAATGTCTTTGGTTTCTTCTACAAAGTCAAGTCTTAAAAGAAGGAAAAGAGTTCATAGACATAAAGAAATTAACAGTATTTTGTTTTAATAAAAAAAAATTAAAAATCATACAGTAAATCCATGCAAAATAGTTCTTTTGGATATTTAAAAAACATTAATCATCGATAGATTGCCTGTTAACTAACTTGTTAATGGTATTAAGATAAGGGCTGGCTACATCAGTAACTCTTTGCGAAGACAAAAAAATTACCCCAGTTTTACAACAAGATATCATGCCTCTGAAGGAATTCCTATTTCTCCCTATAAGGAAAATAAATACATCAGGGAAAGGATTGTTTGTAGAGAAGTAATTCATGAAGCCCATAGTTTAAGAAATTAGTGATTAGACTGTAGACCGAATTAGTCATCTCTGTTCTCCACCATTATCAGTAAACGCTGCAGGATAAATCTAGGCAGTCTGCTTACAGCCAACTCTAACTGCAGTGATAGCTATAGAAACTAGGTATATTTTTAGTCAAAATGAGTAACAGATTATTTTATCATGCACAAAAGCAGGACAACTGCATCCCACATGACTCCAAACCTCCCCAGCTGACACTGCTGAGATTTTTACAGTGTTACAGCTCCCCAGTATTTACACATTGCCCTTCGGCAATCAACAGAAGCAAGGATGAGCTGCTGGGACTTCGAGAGGCTTCTGTTCCTTTTCCCCATCTCTAGAAGTGATGCCAGGCCCCAAGGTAGCTACACTGCAGGAAGAGTGATATTCCTGCGCATAGGGGTAGCTTCACTTGACTCAATCTGTTGATGCTACCAGCATTACCTCCATGACTAAACATCCCACCCAGCTGTGTCAGCGTTAGGATTTGGGGGGAGTTCTGAGAAGCATGCACATGGCAGAGGCCAATGTTTTGACATATCTCTGACAGTTATGCACAAGGGAATTCCCTGGAATGTACTTCTCTGTGAGAATACTGCGGTAAATTCACCTATCAAGGAGCAGTTTGAGGAAGGATTAATGACCTGGAAAGCCAGTCTGGGGAATTTTTTTTTTGCACCTACAAGATAATATTTAAAGAAATCCAACTGCTGTGGAGAACTCAGATTAATAGAAGGTCGTGTCATTTGCAAAGAGAGAAGAGAAAAAGAAAAGGATTAATAGCAGAGTTATATTGGCAGGAATGAGACATCACACTTACTCAGATAGCAGAAGGAAATCTGTACACGGAGTTAAAAGAAAGTGCTTATATATTTTTGTCAAGAACCAGAGGAATTTTCTTAGCAGCTCCTTGTTTTCTGGACTGGAAGAGAAGCAGCAAAGGAAGCAGGGCAGGCCAGAGGAGCCCAGATAAGGTCTTTCAGTGTTGAGAAGGGGAAGAGGCCATCTCTTACTGCAACAAATAAAACAGCAGCAGAAGCAGAGAAAGAACAGTGACCGATGTATGAACAGAGGAATGAATGGAGAAAGAAAGGATGGCACCAAAGGTTAGTTATAATGAGCAATCCTAATGGCACGGTGCCTTTAGCAGGGACAGAAGTGAAGGGGCAGGATCAAAAAATTGCTTAACTTGGTCATGTGAAGTTTAAATGGCCAGCAAACAACTCAAGAACATACAAGGAAGTTCTTTAAAATGTGGCTATGGATGGAAGGAGAAAACCAGTTCAGGAGCAGAGCAGTAAACTGACTTCTTTCCCATGTCACGGTGGTATTCAGATGACATTTCAGGTATAACTGGAAGGGCTGAATTGAAACCACAGCCAAATACAAACCGTTACTCTCAAGAAAACTCAATGCTCACAATAAAAGTTGTTAAAAATGGTAATAAATAAGATTAATAATTAAAGCTTTAGGCAGCCCTATACATGACAGCCTGTTTGAGAGTTAAGATACTACTGAACTGGTAGCAACTTTTCACTTCTTTCACTTTTTTTTTTTTTTTTAAATCATGAGAACTTTTCATATGTGATACAAGCCTCTGAGAACCTGACACGTGAGTGGTGGAAATCTCCACAGAAAGTGAATTGGCCAACAGGATCTTACACAGGCAGCTACCAAAGGAAGACAAAAGAGTGTGTTTATTTTTAGTTGGTGATAAAGAACAATTTTGTGCACCAGCATGCCCTGCTGGTTTCTGTGAGACACGGCTGAAAAGCCTCATTTAAATATTCTGTAGGATTGAAGTAAATGAGCTATTTGGAGAGACAGAAAGAAGAAAATGACGACTGAAACTATTCAGGAATGGAGCAAAATAGCAAATATTTTTAATTGCAAATTACTTTTGAACTCAAAGAGGAAAGAATTGTGATGTCTGCTAGATACCTTGCATTATGAATAAATATACCTGAGTCTCTGAAGGATTGAATAATCTAAGATGAATCTCCTACAAGCCCTCCAGGCAAAGAGTGGGCCTGTTGGGTCATGGTTTCATACCATCAAAGAGATAGATTTCATCTTCAGATGTTGTTGTGCTCGCTTGGTAAGAATTCAGCTTATTAAGAGGTGTGAAATAAGATACAGGGTAAAAATACTACCAGAGAATATTTTTTAAAAAAAGATTTAAGGCTAAAAGGCAAAGTAAACATGGAAATAACATTTGGCAAACACATTCTGAGAAGAAAACTCTGAGTTTATTTACTGGAATAGATTGCAGGGTAACTGGGTGGGTGCTCAGCACTCTGACCCTGGAAGCAGCCAGTCAGGCAACACCCCATGCTGCACATGTGGAATGCACAGCTTTTGGCATGGGAGCTCAAACATTAGATCTGGCCCATAAATCTGAGTACAGTTTTCTGTGTTTAAGAATCTTATTTTATCTGGCTTAAAGTCCTCTTCCCCTTTGGCATTAGAAGATACTTAGGGCTGTTAAAACAAAAATTGCAAAATACTGCCCTGAAATGCATATGGACTTGTTCTGCCAAGCACACAAGTTTTATCCCACAGCTAGAAAATTAAAAAAAAAAAAAAAAAAGGGAAGGGAAGGGAAGAAGAAAAGAAAGAAGGATGGATGGAAAAGAAACAAGGAAATAAAGGGGGGAGAGAGAAAAGGAATGAGGAAGCAAATAGTATTTATTTTTTTATTTTTAATTTAATTTAACTTTAATTCTGAAAATCATTTTGTTTTACAGAAAAAGACAACACAAAGCTTTTGTACCTGAAGCCCCAAGAAACCTTAGTTTTTTCCTTAAGTCATGTTCAAATTCTGCTACAATAAAGAGGAATGAAAAATACATATCTTGTGGTCGGTGACCACTGACCACACAATGTCTGAACCAGTGCAGCTCTTGTGGGTTTCTACTGTTCGGCTCCAGTTACCTTCTAGCTCTTCTCCTTTCAATATACATTCCTCTTTTTCTAGAAATATCATCTCTCTTGTTGCAAATGGTGTAATTGTGAATAAAAGCATCTGTGAGCTTGACTGCAACACATCCTTGCAGTTGGCTATTTTGATTGTACTCTGGTGTAAACACTTCCACAACATGCAAGAAAGAAAACCAAGATCCTTTAGAAGACAGAAAAAACAGGGTATCCACTCAGTGGAAGTACTTCATAACCCTTTTATATGGGGAGATACGGAAACAGTCACCAAACTGAAAACGTACCACGAACTCTTCTAGACAACAGCTCTGCAGCTTCTGGCCTTCAGCAGCACCCAGATTATTTGTAAGCAAGGAGTACCTCCTAGGATCTCTCCACCACTCATACTCAAGTCATTACTTCATCTGAATTGCAATCTTTCCTCTTTTCTTCCCTGTAGATTTGTTTTTTTTTTGTCTTGCTATTAAAAATATACCTTCTTACAGCCCTCCAGCTTCAGTACCTGTAGGCCTCTCAGGCCACAAGGTTATGTTGCAAACTGGTGTGAAAAGAAAACATGAAATAAGTTTTGGATTTACAAAGCAGCGTGCAGTTGTTCCTGAACAAAATGAAGTGGCTGAAAATGTGGTGAGGTGAACCAGTTTAAAGTAGATGTCGTGGTCACGGACTTCAGCATTTAATGAGAGATTGAGGTTCTGATTTATATCCCCAAACATCAGATCATCTGAACACTGACAAAGCCAGTCTGTCACCAGTGTACTGACAAAAATGCAAAGCCTATGTCCACACACTTCTCTTGGCAGACACATATATTGCAGTATCTATAATGATCTCTGTATTATTCACAGTTTACGCCTATTCTCCCTTTGTGCTTCCCTGCCTCCACCTCGACCCAAAACAACTGGGCAGGACCCACTGGGGGCCCATGAGTTACACTGAGAGAATAAGAAATGTTCTGATTTGTGCTCTTTTACCTCTCTCACCTCATTGAGCCTGAGTTCTGGAACCTGAGTCTCAAGACATCTTTTTGGCTGCAAAGCTGTCACGTTCACTTACAGCTCAGCTGTCAGACAAACAAGCCAGAGCCCATAGTAACGTGCAGCTAAATTCTGTCTTCAAACCATACATAAACTGTATTTTTAATAGGAAATGAAACTCACAAAAAGTGAGACTTGCTCTGTGAAAGATCCAACTACCAAAATAATTTACTGGATATCTTTGATGTTCATTTCCTTCGGTTGTAAGCATTTGGTGATCTATCATCTGCAGATAAATGTGCTGAAAACTTTTGCTGAAATGAGGAGTATGAATAAAAGAACGAGAGGCACACAACTTGCACAGATGCCCTGTGCAGACTTCCCTATTTCCAAGTCCTACAAATGAAACAACTCAATCCTCTCTGATTTTAAGGTTTCACAAACCCTACACTTGAAAAGGAATCACAAAGGAAATCTTATTTTACTACCACTCCTACTACCAACAGCTTACAAGACGAGTCTTAGATGAAACTGTACTCATTGGTGATAAAATTTTTCAACTGCTTTTGATTTAATTGCTCAGGAAACCAGCCATGGCTTGCAGTGATGGTTTAATGGGAACCCATCTTTCAGTCTGCCAGGCAAGCTTTGAGATATCTGTTCACCCTGCTTCTCTGCAGGGCACTGAATACTGCTTTTATGGATTTTTCTGATGAAAGCTACTTATCTCAGGAAGGAATTGAAATGGTTGTCTTTATTTGACATGTGATGAAATGAATTTTACAGTAATATTTATTGTTTCCCTATATGAAGACTGAAGCCCTTTGGCCTCATTTAAGACATATAATAAAACTAATACCTTCATATCAGCTCCATTGGTAATTTTTGCTGAAAACTCTTAGAGATTTTATGCAGAAAAGGGCTCAAATGTGAATGGATTTGCAAAACCAGATGGAAAGAGTAACAAAGACTGGGTTACAGCAGCATTTGCTTTCTGGTGCCCTCCATCTTGTGCTTTACATTCCCCTGTCCCCCTATCCATGTTGACTAAAAGCAGTAGTTTGCATTAGAAACTGCAGTTTCTAAAAGCTGTAGGTGATTTTGTTCTCATCTAATCCAGGACAACCTTTGGCTTCCTGGCACATGGACACAGCTTGGGCAAAGATCACCTCTGCTGATTCAAACAAACTCCTCAACTGATGTTAGGAAACACTCAGTGTTTGTACTTGCTTTATTCAGGCTTTTTGGATACAGCTTTATTCTCGGATAATTTTTTTTCAGTTAGAAGTACCTTGAGTGTTACTAATAGAGATCTTTGTAAATGATTGACAAAGCTAGAAGTTAAAGTACACAGCAGTGTCTAAAATCTGCTCTAGCACTCCAGCTAATACAGTACTTGACAAAACACATTTCGTATTCCAAAAACATATTTGGAAGAAATATTTTTGCATAAAATCTAAAGTAAAACCACAGCTACTTTACTTGAGGAAAATGAGAAACTTAGGTATAAAAATGCCACTGAATCTCTAATTCGTCTTTCAATATTAGCCCACAGTGAGTGAATGCAGATCACTGTCCTTCCTGCTAATGCTGTGAATACAGTAACTCTTCAGTAAAGTTCAAGAAGATGCAGAGCCCTGAACTGCAGGCTGATGGAAGATAGGGCCACAAAATGATCTGAAGGCTGCAGAGCACCTCCTGTGAAGAAAGGCTGAGAGAATTGGGCTTGTTCATCCTAGAGAGGTGTCTTGGGAGACCACATTGTGACCTTCCAGTACTTGAAGGGAGCTTACGAGCAGGAGTGGGACTGATTTTTACATGGTCTGACAGTGATAGGACAAGGGGGAATGGCTTTGAACTAAAAGACTGTGGTTAGATTTTAGGAAGAAATTCTTCACTGAGAGGGTAGTAACACACTAAAACAGGTTGTCCACAGGGGTTGTGGATGCCCCAGCCCTGGAGGCATTCAAGGCCAGGCTGGATTGGCCCTGGGCAGCCTGGTCTGGTGTTGGCAATACTGCCCATGGCAGGGGGTTGGAATTAGATGATCTTTAAGGTCCCCTCCAACCTAAGCCATTCTGTGATTCTACATTTCAGTGATAAGACAGCAAAATTGAAGAAAGTAATTGGGAGCACGAAATCTGGAGATCATTTGTAGCATTATTCTCAAGTCTCTTTGTGGCTTTAGGGAAGTCAGCTGGCTTCTGGATGTCTGTCTGCACTATGGGCCAAATATTTTTGGTAATACTTGCAGATTTCAAGTGAAGAATTACACTAGTGCTGTAAAAAGTTATTCCAGAATTCTATTTTTGAAGCTACGATTCTGTTTGTGTGCCAAAATGCAATTTGTAACTGAGGAGCCAGCAGCCCTCATCCATCAGTTTTCAGAGGCTGTGCTTACGCTGCCTAGCTTGCTTCTGCCACAGTCTCATCCCTCAGGTCCAGTTCTCCAATGAGGCACCTGCTGTGTGCTGCTGTGTGCTCTGGCTGTAGCCTGCTCAGACAGCCAGCTTCCTGCCAGGGGCATCTTGGCACAGGGTGGGCATCAATACTCAGACTCTGCCCCTCAGGCAATCAGGGCACAAGTTGCTGGAAGCGTTGGCTGTGAGAGCTCAAGCCTGCATTCAGGAGGTATTGAAATCAACAGGATTCCTTTAGGTTCAGCTTTCAAGTATAATATGAGCTGTGCCACTTTATCTGTGTACAAACTTTACATCTGAACAGATGGAAAATCACTTTTGCATTATGTGTGTCAAAAATTTGCAAAAAATAGAAGTATCCTGTACCGATTCTGATGTTCCACCTTACTTGAGAGCCCACTTTCAATAATGTACTTGGAACATCACTGCAAAGTCAAACAAAGGCACAACAGCCTGAGCCAGAAGTGCTGCACATATCAAACCTAGTGTCTGGTCAACAGTATTCCTTCAGACAGGGGCTGTAAGTGGTGGGCAGAAATACATCCCAAACTGTGCTATCAGAATAGCTCCTGTCTCTTACAATTACCTCTACGTGGAGATGTCTGCCAAACCCTTCCCAGTGGACATATGGGCTCAGCAGGTAGGAACTGGCTGAAAGTGCTCTTCTTGCACTGACGTCAGTGGGAGAAGCACGACTGAACCCAGCTCTCATGAAATTAAACGTTACCTGACCACTGCCTCTTTTTCAGCCTGGCCCAGCTTTCTCCACAGCTTCCTGAGAAATCCTCACGCTTTTTCATCCAAATAGGAAGAGCCTTTACAGTTGATTAGAAGATAACACCAGTCAGCTTCTGCTAATTATTTGTATTTTTGCTTAACGCTTATAAATCTACTTGTTCAGGTATTATTACAAGCTAATATTTGCTTGTAAGATGCATTAGTCATTACAATTAGCAAGTAGAAATAGATTAGTCATGCGCAAACAATCTCATAAATGAAGTCTTTATGCCCCCCTTGGGGATGGAAAGGAAGGGAATTTGAGACCTTTATGATTACCAAGGGAAACCTGAGTTGTCTCTTCTATTCACATCATTGTTTCAGGATTTTCTGTGGTGTGAGTAGACTGGATGCGGGCCTTCAAAGCCCAGCAGTGCTGCTGGAAGCTGTGATGGGGATTTAATAAAAGCCATCAAGTGACACCTTTTCCAAGGACAACTAGTCAGCACTTCTGAAATAAGCATCTTTTTTTTTTTCTTTCAAAAATCTTTTCAGTTAACACATGTGCTTTTCTGTGCCTGGGAGAAACCTTACTTTCACATGTAGCAGCAAACAGGAACATTTAATGAAACCTGGGGTTTCTGTCGCCCTGAGAAAGGGAGACTGAAGATCCCCAAACCTGAAGCAACACAGACAGGGAGGGCACCAAAGGCAATGCAGGCGTGTGACCACAGGTGTGCAGACCGAATATCTTTCCGCAGGGCTCCACCCGCAGAAATCCATGATGCAGCCAGAAGCTTCCAGAAGTACCTCCCGAGGCAATGAACCGATTGGAAATGCTGGTCCCCACATCTACTTACATGCAGCACAGAAAGAGTGGGTCTGTAGAAGCCGCTGCTTTTCGCTCCATTCTGCACTGGCTTTTCATTACATCACTGCTTCCCGTTCCTTTCCAACTCGATTGGGTGCTCCCAAGAGCTCTCTTGTTTCTGTGTACACAACATCTCCTAAAAAGTCATTTAAAAATAAGATTAAGTCAATGCATAAGGCCATTTATAAATTAAAAAGCGGAGTCGTTCCATTAAGTAAATTTAACAGCAGCACTAATATAATACTTTCTTCGCTGCTCACATCACTCTCCTGCATGTGGCACAGGTCAGTGAGCTCTCCTGACAGTGAAACATGGCACTCCTCTCCCACCCATGATTTTGCTCTTTGCTATCCTTCATTTGCTTTAATATTTACAACAGGAAAAAAATATATAAAACAACAAATCACCAAAAACCAACGAGCAACTCACAGCTCCTTCCTCGAGGAAATGTTTTGTAAAGAATATGCCAAGCTTCCCAAAAAGGTATCGGGAGCAGAGAGAAAAGGAATGTGTGTTGCTGTGTTGAGGGTGATTACAGAAATAGGTCACATCTTGTATCTGAAAGAAATGGATCACCAGAATCCAGCCCCACCCCCAACGCATCCTGGTCTCCCTCTCGCCACCCCCGTACGCAGTGCTTGAAGCATTCCAACATCCTTGCCAAATTCCCTCACAAATACTTTAATTCTTTACGTGCATGTCTCATTCCATCTGTTCCACATGCTCTTTATGCCATTTACATTCATTGGCAGAAGCTGTGAGATGACACCACACATTAAAAATTTGCTGTGTTTTCAAGCTGCTTGGGTAGACCAGGAGGGAAATGCGGAGCAGCCCGAGGTGAGCGGTTTCTCCTGGAGCCCTGGGTGAACGCAGCCCCCGGGCAAAGTGCAGCGAGCATCACCAGCAGGTTTTCACATCAGCAGGGCTGTACCTGCCAAACGTGCTCCATTATTCCTTTGAGCTCTGGAAGGGAAAAAAAAACAGGCTGTCCTCTGCAGGATTTATGGGGTGACTGCGGGTATGGAGGACTCAGTGCCCAAAGAAGCAACAGAGAAAGGCAAAAGCCATGTGAAGGAGGAATAAAGGAAAGCAGTGCTTGGTGGGAAAGGCAGCGCTGAGCCGTGTGTATTGCTTGGGAATGTTGTTGGTCTGATCCCCCAGCATGGGAGCACAGCACAAAAAGGGGCCCACAGACTCGGAGTCCTCCGTCTCTGCCTTTGGGAAGAACACAGAGTGTCCTGGGCTTGGAGTTACAGCCGGCGCAGCTCCCAGCAGCTGTAACCTGTCACTGATCAATGGGGACCATAGCAGATGGCAGCTGGACACATTTAAGAACAGCTTTCAGGATAAGAATAGTAAAAAAAAAAATCTTTTCAGTTTCAACACAGGTCATTCACAGAACCAAAACCCAATCCGCTATGTGTTTGGCCACATGCCTGAGACTCCCTGTACAAGCTATATGAAAACCTCAGTCTGTAACATTTCCTTTCTATTCTAAGTGCTAGACCCAAACCTTTTCCCCCACCTCCCTAAGAGCAGCTCAAACAAAGACATAAGGAATCTGCACTTAAAGGAACCTATGATGGATGCTAAGAAGCACCACGAAGCCTGGAGCTCAGGCATGTGCTGCCCTGTGGCACTGAGCTGATCCCATTGCACACAGCTGCCCAGCAGCAGGCTGAGCTGCAGGAAATCCATGTAACAAGCACCCATTTCCTAGACCATTCTGCAATCCAATCAATATTATTGAGACATTGTGAAAATACATATTATATTTTGTCTCAGGTCGGTCAAAAGTTCTAACCTTCCCTTTTTCCCAGGCAAGGCACAGCAGCTTGCTCACCTGGCAGGACAGATTTCTCAGTCTTTACCTCCCCATTTTTTCATGTTCCTTTCTTCATCTAATTTCTCCCATCTAGCTTGCATGCTCTACCCAGCACCTTGTTATCTCCCACCCCATCTCTCTCTTTCTTTCCCGTCTGTTATTACTACATTGGCTTTAATGTTTTCCTGCTCCCATTTGTTGCCAAGCTATAGTTTTCAACCGCTGTGAAAACATTTGATTCATAGAGTTCATTGTTTCTCCTGCAAAGGAATCATCATCTAAAATAACCTGCGTATGCTGGAGTAAATGCAGTAAAGAAAAGACTGACATTCCATACTCACTCTCGCAGTTTGAAGCCTCATAGGCTATTGCATAGCAAATGAGAAATAAGAAAGATAAACAAGTGCCACTGCCTGGAATGGGGAAGGAGCTCAAGATAGTCTTCTCAGCATGGCTCTGGATTTTTGGTGCAGGTATTCTCCTGCTGAGGAAGTACAAGGGCTAGGCAGTGCCAAGTCAACACAGAATAGCATGTCTTGGCTTCAGGACCACCTCACACCTTCCTGTTAATTAGCAGAGAAGAATCAAGAGCACGAGGTGCTGGCATCACAGTTAGTTGATTTGAACTAAACCTGAGAGCTATCAGTGTAAATCATCTGACTGGAAAAAAACTGAGGGATACCATGAACCTAGGCTGCTATATGGCTCTGTCTCAGCAGGCACACTTCTCACTGGAGGGTGCCTACAGCCACATGCATGTTCACAACATGCTCTCATGGAGCACGGCAGTCACAAAAGACAACATGCTGCTGAACGGGCTCCCAGCCCTCCAGTGGGAACACAGAGGAGAGCCGTGGCTATGAAGTTCTCCCTTCAGCAAGGCTGTGAACCTCAGACATTGAACGATGGCCTTCGTGGCCACCTTTGCTCAACCCAACCAACAACATTATTCTCAAGTTAGGAACCTAAAGTTTTTCCTCAAGAGAATAATTTCTTAAGATGCTGAGTTAATGTCCCATTTAGCCCAGCAACAAGGAAGTGGGAGACGTCTGCCTGAAGAGGTTCAAACCCACATCTCCCATGAAAATGACCCAACTGTGAAATTACGGGGTATTCCAGGTGAATTGGTTCCCCACCCATCCTTTGATGATAGTCCTGCATGCAGCATAGTGAAAGACACACTGAGCAGAAGAGAAGGAGAATTATTAAAACCATGATCGAGGCACTTATTTCACCTTGTTTCACCACTTACTGCAGTACCTAATGACACCCTGGTCAGCCCTTTGGGAAAGAATGCTGTTTGAACCACAGAATCCCTATTCAGTCCTTCAGTGAATTTCATCGTCTTATGTATCCAATTCACTTACGAGTTAATTTCCCTTTCAGCGTCGTCAGTTCACCTTTTAGATTTTCTTCCCTTTTTTAGCTGCCAATTCTCGTTGCTATTTGCTGCATTATCTCCACATGAGAAAATTTCATCCTTTGCAAGTGCTGTTTGAGTAACAGTGGAGAGAAAGTAATCACACCGTAAGTTCATGGAGGTGTTCAAGGCCAGGTTGGATGGGACCCTTGCAGCCTGGTCTAGTATTAGATATGGAGGTTCGCAGCCCTGCATATGGTTGGGATGTTGGAGCTTGATGATTCTTGAGGTCCTTTCCAACCCAAGCCATTCTATGATTCATTCAGTGTGCTCTCAGGAGGAAGAAAATGGTGAGGATAAGATGCAATAAATGATCAAACTCAGGAAAACCAACCAGATAACTCAGTCCTACTAGAGCCACTCCGCTAGATTTAAGCTGTTCTACATTACAAGAGATTCATTCATTTTACATTTTGCCTTCTTTCAGGCAGATTTGAAATTTCACTTCTTCACTTCATAAAGTATCTCAGAACTACAGCATGTAGTGTATGTATGTATGCATGCATGCTTTCTTATATTAGTTTGTGACCATATATTTGGGGGTGAGAACCACACGAGATTGAAAATACGAGCAGTACCTCATATGCTCTGGTTAAGTTGCCAAGCATGTACCTGGACACACAGAAAAATAAGCAGGGAAAGTTCCTAACACAAGTGTGTCTGCAAAATCACAGTCAATAAAGAACACACTGCCATGTAATAAAGACAGCACTGTGCACTGCCTTTATTGCAAATGTGGCCATATGGAAACAAAGTGTGTGCTTTTGTTCAAGCGTCCAAAGGCTTTTAAAGGAGAAAGAAAACCATCCTTTAAGAACTGTGCTCTCAAAATAATTCTGAGGAAAGAGTAACTGTGGAATAAAATCACCACCCAAACAGCTTATAGGTTCATTAGCACTTCTGTTTCACAGGTGAAATGCCACAAGCAAAGACATGGGAAACAACAAGAGCTGTTATCTTCATCAGTTTAGGGGAGGATCCAGTGTCTGCTGTGGTTTAGAAGCCTTCTAACTATGGGGGAAACTGGTGATGTGCACAGCACGCAGAGCAGAAACAGCAGTGCTCGGTTACCACAGGAGAAACTACAGCAGGGGGAAAGCATGGTAGGTGTTCTCAACAAGCACCCAGCATATGGTGGATTGAATAAAATAATTCAGGGTAGTGATCCCAGTGGGACTCAAGCCAAAAGGGTGAAAGGAAGGGAGCAGGGGGGCGGCCGCACATCCCAGTCGTGATTCAGGAAGTCCTGGAATCCTTCCTGACCCTCGAGGTCGGAATTTCTGACTGCTTCGACTCAGAATAGGAAACTGTATCCTGACTGCCTGCTTCTTTTTATAGAGTAAACTTTATTGCCAACTTCCTTTGGAGCACAAGATTATTCCTCACAGTCCTCGAGCAGCATGCTGATCATAGGACACAAGTGCAAGATCTCTGTTCCCCAAACACAACACAGGCTTTATCCAAAACGAAAACAATAGAACCAAAGCTTGTCTTTATTACCCATCTCAGTAAACACAGTGTGCACTGATGGGTTTTAAAAGCAGCTGGCTAATCTTTCTCCTCCTCCTTCCTCCCCTTTAAACTTGGCCAACATGAAAGGATAGTGATATGGTCCAAGAAATGCTTGCCAGGATGGAGGCTAAATGGGAGATTTCTGTGTAATGCAGTAACAGGCTGCGGATGGGAAACATGCTCAGCAGAGACACTGATCTCAGCGATCTCCACTGATCTCACTGCAGAGGACATGGGATGACCCAGGGTGCTGGGCAACTCAGAGCTGACCGGGGGCATAGGAACTGATGACTTTGCAAGCAGCAGAATATATCCTCTGTGATGTGTTCTAGCTTTCGTGTCAGTTACGCCTTCAAAAGGGTGAAGCATAGAACACTCGATTCCCCTTCATTTAGTAAATGAAAAAGACAATTCGATTCCTTCCACGTTTTCATTGAACAGAGGAGACCAACAACACCTCAATACGACAACAACAAAACCCACAACAGTTATGTAAACAAAGTGGAATACCCACAAACTTCTCTAAGGCTGACCCAGCCCCTCTTCGAAAGAAATGCACCTCCTATATTGAATCAACCTTGATCATTCAATCCCATTGCACCTTACACACAATTTTTTTGAGCGAATGAATGATGCCAGAAGAAGTGATGCTAATTAATTGTTCCTTTTCCTTCTTACTGAGGCTTCTCTTTAAGTCAACGAGAGGGGCAAAGTCAGTGTGCAAGTTCCAGTTGTTGGCATCCAGTCTGGGCTTGAACAAGGCAGAGCTATTAAGTGGCTTGCCCATGGTTACGAAAAATTGATAGAGAAACAACCAAACAGAAAATGTAGAGCCAAGACAGGCACTTACACTGAAAGACTTCATCCAAGGAATGCAAAAATAGCATCTCTTCAAGGAGCAGAATTCCAGACAAAGGTGTATGTGACACTGCGTTTTAAACTGTCTGTTCTGTAAGGAGCTGAACTTCAGGCAGTGAGCAAGTTGTTTCAGTAGTAAGCCAGCAGTGAGACGTTACATCTGTATTCCTATTCTTCCTATATAATAGAAATCGTATGGGCTTATGTTACGTCTGTTTTCCTGAAAGATTTTTATTCTCCTTAATCCCGCCAGTGTTACTGCCATGGGAAACTGCCTGTCTGTTTGAAATTAGGTGAAAGAATCTTCTACTGCCTCAAGAAAACCTAAGTAAGGTTATTAATGTGTATTATTTTCTTTACGTTTTACCACTAAGACCACTATATCTAGCAAATGGACCTGTGAAGACCCATGTTCATGTGTACGGCCTCATAGAACCCAAAGGAGTCTGAAGGTTCTCTGAGCTCATTTCTGTCCTCGCAAGAGCAGAAGTAACATTTCACATACCATTCCCAAAAATGCCAGATTTCTCCAAGCCCCACTGCTTTTCAGGAGAGCGAGGTGCTCAGATCCCAATATTTTTCCATTTTCCCCCCTATATTTTTAATTATTTACCACATCTGGCACAGAAATCTGAACCGGATGCCTTGTCTGCCCCCTACCTTTCCTCAAATATAGTGCTTTAGGGAAGAAACATTTCAAAATGGCTGAATAAATAATTCTGCTGCTGATTACTATCAAAATACATTTCCACTGGGCTCTGTGATTTTTGATTTCTGTTTCATTCTAAGGCACGGACACATGGACATACACGCATCTATTTGTATGACTCTCCAGGCAGAAGAAATCTCAAAACCGATCTGAGTGAGATGGAGAGTATTCCAATTAATATTCAATGCTGCTATTTTACCGGATGTATTCATTCTAATTAGCTGTGATGTAAAGAGAAAATCCTGCTTGCATTGCCTCAAGGCACACAGAAACAGCACTTGGCGTTGGCTTTAGCATATTCTTCCTACACGAGGGAAGAACTTCCCTTCCCCTGTACCAATGCTGACAGGATTCATAGCCTCCTCACCCCGAGGCTCTCCTCCCTGCAGAACACTTTGCACGTGTTCTCACACGTGTGACAGGATGGGTTGGAGGGACAGTGGCAGCTCCAACTGCTCCAGGCTGGCTGCTAGTGGGAGAAGACATGGGCACCTACAAGGCAGCACTACAGGAGACTGGGTAACAGCTCTGCACACAGAGAACAGAAGACAGCCACAGGAGCACACAAACCATCACCAAACCTCCAGCTTCTCCAACAGGCATTTCCCCAAGAAAATTTCCTCCTCGTGTAAGGACCATCTTAAAATAGCTACCAGCAGCCTGACTTCTGTCTTCATCTCAATTTTGGGCCTGGGCATTCAAGGTAAACCAGGGGAATACTCATCCCCACAGCCTGTTCTGCATTGTCTGAGCAGAGCCCATGCACGGAGCTTCCACAGATGCCCATGGAAGTTTTATGCACAAAATGAATGCAGAAAGGCAGCTGAAATCCACTCTGCAGCAAAGGCATCTGCATTGCAGATTGGAGAGGAGAATTTTGCCCTGAGTGCCAAATCTCATCTTTTAAGAGCAAAACTATTTTTGTTTTATACAAGTGCAGAAAACGATCACTTGGGTATTGCTGAACTGAGGACCTGAAAAGCTAAAAGAAAAAAAAGAAGCAACCTTCCAGTCTTTTGGGGAAGTATTTAAAAAAGCTCTTAATTTTTAAAAATTATTTATCAAAACATTTTTGTTTCCACATATTTCTAAGACTGACTGCATATATTTATTTGCTTGCTAGATTTCAAGACGATTTGAAAACTTCAGCTAACGTGCAGGGCTAACTACTCTCTACTGATGTGGTGAAAGACAGAACAGTGAAGGAAGGAGCCATAATAGTCAGCAGAGGTTTTGCTTTGATAGCAGCAGTGGGCAGTCATAGCAGTATAGCAAGGTCTCATTGCAGCTTGGAACATAAAGAGAAGAATGTCTTGTAGAACGGAGATGTTGAAATCTAGGCAAGAAGTTAGATGTGGGTAAGCACTCATTCAAGTTTGGGGAGAAATTTCATTTTTGGCCCATTTGGTCACAAGTGCCATGAGACATTCCAATTCCGTCTTTCCTGCATCTCCTTTCTGAGATGTTTGAATGAGTGGTGGCGAAATACAAAGCTTCCTTGCTCTTCTATTCAAGCACCAGGCAACGCTTTTTCCTTCTCTGCTAATCTTTGCCCCCCTTCCCTCCCGCCTCCGTAGTGATAGATCCAACATGCGGTTTTCTGCCATTTTATAGCCCAGCTTAACTATAGGTTTAAGACTTACTTAGAGCAAGTTTTAACACTTACAAAGAGTAGATACATTTGCTGATACATCCAATGATCTGAAAAATAGGTACTTATGCTCATATAAGAAGTGTAGTGGAAGCTTTGTGTGGAGTTCCAGGTGGAAATGTGTTTCCAATGGCTTAGAGTTAAGCAATGGCTTACAGTGAAGACTGCAGGGATGGAGCAGGAAAGTAGAAGCTTCAGCAGTGTCAGTGACTGCAGGACACAAGAAGAACTCACTCAGGAGATAAACCACTTTTTAGAGTAAAATGGAGTAATTCCATTGGAGAATCTTTAGCCTCAGCTCCCATATTTTGACATGGGAGTCTCTGAGAACAGCAATTAATGACAGTCTGTTCTGCGTACTCATAGCAATGCTTCAGGCACCCTTGCTGCTCATCTTCAGCTTGAATATGGTGGTGGCCTCAGCCGCTACCTGCAAATGACACCTGGTAGATGATATTGTTCACATGTTTGTAAAACCCCGTGTGTGAGCAACCATTTGTGAACACTGTGCCTCTACCTGGGCTCACGAAATCTCAGTGGGTTTTCAGGTAGGCAGTGGAATATGTGAACTGCAGCTCACTCTGGGCTCCGTTCAGCAAAGCAGTGTGTCCAAAACCCAGACCACAGAGCTGAGGAATTCTGCTTCATGTTAGTGCTCAGTGCCAATACTTTCTATAATTCAGACTTCCTTCCCCTACACGCTGTAAGGAAATACACCTCTCAGCAATCCTTGCATTAATCCAGGCCATCTCTGTTACTTTGGATAAAATAGATGATGACTTAATCTGAGATTTGATGTAACAGTAAATGAAAATTGGCCTTGACATCAAAAGCATTTTAGGAGAGGGACATGGTCTTAATTATTGCCCGTAAACAACCCATCCATTCCCTGAAAAAAAAAAAAAAAGGTTTTTAAAAGGACTCAGCCTATAATTTCAGGAGATGGGTCCTGTAATGCTTTCTGCTTGAGCACTTCATATTCTTACAGCCTTTGTCCCTCTTACTTATACCACAAACTGGCAGCTGATGAGCAAACGAGTAAAAGACTCACCTACCGGCCAGGCACTGGTTGTACATCTTTATCCAGGGAAAAAATTACCTCACTGTGCTTCAGAAATCGAAAATGAGGAATAAAAGAAATCTCACTGCCATACTTGTTTTGAACACTGTGTGCATTTCTTGCCCTCCACATTAATACTGTTAGATCATGTTCTTTTTTCACATCAGGTTACAGTACATTTCACTCTGTCAGCATGACATAATTTGCAACAGAGGTGCTATATCTCCCTCGCTGAAATAAAAGATATTTTCATGCTGCTTAACAAAGCTCTGATTCTAATCACGTTCATCCCTGTTTGGTTCTGAAATGTGCTGGAATATTTACATTAAGGAAAACAAAGTGATCTGAGCAGACAATCTGAAAGGGTGAAAACAAGCTTTAAAGATTAAGAACTTAGCTATATAATCAAACCCCTGGGAGGAGAACCTGGTAGAACTTTAAAAGCTGCCATTAAAACTCTTTACTCACAGTAATCTCTCTTTCAAAGATTGAGCAAGGAAGAAAAGGTTTGAATGAGACAAATCAAAATTTAATTACAGTTAAATTACTTAAGAAATACTTACATAGGATTTTGTATTACCCTTTCACTTGGCCAAGGAATGATGGATGCATTATATGCGTTGTGATTCATGAGGGAGGCAATGAGTAAGGAGGTGTGGGGACATTCCTCTCAGCTAATAGCAATTAATGCTTTGAATGGGCTCACTGTCTACCTTTCCACCAGAGCAATATTCAAGATAATTTTAGGAGTGTTTTCTAGTAAATAACGGCCACATTTGCAAAAACTGATGCCTGTAATTGCTATTTGTGCTCTGTATGAAAAGCAACTTGTGAATGAGAACGACCAAATTTATACTCCTGTCACCTGCATGCGTACTGCTGAACTACTTATGAATATGCCACTTTTTTATATAATGGTCCTTAAGAGCTTTATAAGCACCAATTACCTCGTGGTGTAGGGAGCACTGTCCTTGTCTCACACGCACGTTTCACAAGCAAGGACTCCATAGCAGTGACAAAAGCTGTATTAAGCAGATATCTACAGAGAGAGAACGAAAAGAGATGCAAATCCGGAGTATGATGGCTGAAGGGGATGAAATATTCACATGTAACATTCCTCATGTTACGAGGGTGGAGGAAATTAGTTGAAAAACAGACGAAACAAAGATGCACTTTGAGATGTTTCATAACTGGAACTGTGTAATTTATCAATGCAGGATGCATCAGGATTTGAAAGGCTTAAAACATGTAATGGAGGACTGACCCACCAGTTGAAAATGATGCCTTCAGTTTGTCACTCATAGAAAGACATGCTGTAAGCTACCAGTTGCAAGGAAGCAACAGGTTTTACCCTGTATATCACCTAGTTCCAGTTTCCCCAGCACAACTGTCACTGCTTTTATATTACTCAGGAGCCATAAATACACAGAAGACATTCTCAGAGCTTTACAAACAGAGTTTTGACTGAAAGCATGGGGATAGGCAGGGATACATTTAACAAAAGCTCAGAGGGAGGTTTGGATTCTCAATCAGGATGGCTTTGGATTCTGTGTCCTGGGGCAGGAGCAGCCAAAATAACACAGCAATAAGTAATCTGAAATAACAAGGTGATATAACCACTTAAAGAAAAGTATATGGAGCTTCTAGCCCAAAATTCATCTTAAGTCACCTATTGCTAAGTTCTGTATTCTTCACATAGGAATAAAGAATCACCACAGAGCTGTCCAGAAACTTAGACAAACTTCTGGTTTGTAGCGCTTGCATCTCAGGATAGCAAGTCCTCCCTCTCTACTCGCTGCTCTTCAGAGAGGAAGGAAGACACCAGGTCCTGGGGAGAGATGATCCTGAACACTTGGTGTTTGTCACTGAACCCAGCTGACGGCTGCGTCCCCTGCAGGGAAACCCTTCCCGCAGTCCTGTGCCCAGCACTCAGGCAGAAGAAGCCCTCCGACTGCATTCCCCAGCTCAGCCTGAACTTTCGACCCCATTGTATACTCTGATGGCTGGAATCAGCAGGATTATTTCCACGACCTACTTTCCAGTATGTTTTTCTGCTGCGCAGAAGTACGACCCAAGTGCTGCTCAGAGCTGCACAACTGCCACATTAGAACCGGCACATAATGTGACAGTGCTCCTGAACTCTCTGCAGGTACGTGATTACTACTTCAAGAAAACAGTTTTCATTAAAAAGCAAGCTTTCTGCTGCAGGAGGGTCCCCAGACATTGCAGTAAACAGTTTTTGCATGGTTCCTCAAGCTCACCAACCCTGAAATCAGAAAAATGGAGAGACAAAGCCAAAGGGAATTTTCCTAATGGCTTTATTAATTAAACAGATGTTCCTGAGGGATCAGTACGTGCATGCCCTCCTCCAGAAACAAACATATGTTCTGCCTGTGATATACAGCAAGGTAATGCCTACACTGCATCCAGCTTCCAGAACCATGGCTCCTCTATGGCAAGTTATCCCGTCCCAGTGACCTCCAGTCCTTCCCACCATCTGCTGATAGTCATTTTACATTTCAGTCGTCCTCAGATTGCCTCGGCCTTAGAAGTTCATTTCTGAGACATCAAATACTCCAATAAGCAGTGCTGCTCTCCGTGGTCCAACCTTTGGCGATGCATAGATATGAAATTGGTTTATTTAGTCATTGTAAGACTCACCCAGTGTTACAGATACCCTGTAAGGAAGGCAATGTTTCCACACATCTAGACTGCTTTATTTCTGCTGGACTCAACTCCTGAATTCCTTTCACAAACCAGACTGTAAATAATGGATTGTGTCAAGATCCCCAGTGAAATATTACACATTCTGATTCAGCGAGAGCCTGTGGACACTTTACCACACAACTCACTGCCACTCACGCTGTAGGCTAGGAAGCACAGCATGCATGTCACTGCACAGCTCTTTAGGCAGAGAACTGCAGAGTGGCTTGGGTTAGAAGGGCCCTTACAGCCCCCAGCCCCAGTCTCTGCCCTGGGCTGGTTGCCCCCACCAGCTCAAGCTGCCCAGGGTCCATCCATGGCCATGAGCACCACTGGGGATGGGGCACCCACAGCTCTCTGGGCAGCCTGGGCCAGCACCTCACTGCCCTCTGAGTGATGAATTTCTCCTCATATCTAACCTAAATCTCCCCTCTTTTATTTTAAAACCAGTCTTCCTTACCCTAGCACTATCTACCTGTGTAAAAAGTCACTCTCCCTCCTGTTTATAATCTCCCTTCAAGTACTGGAAGTTTGCAATGAGTTCTCCCAGGAGCCTCCTCTTTTCCAGGCTGAACACCCCCAGCTCCCTCAGCCTTTCCTCTTAGAAGAAGTACTCCAACTTCTGAGCATCCTCCTGGTCTTTCTCTGGACCAGCGCCTACAAATCTGCATCCTTCTTGTGCTGGGGCCCCATGCAATACTCCAGATGGGGCCTCGCGAGGGCAGAGCATAGGAGAACAATCCCCTCCCTGGCTGATGCCACCCCTCTGTCAGTGCAGCCCAGGATATTTTTTGCCTTCTGGGCTACAAGAGCACACTACTGCCTCATGTCCAATTTTTCCTCCACCACAGCCCCCAAGCTCTTCTACACTATGAAGGAGTTCTCCCAGACATAATGGGGATCACCCCAACCCCAGTGCAACCTTTTCACCTAGATCAATCCTCTCTGCACCACCCTGCAGGTGTTTAGGAACACGGACTGGGTCCCTGGAGCACCCAGCTCTCAGCCTCTCCTCACAAAGAGATGCTTCAAGACCTCCAGCACCTCGGTGCCCTCCTCTGCACCAGGAGCTTATGGGGAGTTTCCCCATAAAAATCCAATGAGATGACTCAGACTTCACACCCCAATGGGATCACACTCCCCAAAACCCTCTAAATCCTTCACAGGTACCCATTCCAATCTTCAAAATGAGCCAGAAAGGGGAAAAAATACAACACAGAAACATAACTCGAAAACAAGCTTCTCCCCCCTCTTTCTCCTCCCCTCTCCTGAGGCCTTGGTGTTTAACCATGGTGGAGGCCACATCCCAACCACCTCCTACCCACCCCCAGTGTGACACCAGGTTCACAAGGGCAGAGTGGAGGACAATCCCCTCTCTGCCCACCACCACAGTGCTGTTACTGCAGCCCAGGATACAGCTGACCTTCTGGGCTACAAGCACACACTGCTGGCTCACAGCAAGTTTTCTTCACTAGAACTCCTTCTAGTGAAGATCTTTCTCCAAAGGACTGCTCTCAATGAATTCTTCTCCCAATCTGTGGACTTATCTTGGATTGTGCAAGACCTTACACTTGGCCTTTCTGGACCTCATTAGGTTCACGTGGACCCATTTTTCAAGCCTCTGTACGTCCCTCTGGATGGCATCCCTTCCATCTGCAGTGTCAGCTGCACCACTCAATTTGGTGTCATCTGCAAATTACTGAGGGCGCAAGATGAAGATGTTGAAGAGCACTGGTCCCAAAACAGACCCCTGGGTGACACCACTCGTGACAGTCATCCATCTGCACATAGAGCTCTTGACAACAACCTTCTGGCTACGACCGTTCAACCGATTCCTTATCCACTGAATAGTCCACCCTTCAAAACCATCTTTCCAACTTAGAGATAAGGACATGCTACAGGACCGAGTCACAGTCCTTGCAGAAGTAGCTTCCAGGATGATCCACTGTGTGATCCTCCCAATCACAGAGATGAAGAACACCAGCCTGTAGTTTGCCGGGTCTCCCTTTCTGTTTCTTAAAAATGGGAGTGATGTTTCCCTTTTCCCAGTAACTGGGGACTTCACCAGACAGCCATAACAAAGTATGGTGCTCTTGAGCTCTGCTAAAATCACAAGACATACAGCAGTAGAAATAAAAAGTACATCAGGCACCCACTGTTTTATAGGGGGCCTTGCTTTGATGTCATTATGCAGTGAGTGGATTCTTCTTGAAAGCTGTATCTTTGTTATAGCTCTGTCTAAACAAAGCAAGTCAGGCAGTTGCTACCTCAGCAGAGCCTTCTGACTGTGTTAAACTGACATCTATTTCAAGTCTCTTTGCAATACTAGGATAGCTGAGTTTTCGCTTGTAATTTTGAGTATAGTTTTAATTACTGTCTGAACTGCTACCACCCAGCAGCTTATCTACATTACTGCTGCTTGACAGGGCTGTAAAAGGAGAGATAAAACTCAAAAGGAAGTCCGCTGCCTTAAGAATTAATAACAGGGAAAAGAAAAACAAATGCTGAGCACCAAGCCAGTGGTGCTGGCCTCAGAGACACCCCTGGTGCAAGGGGGTCTTCTCACCGGGTGCACCGTGCAGTCACTCTGTTTGCATCCTTTTACACGATGCCTGTTACTTCTCCGGATATCTCTGTGGTTTCTAACAGCAGATAGTCCCTATGTCACCAGCCAGAGTTCCACGTTGCTCTGCAGTCCCCCTCATTCCAGATGAACCCCTGCTTTCTTCTGCCAAAGTTCCTGCACTCATACAGTCCCTGCAATTCCTGTTTTACTGCCACTCTCCATCTCTGTCCCCTGGGAGCCAAAATAGCTCTAAGTTGCTCTTTGTATGAGAATAAATCATAGCATATTTAAAGATTGCAAATGTCATGTGGAGAGGCCTGAAGGAATAATTACACGTACATTTAAAATAATACTATAAGTGATTAAAATATTTGGTTTCGTTCATGGTCAGTAACATTTTGTACCTCTGTTTTAAGTAGAAAGATTGCTTGAGGCACTATGTGGTTACATAAAGGTTGAAAAAAATGGTATGAAATATTCCTTGAGAGAAGCAAAGAACAAAGTATACAAGAAATCTCTGAATAAGGCAAACATCTTGGGATTATGATCAAACAAACAACAAAAAAAAGATACTAATTATTCCATCAAGTGGAATTCACCCCTCTAGTTTCCTGTACCACTCAAGGACAAGGTGTTAGGGAGAAATTCATTACACAGATGGCAGTGAGGCTCTGGCCCAGGATGCCCAGAGAGCTGTGGGTACCCCATCCCCAGTGGGGCTCATGGCCATGGATGGGTCCTGGGCAGCCTGAGCTGGAGGGAGCACCCAGCCCAGAGCTTTAAAGCCCCTTCCAACCCAAGCCATTCTCTGATTCCATGATTCTGCATAGCCCTGCTGCCCACCCTGGTCCTTTGCTATGATGGGACCGTGGGACTTCACAGGAATAATGGGGGTACGTGAGTTGGATTAGTTTGCATCCACACAAACACTAGCACAGGGCAGGATTGAAAAGAAAAAAAACAACACCCAGAAAGTGAAACTAACCCGAGCACTATGAGGCAATGCTGTAAACAGTTTAGAGCACTTCTATAAAGCACAAGGAAATACAGCAGTGGGATCTGTTTGCTCTGTGGTAAATCTCTCTGCTGTAGAAATGAGTAACGCTCTCTAAAGAGCTACAGCCCTGTGTAATCCCAGTGGCAGCCAGCCAACACCACTTATCCTGTAGGAGGCCCAGTGCAGACATCCTCGGAGCTCATCTTGACTGACTGACACTCATCCTTCTTCCCCCTGCTATAAAAAGGAGGGATACTTTGTGCATTGTTTCTAAACAAGGCATTTTTTGAAGTGCTGCAGATGAAGAGTGAACGCACACATTACTAATAAAATAAGGTGGCATATCTGGAGCATCTACGTTTCACACTTCCTATAACCCTAAGGGAAATCCTTTTATTGCCACTTAGTAAACACCAGCATTAGTCCCCAGTTGTTGACTTGGGCCGTTCTTCCTCAGGAAGTTCAGAAATGAGAATTCTGCAGGCATCTGCTGGAAGTAGAGAGGGGTCTGAGCACAGGCCTCGGGCCCAAGGGACAGCAGAGGGGCAGGCAGAAGTGTCCATGGGGCCCAGCAGCACAGGACACGATGCAGCACTGCCCTTCTTGAAAGCCTTCCCTTTTCAAGCCCGCTTTTAAACTTCTCCATCATCAATTCTCCACACATGTATAAGGGTGTTCCATCATTTGTAGAGGGAATGGAAAGTTGTTAACGTTCTCGTCATGCCATCTTTGTGATTCTTTGCTCTCCACTGCCAACAAGAAGAGTATTCTCAGGACCTAGAAACTGGGAAATGCATCATGAATTGCATGTGTTTAGGCTTTAATGATTTTAAAGCACCTGGTCACAATAAAACTACTGCAGCATTTCACTTTTATGATACATACAATTAAAATACACTTTAACTTCATTGCCTGTTTCAACAAACACATAGCAGATTGCTGGGTTTCTTCTCCTGCCCCAGCAGCAGCTTAACTCAAAAGAATCCATCTCTGCATAGCAGGATATGCGATGTTCTCTAGTGCTCAGGTGCTCCTGCAGCCCCACAGGCTCTGAACATGGTGGAAATCACAGTGCAGTGAGATTGCTGTTTTGTTCATAAAGCTGTCATAGGCCCAAAACGAAAGCTCAGATGTTAAAGCTGTCAAGCAGGAGCAGGCAGAGGGAAAGCGTGAAGTAGGAGCTCCGTGCTGTGTTACACAACTCTGGAGTGGCATGAGTGAGTGCAAGTAAGTCTTTCTTCCTTCAGTGAAAAGACCACAAAATGTGACTCCTTGAAACTCACTTATGTTGCCTGGCTGCAAACAAACTTTTCCTGTTCACACAAAGGGTGGTGATGCAGTGGAACAGGTTGCCCAAGGAGGCTGTGGATGCCCCAACCCTGGAGGCATTCAAGGCCAGGCTGGATGTGGCTCTGGGCAGCCTGGGCTGCTGGTTGGTGACCTGCACACGGCAGGGGGTTGGAAGTAGATGAGCATTGGCCTGGGTTGAAAAGGACCACATTCTATGATTATTTGTTATGTCCGCAATAGAATTATAGAATCCTTACAGTTGAAATGGACCTCTGAAGGCCATCTAGTCCAACTCCAACAGGTTTTTCCTTACTGAATATAAAGGGTTAGACATTTCTTCTTGCTGCTAGCCAGGTGATTTCTCTCAGAGCATTATATCCGTGAACTGGAAAGCTGTTCCCAATGCTGAGGAAATTGAGAGAGTGAGGTATGTGACAAGGAAGGCCAGGGATAGACAACCATGTGCATCCCTCATTGCCCAGAGCAACTAGGAGAGAACTTCCTAATTAGATCTCAGATGGGTCTGTTTTTCTATGTATGTTGCTACTCTTCGGCCTGAAAATAATTCTTTATAAGGAGTCTTGCCCACAAAGAGCGGGAGGTTTGAGAACATCTGAGCCAAATCCTTGTCCAGGACTGAAACATCATTTTGGGGAAAAAAAATAAAAATAATAATAATAGATACATTGAGAGAGTTTCCCTTTTTCCATTTTGCTGTGAGCAAGAGAGCCATCCCGAAGCTGTCTTCTCTGAGCTACCGACATCAGTCTTTTTCTCCCCTTACTTGATCCCACTGACATGGCCATCATTCAAGAAAAGTTAATTTATCAACCCTGAATTTACTTTCTTTCAGAGACAGTAATTTCAACTGGCATGGCTGAGAAGCAGGTCCTGCTGCTGTGACCTCAGGCAAGTTATTTAACCTCCAAAGTCTCAGTTCACCCACCTGATGAATGGCGATGAAAACTATTTCATGATAACACACCTTCTTTAAAAAAGTTATTAAATACTCTGCAATTACTGAGTAATGATTATTTTTAGCCCTTCAACACGATTCCATCTCTTACCAGGCATTCAAAGTACCTATTGTCCCAGCCTGCTGCCCAGCCGCTTTTGGAATGACAAGCTAATTTTCTCCACAGAACATCACCTTGTGCACAAGTCCTCCTCTCCCAGACACAAAGCCCTTTCTGATTTTATTTCTTAAACACACTGAAATACATGCTTCTGGCCGCTACGCCAGACAGAGCTTGTTTCTAGGTCAACCCGCCATTATTGCTTATCTGAAACAGGGATAAAATAAAGGCTGGCATATTTAATTTTTTTAGTGTAAGCGTTCCATTCATTCCTTTTCTAATCATTCACCTTCAAGAATCATCTTTGATTCCGCTTGCTCTTGTGTAATGTTCAAATTACCAACAGCTGATCAAATAGCACAGTTTCTAAGCAGTGACCCCAAATTCTTGGGGAACTACAGAAGACACAGAAATGTGACCTGACCTGCTTAACCCTGTCTGACCTTCCCTGCCACACAGACTGACCTGACCTCACTCCTTTTATTCCTCCCAACACTCTTTAATAGAATCCACTAGGGGAAAGCGGTGGGGGGAGAAGTAGTCAGCAAGCTTCAACGTCTTACTTCAGAGAAGTGTTTCCTTAGCTAAACATTATAACTCTCAACAGTGATTTCCAAATTGCTGGAACATTACCTCCCACCTCGCCACTGTAATCAGCCCTTTGCACAGTACATCTCCAACAGTATTCTTGAGCTGCCAACTTTTGCCAGCAGCAACTCAGAGCAAACAGAACACATTCCTGCGTAAGAATTTCTTGATATCACAGAAAACTTCCTTATTCTATAGATAAGGGTGTTTAGGAATTTTATCCACCAGTTTTTTGGTCTCTGCTTAGATCTCTTGGGAGAGGGCTTGGGGGTTACAGCCTGTCCTTGCATTTTGCTCCTATATAATCCTTATCATGATACAATAATAAACAATGACAGAGAGTCGCAGGAGCAAACCCCTCCTTGTAAAAAAGAGCCAGGATTAGCACTAATCACACTGCTGGATTTTAGCCAGTGACTCCTCATCACTTACTCCCCTGCAAAAGCATGGAGATACTTCTGTCTTTCCAGGAGACCTGTATTTGCAGGCAAGCCTGAAAATTCAAAGGCATAACAGATGTCTCCATTCCCTTTCAATTTTTGCTTTTCTCTTTGCTTACATAATGCTAATTAATTTGGGCTGAAGATAGCTGAAATATTCCTTGCTTCCACAGCATACATTCCAGACTGGCTGCTCTCATAAGCAGTCTGATCAGCATTACTCTGTATGCTCCTGCCAAATGCAGTGTGCTATTTTAACTAAACCCCGTGTCTCCGCTTGCCCCTGTAACATGAAATATCACTGCTTTTGAATGAATGTAGTGTAGGATTATCATTTACATCAAGAGGTACAAGTTGGTTTCCAGAATACACATTCAACAGCATTTCCTAATTACTATAAAGAAAGTCTTCTGTCTTCTCAAGGAGAATGATATTAAAAAAGCCAAACACATGCAAACAAGAAATAAAACCACTGAAATGGAAAGCTCTCATGCCAACGAGATCGCACACATGGAAATTCTGTTGCATGATGAAGTTCTACCGAAGGATGGAAAGAACCAAAGGAAATATCAAAGGCTGCATCCAAAAAAAAAAAAATAAATAAAATAAAATAAAATCTAAAACTGAGTTTGTCCGGGTCCTTTCCCCAGGTGCTCAATCAGTTCTTCAGGTCCTGACTCAACAGTTACCATATATCTTGTGTCACTACGTTGGTCTGGAAGTCAGAATGATTCTGAAATTCTGGCATCACATGATATGTGGGATGAGTTGGCAACATGAAGCTCCAGCACACTCTCCAAGCTCAGCTACCGTAGGAAGACCACTCCTGCTGGGCAAAGTGGCTGCTAGAAAAACCAAGTACAGCCTAACCAGGGACCCCACTGCATCCAGAAGAACAAAGCTGGATTGAAAGAATCTGACAACAGATCCTTTAAGGTCCCTTCCAGCGTAAGCCATTCTGTGACATCAGAAACTGAAGTCAGCACTATAAGAAGCCATGTTCATTTTTAACTGTCCTCTTGAATGAAGGTTTTTCCCAGCAGGCTCAGAAATAGATTATTTTTTTAAGAATGCATGAAAGCAGATTTAGCTAAGGAAAAAAAAGAGTCCTCATGGAATGTTGATCTCCAGCTTTCGAGACTGCCACAAAATTTGTCCCAGTTGTTTGGAAGGCATATGGTAGAAGTATAATACCACCACTGCCATTATTGTCACATCACTGTGATGTATTTCGTTAGCCTTCCACCTCTAGAAAGAGATTGAAGTATGTGTTTTATATATTTGAACAGAAAACTCGATCCAGAAGCCTCATCCTACCTGTCTTATGTGCACATCATGCAGAGAGCCCTTTGTGGGGAAAGACTGAATCTTGCTCAAGACAAGACCTGAACTGGAATCCAGAATCTGGAAGGGGAGTTGTAACAAGACAAATATGGTATTTGTGCCAACATAAACTCTTGGGGAAACCTGCACAGTAAATTCTTCCTCAGTGCTTGCCAACAGCCAGTGTCATCCAGCCTTCGTGTTACAGCAGAAGCCTACTAAGTAATTACTCTTAATATTGTTTATTTGTATTGAAGGCTATCCTGAATCAGACATCAGCTAATGAAAGAATTCCTGAGTTTTCTTCTCCATTCTCATGTTTTCTCTGCCTCTACTGAGATATCATTTAATGAGCCTGGGAACGTACAAGCATAATTCAGTATTGGCACAGGAAGAGTACTTTGCAATGAATTACCTCCAGCAAAGGCCTGAGCCAAATGCTTTCAGCACACCTACGGAAACCCAGTGCTCAGGACAAGTAGGCTTGGAGATGAACATACAGGTATGCCACTGTGTTAGTGTAGCAATTAGACAGACAGCGATGGGAGGATCAGCACGATAGAATGGCACTATAAAAGAAGGGAAGAAAATTGCTCACCTGTATCAGAAGATTCCAGGTTTGCAGGGAAAAGCTTCACCAAGGAAAGATCTCCAAGCAGAGATCGTTCCCCAGTGGCAGCCAGCCCTCAAATGAGGTCTAAGAGAGGTGCAGCCAGGCTCCATCCCTTCCTATCACACAGCTGAATTGCCTTCACCTGTGCTCCCAGGGCTGACTGGGTCCTTTCTGCAGGTGCTCCATTAGTGCCCTGACTCAGGAGATCCCATACAGTTATCAAAAATCTCCTGTTGGGCTAGACGAGAGAATGGAGAAATTTTATTCTTTCTGATGATTAAAGAAAATTAACAGTTAGCAGTATGCATCTTAACCACAAGAAGAAAAGCGTTAGTCAGGTAGAGAAACTGCAGAGAAGTAGAAAAGAGACAGAAAAGTATATGCAGCAATGAATACAGTATTTTCTATGTTTGATAGAGGCTTCATGCTGTGCTGTTTGGTCATTCTCCACACCCAGGTTTTCCCAGTGTTTACACCTCAGGTTCATTTCATACTTGTTCCTGCATTCCTTTCCTGTTTATTGCCTTCTTCTACCTCTGATCCACTTCCAGAGTCTCCTAACAAAAAAAAAAAAGCGTGATTTTTTGCCCTTACTTTCCTTATTCATTTTATTTTTAACCATTTGACTTCTTATCAACTATAGGTCCTTCTGGAAAGAGATTGCTATTTTGATGTCCCTCGGTGGGCTCAGTCTTGGAGTGCTCAGTGCCTTTTCACTGTAATGAGCGTGTTTGATTAGTTAAATACTTCAGCACTTCAAATGTTAACAACACAGGAAAATCCTGTTGAAATTTCAGGAAAAGATCTTGGCCATCCTTGACTACAGATCTGCCTGATTTGATCGCTCTTATTCCCACTTCCATGCTTTTATATTTTTGCAGGTATTTCCTGAAGATATTCGCTTTTTCTGCTTCAGTGTCTTCTTTGGTAATTTATTACCTCCCATGTAAAATACTTTTTTCCTAATTACTCTTCGTTTCCAAAACTATAAAAAACCTTCCTCTGTTTCTCAGAAATCAGCTCACATCCCTCAGTCTCAGCTTTCCAGGATGGGATTCTTTTATCCTAGCCCAAGCATCTAAGTCAGAATGATCCAAAGAAAATCTCTGTGTTACATTAGATGACTTTTCCTCTAGAATTGCTCTCCAGCTTTCCCAGAACGCAGATGGAGCCCAGGATTTTTGCTCTGGATGGATGCTAAAGCCCTGAGCTATCCAAGAAATCTCCTGCCTGATGCCAATCAGGAGTGATCAGTGAGGACAAAGACTCTTCTCTTTTCTAATACTCATGGCCAGATTCAGACTGAGAGCCAAAGACGGCACTTCAAGGATCTGTAACCTGGCAAGGCCTCATCTGGACAAGGTTTTCCAGCCACATTCTTTTAGAATCACTGAGTCACAGAACGGTTTGGGCTGGAAGGGGCCTTAAACTCATCTCGATCCAGTCCCTGCCTTGGGCTGGTTGAACCACCAGCTCAGGCTGCCCAGGGCCCATGCATGGCCTGGAGCAGCACTGGGGATGGGGCACACAGCTCTGTGCTGCTGGGCCTCACCCCCTCTAAGTAAAGAGTTTCTTGCTAACATCTCACCTAAATCTCTGCTCTTTTAGATTTTCATTTCTTCTTCAGATGAAGCAGAGCTGAGTTTCATTTCACAACGGCGCTCTGAAGTGCTGACAGGCAGCACTCACCTTTACTCACCTTCCATAGAGCTGCACTTCTGTGCAGAAATCATTTGAGACTTGTTTGTCTAGAGGTCTGCTTGTGCATCCTGGTCATTATGGCACACACCTGGAAGAAGGAGCCCTAGGCTCCCACCCCTGCTCCTACCACTGCCCTCCAAGTTCACAGCACTCAGTGAATAGTTCATAAAATCTCTTAACCGTAGCTAGCCCTAAGGAATGATGTCACAAACCCTACTGAAGGAGGACGAATTTTCCCTCTCCATCAACTCCAGTGTTCCACCCATTGTTTCCATACACATAAAACTAATGGTGCTTTTACCACTGGAGTGCAGTCCTTTCTGTAGTGGAAAACGGTAGTTATGCAGAGTTCCAGTATAGCATTAAAAAGCAACAAAACTGTTTGGGATAGTCAGAGCAGTGCTGGTCACAGAGCACCCCGTGCAGAAGGCTTTGCTCAAAGCTGAAATTTCCTCATTACCAAACTCATAAATTGATTTTTAAATGTTAAGCAAATGAATTGGCCATTTTTCTTGTCATTCAGAACCAGTTTTTCTTAGCGTAAAGCTATAGTAGCTGAGTTCATGCAAAAATGTTGGGTTTGTACTGCTCTGATTCACACGGTGTCAGTGGGGAAAGAGAAGAAGAGCACGCAACTTTTCATATTAGCACACACCGTACACTCAAACTGTGCCTGTGCTTATCCTGGCACTGCAAGACATGCACTTACTGTATGCTCACAAAATAGAATAATTAAAAAGCAAAACATATCTCAGAGTTTGGTAACTGTAAAAGGGAATGTTGAGCCACAAAAGGTATACTTTTAATAATTAATTGCTGCTTTATTTAGCACAGAAGCAACTGCCTTAAATCAAAATTAATGTTCGGTGTCCATTTCTGAGCGCTGCTCCTCTCTGGTTGCTCAGACCTCTGGCAGGGATGGAAGAACAACAACTTGGTTGTTTCAAGGACGGCTGCAAACTGAGGGTGAAGACACATACATGGTGCTCTCACACGGAGATGCAGTGCTCATGCACCACAGTTCGTACAGAACTGGCATGTGAAGATACATTCCGCAAATAGCATGTTATTTGAGCTCCACAGAAATGTAAGAAGAAAGACCGAAGATGCAAATATATACTTTCAGAGTTACCCAACATAGATTCTCTCATTCGTAGCTTGAAAATCACTGCTGACCTTCAAGCTGAAAGATGTTAAGGGGTGGACTCATAAAGTGGGATTTACAGCCTAGAGAGGAACGTCCTTCTCAAAGCGCAATTTAACCTGAGCGTTCATTGAAATGATTTTATGGTATTTCTGAGTAATTTTATTTGCTTAACCAATCTCCAGGATCTAATTTTGAGGCATATAGTCTACTACTTTTGCAATTATTTTGTAACCATTAGTACCTCTTTGCTGCACTCTGAAAACCAACTCAGATGCCCACATAGAAGACAGTAAGGGTGAAAAAATACTGGAAAAAAAAAATCACGGAATGATAGAATCATCGGAGTTGGAAGGGACCATTAAAGGCCGTCTAATCCAACTCTCCTGCAATGCACAGGGACACCCACAGCTCCATCAGTGCTCAGTGCTCCACTCAGTCTGACCTTGGGTGTCTGTAGGGAAGGGGCACCACCACTTCTCTGGGCAGCCTGTTTCAGTGCCTCACCACCATTACTGTAATAAAATTCTTCCTTATATCCAATCCAAACCTCCCCTCTTCAAGTTGGAAACCATTTCCCCTTTCCCTATCACAACACATCCTGCTAAAGAGCCTGTCCCCCTCCTTCTTATAACCTCCTTTTAGATACTGGAAGATACCCCTTCACACAGGAAAGCTGAAAGTCTGTAGCTCTATTGACCTAATGTAAAAAAATAAAAATAATAATAAAAAAAGGCTACTCCCTCCATATGTAGTTCTTTCTCAAGAGCAGGTCAGCAGCTGATAGAAAAGGCATGTTGCAAATCAAGCTCAAGGTGCACATGACAGATGTGGGACTGGAATAACACGGATGTCACAGCCTGAGATTCAGGTACAAAGCACAGGCTGTATGAGAGCCATCATCCAGGATTAAGAGGAGTGAAATATGTCTGCAGAACTGCAGCAAAAGCAGAAATAATGCTGGAAAGCCAGAACTAGAGAGATGCAGAGTAACCAGCAGAGTTATGTGGGGATCAAAGCATGCTCCAGCCATCCTGTGCCATGGCTAACAGTATGAGATCTGCAGTCTTGACCCAAGACTGGTCATCTTGTTTGTGGCTGTCTAAAAGAGGAGGCGTGGTTGGTTGCAGTGGGGAGGACCTTTACATATGAGATAATTCTGCTCATGAGAAATAAATTAGGAACATTTGGAAAATAGGGTGTGTAAGTTATTACTGCCTGAGGGCAGCAGGAAATTATGAGAATAATAGTGCATGCATGTCTTCTGCCATTATTTACCTTGGCATTCAATAGGACGTGTGTAGTTGCCTGAGCAACTTCCACATCCCAGGGTATGGAGATCATTCTTCTCTTAGATACCCTCACCCCAAAACTCGAAGCACAAGGCAGCTTTGTTGGTAAAGCAACCAAAGGGATGAAGTTAAACTTACATCTCAATTCATTTTTCATGAACCTATGTTGAAAAATTATGGACAAGAAAAAAATCACAGTATAGACATGAGATCCCTCCCAAATTCAGGTGACACACGACATCACAAGTTTGCTTTGCAGCTAGGAACTTGAGGGTGCACCAGCAAATTTGTAGACAGTGCCACACTACAGGGAAACGTAAAAAAAAAGACAAAACCAATGAAGGTTAGTAAAAGTGAAGGGGGATGCAAGAATAAAAACAGAAGGGGAGGAAGGAGCCATCAGTTGCTAGAAGCATGACAGAGCTTTATAATTACTAATTACATGGGACAGGCAGCAGCAGTTCCCAGATTCCATGGTTTCAATGGCTGCACTGCTGGAGACCAAGGGTGTCCACGATGCCCTGGGAAACCTGAATGGGATCGATCGTGCCAGGACAGACTGAAACACTGCGAGCTCACATCCAATGGAGAAAGATCTCTTCCTTTTCTCTTATTACTCTTATACACGAGTAATAACACATTAGCAAGGTTATCCTCAGAGTCACATCATTTATTATAATAAATCCATTCAGATTCTGAAAAGAAAGAGGGACACAATGTTAAGATGAGCAGGAGGCCAGTGAAAGAGATAAATCATTTACTGTCACAATTTTCCATTACTTATTCTCATATATAGTAACGTTGACTTTCCCCACACTCTATGTGATTTATTCCTCATTTTGCATTTGACCCCAGAGCCTCAGAGTAGTTTAGAAGGATTAGCCAGTGGGAAAGCAGCTGGGGAACAATAATGTAGATAATTGATTTGGGATTCTGTTTTTGTGTTTCATGTGCGAGTGAAAAACATTACAAAATTTTCTCCCTAGCATTCATTGGATGGGGTTGCATTCATTTGGCTTTTCTCCTTCTTGTTGCCTACAACCAGAGCTGTTATATGTGGATTAGTGCCTTGTCCGTGCTCAAAATCTTGCAGTGATCTCATGCTTCTACAAAGGTTTCTTAACATCCAGGTTTCTGAGGCCACACGACAACCCAGGGCCAACTTTGCCTTGGTAGAAGATAAAAGTCCATTTCTTAGATTTTTCCAGTTCTGGATAACAGTAAAAAATGAAGCAAATGAACAAACAAAGAACCACAGTTTAATTAATTCCATGTTTGTTTGTTTGTTTGTTTGTTTGAATTCATATTTTAAATGTCCTGGTTGAAGTTTTTTGGTTGCTGGAGTTTGTAATAAGGACATTAGTTTATGCACGGTCATGTCTGACACAAATAAGGGTGGATATGAATGCTCACACCCAAACGACAACATTTGCCATTATCCTGTTCAGAAAATACCACTTGGGAAGCAGACGTGATATTATGTACCTTAGGTAGCCTAACATAGTGCAATGTAAAAACAAACCAGTATTTCACCAAACAGCTCCCATGCCAAAAGCTGTGGGCACAGACCGATGAACGAGGAGATGCAACAGCAGGAACTGGCTCTCAGGGAGAGGCAAACCTGTAGCAACTCACTGTAGCAACTCACTGTTGCTACTGGGGACTTGTGGAGCAGCTCTGAGGCAGCTCCTGCCCATCTAAGAAGTACTGAGCACAGATGGCCATCACTAACTGTGGTAGAGCTGACAAGCAGAAACCTGTCCCAGCTGGCGAGCTGTGGGCACCAAAAAGGTGGACTCAGATACTCTGGAAAACCATACCTCCTTCTTCAGAAGAAACAAGGTCTCCTTCCTGATGGGCTCTTCGGTTATGTACCAGCAGTTTGCAGATGGGAAGAATGAACACAAGGCACCAGACATCCTTCTGTTTGGCCTGCAGGAGGGCAGCCGTGTGGGACAACCTGACAGAGTCTGTTTGGTGCAGGCTGACCAACGCCTGACTTTGTTTCCCCATTTGGAAAGTGAAGAGTACATAATATCATAGTATCACCAAGGTTGGAAAAGACCTCCAAGATCATCCAGTCCAGCTGTACATCTATCACCAATATTTCCCACTAAACCACATCCCTCAGTACAACATTTAAACATTTCTTGAACACCTCCAGGGATGGTGACTCCACCCCCTCCCTGGGCAGCCCATTCCATCACTTGACCACTGTCAGAGAAGTATTTCCTAGTGTCCAACCTGAACCGCTCCTGTCACAGCTTGAGGCCGTTTCCTCTCATCCTATTGATGTTACATGGCAGAAGAGGCCAACCCCAATCACACCATGGTTGACTTCATGGGATTCCTGGCATGCGACTACAGTAGTTCTGATATCCTCTGAAAAGGACATTATACTTTCATTTTCCAGAGTGCACCAGCCACTTCCCACTGAGCTCCTTTCAGAAAAGGCTCCAGAAAGGCAGTGCAAGATCTGACTAGCAAAATCTCCAGCCTTTCTGTATCAGTGGAGTGATGCTCCCCTAAGCTCTTTCTGTGTGTTTGCAGGGAAGCTGATGTTCCACTTCTCACCCTGAATGCCTGCTATAGGCACCGTGGGGCAGGTTGCTACAGCCGCAGCAAAACCCATTGGAGGGCTCCTCTTGTTAACACACATGTTCCGTCAATACTTCAGGATGCCTTCGGGCACTGACAGGTTCTGGAGAGGTCATTCACACAGCAGGATGAGGGTGAAGGTGAATGGGAGCTCTGAGAAAAGCCCAGAGGCATCGTGTTCTGCTAACACTCATACACACAACAAACCTGCCTGCGTTCTTCTGCTCGAAAACTTGCGCTTGAATTTGCAGTCTACCAACAGGCTCGTTAAACCGAGGCAAATTTGAAGCAAAGTCAAGCTGACAGCCCTGTGCAGGAGCGAGCAGCAGGCAGCTGATGTGCAGCCGGCTCTTCCCAGGCTGCAGGAACACACGTGGCTCTGCACCCCCTGAGCAGAAATTACCCTTCTTGCACTGCACTGAATCGATGTGATGCTGCAGGGCATGGGGCTACCAGCTGAGAGACACACAGGAGTGCTATTTGCTGACAGAAAGGGGACACTTTTCTGCCTCTAACCTGCAACTAAGGAGGCACGAGGGGCTGCTGGTGGAGCCAGCATGAGAACAGCAGTGCAGGGAGACAGAGCATCACAGCAACTGCTGAGCTCTTGGTGCATGGGAATAGGGAGTCTACCTGCTGCACAGCCCCTGTTAAGAACAGGTGAAGAAGGAGCAGCTTGTGGACTTGACACCCACCTCGCTCCTTTACAGGACCAACGCAGAACTATTCCTGCTTTAATCAGGGAGACTGAGGCTGCCAGCTCAGTGGGGCCAGTATACAGCAAAGGACAGCTGGGCAGCCCTGCACATTCTTTTCTCTTGCACATGTAGTAATAATTATTATGAGCAGATCCCTTGAAAACTTCCACAGATGGATGGATCCTTTGTTTGATGGAGTCGGAATAAGGCCAAACCCTGATGTTGCCCCACGGGCTGAACTGGGTGCGTGCAAGCAGCTGCAGCCAGCACCGGATCTCTCAGGCACTGTGTTTGGGAGTGTTCTTTATCACTCTCATTCTCATCTCACCCCTCTCCAGGCAGAGATAGACCTGTCCTTTTCCACTCCTTGTTTTAAAGTAGTGTCTAGTGATCACATGCATCACAGCATAGCAGACATGAGCGAGGAGGAGGCAGGCACTGGCAGGCTTCCCACAGCTTCTGGTGTGATTCATGTTCCTGTACTGTGACCTGGAAATCCTAGCGTTCATTCCCCTTCCACAGGAGAAGAGAAGCAGTGAGATAGGGAGGAAAATGTCAGAACTAATTTTACCCAAATTACATGTAAGACAGGGCTTCCACCGCGCTGTCCTTGTGCCTTCCTCCCTGGACCCATGTCATCCTGATTACTGCGATGGGCGAAAATGATTGTGTTAGATGCGTATAAGCCAGATCACAGAGGAGAATTGAAGGTGGAATAAATTCCATATTAGAGAGTACAGAATGCATCAGACTACAAAAAACAAGATGCAACCCAATTATATGCAAACAACGTGAATTTGGGGCTCCTCTTGCCTTGTATCTTCCACAGAGCACCAGCTCTGGAATCAGGGAATTACATAGCAGTCAACACTGTCAATTAAGAGAGAGCTTCTGAAATGTGTAGAAAGATCTGGAAACGGAATCCTTTAAAACCATCTAATTAGCAAAAGGAAACCAGGACAAACTCTTTGTTTCTGGGATCTGATTTATGACTTTTGTGCACTCTGAATGTTCCGTAGTCATATAAAGAAAAACATGAAGTCAGCTGGATATTCTCCTCTCCTTTAAAAAGATGAGCTATAAATTGGTATGAAGGAGTGAAACTCCAATGTTTTAGGTTTTTCCAGCAACAGCTTTAAGCTAAAATGTTCAGCACTTTCCAGTTCATTCCAACATACACATAGGGTGCAGAAAACTTCTATTTCTGTGCATATTGAGTTCAAGATTTCAGCTGAGGATATAGAAACACCTATGCATGGTCAATATTAATGCATCTTAATTATATGTAACACAGCATTAACAGTTGCACCAACTTGCACTGGAAATCATTTGGCCAAACAACCATGCATTATCAAGCAAAGCATCATAACAATTAAGATTTATAGCATTCTCACAAAAACAAGCCAAATAACAATAGCATTAGGAGGTAATAATTCAGGCTGGTACACCATGAAATTTCATAGAACTAATGGGAACAAAAAAACTTAACTCGAATACAATGTCAGTGCTGCTTTTCTGTAAGAACTCCTTTGTTTCCTCACCCCACATGAGCTGGCGCACACAGCAGAATCCCCTGTCCTCTAACAGGATTCCTGTCTGCTGTACAGCTCCAGCCCATGGCTCCATCTCTGCCCATGTCTGAGGGCTGCACCAGCTCTTGATCTGTGGTTCTCTTCTCCCTGGCCAAAAATTCACCATAGGATCTGAGGGACGTGTATTAAAGATGAAGTAGAAACAACTAGGACATTCCCTCCTCTAAAGAACCAAACAATTATGCTTGTGCTCATCGTGAAGAAAGAGGAAATTACGGACAGCCACGGGGTACAGAGTGCTGGAATCACCCCAGCTGTTCTCTAATTCAAAGCTGAAAGTTTTAAAATTTTTCCTGTTTTAGAAAAGTGGTAAAAATGATGGCACGCAGCCATGGGCTGAGGATTGCTGCCTCACCCCACAGATGAAAAGCACGAACATTCACCTCCAGCTTTCTTCCTCATAGAAATAACCTTTTGTGGGGAAGGGAGGGAATCTAAAATTAAAGTTCCCTGAGGTTGTCTCAGGTATCTTCATCTTTTGAAGAGCAAGTAGATCAATCTGCAGTGCACTGCATGGGCTTGTAGGACATGCTGACTCCCCATACCATGCAATCTACTGCTCTCACTTCTTGATAGCAAGTTTTAGTTTTAGTTCTCCGCTATGTGAATTTTCACAAGTCTTCTGCTGGCTATCACACTGCTTCTGGGGAAAAGAGGGGTTGTCTTCACTGCATGGATTTGGTAAGCAAAGAAGACCAGAACGTGCTGCATCTGCTAATGCAGAAGTGAAGCAAGTATAGGGCTGCTTGGACTGCAAACTTGGGATGAGCAATGCAACTATATATTGGCATTGGTGTTCTTCTTGATCGTCCTGTTTCTCATCTTTACATTTAATTCTGACATTTAAACCCCAGCCACTTCTGTCTACATCCTGCAAGTAACTTTGTACAATGGGAGCAGGTTAGGAACTCAAAGCAAACACTAAATGCAGGCCTGGAGTTCAGCTATGGACTAGATTGACCATGGCTCGTGCACTGAGTAGCCCTGCTGTATATTTGGCTCAGGGATATCCCAGAGACCAATCGTTCTTTTGGGTCTTTGTATCCCAGCTGGGGGATGTGGTGCTTATAAAGCAGAGCTCTGGGTACTGCCTCCAGGAGAAGCTCACTTAATGCATTCTCAAACCACTCTGTTGCATGGCAAATAGAGGTGATTAGGGAACTCACTTCAGAACTGCACTATTGCTCCTAATCAAAACACTAATTCAGGTAAAGCTTCTTTCAGATGAAAAGTAATCACTGATGCAGGGTCCTGGACAAGTGGGGTTCTGACAAGGATTAGTTGTCATTCATACAACCATTACAATGAATACCAGAAGCTCTATGTCTTATAACACATAGCTATCCTTAATTTACTTAACTCCCCAGCAAATCTTCCCCCAAACACAGGAAAGCCTCAGATTACATACGGTGGAAAGATGGATGGCTTATGGTAAGCCCATCCCTGAACAAATCATATCCCTCCCCCGAGAGCACCATATCCTTTGCCTGAACAACGGGTAGAAACATATTTATTTTTCAAAAGTAGTTGGTTATATTCTCATGCTGTGCATACTACATAAAGACTTAAAGATATACAGTCCTGGCTGCGGTTGACAAATATCATATTCAGTAGTTTATGTTACATCGTGTGTGGATATGACATGATAAGCTGGCACAAAACCAGTGATTATCCATTGCAAGGACAGCAAGAGAGAGAGGTAGAGGAGAACTGCAGCTCTTCTTCCACAGTAGTGGTGGCTTCCACTGTTCCCACAGCAAAACTGGTCTGGACAGAGCTTTCCCAGGGATTCCAGTACAGCAGTACCTACCAGAATCCTACCCCAGCCCATACCTTCTGCTCCTCAATATGAGGGATAACAGCCATAGGGCAATAAGAGCTAACCCATGCCTATTCAGAGAAAAATACCAAAGCCCAAACTCAATGCAGGTGCTGGGTCCATGAAGAAGATGGGACAACTCAGACAGGGTCCTGACTTTGCTTCTAGAATAACTCATTTATTGTTGGGTTGCTCTCTTGGACAAATGTACACATTCATATTGAACAAGGGGACACATTAATAGGGGACAATGAGGTGAAATACTTCCTTGGCAAAATCTTCTTTCAAGCTTTGTATAACATCACCTACCTGAAGAGAAGATTTAGACCCGTTACCAAAAAAAAAGATGATCATATGATACCTGCCACTAAAAGCATCCAGTACCAACCAGACAGCATAACCTGCATAGCTCAAGCTATCTCAGTGATCCCTCAGGATTCTGTGCTGCTTAACACTCTCCCTCCAGCAGCAGCACTCAAAGCACTGAAGGGCAGCAGTCTGGTTTGACACCAGCCTTGCTGAACTGTCTGCACTCATTGCACAGCCCCCACTTGGGGAAAGCGAGATGAGATCCAGGATAAGACCCTTTCAGGACAGATCCTTTCCCTCACCCTTGTTTCTGCCTATAGATTTGCCCTCAGCAAACATCCCTTCTGTATTCCTCCTGTCCAACCAAATCAAATGCTCTGGGATCCACAATGTATCTTTTTATCCTTCCACAGTGTGAGGGGAAATGGGGAAGAAGAGCAAAGGGGACCAGGCTGCTTACTCCTGCTGCATGGATTTAAAACAAAGGGGATGTTCTGCTATTCCGATCGTGTAATTTTTCTTAATCCTATCATAAATCTCATCTATTTTTCCACTAATCTAATAGCCTATATATATTTTTTTCACCTATAAGAAACTCCCACCTACTATAATCTGCCATTTATTGCTCATCCTGGCACTCTGTACAGCATGCTGGACTTGATTTCTTTATTCACATTGCCCCCCCGGTGCACCAAACAAAGCATCCCTTTTCTTCAGGTCAGGCTTCCGTTGCTGCTCCTCATTTTCTTGAGAAAATCCCTAACATGTTTCTTTCCCGTATCCTTCAATCGCCGATTGACAGCTAACTACTCCCCCTCTTGGATGTCAGCCTATTTATTCCTCGCATGTTGTACATCAGGATGAGGCTGTAAATTCCTCCAGGCAGGCATCTGCTTAACCTACGTGTTCTGAAAAAAATGTCGGTTGGGTCAGACTGATTTTTCATGTGAGAAGGGCAGAACGAAAGAAAAGAGCCGTAGGAAAAGGGGGAAAAAAAAAAAGGGGGGGGGGAGTGGTGTGAAACAAAGGCTGCTGGAATGAAGGGAAGAAAAGATAAATGAAAACAATTGCTGAAGAGTGGGAACAGAGAAAGAGCTAATGTATTTGAGGAAAACGCAACATTAGCGAGCGCAGTATGATTTGACAAGTGTGAACAAGCCCACACCAATGTTAAAAAGCACTACATCTGGCAGTGTGTCAGTGTTTAAGGCAGCACTCTGCTTCTCCTTCCCATGCCGGGTTTCTGCATCCGCGATATTCCCTCAGATCTGCCTCTAAGCTGCTCAGGGCTCTGGGAGTACATTTTGGAGGTGGATCGGACAGAGAGCAGATAAAATCAGTAGTAATTAAAGTTATTACCATTCCCTCCCTCCCCAGGTTACCTCGTTACAAAAGAAAAGATCAGCAAAACATTTCAAAACGCTGATAAACAGCCAAACACGGGGAACCATTTCATGCAGAAATGTTGGGGTTAACCATATGGCGTTTAACCTACCCATCCCCTTGGGTGTATTACTTTTACTCTAGCAAATGCACGGCAATGAGATCACTCGTCTTTTGGAATACAGCAACAGTTCTGGGGCACTCAGTTCAGCAGCTGCAGAATCTTAACTAGAGCAGGATGCATATGTGGAAGGAATTCTTAAAATTTCCTCTAACAACTTTCTTCGGGAGCCCACGTTCATTTTTCTTTTAAGGAAAGTTAGGCTCCCTCCCAGCTACTACACGATAAACTCTCTTTGTAGATATGCATATAGATTTGATTGTAAGGCTTATCAGTACATTTTATTGGCATGTATATATATATATATCATACTCACTTGCTGTTTTTACGGCCATAAAAACTCAAGACTTGCTCCATTCATATTGACAGTTTTCAGCAGGTTTATCCCGTGTTGCTTAAGCTAGGAGTTAGGCTTTCTTCTACACTTCAGCTGTGCTCACTCACAGCTTTTTGTTCATTTGTTACCTCTGGGTGCACTGGTGGGGATTCCACCATCCCAGCTCAGAGCAGCAAGTCTCACCCTTCTCTGATACAAGCTAGAGAGTTCTGTATTTCGTATAATGAAATCTCTCATGGCCTTTGATTTTGGAGGTGTTACGGAAGCAAAATACGACTCCTCGATAGCTCGTTCTGTATGACTTTAATTCAAATCAAACTTTCTGCTACCACAGTTTTGCTCCTGTACAGCTCATGTGAGCAGATTGTTGTTTATTATCATATGTTAAAGCATTTGGAAACTATCAGTCATATGGAGGGGTAGACAAGAAGGGAAATTCCCAAGATTTTAAGTGTAGGGACAAAAGCAAACTTGGATTAACAGGTGCAACTGTTGTTTTTGCCAGATTTATTCTGTGTCTAGCAGGCAGAGCTTAAAAATCAAGGGTCTAATAAATCAGATTTATCATTTGGACTAAATATATATGTATATATTCTCTGCAGTGTGTCCTGTGCTGCTATGGAACTCCTCAAAATTCCTTTGTTTTTGGCAGTAAAATGGTTCCTGTGGCAACACCATCAGACGTCACAGAAACGGGGAACGTGAGGTCATAAATCCTTCAGAGGGGAAAATAAAATCACAAAGGAGACCCAAAACTATACGTATTTGGGGTTACTGTTGACTTCTTTGTTCTCTGACAGTTTCACTCTCTTTTCTTTTCTTTTTTTTTTAATATTAAAATAAATAATTTCATTATTTAAATTAAAAAAAAGAAAGAAAGAAAGAAAGAAAGAAAGAAAGAAAGAAAGAAAGAAAGAAAGAAAGAAAGAAAGAAAGAAAGAAAGAAAGAAAGAAGGAAAGAAAGAAAGAAAGAAAGAAAGAAAGAAACAGCGGAAAGATTTGTCCCAGGAATTTCCTGTTGGCTGCTGCCCAGAAAACAGAATACCAGCAATAATGTGAACAAGGCAAGTTCCTCCTAAGCCTGCATGGAGCTTCCAAACCCTCCTATAACTTGGCTGGAATCTGACAGAGCTTTGGAGATGTTGTGAAGTCTGCAAGAAACATTCCGGCTCCTACTCCATCCCCCTCCTCTGGACTTAAAGGCAGAGGAATCCAACAGGTCATGTTATTGAAATAAACATCCGACTACTGCACGGTGAGGAATGCTTTAAACAATTTGCTTTGTGAAATGAAAAAACAGGAGGTTGCATCTGCTGTATTGCTTCTGAAATGCAGCGTACGGCCGACAGAGTGGAGCAGAGCGGAGCACGAGAGATGGGACTGTCAGCCAACAGCAGTCAGTTCCAGGCATTTCAAAGGGAAGAGCCAAGAAATCTTGCAGAAAGCAGGTAGTGCTCAAACAACACGCTTGTGGGTTTTAGCAGGCCGTGGTCAACATGCCTTCCAGAGGTGACATACACACACACCTATGTATGCACGCATATGTGTACTCTTTTGTTTCCATTTTCCTCTCTACGCCTTGGCAACCAAGCTGCTCTTCTCTTGCACCTATTGCATTTTCCTCACCATGCCATGAAAACCCAAGGAATGGTAACAAAAAAGGAGTGTCAGCAGCCGAAGCCCACATACAGACAGCCCTCCTGGCTCCTCAGGCCCATCCAGCCAAGGAAGTCAGGCAGAGATGGAGCAGTTTCCAGAACTTAACCAAGGAACCAGCCACCTCCTCAGGAATCTGCTGGCCCAGCCAAGGAGAGACCTCCATGGGCTTTTAGATCACGTGAATGTTTTAAGAGTGGAGTTTTTAATTTGCTTTATATGTGGATGTGTATTTAAGAGTACAGGCGGTTTGTTTCAGCTTCCTTCTCAAGACATCTTTGAAAGGGCTTCTGATTTAGACTTTGCTCTTTTCTTAGGTAATGCAATGGAAATTTTGTCAGGAAGAGATATACTCGATCTTTGGAATAAAGCACGGCAGCAGAAATAGGGCCATGCAATTGATCCAAGGGATGGAGCACCTCTCCTATGAGGAAAGGTTGAGGGAGTTGGGCTTGTTCAGTCTGGAGAAGAGAAGGCTCTAGGTAGACGTCATTGTGGCCTTCCAATACTAGAACAGAGCTTATATGCAGAGGAGGAACAACTATTTACACAGTTTGATAGTGATAGGATAAGGGGGAATGGCTTTAGACTAAAAGAAGGGAGATTTAGGAGAGATGTTAGAAAGAAATTCATAACTTAGACAGCAGTGAGGCGCTGGCCCAGGCTGCATGGAGCTGTGGGTGCCCATCCCCAGCGGTGCTCATGGCCATGGATGGGCTCTGGGCAACCTGAGCTGGTGGGGGCAACCAGCCCAGGGCAGGGGTTGGAACTCAATGACTTTTAGGTAAAATCCCCACCAACTGAAGCCATTCCACAATTCAATGATTCAGTGAATCAATGAATCTATGATTCTATGAAGTAGAGAGATAATGCTTTATAGGCAGGCAAGTCCAAGCATCCAAAATTCATGAGTCAGGAACTTCAGGAAAAGACATTTGCTTAAATTAGAGACTGTATTAAAAAGAATGTGTTTAAATTATTTTTTTTTCTAGCTTTAGCAGTGCACTTAATTTCTAGTTCAAGTTTTCCCTCCAGTAAGAAAACCAAAAGTGCACCCTTTAAGGATTTCCCATATTTGCATTACTTCAGGAGCTGGAACTTCTCAAAAATGCAACAACTATCCTGAGACTCGATAAAATCATGAGTGTTGGCAGCACTGCTTTTAGGACAGGAAGCAATGAATGGTAATGCTTTCATTCAGAGCTCCAGGGAGAATTTAGGTAAAACGCAGTTACGAAAGTACGGATTCATACCAGGCTGTGCTTAAATATGATCTCTGGGGGAAAAAAAGTCACGAGACAAAAACCTGCCACATCTCTTAATGACCAGAAGAAGCAAAAGTTATCGGGTGTGCAATACATCACCATCAGCCCGCAGCCCATACTTCAGTGTCTCCCAGAGCACTGCTGAAGCCCCGGGTCAGAGCTGGCTTCAGTGATACTTTCTGCAATGTTTGGCATTCAGCTGTGAAAATACTGACTCTGAGCAGGGTAGCTGAGGAGATAACAGGATCACAGTGCAAACACTGCTGTACTTGTGGGCTGCAATACAGCAATACAGAGTACTTCAGTATTCCTCCAATAGACAGTGCTCCAGACACAGTCCCTCTCCAACCACCTATTTCAGAACTGTAAGTTAAGTTAGCTGTAACACAGTGCTGTGCCTACAGGTACAGATCTTCCATAACAACCATAAGCATATTCAGAAGGTGAATATGGATGGTGGTGGAGCACTCAGGCACATATTTCAGAGTGCTCTGTCCAGGGAGCAGAATGTAAGCAAGGCTGTTATCACCCTTTGGATGTTGGCAGAAGAGGATAATTACCAGTGATGACCTAAGAATGCTATATGTACTTGTATCACATACGTGGTCATGGAAACCACCACAAAAAAACACTGTATTTTCTAAATCATTATATAAATTTCAAACTATTATATAAAGTGGCTTTATACTTCACTGCTGGGGTGAACTAGCCTCTTTCCATACCATTCACAGCATAGTTACTATAGTAACTAATGCATTGCAAAAGAGAAGAAGAAGCTAAAAAGAGGCTTAAAAAAAAACCCTAAAAAATGATTAAGACTAAACAAAGGAAGTGTCTTTAAAAATAAAATAATTCCAAACCAAACAAAACCATAATGGGAAGAATGCAAGCACAGCTTTATGGCCACTAGAAGTCTAGAGCTACCAGCACCATCTCACTTAGGATGTAATCACTTCAACTGACAGCAATGATTTAACCAAACAGTCCTGTAGCACTCAGAGTTACAACAACTATGTGTGCCTGAACTTCATTGAACAAAGATTATATTCCCTTGATTTCAGTGAACCAGCATGCAGAATCACCAGAATAACTTTCTCCATTCTCCACTTACCAGTGCAAAACTTTAAAATCCCTGAAAATGTACAGAACTTGTACCAAATGGAACAGCTGTATCTGGTAAAGGAGATCAGCTCCTGAAACCCATGACAAGATCAAGATTTCATATTTTATCAGGATTTCATGTTTTTTCAGGACTTCATTTTTTAAAACAAGACAGCCATCTTCTTTGGCTTTGGGAGAGAAGTGTGGGACTGACAGATTCACAAACAAAGTAATAGAAACTGCCACATAGTGTTGCATATAAAACCACATCAATGGAAAATAATGCTCTCTCAAGTCAGGGACTAAAAAGATTTATATATCATTTTACCTGTGTGAAAGCCTGTATTCATACAACACAGAGTCTGATTTTCCACTACCTACCATATTCAAACTTTCATTGATATAAAGTTATTGCATCAGCATCATATTAATTCCCACTGTCAATCTGCAGCTACGCAATGCAAACTAGCTGTGAGACAGTATATCTAGATACAAGAATAGAAAGTCAACAGCTTCAACACTGGGTTGCTTAAGGGTGTGTCTTATAAAGCCTATGGCTCTCTTTCTGTGTCAGAAGTTCTCTTTCATCACCCTTCTTTGATATTGCTTTCTTAATGGGAAACCTCTCATTAGCATTTTTTGTTGAAATGTAATTTTTTCTCTGGTAATTCCATGAAGCTGTCAGGAAAGCCACTCTCCCCATAATAACCTTAAAGCTTGGACGGTCATCTACAGAGTGCTTTCTGCAACTGACATTTCCCAAATGCTTTCTAGAGAACTTCAGAAAGTGTAAAAATGCTTTCTGCTGGAAGCAGACTGAATAGGTTTAGCCATCCTTACACCTGTTCAAAAGTCATATGTCGACCACAGTAAGCTAAACCAGTAGGCTCAAAAACAAAGACCACATGAAAAATGGCCACCACAGTCAGTTAAATAATAAAAACAAACCATCTGGAAATTTTCCATGAGCTTTCATTTTGCAAATACTTTGCAAATCTCAATAAAAAAAAACCAACAACAACTGAAGTTCAAAAATGAAGGTAAAAACCAGTTGTTTTTGTTGGCTGCAAGAAATGAGGTGACAATAAAGCTCAGCTCTGGCATACTTCAGGCATCACAAACATAGAACTGTAGAATCAGTAAGGTTGGAGAAGATCTCTAAGATCATCAAGTCCAACCATCCATCCACCACCAGTATAACCCACTGACCATGTCCCTAAGTCTACATCTACCCTGTCCTTGAACACCTCCAGGGATGGTGACTCCACATTCCCTGGGCAGCCTGTGCCGATTCATTACCACTATTTCAGGGGGGAAATTCTTCCAGAAATCCAACCCAAACATTGAACTTAACAGCTATTGTAGATAAGCCTTGAACCATTAGTAAGGGAAGAAATACCCAGAAATGTAACTCTCGTTCCCTTGTCCCCTCATTCATTGCCTTAGCTGGAATCTCAGATGTGGATTTCAGAATTTTAAAAAGAAGGAAGGAAAGAAATTGAATTCTGCAATCAGCTACACTAAATCCCACAAAAAGCATCTTACAAAAAGTTCTAAGCTTTTCCCACTGAACCAGAATCGACAAGTTCACCTGTATTTCCCATTCCTTTTCATTTTTTTCTTTTTCTCAACGCACAGAAAAGATAGCACTTGCTCTTCAGACAGTCTAATATTTTTTTAATCAAAAGGAAATTAAAGAAGAGGCAATGGTTTACATTCCTTCTGGGAGAAGTAGAAGCCTCATTCCTATCCTATCTTAAAATAGCCTGATTGAACTACAATATTTGCATTACAATTCTGGGTCAGCTGCACCACGGGATTACGCGTGCAGATCAGAGGGGTGTTTAGTTTTTATTTTCAGCCCTGTGGATTTTTCACATTTTACCCATTCTCTGCACATTCCTCCTGGTCTGATGCATCAACACAGTTTGGAACAATTGGAGAGGTTTACTCCCTCAATAACTGACGCAGGAAGCAGAGCCTACAGCAGTTGTATGCACAGGACGTGGAAATCTTGGGTGCAGAACTCTGTGTATCAGGTGTCAGCACAGATAAAAGAGTCTTTGATTCTTTTCAAACATTAACTCAGACTCTGATATTCCTCACTTTTCTATCAAATCATAGTGTTCCTCAGAGCAGCACTCCAGATTTTACTTGGAATGTACAAAATGAGCACCAAATAATGCTCTGCCATCAGTAAAGCCCTCCCCACCAACTACACCTGAATGCATTTCTTACAGCTGAGCATAAGTTTGCAATTAATTGGACTTTCTTCAGATACTGCATGCCAAATTGTTGAACGTACCTTTTATTGGAACAGTTTGCAAGCATCCACTGCACAGCTTGTGATCTACTGACAGCTCTGGGTGGACTCTTCCTATGTCTAGTCCAGGTTGGGCCATTCTGTTACGTAGCTCAGCTGCTCTCACACCTTCACTCCAGCAGCAGTGATTTTGCACAGGGCATAGATCCCATAGGTGCCCACCCGCACAGGGCTTCACCTCACGCCTGTCTTCTTTTACCTGCTTGTGTGCAGCAAACTGAGCACTTGTTGATCTCAATAGGGAATTCTAAGTATTAATTAAAGCTATTTTTTGAAAGAGGCTGCAATAATGTGGAATATTACATGGCGTGGGCAGAAATAGTGAACAAATCCATAGAATTGCAAAAATTAGAGATCAAAAAGACTGCCTAGACCGTAGTCCTAATCAGAGCAGCAATTAGTGTATTCCAAGAACGTTATTCTGCCTTAGTCAGTGACTATGCCTCCACAATATTTCTTGGAAATGTGCTGCTCCGTACACTGACTCATCCTCAAGAACAAATTTCATCATCTCATTTCACCTCTGGAAATTGCACTCCTCTGCACCATCCTTAATGGTTTTTCCCCAGGGTTTTGCGCTGCACGTTCTGGGCTTCATTTTGCAGCCTCACAGCATTTGAAACTTTCTGAAACGTTTGAGATTACCCAGCCATTTCTCTCTTATGTTTCTCTTCTGAGCCGTACATAAAAAAGCTCTTTGGATCTGCCTTCACGAGTCAAACCTTCAGATATTTCATCCTTTGAGCTGATGCTGATAAGAATTTCCCCTACTTGCTAAAAACCTTTCTTAGCGACCTGTAAATAGACTGCAAGGCACAAGTTCTAGGGAGGAAATCAGTGGGAAAGATGCAAATGAAAGAAAATCAGCTTTACCCAGAGAAGTCGGTGTTCCTGACACTGAAAAAGATGTTTTCATTTCATTAAATGATTTATCCTCACCACATGGCTGTAACTTCAAAGCCAACCTGCTGGTGTACTCATCTGCCTGTTTTGAGAAGAGGAAACAGCAGAATTCACTTGGATACCAAAAATCTCGGCATTTATTGATATAAGAAATACAGTAGACATGACCAAGAGGTAGGTTAACTGCAATTGGTTATGATTAATAATGTATGTACGTATCCTATTATTGTTGTTGCTCTTCTGCTGATGCATTACTGCATACTGACCTCACTCACTGATTTCTATGCCAGTGTGAGCTGTGCCATGCAGACCAAGAGCAGAGAGCTCTTACACCAGCTTCATGGCTGGAGAAGACATTTGATTTGCCATAGCAGGAAGTTATTATTAAGAAGCCAACATGACACACACCAGACTAATGAGGAGCTGACTGACAGCCCTTAAAATTTAACATTTTCAAGAAATCCCCCATTCTTCATCATTTACTACGCATTTATAAGTTGTACAGCAAAATATGGTCTCGGTGCAAACTTGGAGAAGTTTCCTTGCTGCCACTCATTTTCTGGACCAGAATTCCAGCATTCTCCTCCACCACACCTGACACAAGTCTTTGCTTAGAGCACCTTCTGAATATATAAAATACACTCTACCAGAATGACAAAGGCAGATCTTTTATTTAAAGCTACCTACAAATGCACACAGCACAAAGCTCTTTTCCACTTCCTCTGCTTCCATCTCTCTCTTGCACGCACAGCTCCTGTGCTGAGACCCACAATGGAAAAGCCACAGCAAACTCCCCAGCAGACAACAGTAACAGCATTTCATGCATATTAATGAAGATTCATTAAGCATCTTTCACTGTGACTGAGCAAAACAATGTTTGAAACCCATGAGCTGTTGAGAGAGGCAGAGTAATGTCATAGGAAGAAACACTGCGATGACCTGAGCGAGCCAGGGGCAACACAGAGATTTTTCTTTTCCTTCATACCAGCATCTGTAATGGAGAGAGTATAGCAGAAGTCTCATCAGACTCTATATGCTGACTGCAAATAGGATACTCTGGAGTACTTTCTTATGGCTTAATTGTGTTTAGTGTTATTGTTGCTAATACCCACTTAGAAGCATGGAATTAAAATGCTTTCTGTTACTGCTATCATATTTTCTGTTTGGCAGACTGATTACTTAGTCTTCATTTCTAATGGGACCTGAAAGGAATATGATGTGAAATTCGTTCGTGCTCTGGCTTTTTCCTGTGTCTCAATTGAGCATTGCCCGAGGTGGTTTAGTAGTTAACTTTCACTCCCTCTGCTGGCTCTCAGGCATCAGAGCAGACGATGCTGTTCTGTGTGGGTCCTACTAAAATGAGATGCGTTTACTATATTTTTTATATGAATATAATGGTACCATTTAAAGGAAATTCCTGATGCATTAGAGCAGTTCTGAGTTCACTGTGTTTATGCATTTTGCAAATTCTTCAAATGTTTTAGTCTCTGTGGACCTTCCAATTCACTCTTCAGCGATTCTAATTGGCCACAGTGACAGCCAAAGCCTAGCAGCCCAACACTCAATCTTTAATATAGAATCATAGAACAGAATATCCCAAGTTGGAAGGAACCCACAGGGACATTCGAGTCAACCCTTGGCCCCACATAGGAACACACAAACCCAAACCTTTTAAGACCTTACATCCTCATATGGCTCAGAGTTCTCCCTGAGCTCTGGCAGCTTGGGACCCTGCACGCTGCTCTGGGGAGCTGTGCCATGCTCACCGCCCCCTGGTGCAGGACCTTTCCCCAACCCTCACCTGACCTCCCCTGACACAGTTCCCTCAGGCCCTGTCCCCCCTCTTAGTTTAGTATCATCTGCAAATACATTCAGTGTACATTTGGCTCATGTGTCTAATTCTTTGATACAAACAGTGAAATCAGTTCATGTAGAAAGGGTACTCTCAACCACTGACACATTCTGGAGGCATTCAAGGGCGTACTGGATGGGGCCCTGGGCAGCCTGATCTGTGGTTGGCAACCAGCCCAAGGCAGGGGGGTTGGAACTAGATGATCTTTAAGGTTCCCTCCACCCCAAGCCATTCTATGATTCTGTGAACCATTCTGCAACACTATGGAACAACGACCTCACTGTCTGCATCTAAAATACAAAGGTCTTTCTCATCCTTACAGCTGGCCTTTCTGCTCTTCCATCACCACAGCTGACATACTAGCAAATTTATCTCCCCAGCTCAGCAATAATTGCTGACAAGCATCTGCTTTCAAAACAATCTGAACGCTGGATTTTCTTCAAAATCATGTCTAGAACAACCAAAGGACCCAGTTTCAAAAAGCCTGATTTAATTTCTTCATGATCTTCCAGAGAACTCCCATCTCAGACAGTGAGACCAATTCCTCTAGGGCTGCCTGCACACGACCCTGGGAAGCTCAACTCTCCGAATTCACATCTGTTTCTCCTAGGTGGTCTGTTTCCAAATGGCAGTATGCAGAGATGGTGGAAGAAAAAATTGTTTAGTCACATTGAAAGCACGGTCACAGCCAGCCAACAGCAATCAATAACAACAGAAAAGCTTCCAGTGCTACGGAACCTGAGAGCCATGCAGAGACATCTAGAGACAAAGGTTACGAGAATGACAAATAGACATAATGCATTCTGTTCTGAGCAAAGCAGACTCCAGGCCTGACACGTACACATTTTCAAAGACAGCATGAAGAAGTACTGAAAGATTGCAAAGGCTTATCAATTAAAAAATAAAATACCTTAAGGAGCATTAGGTGATGCCATCAGAGGATAGCTTTCCTCAGGATTTCTGAGGCTTTTCTCAGGAAGTCTAGAAAATATTTTGGGCTTGGAAAAAAGAAACATAATTTGACAGCAGGTCTCTCAATGATATTCAAAGAGAGAGATTTGTAGAGAAGAGCTACACACATGCGGGAATGGTCCAGTTGGTTGATCCTTGGGTTGAGTGGCTTCATAAGAGAAACACCCACATTGTAAGAGTATGGTTTAGAAATGTCATTAACTTTCCTGATATTAGTGTTACCTGGCAGGTCAGTGCCCACTGGCTGCATTGGCTGCTCCTGCAAGGTGACCTTCTGCTCTCATGAACTGGAAGTAACGTCATCTCTGCAAAAATGCACTGCACAGCTGGGAGCTAGAACTGCTTTAGGGGCTTTTCCTTTAATATATCAAATGAAGCCCCCATGAGGTTAAAAAAAAAATTCTCCCTGACAAACCAACATTCACATGAGACTCTAAGGGTATACAGACATGTAGAAAGAGTCTACAATTTCTATGGGCAGAACACAGATTCATAGGTCATACATGCTTCAGAACCTCTGAATAGGACGGAATAGAATCTATGCACTGACAACAATGCACTAAGAAACAAAATATACCTAAAACAAAGTATGATTAAGTGCACCACTTTATGCATTAACTTCCTTTGACAAGTGCAGTGAGGAGTACGACTTGATTTACCTGGCACGTCTGGTGATCTGATAGAGTTGGATGGATGTTCCACTGAAGACTTCTGCCAGACTTCCAAGTGTTGGCATAAAGGCTGAGAAAGTCCTGCTCAGCGTTTACCTTGGCTTTATAGGATCCATACAGAAGCATGTGCCAACATGGGAACAGGCCAAATATGTAATTGGAGAAGTTTAGAAATGGATCTTTCTAGAGTTCAGCCTTTTGAATCTCAGTGAACGGAGCTTTTGATTCCAGCATGGAACAAGAATCCCTTTTCTATCTAAATGGAGAAATACATAGGAATACAAAAGAAAGATGCACAAGGATAAGCTTTTCCAACCTTCTCCTGCTCTCTCTATGGTAGATGAATAGAGTTGGAGCAGAACATCTTATGAACAGCCACCAGAATCCCAGGACTTTGCTCACAGGTATAAGCTAGTCTGAAATCATGTGGTCATGGCCTGGAGAAGTATCATCATGCAGTCCTTTCCTTGCTCTGCAGCAAGATCAATTTGTGCTTATTCAAATTATTTTAAAATCCTCCAGCTTCCCTAAGGAATTTATTTCAGTGCTTTATTACCCCTGTTGTTAGAAAAGATTTCACAAAACCTTGACTCAGAATTCCTTGCTCAACTGTAGACGTCAATTCTTCTAAACTACAGAATTATTGAATTAAACACCTTTTTTTTCAGACTTACGAAAGAATAATAAAGAATTAATAGATAAACACTTAAGGGCTTAACCAATTAATGGGGAACACTGGGATTCCTGACGTGAGAGAAAATGTAAGGCATGGATCGCCTCCTTGATTTCAGGAGTTCAAATTAAAATTAGATTTATAGATTGATAGATTTATTTATTTATTATTTATATATATTTATTATAAATGAAGATTTCAGCTCAAAATAAAACAAAATATAACAGTGATCTTGATGAAAATGCCACAATCTATAGCAATCCTTGAAGAGCAGAGCGTTAGAGTACAGTGGAAGGGGAGCCAGCACGTGGCTGGTAGTGCATTAGTGCTCCATCACCTCTACTGCCAAAGTGAGCCATTACTTACTCAAAGTGCTCTGCCGACAGGCCCTTCTGGGACAGCATACCCATCACTTTCTGAAGGGCAGTTCGGAGGATTCTTCCTTTTTGTTGGACGGTCCCCTGGGTTTCCACATCTTATGCATTATGGATAGGATCTTAATGGACGCTGGCTGCATGCGCACTGCTTGCTGAGCTGCTCAGCTCAAGGCAGCCACTGCAGCTCTGTGCTTTCTGCTTTCTCTTCCCGTCTTCCATATGCCACTTAGACTCTAATTTGATTTCTATTCTATCAATATGAACCCCATTAAAACCCAATTCTGCTTATTGCCAACAGCTTTCTCTGAATGAAAGCTAATTTCTCTCTAAGAATTCTCCCAGATTCATAGGTAGGACAGTCTGCAGTTACCCCAGGTGTTGCCAGCCCATGCCACTTGGTCTGTCCCCCGACTTACTGAGAGCTTCCAGCTCCTTATTGCTTTGCAGCATGCCATGATGCTCTCTATCTTTGCTTTGCCAGATCAATAATGACAATTCTTGTACAAAAATACCCTCAAATTATTTCTTTCTACTGTAACAAAATACCAGTATATTCTCTGTAGTACTGGCCACACGGTCATGAGATCTTAGTGGCCTCTAGGAATGCACCAGTGAGTCAACTTTAGAGGGAAAAGAAACTTGCCTAAAAAAATATTTGCCAGCATCAATAGGTGATTAATATCAAACCATCTCTTAATGAAGACTGTCCCAGATTATAATGAATCTTTGTAGTTACGTCCTAATCTTCTTTAGCTGAGAAACTTGGGATTTTATAAAGATTATGGAATTTCAGTCTTGTTACAGATATAGAGGAATATGAGTGGGTGCAAGTCTTCTCCTATAGAAAAGAAAGGGGCAGAAGTCATTTTCTTTCAGAACACAAATAACCTACTTTTACTATGTTTCCTTGGAAAAGAAATATCTTCAAGAGGGTGTGCTGAGACTCTCCACATCTTTCCCTATGATGAGTAAAGCTCTTAAAAGCAAAAAGCTGTTGTTTTGAAAATTGTCTAAGTGTAGCTTAATAATAGACAACAAAATAGTCTGTCCACCATGAACACGGGGTCTGCTCCTTTATCTTTGCTTGTTAGCCATCTCTCTTCTTTATTACAAGTGGATATGAAAACTCTATAAAAAGGCAGTACACTTTGAGGAACAATTGCAAACAGAAGGTACTTCAGGTCTGGAGGAGATTCTACAATGACAGAACCAGCTTTGAAATCATGGAAGTTTGAGTAACGCTTGAACTCCATTATATTGATGTTGAGTTCTTTTCAAAAGACAATAAGGAATGATGCAGGCATGAAGATTTCTCTCCCCAAGAAGTGTCTCCTGGAGAAGACTGATTCCCTAACAACATTCCCACCTTCATACAACTATCTCAGATGGATGTGGTTTTGCTAACATATTACTTGCTGATAGGATAGGCATTTGTCATTCATAATATTCTTATCACACACACAGTAGGTGCAGAAAAGAAGAATGTAACGTTTTCCTTCTCCTCATGAGTTCTCACTTGAAGGTTTCTCCCCATAAGGCCAGCAGCTGAAAAGCTACATACAAATGATACCCCAATTTCCTGATAGTATTCTGACTTCTTGTCTGAAATGTATCCATGAAGAAGGAACACCATCAGACTAAAATTACTGAGAGGTCACAACAGAGAAATAGCAAGTAATTAAAGCTTACTTCATAGTAAGAAATAATGAAATCTTTAGAGCAACAGTCTATCTGGCTATTTTAAAAACTACAGCAAGCCTTTGCTGAGCTGTGCAAATGAGTAACACTTGTATATGCAACAGATAACAATGAATATCATATTTTATTAGGTATACACATACCTCCTACCATGATGAAGAATCCAAATTCTCATTCAGTGTTTGCCATCTCAGCTGTATTCTATGCTCCCAATCTCTCTAAGAGAAGTTATAGGGATTATTCTACTCCAAACTGGCCCACTGGTAGCAAGTCTGGGGAAAGGTGTAATCCCTTTTAGCCACTGGTTCTGGCTAAACAAAATTTCCTGCTCAGATAATGTTGCAGAAACAAAGAACTGCTGTTTTTTTCCACTTATGAACAACAAAACTTGATTTTAACGGTGACTGCAGCCTGTGGGCATCAACAAAGTTCATCTGAGTTCAGAACGGTGTAGGAAGCCATATTTACTTTTGGGAAATCCTGGGTAGAGATACAGCGTGATGTGTGCTCTGTAATATGCACACTGAGCTTCGTGTTTCTGGGAAGTGTAAAACCTCTGCAGCTTGCTGGAAGCAGTCCCCACTGCTCTGGCCAGGCTGCTGGGCTGCTTGGATTCCAAGAGATGGATAAAAGCCTCAAATGTCGTCCAAATAATTTATCTGGGGGCAAAAAAAGACAAAGCCTATATGATGTACATATATGGATGCTTGGGAAAGTGGAGGTTACACTCTAGGCTAGGTCAAATAAAGGAGTCCAAGCTTCCTCACAGTAACAGAAGTTTTGTTTTTTTATATCTATTTACTTGCCAGCACTGTTTCTTTCTCAAATCTTTTGGCAGTAAAGACCTTACATCCTCATGGGTGTGCATGACTGGCTGCTACAACACTACAGCTCCCTGGGTGAGCATTTTTACATTGGAATAAGCCTATCCACACAGTAAGATATACTGGGAGAGCTAGAGCATTAGAATTACACCTCTGTGGTAGGTCAGCAGAAGTTTCTACGTGGAAAAGGCTAGACAGAGGGATTGGCTCTGCTGCCCACCCAAAATGCAGGTAATATGCTCTTCTCACTTTATAGCTAATGGCAAAGGCAATCTTTCAGTGCTGGCTTCATAAAATCCCGGTCTACACCTACCACCACCATCAACGTCAGAGATTCAATCAATTTCTAATGAAATCTAAACTGGTTTCTAGGTCTGACAAATTTTCAGATAGCATCCTAATGATCAAACACGAATGTGTGTTTCAGGTCTAAATGGAGATAAGTTTTACCACCCCTGCACATTTTTCCCTGGCTCTGCGGATGGGTGACTTTAGAATGAAGAGGGGATAGACAAGAAGAGCTGGATAGCACAGTGTGCAATGGCTTGGGAAGTTGTGTAGGCAAACAAAAGACAAACAGTAATGTCAAGCAGATGGCTAAAAGCAGGAATGGAACCAGAAAGAAAAAGAAGTTGCTTGAGCAACATGCATGCACACTTACAAGGTCTCATTGGCAAACCAGGACAATGACTCTTTGTAGGAGGGAAATAAATTATACAACATAAAGCTGTATCACTCTGCACACAAAGCTGCATCAAACGATTCCACTGATTAATAAATCAGACATCAAGAACTACAAAAAACTGTCCAGGAGCTCCTAATGCTGCGTCCTTCTTATGTGCATACAAATGATGCTGTTTTGAGTGGTCAGAACTGCATCTTCTTAAATGTGAACATCAGAAGCCCTTTATTGCAAAGAGTCAGTGCATATTCTTTTTTTTAGCCTAACTGTTAAGAGCCATTGCTTTTGGAACAGGACAGTTCAAATCCTATCTCCAGTTAACCACAAATCCCCAAGTGACTATAAAATGCAGTAGTGACATCTGTACAGTTTCAGAGGCCACAGATTGTTTCCATATTCTAATTACTACATCCCATCACGATGAAGAAAAATCACTTCTTTTTTTGAGTCACAGGAAGAACTTGTGGTTAAAGGATTCGCAGAACTCAGAGGCCTAGATTTCTTCTCTTTCCAACCAAATTGCAGACTTCCAGCACAATAACACTCACTTTCTTCCACCAAGCCTTGGAAGACTTCACACATCTGTGTTCATAAAGCATTTTGACATTCTAATTCGAATTACTCATATTGTAACAAAATACTTCAAATATTTTACGAGCAAAATTTGGATTATCACAGACCGGAAATGCTGAGAAGAGACACACTGACCATTCTTCATGGCTGATTTTTTTGTTGCTATGTTTAGAATAGTAGCCAATAGGGGATACTGTGCAACACTGAAATTTCCCAAAGTGTAACCCTTGATTAGATCATGGTTAGGTGAAAAAAGTCTGCACGCAACAATGTTCAATTCATATAGTTCTGACCTTTGTAAGATGTTCAAGGCACATGTCAACAACCAGAAAAGAAATGCCACTGATGTTATCAGCTGCATCTTGATATTGTTTCCAACCCAATGCCACACACTAATGATGTAATTGTATTTATATGTAAGGCAGCAATTGCTTGGATGGCTGATACTGATAGGATCCTGCAATTCTTCACCAGCACTGAGAGCCTACACCATCTTCTTTGGAAACTCCGTATTTCATGAGAAAGATTGAGCAACAGCTGGCATGATAAGGCATGCATACTGGTGTCCAAAAATATGCATCCTGGGTGTGGTATGAAGAACAAGGTCAAGGGACGTGAGCCTTCAGGCCTGGGTCCTGGATGGAAAGAGCTCTCACGGTGGAGGAGGACTTACCCGGTGAGACCTAGCAGGGCAGCTCTCTTTTAGAAGGATTTTCCATTCCAAATAAATGAGAGACACCAACGAGCTGCTAAATAATTTAATGAGATTTATGTAGAAAGAGGTTTTTAGAGGCACAAAAAGAAATCTCTCATGGGAATTCTAGAGCCAGAGCATTTAACAGGCAATGAAAAAAGCTGCTTATGAATGATCGTGAAACAGAAGTGAAGTAAGTCAGAGGACGCCTCGCTCACACTGCTCTAACCCTAACACTTGTCCCACAGCCAAGGAGTTCTGCACGCCTGCAGCAGCCCTGTGAGCCCCCGCCTGGAAACGGAGGCAATTCCCCGCTCCAAAACTTCAGACTCTTCGTGCCGTGGTGGGGGATCTCCATGCTGTCAGTTACCCAAACTGCGATGTCACTGTTTGCCTAAGCAGCTTGCCTAACTTGTTGCTTTTTATCAGCCACAGAGGCGAAGTCAGAACTCTGGGGTTTCATTTCCTGTTCAATCTACAGTTATCCATTCTCTTTCTCAAATTCAGCTTGCACTGACGTTTTGCAATACACAGCTAACTGCAAAGTGAATGGCATTACGGTGGTGACACCAGATCTTTGCAACCTGAACTCTTCAGTATAAAGAAAAAGCAGAAATGAATCCTCTGTCCCCTGAGCATTAGCAGTTCCTGAAAAGAGCAAATGCAGAATTGCTTCCCTTATGGTCAAAAATGAATACTGCGAGGAAGTGACTGGAGGGCATTTTAGATTTCATGTTAAAGAAACAAAGCACAAATTGACTTTTTATAAAGGTCAAGTGAAAAATTGGATCTTTTAAGGCCACGGAGAATTTCTACTCTGTGTTCAGTTCTGTTGATGTAAAAAAATGAGGAGAAAAATATAGTCATGGCTAGCTTAACAGAGGATCTGGCCTGGGAGAAACAAAAGAAAACAAGAGAAAAAAAGACCATATTTTCATGAAAGTCTGGTATTATAAACCATATCATTTACAATAATTTTGCTCAATGGAAGTTACTGCATTGCCCTTTCACAAACCATTACAGCAGTAACAAATCTCCCCGGCGTGGCTTGCACATAACCTGCGGGTTCCAGCCTGTGCCACTGGTTTGTGAACCATGTGGCTATGTGCTGAAACAGGTACTTCAGGTATAGAAGTCATCCTCAGTGCTAAAAATACATCATGCAAAGAACAATCGGACTTCCACGTTGCTCTCACCTCAGTTATACTGTGTCCTGTGTGAACTGACCCAGCAGCTTTGGAGGAGTTTCTGAACACACTCCTCACACTGATGTGTTAACCTGAATCCATCTGAACCATCACGTGTCGGGTGACTTCCTTCCCACCATTTGCTTTGGTTGTGCCATGGCTGAGATCCCGCATGGTCTCAGGACTCTGTGGTTCACCTCCACCAAGTAAAACCAAATCTGACCCAGGACACCACAGCCCGGAGGGAAGGAAGCGAGAGGGCAGCCTGAGGGGGACTACAGCAGCACAAATGGAAACAACAAGAATTGGAATGATCCAAAACACAGAAACTGAAAAAGGGTTTTGCTGCTTCCCGCCTTACCGCTCTCAGCCCGCTTCCTGCCACTGCACATCTCACATGATTGCTCGGGAAGAGAGTAAGCACTGCCTTCCCAGAGATCACCAGCACATTTCACACAGGGCTGAGCAAGCTTTCCCAAATAGAAGCCGCTGCCCAAATGTTCATCCATACACAAGCCCTCCCTCCCAACCCCCCTTTACACGTTCTGGTCAGGGAGATCAGGGTTGTTGGGTTTTTACATGCAAATGTTGGCTTTGATATTTGGATACATTTCCTCCTTTTTTTAATTTTTTTTTTTTTAAATACCCTTTTGAAGCCAAGTTGCTGAGTGAATCATAAAGACACAGGATTCCAAGAGCGTTACTGCTCTGCTGTTCCCAGGGCAAGTCTGGGCCAAAGCAAACCCTGCTGTGCCAGCAGCAGCTCCGTGCAGGCAAACAGCCGGCTCTGCTGCTCCCACTGCCCTCGTGGATAGAGTCCCTGTGGGGATCTCTCACTTCAACCCCTCCCCACATTTGCCTTGAGTCACAGAATAACGACCAGAAAAGAAAATGAGGAGAAGGTAAATGTTCTGTCCTGGATTCAGAACGTCTCTGCCCAGAGCACATCCTGCTTCTCAACAGAGCTTCTCCATTCCCAACCCCATTTTTTTCTACTCCTTAAAACATGTTTCATTCCTCTTACAGACCCGAGTGGTTTGTGTCTGTTCCTTCAGCCACCCGATCTAATCCAAACTGATCTGAACTACAAAGACTTTAATGCCATTTTCTCATACATTTCACAGCGATTGCGGGAAGAACTTTCACCGTGCTTTGTTTTGTTCCTCTGCCTCATGTGGGTGAGTTTGCACCAGCTGTTCTCATACCCAAACACTGATACTACAACTTCTGGTGCCATGTTTGTAGAAAGTGAATTTCAAGTCCTTATGGAACTAAGCCCTCAGGGGATGTGTGCTCAAACAGCAAATGCAGACAACACCACCACAATTACAGTTTGGGTGTATGTCAAGAAATGCCAAAAAAACTGTTCATGGGCAAGTCTGATAGAACTGAGTATTCATCACAAGAGTCTGATCGCTCATTCTGGATACACAACAAGTAAAACCAAGGAAACTGGGAATACTGAGTGGTAAATTACTCCCATAGTTGCCTGATCTTCTTTAATACAGAGGAGGGAAAGCCTCCTGCTCTAATTTGCTTGAGGCGTGCTTGTAAATGCTCAGGAAAATAGCATCACCAGTCTACTCAAATTCATTGAAATGACCAGCAAATCACAGGAATTAATTACTCCTTTTAGTCTGTGTTATTTTCTTGTGGTTCCAGTCCCCTCTCTTTCCACCGCGATCCTCTTTTTCTATTACCGCTCCTCTCGGCTCCTGCATGACTCTGGCTTTTCATTCCCTCGCCCGTGTTCCAGCTCTCTCTCTCACAGCAGTGCTGGAACACGCAGCAGGAAAATGATGGATGATCACCTGTCACAGCTTGTTTATTATACTTCAGACAATCAATTACATATCCCTAATGCTGGTTGTCCCGCTGGAAATTTACATGCTCGGCACAGACCGATGTGAAAATGGAATCTCATTTGCCAAATGCCTTTCTGTGGGTACGGCATGATGATTACAGCCTGGTTGTTTCAACAGTTGTGTGTGCCTGACAATGTCATCACTTACTGCTTGCCACAGGTCACATTGCTCGAAGGCGTTATTTATCGTGCGAAGCGGGCTGAGGCTTTCAGAGCACAAAGATGCTGCTACAGCCGCGTGGTGCAAGGCAGGCATGCAGCCTCAGCGCCCATCGCCTGCCTTTGTTTCCACTGGTGGGAGTCCTTACCCCTTCTCTACCTTCCTTTCTTTTATGGATGAGTGCCCTGTGTTAAGGGGCGGGTGATCGCCTATGTTGACGGCTCTGGCAGGGGAAGTGCTGCTCATGCAGTTAAATAATCCCAGGACAGCTAGAGATTTAATAAGCAATGGATTGTAGAAAAATGAGACAAAGGGGAAAACCAAAAAGGCTTTATAAGCATTTAGCAAAAATTCTACACAGGAATCTGTGCTGAACCAGCTGGGAAAGGGTTACATGGATTTTACTGACTAAATGAGAGGTAGGGCTCATCCATCTCGGTGTGGAGAATGTGGGAGACCCTTGAGGGAAGAAAACAAAGTATGGGCTGAGCGGCCCATCTGGGGCACAGTTTCACCTATAGGAGCTAAAGCTTCAGGAAAATGAGGGATACGTTTCATGTGTGAACGGTGTTTATGAGCAAGTTTAAAGATGCTCAAGTTTCTGTAAATGTAGGCTTAAGAAATCCTATGTGTGAGATGCTTCAACAACACACCCATTTGTGCACAGAGACACATATACATATAAATGTGCATAATGTGTAAAGGAAGTTTCCTTTAACAGAGGAGAAAGGTAGAAAGAGAAATACAACTTTTCATCCAAGAGTCAAGCTTCTTGGAATAGCTTTCCATTAACTGGAGAGAAGGACTCAAGAACTGTCCCATTAAGCCAACTTGCTGCCTTAGGCTCAATGCTCTCTGACTCCAATACCAGCTTCTACCCACTTCTCTCTGCTAGACACAGACCAGCTTGGATTTTGTATCTGAAGAGCCTCTGCTACGAAGAACCCATAGAGCAGTCCTACCCAGAAGGCTCAGGTGGAGTAAAACTATTATATCCTCTTTCTAAACTTCAGTCTTGGTTGTGCACGTGGTTGAACTGCCTCAGTACAGCAGTTCATCCACTGGGTTAGCTACTGCACTTTGCTACAACTATGTTTGAGCAGTGTGCTTTGATTTCATGACGTGCGCTCATTTGTTTTTCTGCTCCTTAGGAAATTATTTTGTTCAATTGTACTATTACATATTTATACCTGTATTGATATCAAATGCTTTTCCAGAATTTTTGCAAAATTAATGGCTTGGTTGTTTTTATTTCCAATGCATTTCCTTCTCAGTAAAAGTTGCATTTTTCATCTCAGAATTATTTTTTGACATGACTCTGCTTCAGACTGCATTTAACCACAACAAAAATAAACAATTCCAAACAGTGCAAAATTTTACAGCCACAGACTGTAGAGCTCCCATGTAAGATTAGAATGGACAGTGGAGCATCCCAGTTGTCACTGTGGGGACTTTCAGAAGGAAATGGTTAACATGGATCAGTACATACTGACTTGAAAGACTTTCAGATGAACTGGAACCATCTCCATGGGTAGTTTCCTGTTATAAATGCCCAGTGCTGAACAGGATGGTCTGAAGGGGATTCAAACATATTCCCACAGTGACTCTCCACAAGGCAGTCACCACTGACTTGGAGTTCTGCACTCGGAAGACTTCTCTGCCACAGAAGGAAAAAGTTAAGGAAGGATGCATCCCTGACATTTAAAGAGCAATAGCACAGACACTGTCCTGGGAAGGGTGGCTGGGCAGATACTCAGATACAGATGCACGTAAGGGTGCCTGAAGAGGCAAACACAAGTTCAATTCAGAAAAGATCTCCAGAATCATCCAGTCCCACCGTCCACCTGCCACCATTTCCCCACTAAACCACATTCCTTAGTACCACATCTACACATTTCTTGAGTACCTCCAGAGACGGTGACTCCATCACCTCTCTGGGCAGCTCAGTCAATTGATCTATGCATGTATATGTATGCACGTATACTTTGGTACACATTCTGATGGAAAAACCGGGGCTTTGGCATGTCCTGAGCATAGCTAGCATTGCAGGTTCCCGGAGCACCAATTGTATGCCCATCCAAAAGATGGTTCATGCAATTTAGGTATTTGTGTGTCAGCTCTGTGAACGGCAAACAGTTTTCTGCATTTCTCATCCATGGTCTGCATTCTGTTTTCACTCACTTATGCACAGTGCAATCACTTGTTCACTGAGGTTTGATCAGCTGTAATGTGCAATGTATGCACGGACACAGAATTAGGCCTACTGTGAATGACAAATGATAGGGGAATATCTGAGGATTTTGCTCCCTCTTTTCCTTCCAAACGCATTAAATTTCTTAAGACTGAATGTTATTACAGAGTCAGATATTGCCACTCTTGTCTGTTTTTTAGTGCTTTCAGGTTTGCTGGTTGTGCGAACCTAAAAATGCAAGCAGTAAGCGTGGAAAACATCCTCAATTTCAGCAGTGAGTATGGAGGCATTTGGAATCAGAACCAAAATGCACCTTAAAATTTACATTTCCTACATGAAAAGTTGTTGAGAAAGAAAGATTTACCCATTAAACTTCAGAGAAATGCAAAAACATAGTGCATTTTTATTACTTTGGATGTTCTCAAACATTATCAGATGCTTCAAGGAGAGTTTTCCCAGCTATAGTCATCTCAAAGCCTAAAAAGAAAGTTTTACACAGAGAGGTGGATCTTGGTTGAATTCTGCTGGTTGGAAGAGATAATGTACCTGCATGAGACTGAAACATATTTTCCCCACTTATTTTAATACTTCCATCTAGTTAATATTTTATAGCAGAGAAATACAGTACAGCTGCCTTGAATGCAACACCACGAGCCACTTGTCTCATCAACAAATGCATTTTAAGATCCGTGTGCACAGAAATAGCACCGTCTGCAGAAAAGCCATGGCACCGATGGCACCCAGCACAAAAACCTGGGTTAAACAACGCATTGCAACTTCAATAAGCAGAACGGACCCTGAAGGGGGATGGTCTACAGCTCTGAGCCATTGCCGCAGCACAAGCAGCGAAATGTGATGTACCAATGGCACTTTTAAAGACCTTCTGAACCACCTACTGGTGTTTTCTCAGCTCTGTGTGCGCATGAAGTCACAAAATGTGGGCAAAAGACAGCACTCAGCTCTCAGATGACAGCTCTACTCCCTGAGTGAAGAGATGTATGAGATGTAGCTGCCTGTGACAGCAGAGGACTGGAGCAGATGAATTGGGAAAAGCCTCTGAAACCTTTGTTCCTAATGAGACCATTTGTATATTTATGGTATCCATGGTTCAGCAAGTCTATGTGGAGCAGATCGTGATGGTTATTTATTCATATCTTAAAAACTCTGCCTCAGCAGCCCTGTGGAAAGCAATATTGGTTGCAAATGCCACCGAGTCAACTCGAATCATAGCAAAGCACTCTCTCCCTGTACACACACACATAGATACGCACACACACAGAAATACGCATTGTATTCATCCCAGGAGGTGCTTAAGAGAAGGGGAGATGTGTTTGGGGGATATGGTCTGGGGGCAATGTTGGTGGTCAGCAGCTGGTTGGATGGGATGATCGTGGAGGTCTTTTCCAACTTTACTGATTCTATGATTCCATGGCTACGGTGCTTTTGTTTCCAACCAACCTGTTTCCAACCAACGCAGAGGGCCGGCACGCTGCGAATTGAGGCAACATGTGCATCTAATTTCACAAACGAGCGTGTGAAAGGGCTCCAGTCCTTCTTACACAGCAAAGGGCTTCCTGTGCTCCTGCGAGTTCTGTGTGAGCTGGCATGAAGCGGGGTCTGCTGAGGGCTTAGGGAGGAAATGGAGCAATCAGGCATGTGAGGAGTCACTGCTGCCTGCAGAGGGAAGCGTCCTTCTGAAGCAGGCAGGAGTGAATCACACCGAACCTTCAACCTCTTTTTTTTTCTTATCCCTGCCCCCGTCCTCAGATTTTTGCTTTTCATGGTGGACTCGAATTACATCGGGTGTTCAGTTCCTCCTCCCTCTAACCGGTGTTTTGCTGCCTGTGCAGGACTCGTTGTATTACAAAGCAATTTCGTTCCCACACTATTTTTGCTACTTACTTGTAGCAGAGTAGTTCTGGAAGTTCTCTGTTGGTGCAGTTTGGGGCTGTTGGGCACTGCCCTATGAAGAGGGACTGCCTCCTTACATCAGAGAATAAACAGATGATGGGCAGAAAACCAAGAGGCAGAGTTCGTTTGTCCAAGGTCAAAAGCACAGCTTCCAGAATAGGAAGGTAATACAACCTTCCTATTCTCATTCCATTACTCAAATCTCTAGGCAGAAGTGCCTCCCTAACCTCCTCCCTTCAAAAATCCCAATTCCATAGCGTGCGAATGGCTCACAAATCAGTAACACATGCAGAGAGCTCCAATGCTACACCATGAGAAGGATGGGATGAACCCATCTGGGAAGCGTGACTCAACACACACGGGGGGCACTGCAAATCAGCATAGGGCTGGAGAAGGAGAATGGCTCTGTAGAGCTGATCTGACAAGCCCTGACTGCTCCACTCCGACGGAGAGCAGCTTTCAGTTCCCTGCAGCACCCCGGCCGTGTATCTGCTTCACTCTTTCCACATGATCGAGTGCTTTTACAGACACTGACAACTGATGCATACGATATATTTCTGAAATAAAGGCTATGTGTTTGTTCCTTCTTAGCGGGCACGCTCCCCAGAGCAGATGACTCCTGTCTCTCGGATCAGAACACCTCCATCCCCATCAGTGAACATCTCTCCTGCTGCAGTTGCAGGGGGGGCAGAGGGGCCGTCTGTTCCCCCGCAGCACCCCTGACACTGCCTGGGTGCACTTTTGGACGGTTGAGAACGGAGTTGTGCTGAGTCAGGCAGCTCCCCCAGCTGCTCACCGGAAGCACAGCTGTTCTGCAGAAATAACCACCCAGACAAGGACCGGTGCTTTCTTAGAGAAAGTGATAAGAAAAACACATTGACCCTCCAACGCGGCAGCAGACTGCTGCAGCCATGCGATTAGGTGCAGCCCCCACCATGCGTTATTTCAGGGCCTGCACTGAGAGCTCTTCTGCTCCTTTGGGCGATGGGATGAGCAGGAGCCCTCCTCAACCTGAGTTTAATTAGGACAGCGCGGGGGAGGGAGATAGGCAGTAAGTGCAACCCCACTTTGCGGGGTGAGCCTGCATCGGGTGGCGGAACAGTACGAGAGCAGCGCTGGCCGAGCTGCTGTTTCCCTGTGCCTGTGCCCCAGTTGTGCTGCAGCACCTGTTCCCCCCGGCGAGCACGGCCTGTTCCCTGCAGCACACACGGTCACGGCTCTCAGATTCAGCAGCTACTTGGATTGTGCCCCAATTTCTTAAAGGGCTCCAGCTCCATCCCTCAGACACCATCCCAGCCCTGGGCACAGCGCTGGCTTTGTCTCCAAACTGACCAGTTAAAGGTCAGTTCTGAGCAGCCTTGATCTCATTTCACCTCTCTGCAGCCAGTGAGAGAAGGGAGATGCCCTTTCCCTCCCCCTCAGGGTAGGCTGCTGCCCGAGGGGTGGCATGCAGCGGTCCCCATCCCTTAGCACTGCAGAAAAGCAAAGAGGATCCCATGGCAAGAGCCAGAAAGCATTGGGTTAATGACCCCAGGAGTCAAAAGGAAGAGGATAATTAGATATCAGGAGAAAGGAATAGGCAGGGGGCAAAAGAAGAGCAAAATGTTGCAGTGGACAGACCCAAAAAAGGCAGAAAGCAGATATCGGTTCACACAGTAGTCCTGTGAACAACAGTGGGTACCCAGAAATTCTATTTAAAGGTGTAATATTAATTTAATGGGGAGAAGATCTAATACGATTCCCACAGAATTTTTCAATTAAATTAGTGTGATGGGCTTTAAAAGTAGTGAGCACGATTAACAGAAATACCACATAAATTACACGTATACTTCAGAAAAACTGGCAGACAGCCTTGCTGCACAGGAGACCTTATTCTAAACTCTGGCATCCAGCTGTAATTATATTTAAAAGAATTTCCCTGCTCAGAGATGAACCATTCCCTCCTGAGATTTTTATCCTTGCCGAAGTCTCGACTTGTAGCAATGTGATTCCAAAGAACCACATCTGGATTTCGTATTGAAGGACATGGTTTAATGAGAACTATTGGTGATAAGTGGATGGTTGGACTGGATGATCTTGTAGTCTTTTCGAACCTTGGTGTTTCTGTGATTCTGTGATTCTGTGATTGTGTGAACCAGGAGGAGCTGAAGATGCAAATTGTCATTTTTTGCCCTGTTTGTGCAGTGTGTAGGGGACGTGGGTCTGGTCTGTGTGCAGGACTTCAGAGCTGCTGCAATAAGTTTTTTATAGAGAGCGCAGTGAGGTGCTGGAACAGCTGCCCAGAGAGGCTGTGGACGCCCCATCCATCCCTGGAAGTGTCCAAGGCCAGGTTGGATGGGGTGCTGGGCAGCCTGGTCTAGTATTAAATGTGGAGGTTGGTGGCCCTGCATGTGGCAGGGGGGTTGTAGATCCATGATCCTTGAGGTCCCTTCCAACCCTGGCCATTCTGTGATTCTGTGATTCTGTAATACCCCAGAACCACACAGAGGTGCCCAGTTGCCAATGTTGGCCATGCATTACATCTACTGACTGTTGGTTCAGGCAGGAACTGCGGTAGTAGAAGCAGTCTATATATAAACACGTGTGGTGGGTACTGCATGCAGGCAGCACGGATTGCTCAGAAGCAGCTCCGCAGTGTGCCTGGAGAACAGCCATTGCTCCTGTGGTTTCAGATGGCTCAACACCGTATTAATTAGTGAGGGCTGTCAGAGAGCCGGATTATGGATTTTAAAATTCATAATGCAGAGGTAGGAGGAATTCTGGTGGAAGCTCAAAGCATTTGTTCTTGCAGTACAACCGCTCTCAGAAGCTGGATGTATTATTTGGTGGATGAGCTCAGCATAGTTGTGCCCCTGATCTAATGTTTTTTTAGCTTATACCCACACATCAAGCTAAATGTTATCGCAGAGATACCACACATACATCTCATACTTCCTCCCACATAATCCGCACAGAGATACATCCGACAAGCTTTGCAAACATTTGAATGAGAAGAGGATCCTCAAATAAAACACATCCAAGTTTTATTCTCAGCTGAACTACTATACAAACCCGTCCCTGTCGGTGATCACCACACACAAACTCCCAGTCTCTTTACCTTTCTCCATTTTGGAAAGCTGTGGGCCTGACTCTTCAGTTGTTTAGCACTTGATCCTTTCTGAAGAAAGCAGGAACCGATGTGTCTCCAACATCAGGACTCAGTTCCTTCAAATCAAGCCTTCTAACATTCTGAATGAATGGCAGTTTTGAGTATAAGACTCCCAACAATTCGCTTTCTGACTTGCAAACCTACTTCAGTGACACTGTACCAATTTCACTGTCACGAATCCTAATGAATATTCTGCCTGCAGGACATCAGGTGTTGGTGAGCACCAGGCATCCCTATTTTTCTTGTGCAAATGCTGTCGGTGTCTCCGTGCTGACGGCACCCAGAAGAACAGCATCCAATGAAGAAAAATGGCTTGTCACTGCTGCCTCAAGATGTGGCATTGTTCAAGTTAAGCAGGAGCCGTATTGCTGTGTTTTCTATTTCTTTCATAAAACACAAATAAAGTACCCTCTGGAAATATGTGAGCTGAAGTGACAGGCATCTCTTGAATGCTTTTAATTGCTGCCAAAAATAGTCTGAAGCTTTCACCAAAGTTAACACAGACAAAATTTCCATGGAAAGCATCAGTTCCCTGTGAAAAGAAGCTAGCTATTGCATCTGTTAAAGAGAAAACAGCAATTACATACTTCAGCTCTTCTGCAAATCCCGTTTTTCCTTATAAGAGTGGGGGACATTTTCAATGTTTGCTCACACCAGTGAAGACCCCACGACGCTTGGCACACCAGCTTATTTCCACCACCATATGGTAACACCACCCCAGCCACTAGTAGGCAGATTTTAATCATCATCTTTCCATCATTATTACAATAGCACCTAATAACGCTAGCTGAGGACCAGAATCTCATTTGCTAAATTCAGCATAAGGACAGAGTGCTCTCAGCATGCCCAACAACAGATGTGTTTAAATCATGCTCTCAGAGCTTCTTAAATCTTCTATCACTGATGAAAATTCAAGCTCACTGTGGTTATTGGATGCTCCCAGACCAGCCAGGAGGGTCCCTCACTGTCTGAAGCCCGATGCAGCATGGTGCCAGCCACACAACTGCTCTGACCGAGGACGTTGGACCACTCTGCTCATCCCACCAGTGTCAGCAGATTGCAGAGCATATCTCATGTCGCAGCCAGGCAGAAAATGCTTATCTTGCCTCGTAAAACTTTGCAATTACCTTCCTCTTCCTCTCTCATCTATCATCAGGAAGAGCAAGGAGGTCTCGCCGGATGCATTTTTTGGTTGTTTCACCCATTTTTCATGAAGCAGAAGGAGAGTAAGATGTCTGCGTACTCAAGGCACTCGTGTGGAAAATTGTCACTCTGTCTGCTCCTGCCCTGTGCCCTGACCTGGAGGTAACACCCCATGTAAATTCTCCCCACGTGAGGCTGTTACTGTGATGGGCAATACTTTGGAACAGGTCTCCAGAAAGGCCTGGAGCTGAGGGACTGCACTGACAGCGTTCCCCAGCCACATTCTTGATAAAGAAGGTCCATTAATGGGTGTTTTCTGAAATAAAATCTTTTTTTCTTTTTACTTTAAATATCCTGACCAGCTCCAGCTGTAGCCTAAAACCTGTATTTCCTGACAACTCCCATTCAAGCTGAAGAATTCACAAGATGTACATGATAGAGGATCAGGCTCCTTGTGGTTAATATTGCTATTTTTCCAGTTTTCTTTATTCAAGTTTTACTTCTCTGGTATCCAGAACAAACAAGCATGGAAAGAACCCATTAATATGTCTAATGCTTTCCCCCTCAAACTGCCATGATCTCACTGCTTCCAAAGCCCAAAGGAAATTGAAGCGCAGCCCAAGAGGACGGCACTGAAGGATACGACTTAAAACCCATGAAAGCTGGGAAATTTCTGTGCAAAGGCTGCAAATCTTGGGTAGGAAAGAAGGTTACAAAGAGCTGCAATAAAATTATTCCAGAATGTAACCTGAAAAAAAGGAAAGTCTGCCATTTCACAAACAGGAAATCCCAGAGTTTATGGATGACCCCGTTACAAAGCCAGTGTTTTGGAACAAACCGTTCTTTCCCTGGTGCCTGTGCTTTCCCCTACAGCACAAGGGCCAGAGATGCACGCTTGGCTGCTGCTGGTCATGGCACTTCTCTGGCACACACCCACAAACGCAAGATGAATCAAGTCACCGAGCAAGGGGCTGAGCCTGCAAGTGGGTCTGGCTTTCATCAGCTGCAGCAGTGAGCACCATAAAATCGATTGCCCTCCTCCTGTAAAGCCTGCCCGTATTCATTCCCATTGATCATTGTAACTAGAGCACAATTACTACTTCTGCTATAAAAGCTGGTGCATCGTTATATGACATGCAGAACTGTCCTCAGCCCATCCTACATCTTGTGTATTCCTTGTGTATGCAATAAAAGTGACTACGAAGAGAAGAAAAAACAAAACCCCTTCCTAGCTCCCCTCCCTCTCTGCTGCTACTCCTTGTGCTTTGGGCTCAATGGGGCTGCTGAGGCAGCAGATGCAGAAGGAGACCTGGGAGCTGTGTGACAGTAACCATGTGGAGGTGGTCAGAAGGAGAAGCTCAAAAGGATGCTGGCTTTGCCAAGACAAGAAAAGAGGAGGCACGTTTCTGCCTCCTGGTTGCCACCACGGCCCTCCTCACTCCTTTGGGAAAAGATTTGCATCATGGAACAGAAAAAGTTGGAATAAAGCACTGAGATCCCCAAACCCAACCCCAACCCACCCCTCTGCGCCCACTGCCCACGTCCCCCAGCACCACATCCCCAAGTTCTGGAACACCTCCAGGGACCGTGACCCCACCACTCCCTGGGCAGATGTGCCAGTGCCATCACTATTCTTTTGGAGAAGAAATGTTTCCTGACATCCTCCTCTGGTGTGACTTAAGGCCATCACCTCTCATCCTATTGCTGTTACCTGGCAGCAGACCGACCTCTGCCTCACCCCAACCTTTCAGGCAGTTGTAGAGGGCAATAATCTATGTAGCACATCCCACTTGACCTTTGTCATCCACATCCCCAGGTGTCCATGACACTGCAGAGAGATCAGCATCACCCAGACAGCTGCAGTAGCACTCGTATTGCAGAGCACCATGTCCCAAACAGCCTGGCTTGGGAGCTCCTCCATCCCCACTGCTCCTAATGACAGCCCTTCCCTGCTGGCACAGGGAGCGCATCCCCATGCTTGCAGGGTCACCCAGCAGAGGTTTTGCTGTGTTACCTGTGCTTTTGCAAAAGAAGAGGTGCACCAAGGAGGGCAGGCTCAGCTGAACCTGGCAGAGCAAAGCATGTGCTCCCAATGGGGGGTTCACTGCTCAGCGTGAATCAAGGATCTAACTCCTGCAAGCATGGAAGCCGTCTAGCAGAGAGAATCACTGTGTCATTTCTTTGCCTTCTCTCACTCTATACTAGATCATTTCAAAGAAACAAATAGACTTAAAAAAAAAAAAAAAAAAAAAATGAAATATTTTTTCCTCTCCAGCTATCGCATTGCCTGGATTCCTAAGTGCTTTAAAAACAAAACGGATATTGAATACGTCTCTCCTCAGCGAATTGACTCTGTAGCATAAAGCATTTCCCACAGGAGATCTGTGAGGCTCAATCACTATGACACAGTCAAGGGAAATTTGGACAGTCGAGGAAAATTCAGAGTGATGTCTGAGAAGCTGGGACAAAAAGGATCAGCCCTTCTTGGGATGAAGAGAAGGTGCCTCAGCTAAGCAGGGCTGGCAGACCAGCTCCGAGATTCTCTTCAGATATGCAATTACAGCTCTCCCTGGGGGTTTTGCTTTTGTGTTGTTGCTTTTTAAAACCCTTCTCCGGAGTCAACAATTTGCCTGAATCGCTTCTTATTCGTTTCATCACCATGACTTCTGAAGGCATCTAATGAGCCATTTGGAAGTTTGCCTGAAAACAAAACAGAATGGAAAAGTAAAAGAAAAGAAAGAAAAAGAGAAAAGAAAGAAAAAAAGAAGAAGAAGAAGCAAAAGCAACTACCCCGAGATGGCACTAAATCTTTCTCCTGAAACCATAATTTTCAGAATTACAGCTCAGCTTTGTTTTAACACTCTGCTATCTAGGGATTAATGGGCTTTCCCCTTATTAGGTTAGAGTCTCTTGGGGAGCAAAATCCAAAATGTGGCACCCGCATTACGGTGTGCTGGTTTGATGGGCAGTACATAGACTCAGAGCGGTGTCTGAAGTTTAAACTCTGTAGTATGCAGTTTGTTCTTCCAGGTTTTGTTCACCATAATGCCTTGGCAGTTCTTAAAGCCCTGCAGGTGTGATTGTGCAGTTCACAGTGAGACAAATCCGGAGTCACTCCTGATTTCCAGTAGGAGTCTGAATGCTTGATCCAGCCTCTTGGTCAGAGGTACACCCATAAGGCTGCAGAGTAAACACAATTAGAGGCACTATTTAACCTCACTGCCTGACTCCCTCCCGAAGATCACTCCATAGAGATGTGTACTTCTGGTAATTTAAGGAGAAATCAAAGATGTGGAAGACCTATGGAGATGTGGGCATTCTCTGTGAGGCCGCAGGTGGTCAAATCCATCAGCTGTCTGTGAGGCTGATATGGTTACTGCTGTCAGCTGAAGAATTTATTTCTTCATTTTAAGAAGAAAAATACTTTTCTTGTTTGGAAGATGACTATGAACACTCCTTTATACAGAACTGTCTTCTAATGTGTCCAGTGGTGCCACGAGCCAGCTCTTCCCAAAGGGAGCCTGCGGCCTTCAGCTAGTTTATCCATTCATCTGTGCAAGGATGGTTAATGCAAGGTGAGAGAGGCTCCTCTGAATGCTGACAGCCAGGAATGGGCTCTCAAAGCAGCTCAGCCCCCAGCTGCAAATGGCCACCGCTCCGCCGCTGCCCTGCATGCAGTCACCAGCATGTTTGATGGGATATTTCAGACACCCAGCCATGCAGTGATGGGGCAGGGATCACCAGTCTGCTCAGAGCAGCCCATCTCAGGTTTTCATGTGGTCTTGTGCCATCGTGGGTTTGTTTTCTTGCTCTGTGCTTTGTTAAAGCCAAATCCTGGGAAGGAAGTGAGTCTTGGCACTGATGGGCAGGTTCACATCACTTCCAAGTACAATTGCAAAAATGGCAACAACTTATCTCACTATTTTTGTCTCACTATTTGCCTACGTTTTTCTTTCTGCCCCCATGCACAGAAGATAAGCTTACGTCTTTTTCTATTAGAGCCACAGGTTTCCCTGTTCTAACAGCAGGACCCAGGCTGCTGCTGGGACACGGTCCTGTGCCCATCCTGACACACAGGTGGGATTAACTAGGAGTTGGGTTCTCCTTGTCAGTTTTGTAAGCAGTTCTGCTGTGAGCAGCAACACACATACCCAGTGAGCCACATAATGGAGCTTCAGTGCTGGAAGGCAAGGACACAGCGAGCCACTCCTTTCACATCTTGCCTATACCTCTCTGCTGCTCACTCCAAAGCATCATGAGATGTGCAGCTGCTGCTTGGAGAGATTTCCAGAGCTCCCGATGCACCAGCACAGTGTGTGAGCCTCTACCTGGAGAGCACATACCTTTCATTCCCTGACAGCACATTCAACTCCAATTCAGTGCAATTCCAAATGCCTCTCTGCAGCCACCACCCACCTTCAGGTTTCTCTCCAAATTCACCTGCCTTGAAGGAGCTCTACAGCATCAAGCAGAAATCTGACTGCAATTAAGTATGTTTCAAGGAATACAGGTTACATTACTGAGAGATGGAATGAGGACAAATGAAAAAATAAGCATGAAAAATCATGCTTTATGACAGCTCTCTCACCTGAATGTAGTATTGTGGAGAGGGAAACCTTTTTCAAAGCTTTGAGAGTCAAACATAAATAGGAGCTACTAATTCTTTATTCTGATGCTGATATACCAAAGTACCGGATTATTTATGAGTTCTAAATAGCTAATTTTGCTCTAACAGCCTGCTAGAGAAGAAGCTGTTTTATTTTCACAGCTGTTCGGAAGAAGATGCACACACTGAACTCAATCTTGGAAGTTTTGTTACTACTTAACCTTACACTAGAAAGGAGCTGTTTTAGCAAATATTTCTGAAGTGAAAACATAGGTCTGTCCTCTGCGTGTTTGAGATACGATATCCAATAAATAACATTCACTGCAGCACAAAGCAACTTCAGCTGCAAGAGAGATTGCTCCAATTGCGCAATGAAACTCAATGCATTGCTGCATTATAAGGTAGGAAAGCACACAATAATATTCTCTCCATTGAATGAAGATGTACTCCCAGCCCCACTGAAGTCCAAAGTGGATGATGAAGTTT